>NW_023416284.1:60600001-61990353 GCF_014176215.1 Rousettus aegyptiacus
AGGGTGGGAGAAATGAGACAGAAGGGAAGACAGGGGCCAGGTCACTACAAAACCTTGTAGACCAAGCTGAGGAGATTGGACTTAATCCTGAAGCAGTGGGTTTGTGATGACACACTCAAATTTCTGATTTTGCTGCCTTGTGGATGGTGATTAAAGTGGACAAGATTAGAAGCAGGAAGACAAGCTAGGCTTATGGCAGTAATCAGGGGAGAGACAATGGTGACTTAGAGCAGGACAGGAGCAGTGCGAATGGAGAAACTTACCTGGGTTTGAGAGTGGTCGAGGTTATAAGAAATAGGGCTTAGAGATCAACTACAGGCGGATTAGGTAATGAGTGTGGAGTCCGTCCAGGTTGCTGCAGAGGATGCATGGATGGAAGCCAGACTTCTCTGACCTTTATGTTATGAACCAGGGATGGGGACTAGGTTCCAGGGCCTAAGGTGAAGCAATCTCCTTTGGTCCTTCCATCTTAGTTATATACTCTCTGGCTGCTGCCAGTGTTACTGGACACTGGGGGGGAGAGGGGATAAGAATGTAGGGGCCCTTTCTTGAAGGAGAAAACAAAGAACCAGAAGATTACTTCATGCTTGCGCCTGATGTGCACGAATTGACAGTTAAATTTACCTAGCAATTGGCATTTTCTAGGTACTAAATCTAGTTCTTTTCCAAGAATCTTAGATAGATTGGAGCTCTTATCTAACAGCAACATGTAAACCTGAGACACTTAGTTCTGTTGTCTTCAAAAACTTCAGTCCTACCACCACTGAGCACCTGTCCATGCCCAGGTTGGAAGACAAGGAGGAGCCAGAGCAGGATAGGAAAGCTCTTGTGAAAGTCACTCTGATTTGTGCCTGCCACCTCCCTCCCACCCTCCCTCTCCTGTCCCCCGATGGCATCTTGTCGCTCTTCTTCTTAACAGTTTTTGAAAAGTTAACAGTGAAAAAGACAACATTTAGACACACATTATAAAGAAAGCATATAAATATAAGTCTTGCCGCTTTAGCAGCTTGGGTTTGTCTCAATTTTTCTTGAAGTCAGAAAAACTGAAAAAAAAAAAAAACAAAAAACGAAAAAACAAAACAAACCAATAGCAAAACATAGAGGCATTACTCAGCCCTGTTTTGAGACACGTGACTCTCATTCGGGTGTTGAGAGCCATGTGTTAGAGCACGACTACTAATTTATTGTAATATTAATGAAAATATAAGAGTGAGACCCTTCAGTGTTTATTGCTTATGGTCCTTCAAAGGTTTCTATCTTTTTTGATGCATGGCTAACAAAAGTAGAAATGACTTAAGCCAAGACTTCTTTTTAACCTTTGTATAAGTTATATAACACACTGGTCTAGGGGAGGGTTATATTAAAATAAACACAGAGTTTATTTTAAACTCTGGCTCTATCACCACCCAGCTGTATGATATCATGGGCAGTATTAATGCATCTTTCCAAGCCCCGGTTTCCTCAACTGTAAAATGGCATAATCATGGTATCCACTTTAGAAAACAGTATTTAATGATTAATAGTACAGACTCTGGAGCCGGACTGTCTGGGTTCCTATCTTTACTCTGCCACTTACTATGTGGCCTTAGGGAAGCCACTTCATCTCCCTGAGCCTCAGTTTCCTAATTCGTAAAACAGTTTGTGACGGTGCCTACCTCACTGGGTTATTCTGAGGACTGTAGAGCAATTATAATCCTCTTGTATGGAGGGGTTTTCCCAAGAAGTAGGCCCTCGGGGAAGCACTACACACATAGCAAGTACTATTTCACTGGTTGTTAAATAAATAAAAAGGACTTTTGAGAAGATTAAGTAACAAAATGTATAGGAAGCCAAGTGCTAGTATGGAGTTAGTGACTGAGATTTAGAACCTCATGCCTGCGCTCCTGCCCATACCTCCAGCCTGTCTCAGAACTGGGCGTATGGTCAGTGCTAGATGTATACTATTGGTGACAGCTGACTCAACTCGAAGAAATATGAGGCACTCTCTGGCTCACAAGGTTCATATTCTTCCTTTGCAAGTGAAAGATGGTACTGATTTCAGAGCCTTGTGAGGGGAGATGTGATGTTTCTTATTTACTAACATTTACTTGGACTGATGTCTGGGACACCCAAAATATGTTATGAATCAGTCAGAGGATAACAAGATCTGCAGCACTGTACAGATTACTCACTAATTTGACATTTGGGGATTTTTGCAAAATGTTAGGGAACATTTGACAAGATGTAAATTGCTACATCTATAAGTACATTTGACTCTGAGGATGGGTGGCACTCTCCCCTGATGTGGTTACATTTGATGCAAGCAGCTGTTGCCTCCTGACAAGGTGGCTTGTTTTATTTTTCTCTCCTAAAGGAAAAAGGATTTGAATTTTGCTCCAAAAGTAAAACTAAAATTCACTGAGTATACCTATTACGTCTCAAGTGTCCTGACATCTTTCGTCTCATTTAGTCTGCACAGTGATACTATAGGATATATATCATTAGCATCTCTATTTTTCAGTGAGGAGACTGGAGTTCAGAGAGGTTAAGGAACTTGCATAAGGCCACACAGCTCTGAAGTTTCTAAGCTAGAATTTGAACCAGAGGCCATCTATCGTCAAAGACCGGGCTCCAATTCAGCAAGCTGTCTCTCATACTACTGGAACATCATCAGATTCTGACCTACTTCTCCCACAATGAGGAGGGGCAGAGGAGAGGAAAATTTCTTGGTCAGCCCTTAGTTTTAAATAACTGGGCAGCATCTGTGGCCATGAAACTTTGTTCTACACTGTTTTATAGTGAGAACTGAATTAGTTAGTAATCTAGAGCTTTGAAGAGCTTACTCTTATCATGACGTTGTTTTCAAAGTCAAACAAGGAAGACTGTGTTAAGGGAATGGGAACAGCCCTCCCAGGCCCCCAACCCCCAGGGCATGGTTATCGCCATTGCATTATTTTTGGCATGGTACCATGCTCCTGAGACTTACCACTCCGTGTCAGGCAGATTTTCTTTCTCTTTCCTATCAGCTCCTGGAGGACAAAGCGGGTGTGTGTATAGGATCTGGATGTGAGGAATATAGCATGCCCAGGAAACAGGAATAGGTCCCTTAGGGAAAACTTGGCTCCTGGGGCATAGTTCTTGGGGGAACCCAGTTGTTTGTAGGGGCTATTTTAAGAAAAAGGACCCCCGGTGAGGCTCATACACACATCAAAAGAGCAAATAAATGCCTCCTAGTTCCAAAGGCCACTACAAAACCATACTCTTCAGTTACCATTTTAAATGAAAGACAAAAATATATTAAATAGGAAGAAATGCCTAGGATTTTTTATACATTTCTTTATAACTGTCCTTCACTATCTTTGTAGGTATGTTGGGCCTGCCTAAATGAACTGTAAGTTTCTCAAAACAGATCGTATGCTTTATCTCGTTCTTCCCGACTGCTTTGTAGTGTTGCTTATGTGGTAAGTGCTTAATAATGCTTGTTGAGATGAAAATGATCCTTGGGACAAAAATCCATCCAATGAATTTTAATACTATAGTGCTTAACACTTCAAGTACTGATAGTGACTGAGTTCTTTCTTTCTCTACTTATGAACGTTTAAACAGGTTTAAAAAAAATTTTTTTTAAATAGTGTACACTTCAAATATTTGGAGCAAAAGTCCAGAACAAAGGTCCCCTACCTTTTTGACCACGGAGGTCCTTTTGCAATGTTATAAAACCTTCATAGAACTTTCTATATGATCATAGTCATATTTTTAAGATCTATTAAGAAAAAATCACAATGACAAAAAATGCCATTGTAGTAATTTATTATTTTATTTCTTCCAATATCTAAAAACTAGAAAGAAAAGAGTAGCATAGTTCGTGGCCTATTATCTAACCTACTCACTGGCAGTGCTAGGTGCTTGTGTCGAGTAGGGCAACAACTCCTTGAGCTGGGAGGTGGCGGAAGTGGTGGGCATAGCTTGAGCAAGGGTTTGGAGGTCTTTGGTTCCTTTTGGTTTCTTCCTCTGCTTCCTTTTCTATACAGTTGAAAGCCACAGCAATGTTATAGTTGAGACTCAACTGAGAGCGCTAAATCCAAATGCGAACTGGTGAATGGATGGGTTTATTCTTCTAGAATTTAATACTCTACAAGTGGTGCAAGTAAAACTGGACCCACTCTAAGTTCCATCCACGTATAGTGTCCAAATGGTCACCTAAATGTCATCCTCAGAGGCAAGGCGACAGCATGGGTTAGTGAAACAGTGCCCTGCTTGTCTTGGTTCTAAGTCTGGCTATGTTTCTAATTGGCTGCTCATGCCAATCCAGTTGTCTGGAGTGCTCATCTGTAAAATGGGGAGATGGAATCAGGTGACCTTCTAAAGTCCCTTCCAGATTTTGTAGTCTACAGACCCCCAGGAATGGTGCTGAAGAACCCAAGACATTTTGCCAGGTACCAGGTACCACCTGGCTTCTCCTCATGCCAAGCTTACTACCTCCACAGACCAGGGTCACACTCAAAACTTTGCTCTTGGTCTCTCCAGAGAGAGGGCTTTCATTTTTAGTGACCTATTATTAACCTTTTTCCAAGCTCTGTTTTCCAAGTTTAGGTTGGCTCATCAGAGTTGAACATGGACTGTTTGGATTTTTGCCCAAGCTGTTCTCCGAGCCTGATAGCACATTCATTACTCCCTACCCATGGTTTCTGCTAAATGACCTCGTTAGTGCTCTAATTACATGTTGCTCTTCAGAAAGCCGGGGGTGGGGGTGGATGAGTTAACGAAGGCTGAGTACTGAGATGGAGTACATTGTAAACACACGGAATGACGCCTACCTTCCCCTGGCCTGATTACCCATGGGGAATTGGAAGGGAAGCTTTATGCTCTTTCCTCTTCTCTTCTTTTATCATTACACATTAAAAGATAATAATAACACATACCAAATGTGTTGGTGGTAGTTGGTAATACATGAATTTGAAAGGTGGATGGTAATATTTTTACAATTTAATGTCCGTGGAACCAGAGAATTAAAAAAAAGAAAAAAAAAAAACCTGGGAGGAAAAGAAATGAAAACAGATGTTTTTTGAGTGCCTATCATGTGCTTATGTAATAGGTTTTTGTTCATTTACCAACAACCTTATGGGTTAGTTATGCTTCATTTATTAATGAAGAAGTAGGTTCAGAGAGGTTTAAGTATTTTTCAAGAGCACCAGGTAGATATGTGACAGAGCTGGGAATTGGACTGGGGTGTGTCCGATGCTAAATCCCAGTATCTCATGCTACCTTCTCTATTAATTAACTCATTCACTCATTCATTCATTTATTCAACAAATATGGTTTGACCTCTATCCTATGACAAAGTATAATCATATAATTTCAGCGTTTCTATATTACTAATTAAAACTAAATTCTACAAATTCCTCAAGTGACTCTAAGTTCAGTGGTCTCTTCTTCAATCACATCTTTTTTCTGTCCTCAGGCTTCTTCCACTTCCGCTATGAGGATTAGATCACAGATCTGAGGTTTAGGATCCTGGTTGGTATATTTAAAGTTTACCCTGAGAAAACTTTTTTTTCTGTTAAGGAAATAGTGGTTAAATGACTTGTTGAAACGGTCAACTTCTCACTGCACTGCATTCCAGGGATGCCAAGAGTGTGTTTGAATTTACTTGGAGTGTGGGGAAAGGATAATTGTGTGCCATAACAAGTATGGAGATTTTCAAATGCTTTCTGAGACAGTTCACCTCTGGCAGTGAGTGCACATGACGAGCGGCGCTATACCCATTGCACACAAAGGCTGATTAACGAGTGACTTAACTTAAGCTTGTTAACTACAAAAAACCACATGGGTCCAATTTTAATGAAAGAGAACCCATCTTCCTACCTGGGTCTCTGAAGTATGTAGAGTTTTCTTTGAGGCTTTCGGTTGGGTGGTGTTAAGGTGAATTTGTAGAGTCAAACACTTTCACTTGTCCCTGTGGAATTCTCTCTGCCACGTTTTTAAAAAAGTGGCAGGTATGATATGTTGAGTGATGAGAGATGTCCACACTTAGGACAAAATAAACGATGTGATAGCAATATTAACAGGATGTAACTTTAACCAAGTGATGAACTTTCTTAAAACAGCGGGTCTTATGCATCTGATTACTAATTAGTATTTCAACAAAGAACTTGGAATTTTACAAATCAAGCATTTAAAAATGTGAGCATTGTTTGTTTGACAGACTGCCGAGACACTTGTGGAGGCTTAATGTATTAGTTTATTCTATAGCAATCAAGTTGTTATTATAACTACAAGAAAACCGGAAAAATAAGACTTTCATGATCAAATCAGCCATAGGAAAGAAACTAAAAAAAAAAACCCACAACTTTGAGCTGACTCTATAGTATGTTGGTTGAATTGGGAGTGTGAAACAGCAGGAAACCATTATTGCATGTGACCATAGTTTTAATGATTCTACTAGAACATAATAAACCTATAATATGTATGCCCTGGAATAAATTATAGATCCTATGGTAAAAGGCAACTCCTTATTCCACATTTATCAATTTGGGAGAACTGCTCCCTTCTTCTGTAAATAAGTCATTAAGCTGCATGTTTCACCACAACTTTTGGAAGAATTATTTGAACCTTCTAAAGTAATTCAGAAGTATTCCTTCTGTATTTTTAATAACCAAAAACATACACAGGAGATGCAATACACCTCTTGAATTTTTGAATGACTGGACAAAGCAGTGTTAAAAATTCAACAGCACTAATTACTAGCTGAGCGGTATAAAAACCCCTGAATAAATGTCAGCCTAGAAGATAAGCTCTTATCTTAATCTAATGACTCCACAGACTTAATTTGTCAGGCTAGCCTCGCTGATGAAAAACAGGTTTCTATTCTCCAGTGGTAGCAGGAACATCTTTCCAAATCTTTGAAGCTGGATAGTAATACCATCAGTGTCATCCTTTAAAAATCTTGCGACCAAGCCAACTTAATTCCTATTGTCCTGTTACACTAATTCAAGTTGTTCCACCCCTGTTGGACAAATATCTAAAAATGAAGCCAATGTATTTGTAGATTTGCTACATTTTGAACTAACCCCCTCAACTCCTTATGTTTCGTGCTTCCCCCCACCCCACACAGGGCTGGAACACAGGGACCATCTCTCTTCATATGGGGAAGCTGAGATTTCCAGAGGACTCCATCAATTCAGAGAAATCCATTCATTGAGAGGCAATGCAACAGAGTAGTTAAGAGTGGAGGTTCTGGGGCAGAAAGTCCTAGGGGAATTTTTGCTGTCACTTCTAAGCTGTGTGACCTTGGGTAGATTTCTTAAATTTTCTTAGCCTCAGTTAAGGAGGATAATCATGGATATTATGAGGGTTAAATAAAACAATGCTTGTCAAATACTTAGAATAGCAGACTCTTACACTTAATACAGTTCATTTTCGTTCATTCACTGACTCATTTGTTCATTTATTCACTTATATATTGATTCATTCATTTACCCATTCAATAAACAAATACCTATTGAGTCCTAACAAGTCTACAACACGCGTTAGGTGGTATAGGGCATATGAAGAATCAAAAAGCAGGGCTCTTTGCTTTTGTAGGACTTTGTATGAACTTACTGCTTGAGCCTGACACAATCAGCTGAGCTCACTACATCTGGGAAGGAAATTCCACAGATTTACTATGATTTCTACTTAAACTACATAGTGAACCTTATTGCTGGCTTTCCAGTACAATGGAGATATAAATTTCCATCTCACAGGTCTGTCGTGCAGATGACATGAGATAATGTAGAATGGACAGCCAAATGTTGGCGACCTTTCAGTTCCTTGTCTTTCTTATCCCTGTGACCCAGAATCACATGCATGGTACAAACACGTCTAGAGAGCTCTCTTTTGTCTTCTTTCATCCCAGCCTCATCAGTCAGTGTAATATCCTTAGCAGCCCATCCTTCCTCTGCTCACTACCCTCCTCACTATTTGAATGGCAACTTATTGAGTTTCCATTCTGTTGAATGTCACTTGGAGATATTTGTTGGTGTTTGTTATTTTGTCGATTTCCTTACCTTAGTGGAACATTAGGATGCAATTTCTTTCAAATCCCTCGAAATGCATGCATTTACTTAAAAAGTATGTATTGAGAGTCTATTGTATACTAGAAACCCTACTTGGTATTGGGGACACTAAAATATGGAAGCTGCAGCCCCTACCCTTTAGAACTTTCCCGAAGTGACAGGCTCCTAATGTACAGTGGGAGCAGGCTGGGGTGAGAGACACATTCAACTCAGACTGGGAACTCGCTCAGAGTTTTCCAGAGGAGATGCTCTTAGGCTTAGCTCTGAAAACTAAGTAGGAATCAATTGATAAAGATGTAGGGAAAGGAAATTCCAGGTTGAGGAATCAGTATGAGCAGATGGGAAAAACAGTTCAGCAGAAGAGTGAAGGGCCTGAAGGGAAGGTGGTGGGAGATGAGGGAGAAATGAAGGATTACGAAGGTTTTATGTGCCGAGGGATTAGAATTTCACACAAAAAGTGACAGGAACCATAGGTAAATTTTAGGCGGGCTGTTAATTCTCATTAGCATGTGTCGTGGGCCCAGGAATTGGGTTTGTGTTGTTCTTCTGGTTCTCCTCACCACTTTCATGGTCTCTTCATTATCATCTCCCCACCCCCCACCTACCTCTCAGCTGTCAGGTTCACTGAGAGCCCTGGCACCCCACCCTCAGTAGCCCCTCATCACCTGGTCCGCTGTCCTCACCGATGACTCACAGCTCTTGGGCTTCCTCGGCTCTAACAACTTTCACTCCACCGCATCTGGATAACCTGTTTCTCCTGTTACAGTCAGAACTACGCTGACCCTGAAGCTTCCAGCAGTGCCATTTAGATTCCTAAGTCACCGTCTTTTATCCTCATCCTTTTCTTCCCCTCCCACCAAGCCTCAGTGAGGCATTCATTACTCAATCCTTCCCATCGTCTCAGTCCTAAGCCTTTTCAAACTCCTTTACTTCCCATCTACCTTGTTAGAATCCTATGAGCATTTCTGTTACCAACCTTGATAATCCCTTTTACTCACATCCTCAACTTCAGCCATTTCCTTCACTGCCTGGAGAAAATGAACAGCCTTGGCTAATAATTCTACTTATTGTTTACAGTATCTGGTTTTACCCTGGATTCTCAGTATTGGCCTTTTCCTCAACTCTAATAGACTACCTTTCTCATTCCTTCCTGATACACATTTTCAGGCTATGCCTATTGGAGACAGGTTTGGTGGGCGAGCCTAGTGCACTGGGAACTGTCTTGTCCTCTGGCTGTATTTTTCAGCATGTACCCCATCCCTGCCCCAACCCTGCCACAGGTGTTTGGCAAAGGGTGGACATCTGATACTGAACCCCAGTGAGCCAATCTCTTATTGATCATTGGCCAAACAGATTTTTTTTTTGATAGTTTGTTTCTGTATCATTTAAATAGACTGCTCTTTATTGTCGCTACCTTTAATGGATTTCTATTACTTTTGACTCAAATGCTTTGACAAGATCACTACAGCCCTCAAGTCTCAACTCTATTCCTGCTCCCTTCACTCTCTTTATTAAATTTTAGTAAGAAAATAGACGATCTCTAACCAGAAAGCCCCTCAGTTTTCCTCCAATGGTTTTCAGGTGTATTTTTTACTAGTTCTACCTTGTCTAAGAGACTTTTTCTACCTGTTTTTTAAAAAATGTAATTACAGTTTATCTACATTTATTAAGATTTATTTCTGCTACTTCATTTTGTGTTTTCTGTTTACCATGCTTTTTATCTTTTTCTGGTTTCTGTCTTCCTTTGTGGGTTGATCAAGTTTTCTTTATTTCTTTCTCTTCTATTGGTTAGAACTTACACTTTCGATTTCTGTTCTTTTAATAAATTTCCCTAGACTTTAACATGTATATTCAAATTTACACTTTTCCATTAAAGCTTAAAGGTAGTCAGTGTCTCCTCTTAGAAGCTTAGAAGCTTTAATTTTCATCTGAATAATCTTTCACTAATCCTATATTAGAATTATCTAGTTTTGGAATTAAACTTTGTTTATAAACACAAGTATTATTGGTAACATTATTTACAATACTTATTTAGATTTACTAACATGCTTTACAAAAATTTTTTTTCCACACATCTGCTTCTTTCTTCAAGGTTAATTTTTTCCCCCTTACCAAATATATCTTTTAGTCTTTTTTTTTTATTTTTTTTTATTTTTAAGAAAGAGCTCATGGTCATTAATTTCCTGAATCCCACCTGTTGAATGGTAGTTTGTATGGAATTCCAAACTCAGTATTTTTCCTTGAGGTTTCGAAAATCATTGCATAGACTTTTTATAGTCATTGTTGCTAATGAGATCTGCTGTCTATATGATTGTCATTCCCTTATAAGTTGTCTCGCTTTTACCTCTGATTATTTTAAGTTCTCTTTTATTTTGATATTGTGCACTTTTACTATGATGTATCTAGGTGTGCATTTTTAAAACTTTGCCTCTTTGGTATTTGATGGTCTCTCTGAGCTTCAGAACTCATGATTTCACTCCTAAAAAATTCCAAGTTAATATCTTTCTATACTGCCCTTCCCCATTTTCTCTAGTCTATTCTTATGAAACTATTATTATGAGATACATGTTGGAGCTTTTTAATAATTTCTCTATGCTCTATGTCTCTCAAATTAATTTTATTTGTAAATTCATCTTTTCATTTTTTTGGGACCTGATATCCACCTTGTGGAGATGTTTTCATGGTTGCTTCTGCCCCAGGCCTACAACCTGTTTCTGATCAAGGCCTACATTTGTGAATTGTTTGGGACTATTACCTGGCAACAATTCTAGGTCCTTTCTCTGAATGTGTGTAGAGTCAGGTTCTAGTTCTAATTTAAGAACTCAGTGTTTACCTCTTTTTATGGGCTGGTGACTTCTTTTCAGCTATAATCTTGGGCTGGTGGGTGGAGATATTTTAGAATCCATTAATGACCGTAAAGCACTCTCCTGACTACTATCTTCATATGAGTGATTTACAATCATGTTGTGCATTGGATAATCAGCTTAGTTTTCATTTAACATCCTGGTTTTCCATCTGTTTCTCTTATTTTCAATATCTCTTTTTAGGGAGACCTGTCTGTTGTTTTAGGTTTTTGTTTTGTTTGCTTGTTTATGGAGTATGTTTATTGTTTCTGAGCATGACTAATTTTTATTTTTTAACTCAACAGTGTATGAAAGAGCTTAATATACCTTTTTTTTTTAACAATACATACTTTCTTCCCTAAAATTTACATTCACCATACTTATAAATTACTTTTTACTCCCTTATTTACAATGCTTTAACATTTTTATGTTTATAGTTTATTCTATAATATAGCTGTTTTATTATTAATTTAATTTTTATTTCTATAAAAGCAATACATGTATATTATTTTAAAAGTCTTGTAATACTAAACAGCTTGTAATGAACTAGAATAATTTGCCTTCTCACTCTGAATCTTAAGCCCAGGAGACAACCACTCTCAAATCTTCTAGCTTTCTCCTGATATTTAACTTCATATTTCTAATAATAGCTGACACAGCTTACCACAGTCATTGTTCTAAGTGCTATTAACTCATTTAATTTAAATAATATGTTTATTTCTTGACTGATAAATTTTAGGAATATTTTATTGTATTTTTGCCATAGTAGATAAAAACTATGTTTCTTCTTTCCCCTTCCACATATTTGTTTAAATAAAACGATTTTAGTTTATTACGCACATGCAAATAAACTAAATGTTTATTGGCTCGATGATGAGCCAAATAATGCATTACAACTGTGTTTCTTTCCTTTTCTTGCCCTTTATTTCTCCTGGAAATGACAATTGCTTCATTTTGTGTGTGTGTGTGTCTTTTTCTATATACTTAATGATTAACTTTCCAAAGCCCCAATATTTCTACTATGAATAAAAATTTTTGTCTGTGGTCTCATGAAAATTGCTCCAAATTTTCTAGAAAATTTCTCCCAGAAAATTTCCTCTCCTGATTTAATCTTTCTGGAAGATTACACAGATCAGATGTCATTATATGATACTTTAGCCTCTTTTCTGATCTATTTTTTTAAAATTTTATGTCCCCACGACCCACTTTAAAAAAATTTATTTCTTGTTTTGTTGACATATACTTTCCAATAACTTTCTAAGGCATTATAATGTTTTAGTTCTTGCATGTCTAAAATATCTTCGTTCTACTTCCACATGACTGACAGGCTGGGAATAGAATTCTAGATCAAAAATTATTGTCACCTAAAGTTTTGGGGACACTGCTCCACTCTTCCAACATCTGGTACTGCTATTGATTAGTCTGATGCCGATTGCGTTAGCTTTGTTATAAGGAACCTAATTTTCTCCATCTGGGAACATTTTGTGGCCTGCTTCTTAATTCTGCATCCACTATAGCCCAGGTATTCTGAACTTTCACAGTAATAAAAGTTTGGTGTAAATTTTTTGGGGGGAGGGTTGGTTGGTAATGTTCATGTTGGTAGTGTTATCATTGTTTTAATTTCTAGGACTGAGTTCATGTTGGTTACATGTTGGTTATTTAATGCTCTACTATTTTCATGTTTTTCAATTCTTTTCAATTTTTTGTGCTTGTTTTATAGTCTAACATATGCACTACCTTGGTGAATATATAACTGCATTTGAAATTGTTGGATGATGAGCTGTATAAATATATATAAATATCAATTAGGTCATGTCGATAGTGTTATTAAATCTTCTATGTATATACAGGTATACCTCCTTTTATTACACTTCACTTTATTACATTTCACAGATATTGCATTATTTTCTAAATTTTTTTTTGACAAATGAAGGTTTGTGGCAACTCTGCACTGAGCAAGTCTATTGGTGCCATTTTTTTCAACAGCATTTGCTCACTTTTTGTCTCTGTCACATTTTGGTAATTCTGGCAATAATTCAAAATTTTTATTATGATGATCTGAGATATTTACCATTTTTTAGCAATAAAGTATTTTTTAATTAAAGTATGTACTTTTGTTTTGCAACTAAATATTTATTGACCTTTTATTTATTTATTTATTTATTTATTTATTTATTTATTTATTTAGACATTGTTTAACTAAATCCAATAAGCTTCAGCTGTACACTTTAACAGTAAGGCATATATACATTTACACTGTGTTCACCTCCTATAGTTAGATTTCTTTCTGTTAGCACAGATTTGACCCCCTTTACCCTGTCTACCTCCCTCCTTCTCCCCCACCTGCTACCCTCTGGTAATCACTAGTCTATAGTCCATGTCCATGAGTCTCAGTTTGTTTGTCCTGTTCATTTGTTGCTTTTAGGTTTATATCCCACATATAAATGATATCATGTGATTTTCAACTTTTTCTGTCTTTTTTTAGACATTATGCTGTTACATAATTAATAGACTACAGTATAGTGCAAACATAACTTTTATATGTACTGGGAAACAAAAAAAAAACCATGTGACTCACTTAATTGTGGTGGTCTGGAAATGAACCCAGAGAATCTCTGAGGTATGCCTGTAGTTATTTTTTTCTTGTTCTTTTATAAATTGTTGAGAGAGAGGTGTTTAAATCTCCCACTACAATTGTGATTCATATATTTCTCCCTTTAATTCTGTCAATTTTTATTTAATGTATTTTTAAATTCTGTTATTATGCACATATAAATTTATGACTATTATGTCTTACTGATGAATTTACTCTTTAATCATTATAAAATGCCCATGTCTATCTTTGATATTCTTTTTGGCTTGAAGTTTACTTTTTCTGTTATTAATAGAACCCCTCCAGTCTTTCTATGCTTACTGTTCATATTATATATTTTTGTCCACTTATTTTTAATCTGTGTGTCATCATATTAAAAGTGTATCTCTTATAGACTGAATATTGTGGAATCTTGCATTTTAAAAATCAATTTTGATAATTTCTGCATTTTATTGGGAAGTTTAGTCTATTAACATTTAATGTAATTAGTGATAGAGTTGGATTTAGTTTGTCGCCTCTGAATTTCGTTTCTCTCATTCCCTTTCCTTCCTTTTTTTGGATTATCTGAATATTTGATTCAGTGATACCACTTTGCACTATTTTAATCTATATCCCTAAAGTAGTTCTTTTGTACTAGTCAGAAGCTGGAACCCATACCAGTTATGGAATTGAGTTTAGTATAAGTGTTACCTGGGTAACTACAAGCATACAAATGAGACTCTAAGATATTATGAGAATAAGAAGGATTATCGCCCTTAGGGCTGAGAGAACAAAAAGAAGAGATTGTAATTATTAAAGCTTGGAAGGTTAAAGGAGGAGCTCCATGGAGGTGAAAGTCAGACCTTTATGGAGAAGATGATACTTGCCTGGTGCTGGTGTCTTTGGATTAGGAAAAGACCGAGACCCACCCAGACTCTGAGAAGAAAAGTACATATTGGCTGGCACAAGGTGGTGTCTCAGGATGGGGGAAGGTAGGTACAGAGATGTTGGTTCTATGATTTTAAAAAAGTTCAAACTGGATTCAGAAAATGCTACCACTGATGAGGAAGAATTATTGCTGAGGTGATGTTCACGGGAACCACAAACAGACAAGAAACCCACAGGAAACAACAGGTAGCAGATAGGAAGAAACGGGTCCCTGTTTCCTCCTTTGTCTTCCTCTAGCAGTCCTTGTTAACAAGGCTTTTCAGGAAGTCAATTGGGAAAGCAAGAATGATGTTTGCAGAGTCCCAGTACAGCATCACAAAGTGGAGAATAAAAGGGTGGCTTGGAGCTGAGAGACAATAACTTAATAATTGGCCTTTTTTTCCATAGTGTTAGACATCTTCACATTTCTTTTATTTAAAGATTTCTGCTCTTGGACTTGCTTATTCTGCTCATTTTCCTTCTCCTCCATTCTTTCTATCTCTTATTAACCCACAATGATTAGCAAATATCACAGAGAGCCTGTCATAGTGAATTAGTAGGTGCTCAAGAATGTTTGCTGGAGTAATGATAATATAAGAGAGTAAATGATAAGTGTCAAATGAGTAGTGTAGACTTTAATTACCATAGAGGCTCAGTGGAGGAGGGAGAGACTACCATGAACTTGGGTGACCCGAAACTTCATAGATGAGATGGGCCTTGAGCTAAACTCTGATAAATTAACAGGGTTTAAACATACAGAGAGAAGGATGGAGCATTCAAGCTGGAGGGCACACATGAACAGAGACTTGTAGGTAAAAGCAAGCTAGATGCCTTTGAAAGACAGGCCTGGCTGGATCAGAGGCTTCCTTCAAGAGTATGAGGCTGGCTTATGGTGAGAGGCCCCTTAATGTCTGGCTAAACTGTGGAATCATAAAGAAGCAATTGGAGCATTGTCATGTAAGAGCTGAGGAAGCGGCATCAATAGTGGTTAGGGCAGGGGAGGGTGGTGATAGAGACTATTGAATTTGAGTGCTGTGCAGGATTGTGGAGTGATGTTTGTTGTTCAGGTCTTAAGCATATATATGCGTAGCAGAATGGTGCTTCTATTAGTAGGAATCAGGAAACCAGGAAGAGAAACAAGTTTTTAAGTTTTTTAATGGTTTTAGGGTTTTGATTATATTGAAATCAATTTGAGAGTCCACTTTTAGAATCAAGGAAGTACAGAAATAGCTAGGAATGAATTAGGGAGAAGTCCATAAGGTTAGCAGAGCATCGTCTTGGGGACAAAACAATTTCAGGCCAGTATATGGACATCCTTGCCTCTGTAAGGGCAAGTGACAACTTTAAGAGTTAAGCAGTGCACATTGGTTTAGCTTAGTTAGAGTCAGCACTTGAAATTAGGGATAGACCTGCTGTCTGTCACTGGACACCACTCCTATCCCATGTCCTTCCCTGTTGAGGCCATCAAACAATTTCTTTCCTCTCTTTGTGTATCACCCTTTCCACCCTCTGAAAAAATAATCTTTGCTTACACTTTACATTTTGACAAAGCCTCATATTTGTTTACCAGGTTTAAAAATGATAAGATTTATTTATTTTTTCTAGTTTGTCCTTGAATTGTGCTCTTTCTTCTTCTTCTTCAAAAAGTTTTACCAGAAAAAAATATTTCTGAAGTTCCAAGGGAAATTATAATATATTGTTGAGAAAACTAAGCTCACTCAGTAACCAGGCAGATGGATATATTCAAAATGCTCTGGCTTCCTGTTCCCCCAGAGCCTTTGCTTCACATACATGTGAGAGGGGTTCTGTTTCCTGCTTTGGTTCTGAACTTTGCTAAAGCATTTCTGCTGTTTTTAGGAGAAGCCAAGCCCTCTTGACTAGAGCCTGGGAAAGCCAGCCAGACTTCCCTCACATGTAACTTTAACAAACTGCTCGGGCTGCCAGGCACGTTGGAGATCCTGTGGGTGCAACTCCACGGAGACCAAGGGCAAGATAATCAGTCCAAGGAGACAGTTAATTTTAGTACGAAAGAGGTTAGATGTGATTTATTTCCAACACCAATGAACCAAAAGAACTAACAATCATCAGAACAAACACACAGAACCATCAAATATTCAATGTAAAAATGGCTTGTGTCAGCCGAGATGGGCCTCAGCGTCATCGTTAGTAAGGGAGACAGGCTTCAGGTGGCTCAGAAGCCGAAGTGGAGGACATTTTCAGGTTGTCTTTATAGGAAAAAGGGGTTTGAATCATCAGAGAGTTAGAGAAATTGATTTAGAGACAGGAAAGAGAATAGGAGAAGAAAAGAAGGCAAGAGAGGACAGGAGGGTTTTTATAGGAATATCATAGCTCATTCATCATTTCGTTCATCATCATTATCTTCAGTAAGCATAATGCTAGGACAGGATCCATTCGACTTATGCTGCCTCTTAATCATCCCTTTTCAGCTGCTGCAGGAGAACCCTCTCCATGGCTCTGCTTGCTGTGGAGCAGAGTTCAGCCTGCCCACTGCCAAGCCCAGTAATGCTCCTTCGTAACCTCTCACTTCCAGGATGGACTCCTAGGTAGGTGAATTGTTCTCCACTTAAGCAAGGTGTTCCCTTGCACCTGAGCCAAGGACTTGCCAAAGGCCATAGTCCCACTGTTGGTTTATTTAACTCTACAAAATAGCTTAAACTGACCATTTTCCTATTTCTGAGACTCATGTAGGATCTGACTCTAAGGACTTGGAGGAAGGCCTCTAAAAGACATGTCGACAGCAGGGTGAGGACTCAGACAAGGATGCACAAAGTCCTAGATTCTTATTTTAATGAGGGAAACACCTTAGACCCTTTCTGTTCTTCTCTGTCATTATTTACGAGAATACTCTGGGTCTAAGATCCCTTTACCTCTATTTAATCACCCTGTCCTTTCTGCAGTCACTACATCATGCATATATCTCTGTAATTGTCTTCACATTAAATATCTTTCATTTTTCCACTGACTAGGACAATGGCTTAATTATCTGAGAATATCCTGTACCTAGGTGAGCGCTTGATATATAATATTAAGTGAATAAGTAAGTGAATGAAAGAGTGAAAGCCATTTATATTGAGTGAATAGTAATTAAATCAAGAATGAAGCTGTCTACAACTATCCCTGGTGAATAAGGAAAACATTGTGAGTCTCTTGTATTTGTGAGAGGAAAAACTAAAAACATCTTTTATGGCATACAAGGATGAAGGCTTGGGGCTATTGCTTAGGCTATTCAAATGAGACCCAGGGCAGGACTGGCATTTAGGTCTGAGCCTTCTTGTTTCTGTCTAGCGCATGTTTCAAAGCAAGGATTCAGAGCTTACTTTCTCTCCACCTCCAGCTACACCTTCCTTTTCCTTATTAACTTTTCCTGACAGAGGTCCTAAGGTACCTTGATTGTTCTCAGTTCAAACATGCTGTCCTGTTGTCAAACCAAGTATCCAATTGTAGGGTTTAGAAAAATGCATCTCCACTTCCTTTTTCTTTAAGTTACGTGCTTAGATTTGGTGGCTACATACTTAATGAGGAAAATGATTTAAAAATCTATCAGGGTGTGTTTGTCAAGTAGGAGAGCAATCAACTGCATTTGACAATGGTTGGGGAAGAACTGAATTTTCCCAATCCTCCCACAGGCATCCTCAATATAATAGTCACCCCTCTCCCAAGCACCCTAGAGTCCTCTGGTTAGCAGCAAATGGTCATTCAAAGCTTTGCTGGAGTGCTCATCCCTTACTGTGTTCTATTAAAGCCTGGGACATGCGTCCCTGCACCCCTTCTGTCCTGTTCACTGTTTGGGCTACAAAGCTGGGGAGCAAAGCTGACATCATGTGGGGAGTTTCCATGTGTGAAAGTCCGCATCCTTCATTCACATCCTTCAAGGCGTTCCTTTAACATTTTCTGATTGTGTTTCTGAGTACAGGGTGTCAATAGCTCTCAGAACTGTTAAGTTTTCTATTTATCCTCGGGCCAGGAAAAGGCACAGATCACTGCAGTGTAAAATTACCAGTGGTTTTGACAGTGACCTAGAAGAACTATGGAATGAAGAAATTTAGGCTTGAGAGCTGAGATCCAGCCTCAGGCCCATCTTAACCAAGAAGCTCTGCTCAATTATACAGGTCACAAGAAGTTTTACTAGTTCTGAAAATATCGAACTCATCAAACTTAAGTTGGATGGTGTTGATGATGCATCTTGATGAATGGTCAGTTCTGAACACCAAGTACCGTATTTACTTGTTTATTTCCTTTTCTATTCTATTCCTGTGCAAGTTTCATTTTGAAAAATCATTCTATGAGTTTTGAAACTTGCTTTTTATTTCTTTTTTAGGAACTTTCCAAATCAACATAAACTCTTCTGAAGACTTGAAAAGATTAGTTGGAACGATAAAAAAAAAAAATTCCAGATGATCCAAAAATAGAAGGCAGGGAGCTTGTTTCTTAGGAAATGTTCTTGCAAAGCATTTAAAGAGAGAGCATTATATTGGTTAAGAGTTCAGGCCTTGGAGCTGGACCACCAGGCTTGAACCTTAGATCTGCCATTTTCTAGCTAATCTGTGGGCAAGTTACTCTCTGTGTGCTTCTGTTTCATTAAGGGGAAAGCATAAAAAAATGTCTACTTTCTAGGGCTCTTGTGAAGTTAATAAGTATGAAGCACTGAGAACAGTGCTTGGCACATAGAATAAATATGTTACTATTTTTAATTCGATAATAATGTAGAACTGTTGCAGATATATTGTGAATAGAGATTCACAAAGTTCACTCTGGGCAGTAGAGAAATATATACTGAAAAGGGAATTGTGCAAATAAACATGAAATAAATCAAGATAGTTGTATTTTAACTAGGAGACAATTCTTATGTGTCTCCTCAGCCTATCAAGCACCCCTTAATCAGATCTCTTTTTAAATGGCTCTGAGCCTTCTACATCAAATTCTTAGTGTTCACAAACCTTGGTAAGTAGTTACTTCTTATATCCAACTTATTACCTTGCTTCCAAGGGCCATTTTAGCTTTTTCGGATATAACCTAGGCACTGATCACTTGTTCCCTAACTGCAGGAGATGCACATTAAGGTCTTCAGAGCTTCCTTAGGAAGATGGGAAAATCCCAAAAGTTCTTTTCTAAAATATTTCTCACAAAATTCTTTATTTCCATTCTCAGGGCCCTATATATCTTCAACATGAATAACAGATTTCAAGGATTATGCAATTGATTCTTCTATATTTCTCCTTTTGGAAAATCTGCATAGGGTCTAGCATTTTTGAAATGCAATGATAATTGCATCTTGGTACACTAGTCAAAACTTTTAATTTAACATTCTGCTACATTTATAAACCCATTCTTTGAACCTCATCATGGCACACTGGATATAGAACACTTATAACTCAATGTTGAACCAACAAAGTTTGGGGTGAATAATAAAGGAAATTAACATTTATTGAGTATAAATAATATTCTGAAGACTCACATAACTAAAAAGTGGCAGAGCCAGAATTCCCTTCTAGATCCATATGTTCTATAACCCAGGTTCCCCTGCTATCTCATGAGGTATTTATGCAAAATCTATCCAAGGAAATGTTTCTTTACTTCTCTCTTCCTTAAACCTTTTTGATTACATTCATCATTCTTTTAAAAGGCAGTTAGATAATTTCAGGTTTTGGGTAAACATAAAGAAATGTCAAAATTTTAAGCATTTTCTTCTCTTCTGATCTAGCCTCTTCTACCTCATATATGAGGAATGGGTAACTTCCACTGTATAGCCTTTGAGAGTTTTTTAAAAAACTGTAATATTAGTAACTTTGGCATTGCACATATGTTTTATTAAATTGAGGATGTGTTTATTAAGTTGGTTATAAATATTTGAACTTCATACTCTAAATCCAGTTTGTCAGATAAAAGAAAAGTATGTTAATGTACATTTATAGTTTATTTCTTCCCTGATATAAATGTAAGTTTCAAAAAAAAAAACCCCCAAAATATAGCTTCTGCTTCCTAATTCTTATCCGGGAAGACAAAAATAAGCAGACCTTTTCATTTAAATGCCTTAAAACCAGTTTTTGTTCATGCTTAGACACACATCTATGAAACTTTAGAGCACCAAAGTAAAAGGGAAACTCCTAAGAGAATCATTACAGAAAAAGACAGGTTACCTTCTGGAGAATGAGAATCAGAGTGGTTTTGACTTTTTATCAGCAACATTGAATGCTGAAAGACAATGGAACAGTATCTTCAAATTTCTGAGGGAAAATAATTTTGACCATAGAATTCTATACCCAGCCAAACCACCAGTCAAATAGAGAAAGGAAAAATATATTAAACATGTAAGAAATTATAGTTTATATTTTTTAAGAAAATTGAGAGTAAATTTCAGCAAACTGGAAAACATTGTGAAGGAAGAAGGCATATAATCTAGGAAATAATAGTTCTAACTTAGAATGGCAGGGAAGGAAGTCCCTTGATAACATTTGGGCAGCAGCTAAGGAACAAGCTTTCTGGATGGGAACAGAAGTTCAGAAGGAGCCAGGTGGATATCTCAGGAGAGAAAGCAACTGGTCCATAAGTGAATACACACACACACACACACACACACACACACACACACACACACACATACATATAAAACTGTTTGTAAGATATATATTAATATTTGTTAGAGTCGATCCCTAGACAAATGTACAGAAGGCTTGTGATTACAGAGAAGAACATAAATGCTATCAATTTTGACAGTGTTAATGTATAAGTAGAGCTGACAGATATTTAGATGTAGAATGAGGGGTGGGGAGGAAGAAGGAAAGATGGGGCCCACAATATCCTTATCAAACATATATGAAGTTGTTGAAATGAGAAATAGACATTTGATATCTTATTTAACACTACAAATGTAGCCAATAAGAGAACTTAAGCTATAAGTATTAGCAATTGGGAATAGGGAGGTAGATGAAGTATTAGGAAACTGAATATTATTTATAGCAGGGAGTGAATAGTTATTGTTTGAAGATGATACAAAGAGAAATAAAAATATAACTCTGTTAGAATTAAAATAACCATAGATCCCAAAAGGGCAAAATCTGAAGCAGCAGGTAATTAAGAAGTGGAGTGGGGCAGAGCAAACCAGGGACTACTAAGAAGATTGCCTGTTGTCATCATCGTGATGAGCAGAAGATGTAGGCCAGAAATACTTACCAACCAGTTAGCCCAGACTTAAATGCTACTGAATGTGGCCTTGGCTAGACAGAAACTATCTGGGTTAATCTTTTTGATTTGAATCCAGGCAATGGGGAATGAAAACTCAAATTTCTCTCTAATCAGCTATAAACTTTTGGTTCTTATGGACCATTTTCATTTTGCCTTCTCCATGTACCACTAGTTTTACAAATTTGCTCTTGTAATTGACTTTGTGACTGAAAGAAACTCCTAAAATGTTGGAATTTCTCTTTTTATGACATTCTTTACTCTAAAGAATGTGTTAGTCAGGGCTAAAGCAATAGTCTCAAGGCAGACAGCCAACTTGCCTCTGATAACAACATTGCACTGGAGTATTGCGATCTGCTGACTTCAGAGTGAACACACAACATTGACTGAGACCCTGGAAGGATGTCCTGGAGCAGCTGAAATGGCCAAGCAGGTTATCTGCTTCATTTCATAGCTCAGAGGAAACTAGTGGCTGGAAAGAGTTTCCCCTTTGCTCTATCCTATGGTTCACAACTGGGTGAAATGTTGCTCATAACTGGATTTCTGAGTCTGATAGCCTAGAGCAAGTTCTGGCTAGATGACTTTTATGAACATTTGAGTTTACTTTGTGAAAGTGGAAGCAACAATAAGAATTATAGGAACTTAGTGGTTTTAGCAGTTGCTTAAATATACATACATATTTTTACAGACCGCATTTCAGGGTGACTAGAACACTCACTAAGAGAGCTTCTAATGTTGATTTATGGGACTTCTCAAATGAGCCCAGAGTTTCTGAATTCTTCAAAGCCATTCTGAGACCTCGAAAGAACTCGTGGCCCCTGTAAACATGTTTATTATGTGTCTTCCATCGTTTGCAAGGTTGGTTCCAACACCACATTGGGAAATGAAATTCCGGGGCACAGAAGTAATACAGAAAGCCATTGATGGATTGGAGAGTCACCTCCTCTGATTAGTCAAAGAGAAGTAGGTTCTATGGCCTACGTAGTTTGGTAATAAAAGAAACAATATTTCTCCAATCTATCAAGTTTCTGGTTCTCTCAAGTTCTTTGCAAGATATACCCAAGACTAAGAGCATTTAGGTCTCCTGAAGGGGAAGAAGTTTCCCAATAAAAGGTCTTGTTTGTAACCACCTTAATGTGCACTTTTTGGATTCTTCATTTTAAGGACCTCAGAAAGCATTTCATTATATATCACCCTTTTCCTAAATACTGATTAGTTGAAGATGAGATTGGGAATCACTACCAAGTATTGCTGCTGTCTAAGCTCCATAGGGCTCCACATTCATCTCTCCTCACTTTTCTTTTATTACCTGTTTGGGTAGCTCATCTGTGGAAATCCTTCCATGCCCTTCGGTAGACTTGGCACCAAGAAAGACAGAGATTTTCCAGCTCTCCAGTGGCAGAGCCCTGGGCTGTCACCAGGGAAGCTGCACCTGGACTGGACCCATTTGTACTGATGGCACTGGGTCCTGCACTATCTGTGCAGCCCTAAAAATAGCTCTCAATTAACATTGCATTTCAAGAATTGGAAAATTTCCCAGAAGTCCATTCTTTTTTCTTTTTCTATTTCATTACATTTTGCAGTAATAATACACAAGCCTGCAGAAAACATGACGGGTAATGAAAAAATGTAATTAATATAGGCAGTGTAAAGCATGTATTTTTTTCTCTGTTGTCCTTGCAGAAAATTGCTGCTTTAAACCAAGCAGGATGTGAAAATGCATAAAAGCCCCCCTTTAATCTGCTGTGGTTTGTAAATATCTTATGCAAAACAGTTAAGTCAACTGTCAGGTTTTTTTTTTTTTTTTTTTTTTTTTAACATTAAGTCACATATTCTTGTAAAAAAATTTTTCTTGCAGGACAAATTGAGTGATTTAAATAACTGTTTTTGAGGGGGGCGGAATGGAGGTACTGATAAGGATTTTCAACAAGAAACCTAAAAAAAACAGGAACCTGCGCTTTGAATGGCTGCTGTCTCTTGGATTCATCTAAACAGCAGTAAGCGTGCTGCCTCTCTGTCCACTCAATTCTGGCACAGTACTGGAGAAAAGCAAACATTTTTACTAGTACTTCATGCAATACACCCTATTCCATTAATCGAAATAAAATGATAAAGAGGCCAAGAGGCTGTGGTATATGTCGGCATTCCTTAGACCATTTCGGTTCACTTATCTACACCACTGGCAATATTGAGAAGTCTGCGACTAGAAGGTCACAACAGATTTTCAAAACTGGAACACAAACATTCTTTCCAAAACAGCTTCCTAGGCCAGACAGGAAAATGCTTATGGCTTTTTTTTTTTTTTTTAAATCTGTTCTTTCCTTCATCTTTTTTTTTTTTTAACTGCAACTGACATACATCATTGGTTATTGTTTATTTTTATCTCGTTCTGATTCTAAAAGTGTACCCATGGCCCTGGTGTGTGTGAACTTTCAGAATTTGCTTGGGACTGCTGGCCTAGTCCCCTCTGTTCCACGAGGTTCCCTGGTGAAGGTAGATTGCCTCAGCTAAGAAGTGTCTCTCTCTTGTGGCATTCTGGGCAGCCATTTGGAGTCCCAGATGTAGGAAATGAAATAATCCATGCTCATACAGTCACAAAGTGCCCATCTGGCACCCAGGAACCTTGCACGATAGAAGCACACAGGCGTGAGCTCACTTTTGTTATGGCATTTCATAAACGGAGCTGTCGCCAGCTAGAGAAGGACTTTGGGAAGATAACACTCATTATCCAGTCCCCTCCTTTTCTGCCTGTTACCCTCAACACACACACACACACACACACACACACACACACACACACACACACACACACAGCCTTAACCTCTATAAAACACAGGGGATAGGGAGAAAAGAAAAAAGAAAAAAAGAGAGATCCATCTTCCAAAAGGTAACATTTTTTTCCAGAGGGTCTGAAGGAGAAATTTCCATTAACAGCTAAATCCCACCCCACCACCTCTCCGTCCACATTATTGTTTTTATGCCCTCCATTCTAGGGCTCACAGGCAATGGTGTGAAATGTGACCAGTCAACTCTTAGCTAACTCTCTTCCTGTACATCACCTTAAAAATAAGGAAAAGCGGCAGCGGGAGGGATTTCATAAATCACACGACTACTGCACTGCTTTCTAGTCCTGAAACCATATTCACAGGAGAGTCTAATAAATGACCTCAACCTCCTCCTTTTTTTTTTTTTTTTTTTTTTTTAGTTTCCTTTTAAGTGTTTGTGCCAATATAGGAGCAACAGAAGCCCAACAAAGGAGGTATTGGTTAGAGAGCACCTTGGGCGGAGAGTATGTATGTGTGTGTGTGTGAAGAAGGGTGACTGTCCCCATGGATGCTTGCTGGTGACATTTAACCTCAAGTTATAATTATACAGCAAGGCCAGTGTGTAAAGCAAGAGTGCTGGGGTAGGGTATAGTTCCTCTACCAGCTTCTTGTCTAATTTCTGGGTCTAACTATTAATCTTTAAAAACACAGATTTCTAAGAGATGTTTCTATTGCCCAATGGCAAGAATGAGGTCCCTGGTGGAGCAGGTAACTCAGAACACTGTGAAGTCCAGTGACAAGGGTGGGGCTTAAATGAAAGACCAGTTATGTCACGTGCTGATTTTTATTACCCCAGTGTTAAAACAAGGAAAAAAATCGCCTTGGACATTTCACCTGATGTTGTTCTGAACTGTAATAAAAACATCAGGTTGCGTTACCCTTCCCAAATATCACACTCAGCCCTCTCAGCAGATCCAGCCTCTGAAGAAGACATTTTCAAAGCAGCTAGATGATTCAGCCCTAGAGAGAACAATCACTGAGACATAGACGGAGCCCATCCCTGGCCCCTGCTGACCAAACGGCACGTAGGAGAAATGAGGTGGCTGGAAGATGTCCCAACGGAGTACAGGTTTCTGGACTCACGACCATTAGGAAGGAAAAAACAAATGGATCTCTCCTCGGGGAACTTACCCACTCTGCACAGGCACGGCTCCTGCCTTCTCAGAGAATGGGATCTGCTTATTTGCGAATCCAAAGCACCAAGGGGGTAGTAGCACAATGCGATGTTTGTAAATATGATAAACCATTACAATATTACAGCTTTTCATTTGGAAAGCCATTTAGGCAAGAAATGATTACTGACCCATGATATGTAAATGACGGAAATGCAGAAATTAGTATTTGGGTCAACTCATGTATTTTTCAACCATGAAATGAAAATCTCAGTGTTCACATTCCAATTTATACATGAAAGCATCACGGCGCTATTAGTTGACTATTGTGTTAATTTATTATTGTCTTAGTTAATGTTTTTAAAACCACCATGAAGTTGTATCTCTACTTTCAATGCACTGATGTTGTAACTGAAAGAGGGAGGAATATCATTCTGGGGCAGCTGGGTTTCCTGAGGGAATTCTACTTTCATTGAGAAGAAAAGAAGTGATTTTGAAAGAGATTCTAGGGACCTCCTCCTCAAATGTTTTGAATATGGGATCAGTCTATCACTTTCTTTTGAGTTCATAAAACCATAAGAATGTGTTAGATAATTATGCTACTATGACAAGTTCCTGGGTACCATTGGGGACTCAAAAGAACCCCCAAAGGACCTTTATTTTCAAAGTAAAGCAAAACAGTCTCATTGTAAAATTGGTGCAGAAACTCAGCAGGTGAGAGAATTTAAGACAGCTTCTCGGAGGAGGTGATATTTAAGCTGGTTCTGAAAGGTGCAAGAGAGGAGAAAAGTCATTTCAGGTAGATAACAAGAAAAAGGTCCAGAGGGTGGAGTATGGAGCCCCATGAACTGGGGTCCCGCTTTAGGGAAACAGAAGGTAGATGTTGACGAGGAAAAGGTATAGTACATATGGAGATGTCACGTTGCAACTGAAATCACACAAGGTGGGACAACCACTCAGATTTCCTTCCCAGAGTAAACCAGATAAGGAGGATTTGAAAACAGTCTGGGCCTCTGTAGATTATGTAGAAATGCAGCATGAGTTAGAGCTAGGAAGGACTATAACTGGAAGATCAGTAGGGAGATAGGATTAACAATAAGGTCAGGGAAAGAGGGCCTGGAGTTGGGACATTTCGTTGTATGTGTAAGGGGAAACGGCAAAAGAATGGAAAGGAAAGGGTGGCCTCTAACCCAAGTGTTAGAGATGCATTTAAATGCTGAATTCAGAGGGATAGATTTACTGTCAACCCTTAAATTCAATGATTTTAAAGAGAAAATGAGGGTATAATGCAGCGAATAAGCCAAGTAAGGAAATGTTGATGGTTTTGTCTTTTAATCTAATTAATTGGCTAGAGGGAACCTTGGTATTTCCACTGCGCAACTAAATCTCCTGTTTTTGTAGCCTCGTACCTAATAGATTTGAGGGCTGGGTAGGGCTGAGACCTTCGCCTTCATTCTACCTTGGCCTTGGATCTAGGGTGTGCCAGCATCTTACAGATAGGCACTTATTCAAACCCTTTACTTAGGGGTTTCAAGGTCAGAGGAGATGTTCTGCCCGAGAGGTGGTCAGAGTTCGGGGCAGTTTTGAACAGGTGGGTTAGATCACTCATTCTCAATAGAGGTAACAGAGTCCTTTGAAAATTCCTGGCAGCATTTTTTGGATGTCACAATATGGATGGAGCCAGGGATGCGAGATATCCTCTGTTCACAGGACAGTCCCATACAGTAAAGACTCATGCAGCATCCCACATGGCTCTTGAATGTCCCGCCAGGCTTTCATGTAGGTAAACCTATTTATAATTACCTAAGGCTAAAACCCAACTCCAAGGTACATATTTTGCTGCCTAGTTTTAATACACATTTAATTTTCCATGAATTTACAACTACCATGTTTATCAAGGGAAGATTATATTTTGTTTTGCTCAGAACTTTGCCAAGAATTGAACACCGAGAAAATAGCCTGACAGCAATACTACCTTATTCGAGTGGCACTCGTGGCTATCGTTCTACACAAAGATGCAAGCATTTGGTTATTTTTCATGCCTTTCATATGTATATGTTTAAATACATATTATTTTATTATGAATTACTTTCCTTTTGTTTCTCCTTTATATTATATTTAGGGAAATATGTGTCTAGGTAATGTACTATATATGATATACATGTTCTACGAATGTCATTTTAGGACAACGAAGAAGATTATAAAACATTTGTTCTAAAAAAGAGATATTGGGTCTGATGGGGGTGAGAACCACACCACAGAGTTTGAAACACAAGAAACTTAGATATGAAACCTATGAGTGGCCTTTTTTTATTATTATATTTTATGCTGAATCTATCAATAGATCTTTACTGAACTCCTATGGTAGGCCTACTGTGGTTCACGTACCATATAAGCATGCTGTAGATAAAAAAGAAGTACAAGTCACTGACTCTCTACCAAATCTCACATCTCGTATCAGACCTTGGCCTAATTTTCCCATAGGCTGGGAAAGGCCAGAAGAGAGTGGATAAAACATAATATCCTGGAGGTTACAGGACAGGCAAATAATTGTAAATATGACCCAAGATGAATGGTCCAAGAGTGGGAGCCTGAAAGCACATTCCTGCAAGAACCAGAAGGCAGGAGGCTGTCAGCATCAGAAACAAGCGGGTACAGTTCACAGTTCATGTAGCCTCAAGCACCAGGCTGGGGATGAGATGTGGAACTCCATCACTTATGGAGGGGTCAGGCAAGAGCAAAGCCACACCCAAATAACCATAGCCGGGGGCCTAGACAGGAAGGAATAAAACTGAAAGCTAATCCTCAAGACATGGGTAAAGGTGGTACCTAGGGTTCAAAGCCAGAGCTCAGGTCAGGGGCTGAGGTCCAGGGCAGACCAGCAGTGAGTGGGCCTTCATGTCGAGTCACTGAGGCTGGGGTAAGAGCAGCTTAATATGTTTTGCCATAAGTGCAGATAGATTTGCCCACTGGGTTTTGAGACGAAAGCCAGATGTGAAGTTTGGGAGCCACGCTAGACCTGACATTCAGTTTTATCAGCTAACTGGAAGAACAAAGGTAGGAATATATAACAAATGAACTGGACAACCATTAACAAAGAGTAGGACAGTAGTTCAAGAGTATCCAAAACTCCTGCATTGACTTCCTTGAATCAAGGAGGGCATGAGATTCTAGGACATGAGACAGACCTCTGGGTTGGAGTGGTTTCTGAAGGTTTCACAGAAGAGCAAGGGCTAGAGCCAGCCCTTGAAGAGCAGATGAATGAATAGTTAAATTCGTTCATTCATCCATTCAACAAATAATTAGAAAATCCCTGCTATGTAATAGGTGCTAAGAATAAAGAGGTGGACAAGACAAACACTGACTTTGGCGATACAGATGCAGACTGCAGGCTAATTTGGGTTTCATAGAGGTAGGCAGGCAAGAATGTGCAGCTTTCTGCCCAGAACTTGAGGGAGTGCCTGAGGCTAGCGAGGCACACCCAGGGCCTCCTTTTAAGGAGGTGCTCTTCTTGCTACCTGAGCTGCTGCTAATCCTAGTATTCATTGTGCAGCACATACGTTCTACCTCCTTTAAGGCTTAATCCTAAAGGAAAGTAAAAATGTCATTAATATAAACTCTTAGAGATAGGGGTTGGCAAACTTTTTCTATAAAAATCCAGACAGTAAATATTGTAGGCTTTGCAGGTGTGCCAAGATATCTGATTCTTGTTTTGATTTTTTTCAACTATCTAAAAATGTAAAACCTATTTTAATTCACAGCCTGGATTTTGCCTGCAGGCTATAATTTTCTGTCCCCTGGTCTACACAGTTCCTTTTGTCCAGAGACCAATAAGGCATTCAATAGAGTTCGTGGATTATGCTAAGTAATATTTATTATAAGTAATATTTGTAGAACACTAAACATTGTCTGATGTTATAGTTATATTGTCCCACTTGGCCCTCAGAACAATACAACTGGACTAGGTAAACCACATCCTGCCATTCTTCCTTATTTTGTAGATAAGTAGACTGAAGCTCAGGAATGTTCAGCCATTGCACTAAGTCATAGAGCCACAAAAACCAGAGCTTGTCTTTCACTGACAACTACTTTGAATTAGCTGTACAACCAAATTATTCACAACTTTCTCAGAGTGCTCTAGTTCTGAGTCTGAATGTGTTTTGAAATTAAAGGCTTACACTTAGAAAGCAAACAAACATTGTATCTGGTTTGAATTATGTCAGTGCTATGAGGAGAAGAGAACTGAGTAGACTATTCTAAGGGCTGGGGCACACTACTAAATTCAATAGACACAATCCCTGCTCTAATTAGTAGTTTACAGTCTAATGAAAATCATTCAAATGAGGACACAATAGTAGGAAGAGTAGCGGCTACCTAAATGCCATGTATTGTGTTTGGAGTTACAAATGTTTTATCAGTTTTCCAAACAGTGTCATAAAATGGGTCTTATTTCCTTCATTGCATAAAAACTTTAGTAACAATAGCTAACATATGGAACTTAGTGTATGCTAGGAAAGGAATGCTCAGAGGAGATAAGTGAGCAGGTAGGTGGCCAAGGAAGATTTGAACTTGGGTCTATACATCCTGGAGTCTGAAGGCCTTCCACTTTATGCTGAAGCAAAACCCTGGGCTGTGGCCATTTGACCGTATCAATACACCTCCACTTTTCTATGCCTGTTGGATTTAAATCAGATTTCTTCATCTTAGTATTCTGTCATTTATGAGCCAAGGCAGCCAGAGTGCACTTATTCATTAGTGCTTTACACTGTGATGATTGCTGAGATGGCACTTCCGGTGTCATATAATGCCATTTTCTAAAGCTTATAACTCTGAAGTAATTGCCTCATGGGTTACGATTTCATCAATGTTCAAATGCTGTTTATATGCAGTTGGGCAATTTCGAGGCATAGGCATCCACCTGAAGGTTTCAGTGGGCATTGAGTTTACTTTAAAAACACTTAAAAAAGCAAAAGTCGATGGGAATGCTGCGCTGGTTGGAATTCCTCCCTTCCTTTGACATCTTCATTCTGCTGTTACTTGCTTTATTCAAAGGAAGGCCACTAAAACCTCTCTTTAGGTATCATTATTATTTAACTTGCATGAATGTAGCAAAATTTAAGGTTCAGAATCAAATGACCTTTCTTTAGTTCCTCAGCTGATTGTGACACAGGCACAAGGTCTTATAGAATCTTTTTTTTCAATCACTGAGAAATTATGAAAACTTAAGTACGAAGAAATTATGGACCCTAGAAAGTTTAATTTTAAATTTCCCAAGTTTTCTGTGATTGAGACTTTGGCAAAAAAAAATATATATATATGTATATATATATATAGTGCATTAAAAAGGAATACTGAATAATATGTACATAGTTTTTAAAAACAAATATATTTATCTGAAGAACTTCAGTATTGCATAAATTTGTTTTTCAAAATTAATTTCTATTATTATTTTTTTTTAAGATGAAATCCATGTTTGCAATGTGCCGTTATGGAAAGTTCAGTGATCACATATAATAACAATGTATTAAAAGCTACACAGAACAAAACCCATTTTGAAAAACCCATAACTCAACAGACTAAAAAAATGACAGACTAGCCATTCATGCAAATTAACTAACTCACATTTATCAGAGAAAATATTTCATAGCATTAACAATACTGTCATTTAAGAAAAATTAAACGGGGCCCAGAACCACACATTTATTTTTACCGCATTCATCACTCATTTACTTGTTTCTTTTCTTTTCTTTCTTTTTTTGAAGTGTACATTTTGAAATCGAAGTTTTGTAGAGGAAGAAGCAGATGATTTTCCCACTTTAGCGACCTCGCGGTTAGCAGCAGTAAAGCAACAGGAAAAAATCTGGCTTGAAACGTGTCCAACCCACATCTCCCAGTGTGCACAAAAGGCAAAAAAAAATAAGATGTGCAGCGGATATTAACATGAGTAATCTTGGAAATCTAAATATTAAACATATGTCAGAGATTATCAAATGCACATCCACATGTCTTATAGAGATGTCTTTCATCCGAGGAGCTCCGGCCCATTTCAATGTGCCTGGGCTAGTTCTCCAGCACTGAAGGCCTGATCAAAGCATGGCATGTCCAGTAATGACAGCCCAACTTTTTAGATGGGTGCTTGTAAAGTACAAACTTCTTAGCTCCCACATCTTCCTGAAAGACAATCTTATTCGTTTTCTCTACCTCCACCTGGAGATAATGTTATTTAAATCCAAGTTGATTAAGTCATTTTCCCAGTAAGCTGCACAGTTCAGGAAATTTCCCAGGGTTTTTGATTTGTGTTCTTATGCAGAAGTCAAAAGTTGCTAGAACCTACATTTCAATCTGCCTACAGGGCTTTTACAATAGTAATCCAGAGAAGAATGTTCCAGATAAGACATTGAGAAGTAGTATTGTCTTATCTTTTAGGCACTGTGTGAAGGCTGTGACTTAATTTCTTTTGTCCATTAGTAAAATGTGCTCATAATGCTTAGTACCATCGTCTCTCCAAATTCTGTTTTGTAGGGTAATTGAAGTTATATTTGGAAGTACTTAAGGGTCTAATATTATAATAGAGAGCCAGCCTAATATTTTTTTCTGTGTGTATATTGGCTATTGAATAACATTGTTTTATAAAATCTCTTAGTGCAGTATGACAATACTTTTTCTTAGCCTCAGTTTTGTCATCTGTAAATTGCAAAAGAAAAGCTGAATCTCAATATTTCACAATGAGATCATGTTTATGAGAAGACTTTGTAAACTCTAGAGCTTTATACAAATGTAGAATATTATTATTACCATAAGGCACATCTACCAGAAAGAGGCTTCCAAGTGATTACTGGTGCACTAAAATCCAATTTTGTTTCCACATTATTTATCCTTGGCAAATGTCATAGCTTTGTATAGTTTGCACAGTCTTCACTGTTAGGTAATTGTTACTCCATGTATGCCATTTAGTAGGCAGACTGAGTGAGTTGGAGACTAAATTCTTACCTTCGTGCTACTTCTCTCTCAGGGAGGCTAGCACCCAGTTAATGCTTAACTAATAGGTTTTTAATTGAACTGAATGGCGCAAAGGGTAGCACTTGGAATGAATGAGGCAAGTGAATACAAGACAAACTGCCAGTTTGATTGAACCTGTCCAGGGAGGTGGTGTGACAGGCAGTGTCCAGGATGCTTGAGAATGAGAGAGGAACCAGCCATTCCCCATGGAGGAGCAGTGTGCCCAGTGCAATTGTGATGGCGATGTTGCCCTCTGGTCCCCCTCCTTCCTCCTTCTGATACCTTCTTTCACCTTGTCTTCCATCTTTTATCACCCGGAGAAGGAGAAGTTACTCAGTTTTTTTCTCATCAGCTGCTGATAAGCCTTTCTTCATTCAGTGAGGTAGAAGAAGCTTAGATTCTTTTGGGAATAGCATGGATTCTTTAGCTCTGCTCTTTAGGGAATTTTCAGGAGCTGTACAAGACAACCTGCACACTGTCACTTGGTGGGAATTTGTTGGGAGAGGGATGGAACTTTAGGGAAAGACTTACACTTTTGGGTGGAAATTTTGCTTACTGAATTTGTCCTTAAACCAAACTGTTTTGGTCATTGAAGTAAAACAACATTATAATCTGTAATAAGAATAATTACCTTATTAATTTGTCTCCTTCAACCTAGCATATTCTCCTAGACCACATTTTGTGAAATAAAGAAAAACGTATTCTCAAATTGTTTGACGTACTTTTGCAAATGTGTTCCAAAATACTATGACTTTGATTCTCCCCAAGCACATTTGACATCCCCCCCCCATCTCACCATCGCCTTTGGAATATAAACTATTATTATTAGCTACAGAATCTCAGAATTGAATACATTCATCCTTTTCAAGAACAAAGGATTAAATGAAAGGCGTGGCTTATTTGCTATTGTCTGAGTTACGCAGGGTGTTATTTACACTTAGCCAGCTCTCCTCTCTTCCTGACTACTTATCTCCCTTCCATCTTTATCTTTAACCTACATCTCATAAGCTGAGTGCAAAACTATCACTCCCTCAGGGCCTCATCTACCAAGGTAGAGATGCAAACAGTCCTGGGGCTGCAGGCCTCTACTGCCTGAGCCATCTCCCTCTAGACTAAGGGAACTATGTTCTAAAAGAAAAGCCTAAATGCAAAAATCACATTTTAGCTATTTGGTAATAATTTCCTTTTTAGCCCTTTCCCAGCCATTTTCTCAGAAATACATAGAAAGCTTTGCTTTTGGTTCTAAGCTGCAAGAAATTAAAGAAAGGAGAGATGATTTGCAAAAGATCTAGATTTGGGGTTATAGAGATAAAACATTCTTTAGCTGATTTGGGTGAGACTACGAAAAACTAATGAAAGCTGCTGAATATGATGGCACATCAGCACTCAAAAACTTGTTTACTTTCCCACCTCTATTTTAGAGTGAAATATTAGATTAAAAAAAAAGAATGTGTCTAGAATGAAACTCTAGTGACTTACATGTTCACATTTTCAGCGAATGGTATGTTTAAATGAAAATATTTAGAAAATGTTGACTTAAATATATCACACTCAACTCCTAAGTGATCAAAGGCTTAAAGTCTGTTTATATTGAGTAACTTTTTAACAAAAACGATTCACTTGTCATTTGCATACAAGTGTACATATATTTACTAGAATCAGCTGAACTCGTAAACTATAACCAATTGAAAAGTCAACATGTTCATGTTATTTAGTTTATTAAAAAATGTGTTTAATTCTTTAGAGACACCATATGAAGAATATCATGGCCAGCTACAGGCATACATATTTTTGCTTGAGGCTTGATTACTATAATCCAAGTATTTCAAAATGTTATACAGAACCAATGAGTAGCTATAGTTGGATTAGATCTTCAGAAACTTAGAAGTTGGGAAGGGTATTGGAGATCATCTAGTTCATTGTTTTTCAGACTCTCCCGATGATAGTGATTCCTGGTCCTAATTTCAGACCTATTGAATCTGAATCTCTAGGAGTAGGACCTCAGGAACTGCGTTTGTTTAAACAATGTTGTATTTTTATCATCAGGAAAGTCTGAAACAGACCTATTCCACTGGTTCTAAGGCCTAAGTATCAGAATTGTCTGTAGAGGTTGTTGAAAACATAGAAGGTTGGGTAGTGGGCACCATGTCTTTATAAAATCTAATTCTATTTTATGCATCTTCATTCTTAATAAGCTTCACAGGCAATGCCAAAGCAGATTTGGCATTTATCAGTGATCTATTCTGACCCCTACATGTTAGAAATCTTTTCCAAAACATTCTGCTTAAACATTCTGACTCAAAAGCCAGCCTTTCTCTTGTTGGAGGGCTCATAATCTTAGGCATTACTTTTATTTGTTAGGCCACGTTATGACTTCCTGTAACCTCTGACCTCCAGTCTCAGTTTGTCCTCCAGAGCAACAGAATAGTCACTTCAAATGTGTAGCCCATTGGTGGTGTTCAGTAAATGTCAGGTCTGTTCCCTTGTACCCACATAACTGTCTTCCAAGTATGACAGACCTCATCTCTAACCTATTCCTTCACAAGTGATGACTCTATAAATTGTTTCTTTTTCATACAAAACATTTTCAACTTTAAGAGCACTTTGTGGTTTTCATATTAGAATCCTCATTACCTGCAACATCTTTATTAAAATTAATGTGTTCCAAAAATATTCTCGAGCACCCACTATTTATGTCAAACTCTGCTTTTGATACAAGAATTCCCACAACAACCAGAACTAAACCCAGGGTGCCAAATGGGCTCCAAGTGAACCTAGTGGGTTATGGTTCTGACCTCATTGTTTCAGTAATGTAGCTCATGACTGCATTGGCTGTTTAGAATGCCATGTCACACTGCTAGTTTACTTTAGGTTAGAATTGAACTAAGACTTCAGGACTTCATATAAGTTGCTGTTATTATTATCATCACCCTTACTATTACAAGCATTATAAAAGATAACTTTTGGGTAGTGATATATAGTTTATCAAGTCTTTCTACATCCCCAATTCTTATAGCAGCTCTGCAAATTTATATTATTATTTCTAATTTATAGATGGAAAAACTGAAGCTCAAAGAAGTTTAAGATATTTCTTGACATTGCATATGTAACATTCAGTCAAGCTAGGTCTTGAACTTAGGCCTTTGGATTCCAAATCGAAAGCATTTTTGATTGCCTCATGATGCCTAGGTAAGTGAGGTCTTCCCTGACTGTACGTTAGCAAGTGAGACAAAGTAGGGCAGGCCATTACTTTTTCCTATTTAGTTATATGTGATTGCCTTTGATTCTTATTCCAGCCTCTTGAGCTCTTTATAAATCCTTGATTGATATATCTGTATATTAGGTGTCTTCGTCTTCGATTAATAGCTACAATTGACTGAGCAAGTCTTTATGCTCTTAATCCAAGTTATTAAAAACTTCGAACAGGATGCAGCCAAAGAGAGAACTCATTGGTATATTTCTGGGAGATGTTCTCCAGGTTAGCATTAAAATAGTAATTGACACATTGGTGACCATTTTTCAACCAGCTAGAATTTGATTTACCTGTGCCATCATTCTGCTCACATGTCCCAATCTTGACATTTAAAGAGATCACGAAAGCCTTACTTAAATGTCTTGCTTAACTCCTGATACATTATGTCTATGGAATTTCCCTGATCCACCAAAGAGTAAAGGGTCTTCTTTCAGCTGAGTGGACCATTTTAACTGTCCCGCATATTAAGTTACTTCATCATTCAGATGAAAACTCTCAAGGGGTTTTTTTTTTTTTTTTTTTAAATCTTGGAAGAGCCCTTTAGTAGTCCCATCCTTCATGATCCAGCTCAGATGTAATCTTCTCTGGGAAGACTTTTTTGATCCCTCAGGCAGATTTAGCAACATTTAGAACGCTTTTTGCTCTGTCCCGGCATTCTGGTCATTTCTCTGGTATAGCACTTATCACATTACCTTGTAGTTATTTGTCTATTTTTGTTTCTATGTTTGTTTGGTTGGTTTTTTACCTTCAATAATTAAACTTCTTAAGGACAAAGCCCGTATTTTATTCACCTTTGAAGTCTCCCATAGTATCTAGTATAGATACTAGTATGTAGTATATTAGTACATATAAGAGACTCACAGTAAATACTTGTTGAATGAATGAATGTGTAATTGAATACATATACTAACATGACGCAAAGTTTTCTTGTAAAGTTTTTATTAGATAAACAATATTAACAACAATCTCCTTTCAATTTATTTTGGGCTTTGGCACTTCTTATTGAAGATATCCAGGAACGATGGACAAAACTTGATCAAGAAAGTTCAACATTCATCTATTTCCTGGACAGGAAGAATTAATCCTTTGGCCCACTAGAGTAGTTGTAGTTTTAAGATTAATCTTAACTCTATTTGTAGCCTATAAAACAAAACTAATTGAAGAATTCAAAGCATTAGAGCATTTTTAGGTGGCTTGATGGGAAAGCATTGAAATAAATACAAACATTTAGATAAAACAACCATTTTAATAGTATTAACTCTGCCAATTAATGATAATAGAAGAGCCGTCCAATTAGTTAAATCGCTAATAGTTTTATCAAGCAGAGGTTGGTAATTTAAAGCAAACAAATTCTTTCTAATTTTATCCACTTGCGCACAAAGATATTTAAAGGATAACAGGGGATCCAATAAAGAATATTACTCAAGAAAAGCTATATTTAAATCTTCTAATGGCTATAGCAAAGAGTTACCCCAATTAGCCAGAAAACCCAAGCAGTCAGTAAATTCTTTCAAGCCTACATAATTTGAAGTAATAATAAATAAAATACAACAAAGGTGCTACTTGCAATCATTAGCATTATTATTGTGGTATATTTGGAAGATGGAGAGTGCCTTGAGACAGTCAGAGGTGTAAATTTAACTCATCAAATCCAGTAATTGTGATTGCCCTGTACTCATGCAGCATTTCGGAGGGGGTTTCCTGAGGTCGCTGCTCAACACCCCTTTTCAGGGCAGAAGATTGGGGCGGAGTTCATGTGCTCAATGCCACACTGAGTTTAGGACTTTCCCTGTCAAAACTCCGTGGAGAATTCAGGCACATAATTGGATAATTCGGGAAAATCCTCTTAGGACCAGAATGATGTTAACATTTTTTACAATTCCTATTTTATTTTTCTCAAGAGAAACAGACTTTTAAAAACATCTGCGTTAAATGGATCTGTGAACTTCATCAGTAGAGATCCAGTCGGTTAAGGACAAATGGCAAATGATAGACTAAAAAAGGGCCTTTGTTGTCTATCTTCTGCTTGCGTACAAGGTTAACTCTAAATTTTAGAATTAATGATGCCATTTATCCCGCATTAGGGTACTGCCAACCAAGCACTATGCCCAAATGAACAAGCTTTAAAGGTAAAAGAACAAAATAGAGAGCCTTTCCAAAGCATTATCTCTGTTGGCGTCAGCAGGAAGGAAGTATGCTTTGGCTATAACAACTACAGTTTATTGGGTCACTTATTATGAGCCAAGCAATGTGTTAATATCTTTATATTCATTATTTCATCAAGCTTCCCACCAAGAAAGTGGGTATTATCCCTGTTGTATAGATGAGTTTACTGAGAGTTACAGGTTAAAGTGGCTTGCCCACAGTAATGAGTGTTAGAGCCAGGATTCAGAGTTAGGAATCTCTAACTGCAAAGACCTTGCTGTTTACCTGGATCATATAGGGCCATCTTGGTCCCAGAGGCTGGCGTATTGTCACTGGAGGATGATAGTCTCTCTGCATTCCAGTGGTACAGAAAACAAATACCCTGTGGACAGCCCTGTGGGGTAAATACAGAAGGAACTGGACCCAGCTGGGCATTTGCATTAAAGTGCCTCACCAGGGTTCCCAGCTGCTCTGGCAGAGTGCCCAGGCCCTGCCCCAGAGCCCAAACAGAATGCTCTTTGAGATGCCTCTGGCTTTCATTTCCCAAGCTTTGCTATACACAACAAGTAAGCCTGGAGCTGACCTCCAACCTACCCCACTTCTCGCGAGATGTGGCAGGTTGTAGAGATGAAAGAAGTTAATGATATCAATATCTTGGTATTAAGAAGTAATGTTCCTTAAACCGTTTTAAAAAAACTTATTTTAAAAGTTCTCAATAAGGATCATTAGATAGAAGGTTGTCAGGAATATAAGCCACATGGAATCTGCATTTACCAAGACATAAGTGTAAAGACTAATTGAAAGATTTAAATGTGGCTCAGTTTTAGGACTAAGAGCAGGATGACCTGAAAGAACACTTACTAACCCAGACACCTATGCAGGTAAACCAGCCTGAGCAAGGCCTGATCAACATTAGAGAGCAGGCTTAATTTCTCTCCCTTTACATTCTCGACTATTTTTTTTTGGTCATTTTAAATATGTTCCTCTCTTAGGGAGAAAACTATGGAGATAGCTGTATCTGACCCAAAGTTCAAATATTGGCTCTGTCATCAGATAAGCTCTGAGAGCATGGACTGCTCATTTAGCTACCCTGAAGCACAGATCTCATGGAAAAAGGGATCTTGCAGATTGTAGATACTCAGTGAGCGTAGTTTTGCTTTCTAATTCTACTATTCTTCACTACTTTCAGAATACTATTAGTGAAAAATGGAACTGGTCCTTAGAAGAACTGATACTTTAGTTAGAGAAGGAATGAGGAGGAAAAAAAAACTGAAAAATACCAGGACAATCTGTTTGACTTTTGGTTCTAGAGATTTCACAGTAAATTGTGTCTGCCATCAGCTGAGTGAGGGGGTGAAACACTGTCCCAGAAGTCAGGATCCTTGTCTGCTGTTCTGCCCCCCCCCCCCCCCCCCCGCCCTTTAGCGACTATCTCATGTCTGTTTTCTTGAAAAACAACAACTATGGAGACTGCTGTACAGATTTACTGGGGAAAGCTCTTAGCAACACCTGTGAGAGGTTGAGGGACAGAGAATTAATCAGGAAAGAAGAAATGTGATGTAGCTGTAATAAAGGCCTCAGCAGATCCCACAGGGAGCTCTGGAGCTAAGGTGGCCTTTCAGAACTGTCATGAATTAAGGCAAAGAGATCAGGCCTTTGAACCGTTGTAGTGACCAGTCACTGCATACAGTTTGTCCCCAGAGAAGGGGTCATAATTCTAGGAGAGGGCAGTACCTGCAGAGCTGTGAACCGTCAGCAGGCAACACTTTTCATAGCTGGGAAAATGAGTCCCTTTGGAAGAAGGGTGGTAGGGTCTGGGCAGTGCACTATAGCTACCAGCTGAGTAAAGCACTGCATGTTTTGGTCCTCACTTCCTTAAATTAAATAATGCTTTCTACCAGTATTTACAAACACCTACTTTGTACATATTGTTTCCTTTGAGTGGAATGTCTTCCCTACACTTAGAACTATCCGATATGTTAATAGATAAAAATTCTGATAAAATGACAGGTCCTTTAAGGAGTCACTTTTAACTATCAAGGTATCTACTACTTTCCTATTTTTGTGCCATCAAAGCATTTTCTACATACTTCTTTAAAGACTTATTTCACTATGGTCAGGGAACCTTACTTATACTTACATCTCTTTCTTTTTTACCCCCAATAGAAAACTTTATAGTGAACAAGTCATTATTTGAATATTTTGTCTAATATAGTATAGTTATGCCTTTTTTTAAATTTGGATATTTATTCTTTTCATTTTTTCACTTTAAATTTTTCTGTATTATTATATTTTAGACATGTCTCCAGTAAATAAAACTTGATTCAAATTAAGTTTGTTATCCAGCATGACAATCTTTATATTTTAACTAGAGTGCTTAGGCCTTCTATGCTTAATGCAATCACTGGTATACTTAGGTGAAAATCAACTATCTTATTTCGTGGTTTTTATTTGGTCCACTAGATCTATGTCTATTTTTTTTTCATCTTTCTTGACTTCTTTTGGATTCCTTTTTTCTTTGCAATCTATTATTTTCTTCTCTATTGGCTTATAAATTATATGCTCTTTTCTATTCCTTTAGCGGTTACCCTAAAAATCACAACATATACCCTTCAATTAGCAAAGTCTAATGATAATCAATAGTTTTACTCTCCTTCTGGAATACATACAAGGACCTCAGAATAATTTAACTGCATGTCTCCTGTCTTTCCAACTTATCGTTGAACGTGTATAGTTGTCATGAATTTTAATTCTCTAGATTTAAAAACTCTAAGACATGCATATTATAGCTTTTAAAGTTAATGTTTATGTTTACCCACATATTTACCACTTATTTTATTTTTTAATTCTTCCTGTGTCTCTAATTCTTTAGTATAGTTTGCTAGTTGTAAATTCTCTGTTTTTGTTCATCTGAAAACGTCGGTATTTTACTTTCATGCTCAAAGGCTATTTTGATGGGGATAAAATTCTGTGGTAGTTTTTATTTTCCATAAAAACACTAAAATATATTTCCATTTTCTTTTGGTTTTTATATTTGCCCTTGATAAATTTAACTATTTCTCCTTTGATGGTAGCTCTGTCATTTTTTCGCCCCCCTAGCTGCTGTAAATGTCCCTCTTCTTTTTTCTTAGTTTTATGTAGTTTACAATGATACATCTTAATATGTATATCTATTTTTTTTTCACCCTGCTTGGAATTCTTAGGTTTTGTTAATCTGAAAATTCTCATTCAGCTATAACGTTTTAAATATTTATTTTGTACAATTTCTCCCTTGTGGAAAGTTTATTCTGCCCCATTTTTCTGCTTAATAATTCTTTCTTCAGCTACATCTAATCTGCCATAAATTCTTTCGATCAAATATTAATTTATTTTATTTTTTATTTTCAAAACTATGCCATTTTTAAACTCAGTTTCTTCCTGAAATTTCAGGTTTGGCTTTTCTTTTTTCTCTGACTTGGTGTATATAGTTGTTTTATAGTCCGTATCATATAATTCCAATATATGAAATCTTTGCTGGTCTGATTCAATTATATTGATGTTTTTACTGGTTCTTACTCAATGTCTTATTTCTTGCATGCTTCGTTTCCTTTGACTGTGTGCTGTGCAATGTATTAGGTAAATTATTTTTAAGAATAATTAGAGCCATTAGAGTGGTAGGTGCTTTACTGAGTCCTAAACTTCAGTAGACCCTGAGCTTTGACTTTCATTCCCTCTGCCCTTAAAGACCTCCAAAAGCAAATGCAATTTCACAGTTATTTCTTAAAAATAATCAAATGCCCTTAGGAAAAAAACAGATTTGAATATAGCGCTTTCATTTTCTTCTGGATTTCGACTAGGCAATTTCTTATTCTTTGGTTGACTCTTTGGTGCTTTTGGAATGTGTGGGTTTTTAAAAAATATTTTTCCCAATTTAACTTTGCTTTTTCTCAACAGAAAGGTTAATCTGAGATAACTAGTCTACTATTGTAGAAGTAAAATTCTCTTTTTGTATTTCACTCTTTAGCTTAATCTGATCATTCGATACTTGCTAAATAATGACTATATGAATTGTCATGGACATTGGAATAAAGTTGTATAAACTATGATGTCTGTCTTCAAGAAGCATATTATTTATTAGGCAAGGAAAAACACATAAAAAATCTTGAAATAATGACTACTCTGTCCTAACAGTAAATGCTAGGTTTCCGTACTTTTAGTGAAAGTGTACATTAATACACCCCTTTGAAGAAAAATTTAATAATCCTTATCAAAATTAAGTATGTATATACCCTTTGGCTAAATAATTCCACATCTAAGTATTTATCTAATGTATACTCTGTATATATTTGCGTAAGTGCTTAAAGATATGTATATGCAAATATTCATTGATAACAGCATGTTTGTAATAAAAATACTGGAAACAATATAAATATCAACAGGGAATTGGTTAAATTAATTATGATATATCATACAACAGAACACTATGTAGCCATTAAAGAGAATGGGAGAAAATTTTTATGTATTTATATGGAATAATTTCTGTGACATATTTAAGTGAAAACAAAAAGATAAGCTAGAGAGTATATATAATATGCTACACATGTGTGTGTTCATGCGCATGTGCATGTGCGTGCACAACACACACACACACACACACACACACACACACACACACACACAAACTAGAAATTTATAGTGTCCCCAAAAGGCTCTACGTGGAACTGCTAACAGTGGTTATATCCGAAGAGAAGAACTGGGGTCTGGAGTACAGGGAAAAGAAGAAAACTTTTTCACTCAGTACTTCTGTATTCAAGTTTATATTATATTATATATTTATTTTTACCATGTGTATGTTTTTAACCATTACCTTATAAAACAAAAAGTGCTAGGAAAGTAGTGTATAAGAAGGTTCAACTTACTGGTGATCAATTGACCTAAGCTGTAGTTTGGTTCTGTTCTAACCAAGTCCCATGACCTTTCGAGAACTCATTGTCTTCCTCTGCGAAATGAAGACACTGACCTACGTAATCTCAAAGTCTTCTTTGAACTTTACATTCCCAATTCCATCTACTAACATGGAGATACTTTTATTACAGAAGTGCTTCAGTCAGGCAGTATTGTTTAAGATAATTTGGCAAATGAAAGTGTTAGTATTAGATAAAGTTATTTGTTGCTAAGAATTCTAAACTTCCTTTTGGTTCCCCTTCAAGCATTATACTGTGCTTTCCCTAAGGCAATAAACTAAAATAATTGATTTGTCTGGATTTACAGTTTGAAACTGTGATTTTTAATATAATCTCGCATTTGAAATATTTTAGGCCTGTTATTCTTTAGGAGTGGGTAGGATTTAGTTTCTGACAGATTGACCAAATCTTATTACCCTCTATTTACTGTACTATGAAAGCTTATTTCATAAGCATTTCCACATTTTATACTCACATAGATCTAAGTGGCCAAAACATTTAATTAAATGGACTATTCAAACAATCTCATTTCCTGGCTGGTCATCTATATCAATGATAACAGCAGCATCCACCCCAAGGCTGTTACTCTGAATCTTAAAAATGAAAAAAGAGAATAATTATTTAAATCTAAACTATGCTCAGACTAATGATTTAAAACCTTTTCTAATTATAAAAGTGATTCAAGTTTATTTTCTAAAAGTTCAAACAATAGAGAAGTATACGAAGCAAGAATTGAGCTCCCTCTCTCCTGCTACAGTCCCACTCCTCGGAGGTAAACACTGTTAGTACAGCATGTATTTTCTTACTGCCTACTCTATCCTGACAGTAAATGCTAGGTTTCACACACACACACACACACACACACACACACACACACACACACACACACACAGAGTTGTTTCTAAAAGATAAGCTAGAGAGTATATATAATATGCTACACATGTGTGTGTTCATGCACATGTGCATATACGTGCACAACACACACACACACACGCACACACACATACACAAACTAGAAATTTATAGCGTCCCCAAAAGGCTCTACGTGGAACTGCTAACAGTGGTTATATCCGAAGAGAAGAACTCGGGTCTGGAGTACAGGGAAAAGAAGAAAACTTTTTCACTCAGTACTGGGGTTATACTGAATATGCTGTTTTACAATTTGTTTTTGTACTCAGCAATGTATTTTACTTGGGGTACAGGTTGCCCTATCTCATTCTTTAAGGGGCTATATACTGTTCAATCACACAGATGTACCATGATTTGTTTATATTTTTTTCTTAGTAATGGACATCTAGAGTTAATTCTTATTTATATGCTGTGAGAAGCAGTGTTACACTGAACTTAGACACTTGGTTAGAATTTTTATATAATGTTTTTCTAAGATTGGGCTTTTAAGTTACACGGTGCTTCCTATGCGCCAAGCATCACTTTAAGTATTTTATAAAATCAACTTTTTTTTTTATTCCTATAATTGTATAGATACTGTCTTCGTTTTGCAGATGATAAACTTAGGCTCAGAGAGGTGAAGTAACTTGTTTGAGGTCTCACAGATCTAAGTGGTAGATCCAGGACTGGAACCCAGGCTCTCTGACTCCAGAGTCTATGCTTAATTCCTACTCTCTACTGCCTCATAGAAGTAAACTATTTAGAATTTTGACATACACTGCCAACTTGTCCTCCAAAAAGACAGTATCTCTTTATAATCACACCAACTGAATTTGACAGTTTACCCATTTTCACATTTACTTACCAATTACTGCATTCTTACTTTAAAAACTTTTTGCCATTTTGTGGTTGGAAAAATAGTATAATATTATTGTTTTAATTTATAATTAATATATTATTAACATTTGTAATACTTAACTTTTATTAGGCCTTTACTACAATAAAATACATAAAAGAATTCTTCATCATTTCCAGATTATCATCCAAGAACAGTGAAGCCCACACACAGCTTCTTCGGGAAATGCTGGCAACATGGTGTACACATGGCCTCCATGTTTGTAGTGGTTCCAGAGTTTGCTTTTGAGGTTAACTTTTTTTTTTTGGATAAACTTCTCACAGAGGATCTGGGTGAGCAGAAAGCTTTTTAAAATTATAGCCCAAACTATTTCTTGAGCAATCCAGGAATTTATTTATAATGTGATCCTCAGATTCACATAACATAGTTTGTGAGAGGGTGTGCCCAAAGCAGTTAGGAAAAGCAAAACAGAATTTTAGCAGTGCGGGATTTAGCAGGAAGATATGATCCAACAAGTACAAACTCTTTTAAAGGTTCAATCAAGTTTATTCCCATCACATTCCTCTGGAATACCCAAGAGGCACATGCTTTGTCAATGAAAATTATTTTCAATCTCATTGATGTTTTGTTTGGCAAGAACCATTTCTTTGAACAATTTCTTATTAATTATCTATGATTTTTCATTTCTGACAGTGTTATCACCAGCTGCATATTTACAGAAGAGCCAAATTTCAATCTGTATTCAGTTTTAATCTGTTTCTTGAGAATGCAATTTGAAAAAAAAAAAAGGCCAATCTATGTGCAACCAAATTTCAGATCTTCAACATTAGAATCACATAGAGAAAGGTGAATACAATGGAATTCTTCTATCATCTCTATTTTACGAGACCAAATTATTATATATCCACCTTAACCAGTCATGTCATTGCGCTTTGTGCCTCTCTTTGTGGCTTGTAATTTTCTATTTCTGGGGACATGGTTTACCTGTGGCAATTCGAATATAAATAACAATGCCTAGTGTGTTAATGGGGTCCTGCCTCCTAGACAAATAACTCACCGTGGCTCTAAGATTGTATCTTCCCACAGGCACTCATTCAAACTGCTTTGGTCAAATGACCTTCTTCCTAGGAATATTAGAAATATACCCAGGAGTAGACGAAGGTGTTTCTATCTCCTAGGGCAATGCTGGGCAGTGCTGCCTTCTGGCTGTAAGTAGCCTGTGGGTCCCCAGAGAGCATTTCAATGGGCTTCCACTTAAGCCCATTGTTTATACACAGCCATTGATTTCCTTTACCAAGAGCTGCCAATCCAATGAAATCAGTCCCACCTGTCAAGTAACTCCACCCTCTTCTCAACCAGGTAGTAAGCATAGGAGCTGGGCTAGTGGTAGGAGAAATGGCCACAATGGCAATATAGTCCAGTGGTTCTGAAAGCACACAGTAACCTGGAAACTTGTCCTACCCTATGTCTCCCAGTGATTTGGGTACAGGCCAAAAAGTTTGAGAATCATTGTTTCAGCTTAATATGTCAGAATCATCTACTTTATCTTTTTTCACCCCTATATATTTATGCCCCTCTTTACCCCTGTAACATTTTCTCAATCACAGATTTATTTTCTAAATGTCTTTGAGCTGTCCTGTGGACAGAGGCTCACTCTGACCAGTGGCATTCTGGCAAATGACTAACAACAGGCTCAGAAGGAGGGTGACTTGACATGTCGACTTTCATAATTTCCATGGTGTAAATCGGCCACCATGACTGATTTTAAGCAACTCACATATTACTGAACATGGAGTTAAGAAGAGATGTGCATAACTGCTCTTGAGGTTTAGTTAAGTTAGATATAAATTTTTAGTTACCCTTGGGAGCACGATCAGCTTTGAAGAATTATTTATTTTGTTGTTTTCTAAGTTGAGACTTCTCTTTTGATCAGTAAACTTTTCTTTAGAAATCCTCAAAATAATTTCAACATGCCCTCAGGGCATATGTTCTTGTAATAGCATGACTAGGTGGTTCTTGGCGATTAGCCTGGCACGGTGAGACATGCTGTTATCACACAATTACACAAATCCTGGTGGATGTCTTATTACGTAATTGTTCTCCTTCAAAGATGCTGCTGAAAGCAATTACGTAAGTCTTGATTGTTTCATGGGGGAATCTAAAGGGTGGAAGTAAACAGAGCCAACTGCATAGGTATTGAGAGCATTGATATTGAGAGTACCTGAGATGGAATGTCACATTTCTTGATAGGATATTAGGCTATACTCTCAGGAGATTTAATTGGCATATTTTGGCCTTTTATTCAATAGCCTTTTTTTTTTTTTCACCCCCAGCTAGCACACAGTGGTAACAGGACCTGTAATTTGTGCATTTAGATTTATTTTTTAAGTTTTTATAAAGTAAAATTGAGTGACTCAGTGGTGACATTCTCTTCCTCGTGACTGTAAAACCCAATTCTGTGTATCCAGGAGTCTGACACATCTTAAATGAGTAAAATAAAAGTCACTGATTCCAAAAAGAAACATAGGGGAGATGGCAGAGAGAACTGCTTCCGTTAAAGAAGGTAACTCTCAAACTCAGGAGTAGACAGAAGAGTTGCTTATACAAATGGGGATTACACTGTCCTGGGGTTAGACTGTCCTGAAGGCAGTCTTCTGATGAAGGATTTGGGATCTGGTGTGTAGTTCCATGGAGAGAGAATCCTGGAAACTCTGTCAAGTAGCGATGCTGGCCCAGTGGAGGATACTTTGTGGAATTCCTCCTGAAATGTATCAGGAAGCCATATAGTAGCAGCCATACTCATTTTTGTGAATGGCTGACCTATTAATGAGAGGGCAACCTGCTTCTTCTTTCCTCTTATTCTAACATCTCCTCGAATCTCAAGGGTGCTTTTGAATATCACTTGGCAGCTTTGTGTCAGGTCAAATTGACAAGAATTTGGGTTGGAAAGAGCAGGCTGTCTTCCTGTGTGATAAGGAGTCCCTAGATACCAGTGCCTTCTCTCGCGAATGCAGCTGAAAGCACCACTAATGTGCCTCTCTACTGGAGGGTGTTCTGAGGCATTTAGATGAGAAAGCAAAGGATGGAACCAGCTATTGACTCTGTAGGGCCTTGTAATTTTGTTGTGAAATATTGGTAGCAGGGAGATGGTAGATCAGATGATCCTTGAGGACAAGGACTGTGCCATTAATTTTAATATTGCTTGAGTCAAACTGTATATAGCAGATCCTTCAAATACGATGTTCATATCTGTTATAGTTAATTATTTGTGGTAACTTGGTTAGGCTATGGTACCCAGATATTTGGTGAGATGTGTCTGGATGTTGCTGTGAAAATATTTTTAAAACGAGATTAACATTTATACTAGGAGACTTTGAGGGAAGCAGAGTACCCTCTGTAATGGTTAAGGTGAGCCTCATCTAATCAGTTGAAGGCCTTAAGAAAAAGATTGACCTTCCCCCGAGGAAGAGAGAACTCTAGCAGCAGACTGCCTTTAGACTTGAACTTCAATATTGACTCCTCCCTGAGTTTTCAGGCTGTGGGCTGCCAGCCTCCACAATTGTGTGAGCCACTTGCTTATGAATGAATAAACAAATGTCTCCAGCATCTTTGCTTTACTCTGGGGATCTTTTCCCCCCAGTTTCAGTGAAGTGGGGCAGACTACTTTGCTAAGTTAAAACTTTGAATCTTTTCCCTAAAATCTGTCTTTCCTTTAAATAGAGAACAAAAGTCCTGATACTGACAAGGATGCCAAGACAGGGGAAAGATGATTTGGGATGGTGAGATAGGAGAAGAATTCAACAACACTTCCATAAATCCTTGATTTTCTTTATTTACTGCTAATGTCCAATGTAATAATCATTGGTTTGGTTTTAGTACCTTTGTTGGGTTCAAAGCCCCATCATTGCTGCCACCCTGCTGTGGCTTATAGTGGCTGAAGACCACTTTTCAGCCTGATGTGATTTCTAACAGCTGAGATATTAAAACACTGAAAAACGGGGTTTATAATGGAAATGCTGACAGACTATTAACTATAGCAGCACTGCTCTAATAAATGGAATGGCCTGTCATAATCTCTAGTTCATAAATATGCAAATACAAGACTGGGGATTTGCTCCAAAGGATGTCTCTATAATTTTAACTGACCTTTACTGATACCAAATGAGCCTGTTGCTTCTGTTTTTTGTCCATTGGATATAAAGTAGTGGAAATTCAGCCGCCTGTCGGCCTAAAGTATATAAAGTTTAAACTGCCAACTCCTAAACTCTGGGCTGGGATTCCATTTCTCTTCACATTCACACTCTTTATTGACATTTTCATTTTTTTCCCCCAGGAGGTAGAAACTGAGTGGGGGCAAAATCAAACATTGTTCATCCCCCTTTCCCCCCACGTTATTTCCACATGTCACAGTGCCTGCCCAGCCAAAATTCATGGATTGCCTCAAGGACAAACAGGCCATCTACACTAAATTATAAATTTGAATTTTATCCAGTTTTCTGCTTTTGGACCAAATGGGCAGCAAATCCAGTGACTTCATATTTAATAACCGAGATGTCATTTGTCCTGTGTCTTTCAGCACAGAGTAAAGAGTTGGATGGCTAGCAGTTTTGCAGATTTTTTCCCTCTAATTATTTTAAGCTATTCAGCCTGGTATCTGAACTATTGATGCAGAGCCAAATTGCCAGCAGGGGAGAGATCTGTCCAATCCAGGAGCTAAATGAGTCACTGAGAGTCAATCTGTTTTTCCCTTGCTGCTGGGGTTTCCTCCGGCCGGCCTCTCCGCTGCAGTCACATACAGAGCTGCAGGCTTGGCCCTAGTTGGCTTCCGTCACCTCCCATTTCCCGCCTCAGCCCTGCTTGCTGCAGCTGTTGATGGTTCTCACCGGCTGGCTGAGGAAGTCCAGGGCCTCAATCACCCTGGAGTTGAGGCCTCGCTTTGACAGAAAATGAAGACGTCTTGGCCTTGTTGTGTCTGCTTCCCCAGTAATACATCAGGAACCTGGAAAGTGAAGGAAGACATAAACAGAGTGTTATTGGGGTGCCATGCCAGTTCACTCCTGTCCACTGCCCAATTCCCTCAGAGTACCCTTCTACTTTTCTTAAGTGTCTAAATGGAGTCCTTGGAAACAGAATGCTTCATTTGGTCATACAAAAATTTTAAAAAAGGCAAACGGAAGGAAAGTATGGATATGCTGGGGGTGATGGCAGGGAAGAAAGCCACGAGCTTAAGCCAAAGAGGCTGGTGGAGTGGTGGTTCTTTGAGCAGTAGGGAGAAAACTCACAATGCCTGAATAATGTAAACAAATATATATATATATATATATATATATATATATATATATATATATTTTAATCGAAACATTTCATACCTAATAATATTTACTAAAAAGCAAAATTCTTAAATTCTTCTTGGTAGAGTCAGTATTCAACTACATAGAAATACATAGCTAACTTAAGGACTGCATAAAAGATTAAGATAACTGGTATTTCATGGTAAATGATTAAATTAGCTGACACAGTTCTCTTCCGAACTTTGCCATTAGGACTGATATTTCTGTGCAGTGTGCATTGAGTACTGTGCAATCTAAACTGGGATGAGCTTTTTCTCTTCGAAACTCAAACACCATCCAGGAGCAGTGTTCTCTGCAAATGTATGGAGGAGTCAATATGGAGTTCGGGAAAACCACCACAGAGAATTGTAGTTAGCTGAACTGCCCTAGTAGTACTCAGGAATTAGAGAACTCAGGTGTCCTCAAGAAATAAGGAAAGATACAGGGGAAGAGAAGAGGAAAGAAAGATCCATTAATTGATTTACTACAATTTTCAGACAAAAAATTCTGAGAAAAATTCTCAAAATGAGCAGAGTTGACTCTTTTTACAGTGAACTCTCAGAGGAGGAAAAGCTTTGTTCCCAAAGGAGTAGTCAGTTCTATTTCTGTAGTTTCAACTAACCTCGTCTTTTTACACATTTGTATTGATTTTTGGTTTTCCTTTTCTTAGCCAGCAAGGTGACAAGGGCAGTTAGAGAAAAGAGCCAGATTTCTGAAACACAGAAAAATTTCTCACTGAAATCAGGCATATATTAGTGAATTGCTTTTTTTTTTTTCCTTTTTTCTTTTTTTCCTGTAGTCACTCCTGTGATGGACTCGACTACTTCACTTGCGTTTTGTAGTGGATTTCTGGATTTTGGAGATCCAGGAAGTTCTGGGAAGCATTCCCACCATCTTAGAAGTAATTAGCTAAATAAAGACCCCTCTTTCTCTTCACATTTTGAACCACAAATCAGCTAATACCAAGCATGAAACACCAGTTTTCAGATCATTACAAAGCATCTTCTGTAGGAGACAATAAAATGTTGTTTTATACAACTCAGATACAGTTACTCTGCTTTCAGAAAGCAGGAATCTCCCTGAAAAGAAATTTATATAAAAACAGTCCCATTGTTTGAGAGCCTTATGCAAATGAAGCACAAAAGGGTTCGATAGTGATTTTAAAAAGTTAAATCTTTATCCCAGCCTCAAAGGTATCCTGAGAAACTTGGTTACCTATAAAGAATTCCATTGCACTTAAAAAATTATGTGCAATATAGAGTTGTTTTAAAAAATTTTCCCCTAAGCTCCAAACTTCTTCCTAAGCTTCAAAGCCTTCTATAATGAATGTCCTACAGAGAGTCTAGTGCTTTTCTGTTTAACACTTACTGAGGATCACTCATTACTAGTTAAGGAAATTGAAGATAACAACTAGAAAAACTGACATAGCTCCAAGTATTTTGAACAACGTAAAATGTTTCTCCCGTGGGTGTAGCTTTTAGAGACCACATGGGGATATATACCCTCAGTTCTCAATCAGCAGAAGGCAAAGCTCTAAGTGTCTCAATTCATGTTGATTGCCTCTCAATTTCCTGGTGCTCGAAATCTGATGTGTCCATTACTGCATGTTCAAACAAAGGATTGCCTGTGCAAGGAATCTGATTTCTGTAGAAAGAATTAAGGGGATGGGTGAGGAATAGGGTGTTGGACCAAATATTGTGACGTTTCTCTTTGAATTTACTTTCTTTAAATTCTTTTGCATTTGCTACCTAGTGTCCATCTAGCTACCCTCAGTTTCCTTTCTTCTTTTCCTCCTAAATCCACCATGGAAGATGATCAATGTATGGAGTTTCTTCTACTTCATTGGATGCATTTCTGCAGGCACAAATGAGCATGGTTGTCGAGTACCAGACTTTGAACACCAGGAATTCCTTCAATGATCACATCGAACAAAATAGAATTTAGAAACAGATTCTGCCATTTACTAGCTTTGATATTTTGGACAAGTCATTTTAACCTCTTGAAACCTCAGTTTCCTCTTCTGTAAACAAGAATCATCATCATCATCTTATATCATTAGTTAAAAAAAACTGAGCAAACTGCAATCCATGTACTCTCAACATATATAAGTGAATATGTATTAATTTTATGCCAATTTACTGTATATTATGTAAATTATACAATACAAAGAAATGGAAATTAAAAAAAGAAATGACAAAATAAACAGAAACAAATATTTTAATATTTTCATCCCACCTCACATAACTCTTGGGGTATGTGATACCACTTGGGAGAAGTATAAGAGATATAATGTACTTAGCATGCTGTCTGGCATAAAGCGGTACTCAGTACATGAAGGTACTATTTATTTTTCTGTCTAAGGAAATGTCCAATTGCAAGGGAGAGCATCCAGCCTCATATAGTTTTTTTTGTTTTTTGTTTTTTGTTACAAATTTCCTCTTATTTAAGTAGTAGAGAATGGCCGAATTATCAGTCAGGTTTGTTGCAACACAGAGGACTCTCATTGCATAGTTCTTATCAGTATTTTCTTCTTTTAAGAGTTGCTCTATACTCACAATTATTTTCAACAGCACCTCACATTCCAAGGAAGATATGTGACTTCTTCCCTTCAGACAAGCAATGAAGATAGCGAAGTTGCATCTGCAGGTGTAAGGCTGGGGTGATATTGCCTCGTTGAGAAATGAAAACCATATCATAAGAATTTGTGCAAATGGGGAGGAGAATGGGAATAGATTTAAAATTGCAGAAAACAAGAAAAGACTTTTCTTAATTATTTTCTTTTTCTTAATTATTCTTTCACTGTAGTCTGTACTACCCTTGGCATTACTTATATATAAGTAAGACATATTGATTTTGGATTTTATTGTGTGACATTGAATATAAACCTAGAAATTTGTATAAATACTCTTGGTGTAGATGCTTCTAATTTCACACTTATTCATTTGTTACTTTTTTTTTCTAATTACCTATCTTTAATTAAACCACAGGGAGAATTTATGCTCTGAATAAACTTGTTCTCGTAGCTTTTCCTGACTTCAAGATAGAATGTTTTTTCTTTTAAAAAATTGTATTGAAATACATCTAACATACAATATTATATTAGTTTCAGGTATACAACATAGTTATATAACTTTAATATACCTAAAGAAGTGATCACAATGATAAGTCTAGTAACCATCTGACACCATACAACATTATTATAATATTATTGACCATATTCCTTATGCTGTACATTACATCTCCATGACATTTGTTTTATAACTGGAAATTTGAAACTTATTCCTCTTCACTTTTTTCCTCTTTAAAATTTTTTTATTATAGTTGACATTCGATATTATTTTATATTAGTTTCAGGTGTACAACATAGTGATTAGACATTTATATAATTTACTAAGTGATTCCTCTCTCCCGCACCGCAATTAGTCTAGTACCCACCTGGCACTATACATACTTATTACAATATTATTGACTATATTCCTTATACTGTACTTTATATCCCTGTGACTATTTTATAACTACCAATTTGTATTTCATAATTTCTTCACCTTTTTTACCCAACCTCCTAGACCTCTCCCATCCAGCAACCACCAGTTTGTTCTCTGTATCTCTGAGCATTTGTTATTCTTAGCAGTGTTATATATACTAAGCGTTCACTACATGTTGGGCACAGTAGTAGTCACTGTTTTGGGTATGAATTTGTCTTTTGAACAAAGAGAAGCAAGCCAAAGGAACTGATGGAAATAAGCGAACTAAAGACTCAAAACTCCTGCTCAGGAAGTTGGGATCTGCTAGGGAATTTGATGTGCACAAAATCATTACTGACCTTACACTTTTAAGTTAGTGAGCATCATGGCTCTATTTGGAAATTCTTTTATTATCTAAACTGTAAAATCTTGACAAAAATCTTACAATAAATTATTGAAAAAAATCAAGTAATTAAGAGCAGAATAGGACTTTGCATTCTTCTTGACAGAGCAAATAGTAAGTGTTTTAATTCTGTTTTGATTATTCTGGATCCACTGGGTATCCATGCTTAGAGATTTCTTTTGTGTTCAATCTTTTCTTTTGACTTCACTCTTCCTGAGGCGTAAAAGCTTCATATAGATAGTGGGGATGTGTGTGTATGTATGTGTGTGTGTGTTAGACATTTCTGGTTATCACCAATATCTGGTTCTCCTCTTATTTTTTTCACATAGAGAAGGCCACATTCCTGGAATTTGGGGGCAGCTGTGACTAGTTGTAGCCAATGTGCTACGTAAACTGAAGCAGGATGATATGGGTCAAGGCATAGAAGGGTGTCGATGAGATACTTCCTATCTTCTCTTCCTTCTGCTGTGGAGACATGATTAAATAGCGTAACCTCCTTCAACTTGAAACCTAATGAGAAAAGGATCTCACTAATCTGTGATGAATATGTACTGGAGCAAAAATAATAAACCTTTTTCTTGATAATCCCTGGGATTTCAGGAGGAACTTGTAACCTCAGCATAATCCATCCTATCCTGAAAGTTATAGGATTTTCGTGTTTTTGTTTTTCTTGGAAGAAGAGGAGATATCCAGATCTTTCTCCCAAAATGTTGTACTCTCGAGAAATTGTGAACAAAGTACCAAGATTTAGAGCCATGAAGGGACTGAACTGAGATCATGGAAAAAAGATCAAATTTTTGAAATAAAAATAAATGTTTTGCTGACCAAATCTGCATCATTGTATGATGGAATGTCAACATCACATGGAGATTCTTTATAGAATTTATTTTCAGAGTTTGAATTGTCACAAGATTTTACCTTTATTAAAGAATGTAGAAGAGTGTTCATTCAGGTTTTCAAAACTGAGAGATAAAGGATGACTTTTTGATATGAGGATTTTAGGAACCTACAAAATGAAGAATTTATGCCATAAAAATCTCTAGAAATGATGACAACTTAAGTCTCTGAGAAAGAGGTCTAGAAGAGTGAATCATAAATGGAAACAAACAGAACTTATCACGAGAAAGTCCTAAGGGAAAAATGACATTTTAGGCAAAAGTTCTCATTAAGAATATGTTGAAGAGCTCCTAGCATAACATTTTTCTTTATAGAGCTAATATGCCATTATACAAGATGAAATAATCATTTTAAACTACGAGACCTCATGGAACAAAACCACTATGAATAGAAGCTATAATAAATATCCTGAGTTTGAAAAATAGCGACATTTCTGAGCCCCCTAAAGGCCTGAGAGCAGTAGTAGCGTCATAGAATCTAAAGATGACTTGTTGATCTGTGAGGCTCTTTTCAGTGTACTTTTAAGGGCATGTTCTCCCTAATCTTAAACACTTGACCTTTCAGTCTGATATTCTTCAGTTTTATTAGATTAGGTGATTAGTTATTAAATATACGGTCTCCAGTAAATAGGTAATTGTATAATGCAATGGCCTTCAGCTTTTGTAGGCCATGTTTCCACGGCATGTAGAGTTAGAACACTGAGTCCTTTTATACTGAGAATGTTTAACCCTTTCTGTGGGTAGAAGAATGTCCTGGGATTTCCCTGGATCTCACATTCGAGTTGACTGAATGAAGGGGCAGTCAAAATGTGGAGTATCTCTTCTGGAGAGCTATCAAACTCAAAGATCAAAGAATTCTTACTGCATTTATGCCTACATGATAACACTGAAAACAACATAAACCAACATTTTCTCTGGGACAAGCTGGATGTGATGACCACAATGTAAATGTTCACTAAGCTTTAGGTTGGGTACTTGAGAAAAGTTTAGCACACAGGTAGAGAAATCTTGAACATTTTTATTGGTTTTTGCCAAATTTTGCTTGGTGTGAAGGAGTGAGGATAGAGAGAGGAGGAAGAATATAGGGAGGGACAGGATCTAGCATGTTTTTGTCATTTAATATGTGCCGAACACTGCACCAGGCAATTTTGATATACAGACTCATTTAATCACCCCCTGAATAGAAATAAAGTTTGTATTATTACTTCTCATTTTACATTTTAGGAACCAGAAGCTCAGGAAAGTTAACCTATCCCTAGATCAAACAGCCAGAGTAGTTGAGTTGGGACTCGAACTTGAATCTAGTTGACTTCAAAGTCCTTGCTTTTTCCTATATTTCATACTTTCTTCCTTTTATTAAGTGCCTACCATATGTAGATGTGATGTTACTCATAGCATGAAAGGAGGGAAGGTGGTCAGGGAAATCTAGTTATCAATTATCCATCTGATGTCTTTTTAATTGAGTGCCTATTGTGTTCCAGACAGCATGCTATGAAGAATACAAAAGAGGTATTGAGACACAATTACAGGCCTTCAAATTAGAAGTAGAAATCTACTTGAAGAGTCAAAGCAGCACATATAAAACAACATGTCGGATGGCTATTGTGAATAGTAAGTGGAAAAGTTCACCAAAATTGAGATAAGTATGGTCTGGAGATGATTATTGGAACCTGGGGGGGATATGATTTTGTAATATAGCCACGGTTTGGATAAAAAGGGCGCTTCAGGTATGAAGTTCGGATGACATGAGCCAAGGCATGCAGTTAGTGTTGCAGAAGGGCAACTAGCCTGGCTGGGGAGGAGGAGCTGACAGCTGGATTGCCTTCCCTCTACATTGCTTTGGACCTCCAGAGTATCCTGTGCTCTTCTCTTATTATTTGTACCATTTATTATTACTTACTATTGAGGTATATACATCCACTTTCCCCTGTGAGCTATGGACTATATTGTATCTATCTCCTTATTTCCAACACTGAAAAAAACTGCATAGTGCCCATTAGGTACTCAATAAATACTAGTGAAATGGATAACTGGAAAGATGAAAACTGGATGAAAGGTTGAATAGTAGGGGAAAAAATGGGGCTTGACTGACAGACACGGAAGCAAGAAAAAAGTTGAACCAGATGAGACAGTTAAAAATGTCTTGAAGAAGTACGTAAATGAGATAAACATAGTATTTATGAATGAATTAGAATGGCGAGAGACTAGGAAATCTAAGACAATAAGAGCATGGAGCAGTAAAAGTGAGAATGGGGAAAGTGAAGAATTGGATCAGAGAGCAGTGAGCAACAATAGACATTGGTTAGAAGTCTGACAGATGGGAGAAAGGAGACTAGGAGTCCATAGGAAGAAACGTGGGATGCAAGGAAAGGATATCGTTTTAGGGAGTAATGAGCTACTTTTAGACAAGTTGAAGATTTAAAAAATAAGCTTAAATGCTTTTAAATGCTTATGTTGAGCGTTAAGTGGAAAGAGGGACAATCAGGGTGATTTTATGTATTTGGAAATATACATGAAAAGAGGCTAAGAGTGTGGATGTGGATGTCTGCATAGGTTCAAGCTTCTACCTGTTGGAAGCTAGAGTCCACATGTGGCTGGGTTGAATGATGGCTTCATAAACTACCAGAGATTATGGTAGTACCCGGAAGCTACAGAATGGAGTCGAGGTATGAAATGATCCACTTGATTTAGTTCACCATAACATTTCCTAAGGCTTTGATGTGATTTCAATCTCCAATTAAGCAAATTAAATTAATTCTTGAAGCTTCTTGATTGATTGTTACTGATTCACAAACAAGGATGTTCTGATGGGCTACCAGTGCCTCAGATTTCTACTGTGATTGACTTAACCCTCTTTCAATGGGGTTGGGGCAGGAAAGAAGATACACACACATGCACACACATGCAGTATGTTCTTATATCACCAAAGGATTCTACACACTCAATACACAGCCAAAACAATGGTTAGTATTCTTATCATGGCACGCCATACCTGCTTACAGACAAGGAATACAAACTACTCACTACCCGACTCTCCCAACATCATGAGCCTAGCCCAAATCATGACTCAGAACTTTACACATCAGTTATTTCTCCTGGTCATGAAGTTGGTCTTTTTTTTTTTTTTTTCCCCAATTGAGGGATAATTGACATATGACATTATATCAACGTAATGATTCCACATTTGAATAATTACAACTGATCGCCACAAGTCTAGTGAACATCTGTCACTACACTTAGTTATAAAAAACTTAATTCTGGGGATGAGAACTTTTAAAATGTATCCTCTTAACAACTTTCAAATATGCAACACGGTATCATTACCTAGAGTCACCATGCTGTTCATTATATCCCCAAGGGCAGTCTTTTTTTAAACTTGCAACAAACCTATAAAAAAGCACTCTCCTCCCCACCAGTACCCCCAAACAATTTGGTTGACAGAAAACTCTGTATTTCATACGAGATGCTTGCAGATACTGCGGTAAGTTTCCAAAAATAAAAGCACAAACAGTTCCCCTCACATTTATTTGTTATGATATCTACAGGACTAAGAAGAAATACACATATTGTCCTAGGGGTACAGAATACTCAAGGACTAGATTTTGCCCATTTTCATAAATGTTGTGGAGCACAGTTAGCTCAGAATCCTACAGAGTTTACTTGGCATATTTACAGAGCTCAGACCCTCACTGGTGCATCGGGATGGTTTAAGGTTTGGGGAACAGGTTCCCCTACTGACAAATAGCATAATTAGGCATAATGTCTTAAGTGAACATATTAGCTGGGGCTTTTAACAGTGTGTAAGCCTCCATTTCCGCAATAACAACCTGATCTTGTGTGGGAGCCATCCCAGGCTGCACTTGAACACAGGCACTGTTCGACCACCCGCAGATAAAGCTTGGAATGGTTTTATTTATATCGTCCTTGTTAGTCATGCAGTCTGTGTGCAAACACAACAACATTATTCTTATCTCCTCTGAAAGTTTAATTCATTAGCAATTAAAAGCCTGAGCAGAAAAAGGACGAGGCACCCGGGAGAGGTTCATCCTAGCACAGCAAAGCTGGACAGAGAAATTTGTGGGGGCAGCTCTCACCGATAACAGCGCTATGACGTCTGGGGAATTGTTTCGAATAAATATTTTACCCATGTAAGGATGATCCCCCTGTTATTAAATAAGATAATGTCACCAACAATCTCTTCAAAAGTATCCTGTTGAAACTTGTCCTCAGGCTCTTGCTGGAGGCCATTCTTGTCTCCTGTTCCCTGTCTGGCTTGCTTTTAGAGGAGGCTGCTTCTGGGTCGGATTCATGTTTTTGAGGCAGAGTGCTCACCTCAGAAAGGAGATTGGCTGGTCCCAGCAGCTGCCGAAGGCCTCCGAATTCTATGTGGAACAGGGATGAGCCTGACCATATTCTTTGTCATCTTAATTCAGAGCATTTAAGAACCACAGACCCAGACTGCTCTATCCCAAAATCACGCTCAGTGCCAGGTGTTAGTACTGGGGGAAACTGTGGGAGTGGGAGCGGCTCAGGGAAGGGGTATATGGGAACTCTCTGTACTTTCTGCACAGTTTTTTTTCTGTTAACCTAAAACAGCTCTAGATAATAAAGTCTACTATTAAAAACAATTGAAAAGGCATGCTTACCCATGCTTCTGGGGTGTGAGGGCCCAAAGTTTATTTGAAAAGCCTTTTTCTGCTTCTCCATAAGAGGTGGAACAGGAGGAACCTAGAGATTTGGAGGGCTACACCCAGCACAGGGAGTTAGAAATAAAAACGTCCTCTCCTCTGAGCTTGGGTGGCCTCCATCGGTAGGGTGGAAAGTGAGATTTTACCCAGCATGGAACCTCTAGGATTAGTATCACTTGAGTTTTGCCTGACCCTGAAGCAAACAATATAGGCACTTGTCCAGCGTTGCACGGGTAGACTTGTTACCTGATTGAATGTTTTACTTTTCAACTGCTTAGCTTTAAATAGGGCAGCCTTAGTACTGGAGAAAGAATTTGTACTGAAGCTCATAAACAGTTTGAGAACGTTGGTTCTAAGATAAATAAGGTTAATATAGCAATAATATGTCTTAGGGCAGGAGGGGACTTCAGTCATCATCTGGTACAAACCTTGCCCACAACTAAATGGGCTCAAAAGAGTTAAATAATAAAATCCCAGCCAGTGGAAGTTTTAATCCCAGCTGCTGCCCCTGGGGGTGAAAGGAAGAGATATTTGATAGGCCAAAGCAGAAAGTAAATATAGAGTAAATTACTTCCATGTAATTGGGGAGATTATTTCAAGTAGATTGCTACTTGGAAATGGATTGCTTCTTTTCGAAACCTAGGTTGACTTGTATATTTTCCCTTGTGGCTTCAAGGTGGCACTGAGGGAAGGAAAAATTTCTGACTTTCAAGGATAGCTATGGCTAGTCTATTTTTTGAAGTCAAAGCTAAACATCTTTGATACTTGCATTACTCAGATCTGTGCAGTAGTTAATATGACCAGAAATATAGAGAGACAGAAATGTGGCCAACAGAAACACACCACCTTAAAAATCTGAACTGTGAGCCCTTGTAGACAGAAAACAGAAAACTCAAAACTCTTTGCAATTAATATAATTGCCCTCATTCAAGGAAATGGTCAATTTGATTTGAAATGGTGTAGAAAAGCAAGGGAGGGGATCAGCATGAGACACCTCAAAGAATTATTATAGGCTTTTGTTTCAGATAATGTGCCAATTTCCCCAGGAACTCCCATTCTTTTGTTCTGGTGTTCTCTCTTGAGGCCAGTATGAACATGCTCCAATCCTGTTTTTCTATTATTTGTCTCTTCTTCTTAAGTGTGTGTAGTCCCTAGAACCAGAGGAGCCTTTTGACATTCATGGCTGGCCCCATCTATTACCTCTGACTTTGGGCAAATTGGCCTCTCTCGACCTTTATTTTCTTATTTGTGAAATGGGGATAATAATAGTACTTGCCTCACAGGCAAAGGTTGTGAGAACTAAATAAAAAAAATGCATGTGAAGCACTTGGTGCTTATTTTTTATGATTATGATGATAATCACACATAATAAATTCTTTCTCACATGACATGATGTTTAACCTACTCACTGTTCTATTTTTCTTTATGTCAGTTCAGTGTGTAGCATCCAGAATTAAACAAAATGCTCAAGATATGGCCTGACAGTATGAAGTATATCATCATTTCCTTCATTCTAAGTTCTGTATATCTACTGATGCAATCAATTAGAGTACTACATTTTTCTGTTTATGTTTTACCTTATTTAGAGGGGGAATGATGGCTACTTCAGTCAAACTGCTCAATAAAATCTTTATTCCTCAGTTGTGCCTTTGATATTTAGTTTTAGACCCAGGTGCAGAACCTTACATTTATGTGATTTTTTAGTATTAGCTCCTCTTTCAAACTTATGCAGTACGTTCATTCATTCATTCATTCATTCATTCTTGAAACTTTCAAAAATATATTCATCATGGGCTAGGCACAATACCAGTTATTTGCCATGTTCTGAGATTTTTTAATTCATTGGAGATTTTATAGAGCACATTTCTACATCTTTAAATTGTGCAACATGTTGAATAATACAGGGCTAAGGGCACAGGCCCAAAGAATGTCTTTAGAAAATTTCCTCAAGGCTGACCAGTACTCTTAAGGCACTGTGGTTTAATCATTGAATTCATCTTGTTATAGTATCATTTGGTACAAATTGTTTTTCAACTTGACTATCACGAAATTTTGAGGCCTTTTCCTGACTCTTGTTCAGGTCAAGAGTCACTAGATCTATCTAGTCACCTAATTCAATATTCTCATCAAAACAAGAAGATTAATCTGATGTGATTTCTTTTTTCAGTGAAATTGTTTCCTAAAATGCTCAGAGGATATATTTTCGTAATCCAGTCTAAAATTTTGAAGCATTTAAATAAAAACAAAACATAATGTCTAAAATATGACAAATGTCTGTTTCAGATGTTCATCCTCAGCACAGGCAGCATGGAGAGAACCTTAGTGAGAAGGTTGGGAAGTTTAGGGAGATGAAAAAGCCTACTGTAGGGCACTGCCTATACCTTTATTATGGATTTTATTCTGCTTTTCATGTGTATTTTCCTCCTCTTTGTGGTCAAGGATATGCTTTTACTCAATTCTTTTAATTCCTATCACAGTGCATGACTCCTCATAGGTAATTGTTACTTGCTTTTTAAATTAATATACTCTAGGTTTATTTGTAAACCTAATGCCTAACCTATTAAGATTAAGGAGAAAGACTTCTATTCTCTTTCAGTCCAGGATATGGCAAATGAAAATGTCTTTAGATCTTAGAGAACCCCTAGAAACTTTCAGAGAAAGTTAGGAAAGATGCCCCCTTAACCTGCATAAAACTCGTAAATTAGAGAGTCTAATGAATGAAAAACAGTGAAATAGCTTTCTCAAAATATTGTGAAATTGGTGATCTTTTTATCTCCTTCGAAAATTATTAGGATTTTTGAATTGTAGGTGAAAATTACATGTTAAAAATCATTATGCCATCTGATCTTTGCAAGATTTCCCCTTTCTTAAATTTGTTCAAGATAGGAGACTGCGTCTATGGACTTCTTGAAGGTGTTTTATTATTATTTTTTATATTTGTATCTCTAGTGTCTAGCACAATACTTAGCAGAGAGGAGGAACTCAATAAATGTTGGATGAACAAATAAGATTTGTAAAAGTGCTTTGTAGACTGGGAAATCTTGCACAAATGAAAAGATAATGAGGATGATTGCTTATGAGGCTCAGAACTGAAGTGGAACACTTGTCTTAATGTACTACACTCACACATTTTCCCTTTGAATAGTGATGACATTTTTTTTTTTTTCTTAAATGAGAAAGGTATTGGGACACTGGGTACTTTTTAAAATTTTAATCAAAATGGATTTGCTTACTTTTTATTTCTTGTTGCTACATTTGTTCTTCTGGCTTTTGGCAAACACATATTTGTATACTTAATAATATTGTTCCTAGTTGCCCCAATACCTATTCACCTTACTCATCTTTATTCTGCTATACCTTGATTTTCCAACTGTTAGATTGTCAAGCTTTTAAGGATACATTTTTAAACATAATTTTTTAAAAAATACCTGAACCGAAAGTCAAATGGCATGATGTAAACCAATTGTTTTTCAACGAAAAAATGAAACATCTCTATAATGACAAATAAGGAATCTAATCTATTGATACCAATTTGGTTACACTGTATCAATTGCTACAAAAATATTATAAAAGTGAGTACTCCACATACTCTCCTGATAAGATCACAAGTATACTTGTTAGTAAAGACAAAAATAATGTAGAATACAAGAGTTTGCTTAAAGTGTCATCTGATATTAGTTGTCCCTCACAGATTCAAGTATTTTCCTGGATTCAGGTGGGTTAGGCTGTGAGTGGAAAACCCACAGTTTATATGTGGCCACAGGTACTCAATCAACTGGGCATGATCTGGAGAAGCAACAGGTGAGTCCAGCTTGTCCAGGGCAAGTGATAATGACCTGAAAATACTGGTCCTGCTACTTAGTGACAGTAATTAGCAGGGTGTAAGAAGAGATAAAAATTCCAAGGGCTCCAACAAATGCCTGTTTCTTACTTAGGACTTCAAGATCTTTAGAGATATATTCTAGATTTGATTTTTGGTTGTTTCACTTATTCTCAAGTAAACAGATAGAAGTGATGGTGGGTTGGGTGGGGTGGGTGAGGCCTTATAAGCCTTCCATTCCATTTGAGCTAAATGTGTTAGAAGAAGTCCCCTGATAACCCAAGGCAATTCTACATATGCCAGCTTCACATTACTTAGCAGGGACTCAACACTATCACACTGCATAGCTCTCATCCTTCTGGGCAGTTGGCAAACCCAAAATTCCTAGAAAGAAGGGTTTATGGCAGCAATGCAGAAGTGGGGGAGGATCGGGACTTTGTCTTAAAGCTATTTTGCCTAGACTTGGTTTGAATGCTTATATTGGCATATTTTGGAGGTGGGAAGATGGGAATAACAAAGAGGGATACTAAGCAAACCCAAGTCACCCCTGGGCACTACCTGTAGGGACCAGATTTGGTAAACATACGAAGCCTCCGTACTATTGTATGAAGCATGAGATGCTTCTTCTGAGGATCTGAATTCACTTTTCAGAAAAGTGTTTTTCAAAGGGTTGTCTATTGATCCAGAATATCCAAAGTGGTGGTGGTGGTGGTGCTTGGTGTGGAGGGGTTGCTAGGGAGAAAGAGTCTGATTTTTAATAAAACATCTTAGATAGAGCTTCATGCAGAGTAAAATTTGAAACTAATATCTATGATAAGAACCTCAAGACTGCTTACCCTTCTGATATATGAAATTTCTTTACTTTCTAATATTCTTCAGCTTTTGGTTTTGATTTCCACCTCCTTACAGTCTTTTGATATGACTGTCTCTCTTAGATTATTTTCCCTATTGTGTCCAGGAAATGTGCATCTTTCCAAATGAGTTGGATTGTCAAAGACTGTCCCTTAAAACCTTTCCTATTCCATCTAATAGGGCCATCACAGTGGAAGTTACCTAGGACAAGGAGGAAAACATAATGGCAATAATATTAATACCATATATTTAAATAATGTGCTACAATTCACAGTGAAATTGAATTAAATTGTATGATTAAATTCATAGTTAAATTACATGATCTCATCAGTTTCACAACTTGCTGTCAGGATAGATAATATTTCTATTTAACAGATCAGGAAATTGAGACTCAGAAAAGACAAGGACATATCTGAGGTTACCTGACGAGTATACAGAAGAATTGGACCTGGAGTCAGGGTCTTCCAACAACTGGCTCATTGATACTGACACATGTCACCAGATGGCCTCCAGATCGGCTTTTGTGTGCATAACTTGTAAGTCGATGCTTAGAGCAGATTTGTTTATGTTAAATTGTCTGGGTTATGACCTTTGTGACTCCTTTGGAAAAATAACTCCATTTAAATGATCATGGACATCCACTTGTTGAATGATAATTTTCTCTTGGGAAAGACACTTCTGAGTTAATCTAGCTCCACTCTCACCTGCTAGCTTTACCCTAGGCCTCAACATTTTTGAAATGACTCACTCCCCTACCTTGTTTGCCACTGTATTACTCCAGGTAGGATATGAGTCTAAGAGTTCCAAAAAAATTGGTTTTCTCATAACCTATTATGCTACATTTATAGACACATCTATGTATATGCTTTTTGGATTTTCTACTGCTTTATTTTGATCATCTTAATTTAATCTCTGTGATCGCATGTTCTTTCATTAAAGTCATCAAATTAAAGTAGAAAATAGGACCTGGGAAGCTCATGCTAGATTTTTCTGAAGGCAGGCCCAATGGGTACCAATCTAGCCTCTGCTGCGCCCTTCCTGTGATGAGGACATATTGTCAGGAGTTGCAGCCCATAATAACTAAACCCTTCTCATTGTCACATAATTCTGCTTTTATGTTGGTTTGAAACTTTCAGCTTTGATCCACCCCCCCCCCTTTTTTTTAAATCTCTAAAGCAACATAGATGTACCTTGTTTTCATGTAACAGGTCTTCAAATACATAAGACAATCATCATGTAGATCTAGAGTTATAGAATTTTGAGTTATGGACAAAATTGTATTGCCCCAAAATTCATAGGTTGAAGTCCTAGCCCCTCAATACTTCAGAATGTGACTATATTTGGAGGTAGAATCTTTAAAGATGTAATAAAGTAAAAGGAGGTTATTAAGGTAGAACCTAATCCAACACAACTGCTGTCTTTACAAGAAAAGGGAATTAAGACACAAAGACACACAGAGGGAAGACCGTGAGAAGACACAGGGAAAAGATGGCAATCTACAAGCTAAGCAGAGAGGTCCTAGAAAATCAATGCTGCCAACATCTTATCTTGCATTTCTACCCTCCAGAACTGTGAGAAAATAAGTGTCTGTTGTTTAAGCTACCCAGTCTGTGATACTTTGTTATGGCAGCCTGAGCAGACTAATACAGGAGTCAAATGTATGTGGGTTTGGAGCCAAGGAGATAAGTGAAATCACTTAGGTAAAATATGTAGGAGGAGAGGGTAAGAGAACATGGGATAGAAATCTTTACAGAGTAGGCAGAGGGGAAGAGCCTGGAAGCCATACTGAGAGAAGAATCATGAGAGAGTGAAGTAAAGAAGATGAAAGAAAAATTTTATGCTTTTATTTTGGATTCTAAATTCCTTAACTTTGTGTTTACTTTTGTCACAGTTGTCTTCAGCTTTTAAACTCCCTCTCTTTTCCTTGGCCCAATACATCAATTTGAGAAAGTGTGGGTTTTAAATATGAAAATTGGTCATTCCAACATTCAAAGGTAGAGATAAAGGGTTTATTAAATTACTGTCATTGAATTGGGGGTCAATCTCAGAATTTACTTGGGGAAATTTTCAAGGTACACATTTCTTTGACACAGACGGAAATTAAATTTCAGTAGAGATTTGTGGTGGGGTACTAAAACATATTTTGAAAATAAACAAGCAATCAAATAAACAAAAAGAAGAAACCCCATGTAACTCCACAGGTACTTGTGATGTGCATACTGATTGAGATACACTAATCCAGATGAAAATAAAAATGATTTTTTCCCCCCTACATGTCTAGTAATGATGCCAGACAATTATAAATTTCAAACTTCATGGAAAACAGAAATTTTCACCTTTTGGGGGGAATGTTTTACAAACCCAGCTTTAGTTTTCTATTCTTATTACTTTATTACTTTTAATAACAATGTTGAAAATGATAGTTGTCCTGATAGGCTTTCGGGATGTTTATATTCTTCCTCTCAGCAATGGCTTCCCTTGGCCAGCAGGCACTGTTCTTTCCCATGTTTCAGGATCTTAGTCTGAAATGAGCTATGAAAGCTTGCAACAGTTAATCATATTGACCATCACATTATTCTTTAGGACTTGGGAGGATACCCCTGTTTTCTCAAATGCTCTATATGCCAAGAATTAGAAACCATTTCTATGTAATAAAGAGCTATATCACTCACTGGGAAGTATACTCTTTCGTCTTGTATAAGAAAACTTATGACATTGAACTTGATAAAAACCATCATTTTCACAAGCTCAAATAAAACAAGTCATCTCCATTTGTCCTTCCACCTCTATAGTTTTGAGTATGTGGGGAAGACCAATCTGGAAAGAAGGCTTTAGGCTTTAGGCTGAAACAAATTAGGGCTAACTAGGGTAATCAAATTCTTTGTATAAACAATGAATTCTGCAACTTTAACTTAGATTTTCTAGAGAAACTCTATCATGCCCTTTATTCACTTTTAGAAATATTTTTAACCACTGCTCTATTCTTTGCTGGGGGTGGGGAGGCAATAGAATAACCAGAACAGCCAGACTCAGTTAATTTAGTTCAGGTATTCCTGTAGAAGGTATTAGGTTAACTAGAACTAATGAATATAAGGTTCTGAGTAGTTATGTAGAGGTATTATACACTATGCCTAAAGGATCACAATGGAAAGTTGTATGTATGTGGGGAGGAGTACCCTGTCCTGAAATTTACCAGGTCTGCCTGATGAGTACTGACTTGACTGATTTGTATACTATAGGGATGCTGAGAATACATGCCCCTGTTTCAAATTATACTTTATCCAGGTGTGGTGTCTGACATTTCACCTCTAAATATTCCTTCTTTTATCCTTCTTTCCTTCCTTTAAAATGGAAACTTTCTTTATGGTTTGTGCAAAATATAAAACTAATTCACATAGCCAAATACCCCAAGGTGGTTATAGGCTTTGTTTTCCAATGGCTAAAAGAGACTAGCAGAGCTGGAAGAACCTTGAACTTCATCTGCGTGGGATGAAGGGGAGGTTTGCTAAAGAGGTGAGGGGAAAGCACAGAGCGAGGAGAGGAGGGTCAATGAGCACGCATTTCGCCCACATGGAAATTTTGAATAGGGCTGATTTTGCCCACTCAGTATTGCTTCAAAATAAAACAGATTTTATTTTTACATAGGGAGATGCACACAACGCATCTTTGAGAGTTGCTTTAATTTATTACACTATTTCAATGGTTGAACTGGCCAAGAGTTGTAGAGCTAGAGTAGAGAAAGGTGATGAGCTTTGCAACTATAGTCTGAGTTGTAAATCATGACATTTATTTGGGCATAGAGGCTAGATCATTTATGTTTGAGGAGCACCTTTCAAGGTTCAAATGCAGAGGGAAGAAAATGGTATCTGTCTTTCATACCATTTCCCCTTTTTTGAGGTAAGTCGGAGAGCTTGAGTTATGGAACATTAAAAGCTCATTTTGTTCCCGCATTCAACTTTTTTCTTTTCACTTAGAAAAAACCTTTTAGGCTGAAGACCATTTGAAGTAGCCCTGATTCTCCCATGTTTCGTTCACTGGCTGCTCATTTCTTCTGATTGTGCATTTCAATGGACCGTGCCTCAGGAGGGAAATGATTCCAATGACCTGGGTGTAGGGAGAGGAGCCTCAGGCATGTTATCAAACTGCCAGGCTGTTCTACATAAGCAGGGCTCTTTGCTTTGATATAGGAAAGTAACACCATTTGTAGGTCAACACTCAAGCATCTTAGCAAACTTGTTAAGTGTGTGGGGAGCCATAACCACTGCTATTGGTGGAGAGATCAGGCTGTTATTTGCAACTCACCTTCAGAATTTGGTCTTGATTAAATTAAGCTATGCAGGTGGAATTCTGGTCTGTGAGAAGACGTGCTGGCATTTCTTCCTCTTCCTCTTGCTGCTTCTGAGAATACACAGAAAAGTGTTCTGGCCAAATTATCTAGTTATTGGTTCTCCAAATAACTTCGGTTTTAGACACCTGACTTGACTCTGTGAGTGAGTAGGAGGTTGTTTTCCCTGAATGTTTTTGCATCTCGGCTTTCAGGTCACTACATGAACGTTCAGCCCACAGATTTCTGTTATCTAATCAGGTGCATCAGTCCGTGGTGGAGATGAGAGGAGAGGAACGCCCCTCTGACTCAGATTTTGCACAAACAAAACTCAGCCTTGTTACAAAGACAGGGAAGAGCACCCACAGCTCAGATCAGATCTTTCCCCACAATCCGTGGGGCAGTACAACCGAGTGAGTTTTTACGGCAAGATAAGCAACTCAAGGGCTCCACTTTGGTATGCTAATAAAATTAAAATGTCAATATTTACACATGACCTTCAAGGCTCTTACACTCTTGCTTTCTTAGGATTCAGTACAGACTGCATTTTCTTTAGTCCGTTACCAACAGCTTGGAAATTCAGTTAGAGGACATAACCCAAATGTTCTCCAAATGTTGCTTCCAAATGGGCATCTTGAAAAGTGCTGATTTACAGCGTGCAAACTTTCTGCACCAAGAGAGGGCTGTCACTCTGCTTCCCCAACTGCAGGGAATTACCACAAGATTAAAACCACTGATGATAAAGATAGTGCCAGGGAACGTACTTTAATTTGTTGATAACAAAAGCACAAGAGGCCTTTGTATAGGCTTCCTGAAGCCTCACTATTGTGTATTGCACATTCAACCCCTGCTTGTGTGCTGACACAAACAAATAAACGCGATCATAACGGTTGAAATGTAGTTAGAAACACAATTGAGAACATCTGTATTGTAAGCATAAATAAATTAGAAATGCTAAAGTGTTTTGTAGCTGTGAAAATGAAGGAATAAAAAAATAACCCACTGTACCTGGATTAAGCGGTTATAAATAATGTATAAAGCAAAAATCTCATTACCCCCTGCGTAAACTCCCCCCCAATAAGATATATTTTATGAATGTAGTAACACTGTAATAACCAAAGCATTTGTTTTTCCCCACAAACTTTCCATTTCATAACTGTGAGATTGTTTGGATTTATAAATTTGGGACCAAACATCCCCCAGTTTACAGGTTTGGGTCTCTTCCTTGTGACCTTCAGTTCTGGAACTCAGCAAGTTCCACACGCCACTATTTATCAGAATGCTGCTTTGCACACGTGAAAGCTTTCTTCATATACAGCCACATAAAAACAAAGAGAGGCAAACACAAATTCTCACGGCGCTCGTGGCCCTGGAGGAAAAGGCCTTGAAACACATGCCTTGCAGAAGCCACTGGGTGGACGGGAGGAGCGCAACCTGTGCCTGTCAGCAACACCTGCTGTGGCGCCGGGAGTCCAGGCTGCCAGCGATGGCATTGATCATGTTATTGATGTCAATAAAAGTCAAATGACAGCTGCCAGATTAGTGAGCTTTGTCCAACTGAGCTATTGGGCCATTACAGGGGTGGCCGGAATTTCCCCTTGGGTGCCATCCTCAGCATAGCCAGGAACCGGAAGGAACACGATTCTCTGCCTACCCTCTTACTCTTGCAGCCCTGCCATCTTCCACTTCTTGGTTCTTTTTTTCCTACCATAAATCCACGATCAGGCTCTAGAAAATCATGGAACCCAGCAGCATGGTGAAGGGTCAAGTACGGTTTCAGAGTCCTGCCATTTATGAAACCCAGTTCTCCTAGGTCATGCAAGGTGAACGTTGTATCTTTAAGAAATACTAGGACAAGCAGTACAGCACAGAGAGCTGGCTCAGTACAATTATTTTTTACATAATAGGAGCCACCCTAGCCTAATCATCTCCTACTTCAAATACCTAAGGATCCTTTCTGAGCTTTTAATCAATGAATTACCGTACATGTTATTTGGCTCTCTTCACATCCTTAGACTGGTCCCTAAGCGACCCACAGATAACTGCCCTAATCCTAGCCCAATGCTCAATCAGGTGCTGCTTGTACTTGCAGGACTTGTGACTGTTCTCTTTCCGCCTAAGCCCATCAGGACAGCAATGCAGCTAAGCAGCTAAGCAGAATGACCCCATTAGATTTCCTTCCAGTATAAAATTGCACATTGGACTCGTTTTTAGAGTCAGTCCGAAACTCATACTCTCCCTTAGTTTTGGTATACAGCTATGGCACAGCGGCAGAAAATTACTGGATTATGGCTCAGAAGCTTGCTTTCAACCCACATCTCCTCTCACTACCTGAGTGACTGGATCGGTGCACCTCAGAGCATCAGTTATCTAGAAAGTGGAGATAATATTACTTCATATTTTTCCTTTAGTAGGACCTAAATAAGGTTAATGCAAAGAAAGGCGCTTTATATAGTTTAAACAGTTATTGAATGGTATGGTGTTATCATTTGTCTTAGTCCACTCAGGTTCTTATAACAAAATACCACTGACAAAGTAGCTTCTAAACAACAAAAATTTATTTTTACAGTTCTGGTGGCTCAAAGTCCAAAATCTGGGTTCCTGCATGTTGAGTGAAGAAGGCTCTGTTTTGTGACTCAGACTTTATAACTTTATGGCTGTGTCCTCACGTGGTAGAAGGGAGGAAGAAAGGATCTGTCCAGAGCCTCTCCTATTGGGGCACTAATCCTGTTCATGAGTTCTCCGCCCTTATGCCTCATCACAACCCAAGGCCTACCTCCAGATATCATTGCCTTGAGGGTTAAAATTTCGACATATACATTTTGGAGTGATACTAAACATTCAGTCTACAGCATCATTATTAAAAGGAAATATCTATCCTATGTTAAGACATGGTTTGAGAATCAAATTAAATAAAATATGTGAAAAGGGCCTTTAAAAGTGTAAAGAGCTGTGCAAAGTAAAGGTACATCACTACATTGTGAATGTAATGGCTATATAGCCCTATTAGCTGGATTACCGGTGGTCACTAGTTTCATGTTCACATTTGCCAGGGCAGCTCAGTCTGCTAGATCAAAAAAAGGGTGCAGCAGCTGGAGAGAATAGATTTAGTGTTATCTTTATCACAGTTTTTTAATTATGAGCTCCTCAATTAATTTTTTTTGATCTTTCTCATTTCTTTTACTTCCAATATGAAGAAACAATAGTCACCTCCTAATATGATTATTGAGAAAATATAATAGAAATCGATTCCAAAAATAGCTTTTAAGGACAAAGCTATTTGAAGGTTATAAGTTGTGCATGAACTCCTTCAGCAATAAACAGGCACAACTCCACATACCCCTAGGAGCTCAAGCTGATATTGTAACAACAAGAACCTACTGAATCAGGACAAAGTGATGGTTCTGCTCGTGTGAAGATCTAGGTCTCAGAGTCTGGTATGCGGGCGGGGTGTAAAGAGCAGATTGCATTTTCATGAGAAAGGTTAAGCTTGAATGTTTTGGACAGGAGGTGGTTAGATGGATTTTTTTTAAGTCCTTGAATTTACCTGATGAGTTTTGTGTCCTTGTGCTGGTTGTTGCCCATTCCAGGTTATGAATAAATTTAGCAACACGAAAGAGGTCATTTAAAAATCTCTCCCTCAGATGCTCCATTTCCTCTGGTGCCCTGTCCAGCTTTCTCCTCCTCTTCACTAATTTGGCCGCCTTTGAGGCTGCCCTTGTGATCTTAATGAGTTTAAGATTAGTGGTATGTGGTTTTAGAAATGTTTGGAAACTTTTATAGGACAGTTGTGGAAAGGTGGAGGTTTCCAGAAGACCCTTAACAGAAGTTAAGAGACCCATTTTATGTATGTATGTATATATGGCTTTAAAACATTTTATTTTGACTAATTTTAGGCTTACAAAATATAAAAATACTATATTTCTCACTCTGCTTCTACTTATGTTAATACCTCTCATCATTATATCATAATTATCAAGAATAGGAAATGAACATTAGTACAGTGTTATTAACTAAACTATAGACTTCATTAGAAATTTACTAATTTTCTGCAAATATCATTATCGGGTTCCAAGATCCTATCCAGTATTCCACATAGCATTTCGCCTCTGGTCTGTAACAGTTCATCTTTCCTTGTCCACCGTGACTTTGGCACTTTTTAAAGATCATTTACTTTGTAGAAGTTCCTTTAATTTAGGGTCGTCTAATGTTTTCTCATGATCGGGGTAAGATTAAACAGTTTTGACAAGAATGACACAGATACGATACTGTGTGATGTTTGCCTTAATCACTTGGTGAGGCTGGTGTCTGCTGATTTCCTCCTTATAAAGGTACTGTCTTTCTCTTTGTATTGATAAGTATTTTGAGGAAAATATTTTGAGTTCATTCTAATCCTATTTATCCACCTTGATTTTCTTTTGTATAAAGTCACAGACAACTGTGTATTTTACTGTATCTAAATTCTTATACAAAGGATTACATACTCTAGATACTCTTCAGGGCTTTGCCTTTATTCGCTTAATGTAAATCATGGTTTTCTTCATTCTTTTGTATGGTTGCATAGTACTCCATTGTGTGGCTGTAATAGTTTATTCAAATACTCTCTGTTTGGGTACTTAAGTTGTTTTCAATGTTTTTGCAATGATAAACAATGCAACAATGAATAAGTTTGTACATATGTTAGATCAGAAAGAAAATGCATATACAATTTTGTTCGGTATTGCCAAATATTCCTCCAGAAGGGTTTTACCAATTTGCATTCCCACCAAGAAAGTATGGAAGTGCCTGTTTCCCCAGAGTTTCACCAATGAACTTTCTAATAGAAAGTATTTTCATATTTTAAAATTTTTACCAATTCATTAGGTGAGAAATGAATTTCTTTAATTCTGAGTGGTTTGAGCATTTTTTTCACGTTTGACAGTCATTTTTATGTTTTTTTTTTGTATTATAATGATTTTGGTTCTTTGTCCCTCAGTTTTAAAGATTTCATTGCATATGAAGAATATTAGCCCCTTTTCTCTAGTATGTATTTAAATATTTTTGCTCCATTTGTCAGTCATCTTTTATTTACAGGGGTTTTTGTCATGCAAAATATTTAATTTGTATGCAGTCAAATTTATTATTTTTAAAATTGTCTCTGGATTTTATTTTTATTTTTGTTTGTTTTTATTTTTTTATTTTTGTGTGTGTGTGTGTCAGATGGATAATGTACTGATGTAACAAGGTTTGAAGGAGGCACTTTTCCCAAAACAGCATGAACACCCAATCATCACGCTTATGAACTACAAAAGGATCTGTCTCTGGATTTTAAATCATAGTTAGAAAGTCCTCTTACCAAGGTTAAAAATTAATTTAGCCATGTTTTCCTCTATACTATACAGTTTTAGTTTAGATATACTTGGAGTTTATTTTACTGTACGATGTGAGACATGGATCTAATTTTATCTTTTTTTTTTTTTTTCAGTGACTACCTAGGTGTTCCAGAACTATTTACTAAAAACTTCATTTTTACCCCAGCAATTTAAGGTGCCATCTTTGTGATATACTAAACTTCCACATATGTTTGGGTCTAATTCTGAACTATTGTATTCCACTAGTCTATTTGTCTGTTTCTCTATTTATGTCTCAGTACCACACTGTTTTAATATTCAAGGTTTTATAAAATGTTGTAATTTCTGGTAAGACTAGTCACCTCACACATTTTTTTTTAGCGTTTTCCTACTGATTCCTGCATTTTTTCCTCATATAAACTTTAGTATCAAAATTTCTAACTCCAGAACTTAGCTTCTTGGTATTTTATTAAAATTATATTAAATTTATGAATTAACTTAGGGAGAACTGATATTTTTATAATGCCATAATTCTATCCAAGAGCAAGGGATGTTTTCTATTTATTCAGGACTTTATTAAGTGGTCTTTTTCCTTGTACGGGTTTGCGCTCTTCTTGTTAAATTTATTTGTAAGTGTTTATCACATTTTGATGCTGTTATAAATGTTTTTTTCTATCATTATGTCTACTGTTTATTATTTGTTTGTATTTAAGGCTATTAATTTTTCTGTGTTAATTTTATATCCTGCTACTTCCATAAATTATTTTATTGTGTGAGTCAGTTTTGTTATTGATTCTCTCTATTATTTGCAAATATAGGTTTCCTTCATTTTAAATCATTCTTATGCCTCTGTTTTCTCTTGTCTAATTGCTTTGGCTAATACTTCTAGTAATGGCAGAAGTAGTGACATTTGTGTCTTGTTCCTGATCATAGTGGAAATGGCTTTAGTGTTTCTCCTTTAAATAAGATACTGGCTTTAGACTAGTCCTCATGTTGAAATAGTATATGTAAATTCCTATTTACTGGAATAGTTTTACCAAGAACATGGGTTAAATTTTGTCAAATGTTTTCTCAGTGTCTGTGGAGATAGTTATATGATTTTTTTTCCTTTAATATTATTATGTGTAGTAGGCTGACTAATAAACATCAGGTTCTAATCCTCAGAATCTGTAAATGTTATATTATACAATAAAATTTCTGCAGATGTAATTAAATAGAAGATCTTCAGATAAGGTAATTATCCTGGATTATCCAAGACAGTCCTAAATGCCATTATAAATGTGGTTATGAGAGAAAGAGTGAAATTAAACACATACGTAGAGAAGAAGGCAATGTGAAGACGGAAGGAGAGATTGGAGTGATATGTTTAGAAGCCAGGGAATGCTGGCAGCCACTAGAAGCTGGAAGAGGCAAGGAATAGAGTCTCTCACAGTCTATGAAGGGTGCTTGAGAGAATTCAACACCTTGGTTTCAGACTTCTCACCTCCAGAACTGTAAGAGAATAAATTCTTGTTTTAAGCCACCAAATTTATGATAATTTGTAAAAGTGATCTCAGAAAATTGATGGGGATTTTGGTACTGGGAAGTGAGATGCTACTGTAACAGATAACTAAAAATATAAAAGTGCCTTAGAAGAATTTTGGTACATGATAGAAAAAGCCTGGATTGTCTTAAATAGACCTTTGGTAGAAATATAAATGTTAAAAGCACTTTTAGTGAGGTCTCAAAAGGAAGTGAACTTATTATTAGACCCTGGAAAAAACATGATCTTTGCTATATAGTGGAAGAAAAGCTAGTTGAATTGTGTCATACAGTTGTATAAAAAGCAAAAATTTTAAGTAATGAACCTGGATATTTAGGTGAGGAGATTTCCAAGCAAGGTGTAAAGGTGCAGCTCATAGCAAAAGAACAGAGGAAAGGGATAACCTGAGAAAAGAACTGTTAAGCAAAGAGGAACCTCACTTGGCAATTTGGGAAATTCTTAACCTATCTAGATTGCAAATGGCGATAAAATGAGGAGGTCTATTGTTAGGAAAGTGTGCTCTGGAGAGAATGCCAAGCATGCGGATAGGCAACCTTTAAGTGTTGAAGAGATTTAAGTGTGCCAGATTATATTTGCTAATATTTTGTTTAGAATTTATGTCTTTGTATTGTTTTTATCTGTTTAAGTATAAATATTATATTTGTGTCATAAAAAGGTTTAAAAAGTTTTCTTTCAATTTCAGTGTTCTGAAGCTATTTTAGAGCAATTGGGGCTGGCTAATATTTGAAGGTTTAGTAGAATTCCCTTTGAAATCATCTGTGCTTGGTGATTTTTAAAAAAATAACTTTATTTTTTGAATGGAAATTGGTCTACTTAAGTTTACTAACTCTAATAAGGTCAATATGTATTTCCCTAGAAAATCATCCATTTAATCTAGACTTTTGAATTTATATGCACAGAGATTTACGACTTAGTCTATTATGATTGAAAACATTTTTTCTTTACTGTTTCAGTGTTTTTATTCCTCTTCTCAATTCTTCTTCTTCTTCTTCTTCTTCTTCTTCTTCTTCTTCTTCTTCTTCTTCTTCTTCTTCTTCTTCTTCTTCTTCTTCTTCTTCTTAATATTTGTACATTTTCCCTTTTCTGGGATTACCTTAGTGGTTTACCTATTTTTTTAACTTTCCCTTCAAATCAGGATTTTGACAGTTACTTAATGCCTGTATGGCAATATAGGCATATCCACTTTTCTCTCTCTTCTCTTATTTTTTATTTATTTTACTTTTTAATTTTAATTAGTTAATTAATTAATTATTTTAGATGAGGCAACCCTTGGTTGACTTCACAGGTTGCAAGGACCTTGTCGGCTTACAATCCTTAATTTTTATTCTTTTAACTTTTTATTTTTTACATCTGTAGCACCTGGTCTTCCTAGGTGGTTTCCCATTCAAGTACTAACCAGGCCCAATCCTGCTTAGCTTCCGAGATCAGATGGGATGGGGCTTGTTCAGGGTGGCATGGCTGTAGACTCCTATTTTTTAGTTGCAATGTTTCTACTTTATCACAGTATATAATAATAGCTACATGACAGTCTTTCACTTCCATTTCCACTTTTGTTTTAGTATTATGTACATTTGTATATTTAAAAATGATACATATTAATCCTTTCATTAAAGTTTTCCCAGATATGATTTAGTTGGGTGAAGCTTATTCTTTAGTAGGTTCTTCAGGAACAGAATTCCATAAATCTTTATGTATTAAAAGATTTTATTTTATATATTTGATATATCAAATTGTTAATTGGTATAGTCAAGGACAGCTTGACTATGGATTAAATCATTTTTTCCATGAATTCTTTCATTGAACTTTAAAAAATATTACTCTTTTATTTACTTCTTTGTATGTTTTTTTTTTTAACTTTAATGCCAGTTGAACTCCTTTGCCACTATTAAATTTTTAAAAAAGTAATTTTGCAAAATTGTTTGTTATTTTTGCCTGGAGGTCTTGAGGGTTTTATCTTTGTTTTCGAAATTTAATAGTTTTACTAAAATATGTCTCATCTTTGGTCATTTTGGGTTCATTTTCCCAAGTGCTTAGTAAGCTTTTCAAAGCTTTTTCTATTTTTGGAATAAATTTCTTAGATTAGAATTTTAAAGAATAGTTGTGTTTCATTTTTTTTTCTTCTTTAGGGACCCCAATAATACAAATATTTTTTCTTTGCCTTTTTTCTATTTCCACTATTCTTTTTCTGATCTTCTTTATGTCTTCCTTTGTATCATTTTCACTCTTTTGGTTGTTTTCTTGCCTTTCTTCAATGTCCTTCATAAAAATTTTATTTGAGTCTGTTTTCTTTTGGGCACTTTGTAATTTCTTCTTTATTTCTGAGATAATATCTTTTTTCCCCATTTCTTTCCAAAGTTAAGTCAACTATTTTTTCATTCCCCGCCCCCCATTTATTTTGATCCATTTCTATTCTCAGTGTTTCAATTTTTAATTTAAAGTGGTTTGCAGATCTTCAAATGTTTATTAGAATATATTTAATTTGCCATGGAGTATAAACTTAAAGTTTCTTCCTGCTTCATGGTTCATTTTTTTTTGAGGGGCGACATTTTCCTCAGTTGATTTGTGTAAAAGCTCTCTCTGCAATACTCTGTTTTAGATTTTATTGTTGTTGTTGTTGTGTGTGTGTGCGTGTGTGTGTGTGTGTATGTGTGTGTGTGTGTGTGTGTGTGTGAGATGGTGAAATGTTTTACATGGTTTTTATTTAAATGGCACTCTTTATTGTTAACCTAGTAAAATTCATGTACTTTAGCTGGTTTTTGTTTGTTCTGGTGGTGAGGGAGAAATCGTGAGTCCACCATTTTTTTCTTGCAGGATCCTACATTTTTCTTCTTTTCTACTTTATTACTAATTGCTAAAGGACATTTTTTCCTTCCCTTCCCCGCCCTTTGTTCCCTCTCTGAGAAGCTAGGTGTTTGAAAGACTATCCTTTTAAATCACGTTTGCTCATTTTAATTGTGTCTGTCAGTTTAAATGCTGTGTTTGGCTCTTTAGCTGCCTGCCCTTTAAAAGGCATATATACTTTGAAATCCTCTTCCTGAAGTCCTACCTTATTTAATCTTTCTGGTATCCTTTCCAACTTTCCCTGAGGTCTTCTTACCTGCACTCTTCTTCTGTATTCTGCACAGTTTTTATTGGTCTGCGTTTGCTTGTAGCAAAACTCTGTGGTGGGAGAACAGAGGAACAGAACGGCACAGAATTTCTTTCTTTTTCTCTTTTTACTTACACTTTTAAAAAGCACTCTTGGCATTCTATTCAAGTAATTGTGGAAGTATGGTTTTGCGTAGAAATTTCATAGTTCCAGAGTTACTTTATATTGTTTGAAGGAGAAATGGGTTTGTGAGGTTACTTACTATACACCTGTCATTGTCTTTGGCTATTTGAAAGTCCTCACAGAGTGCATGTTTGTGTGCTAAAGCAAACTTGCCAGTGGTTTTACTTACCACCTACACAGCTGATGGTTCCCATATTTAGATTTCGAACCTTAAATCTTTGAAACCGTACAGTCAACTATAATTATACAACTTCAATCTCACCAAGATCAAACCTCAACAATTTTCTTTCCCCACAGTTTTATCTACTCTTTCTCTTCACACATATTTTGTTTCTTGTTGAAAAGTAGCATTCCTCACTTGGAGACTTAAGTCAGAAATTTGAGTGTTGTGTAGAGTCATCTATCTCCCTACTTAAACATCTAATTTGTACTTAATAAATGGCTTTTGGATAAATATCCTCAAAATTTCTGGAATAAGATGAAAAAGAAAAAACATTTTTGTCCTTTGACAACAACCAGCATAAGGCTGGGTAGGGTGTTTTTTGCTCCTTACATGTAGATCTTGTTAATGGTGGGAATAACAGCACAGAACACTTACAATTTGATAAAGAATTTGTAGGAATGATAAACTTCTTAATTGAGTCTAAGATCTTGGAGGCAGGAACAATGTCTTATTCATCTGATAATCTTTCACAATATTTGGCAGAAAGCTTAATAAATGTCATTAAGGGTATTTTAAATACATGAATGATAAAATGAATGAATGACTGTGATATCACCTGTCATAATAGCATACACTTCTTAATGTAAAGAAAAAGTCATTTTAAAGTTTGCTAAACTTAAGTAAGCTAACTCAGAATTTTACATGTATTAAGAATGTTACAAAAACAAATGACATGAACACTCAGAAATTCTAGCAAACTGAGGAATCTAAAGGAGGGTCTTACTCATTTTTTTGTGTGTGCCGTGAACTTCTTTTACATCTGGTGAAGCCTATGGATGCTTCTCAGAATAATGCTTTAAAATGCATCACATAAGAAAACCCCATAGAATTACAAAAGAAACCAATTACATAGATATATAATTATCAAAGTATTAAAAAACACAAAAATGTGTGGTATAGTAATATATATGCATCTTTATTAATGCATTAAATAACAAGATCTAGCAGCCAGAATAATAATTACCATATTTTCAACTAGTGGTAGATATAAGCAATTTTTCAAGTTATCAGCAACCATTGCAATGTGATCTGAAAACATCCATGATTTTTGTTGGTGATGCAGTTAAGGCACTATTAATACCATGATAGTTTCTTGCTTATATTCATAATTGAATAAAATGCCAAATTTCAGTTAGATGTTAGTAAAAATAAAAATGCAACTTTTTCTCATCCAAGTTTATGGTTATCTGAATTCTATACACACATCTATATCCATAAATTCTAGGTTAAGAATCCCTGATTTAGAAGATACAGCTGTTATTCAACACCACCTGACTACTGCCATACAGAACTGGGAGCCTAGTGGCTTAGGGGTTCTCAGTTTTTGTGACCTCTGATTTAAACCTTTTAAATTATGCACCCATCATCTTATATTCCCTCTATAAGAGTTATTTTTATGGGGAAAAGAATTTGTTCCTTGACAGGCAGAAAGGTCTATTTTGCCCCAGACAAAATGGACTTGCATTTTGCAAAGTTAAAGATATCCGTAAGCCATTCTCTCCCAACAGTAGTCTGAAGGAGCTCACAGATGCTAAGCTGTGACAGAGGAGGGTGTGGAAGGTGAGGGAAGAGGGCTGGAACCTGGAAAACAAATTCTACAACCTGTAGATAATAAATGAAAAGGGTAGGAACTTCCCACTGGCTGTTAGAAAGAAAATGTCACAAACACGAAAACATAATAAAGCTGGGTTTGAGTCCTCGGTGCCTTCCCTTCATGATTAATGATTGGTCTCAAATAGGATGGGTAAGGGAAAGTGAAGTTCCTCTTGAAGTAGCTTTAAAAATGCCACAGCTTAAAAAATTATTGTAACATCAATTTAAGAAAAAAATTCTGCTAAAATGTAAAGGTCAAAAAAGATTTGGGTGTTTTTAAATGCTGTCTTGAAGAAATTCTTATAAAGGTTAAGATGTCATGTAGTTTCAGAGTTATGGGCAAAGGAGGGGGGTCCTGGACAAAAGCAGTGGTACCTCGGGGCCCTTGATGACTGTGACCCATGCCGACAGTGGGCAGCGGGCAGCTAGTGTTTCACAGTGTGTCACCGTGTCAGTGGAGAAACCCAGACGCTGCTCTCTTGGAGCCTTTAAAGCCATGGGAATATTTCACTTCCAGATCTCTGTTTTGGTCGCATGCAGGACTTAGTATTATTACCCCCCGCCCCCCGCCTGCTACTCCCAAACAGCAGCACTTAAAACTTCCCCAGGTGAGAGAATTCTGAGCCCCCACTCTCCTCTCACCATTCCTCACTCCGCTCTGAACAACCTAATCCTTCAGCGGGAAGTTTCCTCAGAGAGTGCCATCCTGGTTTTTGATTGGTGAGGGATGGGAGTGCCTCTTGCCCTCCACATATAAAGTGTTCTGTAGACATAGCAGAAGTTTCCATGAACTTAAGTGGTCTGGAGATAGGTGTCCAGTTGGTATTAAGTATTCTAGTCATAAACTAACAGACCTCTAAGGGACATCTCTTGGTCATGGCAATCCTCCCTCCATACTGGAGTGCCTATACACCAGTTCATCTGAGCAGGACTATATCTCAGGGACTTGAGGGGCCATCAGGTCATTGGACACCAGTGATTCTCAACCAATCCCCACCAACATGACACCTAAATCACCTGGAAGTTATCTAATTGCACCTTTCAATGTGGACTGGGGAACAGCAGCTTTGGTATCTCCGAGTGCCTGTTAGAAATGCAGAATCTTGGGCCTCACTCCAGATACCCTGAACCAGAATCTGCATGTTAACAAGATGGTCTGGTAATATGCATGCCCATTAAAGTCTAAAGTGCTTGCTCAAGACATATTTCCTATGTGAGTAGGCACATGCACACGATGGGGTGCATACGAGGCAATCTCTACCACTGGGGATCTCTGTCGAATGATAAAAGTAAGTCCTAGCCCTCAGAAGAGAAGGATAGAAACTACCGTTACAGAGAGCTCCAATCTGTCATGCCAACATCCATGAAGGAAAACAAGAGTTTGACATTATACACTTGCTATGGATAGTTATTACTATGCACTCGCTGTGAATAGTTATTTAGCGAGCTTTACCTGGATGATGTGGGCCTTTTGAAGAGCAAGTCAAGTCATTTGACCCCTCTCACCACCTCTCTCCAAAAGGTTTTTTTTGTGACATTAATTCATCTTATGTGGTAGGGCTGGACTTTAAGGTAGGGAGCTAGACCTTTCTTTGCAAAACATAATTTACAGGGCATCAGAAAACAACTCTTAAAATGCAGCCCAAGTGTCTTGTTAATTGAGTTTGTACTCCACCATCAGAGAGCCAATAATTTGGGTTAACTTAGAGTTTCTTGTTAAGGCTTGCTATTGCTGCTCAGGTCAGTTCCCCTAGCATGGGTGAAATGATTTTTCATTCTTCTCCTCTGGTGTCTGTCTCTAACTCTCTTCCAAAGACAGCTTAATTACCCTAACACTTCCTACTTATCTCTGCTTATTACTTCTGATTGTACTAATTTTATATATTCCATTCATTTGGCACTGAAAATGTACTCTTCCATTGTTGCACATAGCCTGTCTTTCTCAATAGATTTTTAAACCCATCAAGGTCAGAGATGTATCCTGTTTCTTGTATTTCAGTTCACAGCCCAGGGTACTCTATCCAGGAGTGGTCTCATAAACTTAAAAAAAATTAAAGTGTCATCATTAGTTTAATGGCTCTGGTGTCAGTGTTTTCCAGGTGCTGGGCATTTCACACGTGTCAGGTCTCGTGGTCTTCACAATTACTCCATGAGGTTCCTGGGATACCCATTCAAAGAGGAGGAGAGCAGGACTCAGAGACCACAGGGGACTTTGCAAAGCCACATAGCTATTGTGGGGCCAGGTCAGATTTGATCTCAGATTTATTTGCAGTGTGTGTACCCCTTCATTAATACTGTTGTGGGAATGAGTTTTCCCTTTGCTGCCTGCTGGAAGGAAATTAAATAAGGGTTCTGGGGGAAGGCTGGTTTGAGCGAGAAATAGACGACTATGTCCCCATGAGTAGTTTTACATATCTGATACCGGGAAAGTTGTTTCTCTACACGCCAGCTTCTCAGTCTCTAGCATGAGGGTGGTTAGCCCTAACTCACTGGGCAACAGAAGAGTGAGTTCAGCACTCTAGTGGGGCTCAAGAGGTATCAAAGAAGGGAAAGGATCCTACACATGAGAGCCAGCTCCAGGGGCAGTCCTGTTTACAGCTGCCCCAGCCACAGGATCTTGCTTTTTCTCCTGCTCCTTGTTTCCAATGCCTTCAAGGAGTGGCAGCAGATCTTCTCGAGGCTGGCCTTCATTCCGTGAACAAGCCTGCAAAGGTCTGTCTCCCACCTCTGACATCAGAAAGAGCAGCTCTATTCTTCACACCCCAGATGCAGAAGCCAGAAATTGCTCATTTATGAATCAGCTTGCAAGAAAACAATTCATGCTGTAGGGGCCTGGGTTACTTCTTTGACATTCACCACAAAAACCTTTGCTTTTGCAGACATCCAAAAAATAAAACAAAAACCTCACAACACCCCGGATTCAGAAAGAAGTAGATCTAATGTAATTCTTCCTAATCAATAGTCAATGAGGGATTTTAATTCATGAACACAATTACCATGATTACCCTGACCCCTTTGGAGTCATTGCATTTTACTACTCTTCTGGGGAACTGTATTTCCGTATTTAAGAAGGAGAGCAAATGATATCAGGAATCTTGTGTAGCTACATAAAATTCTTTCCTAAGTATGTAGTGCTTTTCTAAGAACCATTTTTGACTAAATGATTCAACCTAATATCAAAATGCTTTACAGATCTGTAACTTACTACCCCAATTAAAACTTCAGGTAAAAGGAAACACAGTTAAAGTGCCCATTGTTTTTGTCGGAGCTGCTCCTACTGCATATGCGTCTTCTTTGAGATGACCACAATAACTGAGACCCTCAGGCTTGAAAAATTTTTACCATTAGACAATTTATTTGGGTTAAGGCATTATCTCTAGAAGGAAACTATTAAAAATACAGATTACTTGGGCTTAGTAATACAGTTTCCATAATACCATTATTCTAACTGCATGAATTACTTTATCGGATTAATTAGCTATCATCTACAATATGACTTTGAAGAAATAAGGCATATTTTAATAGACATCACTGTCAGTGATACGAAGCAGTTCTGTGAGGGATAGACCTATGCTGGGGGACATGGGAGACTAGAAGACAGAAAAAGACAATGACTAAGAAGAGGGAGAAGAGGAGAAAAAAGTGAGGGGAACATCGGAATCAAACTTCTATATCCTTCACAGTTTTATCTCTGATCACCACAGTCTTGTTTTCTGTTTAAATTTTTGTTTTTTAATATAAATTGTCCATATGATCCCTACTTTGGTCCAGGCCTCCAAAATATAAATCCTACTTGTATCAAAATTCGAAGTAAATGATTCATCTGGTCATTCCTCTGGCAGTGGTCCTCCGCATCTGCTTCTTTTCTCTGTCGTGGGCACATGACTCAGCAGCATTTCCCAGCCCTATGTGTCTAGATGAGCTAATGTGACTGAGGGTTAGACACCAGACTGTGGGTGACCATAAAACATTTCACATGGACTTCTATATTCTCTCTTTCCTCTTCCGAATGGCTGAAAGCCAACAACTGAAGACACAAGAGAGATAGGAGGAGCCCCTTGACTGTAGAATCCTGGATCCCTGAGTCACCACTTGGAGAAGAGCAACACAGGGCTGTGTCAGACCAAAAATACTCACCTTGGACTTGCCATAAAGCAAATTCTATTGTGCTAAGACTTTGAGATCTGGTTGTCTTCTATTGTGTCACAGAGTGTTATTTACTCTGAGTGCTATAACTCACCATTTATATTGGTATTTATTATCACTAGATTTCATGATACTTAAACCTCCTGAGGAAAAAAAGGACTTTAAAATGATCTTTTAAAATAGTATTTTATATATTAGCAGCTCTAATTTGTTAGGGGCTTTCTATCAGGCACTTCAAGTGCTTTGAATTCTTAGTTAATCCTTACAGCAAGCTTTTGAGGTAGATTTATTATTCCCATTTTACAGATGGGAAAATGGATTTAAGAAGTTTATCAAAGAACGTGCTTTAGGTCATACTGCTAATGAGTGGCAGCATTGTGATGGTGGTCTGAGTCATTTATTGTTTGCACTGAGCTCTTGGCCAATGTGTGATTCTTATAGCTACTCTGGGAAAACAGGATAAGACTATGAAACAACACAGCAAGGTCACACCATGAACTCAGAAAAACTTTTGGCCTTAAAGAAGAAAGAAATGATCATAACTCTCTGCCCAAAAAATAGTCGAGAGAACATTTCCTTTAACTGCATTTCAAACCTCAAAAATATAAAATTGATTTTCTGTGATTTCCCTTTTCTGCCCTCCATTGAAAGCCTTGAATATGCCCCAGTTTTTTTGCAAAGAGAACATTCTTACTGCTGAGTTATAAAGTATGCAGATGAGGAGATTCTGGCTAGATTTCAGTCATGAGACATTTATGTCTCCATTGATACATGCATGTAATTCCCATCAAGGGTACACTTTTCTTAGAGGAAACAAAATTCTGTTTTAATAGAGGCAAAACGGGGGGAAAAGTGGACACAATGTGTGGTAGAAACATGCACCCTGAGGGGAGAGGAAACAAAGGATGAAGCAAAGTAGAGGTAGTTTATTGGTTGTTCTTGTGGATAGAGAATGTCAAATTTCAAGTTTTCTTTTTAAGCAGAGAGGCAGTTTTGCCTCATGGACCCCTATTGTGACTATTTCCATTCAAACTCGCCCAGAAAATGCATGTGGAAAGGGGCTTCAGCAATGTATAGTGTACCAGACATGAAAGATACTATGATTGTAGCATTTATTGATAGAATATCTGCATGTGGTACTGTGCTAGGTGATTCCCCAGGAGCCCACAGACTGATTAGAAGGGAAAATAGAAGAATGCAGTGGTTTAGAACAGACTATGGTGGCAGAGTGTGGCCCTGACTAGCTGTGCAACAGTTTGGTCAAGTTACTTAATCTTTCTAAGCTCCAGATTCCTCCTTCATAAAATGAAGATAAATGTTATCTCTCTCATTATTTTGAGAATGACACAGGAAAATACATATAAGCACTCATGAGTTGTCAAGTGTTTTGAGAATGATGATGATGTTGACTCAGACAAAAAAGACAGAAGAGAGACAAACTGGTCCATAAAAAGAGCATCTTCACTTATCTGCTTATATTATATGTTAGCCTCTGTTTCGTGAATTGGAAGGATAAAAATAAAACCGACTAGAAGAAATCCTAGAGAGATTTGGCCAGGCATTAACATAGACAGTGGGTAGATAGATATGGCTCCCTGCTGGAGCTGGGACTGAATGATGGAGTGGTCAAAGGAAACCACAAATGAATCCAGTAATTTTTGCATGAGACTAATTGTAGTTTGAGATCTGGTCCAGGTCTCCGTGGCACCAGCACATCAGAGAGAGAGTAAGTTTTTCCCAGAACACAGCTAGAAACAGAAGTGGGCTTGTAGGGGAAGGTGGGGCTTGTAGTGGAAGAGATGGGACAACTCTTGTAAGATCAATTGGGGGTTTAGGAAGGGGCTGGACCACCCTGGGCTCATCCAGTAGCCCAGTCCTTCATGTTACAGCCATTTATTGTCCATCTTATTGTAGGGACCAAACATAGTTATCAGAGTTAAGAAAACAAAGTTTCCATGTTGTTTATTCTGGAATCTGTCTTATCTTTTCAATATTCTAAAAGTTTCCCAGCAGCCTACTAAAGAATATCACTTCTCTGAGGAACAGAATGCTCTGCTCTGATAGTAAAAGTAAGATGTTTGTTTTTGAAGCAACATAGATTCAAATAGCGATAACAATTTTTTTTGTGTGTGTGGAAAATAAAAGCATCTTTATATTTATTTGAGTAAACAGAAAAATAGCACAATTGAAGTGATTTACCACCTGCCAAACAACACCGTTTCCTTTTGTGAACCGTGTTCCATATACGAGGGTGGTAAAAGCACAACACCACACAAAGGGAATTGTGATGTATTCAGCTAGTACGAGCCACTGTGCTTGTGGACAGGAGTTCACCTTGCTCCATTATACTCCACCTGAGCCGAAAGAGAGTCATCCTGCATTCCCTGGACTGACAGACTCAGCTGCTTGGCAAAAGGTGTCAGTTTTCTTCTCAAATGGCCAGCGTTTTCCCTGGGAGTCAATTTGTAGGGATTCATTTGTGCCTGCTGAATTGGGCCTAAAGGCGAAGCAAAGCTTCAGAGAAGCTCTCACGTAGCCCAGGTTAAATCAGAAATATTTATTGCAGCTTTCTTCTTCAATCAGTTAGTTCTTGTCCTAGAGAGGGTTTGGGATTTTCACTTCAGGTATGTTCTTTTATGTTGGGAGGCTGGTATTGAGGCCATACAGCCTTTTTATCTTCTCTGGGTCTTCCTTAGAGATCTGGCAAAATTGACCCACCAGTGTTCCACAGGATCAACGAGGCAGAACTCTAGGGACATGAAGGTGGCTTTTTACCTCTTCACACTTGTACTATTTTTATTCCTCAATTCTTAAGACTTCTCAGGACTATCTTAGGCTCAGTTGAAAAAAAAAATGTGGCAATAATAACAATCCTAAAAATTGACATTTATCGGTTCTGTATTATAAACCTGACATTATGCTAAGGATTATATTCACATTATCCTCCTTATATGAAAGAAGTGGTTATATACATAGCAGATGCTATTGGTATTCATCTTTATCTCCTTGGCCTACCCTAGGTCTCTTGCAGGCAGGTTGGTTTTCTGCATGACAGCTGTGCCCCTCTGACTGAGGTGTGCTCTGACCTCATGAGAATATGCTCAAACCAGTCATGGGCTAGGCTGAAAGTATCTGAGATTCCTGGCCCAGGATGGACCCTCAACCTTTGAGAGATAGGAATTCTTGCATAAATCTCCCAACTTCCACTTCCTTGGGTGAGACAAGTATGAGGAAGATTCCCACAGTCTCCCACAGGGTCCTCAAAGGGATCAAAAGCAACTGACTACAGTGGTAACCTCTCTTTGAAACCACTTTCTCCTCATCTCACTTTCTCATTTCTCAGTGCTCCCTGTGATTAGCAGCCAAATTTGCTCCCTAACCTTGACTTGAGATTTGCCCTTGGAAGAATCCAAGCCAAGATAGTACATGATTGCTTTCACCTAACAGAAGAAAAATAGAGGCTTAGTGAGGCTGACTTGCCTGTTGACATGTAGCTGGTGAAAGGCCAGACAGGACTTGAACCAGGACTGTCTCCTCTCATTACATTTTTTTTTTTATTACATTACATTTCTTCCATCAGAAATGGTATAGACCTGTTTTTCTAGTTAATCAATTAACTAGAATAACTAGTTCTTTTCAAAAAGGACTTGAAGCTGTAGAATCTATATTCCCTTCTTCTATCAAAAATGTATTTGCCCTGTGTCTAGTTCCATCAAGAGTCAGGATTCAGCTAACAATATAATTAGAGACAAATTTAATAAATTAACTATTAATACAATGCTATCGTCTGAAAGTGGCTAAATATAGAATGCCTCTAGAGGTATTTACACTTTTGAGATTGCAATGCCATAACTTAAAGAGATGGCTCTCTGTTAGTGGAATTTCCATCACCGAGTGGCTAAGGAGACCTCTTCTCCCTGCCTCATGATGGGAATTTTCCTGAGTTCTTTATTTTATACATCTAGTCATTTGCTTACTCTGCCTAATGACGCTAATGCTCTATCTAATCATCAAGATTCCTCTTAAACTGGAAGGCAAAGTTTAATCCTAAGTGTGTGCTAGCCAGCCTCCTTCTGAGTGACCAAAACATGCAGCCCTTAACTCCCTGTCTCACCAGGGGACACAGAAGACCTGTTTACCTGCCTTAGTTCCTCACCCTGTAAAGGGAAGATAACACTTGTTCCAACTTGCTTTTCATGGGGTGATGCGAAGATAAATGCGAGAATGTCTACAAAGTCCTCTGAATTCTTGGGATGAAAGGCTCTATGTAAATAGAATAGAGTCTCCTTATGATTAAACTTTAATGCAGCAGCTTTCAGGCCTATAAAGGGAGTACAGTCTGGCTGAAAGGTAGCAGTGCAGGGTTGTCCTTTCTAATCACTGCCCCAGTGAATTCACCATCTGGCAGACACATCTTAGAAGTGTCCATCCTTTCTCCTCGTTCAATTTGGTTTTTATTTTCAAGAGGCCAATTATGTCATTATGTTTTTGCCCTTCGCATTCTTCATATTTGGAGTCATGTTTTAGAAAACACATATGTGCAAGCATACATCACCTAATAGGTGACACAACTCCTGGTGGGCCTGGGGACTAGATCAATAATTAGACATTTAGATATAAATTCTACTCTGAAAATAATATTCTTGATCATCTGCATGTCTGTGGCTTGATACATACTCAGGCATCTACCATTTTCAGAACAAGCTATACAGTTTTCCTTTTTGTTAAAGAATTTGAGCTACTGGATTTCTCAGCAAAAGCAAAACAAAACGACCATAGAAAAACACCACCTTTTCCTCTTCAAATTAATTCTTTCAGTTTATGCTCCTAACTCCATAAAAATGTGGTTTAGCTTTTGAAGTTTTTATTAATATTTATAATGCCCGTTTGGCGCCCTTGAACCTCACAGAAACAGAGCCCTGATATAAATACTCAGCTTCTAGGTGGTGGTATACGCAAGCCCAGTCGTAAACTTTAATGTTTATACATATGTGCACACACACACACGCACGTGTGCGCGCGCACACACACACACACATACACATTTGACTTTGCATTGCTTTTCCTGTCTCTTGATGTAAAGAGTTTTTAAAAATTACTTTTAAAAATGCAAATATTAATAGCTTATATTTTAATTTCAAAAGTAATGTATGCTTGTAAAAAAAAGTACAGATGTGCATGTAGAAACAAAGGAAAAAGTCCCTCTTTCCTGACCTGTTTCTAAAATCCCATGTTAAGTAAATTATGTATTTTCAATCTTTTTAAATTAGAGTCTTGTTAGTTTGAGAGACTGAAATTGTCTTAAGAAGCTAGTCATAGTTCTCTTTTATTTCTTAATAAGAATGTAATAAAAAATTGTAGAAAGTTAAAAAATACAGTGAACTATAAGAAATTAAAATTGCCCATAAGTCGACTATCCCCAAATAACCAATTTTTAACATGTTAGTGTACTTTTTAACAGAATTTGTCTCTGTAAATATGAATAAACAATAGTACCCTACTCTTCCCACCTCCTGAACATTGTATTGTGACAATTTTCCAATGTCAAGAAAAATCTCTCCCCAAAACATACTTTTGAATGGCTGTGGAATGTTCCACTGCAACTGCTTCAGCTTAAATTATTTCAAAGTAATAAGATGGGGGTGGAGTGGGGAATGCTATCCTTCTCACTTTCCATGGTTTCCATGGTGGAGTAACATAAGAAGGAGACATGTACACAGAATACTTACTTGTCACCTTTGGATCCCAAGGTGGAATGATTCCTCTGGCAGGTGACATGAAGGTATCAACTCAGTCATTCCCCATCACCATCTTGCGAAGTTCCAAAGCTTCCTGGTCCAGCCCCTCCATCTCTTTGGGGCTGCTGGTCTCCAGGATGGGACCAGTTTTTATTTTACTTGTTTTCCAAATAAGACTCACTTATATGGGTATGTTTTTGCCAAATGTTGAATCAAACAGGGGTGTTTAATGCTGAAGTAGTAGTAGGCTTATGGCCACAGCTTGAGCCATTTTTTCTAATCCAGTTTTGTCAAACATTAGAATTGAGTATAGATGCTCATCAGTTGAATTTTTATCTATCATCTGGTTCCTAATACAGAAGTCAAGAGAAAAAGTGTAATTAATTATACCTCTCTATCCCAACCAACATTATTATCATTAACATATATTTAATGTTTACTTTGTACCAGGCTGCATTTTCTCATATAACTCTCCTAATGATGCTGTGAAGTATTATTATTATTATTCCTGTTTTATGGATGATAAAACTGAGGCAAGGAGACACCCTTAGCAGGAGATGGTGTTGAGATTTGCTCCCATGCTTCGATTTATTGCCTTTCATTTGTTCCATATCATGAATAATACATAAACTTTTTTGGTACATAAGATTTTTTTGTACATAAATTATGGTTAGAGCTTGTAAACTACTCAGTGTTATCTTTCATTATTGAGTATATGTCAGTCGTTACTTTTACAATATTTTATTTTAGTTATTGAATGCCTTTTAATACTATTTATAGTGATTTTGTTTTTGGTATGCAGATTTTTGTTTTCATGAAATTAAATCTATTCTTTTTTTTTTCATAGCTTATTCTATCTTGATTTTTCTGCTCTTGGCTTTTCTATTTTTGTCCTTGCCTACCCCCATAGATTTTCATCTATATTTTACTCTAAATTCTTATGGTTTTATTTTAAAAGTATAACTCTTACCATCTAGAAATTATTTGGTATGAGAGCCATGCAAGTTCTTAATTTTTTTAAGAAAAAAATTGATTGACTCAGTTTCATCTTTTATCCACTGATGTATAATGTGTATATCTGTTTTTGGTCTCTGTTTTTCTCCATTGCACTATATGCTGATTTTTTAATAATCTCACTCTGTTTTTATTTGCTTGTTGAAGCTTTATGGTATATTTTAATATTCAGAAGGATTAAGTCCTTTCTTATTACTCTTATTTTTAGAAACTTGTTTATTATCATCTGGCAACATTCTTCCAAATACATTTTAAAACTACTTTATTGTATCTCTGCCCTAAAATATTATTGGGAATTTAATTAGAATATACTTATATTTACAACTCAATTTGGACATATCTTTACAAACTTCCTTTTTCTAGGAATATCTATATCTAGGAATATGTGATTTATTTATTTTTAATTATTTACTTATGCTTTCAAAAACATTTTTATTTAAAAAATTTTTAAATTTAATTAAGCTTAATTCTTTTATTGTGTTATGTCTTACCTAATTAAGTAAATATGGAAATCTAATCTATTTTTTTCACCAAAGAGTTACTTCATCTTGTAAGATTTGATATATAATGTTCTAACTATTTCCCTCCTAATTTTTAAACACATTTTTTTTCTTTTCTTTGATTTGGGAGTTAATTATGTATATGTTTTCTAATATACAAATAAACAGTTTCCTTTTTTAAAACTTTTTTTTTTATATTCTAACTTAGCTTCTTACAGTTGCAAAATTCAGGTTGTATACTTTCACTTTATGAATTTTGTCAAAGTTTAGTTTTTGTTCTACTATGCAATTAACTTCTAAAAATATTCCACAGATGTTTTTAAAGCATATGTACTCATGGAAGGGCATTAACTTTAAATTATAACAATAATATAAACTAAAAATTATTAGTTAAATCTGCTATGTATTAGGCTTACTTGATTTATAAAGGAAGAAAAATAATTTCAAGACTTCGGTTGTGTGTCTGCCCATTTCTTCCCAATATATTGAAGAGTTGTGTGCTTTATGTTTAATTTAATTGTATTTGCTAGGTGCAAAATGGTTAATCTATTTATTTAAATAAACCTGGTGAATCTTTACACATCTTTCTACTTTTAATTTATATGTATATTTCGAATCTAGCATATAGCTACATTTTGTTTCTTAATTCAATTTGATAATCTTGATATTTTTTCTTTTTTTGTTCTTTATTGAAATATAATAGACAATTAGTTGCTTGTATTTACATTGTACAATTCAATGATTTTTTTTCACTTATAGTTGCCATATAATAATATACCAGTTTCAGTTGTATAGCATAGTGATCAGAGATTCATGTAACTTGCAAAGTGATCACCCCACTAAATCCAGTAGGCTTCTTCTCCCTTACATATTTATTACATTATTAACCATCTTCCCCATGCTACACTCTACATCTCCATGTCTATTCTGCAACTATCCATTTGTACCTCTTAATCCCTTTGCCTTTTTTTTTCTGTTCTTCCCCAATCCCCTTCCCATCTAGTATTCCTTTAAATATTTTCCGTATCCATGAGTTCATTTTCTCTTTTGTTTTTGTTGTTGATTTTGTTCTTTAGAGTCCATATATACATGAAATCATGTGATATTTGTCTTTCTCTATCCAACACTTTTCATTCAGCACAATACCCTCTCGGTCCATCAAGGTAATATCTTCTTCCATCCCCTTCCTTTTAGTCTGTGTGTGTCTTTTAATCTAAAGTGAGTCTCTTGTAGGCAGCATATGTAGGCAGGGGTTTTCTTATCCATTCAGCCATTCTATCTTTTGGTTGGAGCACTTAATTCTTTTCCATTTGAGGTATTTATCGATAGGAATGTAGTTATTACCATTCTTTATTCCTGTTTTTGATACATGTTTTTTCTTCTTAAAGAAGTTCCTCCAATGTTTCCTGTAATGCTGGCTTGGTGTTGATAAATTCCTTTAGCTTATTTTTGTCTGGGAAGCTCTTTATCTGTCCTTCAACTCTAAATGATAGCTTTGCTAGATAAAGTATTCTTGGTTGTAGATCCTGGGTTTCATCGCATTGAATATTTTGTGCCAAGTCTTCTGTCTTGAATAGTTTCTTTTGAGAAATCAGCTGCCAGTCTTATGGGTGCTCCCTTGTAGGTAACTAACTGCTTTTCTCTTGCTGCTTTTAAGATTCTCTCTGTATTTAACTTTTGGCATTTTAATAATGATGTGTCTTGGTGTGGGCCTCTTTGGGTTTCTGGTTTTGGGGATTCTCCGAGCTTCCTGGAGTTTTACTGTCTATTTGCTTCACCAAGTTAAGAAAATTTTCCAACATTATTTCTTCAAATAGCTCATCAACATCTTGTTTTCCTTCAGGTACCCTTATGACATGACTATTTTTACTTTTAATAGTGTCCCATAGGCTCCTTAAATTATTATTATAGTCTTGCCTTCTTTTTTCTTGCCATTCTGATTAAGTATCCTTGGCTTTCTCATCCGCTATATAGGTCATTTGATCCTCTTCTTTATTCACTTTGTTTATTCCATTTAATATACTTCTCATCTCCGATAATGTATTCTTCATTTCAGACTAGTTCTCTTTTATAATTTCCATTTCCATTTTTATGTTTTTTATCTCTTTGTTGAAGTCCTCACTGAATTCATCTATACTTCCATAAGTTTATTGAGCATCTTGCTTGACTCCATTATTGCTGGATCTCTGTTCTGTTCTCTCATATGGTTTCTGCTTCTTTGTTTTCCAGTTTTAGCTGCCATTCTGTGTCTGTTTCTATGTATTAAGCAAAGTCTCCCGATCTTATTAGTGTGGATTTGTGTAGTAGGTGTTCCTAAGAGAGGTTCAGCTGTAAGACAAATTTAGCCCAAGCTTGTGCCCCTCTGGGACCACCTATTAAGCTTCAGCAAGCAATCCACAGATGCTGTACTTATAGTTGCCTCAAAAGGCCACACTAGAAACTGAAGTCAGCTGCCACCAGTGTGAGTCTAGGCGCTACTCAGCAAGGAGCACCTGACTCGCAGAGGATACACCTGGATGTGGTTTGGGTGGGACCATGAGTTGAGGGAGGTGGAGTTTCAGAGAATCCTCTGGGCAGAGCAACCTCGGTTATCTAGTTTGATGACATTTCTGCTATGGCGGTGCTTAAGCCTAGCGCTGGGAGCAGGGAGGGCTCATCAGAAGAATGATAGATACCGCCAGCACTTCTGTACAGGGTGAGTCTTGCCTTGGCCCTAATTCCGACAACTCAGTGTCCCCCGTAAATCCCCACACTGGCACTGGTGCTCAGAGCAAGCAGGTCCATTGCTGGGAAAATGGACTAGTCCCCTTTAAGAGGTATCTGGAGCTGCTGGCTGCCACAGCCTTTGTCCCACTCAGCCACTTGGTACTGGATAGCCTCACGTCCTTGCCCTTATCCTACCTTCTGCCATTGCAGGGTGATTTCTTAGATTTCTCCCTAGTTTATGACTTGTTCATCTAGATCCCAGGCAATTTGTCCTTGTTGTTTGCTCCTTGTTTCTATCACAATTTTGATTTGGTCACCAGAGGGATGAACAGAGCCTCTATCATGTACACCATTTTTTCCCCTCACTCAATATCTTGATCCTTTAATAAAAAATTTTACTTTATTTATATTTATTTTCATAACTGGCATTTTTTTTTAAATCTCTTATGCTTTCTCTCTCTCTGCTTCTTTGCTGCTGCCTTTTTTTTTTTCTTTCATTTGACATATGGACTGGATTTCCTTTGCTCTTTTTCTGTTATGATTGAATGTTTGCCTGTGTTTCCTTGAAATTTTAATTAACATATGCAATCCTATATTTCTCTAATCATGCCAAGAATGAACAAATCTATTTATCTTTTACTTTGTTAAATGGTGAAATTAGTATGGAATCATTTTCTTGTTATCATGAAAAAAAATTTATTTTTGAATATTAACCATGGGAAAGCCCTGAGAGCTTTGACTAATTTCAAAAGCTAGTCAGTGTTGCTAAAATTATAGATGTTGTTAGTAAATTTTAGATCTTCAATATGATCCAATCCAAATACATTATTATAGTAATGAAACCACTAAAACCTCAGAGTTGAAATAACTTGCTCTAGGTCCCAAAACTAGTTAGTGTCAGTATTAGGCAATATTAGACCTAGAATTTGGGTCTCTTGATCCCCAAACTAGTATTCTTTCTAGTGTATTATATATTTTACTGGCAGCTGTGGAGATAGTGAGCAAATCTGGCTATTTAGGGTTGAAGTCGGTGGAGAAAGAGAGCCCTGCAGATTAGAGAAAGGCATGATGGTGGAGGATAGGAGTTTTTGATTTAGAGAGGACACAATATACAGCTTATCACTTGAAATAAACAGAAAAAACTACAAGCTTTTCTTGTTGGCTCTTTCACCTCACTTAGAAGAAGACTTAGGTAGGGACTTTGGATTATCTGGCTGCTCTGTGTTCTAGATTTCCTTTTGCTCACTTTCATTCAGTTTTAGTAAGAAGCCATCTGGTGAAATGTTTTGGACTTAGGTTGATATTTAACATGTAAAACAGGATGATTTCAAGAGTGAAAAGTCAGCTGCCAAATAAAATTTAATAAATAAAGGAGATATTAACTAAATTATAGCCCCGAAAATATCTCACTTTAATGTTTTCTGATTGACATAGATGCTAGCAAATTTTCATTTAAGTCAGAAATGTAACTTTTGGGGATATCAGCACCCCAAAAGTTCTGGAATTAGTAAATAGGCCAATTTTTCTTCTTAGTTCAAGGGTTTCTGAAATCAGCCCAGTAGACTTAGTGAAATGTAGCTTCAGGGAGGCAAAGGGGAGTGGAGCCGATCCTGAGCAAAGATACCTGTAGTTCAGCTCCCATGTAATGCAGGACTGGGCAAATTTCCCCGAGTTGGCGGGGGGGATACCAAGTATTGCACCTTGTGAGAGAAAAGGGTCCTTTGGCAGAGAGTAAAGAAAGATTTCAGCACACATGCCAAAGTTATACTCAAAAGGAAAGTTTATTAGAAAAGGGGTAATACTCCACAGACAGAGTGTGATCTTCTCTCAGAGACTGAGAGGGACAGTGAGAGAGAGACTAAGTAAAGGCACTGAGAGGGACCCAGAGTGTTCAGGGAAGTCAGTTTATATATCTTTAGTTCCCATTTCCTTTGATGCGGACATACAGTGAGGAAGGGGAAGAGTATGTAGGTAAGAATATATAGAGTGAAAGGCCTGCTGGCAGTTCCCACCCTTTAATCCTTAGGTTCTCCCTGATTGTGGCTTGATTAACATTTTAATTCTCTTGCATCCTCCTTACATTTCACACTTGGATTTGCCCTTTGACCCTGAGAGATTTTTTTTTTTCCTCCTGACAACAAATAGGTGATATCTTTTCCAATGTTACTTCTCCATCTCTCAGATACTGACTGGGTGTTGATGGGGTTCTCCTCCAGATGCTGATCTCAAGTCCTGGGCTACTCATACTTCTGACTGGCTGTAAATTGGGAGTTCCCACTAGAATGATTCACAGGACTCAGGAAAGCACTTTAGATGCTACATGGAAGAGATTCATAAGGCAGGGTATGGTGCAGGGAGCATGGAGCTTTTGTACGTTCTTTAGGTTTGTCACCTCCCTAGCACCTAGATGTGTTCACCAATCCAGAAGCTTTCTAAATTTCATTGTTCAAGAGTTTCTATAGATCTCAATCTTCAGCCCTTCTCTCTTTTCTGGAGGTTGGCAGGTGGGGCTGAAAGTTCCAACCCTCTAATCACTTGGTCAGTCTGGTGATCAACCCAATCCTGATGCCATTTAGGGGGCCTATCTTAAATCGTTTCATTAGCATACCTCAGGTGTGAGGGAAAGGGATTTCATATGAATAAACAAAGAAATTTTTTTCACTTAGGAAATTTCAAAGGTTTTAGAAGTTCTGTGTCAGAAATTGAAGACAAAAATCAAACATATTTTCATGTTACATCACAGATCCCTGTTTTCATGTAAACGTCTGGGCAGAGCAATGAAGTCATTGGTCATCTACATGGGACTCATAGTTTATCAATGAAGCATTCTTCTTTTCCTTCCTTTCCTTTCCTTTCCTTTCCTTTCCTTTTCCTTTCCTTTCCTTTCCTTTCCTTTCCTTTCCTTTCCTTCCTTCCTCTCCTCTCCTCTCCTCTCCTCTCCTCTCCTCTCCTCTCCTCTCCCTCAAAACGAAAAGAGAAAACCAAAAGCAAAGAAAGAACAAGAAAAGCAAGAAAAGAAAGGAGGAGAGGCGGGAGAGGGCGGGGCGGCGGGAGGGAGGGCTGGTGAGGGAGGGAGGGCGGGAGGGATCTCTGTCTTTCGGAGCGGGGGCTTCAGCTCTTTTTCTTTTGTTTTTTTTTCTTTTTTCTTTTTTTCGGTCTCTGCTCTTCTTCTTTCTTTAGTTCTTTCTTTTCTCTCTATCCTCTTCCTCTCTCTCTCTCTCTCTTTCTCTCTTTCTTTCTCTCTTTCTTGCTTATATAGAATCCAATAAGTATCTGATGAAATATCGAGATTACGAGATCTAAAAGACAGACATGGCCTTGTTCTTGAGATTTCTGAAGCTCGTAGAGGAGGGTGTCAGGCTATTTTTAAGGATTATATCATTCTTATCCATTCTACTCATTTTTTTACATGCCTCTTTCTGCCAAAGAGTTTAGTATGTCTTGCAGGTTGTATTTAAATAATTGGCTCATATGGAAGATATCACTCAAAAAAAATTATTCAAGATCACACATAAAAAATCTCTTTAAATTAGTAATTGATCTGTGTGCATTTATCTGCTGGTTTGCATGATCCTTGAATTTTAGAAATGGTGATGCTGAAGTGTGCCTACGTGAAATTCAATCCTTTCCATGCAGTATCACTGGTCCTTGGGTAAATATTTGTGTTTACTATGATAGTATGAGTGCTATTTCTGCTTTAACAAATGATCCATACCTTGCTGGCTGGTGGCAAGCCTTCCAGCATGACTTCAGCTGGGCTTGACAATGGTAAATAGTTATAACTCATTTCTTAATACTGGATGTCACTGTGTTTGTCTTTCTAATCTCTCCAATCCATTTTGCCTGTTTAATTCATTAATGGGAATCATGTCATGATCCCAGCTTAACAAACCTAGCTACTGGGGTATAGATTTGGTATTCATATACTGACCATAGTATTGACCATACTTTTTCTTGACTTTCGGTGATTCTCAACTTGAACATGACACCACTACTAGGTGGGCCAATTCTATTTCTTTGTAGACCATTACTTTAGTTTTAAAATTGATGCCATGAGGGCAGTATGCCTTTTTTCTTTCCTATAGGAAAAAGATTTGTAAAAGCTTTTCTACCCATTTATTTTCCCATGTGATAAATGGTCAAGAAAACCAACTTTGGTGCACTGAAGCTCTACCTTGACAATGAACTTGCCCTGTTAGGCAGAGGCCTTATTGCAAGCTTTGGTCATCCTTGTACTCTCAGGGCATAGTGACTTTGCTGACCCCACAAAGAGGTCTGAAGCAGTGATTCAGAAGCTTGACTGCTCACCTGAAAAAGATGAAGAGTGTTAAAAAAATACAGATTCTCAATCTTGAACCAGATCAACCAAATACGAATCTCAAGGATTCTAGAATCTGAATTTTGAAAAAACTATTAAAGCAATAACAACGTTACTGGATCTCTTGTGGGAAGAACCACTGGTCTAGAGGTTCTTGAATGCTGTGGGTGTATACATAGGTATGTATGAGAGGTACTAAATAGTACTACTTTGGAATTAGAAGGGATTCTCCTAGCTCATCTCTCATTTTATGGGAAGGAGGTGGAAGTCTTGGCAGTTTAAATTACATTTCTAAGTACACATAGCTAGTCAGTGAGAATTGTGAAAAGCAAAGGAAAACAAAAATAAGTGTCCTGATTCTTAATCCAGTCTTATTTTCTCTAGATTAAACTGTCTTTAAATATTTTCATAAAGTGTTGTTATTTGTATGTTCAATATCTTCCCCCAAGAGAGATAACCTAAATATGTTAAATGTCTTTCTCCCCTGAGCATTAGAGCAAAAAATAGATTTTGAGAAGCAATGGGTTAAGTGAACAATGCAGCTTTTCCACATTAGTAGCTGACAAATGTTAACTGATTATTCAAAAAGTCATTTGTGGTGCAGGTTGATATCAGCACAGACTGGCGTACTGAGGGAGGTTGAGGAACAATATGGAACTAACACAGCTTTTGCAGCTATCTAAGCTTAGGATCAAATCCTGACTTGACTGTGTGATTCTAGGCAATCCTAGGCCTCAGTTCTGGATCTATAAAATAGGTATAATATCTTTTATGATTGTTGTTAGGTTAAATAAAATAATATATGAATTGTGCCTGGTACACAGTAGTTAATAATAATTCCTCGTTTATTGAGTGCTTATTAAATTCCAGCCACTAGACAGATTATTAAAAATCACACTAATCTTCCGAGTGAGTATTGTAATTATGGCCATCTTAAAGATGAGAACCTGAGACTCAGATGTTCACTAACCCGCCTGATTTCATGGAACTATTAAGAGGCTGAGATTGGGGTTCTGCCTCTCTTAAAAGCTCCAGTTTTTATGATTCTATTATATTGTCTTTCAATAAATGATAGCTCTGTGACCTTGCATGAGTTCCTTAATTGCTCTATTCTTTGGTTTCTTCATTTGTAAAATGAGGATGATAACCTATTTTTTAGGGTTGTTGTAAGGATGCCCAGTAAGTAAGTCTCAATACATTTTGCTTTTTTACACATTAGTCTAACACACTAAGCGAAAACAAATGCCAGGTCTTGACCATGTTTTGGAAGATTTTATAAAGTTTTTTTTTTTTTTTTTAAGTACTTTCCCTTAGCCTAAGATGTTATTGCTGTAAAGGTGTTTGCTGAAGGCCAATGGGAGCAAAAGTTGGTTATACCTTCTGTGTTCCCCCAGCCATAGTTGATCCTTATTCCAGCAGGGTGGACCCTCCCAAGTTCTATGGCCCTGAGAACCTCTACAACTCTGTAGATCGAAGGGGAAGATGGGTCAAATATAAACAGCATCTTATCATTTCAATTGTGATATGCTTGGCAAGTGTGCTTACAGAGAAAGGGCTCAGTTTTATGGACTTCTGACTGCTCTGCAGAATGGAGCTCAGCTCTAGAGGCATTGATAGCAGCAGTCAATGAAGAGATGATCCCTAGGAAGCAGTATCTGAGGTATTGGGCCATCCACAGTGTATTGTCTGTTCAAATGAAAGGTTTTGGAGTGTAAAAGCAAATGGTGCTATTGACACCAAGGGATACTGTGTGTGTGTGTGTGTGTGTGTGTGTGTGTGTGTGTGTACATGCTTTTAGTTTTTTTTTTTTTTTCTCAAATTCATTCCATTTTAAAGGCTATAGGCAAACGTTACACATTAGAACATTTACGAGACCATTTTTCCTTGGCACTTACCTGTAAACATCAAAAACTAAATCACATTCTCCTAAAGACATTGGCTTTATATATATATACATATATATGTATATATATAAAATCTAAGGAGTAAAATTTAAAGACCATCTTTATATATTTTAGCTTTATGAGGGGAAAAAATTAAAAAATTGTCATTAAAAACATGAAATATCACTTACTATATTTTAGTTCAGTAATCTGAAGTTTCACAAAACTCCCACAGTCTCATCTTTCTTAACAGTAGCAAAGCACAGGTCTACTCGTAGGCCTTTATAACAAGCACTTTGTTCTTTGTCATGGAACAAAGTATTTTAGTACTTCTTTATCTCCCTTCTTTATGCACACTGTGCTCCTCACCCAGTGCCAGGATGAGGCTGAACCACAGCTGAGGATGGGGTGGGGGGATAGAGTTTCTGTCTCAAGCTAGCTTTTTCCTGCATCCCCCCACCTCACCTAAGAGTTGCATGCTTGACTGAATTAACAAATATCGATTGTTTTACTTATCTGAATTAAAATATATCCCACTCCATGTCAATATTTTACTAAAAATGTATCTTTATACTTTTATTAACAAGCCTTGATTTAATTTAGTACTGAATAAAGTCTATGTTTACAAGACAACAATTTTACATACTTATAAATACCTGGATGCATAGAAAAATCAGGTATGTGATGAGCTGAACTTACAAAATTGATTTAAAAATGGGCGATTATTTGAATTGGAAAGGGACCCTTCACTTTATTCAAATATTTCTTTAAAAGTAATAATAATGTCTTATATTTGCATAATGGCAAAAGCTTTGCAGATGTCTTTCATATACATAAGCTAATTTGCTCCTTTCAACATTCCTGTGAAACTAACCGTAGTATGACTACTATCTTCATGCTTCATGGATAAGAAAAAATACAAAGCATCCTTAGCACATTTGAAATATAATTACTTCTACAAAAAGTCAACTCATCACCACTTTAGGATGAATAATCCATTGTGAAGAGTTTGCGTACCTGTATTTACTCATAGGTATGAACAGTTAGTGTCCTGGTTATTTCATGCTATGTAACAAATTACCCCAACATTTAGTGGCTTAAAAGATCATTTTATTATTTCTCTCTCTATCTCTCTCGCGCTCTATCTCTCGCTCTCGTCTAGGCTCGCTCTCTCTCTCCTTTATCTCTCTCCCTCTCCCTCTCTCTCCCTCTCCCCTAACCTCCCTCCCTCCCTCTCTCTCTCTCCCTCTTTTGTTAATAGTTTAAATAGGGCTCAGCTAGATGATTTCTCTGTTCCATGTAGGGTCAACTGAGATCACTTGGGATGCTTATCTGGCAGATGAGCTGGTCTGGAAATTCTAAGATGCCTTCATTCACAAATTTAGTGCCTTGGCTGAGGGACTGATCTTGGCTGGAACTGTCAATTAAAATGCTTACATGTAGCTTCTCCAACATGGTATCAGGGTAGTTGGGGACTCAGGGCTCAGCATCACTTCTTCCATGTTCTGTTGATCATAGCCAACCATGGAGCCCACCCAGATTCAGGGGTAGAAGATACACACCATCCCACTCAGTGGAAAAGGTAGCAGAGAATTTGTGGCAATCTTTAATCTGCCAAAGTCCATTCTTTGGCCATTGATTATTCCTTCCCTCAGCAAAAATATATTCACATTCTCCAAAGAACACTTTCCCAACAAATTCTAATTTTATGACAGCATTAAGATCCAGGCAGCATGATGATCAGGCTTAAGATCCAGGTATGACTGAGACTCTTCAAGTATATTTCTTTGAGTATGGGTCCTTTCAACCTGAAAACCCACAAACTAAAGAAACAGGTGTTTTGACCCCTGCCACCAACATTCAATGTTGGGACAGGTAAGACAAATGCAGTGGGCATTACCATTAAAAAAATGCAAAGAATGAAAAGCGCAGAGCATCCCTAGTCCATAACGCTTCTGAAATCTTTCTGGCTAAATCTTGACATTCTGTGATTAGGTTTTAGTCCATCTTTCTAGGAATTATGCAGCAATATAACAAAATAATAATTATTGTTAATTATAGTTTATTTTTTACTTTACTTTTATTTATCTATATCATATATAACTAAAACTTGTCAAAAATTGGCACTTTCAGCATTTCTTCCAGAAATCAAAATTCAGCTCAATCCATCAGTTCATTAGGTCTATTTTCTTTTGACTACCTTGCCATAGAAAGAGTATTGGCAAAATTTCTGCCACTTCATAACCAGAATCACTTTTTCTCCAGTTTTCTCCAGTTTCAATAGCAATTGCTGTATTATCTTTTGAGTGTCCACCAACAGTTTCCTTCAGATACTTCCAGCTTTTCCTAACAACCATGTCCTCAGGGTCTTTCCAACTTCTGCCCTGTTTTGTTTCAAAACCACTGCCACATGTTTTTAGGTTTTACTATGGCAGCACTCCACTTCCAGCTATCAAATTATGTTCCTGTTATCTATTGTTGTATAATAAATGACCCCTAAACTTAGCTAAAATAATAACTATTTTATTAGATGAGGATTTTATTACTCAAGAATTCGGTCATGGCTCAGCTCAATGATATTCTACTTCATGCTGAATTGTGCGAGGTCACTTTAGTGGTCTGCTGGTGAATGGGCTTGTCCAGAGGTTTCAGGATGGCTTCACTCACATGACTACCACCATGGGGCTCAATTGGGATTGTTGATTGGAGTGTCTACTCATGGTCTCTCTAGCATAGTGGCTTCAGGGTAGTAGAACATCTTGTATAGTAACCTGGGGTTCCCAGAGGGAGTCTTCCAAGAGGTAGGATATGAAAATTGACAGTTTCTTAAGCTCTAGGCCTGGAATCTGGCCCTGTTTCATTTTGGCTATATTTTATTGAGCTCACCCAGATTCAAGTGCATGGGATATAGACTCTACCTTTCCATGAGAGGAATGTCAAAAAATTTTAGTAGTACAGAAAAATAATGTTTATTTTCATTTCGTTTTATGTAGTAGGACTTATAGGGCTGTCTGACTCAATGAACTAATTGAAGATTAGGAATTAGATGTTCAAGCTTTGTTTCCATTTCTCCCACAACTTGGCTATATTTGAACTGAGGTAAATAATCTTTGGGTTTCAGTTTCCCTCATAGACAGAGTGGAGGTGATGAGAACTGTTGGCACCCACTAGCTCAAGGGGATGTTGTGCCTATTTTAAAAAAATTAGTATTCAAAAAAATACTCTCTACAGTGCTCTAGGAAGTAGAATAATAAATTATTATAACTAATTGGACCATTACAAATGCACCACGTTTTTCTAATGAGAGAGAAAATTGGGTTTCAGTATTGAGTAGAATTAACAGGGCCACATAGGAACTCTGGTACACATACAACATTCACACTTTGACACATAATTTAATGTCATAGCATATGTTTCTTTTGTCTTGTCTGTGTGCCAGGCAATGTACATTTTTTCATTGAATCTTTTCAATACCCCTTTGAGGTAGATACCATTACTAACATCTTAATCATGTTTTCTGAAACATTTTTGTTCTGAAGTTTAAATTATAATAAATATTTTGCATATTTATATATAATACATCTTAAAAGAACCTAATGAAAACTTTAGTAGAGTCTGTAGGGGTTTTGTTTAAATTCTGCAGAAATCTTCCCCTTTTATTTTATATAAATATTCTTGTGAAATGAGATAAAAGCATATTTATAAAGATATTAAAACGATATAACTGAGGAGTGGGAAAAAAATAAAAGAAGCAGAAGAATTAGCAGAATCTAGTTTTACTCACAGAAACTAGGAGGAAGTTGGGGGGGTTGGTATTGTGGGCGGGGGGTGGGCTGGAGGCCAGGGCTCCTGGCCTTGCTACACTATTACCTAAGAATTAGGAGTGCAAAAAAAAAAAAAAAAAAAAAAAAGATGAAAAGTTCCTTCTTTCTTCTAGACCAAGATTTCCTTTTGTGCTAAATGAGAGAGTGGAACAAGATGAATTCAAAGCCTATCTCAACTTTAATATTCTCTTACCACTCCAAGGAAAGGGAATAAAATACTAAATACACACGAACATACCCACCTATCAAAGAAGTGAAGACATACTGGAAGACAGGTTTTTAAAATTAAAAGGAAAAATTTTTTTTGACCTGGAAAATCATAAGTAGTGAATGGAATAATAACTGAAAAACAAACCAGAAGACAAGGAGAGAAATCAAGATAAAAATAAATAATGCTGAGCCCAGCCATCAAGAAGGCAATTTGCCAAAAAACATTTTATTTTTTCAACAAATGAGACTCTATGTGCCAGGCCCTATTCTGGATATTTGGGGTAGAGTAGTTAAAAAACAAATTTCTGCCCACATGAAGCTTATGTTCTAGGTTGGGGGACACAAACTCTATGGTCTGTTATATAGTCATAAGTGCTTAGCAGGAGGGTTGAACTTGCTAGGTGGGGTTTGCAACATCAGTTAGGGTCACCCCGAGGAGGCCTTACTAAGTAAAGATCTTAAGGAAGTCAGCAAATGAGCTGTGGTGACTCAGCTTCCTATTTCATTGAGAAACTGAAAGCAGTTCTAAGAGTGTTCCAGGCAGAGGGAACAGCAAGTGCAGAGGTGCTGAGAGTACAGCATGCCTGATACCTCACAGAATAACAGGATGCCAGCAGAGCTGGAGTGGAGTAAATGAAGGAAAGGGTAGTAAGAGGGGAGATCAGAAGAAAGCCCCTGGAAAGATGTCGAGCAGAGAATGCCATCTGACATGTTTTAATGAAATATCTTTATTGCTGTGAAGAGAATAGAATAAAAAAGGTTAAGGACAGAAAAAGGAGATTCCATTCAGAGGCTGCTGGACTAATCCAGGCACATAATGATGGTGGCTCAGACTAGAACTGTAGCAGTAGAAGCAATGAGAAGTGATGGGGTTCTGGATGTATTCTGAAGGTAGAATGAATGAGATTTGCTAGGTGGTTAGGGTGTAGCGTATGAGATAAAAAGGAGTTAAGGAAAGTTCAAGGAATTTTGAGTAGAGCTAAAGAGTTGCCAATTGCTGAGATGAGAAAGATTGTGGGAGGAGCCATTTTGATGGTGATGGGAATATTAGGAGTTTAGTTTTAGACATATGAATGCTTAGGTTTCTCTTGGATATTCAGTTCCTGTATATATCATGTCATGAATAGTTGAGTGTGGATTTCAGGGGAGAGAGGCTGGTAGTATAAATGCATTATAGACATAAGATTGAATCAGTTTCCCAATAGAGGAAGCATAGATAGAAGAGAGACAGGGTTCAAGGACTGAGCCTGGGGAGTCCCATGCAAAAATGAGCAGAAACATCAAGGGTAGCCAAAGAGGAGTAAACAGAGAAGTAGGAATAAAACCAAACAAGCAGAGAATCTCGGAAGCCCAGAGTGGGGAAAAATAAGTGTTTCAAAGAGGAGACAGTGATTGTCCAATGCTAATGTTTGGATGAGTAAGATGAGGACAGAGAAACAACTACTTGATAATAGAAACTTGGTAAGAGCAGTGTCTACAGAGAGGTGCAGTGAAAGCCTGGTTGGAGAAGGTTCGAGAAAAAAATGGGAAGACTGTGGGTATGACACTCTTTCAAAGAGCTTTGCCATGAGAATGTGAGAAAGGGGAATAGCTGGAGGGGAATCGTAAAGAAAGTTTTTTAAAAAGTATACGAGGAAACGACAAGTTTAAATGTGGAAGAGAGTGATCAAATAGAGAGGGAAGAGAAAATTGCTGGAGCTCTCTCTTTTAGCTAAGATCTGGTGACAAATGGAAGGGTTGGTCTTGACTAGAAACATGACTAGGAGAGGAGGTTGAGTAAATGAGCACAGATGCATGTAGGGAGGGAGATGTGGTGGCAGCTGAGTGACATTCTCTTTATTGTTGTCATTTTCTTGGTGAACTAGGAAGCAAAGTCACCAGCTCAGAATGAGGATGACAAAGGTATTTAGAAGTTTGAAGAGAGAGGAATAGGTATGAAACAGCTGTCTAGGAGGTAGGAATGTTATTAGACTAGGGAAATATAGTGTAATTGCTGGAGGGTATTAAAGACAACTCTGAGGTGAATCCTTTGGTTTTTTGAAGTCGTATATTACCCATTCTTTTAAAACTGCATGTAAGTGGTAATTGTCACTTTTGTTCACATTTCATTGGTCAAAGCAAGCTCTATGGCCAGAGGATGGGGAGTAGAAACTTCTTTTAGCAAGGAACAAATAATTTGGAACAACCATATAGTCAGCACAATGTTTTCTGTGTGTGGCCAGAGAAACCCTTCACAAACAACACAATGGGTCAAAAATATTCTTCCCAAATGCAATTGATATTTAGTCCCCTGGAATAACCTCAGGGTGATTAGGCACTTGGGGTGAATTTCTGAGTGCAATTTTATGTGTGGCCTTGTGGGTTAGATTATTTAGCTTCAGAATTTAGGAAATATTTTACCTTCAGGGAGGCAGGTTATATATTTCATCACATACATTATGTGTGTAATATTATAGTATCAAAAGCAAATATGCCAAGTTTTACAAAAGACATCTTATAAGCTGGAAGAGAGAGCTCCATCCAGATTTTTCTTTTGAGATTAGATCTTAAGTTCCATGATCAGTTTTATAATATGTGTGTGTGTGTGTGTGTGTGTGTGTGTATTATGTTATATATATATACAACATAATAGAGGAAGAGCTCTGTCTGCAACTTAGCAAAATAAAAATCCAGATATGGTAGAAACTTCCATATGTATTACTTGTTTAGAAAGAGGAATTTTATATTTTGATAAAGAGCTAGAATATTTTTCCAAGACATCGTGTAACCAAGGCTGATGACTCAAGACTCCTGTGCCAAATATGGAGCCCTGCTCGAAGCAGTGGGCTGCATCTAGTGATTGCCTAGCCATGGCCTCGTAGATGAGAAACTTGAGACTAGCTGCGAGGGTATCAAGGCCGACGTGGATATGTATGTTGGTTTAAACATTTCCATGTTTCGCTGTTAACACAGAAGGAACCAGGGTCTGCTGCTGTTTGTTCTTTAGTTTCACTTTAGTATATCGTTTCCTTTTTGTTTATGAATATGTGATTCTGACAGCTGACAAAGGACATTTCAAAAACTTAGAGCTCAAATTGTGCACTGCCGTGGGAATTTCTCCTCATAGAGTTGTCCAATGACCCTGCTCTGGAGAAAACACTCAGGTAATGCATTCCCAGTGGTAGCTCAGTTCCCATTGACTCACCACTGGTGCCCTCATTAGAGCGTTTTCTTTCTTTATATTTTAGGGTTTTTTTTTTCCTAGTTCATCTCAACCTCCCACCACAGTGAATTTAGTGTCCGTGAAGGGGACTGGGTAGCTGTCCCCCGAGACTATCTTAGGTTTATTTTTAGTGCAGGCAGTTTGGAAAAATTGCTTTCCCTTGCTGACTGCACCAGGATTGTCTTAATTCTGACTGAACATTCTAAACTTCTCATGTTGGATTGTGACTGAGCAGGTAACCCATGCCTTCATCTTAAAGATAGAGCAATCACATTATAACAAGGATAAGTGATTTGCCAAGAGTTACCTCGACACCCAATTGTAAGAGTGTTTTTTTTTGTTTTTGTTTTTGTTTGTTTGTTTGTTTGTTTTTGGTCTGTTGTTTTCAAATCTATAAGGTGTTTTAACTGGGTAAAAATGCAAGTTAGTCTGACTAAATTGGATAGACTGCAGGTAAAACTCCCACTCCCTAAATTCCAATTGATCCCCTGAGCCATCCATATGCCTTAAAAATGTTATTATTTCTATCAAACTACATGTTCAAAATTATTTCCCTTGAGAAAACACACACACACACACACACACACACACACACACACACGCACGCACGCACGCACACACACTGCAAACATGCCCCAACCCAGACAAAAAGATTGCTACCTTTTTTATTCATTCAATACTCTTTGTTTCAGCTTTCTTGTTTCTTTCTTCCCATCTTGTGTCTCATTTAAAATAATACTAAGATCTCTGTAGTCTTGTCTGCTATTATGTTGAACCATACTAAATCACCAATACTGAGGTGTTTTTGACCTACAAGGGTGGCAGTTTCCTATGGTTTAGCCTAACCCAATTAGAATGAGATAGTAAATTGTGAAAATTCTCATGCAGAAAATTCAGATTATTGACCAAGTTAATGGCAACTCATTGATAATATGTAATCAAGCTGAATATGTATCTAAGCTTTAATAAGATCCTTTGTAAAATGAAGGCTGATTAGCATATTAAATGAGATTTTTAATTTGAAGAGAATTTCAATTTCTGATAGAAAAAAAAGAAGAGAGAACTGAGATGCCCGCATGCTAATGTGCCAAGAGTCTCTGTGTGCAATGGCCGTGACTGCTACTTGGCACGTATGTCTTGCTCAGGTCTTTAGGAAATGGGTTATTTATTTTATATACTTTCTCTCTCTTTCTCTCTTTCCCCCCTACCCTCTTCCCTCCCTTGGCTTTCGTGGTCAGATCTCTGGGGGAAAAAAAAAAAAAAAAAAAACAGTCTAAACTCACTGTGTCCACATCCTCTCTCTTATTCATTGTGTAACATGCTGTAATCTGGTTTCTGTCCCTGACACTTCACTAAAACTATGTTTGCCAAGGTCACTAATGACCTTTGATGGACAAATTCAATGGAAGCTTTTCTGTCTTTATCTTACTTAACTTCCCTGTCACATTCGACAGGATGGATCAAGATTTACTTCTTAATATTTCATCTCTTTCCCTAACTCTCATAGTCCTTCTTTCTTTCAGCTGTGTGTTCTGGGACCTATCTTAATGTAGTCACTGATAGGTGTTTGTCTATTAAATAAATGAAAGAATAAATTCATAAAATCGCAGTGCTTTGTTAATTATGAGTCATTGCCAATCATCAATTTAATCGCTACTTTCAGCAACTTTTCTACCCCACTCACTGCTATATATATTTTTAATAATGTGTAACTTGCAAGATACCCCATTCTTCATATTTTTATCTCAGAAATTTTATAGAATAGTTGAGGCAAGGCAAGCAAGACAGAAAAGGCTTCAGGTTTCTCCTCACATAGCTTCTTCTAATTCTAAGCATTATAAATATTCTGGATCATTCGTCATGTTTTTTAGCACATTCTAACTCTTAGGAAAAAAATTCATGTTCTTTTTCTTTCTTCCCCAAGACATATCACTTAGATAGCCAGTAAAGTATATCCATAAACAGCCACTTGTTGCTTGCTTAGACATATGACCTGACAAAAAGATAGGGAACAAACCCAATACAAGTATCCAGGAAAACAAAAGAAATGCACCAACAGAAAATGTCACACACACACACACACACACACACACACACACACCCTTTATGCATGTTTAATTTCTGTTGTTTTGGTTGGAAAACAGCTGCAGGTGTCCTCTAATTATAATCCCATTTTCACAAATATCAACTGTCATATTTAATCTGTTATAGTTGCCATATAGCCTACTGTTACAGCACATTTCTTTCATTACAAATTTAGTAGGAGAGTCTCAAATGCTCAAGCTAACATTCAGACTAGTCAATTAATGCATTATTTACAAGTTAAATGTTATTAAAAACAGGTTCTTAATTTGCTAATGATTTAATAGACCCAAGGCAATATTCCATTTTTTTTTTATTGAAAAAAAAAATTGAAGAACATTTAGAACAGTTGGAATGGGGAGGGATGTCAGGAATATTTTGGCTTTCCTCATCATTTTTTTTTTTTTGAGTTTCTTTTCTGCTTTCTACTTTATTGTGTATTGTTTTTTATGGCCGTACTAACCAGTTACAACACGAGTGCGAAAAAAGATGCATGAAAAATAAAAACAGCATAAATGCTATTGTGAGTGGTGTTTTTAAAAATCACCAGGCAGTTTGAAAAGACTCAATACACATGTTCCTCATACTATTGGCCATATTTTGATTTACAGTGCCATTCCAGCAGCACAGCAGGTTAAGAAGGTTAGAAGTCAAGGAAATTAAATGTTATTAGCATTCCACTGTTGTCAGGCAACACAAATCGAATATATGTCTTTTCAAATACACTGTGAAAAATCAAGAGTTTCTAAGGTTTATGGGCCTCAGAATCATCACCACAATCTTGATTTTGTTCTTTGTTTTAGTTTTTCCTTCTTTTTCATTTGACCTAAATCATGTTCTAAAACCATATCTTTCATGTTCCATAGTTTTATGACATACTACTTATGAAAGATAATATTGGTGAGTTCTTTGATGACTCCATGAAAGAATTCAGCTTCATGAAGCCAGTGACCCCATCTTTCCATCTCCCTCTGCAGCTGTCTTCTTGGCCTTGAGTCATCCCTTTTCTCCTCCCCACTTCCTCCTGTCCTTTTATAACTTTTTAATAACTTAACCAAGGTCCACTTTCTTAATGGAATCTTGTGAAAATGAAGTCTGTCCCACAACAGTCTTTCTCATCTCTGAATCCTTATAGTTTTTCATATCTGTGTTACTCAAACATATGTTACTCTGCATTTTCTCTTCAGTTGTTCCTCCACGGACATCTACAGAGTCAGAAAGACCTCACATTTATTTGTGGCATGACCTAGGGCAAATTATTCCTTTTCTCTGAGTCTCACTTTTCTCTTTTCTTAAATGGAGATGAAAAAAACCTTATTTAATTGTGAGAATTGGTGAGATAATGTGTGCGAAGAGCCTAGTTAAATGGTAGAAGTCAATATATGCAGCTCCTGTTGCCATAATGAAATAAGATAATTTATATCAATCTCCTAGTACAATGCCTAGCTCATGTTTGGCACTCAATAAAATTTAATTCCCTTTGGTACAGTAAATAGGTCATAAGCATTTCTTGTTTTCATTTTCACTCAGAGGAAAGTTTTCTCAAGGGCGAGGACTACATTTTTTTTTTTTCAAACTCTTAAGTTTGTGTGGATTAATGTTCCATCCTCCATTTTAAAATGTATTCTGTGTATTTCTCAGGAAATCTGGACAGAATTGAGTGCCCACTGCCCATATGGTGACCTGGCTAAAGCATGCTTTTTCATTCCTTGCCTCTCTCTACCTGTTCCCTCCACTCCTGGGATCACCTTCCAAATAAACTACTGACACTGAAGCCCTTGACTTAGTTTGGGGAACCCAAACTTAGCGAGAAAAAATTTCAAATGACAGAGAAAGACAATAAACTAAACAGTGTACAAAGAAGCAGAAGAAACTTCAGAATTGCCCAAGGCAGCTAAGATGGGAAAATACCAATAAAATAAAGATAAGAATGGAATCCATTTATTCATTTACATTAAAAAACTATTTATTGAGCACCTGCTATGCATAATATCAGGTACTGGTGATCACAACAGACAAGGTCTTTCTGCCACCATGGCACTTACATTCTAGCGAAAGAACACACAATAAACAAAAAAATTAACATGCAAAATCATGTCAGGGAGCGATAAGAACTTTGGAGACAAAAAAGGCAGGGTAAGAATTAGACCGTATACAGAAGAGGCTGCTATTTTAGATGGTGTGATCTATTTAAAATGAACCAAGGCCTATCTGAGAAGGTGATATTTAGAGACCTGGCTAGCGTGAGAATCACTCACCTTTTGTATACTGCCTACTGTTTTCTGGAGTGAAAACAGAAAAAAATGCTTTCTAGCCTGAGCATGGGATAATGAAACAGTACATAAATCCTACCAGTTAGGAACAAAATGGGGTACAGAAATTTCTCAGGGTGTGATTTTCCAAGCAGAGTGTTTGCTGCTCCAAAAGGCACCTAAAGACCTGACCTTGGCCTGCAGCTCCTGTGCAAGACCTTCTTTTAGGAGTTCCTGTGAGGACTCCTTTCTTCTTTCATCTTCTCACCTATCTTTCTTTTTTTCTGTGTGTTCTTTTTTCAATTTCTCAAATACAAGGAATGCCTTTATTTATATAAAATTTTAGAGTATATACAGAGCATACTTTGTCTCATTTAGTTTCCATACAACTTTGTCCATTAAGTTCTTTCATCCTTATTTTATAGATGAAGAAACTGGGACTTGAGAACTTTGCTTGGGACCACCCTATCTGCATTAGTAGAGCTTGGACTCAAAAGTCTTTTGATTCCAATCCAATGTTCGTTGCAAAGCTAGTCCTACGGACCCCAAATTGATCTATGTCTTTTTCTTTGCCACCCTCACTGACCCTACCTTACCCATATCAACTGACTTATATGAGCTGATCTTCTTTAGGATCCCATCATTTTGACTTTCCATCAGTGGGCATAGAATCTGAGCTCAGTAAATCCAGAAGTTTAGAATTGGAAAGTTTGAGGACAACTCCATCAAGAGATTCTGTCTTCGATATTCTAATTCAACATGCATGCTATACTCTTGATTGTATTTTCTCATTGTCACTTTAAGATATCAAGGATTTTCTTACAAGTAATATTTATTTTTAAGTATGTGCTAAGGTATGCTTAATGCTCCTCCCTTTGAGAAAATAGGTGAAGTGTGATATAATTATACCTGGATCTGTTCTACTCTGCCTACTGACCCTCTCCTCCTGCTTCTTTATTTTCTTCTAAGACATCTCATTTGATCCTGGATGCTCCACCAAGTGGGGGACTCAGAGATGATTTCCTCTGTGGAATGAACTCTGCTACACAGCTTACGGTGTCAGGCTGATTGGGACTCTTCCTTTAAGTTTTAGTTGGAAATTGTAGATTTAAAAAAATTTTAAATCCAAAGTTCTATGTCAGGGTCTCAAAGAATATATGGAAAGCTACTGTGCTTTTAAGGAGATTACTCTTAAAATATTAGAAATTCAAGATGTTGAATGTCCACTTAAGGCCATTTCTTCTAGTGTACAGATTGACAATGTCAAACATTTTTGAAGGTCCCTTTGGTATATAAGCATTCCAACTAATATTTTTTAATCCTTACAATAATTCTGTGTGAGGTAGGTATTTTTCTAATTCTCATTTTATGCTTCAGTAGCACTTTCTATTTCTCCTTCAAGACACTTGGCTCACTTGTAATTATTTAACAACTTAGTGGTTGTAATTATTTGTTTAATATGCAGGAGTTAAAAAGGCACGTACTGGAACCAGACAGACCTCATTATGATTCCTGGTTCTAAAAGCCGTACTCACTGTCACCCTTGGAAGGTGTCGAAATGCATTTCTGACACAGTTTCCTCATCTGCAAATGTATACAATAACAATTTTGGCCTCATATGGTTGTTCTGAGTTTTAAAAGTGATAATGTGGACAGGGCTCAGTACAGTACTTAGCATGCTATAAACATTCTATGACTGTTGGAAATTGTTATTATTATTGTTCTATAATAAACAGATGACCATCTGTCATGTTTTCCAGGGACAGTCTTCATTCACTTGTTGCCATGCTGTAATTATTAATAGTGCCTCCCTTTGCTTTCAAAAGTGTCCAGTTAGGAAAAACTATAGAATTGGAGGACTGAACAGTAGTTGCCTGGATGAAGGAAATAAAACTGAGGAAAGTAATCCGAATAAGATTAATGGTTTGTATTAAAGTCCAGATATTGGTTGTGATGTTGTACAATTGTTTTGTAAGCTGTTAGAGTTGGGGAAAACTATGTAGGGGGTACACAAGGTCTCCCTGTGTTATTCTGTACAACTCCATGTGAATCTATAAGGTTTTCAAAATAAAGAGCTTAATTAAAAGAAGAGGAATAATAAAAGAGTCCCAGATTAAAAGATAAGTAATAATATGGTCATCCCAGAAACAATGACCATTGTCTTACCAGGACATGACCACCTTTATAAAAAAAACTGCCACTGGTTGCATCTCCTTACCTGGTTTAATTTTTCTTCATTCTTCTTACCTCCACTTGACATATTGTATTCATTTGTTTATTCTCTCGACAATAATTTATTGTGTGCCTTCTAGGTGCCAGCCTTTTCTCAACAAACAAGCTCCTTATGTAACTTACATTCTATTAGAGGAAATAAATAATAAACCAAAATGTAATAGATCAATTATTTAGTATTTTGGAATGTGCTGTGTGATGGAGAAAAAACACAGAGCAGACCATTAGTCAGAGATCTTCAGAGAAACAGAACCAACAGGATGTATATAAATACTTATAAGGAATTGGCTCACATGATTATGGAGGCTGACAAGTCCCAAGATCTGCAGTTGAGACTTAGGAGAGCTGACGGTATAGCTCCAGTTCAAGTCCTAAGGCCTGAGAACCAGGACAGCCAATGGCATAAGTTCCAGTCTGAAAGCTGACAGACTCCAGATCTGAACAGCCGATGTTTCAATTCGAGTATAAAGGTAGGCATATGCTGATGTACCAGTTTGAAGGTGGTCAGGCAGAAAGAGTTCCCTCATCCTAGGAAAGGTTAACATTTCTGTTCTATTCAGACCTTCAACTAACTGGATGAGGCCCACATTAGGGTGGGCAATCTGCCTTCTCATTCTACTGCCTCAAATGTTAATCTCATCCTCAAACACCCTCACACCCAGAAGACTGGTTGCATAATTATATGGTCATCTCATGGTTCAGTCAAGACGACACGAATTAACCATCACAATAGGAAAAAGGGGAATGAATACTGGGTGGTGGTTTTAATTTTAAAGAGGATAGTTGTATAAACTTGTTCAGAAAGAGATATTTGAACAAAGACTTGAAGGACGTGAGCCATTTATTGGCTTATTTCTCATTTTCTCTAGTAAGAATAAAAGCATTATAAAGCAAGAGGTTTCAATTTTTTTTTTTTAATCTGTTATGTTCCCAGTGGCTGGTGCTTATTAGGTCATTAAAAATATTTGCTGAGTGAATTAGTGAGGATAGGGATTGTGGTTTGTGTGCAGTTATATCTCTTGTCTTTAATGTAGTGTTTGGCACGTGTAAGCAGTCAGTATTTGGGTTTTCTTTGATTCCTTAAAATTGACATGCATTACTTCTTTTGTTTGATATTGCATCTATAGCACTTCAGTGCTTAAAACTGTGCTTGGGACACACATAGTAGTAAGTTAATAATTCTTATTATTGACTATGGGCTCAGATAAGAAGACTGGAATTGGAATTGGAAAGTGTCTCGACCGTGGTTTCATGGCAAGGAAGCAGCAGGGCTGGGCCTTACCTCTGGGTTTCTAACTGTTAAATCACAATATTTACCTGCATCAAACTACTTTCAAAATTGTTCCGGGGTCTCTCATTTGGCCGTAGCCTTTCTGTCACCTACCTTACTGGTCCCTGATCAGTCCGCACCAGGCCGTGTTGTGATGTCTCCCTGAGTGGCTGGCAGGCAGGTTCTGTTGAGTTGTCAGCACACACACCTCACAGAGGATAGCCATGTCCTCCAGGTACCACAGTGTCAGGGGACACCCCCTCATGTTAACACAAGTGGAAGGTAACATAACCTTTTGGCGACTATCGACTTTGTCAGACAATAGTGCATTCAGTCTGAAAGACTCCACCGGGAAGTTGCAGACTTTTAAAACTAATTTGGTGTTTATTCAACTTTGCAATCACTTCTATGTACTATCTGTGTTTCACACACCGTGAAACGGCGCTACACTGTGCAATTGAATTAGTTGTACAGTGACTCAAAGGCATTAAACAATGACTTTGATATTTTAAGTACTGACTAGGAGGGATTTTTAATTCCTTCCTCATAATGAAAGCAACAAAAAAACTCAGTTACACAACCCTGGAACACTTATTCTCTTTTCTATTCTGGGTGGACCCCACTGAGACAGAAAAAAAATCTCCGAGCATTTAGTTTGCTTAATGGCAGAAGAAAAATTAAACAAGCATAGACGTGCAACCTTAATGACACCCAGCAACACTAGAATAACAGTTCCCAGCTTCTAAAACCTGTTATTTAATACAATGGGTAAATCTTGTGGGAGCTTTTCAGGTGCTGCTGAGTCTGAAAAAACAGCTACTTTGTGAGGAAAGGCGGGAGTAGAGGCAGGGCGTGCACCCTGCTTGTGCTCATTTGGTTGTGAGGGTCTCTGTGTGCAATCCAAGGTAGACAGGTACTGGGTGCCATATAGTACTGGCTGGACAGTCCTCGGAGGCCGTGACCCTTCTGAAAACACCATACACCATGGCTATGCGAGGCACAAGTGGTATCAGTTCTGCCAGTGACAGTATGGGACTTTTCATCCAGAGCTTCTCTGGAGATGGCACTGACAGAAAGCGAGAAGAGGGGAGGGGGGAAAAACTCAAACAAAAACCACAGCAAGTGAATTAGTGCCATGAAACTACAAGCATTAGCTGGTAATAGTTCAGGGCAAAGCACCTAAGTGATGATTCACATCTAACAATAAATATATGAATAGCTGTTGAAAGCTTGTTTGATTTTCACAAAGAGGTTTAAACAAACATTCGTTTGTTCATTAGTCTTAAGAAACACTTTTATGGCAGGGGATGCATTAAACCTAACATTTGTCTGCGACCAAGATATTTGGAGGTTTTAAAGATGAGGACACAAAGCCATGCATATCGTTTATGCAGAGCGGCCTTGAACTACCTGTAATGGAGTGAGATACAGTTATTATGTATTAATGTTGTGAATCTTCAACAAGAAAACTAACAGGCGAGAAGGAATGCCTCGTCTTTGGAGATAAAGACTTAGAGGGCCCCATTCTGCAATTGGTCCTGTGTTTGCATAAACTCATTTTGTTGTTGTTGCTGTTGCATAATTTTTAAAAACGCAAGTGGTTTAAATCTGTTCCCTGAGGTAATTTATGCTAAACTGGCATTCCTACACCATAAATTCCCAGCTTATGGCAATCTCGGCTTGGGTGTCAGGTCGGGCTGGGTTACTGAGCAAATGGCCGCTTCAAAATTTTTAGGGTAATTGCTTCTATAACTCGTTTAGCACAGGCCCTGTCAGGAAATCTCTAATTGTCATTGATGTTTCTGTTCCCCTTTTCCCTCTGCCTTTCTTTTTTTCACACTGTTTTTATACCGAAGGTTGCTTTCCAGTGGAGAATGGCATTGGGCCTTTCATCTCCTGTAGCACCTGGATTTTGTCACTGTCAAAGCCCTTCGCTAATGACAATGTGATGTCATCCTTGATGGGGCCCCAAGGGCAGTGGTCTGGCTAAATACAGTTTTGCCTCAGTCCAGGCTTCGTCCTTGCCCCAGAAACCATCAGTTAAGGAAAGATAGGTCATGGTGATGGGACTGGGAAAAAAACAAAGAGCAAATGATCATAAGGCCAATTTTTCCCAGTTTTTTTTTTTTTTTAATTAATACTGGGTTGGTTACTGATGTCTACCAGAATGGTGTGAGCATCTTCACCAACATCTCTTGATGTCATCTGTCATCTTGTGTATATGGGCACAGAGCCCATATAAGAAGGAAGTCATTGGGTTTGTGTGGCCCAGAGCTTCTATTGATATGTCTCTACATATGGAGATTTTTCATCAAATTGCATTATAAAATATGTTAAATACTCAATTCCTAAATCCGATTCATTAATTATCTTCCTTAAAATATACTTCAAATATATCACATTTGACACCATATGTCACTGATAGAGGGAAATGATAATACTTAAAATCAATAAATGTTTTAAATTTATTTTACTTATTACGGTTGTCATAATATTTTGACATGGAGGGCTGACATGTCAACAACACTGTTATCATGATGTGAAGCAATGGCATTGAACTGTCTCACCTTCTGTGTTCCTGTTTCAGGATAAAGTGGACCCAGGGGGAAAATACAGCTAAGATCTCCAAAGAGGCATCTGGTTATGGAGTCAATACAGGTCATTGCTGAATAAAGCAGCTGGAGTGTAAAACAAAAGCTGGGAGGAAAGTCTTTAATCTGTTACCTTTCTCCTAGTGGATGCAAAAATAGTAAGAACTAAAGTGTATGGAGTGCTTTCTATGTACCAGATCCTGGGCAGAGTGTTTCACGTATTTTATTTCATTTCATCCTATGCGGAAAGGTATTTTTACCCCTAATTTATAGATGAGAAAACTGAGGCTCCCAAAGGATTAGTAACATGTACAAAGTCACAAATGTAGGAGGTGGAAAGGCCTGAATTTGAGTGGATTAATGCCCAGCTCTACTCAGATGCCAAAGCCCTCACTGTTCTGTGTGGTTTGGAGCTGCAGTGGATCCTGGCTTCTGGCTCATCCTGACTTCCCACCATAATCCTGCCTCCTTCCCAGGTCCTCACCATCTCTGACTGCTGCATGATTATGTAGTAGAACTTGAATGTGGACAGTGGGTTGGAGTTTACAAAATGCTTTCATATATTGGGTGAAGATAGGTTTGCAGGCAAATAACACTCTTCTCTTTGTCTCCAAGCTTTAGAGATTAAAGGCAGATTCAAAGGAAACTGCGAGAAAGGAGGATTTGAGAGCTGTGCTTTTTCTGCTATTTAGGACACAGGCAAAGCCAGACTTTTTAAAAGGCTAAATGTAGGTTTGACCCTGCTTGAACTAAGCAGCAAAGTAATGAGTAATAGATGTGACTTGGAATCCTTCACAGCAGCGGTATTCTCTATGCCCAGCTAATTAAAGTCCAGCAAAGAGCTCCTGGTGGGTAGGGCGATGTCTTCTCACCTCAGTCCCTGTTTTGTGCAGAGTGGGTGCCCAACCAATATTTATTGAATGCAGTTATTCATCCACAGCCAGAGACCAGCAGCTTGTTCCTATCTTAACCCCTCTTTTCCCAACTATCAATTCGTTCATAAAGTGTTTTTACACCAGTGCCTTAACAATTAGCCTTGGCAGCTAAAAGCTAGTCATTTCTTCAACTAATATGTATTTATTTTTATGGACAAGACTATGCTTTAGGCACTGGATGTAGCAGAAGTGAATAAAATAGATGATTGTGAGAGATAGAGATCAGCCAACTAATTAGATGATTATTTAATTATTGTGGTGGCAAATCTTATGAAAGAGAAGTATAAATGGTATGAGTGCACATAATAAGAGAGCTTAATCTAGAATGAGGGCTTTCTTGGAGAAATGTTTGAGCTGAACTACCAATGGCAAATGTGAATTAAGTGGGACAAGCCTCGAGTAGGGAAACGATAGGAGGGAGGGTGTTGGAAAAGACAATCCAGGGAGAGGGAGTACATTGGTGAGAACAGTTCAATCAGAAGAAGTTCAGTAGTGTTCTGACACAGAAACCAGATTCAGTTTAACTGGAATGGCGGGTAAAGGGGTGGGGAGCAGCGCAGTGAAGTGAGACTTTCTTTTTTAAGACATTTTTGGTTGCAATAACAAAAGGAATTTATTGGCTCAGTAAACAGAAAAATCCAGAGGTATGATGGCACCAGTCTTCACTTCATCAGAGCTCTTTATTCTTCTCTAGTTTTCTTTACCCTAATTTCCCTCACATGCTGACTATGTCTCCTCAGGTAGTAAAGTAACTGCAGCAGCTCCAGACCTTACACCTTCCTTCCACATCAAACTTGTTACAGATTTACCATGATTGGAGCAGTGGAGGTCACTTGTCCTGCGTTGAACCTCACATGCTATTGAGGAGGCAGGGATGGCCTGCTTAATTTGGCTAGGCCAGATGGTCTGTCTCTGAAGCCAAGGGAAGAGTCGGCTTCTCTGGAAGCACATAGATTATAAAACAGAAATTAGAGCTGCTGGGAAGGCCACAGGGTTCACTACTAGGCTGAAGAGGAGAAGGTAAGCTTCTGCTGTAGGATTTGGAGGTTATTAAAACCACAGGGAGTCATTAAAAGTTTTTCAACAGGTCAGTAATGTCACCAGGTTAAAATTAGGAATTAAAAACATCATTAGGAACTCTACCTTGATGTATCAATAGTTCCCAAGAAAATCATTGTTCAATAAATAAAGAAATGAGGTTAGGAACAAAATGCAAATGATTATTTTTCTAGTTTTCCTAATAATAATAATAATAATAATAATAATAATAATAATAAATAGCTAACTCTTATTAATCCATTTAATGTTAATAATACTAAGAATAATAATAAGCCATCCACTCAGGAAAGAGTTTTATAAACATCATCTCATATAATCTTCACTCTAATCCTATGAGGTAGGTCCTACTATCATCCTCATGTTAGTGATGGGGAAGCCAAGATACGGAGCGTTCGTTACCCAAGTTTGCATAACATGAGCTAGCAAGACCAATGGCTGTCTGAATGGAAAGAGTGTGTTCTTTCCATTAAACTGGAATATCCTGGGGGTAGAGGAAACCATGTCTTTATTTATTTGGTAAACAATTATTGAACAAAGCCTCGTGCCAAGTTTCAGGAGTCTCAACTGGCCAGCCAAACTGTGTAGAATCTACCAAAATTAAAAATATATATAGTGGTAAAATATATACAATGTAAGGTTTGCCATTTTAACCATTTTTAGTTGTACAATTCAATGACATTAATTACATTCACAGTGTTGTGCAGCCATCACCACTATTTTCAACAACACAAATAGAAACAATTAAGCAATAACTTTCTATTCTCTCTCCCCTCTCTCTCCAGTCTCTGGTAACCCCTTATCTATTTTTTGTGTTTATGAATTTGTCTATTCTAGATATTTTATATAAATGAAAATATACAATGTTTAATCTTTTGTGTCTTATTGTATTTTGTGCTTATTTCACTTACATAATGTTTTCTAGCTTCATCCATTTGTAGCATGTATCAGAACTTCATTCCTTTTCAAGGATGAATAATCTGCCAGAGATTTGACAAAACTATTTTTGTTAGTATAATGATTACAAAATATTTGAAGCTGAATAACTATAATTTTAAGGAAATATTGCAATCTCTGGTTTCCACTATCCCCATGATACTTCTACTGAATAGCATTTTCTGCTCGGCTTGGAAGGCATTTGTGATGGCAACCATCACCCTTGTAATCTGGAATGACAGAGCTCTGGATTGATTAGACTGAGTCTGCTCCTCAAGAAGGGAGAACTTTGTCTCTGTATACTTTTTTGTCATCGTCTATTAACATGGTGCCTTATGGAGTAGGCGCTTAATATATTTTTGTGGATTCAAATTTAAATTCAATGTAGTAAATCTTTACCCAGTGTTTATAACATTCCAGACACTGTGCTAAGGAACAGGGACACAATAGAGAGCAAAAAAAAAAAAAAATGTAGTTCCTGTAATCTTGGAGATTATACTACAGGTAACAATGATGATAAGAGCCGATGATTTAAAAATACTAATGCCTTCTATTTTTCTAAATTTTTTTGTTCATGTCCAAAGTATGTTCACATATATTAGCTCATTTAGTGCCATGATGTTTGACATACATTTACCTTTGAAAACAAATGGTTATTTTTTAGCATATTTCAAATGGAAGAAGTTGGAAGAGGTTATTGGTTAACCAATATTTTAAGGTTTGATTTAATGGGTGGTAAATGATGAATTAATTCTTTTATAAAAAGATTTCTTTAAGTCTAAAAATAGTTTGTATAAAGGACATTGTTCCTCAGCCAAGTTGGGAGATGTGCCAATTTTTACCATGCTTTAAGAATCCCTCCAACTTTCATGCCATTTCATGAACCTCTGTCTCAATAGCTCCAGGATTTAAGTTAAAAGGGTGCCTTAAAACAAAATCCAGATCATGTTACCCTTGTCTCTTTGTGTTTATTACACATCCCTAGATCAGTTGTGAAGCTTTTAGAGAACGAATAGTTTCAGAGTTTCCTTGAACAGGTTCCCAGAGTTCACCAGACTGCTTGTCACCTTGAATCGTCCCACTTATTTGGTTGTCAACAACATGCTAGTGGAAAAGAAGATAATGCAACAATAGCTGCCACACAGACCTCAATAACTTTCTATCCTGCTCTGTAGCTGAAAGTGTTGGTCTCTGTCTTCATTTGTCACAAGCCTCCCCTTCCCAGAGATTTGTGGGAAGAACATAAACGAAAGAGCCAGCATGTAGTCAGTGAGGTAGCTGAGGGGAATGGTGTCTTTCTGAATTTTCTTTTAAACACTTCGTCCCGTGTCATTACCAAGTAAGGATAAAAAGGGCCCAAAGAAAGCAGTGGACTGGTATTGCTGAAAGAATCCAAATGTAAATCACAGTTACAAAAAGTGCTTTTTGTCAAACATTAGGAAAGAACATTATTGCGTTTGAACAAACCTACCTAAGAGAACCATGTAGGAGGCAAAGAAGGAGGCTCTTGGAATGGGAGGAAATTCCAGTTCAGTCTGGTTTATAGAAACTTCAACCACAGGCTCTTTTCAAAAGGATATCAGGATTCAAACATTACATCATCTAAAGAAATTCTCATTGGTGCTCAGACCCTGACTGGCTGGAATCTGGTTCTCTTTATTTAACCCTTTCTCTGCTGAGATATTGCCCATTTAACTCTAGGAATATACTTTACATGCTGTTCCAACAGCAGTTAGCCTTGGAGCAGGGAGCATTTGAAGGAAGTTGCTTTCTATAAACCTCTCATCTCAGAGTAGGTTTTTATTCTTTGAGTGTCATAGTTATTTCAAATACTGTGTTGTTATATAATTGCAAAAGCAGCATTACTGAGAAAAGTGTTTCAATAAAAGCCTTTGGAAAAGTAGAGAATATCAAGTCATCGTATGATTAAGTTGCTCACAACTCAGTCCCTTTTCTCTTATTTTTTTCCAGCTTTATTGAAATATAATCGACACATAATATGTGTAAGTTTAAGGTGTACAATATGATGGTTTGATACATGTATATATTGCAAAATGATTATCACAGTAAGGTTAGTTAACATCTGTTAACATCCCTATTATCTTACATAATTACCTTTTTTTTTTGGTAGTGAGAACATTTCAGATTTATTCTCTTAACAACTTTCAAGTATATAATACAGTATAGTTAATAGTAATCACTACGCTGTACTTAGACCCCGAGAACTTATTTATCTTGTGACTGGAAGTTCTCACCCTTTGACCAACATTTCCCAATTTTTCCTACTCCCCAGAACCTAGCAATCACCATTCTACTCCCTGTTTCTATGAGTTTGTTTTTTTTTTAGATTTCACAAGTAGGTGAGATCATATTTCTCTTTGTCTGACTTGTTTAATTTAGCATAATGCTTTCAAGATCCAATTGCATTGTTCCAAATGGCAGCATTTCCTTCTTTTTAAAGGCTAAATGATATTTCATTGTATAGACATACTACATTTTCTTTATTTACTCATCTGTTGCAAAACACTTACAGAAACAAGTTTGGTTCTGTACCTTGGCTATTGTAAACAATGCCACAAGGAACTTGGGGGTGCAACTGTCTCTTCAAGAGAATGATTTCATTTCCTTCAGATATGTACCCAGAAGTGAATATGGTAGTTCTATTTTTAAGTTTTAGAGGAATTTCCATAGTGTTTTCCATAATGGCTATGCAAATTTACATTCCCACCAATAATATATTATATACAAGGGTTCCCTTTCTTCACATCTTCACCAACACTTATCTCTTGTCTTTTTGATAACAGCCATTCTAATAGGTGTGAGGTACTATCTCATTGTGGTTTTGATATGTATTTTCCTGATTGTTAGTAACATTGAGTATCTTTTCATGTACAAGTTGGCCATTTGTATGTCTTCTTTGGAAAAATGTATATTCAGGTTCTCTGTCGATTTAAAACTTGTATTATTATTATTATTATTTTTGGCTCTTGAGTTGTATGGGTTCCTTTTATATTTTGGATATTAAGCCCTTATCAGATATGTGGTTTAGACATTTTCTCCCATTCCATAGGTTGCCTTTTCATTTTGTTGATGATTTCTTTTGTTACATAGGAGCTTTTTAGTTTGATACAGTCTCACTTGTTTGTTTGTTTTTGTTTTTGTTTTTTGCTTTTGTTACTTATGATTTTGGTGTCATACACAAAAATTTTTGACAAGACAATGCAAGATTTCCCCCTATGTTTTTTCTAGAAGTTTTATGGTTTCAAGTTTTACATTTAAGTCTTTGATTCATTTTAATTTAAGTTTTGTGAAAGGTGTAAGATAGGGTTTCAATTTTATTTTTTTGCAAGTCAATATCCAGTTTTTCCAGCATCATTTATTGAAGAGACCATCCTTTCCTCATTGACTATTATTAGCTCCTTTGTTAAATATTAGTTGATCATATACCTTTGGGCTTATTTCTGGACTCTCGATTCTGTTCCATTGGTTAATGTGTCTGTTTTTATGTCAGTACCATATTGTTTTTATTACTATCACTTTGTAATATAGTTTGAAATCAGGAAGTATGATGCCTCCAGATTTTGTCTTCTTTCTCAGGATTGCTTTGGCTATTTGGAGTCTTATGTGGTTCTATAAAAACTTGAGAACTTTTTTTTTCTGTTTCTGTGAAAAATGCCCTTAACATTTTATAGTGATTGCACTGAATCTATATATAGCTTTAGATAGTAAGGTCAGTCTCCTTTCTGTTATAATCATACTCTTAACTTTTGGGTTAACATATATGTCAGATTATTGCTTTACCTTGTCATTATGGAATAATATTAAAATTATAGACCTGTAACTAAGCATCAACTATAAAAATTGAATTAATATACCATGGCCTTCAAAGGGACATGTAAGTATTTTGGCTAAATGGTGACAATATTCTCTGGATATTTCCTATTCTATCTAGGAAAAGGCATTGATATAGTTAATGATTTTTTAAGTATACCATTCTAGAATTGGCCTGTGGTCTTCCTGTCTTCCCACTGGATGGTTGGATGAAACCAGATAAACACAGACAGTAATTGTGGGTCAGAGTGATAAAATGACTCATAATAGCTTGAGAGTTGTGAAACTTAGGGCTGTTATCTTGATTTCATATCACTTTCTCTTCCTTCTAATGGTGATATATGTTTTCCAGTTAATAAATTAAAACCTTTCTATTTCAATCACTTTTGGTTTTCATCATATCCCTGGAGATAAGTGGAGACAACTACCAGAGGCAAGAAACACAGGTCTAGAGGCATGAATAATTATATAGGATAGAAAAACGAAGGGCAGAGAATATGGGCACTCTGATCTCTCATTTGCAGGGGGACTGGTGGCTGAAATATAACTGCCAGCCAGTAGACTAGGGAGTGAGTAGCTACTTCTTGGACTTTCAAACATGATGGCTTACTCTACCTTTTGGTTCTATTACTACCAAAAAAACCCAAAAAACAAAAAACAAAACAAAACAAAATAAAACAAAACAAAAACCCATAAGACTTGACCCCACCAATCAAGATTTGGTCCGCAAAGATATGAAGAGGATGGTGGAAGCATGAAACAGAAAGTTCAGACAAAGAGTGAATATGAGTAGTTGGGAAGTATTAGCTGTCTTTTTACCCATTTCCACATGAGGACCTACATTTCAACTGATACAGAATTGGCAGTTGACTCAGAATGATATAGAGGCTAATACTGTAAAATTAGTTGTGTTTGAAAGAGTAACATATATTTTTTACTTGGCTCACCAACGTTTTCTTGTCACTTATGAAACTGTTTTCTAGAATAAAGGCTCCTTCTAGCCCAAGACTCAAAATTATCAGTCATGTTAAAACGAAGAGTAAAAACAAGCCAATAAACTGCTGTGCATTTGATTCTAGTTGATAAATCCATTATTTTTAAACATCCATATTGTAAGTTAGGTTCCTTGAGAAGCAGACTCTGAGAGTGCCTTGCCTTTGGGGGAAAAGAAGGGAATGTGATTGGGGAGAGGGACAGGTCAAACTGTGGTAAAGTTGCAACAAAAGCCTCAGGGTCCCATGACTCATTACAGGGCCTTTTGGGGATTCTAAAGCTGGGTTAGCCATACAGAATTGTCTTGACTTGGGGCTAGGGAATTTGGACTTTATACACTTACCGTAACCAGTCCTGGCATGGGGGTGGGTGGTCCTAGTCCCAGGATGGGGCGTGACTCTGGGTGAAGTAGCTCTCTAGGGCAAGTCTTGGAAAGGGACTCAGCTGTGAGGCATGAGTGGTCAACAGTACTGGTTGCTAAGGGAATGACTGTCTCAGTCCCAGAGGGTGGGTTTGGGCAGGACACCACAGCACCAACCACCATGCAGATAAAAGGTTTCAGCAGAATGGACTTCTAAGATAATTCAGTTATTTAAAAGATTGCCAAAGTAAACCCAGGGTAATAAAGACTTGAAAGAGAGCCCTCACTGACCCAGCGATGGCAGATTCCTTAGAAATTATAAGGCAAGGCTCTTGCTTAGAACCTTTTACTTAGGCCAAATAAATGGCATTTCCATATAATGGTTCGAAGAAACATTGCGGTTTTTGATGTGTAGGATGGTGGAGCCTGCGGTTGGAGTGCAGCTACCTCCATCACAATCTGCTGGGAAGAATAAAAAATGGTTGGCTTAACCTTCTCCACTTCAGTTTGAGTCCACATTCTTAGAGGATGAGCTAAAGGTCACATTCTGGATCATTCGGTATAAAAGAGGGTGAAATCTGCTGTCAAGCCAAGGAACGTTGGAGCCTTGAAATGGAATCTAAAAAACTGGTGGATTTGGAACAATGCCTTTATATGGCATCGCTGTTCAGAGACACTTCAGAGAGCTAGGGAATCGTCGTGGCATTGCCTACCATAATCAAGGTCTGTCTGAGATTCGGGAGGTGAAGCAAGAAGATATGTGTGCCTAATGTTGAAGAAAAGCATTTTTATGTCTGTTAACATTTATGATGTCCGATTGAGTGGGTTAGCAAAATAAAGACAGATGGCACCAGATTAATGTGAACGCTTGCAATACCTACAATATTGCACCCATTCCAGCTGAAGCTCTCCCGCTCAACTTCCTCTACAACTCACAGTCAAATGTCACTTAGTGACCCTGAAGGGAAGAGCAATTTATGATGGATTAAGAATCAGGATTAACCATACATTTATCATGGAATGAGGAATCAGAAACTTCATTTAATGTATAACTGTAATGTTTGTCTGGGGCTGGTGGATCATTACTTTGCAATCACTCCTTGTGTTAGGAAGCAGGAATTGATTAGCCTAGGGTCATTAAGTCCATCCCCTGCCTCCAGGCTGTACAGTTTGTGTAAATGGTTCCAGCTGGATATGCCCTTATGCTATTCTTAAGGAGTTCCTGAAGAGGAAATTACGAGTCGTCCCAGAGGAGCACATGGTGAGGGTCCCGCAGCCTTACGCGTCAAGGAGTTCTTTCCATATTTAAGGAGCACTGGATGAGGGAGTGATGACACCTGGACTCTCCTCTCAGCTTTGAGGCTTAGTGGTGGTAGCCTTGGGGCAGCCATTTTTTGACTTAGGTTTTTCAATATAAGAGGAGAATAAAAGCATTTTTTTCTGACACCTCCAACACCCCCACAAGACTGTCGAGAAGATCAAAGGAGACAGTGATATGTAGAGTGCTGCTGCGTTTTTAAATTAGGTTTTGATTTACCAATTCCAGGGTACAAATTGAGATCAATTAGATACAATTAAGGACTGATCAGGCCATGGAGAAGCAGATGCGATTAATAGTGAAAAGCCTCAGTGAGTTTAGATTGAAAGAACAGGTATAAAATGGAGCCTATTGGGCTTATGGTTGAACATTAGCTGCATTCAACTTGGTCAAGTTCAAGCCTATTGCCCTCATCAGAATGTGATACCAAAGGATAAGTTATCTGATATGGCGGTTTCCGTTATCATTGTTGGGTTTAAGTGCCATTTGGAATGATTTCTGTTTCTAGCTTTAAGATGCTTGATGACCCGGAGTGCCCGGTCCTGTATTCGGCTGAATCCAATTACTAGTGGAATAGTGCGGGTTTAATGCTGAACCAGAAACCCACCCACTCATCGCACATGTGTTTCCATATCACATAATGAAAAATACATTGTAGCTTCAAGCTGCTGATAAATGATGGTAAATTTTTTCCAACATCGGAATTTTTCTAATGTCTGAAAAATGTCTTTCATAATTCACCCAAGCTTTTTGACTACAAGTGAACATCCATTATCAAGCAGAGATATGAATTTTCCTTGTATATGCCTTCTGCTGTGACCCCACCTTTGCTTTGGTGGCATTTGCATTGGGGCCGTTTTGTTGTCACTGCCCAATGGGCTACATGGCAGCTCTGGAGGTGTTGTGATCCTCTTTCCCTCAGCACTTGGACACAATATGTCCTGTCTCTTTCACCCTTGGAGAGCCTCACAGCTGGTCTGCATGATACCCAATATCATTTTTATGATGAATGAAGGCCTTTCGTAAAGTACAGTGTCTGTCCTGCTATGGAGAGCAAAATGCCTCCTCCAAGGACAATGCACTTCCTATTAGCTACAGTGATTACACAGCCATTTCTGCTCTTTGATTTTTGTCTTTCCCAACGTTTGGGTTTATTTCTTTCCTTCCTCTTTCTATTTGATTCCTGGGGCTTTAAAGCAGAGTTTGAGGTGCCTGTCCTTCGGAAGCTTTTTACATTTCTTTCTTTCTTTCTTTCTTTCTTTCTTTCTTTCTTTCTTTCTTTCTTTCTTTCTTTCTTTCTTTCTTTCTTTCTTTCTGTCATGAGTGGAGATTTATAAACAGCAAATTGTGAAGACTGAAAATAATGTAACAATATGTAATATTTGGAATAGCACCTTATCATTTACAAAATACTTTCATTACTAAGATTGGACCTTATTCCAGTTATGCTTATAATGATACTACAATGTAGATAAGGAAAAAGATTTAAAAAAACAAAAACAAAAACTGAAGCTCAATGAATTTAAGTGTTTTGTTCATTTTCATGTTTATAGCAAATGAGATAGTGCCAGTATGCAAACTCGAATCTTCTGATTATTCATCCTGTCTTTCAACTTGGTCACAGGATTGAACTCTAAATAAAACTTAAAATGAGGGTGGCTCCATAGTGTAGTGGTTAGCATGTCTACTTTACATGCAGAAGGTCCTGGGTTCACGCCCGAGGTGGAGCCACAGACCATACTCTGGGTGTGCCAGGCCCTGGGGGCATGAGGCCCCAGTGCATTCCGCCAGTGTGTGGGAAGAGACGCCCCACCTTCAGAGAACCAGCTCTTAAGGAGAAATGGCAGCATCCATAGGTCAGGAGTGGAAGTGGTGCGGGGAGGAGGTATTAAAGAGGGGGAAAAAACTTATCTGACACATTTAACTACATGAATATTGGTGACTGGGCTGCCTGGACATTAGCTATGAATAGTAAGTTGCATAAATGAAAAGGGCGAACGTGTTTTAGGCACAAAGTCAATCTTTGTAGGGGTGGTTAGGGAGTAAGCAGAGAAAGAGAAGAGTTTGTGGCTCCCAGTAGTTCTTCCCTGCAGGCATCGGGAGGCTCATCTTAAGGAGGTGTTACCCTGCCTCAAGCTAGTTCTGGTGCCTGAGGCTTGAGAAGTGAGAGGAGCCAGAGATTGGGGACGGTGAACCTCTTCCTTTTCACAGCACTTGCTTTGCAACACCACCCTTCAGTTCTAGAAGACTTGAAGAAAGTAGATGCCTCAGAGAAACAATAAGTGAAAATAATTAGGGTTTAGCAGGTAGCTAAGGTGACAGATTTACATCTGTGATGATTAGTTTTATGTGTCAACTTGACCGGGCCACAGGGTACTCAGATATTTGGTTAAACATTATTCTGGGTGTATCTACAAGGGTGTTTGGGGATGAGATTAACATTCAGATCATAAGACTGAGTAAGTCAGATTGCTCTCTCTAATGTGGGTGGGCCTCATTCAATCAGTTCAAGGCCCAAATAGAACAAAAAGGCTGACCCTACTCTGAGTTGGAAAGAATTTGTCCTTCCTGACCACCTTCAAACTGGGACATCGGCTTTTGCTGGTCTTCACACTTTGAAATGAAACGTCAACTCTTTCTTGATCTAAAGCCTAACAGTATTCTAATGGAAATTATCCCATCAATTCTTCTGGTTTTCAGGACTTCAGACTCAGACCGGAAATACACCATCAGTTTTCCTGAGTCCCCAGTTCTCTGGCTGCAGATCTTGGGATTTCCCAGCTGTCATCCTAATGTGACCCAATCCCTTATAATAAATCTCTTTCTGTATATACATCCCGTTGGTTTTGTTTCTTCGGAGAACTCTGACAAAATAGATCATCCCTCCAATGAGATAAATGGTAAATAGTAAATGACAAAGCAGAGGTGGCAGTGGTGAGTATACCGTGGAGGTTTTGGGCAGGGGAGTTGGAATCCTGGGAGAGAAGACACTCAAGTAACAGGACACAAAAATACAAACACGGCTACATCTTCAAATAATGGGTGGGTGTGTTCTCTCAACTTTGCTATGACCTTTCACAACAGAAAGTGTGATGGGAAAGGTGGTGGATGGAAGGGGCTAGAGAGTAAAGGCAATTTGGGAGCATTAATAAGGAGGCCTAGGGCAGATTCTAAGGCAAGGGTTTTAAGTGATCACAAAACAATATGAAATGTGCTCGGGTGAAAAAAAAATGAGAGAAAAGTAGAGAGGCAGGGTGGGTGAGGGAGAGCCATTCGGAGAGGGTAAAAGAATGCACACAGAGAGAGCATTTCAAAGACTGACTCAGCCACTATTGCTTACTCCTCTCCTAGAGGTGAAAACAACTTCCATTTTACTCTGTCAAATTAAATTTTACCTAATTTTATATCAAGCCAGCAAACATTTGTTTATTCATTTATTCGACAAATATTTGAGTGCTTACTCTGTACCATGCACTGTTCTAAAATGCTGGGGATATAGCAGAAAACCAAATAAACAAAATTCCAGGTCCTCTTGAGGTCTCCAGTCCTGTGCTATGTATTTATGCCTCTGGGCTACGTGTTCCAGACCAAAAAAAAAAAAAAAAAAAAAAAAAAAAAAAAAAAAAAAAAAAAAAATTCTACCCTCCTGTACCTCAGATCATGGCTCCTACTCTAGTAATAGCCAAAATTCTGAACAAACTAGACAAACCCTGCTCTGAAGCAGCTCATAGTCCAATAGTTTGGTTTACACATGCACGATTAATGACAATATGACACAAGGGAAAAGGTTTGAAGGAACAGGACAATATGACACAAGGGAAAAGGTTTGAGGGAATGAGAACTATTCCCTCCTAATTTTATTTGACCCACTTTGAGATCTTGCCATTAAACCACATGATTATTTAGTGCCTAGCAGATTACGAACTGCATCTGACATCTATTATCTTAGTTTGTCCTCTGAACAGTGTTTTAAGTCAGATAAAACACATTACTATTTGCAAGTTTGAGAAGATAAATTTTAATAGTCCTGTTTTTATGTAGAACTCTTTATTTTCCTTTTCATTCATGGCAGGCCATGTGTCCTGCCTTTCCTACCTCTCACACTGGTGGGAGAAGTGAAGTATCGGGTGCAAGGGGCTGGGTAAGCCAGTGGCAGTGAGCTCATTCTGAGGGGTTACAAATCACAGCTAAGCAGATGGGTGCAAAGGAAAGTATGGTGTGGTTGGTGCGGGAGTGGTATTTTGTGCTGTAATTGGCCATGCATGCCCAATTTATGTGTAATGCAGTGTGAGGGAGGAGTGTTATAGGATATTAAAAATTTCTAGGGAACATTTCCCCTCCACCTACAAACAACCTTTAATGTGCACAGATGCACAGCTTTTTCCCTGTTAGGCAGATCCCACAGAGGGAAGGCTGAACCTTGAGAACGGAAGGCAGCCCCAGAGAAAGGGGGCAGGCTTTCTAATAGTTCTTTTTCAGGAAGCTCTTCTTCCTTATCCCAAAATATGGGCACAGTAGGACCAGCTCTCCCAAGGATGCTCACAAGACAGACCTAAGGAATTGTTGCAGTCCAAAAGTCAAGGTGACTGCAGAACAAAGGCAGAATTTCCTCTAGCAACTTGTGTTTAGAAGAATGTGCCAGTCTCTTTCACCTTCATCATCCTCCTGAGAGGTGGGTGGAATGGGTACAAATGTTCTCACTTTATGAATGAGGAAATAAGACTGAGATTTTAAGGAATTTATGAAGATTATAAACAAGTTACAAGCGGAGGGAGTGGAGATTTGAATTCAAGTATGTCTCACATTTAAACTACAGGTTTCCTTTTTGATGCTATAATTTTTCCCTCTGAATAAAAAATGAGGAAGAATTGGAGATTAACGTAAACATTGTAACCAGCTATATAAGTGTATAAATTGGATTATTTAGCAAGCCAGCATGGAGTTTACTCATAGTACTTTTTAAATTCTTTTCAATTAATTGTGGCTTGCAGAATCTTAATGTAACAATTTTCAACATTGCTGCTCATCTGGAACTTTTTAAAAACATAGATGTGTATTTGTGTGCACACATGCACACACATGAGAGAGAGAGGGAGAGAAAGAGGGAAAAGTAAGCTAAAATCTATTGTAATTTTTAATTGAGGTATGTTTGACATACTACAAAATTCACACTTTTAAAGAATATAATTCAGTGGTTTTTACTATATTCAAAAGGCTATGCACCTATCATCACTATTTAATTCCAGAATATTTTATCAACCCCTAAAGAAACCTTGTACTCCTTAGTAATCACTATTTCCCCATCTTCCTAACCTCTGCAATCATAAATCTGTTTTCTATTTCTATGGATTTGTCTACTCTGGACATTTCATATACAGGAAATTACATAATATATAGTCTTTTGTATATGACTTCTTTTACAGGACACTTTCAAGATTCATCTGTTACATAATAAACAAAATGTGTCATATGTATACAATGAATATTATTAAGACATACCTTTATGGGTTTCGGTTTTCTGTTTTTAGATGTATATATGTTTATAATTATGTTATCTTAATGGATTAATATTTTTATTGTTCTCAATGTCCTTATTTGTCTGTAGTAACATTTTTTTAAAGTTTATTTTGCCCAAAATTAATTTAGCCAGTCAAACTCTCTCCTGTTGCTTTTATATGGTATATTCCTTTCTATATTTTTACTTTCAAACTATTTCCACCTTTGAATCAAAAGTGTCACTTGTATATGACATACAGTTAAATCATGCTTTTAAAAATACATTCTACCAATCTGTTTTTTGATTGGAGTGTTTAATTCATTTACATTTAATATACTTACCGATAAGGTAGGCTTGCTCTTTGCTATTTTTTCTATTTGTTTTTTGAAAGTCTTATATCTCTTTTGTTTCTATATTTTTTATTAATAATTTCTGCATTGAATAGGTATTTTCTAGTGTGACATCTTAATACCTTTATTTCTTTTACTATATTTTTGAGTTATTTTCTTAATGTTTTCTATGAGGATTAAAATTAAGATCATAATTTAGTTTTCTTAATACCAACTTAATTTCAATAGTATATAAAAACTTTGTTCCTAGCTGTATTTTCTCCTCTCTCCTTTGTCATAGTATTGTCATACAAATGACATATTTATACATTATTTACCTATCAATAAAGTTATAGTTATTGCTTTATACAGTTGTCTTTTAAATGTCATAGGAGAAGAAAAGACTTACAAACAGAAAATGTTTTAATTTCTCCATCATTTTTGACGAATAGTTTAGCAGGATATAGAATTCTTACTTGATAAACCTTTCATTTCAGCACATTGACTATGTTATCCCACTGCCTTCTGGCTTTGATGGTTTCAAATAAGAAATCACATGTTAATTGTAATCATTATTCTTTTTTCATGATTAGTCACTTCTCTTGCTACTTTCAAGATTTTCTCTATGTCTTTCACCAATTTGATAATCATGCGCTTAGATGTGGATCTCTTTGAGTTTATTCTACTTACAGTTCATCGAGTGTTTTGGATTTGTGGATTAGTCTTTTACATCAAATTTGGGGAGTTTCTTATCATTATTTCTTCAAATATTCTTTAGGGGGTGGCTCCAGAGCATTGTGGTTAGCACATCTGTTTTACATGCAGAAGGTCCTAGGTTCGCACCCCAAGTGGAGCCATGGACCATACCCCGGGCGCGCCAGGCCCCGGGTGCACCAGGCGCCAGGTACCAAAGGTGCCAGGTCCCGGGTGCATGCTGCAAGCCTGTAGGAGAAGATGCTGCACCTTCAGAGATCCAGTTCTTAAGGGAAAATGGTAACATTCATAAGTCAGGGGTGGAAAGTAGAGGGAAGAAATTAAAGATAGGGAAAGAATATTCTTACTGCCATTTTCTCTCCTCACTTACTGGCACTCCCATTGTGCATATGTTGACAACCTTTTTGATGTGTCACAAATAACTGAGACTGCTCATTTTCTTTGTACTTTTTTCTTTCTGTTTTCAGACTATATAATCTCAATTGACCTATCATCAAGTTCGCTTATTCTTCTGCTAATTCTGAACTGATATTGAGAATACTAATCCTCTTCAGTAATTTTTTTTCATTTCAATTATTGTACTTTTCAACTCCAGAATTTCTATTTGTGTTATTCTAAATTAAAATATCTATCTCTTTGTTGATATTTCTATTTGGTAAGATGTTATTTTCATACTTTTCTTTGGTTCTTTAGATGTGGTGTCCCATAGTTCTTTGACTATATTTAAAATAGTTGATATAAAGTCTTTGTTTAGCAAGTCTAACATCTGGCTTCCTCAGAGACAGTTTCTCTTGACTATTTTTTTCCCCCTATAGATGAACCATACATTCCTGTTTCTTTACATTTCTCATAATTTTTTGTTGAAAAGTAGACATTTTAAATAATTTATTATAGCAACTCTGGGAATCAGACCCTCTTCCTTCCAACCGAGAATTTGTCGTTTGTTTAGTGACCCTCTAAAACTTATTATGTAAAGTCTGTTTTCGTTGTCATTTTTAGCCACTGACATTTTTAGCCGGTTAGCTTTGTGGTAAGCTAATGAGTACAAAGAGATTTTTAAAAATATCTTGGACCAGTAAGTATCCAGCCTTTGCTGAAGGACTCTGTATATGTACTAGGGTTAATCTTCAACAATTAGATTGGAGTTTATAATTATGTTTAAGCCTTCACTTCTTGCATCTGTAGAGCCTCAAGGTGAGCCAGAGGTGAGGGGTTAGGGCCTTCTCAGGTGTTACCTGGGCATGTGTACAGCCCTATATATCCACATAGATTTCTAGATTTTCAAAAATATGTCACAGCTTTTTGAGGCCTCAATGAATATTTCATTGTCAGCTTTTAAAAAAAAGTTTTTTGGTTAGTTTCTTGTTTGCCCCAACTCTTATTTCTACCCCAGGCAACTACAATGTTATACAATTTCCTCTGATTGTTTTTGATAAATACCTTCAGGGAAAAGGCATTTCACACAAAGTGAGCTATGAGTCAAGTCATAAAAAGACCGCCCTTTGAGTGCGGGTTTCCAGAAAACTGGAAGACTAGTCAAATAATGACAGTTCTCTGGGAACCCCATAGTAGCTGCGAGGGTGCTGGTTTTTACTGTAATTATGGGGCTGTTTGTTTTCAGTCCACATTGGCACTGGATTGGGAGGTGGTAAAAATATGGCAAGTCATAGCACTGTAAAACTTTCTTTTCTTATGGAGATTCTTGAGTAAACTCTGTTCATTGCAAGCTTTTGGTTAATTTCCAAATTCTACAAATCTTGATTTTGACAATTTTGTTGTTGTTGTTCCCTTTACTTTTATGAAGAAGCAGGTTTTTGGAGGTCTTTATTCTGCCATTCCCACTGACATCATCCTCTTTAGCTCATATTTATTTTTCAAGAACATTTCTTAAGATTCCTTCCTTTCTTTCTTTGAAAGTGGAGTAATAATGTTTGACCTGCCTCATTTTAGGTTTACAGTAAGAACTAAATGGGATAATACACCTGGAACATAAAAAGTAAAAAATAAGGGCAAATTAAAATTGAATATATACTGTTACGGTTCTTTTGTTGAGATATATATCAGTCTCATGCTCTGGCAGGGATGCCTAGCAGTCCTCAACATTTGTGCTTCCTCTTCTGGGGTATAAAGTTGTTGCTTAGAAATAATTTTTAGCCATAGCTACATTTTCAGCTCTATACCTCTTCTATCTCAAGAGAATTATGTAATTGGTTTTCACCAATGAATTGTACATTCTTTGAAAGAGCATCCATTATGGCTTTTTTTTTTTTTTTTTTTTTTTTTTAGTGAGAAATAAACTTCCGTTTTGCTTGATCCAAATACAAAAGGCAGTCCTACAAAAGCATTGGTGTTACAGGATGAGGCTAACATCTGGGATAATACATTATCCTGTATGTCATGTTGACACTTTTAGTAAAATTATATATCACTTGACCATGTGTATTTGAGGATCTCAAAGTGAAAACCTCTATTGTATAGTAAGCCAATGTGGGCATATCTCAACATGACAATCTGAGCTGCTATAAATAGCTAGGGAAGCTCTCTTTGGCCAGAGGAGAGAATTAATTGCTGTCAGTTGGGGGTTGATGACTTGTTCCCCAAAGTGTAGAGCCTCCCAAGAATAAGTGGCTACCCTTTATCTTCCTAGATAATATGTTAGACTGGGGAAGAATGGGTTTCTTTTAAGTAGATCCAAGAAAGGTTCTATAGGCCAAAGTCACACTCTTAAAAGAGACTGTCAAGGTAGAAATATCTGGCTAGAACATTGATGTCAATTTTAACATTTGGAGAGTCATTCTGGGAGTTAGGAATGACAGAGAAAGTTGAGAAAATGTAGGTGTAATAAGGTGGAAGCAGAGGACACTTGCAGTGATTTGGGACAGATTTGCAATATCCCAGGGACCCATTGAATCAGAAAATGGGCTAAGGAATCTTGAGATTTTGCCAGTGAGAATTATGTAAAGAACAGTTCTTTTGTTGCTTCATTGTGACATACATTTCTCCATTGAAACATCAGACTTTTGAAACCTGAGGAAATGCAGCCTACACACATATGCCATGATGAGCTGGGCTATGCAGCTTATAATGGAGTCAGAAAAAGATGCAGTGATTTGCGTTTGTCCTTTGCTCATTCTTTTTCATCGTCTGAAGTCCACTTTTTTTTTCCCCCTAACTGTATGACCACTGAGACTAGAAATCCCATGGAAGGAGTTCTGAGAAATCTAGGGGAATGTTGTAATGAGAAACTGTTTCCCATTGATCTTCTCCTCTCCCAGTAAGCTCTGCATTTGGACTGCTTTGGGCGTGGGGGGAATGGGGCAAGGGCAAACATCCAGGAACTTACATTGTCAGGAGCTTTGTGGTTTAGACTCAGAAACTCAGTGAACTGATAATGATGGCAAGTAGAGGTTAAATCTCCATCTCATCATCAAACTGGGAAGAATAAAGGATTTGTATTCAGTCACACAATGTGGAATGAGGGCAGCTCTTAAAATGATTGCTTAGGGTGCTTTTTTCACACAGCCTCTGTTTAGCTGTATGTGACAAAGTCTGCTCAAAAAGAAACTTTTGACTAGATATGTAATAAATGAGAGATGCCCTTGGGAAAAGAGCAACACCTGTTCTCCCCCCACTTAGTTCGATTCCTACCCATTAATTACTCAGGAATATTTAGGTGGCAGACATGCAGAGTACAGCACCTCTGCCCCCCAGCCCCTGCCCCAACACAACTCCCTTCGGCATTTTAAAATTGAGTTATTTTTTTTTCTCTTTTGGCAAGCTGGTTCACTTTTATACTGCCTCTATGGGGCCATGGGAATACTCTGTCCCTGAATATATACGCAAACCCAAGTTTGAAAAGCTTGATGTGGGAATGATCCATAGAAACAAGAGAATGCCTTAGTTTTTGACTATACATGGACCTTGGCACTGCAATGTGGGGAATTCGCCTGAGCTGTTGCACAGCCTCTATCTGTGCCCTCAACGGGCAGGCATCTGTGCTTTCTTTAGCACGGATGCTTCTGGAGAGTGACCGCTCATAAACTTCAGAGGCTTTCCCTTCACAGCAGAAGTTCCCTGCCCCAGAACTTTAGCCAGAGCAGACATGACTCAGGGAGATGTTTCCTGAGCATCTTCTCCCCTTAAATCCTTTCTACTCCTTACCATAGCTTTGCAAGAACCTCTTTCTCTCTCTCTTTTTTTTTTTTGCCACCTCTCACAAAAGTTTAAAAAATGTTTCTTTTCCACTTAATTTACTTTCCAATTTCTTGCTCATACTTGGCTCTATCTTTATTTTACTTCTGTGTGAGTTGAAGGTAATATTATTTAATAGTCATACATATACCTTCCCACACGGGGGCTACATCCTTGTTACATTACAAGTCCACAGCTCCCCATTTTATTTCTCGAAATCAAGAGGAAACCCCAAGCAGAATGAGCTAAATAATTAGCTTGGCTACTGTTTGCTGCAGAAAGCATTTTTGGTTGGCTCTGGTCACTGTGCCTCGCCTTTCAGGCGTGGCCTCCACTTCGGTGGAGGGAGCAGTCAGGACTAGGGCCTGCCTGCTGCAGCCAGACCCTAGCTCCTTCACCACAAGCCCTTAATTGTTTATTAATGAAGTTTTTGCCAAACAAATATACACATTGTCTAAATGCTCCACCCCCAGAGAACATTCCAGTCCGCCCATGAAAGTGCACTGTGGGGTTGCTGTCTGAAAAGTCTCATTCCACCATTGGCAGAGTTGGTTAGAATTCAACTTTTTTTTTTTTTTTTTTTTACTTTTATTGGCAGCACCAGCTAAATAAGAGATTGTTTCTGATCCTCTCTAAACGGCGGCACAGGTGTCACCACTCAAAGCTGAGCTCTCAGCTCTGCCCCGTCCCCCATGAGAACAGTATCTGTCCTTTTCTGCTCTGCAGCTGGTCTCCAGACCTTGGAGACAGAAAGCCCTGGTGGAAACTCCTCCCGAACACCCAGTAGAAGGAGCGATCCAGCAGGAATAAGCCAACAGTTGCTGCTTGGTATTTGAACATCATTTAATGAATGCCCAGAATTCATCTGTAAATGCACATTGTTAATTTAGGGCCTGCTATTCATTAATTAGGGGTTTAGTGGCAAGTGCCATTGAGCTATCTGCAATGTTTAAGGTTATGTCAAGCCCTAGTAAACGGCTTGCTGATAACAAGCTGCATCCATCTTCATTACTCCACCACTCCTGTCTGACTTTGCTCAGCATCTTCGAAGGGCTTTGCCTCTTGGAACTGAAGAATTAAACTTTTATCCAAACCAGATTTTGCTCTTTCACCTCTTCTGATTCTTTGAGTACTCCCCATTTATTTTGCCTAAATGACATCTGATTACCTAACATGGAATGGAGCAAGGTCTCAACCTAAAACAGCCTGCAGACCTCAGTTCTCAGCTGCAGAATTCCAGTGGGTTAACGCTAAGGAAATCCTTACATTTTCATTTCATCTGATATTGGGCTCAATGTAAAAGAAATAGTTTTCTGATATTTCTTCTCATGAGGTCGCAGTTCCAATGGATTTTTTTTTTTAAGCCAGAGAAATACAGGAAATTAATTTTAAACCTGAAGAATAAATGTCCCTATTGGTTGGAGTTTACTTTTGCAACATTTCTCTCTCTGAAAGTATGTATCATTTGAGGCAATCATGGTGCCAAATGAAATAATTCCAGCCATCTAAAGAGCCCTGCATGGTGAGTTTCAGCTGTACAAATGTGGTCATGTTGGAGGTACACGCTCAGTCACCACAGGGGCTCCAGACCTGGACTCCTTTCACATTCCTAGGCCCACAGGCGAAGCAGGCAGCTAGAGCAGACATTTAAGGAGATACTGCTCTTAAAGAAAATTACATAAATACACGTTTGTTTAGCCTTCAAATGCTAGGGTAGAGAACTTGCATAAAAACTAACTTCTGTTGACAGATGGTCTCCATAAGTAGTTGATTCAGAGAAAGGAGAACACTACCTGGCATGGCTGTTTAACACATTAGGGTGCTTGCAGGGAGAGCCTACTGCTCCCCTGAACCATGGTTCAATTTTAAGCATCACTGGCCGGGATGGGTTATTGTAACTATGTTGAGAAGTGAGCCTGAGAGCCTGATGCTCAATGTGTGCGAGGGAGAGGGGAGGAGGAGGAGAATGATAGCTCAAGGGAGGGTATCTGAAAACGTTTGCACCAGTGAGCTGGCACACTTATCACAGGGTGACAGTCCATACCTTGGGCCTGCAGTGCGTTGCTGTTTGTGGTGCATGCTGCCAACTGACTTAGAAAATGCAGATCCCCCTCCTCGATAGAGAAAGCAGAGGCAGAATGTCAGCTGACTGACATTCCCAACAATAGGTCTTTGGGGGTCTGCGTGTGGGAGTGTAGTCTGAGGGGTCAGAGCTAGCTAGCCCTTCTTAGGGAAGGCCCTCCTCCCTGGCTCTCACCACCAGCCCACCTGGGGCTAGCATTCAACTGGAAAGCCCCATCCCTTCTCACAGGCTGGCAGGAATGCCATCTTGTTTTTCTCCTTTTAATTTTGTAATCGAATACCACAACACAAAGATTTTTTTTAAATAGTGAGTTTTATTTGTGGATCATCTTGTCCTACATCTTACTAAACACAATATAGAAAATGTCCCAGAGACTATGGTGAGGAAAAAAAGCAAACAAAACGTTTGGTTTATAACATTTAGGCCTGAAGTTATCTACATTATATGTGATTGAAAGAGACAATCTTGAGCTGAGGATTCCTTAACTTTCTCGTAATGATGTGCTGGACACTTGAAGTAAGAGCCCTTTGAAGCTGACGTGCTGCAGGATAAAGCACACTCTTTCTTTGGAAGAGAAAAAGTCAGTATATTGTGGTGGCAGAAGGAACAATAGAGCCAATGAAACAGAGGTCAGAGCTGAAGGTTTCTGCTAGTAGCAAGCTATGTACAGGTATTTTATTTTATTTTATTTTTTTATTCAGACAGAAACTCTGCTGTAGGACCTGGAGCACTGCATGCAGACTGCTGGTAAGAAAAGCACTCAATTGTTCAATTTTTATTATTCAATATTGTATTAAAATTTTTTTAGGCTCTTTGGGTCAAGGCGACTTTTAAAAGGTTAAAAGCTATTCAAAAGGGTTACCATATCCATAAAAGCAAATGAGATTAAGCTTAAAGACTGATGGAGAAAAAACAGTAATTTAGATAAACTGCCACCATCTCAAAAACGTTTTGACTTACCAGAGAAAGGGAATTCAGAGATTCTTGGATTTGTTGTCATATCAAAGAAAGATTCATTAAATTTGAAGCAATTATTTTTGTGCTTTTTATCGTTTGGTGTGTTTTAGTACAGGTTCCACCTTTCTTCAGTTACATTCTTTATAATGGTTTGGGAAATGTAATTGCATAGCTCCAACTTCCATCTGTCAACTATTGACCTTGCTGGTTGGGCATCTGTAACATCAGACACTGTTGTCATGGAAAGAATTATGATGTTTCAATCGAATGCATTGCAAAGTTAACAAATCCATAACATGATCTGGATCACATGGAAGAGTTTAGAAAATGTGCCTCAGAGACCTTGGGGAGAAGCGAGTAGGTTATCCCCATTAATGTTTATCTCCACTGCTGGCCATTAATTGGGAAAGTTATCGTATTACAACAGAACTAAATTTGAATCTCAAACTTGAAGTGAGTACTCCAAATCAAAACATGAGATTCAGCAGCTGAGACTACTCTATGCGTCCAGTATTAAGTTGTGCATTCATGTCATTGATTGACTGGTGGCAACTTTGGAATGTTTGCCCTTACTGGGTCTCTATAGTTTTTGCTCAAAGTACTCAAAGATATGCTTTAGTCTGGTTTTGTTGTTAATCTCAGAAAACTAAACCTGCCAGAGGGTGGAACTCTCAGAGCTGTGGAATAGTGAAAGAGGTGATTACAGCAATCAGGGTTAGCTGATGTTTACTCCAAAGTCTAAGCATATAGAAAAGCAAATTTCTTGACATTAAAGTGAGAATATAGTTAATATAAAAATTTAATTTATCTTCTATGGAAACTGGGTCTGGCTTGACAAAATGGATAGAAATAATATTCTAGACACTTAAATTTATTTTCACTGTCCCATGTCTGAATAAATAAGCATTCCAATTAAGTAAGAGAAGCTAACATTTCCATTTCATGAGACATGTTTGATAACAAAGAGTTTTTGTGCTACAGAGCTTCCATTTTTACAAACTCTAAAAGGAGAATAGTTGTTGTGGACGTTAAAATAATCAGGTTTCTTGGATCACAGAACAGCAAAGCAATGCTGATGCATCTGAGAAGAGCTAAAAAAACATGATTTGGGTTGGCCCAGCCTGAAGAAAATCTATGATATGAAAACAAAAATTTACAGATGAATAAATTAAGGGGTGATTATTCATACTGTGAAAGAATCTTTAAAGGATTCCCCTAGGATTCTTTTAAAGGCTGAGCTCCACTAGTTCATGTAAGTGTTTGTGTGCAGATCATTAACTATTTGACAGGCAGGCCAGAAATGCAGGTAGAGCCAAGCGGAAGAGAATGTTTAAGAGGTAGAGGAATCACTGACACCTGAGGCTCACCAAGCCTCAAGGTAAATGTTGATGAAACAATAATGAAAATTAAAGTGAAATTATGATATTTACTTACAAGTATACTTTATACACTAGAGCTCTTGGAAGTGGACTGCTTGGGTTTAAATGCCAGCCCTGCCACTAATTTAGCTGTGTGACTTTAGATAACTTACATGACCTCTCTGAATATCAACATTCCAGAGATGTGTGAGTATTACATGAGTTAATATATATAAAACAGGGTTCTGGCATGTAGCAAATGCTGTGCACATGCTTCTGAGATGATTCTGGAACACATGATTATTAAATATTAGGTACTCTCCAAAGCAGAGATTACTAACATGAGACAGGAAGTGATTTAATAAAACAACGTTCTCTACACTTTAAAATGTAAAAAAGAAAAAGAAATACTTAGAAATGAATACCACTTTATTTTGGGGTTTTCTAAAAATATCAATCTGAAATTTAACCTTCTTTGAAATTATTGTCCTAACTTTAGTTTTCTGGGGGTTTTGCAAAATTTCCAAGATTGAGAAGCACATAGAGACAATCATCAACCTAGTATCTGTTGATTTTTCTATGTTAAAAGACTTTGAGTCAACTATTATTACACTTTGAGAAAGAAAGCTCCTCGCTTGATTGACTTTGCTTGGTTTTCACAAAAATGAACTCTTACCATATATTCTATCCAGTGCATCTATGCATGTAGAATTTTGGGGTTGCAATGAACATTAATTGATACTTTCCAAGGGAACAATGAGTCGGAAAGTGTCTTAATCACTTCTACTCTCATCAAATGGTTTAGTTGAACAAATTGACGACCAGAAGAACCAAAAATGAAGATGAAAGCTGGGGCGTATGTGAGTGCAGATAGTATTGCAGAGGAATCTCAGCATCAGGCAGATATAAGGAAGGGTGCACGTTCATTGTATGTAGTTGAGTTTTCCATTCTGGGGTCCAGGCAGTCAACAATAGACTTTACTCAGTTTTGACATACATGAGAAAGCCTGGACTTCTGTAAAGACCATTAATGACACTTCTATTAAATTATAAAAGGGTTTTCTAATTATTTAATGTCTCACCCTTCTGTTCCCCCCAAAATTCTTCTTCCATTCAGGATAGGTCTGGCCATCCCTGTGGTCACATCCCTGTGGTCACATCACCCTCTCACACACTCTATTCTATATCCCAATTGGATACAAGTGGAATAATAATATGTTTTCTGGTCCTCACACTTAGTTTATGTGAGTGAATGCTGATGGAAATGGGTAAATAAGTAGTTTTTAAGTGCTGGAGATCAGATTACTTCCTTCACAACGTGAAGTTCTTGAAGGTTCTGGAAATGCTATGCTTTTTTTCAAATGTTAAAGCCGGTTGATCTTTACCTAGTTTCACAGCAGGTTGCCAAATTGTCAGCTTTCAATATATTATTTTTTGAAAAAAAAATGTAAGTGATTTGATTCATTTTGGGAAGAAATTTCTCAAGTTCATGAAACTTAAAGCCATGAAAATCTGTAAATGCTTTTATTTCTGACTCAAGTTATATGGAATAAGGGACAGAACTTTGTTTAAAAGAAATTATTTTAGTTGCTATTAGTTAAACAATTGTCTTTTACTGGTTACTTCCTGGGTATCCAATCATCTTTATATGTATCAAGAAATCAAATTTTGTTAAACATTGCTTATTACACAGCTTTGCCCAAAGCAACCTGGACTCCAGGCTTAAATTCCCATTATAGTTTTCTCATTACACACTTATTCTTTACAGCACATAACACAAGTGTATTGAAAGATTATTTGTGTAGTTATTTACTATCTATCTTTATTAGTAGAGTAAGCTCTTTCATGATAGGGGCAGGGTCTGTCTGGCTGGCTCATTGTTGCAGACTCATTGCTCTGCACAGGAGCACACACATAGTAGATACTCAAAAAATGTATTCATTCAACCAACAGATACTTACTAGTAAATTTCCTATGCTGCTTCTGCTTAGTGGTAACTAAATACCTATTATATCTCATTGAAATTTTTAAAAAAATTTCTTTCAATATTCTATATGTAATGGTTAAAATATTCAAACTTGTATTAATGGGAAATGGATGAAACATAAAATTTATCCTCACCATCCTCTACTGATGTCCAAATGCTTCCAAAATAATTATTTTTGATTCCTTCTCATTTTAGCTATTCTGATATTCACCATCATATTTTTAAATAACATATCGTATTCTTGATTTTCTTAAGACTTCAGATAGTATATTCCCAGGTGAAAGATAAGAAACTTTCATACACTCTTACTTTTTCCCTCTTTCTTATTCCCCTCTAAGTTAGTTTTTTCCCTTTTCTTTTTTTTGGTACTGTTATCGTTGTTTGTCTTAGTTTTTCTATTGGTTAGCTTTACTACCTGATAGTAGCCTACATTTTACAATCACTAACTTTAGATTGGTTCTATTTTCCCCCACACTAAGTGAAATGAAGAAATTGGTGCACTATACTTCTTTCTCCTTTTTTCCTTCCCTTGTGACTTCTGTCAGCTGAATCATTGAATACAATAATTCAATTTTAGAGTTTAAAGCAATTTATATGTAAACACTATTTTAACAAATTACACTTACACATCAGTATCATTACATGCATACCATTTACATTTCAGTTCTATATCTAATGTATTTTGTGAATTGTCCACAGTTTGATTTAAAAATATAAATATCTGAAATATCGATATTATTTGCTCTAGAACCACATATGACTAGGCATAAGGAGAAATCAGCGCAATCCAAAATAGTATCAAAAACCAAAGTCTGAAGGATTACCGTATATAATTATTGTTAATATAAAGATAAATAAATAAAATGAGTGTTATATAGTATACCTATTATATCAATAATTGCTCAAAATAATGTCAGATTTTAGCTCGCTTAATATTTAACCATGACTTTCTTTTACATCTATCTGTTTTCCTATGCACACTACCATTAATGCACACCTACAATTAATACAAATGTTTTTTTTTTTCCATGAAGTCCTTTCGTTTCCTTGTAATTTATGCTCATTACTCTTTTGGCCTACTGTTCATTCTGAGATTTCTTTCATTGTACCTCTGGGTTAGATTAAACTGTCCTTAAGTTCCTTTACTTCTTCTTCCTTAAATTATTTTTTTCTTATTACTGGGGTATATTCTCATAATCGTTTCTTTAGAAAAGGTAGATGAGAAGTAAATTTTGAGTTCTTTTATGTCTAAAAATTACTTTATTCTTCACTTACACTTTATGATTGCATTTGAAATAGAATTCTAAGTTTAAAGTTGCTCTATAGTCTTAATATCCTGTGTTGTTGAATAAGACATTAATGCCAATTTGGCGATCATTACTTTTTTGAGGAATCATTTTTTCCCCTCTCTTTGAAAGTTTGTAGGGTTTTCCTATTCATGCTTAGTATTGTGAAATTTTACAAAGATGTATCTAGTGCTATTTTTCTACTTGACATTTCAATAGAGTTTGATAGGTTTGGAGTTGATATTTTTTCTAGTTTGAAGAAATTTTCTTCTATTTTCTTTCGTTATTTCTTTGGTTATTTCAACTCCTTTATTGTTTATATTGTTTTCTTCTAAACCACATTTTAGATAGGTTTTGGGCCTTATGGATCTGTGCTTTACATAATGCTTCTCAAATTTTAATGCATATAAATCGGTAAATCTGGGGGAAGCCTATGAATCTGCATTTATAATGAGATAGATGATGCCGATCCTTCTGGTGTATAGACCACATTTTGAACAGTAAGGCTTTGTGTTTCTTGAAATAACTTCTAATTCATATATTTTCTTTCCATTCTGGAAAGTTTTATTAATTTCACCTTCTAAATTAAATTTAGTCTTTGCTTCTGTCTACTTTTGTTCAGTCCACAGTTTATTTTTAGATGATTGTATTTATTTTTATATCTAAGAATTCATAGTAATCTCTTTTAATGTTACAAATACAGCATATTCTTAAAGTTTTGAGATACTAACTAGAAACTTTTAATGTTCTCTTTTATTTCTTCTAGTATCACTGTCTCTTTTATGGTCAATTTTATTTGCCTTTCTTTATCTTTTAATTATTTTCTCTTAAATATCTGGTAATCCTTGGTTGATCACAAATATTTGAACATAACTAAATATATTTATTAGTTTAGATAGCTGGCATGAATATCCTTTTAGGTCAAATGGACCATTTTATCCGAAGACTACTGTCCTAAATGAGAGAGCTCCTTTCGGGTCTCTGTGTCAAATGATGAATCCTATTGACAAGTGACTTTTTCTTTCTAGTAAATTAACAGGCTTGGGACACCACAACTGCCAAATAAGCCAACTGACCCATATACAGAGGAAAAAGAGGAGAGTTTAGATGCTCTAAAGATGGTCTTCCAGTTACAAAACCTTATGGCTGTCCCTTAGCAACATCTATCTATACCTGTTAGGAGTTTCTCCAGAGGTCTTTTTAAAAAAATGATCTCCACCTCTGCTGTATTTCTTTGCTATGTATGTATTTTCAGTTGTGATTTACTCTGCTGGAGTTTATCTAACAATATATAGTCGAATCTGCTTCTTATCTTCTAAGACTTCATCAAAATTTCTGGTCTGTTAATATCCTCTCCCTTTCTCCTCCTTATTTCTGATTAGTTTTAAGTACTGCTAAGGATTTATTTACTTTTTTATATATGTATCATCATTTCAGTGGGAATTTAGAATAAAGAGAAGGTAATGTTGGTCCTGTCCATCTTCTTGTACTAAGAACTATACAGCTGTCTTCAAATTGCTCTAAATGCTTATCTGAACCTGGCTAATACTCATCTGGCTGTTCACAAACAGACAGACCTAACTGTAAATAGGTAAATTCCCATACAAGTTCCCCAGACCTTGCTAATTATTCTTCATGGATCAAGTAGGATTTAATAGTGTTAAGGGCTTTGGATGATTCTAAATTGTTCCCTGAGCCTCTTGGCACTTTCATGAGTGTTTAGAGGTGCGTGATCATAAAACAAAGTAACTATAGAGATGTTCTTAAACTAAGAAGGCTAAGAAAAAAATTAAAATTAGACCAGAATTCAAATTGGCCTACGATTTACTTTGGGGTGTTATATATTTTTATGTTAGTTGAGCTTGACCAACTCTACCTTGGATTTGCCAAGAAAATAATTGATGTAATCACAGAGCCAAGAATGATAACATGTGAAGATCTGTGGCGGATTGGCAGGACCCCAGATTACAGAGAAAAAGCCAACAGAGTACCTATTTTTAAAAGGCAATAAAAAGTTGTTTGAGAATTGATGACCTTTTATAGAGCGAAAAAGCAGTGCATACTGATTAGCTTGACCTAAATAAGTTTTAGACAGTCTTATACAGTAATGGCAATAATGAGTAGAGGGAAAATGTATTCATATGTCATAGCAACATAACATTAAGTATTTAAAATTGGATAAATGTTTTTAATGTAAAAATATTAGATTTTTAATTATTGCTATTTTGTTAGGATTTAAATCTATATCTTATCAAACATCTAGTTAATTCAGGACATCTGGATTTTGGTCATATTTCTCTATTTTTATCCAGATATGTGTTGTCATTTATGTTCCCAATTACATAGGCATGTGATGTTAAATTCAAAATATTAACAGTCGTTTTTTCAAATGCTGAATAATCCTTCCTTGATATGTATGTAGGCTTTATGTTAAAATTTTGCACATACGACTGAAACCTAATAGTAGCTGCTTTACTATAGAATTTAAAATTAAATTCAAATGATTTTAATAACTAAGTCATTGTTTTAAAATCAAACAAAATAAAATGAAACAAGTGATGATATAAAGTGTTTTAATTCGGAAAGAAAAAAGAATCTCCACATTTTTGAGGGGGGAAAAACCATTTAGAGAATTGTCGGGTAGAAGAAAAAGATCAGTAGTCCCTCAGAGTCCTCAGCAGCATTACTCACTGACTCTGTGATTTGCTGAGAGCTTTCACACTTCTGGCCTTTGTATATAATATTTCCACTGCTGGAACATACTACTTTCCCTTCTTTATCTTGCAAATTATTCATTCATTCTTCCAGTCTGAACCCTGTGAAGCCTTTCTTGCCTTACATTTTGAGTTAGTTCTTTGTCTTCTACGTTCTCTTGATATTTTGTACATTCCGATACAACCAACATTTGTTGAGTGCCTACAACCTACGAAGCACTACATCATGAAATGAAAGTTATATCACAATACATGACCCCAGTATGATCATCTTTATTTAACAGTTGAAAAAGCTGAGGCCCTGAGCAAGTATGTGAATTACCCAAGGTTGCACAACTAGCAAGTAGCAAATAGAGAATTAAACTATATAATTATTTTTATATAGCTTCCCCCCCCCCATCACTGTACTTTAAACTCTTCAGAGGCAGAAAAGAATCTTATTTATTCCTCAATCTCAGCAGCTGCATTCTGACTTGCCATTGGTAAAAATGTATTTGGTGAGCAAATAAATTAATGAGTAAACAATGTAGTGGACTTGCATTAAAGGCAAGTTAAATTTCAGGTTTAAGGAGTTTACTTTTCTCATATCTTCAAAGTAAACATTCAATATATAATCATCAATAATCTATCCTTCATGCTTTACTGTGATTTTAGGTAAGGGCATGATAATGAGTGGTGAACAGTTATTCAAATTATAAAGAGTTAAAGGAATTAGATGTAGGTTAGGGTAGTAGTGCCATGATGATGGTTTGTTTTAATGCCTCATACAATGTTGAGAAATAATCAGTTCATTCTTTTATTAGATTTTTATTCACACTTAATGTGTATAAGATACTTCATCAGTCATTATAGGGTAATAAAGTACATAAACAAAGTCCCTGACTTTAAGTCCTTGACTTCAGAATAAGACAGGATGTAAAAGAGGTGTATCCATAATGACAACACAAGGTAATATGTATCAGTACTAGAGGAGTCAGAAAATAATGTTCTAAGTGATCATGGAAGAATCTATAAAGGGTTGGCGTGTGAGTCAAGCCTTAGACAGGGCCTGTTAGATGGTACAGGTGCTCAATGTTTGCTGAATGTTGAATGGTGCTTTGAAGCTTAAAACTTAGGGGAAGACTTCACTCATTCTTTAATTCACCCAACATATATTTAAATTCTTTAATTCACCCAACATATATTTAAATACATACTAGACACCAGACACTCTCCCCAGCACTGAGATATTGGTTATTATCCCAAATGTGGACCTTTCTTCAAATACATTCTAATTTTATTTGAGATTTTTAAGTGGGAATCAAATTTTAAGATTAGGAAGGATCTTTAAAAATCACGAGCTCCACCTCATCTTTAGTCTGGAGACTAATAGTAGCTTCTAGAATAATCGTAACTTCTAGAGAATTCACATAAACCCTGAATTTTAAGCATGTATTCTTCATCTCATTTTGATAAAATTTACTGAGAGAAAACCACAAATATGACCTAGTACTCTCTTTCACATATTTCCAGCCCCGTAGCTCACCATCATAAGTGAGGAATTAAAGCTACAATAAAGAATCAGCCGTATATTAAAAAAAAAAAATGAAATTAGTCCAAGTAAAACTTTCTTATCAATATTAAATCTTAGCTACTAGTGTGGCAGGCCTGGGTAAATAACTTTAAAAAGAATCATCTTTCACATTGAGCAAATTGAAAAAATACTAAAAGTACTTATTCTTTAGTCCAAGATGGTCTTAAGACAATAGTGAGAAAATCATTTGTAAGTTCTAGTCATTCCATGACTGGATATGAGAGTGACTGACTGAATATGAGAAAACCTCACTGTATTAGAATAGCTCAAACTCCACAGGTATTTTGATATAGGATTAGTGGCTCTGGAAGAGTTGGGATAGAAAGTCCCCATTGGTTCTGAGACTCTTTCTATGAAAGCTCACAAGTAAATAAAAATTTACTTTAACTTAACCATTCTCTGCTAATATAGCCATAGTTTCTGATGGTTAGCTGAGAATTAAAACCCTAATTTATTTTTTGCCATCAACATTCATAAAAGAAAAAGAAAAAGAGTCAGATACCTCAAAACAAGGCTTATCTAACAAAAATTATTTTGTAGAAATAAATGTTCACTTCTAGACTGAAAACATGACACATTTTACATTGGCCTCATATGTCTTTAAAGCAAAATATATATATATTTGACAGTTGAAAAATGATTAACAAGTACGAAAATGTATATTGAAACAGTCCTCTGTGGAACGCTATGCAAGGGGAGGAACGGAGATATAAAGACCCAGGTCAAAATGTCTGTCTTCCCTTTTCAGAATAATTGTGTTAGTTATTCTGTGGACAGTTGTTGAGGAAAAACACCGAAAGTCAATGTTCAATTGGCTTCATTTCTCCTTTGCTTTTCAGAGAGCGACACAATGAACATCCCAGCTGCTGTCTTCATTCTGTGGCCATTTCCTCTCTCCTTTTACCAAAAGACCTGATTCTGATGTCACCCTAGCCCAGGCTCTCTTTCCTACCTGCACACTTCAGAGGTTATTCCTTTTCCCTACTCCAACATCCAGAAAAGAGAAGGAAGCTCATTGCTTATGCTGCAATTTTGATAACCTAACTGGCAGAACAGTTATTCAAATTTTAAGCTTCTGAATGCAGCAAGATCAACCTGGCCTATCCACATAAATAATTTTGACACGATAAGTATGTGAGAGCGATGATAACCGATAAGTGAAGCAATTACCTTGCTTTTTTGGATTATATTAAATGAAGATTCTGATAGAGTAATGAAAAGAGACAAAGCAGACAAAAAGTCAGCTGCAGAGCTTTTGGGCACTGTGTTATCTCTATTATACCATATTGAAATAGAGAAGCTATCACCAATCATGCATTTCTATGTAACTTCTGGCTTCTAACAGTGAACAATGAATAAATTGTCACAAGACAGTAACTGATAAATTGGGATTGGCAGTGCTTTTTAAAAAGCATAAATAAACTTACTAGTCACCTTTTTCTTTCTCAAAGCAGGTTTTAGGAGACTGTGAGAGTGATCCATTGTAACATACGTTCCCTTCTATTTTCTACCTTTGCCCCAGTTCCTGCCCTGAGACAGGCCTGTGTTTAGTAATCAATGTTAAGGAATCAAGACTGTGTTCTGGCATTTTCACCAAATTTCACCAGTCTGTGGTTCTTTCGATTTGGAATGTGGCTTGACTCTCTGGAATTCACAACAACATCAAGTTTGTTTAAAAAGTTTACTGTTGGTAAAGCAAGTTTTATAAATAAGGGCAAGTATAAAATATGGACAATTCATTCAGTGAGCTTAAGGTTCCAGCAGAATGAAAGTTATTTAACAACCCACAAACACTTTAATGATAGCCTAGTCCTGTATTCACAGATCGTGTCGAAACAATATTCCCCTTGTTGCAGGAGGTAGCATAGGCACTTCTACCATCATAAACCCCTTAAATTAGAGAGGCCCTTAGGTGTGAGTAAATGAAATTTTCTAATGCGAACCATTCCAACTCAGTATCCTGGCAAAGTCCATTTACCCAGAAGCTTGCAGGTTTAATGATGACTTGTTTATTAATTTATATTTTCTTTCTCAGATCGTCTGTGATAAGAGAGGGTATGATTTGGGAATGAATAGAATTAATTTCTTTTCACAATTACAGCTTAGGCCACCTAAGCTATTTATATTAACACACCACCCACCATGGTGCAGAGGTAGGAGCTTGAATATGAAGATGGAAATACAGGGTTCAAGTCCCAGTCCCACCACTTACTTATAGTGCGACATTGGGCAAGTCAGATTTACTCCAAGTGTCTCATCTGTGAAATAGGGGTCGTATAGCTGTAAATAAAAAAGAAGTTATGTAATAAACCTAATAAGCTTGGGGGGAAGGGGTGCGGTGCAGCAGGGCACAAGGCAGGCCTGACAAGCTCAGTGACCAAAAGTGACCACACAGGATAGTCTGAACACAAATTCCTAATCAGGCAGTTCATAGCAGGTAGTCATGTCCCAGGCTTATAGCTTCCCTAGCAAATGTCAAATTTTATCTTAAATGAGACTTGTCCATTGTTCTTATGCATCTAAGATAACATATCTTTGAAATGTCAGAGTAATTTTCTTCCCTAGACCCCTTGAAGGCACAACCACAGACACTAGAGCTTAAGACCACCAGAGTAACAGACCACAGAAGTCCTCACTGTTTTCTTATTTCATGCCATTTCTGACCTGTAAATGTTAATTATTAACTATCTTATATCTAATAATGTAAAAGAAGTATATGTTTCTCCATTTTGCTTTTATCTAAGCCTAGAGATATCTCCATGTTGCTCTCTACCGCCTTCTTAATCTACCACCAATGGATTGCACGTACCTTCCTTATGTTTTCTCCTTTGATTCTAAATGTATAAAAGAAACTGAAAATCTGCCATGCTCTGGAGCATTTTCTTAGTCCATCGAGGTCTTGCTTCTGGGCATGTTCTCAAAAATTTGGCCCAAATAAAGTCTTATAAAACGTTTCTGTAGGTTTGGATGTTCTTTTGTAGAGATGATTTAAAGGAGCCCCGTTAGTGAAAATGCTCTGTCAACGATTAGGCACAGTGCGAATGTTAGTGACTATTGATCTGGCTGGTGGATGCCCTCAAGGTTCAAAAAAAGCACCAGGCCCAGTGCTGCCAATGGCTTTATCAAGATTGGAGTTTTAGGCCAATTGCTTGTAATGGCAGGGTCTGCTGACTTAGTTCCATAAAACAAAGAGTATGGGAATAAGCATCATTAGTCTTCTGCTCCTACAATCAGGATCATTTATTTCCTTTCTCGTTAAAAATGCAAAAGCAAAGCATTCACATGGCCACTTTTCAAAATGAAAAGGCCAATAAAGTTATTAAAAGCAAATCACATTTGATTAAACTATTATCATTATGGTGTTTAAAATAACATCCTTTTTTTTTCTGTTTATCAAGTTCCAGTCTTACTGCATTAGTAAAGAATTTGACTTTAAAGATCAGAAAAACAACAACATGGACATGAAGCCCAGTGCGCCCTCTGAAGCTGGATCTTGGGTTGTTTTTCATGAGTTCTTTACAACAAGCCTACACTGCTAGAGCTCAAACTTCCAGACCTCTAGTCACACACATTAATGACAGTTGAATTGAGAGAATCAGGGGAGAGATGGAAGGAGAAGGAAAGATGTTGATATTGCTAACCCCAAAGCAAGGTCTGGTTTTACATTTTCTTGGCAGTTGTTTCGCTTTCATGACACGTTTAGCAAGCTGGCTTCACATAACTATTTGTTACTCATCCTGGTCTTCTTAAATGCATAATTTCTTCCCTGCAACTAAAAAGATTGGTTGTAGGTGTTTCTTGAAATAAAGGCAAAGCAAATTTGTCAGTTTGTACATGGTCAACATCACTATTATCCTTAAATGTTAGAAATCATCAGTCTTAAAGTATGTTATAATAAACTTGACCATGACTGATCATAATGAAAGAGACAGGTATTCATCAGATGTGGACAAGTTATGTGCCTCGAGTCACATTATAAAGATTGGTCATGAACAGCAGCCAGGAGCTCCAAAAGCACTTCCCTTATCCATACCACCCTGGCTACCAGAGCATCCCCATGCCTTTTCCAGAACTCCCTGCCACCTAAAAACTAAAGGTTAATGACTGGCATTAATGACTGGAGGTTCCATATATTCACTCTGATTGGATAATATTTATAACCTACTGGTTGTTAAGTATTTGAATATTATAGATACCTATTCAGTATTACAATGTCAAATAGAAAGAATAGAGAGCTTTATTTCAATCCATGGAAATAAGCTTACATCTGTACCCCTTAAAAGATGTCAAGATAAGCCTAATAGAATTCAAGCAAATATAGGGACATTTAATTTTTTTAGTATTCTATTTATCCTTTTATGTATTCTATTTATGCTTTTATAGGTTACTCTGAGAGTATTTGATAAGAGTTCATGAGCTTGGCACTTCAGATGGGCGTTACACACATGGAGGAGTCCCAAGTTATAGGATTTTGACTACTACTAACAAAGGTCCGTGAACCAGACAAACATCCTAAAAATCTCTTATGGTATCATTCCTTTTACAGCCAGCCTTCAAAACTACGGGGTAGATCAGAAAGAATGAAGCTTGACCCAGCCCAAACAGCACTTAGAAGAGCACGGACATACTTAGACTTGCAAAAATCATGCCAGGCCTATACATGTCCCAGGACCAAAATATGCTTTCCATAAAACCTAGAAAGTATTCCAAGAGAGTCTGAGATTCCAGAGTAACATTACTTATTTATTGCATCTTTTTTGAGCACTTTACTTTCTTTGGACAAGGAAAAAAAATAAGGGCATCTGATGAGAAGGTAACCAAGGATTTAGCCACTATCAAATGAGTGCATCTCGAGGTTTGAGCTTATAGATTTCAAAAGCCCAGCAGATGCCATTGGGTCACATCATCACTGAGTTCGCTGCTATTGATTTTATCACATGGCAAATTGTAGCTGTGGTGGTGTTAGAGGAGGCAGGCATATTCTCTCTCGTACTAAAGAGAGTATAAGTAAAGATATATTCTCTCTCCTACTCCTTTCGGGATTCATTTTCCTTATCCATAGAGTCTAATGTATAGTGGACATTTAGCAAATATTCGTTGAAAAAATAAATATTTTTAGAGATGAAATGTCAGTCCTTTTTTCACACCTCATGCTGGTTCTTCTTGAAATGATTTTCTTTTCATTCTCTTTATGTCAGCTCCTTCTTATTCTTCATTTATTTATTCATCAAATATTTACTGAGTGCTTACTGTAAGCCAGGAACCATGTCAAGCACTGGGAGCCACCCCTGAGCAAGACTTGGCTCAAAGGTCATCACCTCTGAGAAGTTTTCCCTGAGTCTCTTCAGCAGAAGTTGCTCCACATAGAGGTCCCATACCACCTTCGCTGTTATATTTATTACATCACATTCTAATTAGCTGTGTCTAGTTTTTCCCTTACTCTAGACTGTAATACCTTGGAGGAGATGATTGGATCTTAATTATCACTATATTCTCACAACCAACAAAACATTATTTGTGACTGTGGTAGAGCGACTGCAAAAATGACTGCAATTCTTCACCCTTCCCTGCAGCCAGGACCTTTGTTTGCTATATCTCCTTGTAGCTCTTTCCATCAACAAATAGATCTTATTTCCCAACTCCTGAGATCTGGGCTGGCTTTGTGACTTGCTTTGGCCAATAAAACATGGCAGAAGTGATAGCATGTCAATTCTGAGCCTATATCTTAAGAAAAAACAAGCCAGATCTAGCTTGGTGGATGATGAAAGACCCATGGCTTTGTCTTCCCAGCTGATATTCAGCCAAATGCCAAATATGTGAGGAAGGCTAGCCTATACCAGTAGGCCTCAGCCATCTCACCAGTTGAGCACAAACACATGAGTGTGCCCTGCTAAGGTATGCTGAGTCTGGCCCAGATCAACCAGTTATCCAGCTGATTCATAAACTTATGAAAAATAAGTTTGAATTCACTGAGTTTTGGTATGATCTGTTATATAGCAATAGCTAACTGATAGAGTGATGTCCTTTTTTTTTTTAATTTTTATTTTTCTCCTTCCACCTAAACAACAACAACAAAAGATTGTATTTAGACTTGACTAGAAAGCTTAGTATTTTGTTTGGAGAAAAGCAGTCAATTCTTGGTCTTTCTGAAGTTAGCTGCTGTCAATCATGGCTCTGATAAAGATCATGAATTCACTGAATGTCGGATCTGAAAACACTCTAGTGGTCATCTTCCCTACACCCTCAATTTCTTCAAAAGGAAACTGAGCCAAGAGATGTGGTATAACTTACTCAAGATTACCTAGTATCTCACAAAGTACAGATTCAATCACAGTCTATTGCGGTACCAGAAGAGAGACATGGGCCTCCACAGCTATGGCACATTTCTCACCTCCCAATCGAGCTTTGATAACTAAAGTCTTTCATTTATCTTCTTTTTTTAAAGGTACGGTTGGCACGAAATGTTCATAAATGTAATCAACCTTAATGAGGAATGCTATAAGCATCCAAGAACGAGGTTATCTAATTGCTCCAATTACTAACGAAATGCAGTATGTTTATTTTCTTCTGCCCCATTTATAATGTTTTTGGACCCTCACTGTAGGCTAAAGTGATGCCAAGAATTCCCCAACAGACAGATGTGTGTTCATGCATGCCTCCTCAGCTTGAAACTTATCAGTCTTACAAAATACCGATTCCTCAACTGACCACATGATTATTAAACTCTGACTTGGAGGCTATAATTACTCCTGAGGTTTGTTTTCTAGAGGAATTTCATTTGTTGCTGGATCATGTGATTTTTGAAAAATCATAATCAAATACTGTTCGGGCCCAAGAGCTCTTCAAGGAACATTATTTTCCAGCAAGAAAGCTAACACTTTCATCTGAGAAGTATATTTGGGACCTAGCACTTTTGTGTTTGGCTTAGTAGAATGTAAAGTAAATCTTCTTTGCTGAATAGGTAAAGGAACCATGGATTGGAGATTGGGAAGAAAGAGGATGTGGTTGAAGCACGGTGTGTTGATACAGTACTTTCCCAGTGAAAATCAATAATTGAGAAACTGATATGTATCCCTAGTCTGAATGTATAATGAACAACAGCTATGAAGACAAAGCATTTGGTATTGATCTCTTAATCAGAAATCAAACTGAACCTTATCTTATAACAAAATAAAATTAACACTCTTGTTAATTACTATAATTATATTCCCCACATTTCTTTTGATAGCAGTGTCAATGGTAGAAAACTATTTCCTTAAATCGCCTCTTGCCTATTACGAATTACAAATTCATACAATTTTGATAAATGATTTTATTCTCTCCTTTACACTAGCTTTGGGGCCTTTTGCAACAGATGATTTTTCAGAGAAATGGCTGAAAAATAAAGAAATGAGAAAAAAAAAAGTCATATCAAAAAGATTAACTATGTGGAGGGACATCAGACCTTAGAACTACCTATCAATCACAAGGAGGCTCATCTTTCCTTCGATTTTTACTCTAAGGGTGTTCCAAGCAAAAATTAAGAAGTCATTGTGATAGGTTTAGCAGTTTGCAGCCTGAAATTACCACAAAAGTGACGTTTGGCTTAAGGGCCTGGGTTTTTTCCAATGTTACATCACAGTTGAGATCCACTGTTATGGAAGTAGAAGAAAATTCTCAGGGTACCATGAGCAATCAAGCCTGAGAATAAAGTTCATTGCTTTGTTGTCCAGACAAATCTCTGTCAGTCACCACAGAGGCCTCAGACCTCCCTCACTTTACCACTGTTTCTCTCTTGGGCGTTGCAAACAATCCTTTATCTCCCTCTTTCTGGTTCCTTCAGAAGCCAAGAGATCTCAGGTAGAAAAAAGAACAATGAGCTCTGTCAAGATCAAAAGGGAACAAATTATTTGTTAATTTAAATACTTTATCATCTGGATGGGCATAACTTCTTTGAAGAACTGGCTGTTGGCAGCATTTTCCCAAAGCACAAATTCTTCACTAAAATGCTAAACCTCTGAATTGGCCTTGTTAACACCCAAGTTGTGAAGCAGGTAGAGTAAAGGTAAATGTCAAGCCTTACTGCTATTTTATCGCAATGGTCAGAATATAATGAAATTCATTCATTCATTCATTCACTGAACAGTAATTAAGCATCTACTATGTGCCAGGCATGCTGGTATGTATTAGGAGAACCCACATTTTGTCTTTCAACACAGACCAGTGGGAGAGGCAGGCACATAAACAAAAGATTATAGAACATTGTTATGGACATTTTTTTAGCTCTCTTTTCGTAACACTAGTTTCTGTGTCTTACTCAGTGTTCATGGGAGAATCAAGGTACTTTGCTTTGGAAATCTGTAGATTGGAGAGAATGCCAACAGAAAAGGGATGAGTTAAGCTAAGGGCAGGTACATGTTGCCACGGGATAACACAGAAGGCAATGTGGAAACAAGACTGGGAGGACCAGAAAGGCTTCCTGGAAGAGGTGGTTCCTGGGATAGATCTCAATATAAATGTGAGGTGATTTCTGAAGTAGTTTCATTAACACAGAGAATATTAGAGAGGGACTAGCTCCGCATCTTCCCCATGAAAACTCCAGCCTTAGGGAGCAACAATTCATAAAAGCATTTGGATCAGCTGAAATGCCTTTCAGAGTTGCCCATTTTATACTCTGGTAAGCCAATGAAAAAGTTTCTGTGGATTGTTCAGCTCATTCTTGCTGGAAAGTCAATTAACTACTCTGGCCTACTCAACTGGGGGTGTGATGTGGTTTGTACTATGTTTTGTGGTTAACAATTCATTTATATTATTATTATTACTGATGTTTTCTGTTACAGATGCTCTAGAGAAAATTTTTTTGCTTCCTTCCTGGTGGCTCAAAGAAAAAGAGAGTTTTATAAACAAATAAATAAACTTAAAAATTTCCAACACATAGAAAGTGTGGAGAGAACTGTTTTTTGATAAACACATTGGCATTTTCATTTGGAAGTTCCTTGTGTTCTAATGCATGGCTTTCTAGTTGTTCCCAAGTAGTTTTACAGTATTTTAAAATAGAATACAAAAGATTGAAAAGATAGGTAATTTTCTCAGTTAAATTGAGGGTTTAAAATTTCTTTGGGCATTTTAGTGATTTTTCTTGCACATTGCACATTTTATACATTTTCCATTTAATACACTGACGAAGGCATTTCTGGCTTATCTATGAGCACTACCTTGGCTCAGACATTCCTAAATCCATCTATTTTAAGAATTTTAAAGTACCTCTTATCATTTCAAAATTCAGATTCAAAGTCAGGGAAAGGAAGAGAGATATTTGTTCTTGGCCTCAGTCCCATTCTGAACAATATGAGTTTGATATTGTAGCTTGGAGAATGAATTTGGGATGTGTATAGATTTTATTTTAAAACTACTTACATTTCCCCTTTCATGAACAAGCAAATGGTGGTTTTGCAACTTTCTTCCCCAACTAAGAACACATCTATTGTGAAAGGAACCCTTTCTTAGCTGTATCTTACTTGTTTATGGGAAGATTAAAATTCTTTACTTAGAAAATTCCTTGTGGAGAGAGAAAGTTAATAAAAATCATGATGCTATTTGTCTCATGAGTTCTTGGAAATTTAGGCACCTAGACAGAAAAGGTGAAATAAGAATCAAGTCTTATTTCCAGTTCATAATGGAAGTGAGCTGAGGAAACTGAGGCTTCCAGGCTCCTTCAGCCCTGGGAAAATCTAATGGAATTCTTTAGGCCATCAATTTTATTTTGCGTTTTGGAGTTTTACTCTTTCTAGAAGTAACTAAAATGACTCCAGTGAAATTACAAAGACCACATAGACTTAACTTCTTAGATGACAGTGTTCCACTGCCAACACCCTCTTCCTCCTCTGTGTGGGAAAATACTGCATAAGGTCCAGCATTTGTGACATCTCCTCACTTCACTCCTAATATCCTGAGATATTAAAAGTTAGTCTTACCTGGGGAGCAATGACGTGCTTTTCTCTTTTACATCTCTTTTTGTAGGGCCTATAATTGTGTCCTGTTGGATCGTGTAGAGTTTGTGGACCACTCTTTCTGGCAAAGTGGCACATGCTAACATCCTAATAATTTCTTTCATTTCTTGGCTTTTCTATTTCATTATGGCTCTTCCTCCGTGGTTCTTGTTTCCAATCAAGTTTTTCTTTAATGAGACGTGAGAAAGGCTCCTTTTGTTTTCTTTGCTGTTTGTGCTTCTCCTCACCATCACCATGGGACCATTTCAAAGTATCATTTTTAAAGGTCATTTGTTTTGTTCTATTTGCAGTTGAGCCTGACAATGGGTTAACGAGACCCAAACAAGCCATATTAAAATTACGAGCTGTATGATCATAAACAACTATTGAACAAAAGGAGAAAAAAGCAAAGAAGCTTCCTCTCAAGATCAACACTGAAAATATTAGTTAAAATGTTAAAGTATATTAGCCAATTACATAAAATCCTTTTATATTGCCTTGCTTCATTTCAAACATGGCTTGGGCTATTTTGTCTGTGAACTCAAGTGGAACAAAAAGCTACAGAATGCAATTTGTGTCAGGAGCTGGACTACAGAAGGACAACTAATTCTAATTAGTACAAATTCCCCATAGGCCAGAGGGAGGCCAAGTGCAAGAACCAACTGCCTAATGTGGTTTCTATCTTGCAACAGGTGGGCCAAGGCCTTCTAAAGGTTGTCATGGCAATAGCCAATGGTAGACCTTTAGCTGGACACCAGTAATTAATTGCAGGCATGTCCAGCTTTTGAATGTGATATCTTTTAATACATTTCTGAACAAAAAGAAGATTGGCTCTTCTAATTGGTTAAAATTAAAACAGCAGAAGGCTTTGCCAAGAACTACTGTGATATAGTGCAAGTCTGATTTCTGCTTCCCAAACTTAGATTCTTGGCCTATCATTACAGTAAAGAGAAAGGTACTTACTTCTGATAACATGAATATTAATAAATGTGGGCTCAAGAGCAAAATATTCATGAGTATACTATTTGACCACACATTAGGCATTTAAAAAACATACCTTTTAAATTCTGACAAATTATCAGAAATATTTATCTGATTTCCCGATTTTGACTATTTATAGCCTACAGGCAGCTATCATTTAGTTAGTAGTGATCTTTTGTAACGGCTTTATGCTTGAGGGGTGGCCCCTGAGCACTGCGTGGTTTGGGGATATGGCCAAGAACTGGATAGTGGTAGAGTGGGAGATTGAAAAGAGACAGCTGCATTATGTGCTCCCCAGCAATCTCCTGGATGCTCAGTGGCAGGCCCTGGGTATCCCTTCCAACATTCGTAAGAGTCTTAAAATCTAGTCGAGGCCTGCTTTAGCTGGCTATTTAAGAAACATGGTATAGTCCAGTTTTAACAAAGTGCTTGAGAATAGAAAGAAAGAGAGTATATGCTCTTCCCTTTAAGTGTGGAATTGTGCTGTTGCATATTCTGAAATTATAATAAAAAGAATAACCATAATGGGAAAAATAGCTAACGTTCATTGAGTATTCCTGTGTGCCAGGCATTGGGGTAAGTACTTTATGTGCATTACCTTATTTGATTCTCCTAGCGACATAGGAAATAGGTATTATTCCAGTTTTAAAGACTGGGAAACAGAGGCGTGGAGAGTTTTATTTGTCCAATATCTCCCAGATAATAAGGAAGAGAGTCATGATTTGAATCCAAGCCTAATCCTAAGGCTTGCTCTGTTCACCAAAGAGAAAGCCACTGAACCAGTGAGTTTAGTTGTGTTTATTTATTCTAGAAAACAACCCCACCCCCTGCAAATATTCAATCCAAAACATATGTAATATTTGAACTCTGAGTTCTAAACCCTGAACATGAATTCCTTAACTGTGACTCCTTTTATTGAAATGATTTTTTTCAAGGGACCTTTTATTAAATGCTTATACTTCTATTTACAGGTCCATTCATCCCATTCTTCCCTTTATGTTGAACATAATGGGAAATGAAATTATTCTCTTTCCTCGTTCTAGTAACAAAAAGGTAAATACATAGGAAGGATCTGTTCCCTTCCTCACCGTATCAGCCAAAAACATATTTAAAATTTTCCGGCCACTTCTCTTTTACGTCTGAGTTTTAAAAAAATGTTCTAATGAAACAAAGTCGGATTCAATCCATTTTAAGAATTGGATTTTTGAAAATATGAGGTTCTAAGCAAAATAATGCCAAATTATCTATTCACGAGGATTAACTTGTTTTTATGTACAGCACAGCTTTTCCTTGGTGAACAATTTCCCTTTGCCTTCATTGGATGAGAAAAATAAACATAGGAGTGTTTTGTTTTGTTTTTTGTTTTTTGTTTTTTTTTGAGATCTTTGTTCTTTAGGTGAACACTTGAGTTTGAAATATTAGAGTGAGTGAATAACAAATATTTGAGGAAAAAGAAAATTAAGCATTTTCAGGAATTCAGTTCCCTAAAAAAAAGTCTTAGCACAGTTCTTTGACCTCCTTATTATGGTTATGTTACGTGGGCAACAGACTCCCTCATTGTGTTGCAACATGCCCCCTGTGTTGATATGCATATGGGCTAATGCACATCACCTTTACCTACACATGCTCAAAACAGAACAGTTTTTAAAATTTATTGTAACAGATGGAATGTTTCTGGGCTGTGGACTACAAAAGGAGAAAGATTTTAGAGAAAGGTATTGCTTTTATACTGTTTCTTTATCAGGCCTTACTGCTCAGTAAATAAGGCAGCCATTGGATTCTCCGTGGATTTACTTTTAAGAAACAATTGGACTGAAAATGCTCGAGAGAGTTGTGAGCCACCACCTTCGCGCCGCCCCCCCATCTTGTTACTAGAATCGTTTTATTAATAAAATGCTCTTAACGTGACCTCCCAAGATTTTCAACTCTTATTGCTTGGGTGGCACTAGAGGCTGAAACGAGGCTCCTTTTAATAACACATTTGCATAAGTTGATCTGAAAGATCCCCATGTGATTACATGACTCCAGGGTTGGCCTGTCATCTCAGAAAAGCCTGATGTACTTGTCCCAAAGAGATCAAAACTCAAGAATTAACTAGTCTTCATAAAACGAGAACATCTCTAGGAGCAGTAAAACAAATGATTATCATTTCTTTTTGGCGTTGGACTATGCCAAGCTAGAGAAAAACAGAGCTTTCAAACGTCGACAATCTGGTATATTGAAGTATGACCATTATTTTTTATTTTCCACATTTTTGGTCCAAAGACAGTTCTGAGTAATTGATTCCCATAATGAGCTATGGTTCGTTAGTCAATTTAATTTATAATTGAATTGGATGGATGTAACTCTGTGTAAAATTGTCTCTGAAGAATCTGTTTTGTTCGTCTGTTCAACTTCTGACAGGGATGGAAGAAAATCTAAATTATTCCTTCCTGCAAGGGGGAAAAATTCAGTCTCAGCCTCCCTGGTGAAATTAAGAGAAAAAATATTTTTAATAGTTGCCATGCAAAAATATTATGGCTTTACTAAAATTTATACAAGCACGTCAATTAACACATTCATGGCGAGGTTGGTGGATTCAGGCATTTGAGTAAATGCCTGAGGCAAAGACCTTTCCTGAGTTTCAAGAAGGATTTTTCATTATTAGAAAGAAAACCAGCTCTCTCTGCATTTATTTTTATCAGTTATTGACTAAGATGGTCTTATTGCTACATAAATATGCCCAGAAAACAATAGCTCTAATTCTCCAGGTGTTTTGTAATCATCACAACTTGTATTTTCTATATATTTCCGATAATGGTGTAATTTGGGGAACAATTATTAAAATAACCAAGTAAAGTTTTTTTCTTAAGTTTTGAAAGACTGTCAGGAAATTTTTAACTTAAATTGTTAACAACAGGCTTGCATTTTTGCTCAAAAAATTTTCTCTTATTTCCCAAGCCCTTCACATTTAAAACTTTTACAACCATCTTAGAACACACTCCAAACAAAGCCATAATTATGTAAAAAGAAATGTTTTACAGTTAATGCCATTTAAGACACTCACCAAGTGCCAAAATGCATAGGATTTTGGTAAAAGGCAATCTGTTCTTTGAGGATAATGCATGCAAACTACTCTTGTGCAAAACCTGAGGCAGGAATAGTATACCGCTTTAGATCGCACCTATGAAGCCGACTTTGATACTATGCCCAGAAGTGGGTTACAGGCTGTGATTTGAATGAAGTTTAATCATTTTTAGAAGTGAAGGGCCTTTAGGGTACTCTTGTTCCATAAGACTTATTATATCTAAGAAAGACGGAGGCATAGGTTTTATTCTTCCTTGTTAACAATAGTAATACAGTAATGATCTCTAATGATGGACTGTTGTGTGAAATAGACTGACTGGGAAGAAAAGCTAGATGAAAACAGCTGTCATTTTACATCGTCAAATCCTGTTCTTATGTGGACAAAGAGATCATGAATTCTCATCCCATAATCTGATGGAGAAGGCATTATATCACTGTATGTCCACTGCCATTTGCATGAGCTTTAATCTGATCCCTTGCAAATGTTAAAAATATATATTTCAGTTAGTTACAATGATACGAATAAATAAGGTCGAATTAAGGTGGGTCAGGATATAAAGTTCAAATGTTATAGTTCCCAAGAGACATATCTTTTTCTGTTTCTCTCCGTGCACATACCTTTGACTGTTCTCTCTCTCTGTCTTGCTGACCTTCGTAGGGCTTTAACCAGTTTTTATTTTTATTATTATTTTTATTTCTCATACAGACAGAAAAGATATTTCATTTGGAAAAATACTGCCCAAGTGAGCCAGGCTTGATTTTGGCTCTCTTATTCTAAACAAAGCAGGAATTAGCTTTATCGGGTGAACAAAATCACCAGGGATCACTTAAATTCATAATTGTTACATTCCTTCTGAAGAATTTTTCAGAAGGACTCATCTTTTATGTAAGTCAGCTATGTAAAATGAATTGAAAGGTGAATCTAACAAAATATTCAAACCCACATCAATCATTCATACATAATGCACAGTTCAATGAGGGCCGACTCCAGAGCCCAGATAAGCAGTGTCACAGTAAGTTATGTTCTATGGCAGCAAAATCAGTTGTGATCAATCACCCAGTAACCAGCATAAGTTACATTTTTACTTTAGTTTTTAAACTCTTTTCGGTGTACTTTGAAAAGTATTGTTTTTATCTAAAGTAGTAGATCAATATCGGTGATCAATAAGCATTCATTTCCAACTAACAAGGACAAAGGCAAATGAATTCCTTTAAACATTTTCATAGCAAGGACTGTTGGGTTGAATAGTAGATCATTAATATGTCAAATTTTAAGCAGGGCCACCTTAAAAATCTTCTCTAAAACAACTCTCAAAGAACACCCTTGTTCTTCAAGACAAGTGTTCCATTTCTAGAGTTTCCAGCGAAAACATCAAAACCTTGTCTATTCATAGGTCCTGCAGTTTCAATATGAATCAAATAAAATGTAAATCATTATTTATTGATAGTTTTGGCCTTTGTGAAATTTTGTAACGTATCTTGTGTGATGAGGTGAAAGCTCTTGCAATGGCACTAATGAATATTGAGTGGAAAATAGTGGGGTTCTGTTCGTGGACCCATGCTTACTTCCAAATGTAAAACTATGGAAGGAGGCCTGCTTACTGGTTTTGAGATCAGGAGAAAGAAGAAAGATTTGGACACTAGTGACAGTAAATCTTTTCTAACTCTTCACTAGTTCATGTGCTTTCTCTTCTAATAAATTCTTCAAAGGCAGAGACTGTGGTTTATATTTCATTATATTTAGGAATTGCCAGTATATTTTCTAACTGATGAAGATATTAAGAAAATATCCAACAGAGATATTTCTCCAGAACGTTATATTTTTGACTTAAAAGCCATAGCTTACCATAGGTTAAGTGGCTGGACTTCTACAACAGCAGAGGTTCAGCCTGTCTAAGAGACACATGAGAACTGGGTAGGCACATCACCGGGTCAGAGGTATCGTAAAGCGATCTTTAAAGAAGTAAAAGACTTCAGGCTTTGAGAGTAGAGAGAGACAGTGTGGAAAATGGAAAGGACAAGGAAGATGGTACTCAGTCCTTCCTGAACCAATGTTCTTAAAGCTCTTTTTCGTGAACACCCCTTTAAAAAAATCCTTTAAACATATCTCTATACCTGTTTGTTTATAAGTTATATACATGTGCCACTATTATAGATTAATGTCTCAAGCACGACATACAGAACAAAACTTATCATTTATGACAATGAATGTAGCTGCCTTAAACATTTTTTTAATTATTTTTGGTTTACTTACTGTCATATAAAATTATACTGTCCTTATTTTAGTTATTAATGTGCTTTTTGAAGAGATGTTAGGAAAAGTAGATGTGTCAGCTCATGCTTACATTACCAGTAACATCTTTGACCTGTAGGTTTTGCAATCTGTGTTAATTTCAATCTATAGTTTTGTAGTAATTTTAAAACATATAAAGGGTCCACTTGCGAGGTTGGTGTAGAACTAAAGTGAAAAGACAGATTCTATAAATCCATGTTATCAGTATGTGTGACCCACGGCGATTACATGTTGTGTATGCAGCACCTCTGTCCTCAGAATCCACTGGTTATTGCACCATTCAAGGCTCTCTTACATGCATACACATCAAAGTGGGCTTGAGAGTCAATTCATATAGCAAATACTTGTAAAGCTTACCTTTTACATAAATGTAAATGAACATCCCAATATTTTCTCCTGATTACCAAATGATCATCCTGCACAGTCATTTTAGAGAACTCCATGATAGACTATAGAGAAAATTCCCCACTGTTCTCTGGGCATGAACAGACTTCAACTGACATGAGCAAATCTGATAGACACATTGGCTTATAATATAGACAAAGAGATTCACTTCTGCTTTAAGCAATACATAGAGATAAGAATTTATTTATGCATTTATTAATTCTATAAACATTTCTGGAAACAATCTGTAAGTCTGGCATTAAGTCTCCCTGTCCATATGGAATTCATGGTCTAATGGATAATAGGGAGGCAGGAAATTATAATACATTGGAATAAATACACTAATGGCAGCAAGCACAGGTGCTCTGTGCACCGGGAGAGATAGCTCATGGGGATGTGTAAGGTCAGGAAAAGCTCTCTAGAGGAAGTTACATGGAAGTTGAGACCTTCAAACTGAGAAGGACTGATCCTAAAGTGAAAGAGAGCAAGATGTCTTAGAAGAACTGAAGAAATCCTTTGAAGACTGGTGTATGGAATGTCAGGTAGTGGGAAATGAGACTGAAAAGGTTGAAAAAGAGGTTAAATTTAGCAAGGTATTCTATATTCTGTTATTAAAGTTTGCACTTTATTCTGAAGGCAAAGGAAAGCATTTCAACAGGGGACAGATATGATTAAAGGAAGTCAAGTACAGAAAGTATTTAAGATGATGCCTGACATATGCTAAGTACTCAGTAAGTGGCAACTCTGATGAACATTATCAATATCAATATCATTATTAAATCTGATTTATCAATATTATTATCAGCTTTGATCTGTGGAGCCATCCTTCTAGTTGCAATTTGGAGAACAGATTGAAAGAAACAAGACATTTTATCTGAGCTCTTTGTTCTTAATAATTTCTTCTCTTTACTTACTGAGCCCACTTAGTTCTATGCTTTCCCTCTTAAATAATCTTTTTATAAAATTTTAATTTTATCCACATATTTATTTGTTACTGAAATGGATTAAGGTAAGAGAGGACTCTTGGGGAAATAAAAATGGATAAGACTTGGAGAAGTGTTATTGAAGAGTTTTCATCATAGAGAATTACGTATTTCACGTGGAAAACATTTCACATTGGACCCGTTAAGAACACATACCTAATAAATACTTGTTGACTGACATAGCTTTTTTGTTAATTTGAGCAACCCTCTCACTCTTCAATGCATGGATTACTTACTCTTTTCCTATATGAAAATGTTTATTGTCTTCCCTCTCCTTTGCAGTGTGTGCGCACCTTTGATACATATGTTTGGTAAGTTTATATGATTGCATGGTCAATTCCTTTGGCCTGCCTTCCTGGAGCAATTAAAAAGACAATTATCTTCTATTTTAAATATTGCACTGAGCATATTTGTCTACCATTGTTGCATTAACATCACAAGTCATATCCCACTGAGATAAAATTTACACTGAACATTTCTTTAAATTATGTAAATATTATCCAATGTATTGTTAATGGTGTTGCTGATGATTTTGGAGATCCTTTCTCATTGTGTCATTGACATCTGCACAGAAAAATTTAGAGATATTGCTTTTCTTTGATAGTCTCAAGCTGTCGTCTTGTTAAAAGAAAAAGCAGCCACAAACCTTTCTCTTGTTTGTTAGTCTTAGTTCAAAAGTGTCCAAATAAATACAGATGAGGAGTTTCATATTCTTAGTAGGGAAGATGGGGTTATGAAAAATTATCTTAGAAATAGTCAGGAATCCATGAAAAGTGCCAATTTTAAAGGTACAGGTACTGGCTGTTAAGGGGATAAAGGACTAGATGCTATTAAAGCCTAGCTGTGTTTTAAGCATTTCATCATACGAGGAAACAGGCGGCTTATTCCCAATTTTGGATACACTAATACCTGCTGTGCTGAAATTAAACATTGCATGAAACAGGTATTTAGAATGCCCATCAGAAAAAAGATTAAAAACAGTAAATCTCAGGCCCATGAGGCCTAGACTAAATCTGGCAAGCAGCCTATTCTGCAAAATACTTCCTAGTTTTGAAGACAGCAAACTTCAGCTTGGCCAGGCAAAGACCAAGGACAAACACTTCAAGAGAATCTTTTATTTTCCTTTTTTTGCATGAAGGTACTGATGCCTCAATCTTTCTCTTAGTGAAAACAAAATTTATCCTCAAAAGAAAAAACTTAATTCCCTGAGACAAGAGTGTAAAAAAACCTACCAAAGGGAAGAGTGTGCAAGCAAGAAGAGTACCTCTTCAGAGGATGTAAGGGGAAGTCCACATGGAGATGTTTGAAGGAACTGGTCTGCATGTGGGACAAACTATCTCCATCTGTCAAAGTGTGGGGTTCTGCGATTCCACCACTTTCACTGAATTAACCACAACGAGGATGATATTCCTCCAAATAAATAGCAAAACAAATATTAGTTTGTGATTCCGCTTAAGAAGTCTGAAAAGGCACGAGAAAGGCAAACATAATTTAAAGTTGGCATTAGAAAGCTAAGGATATATAATTTGGAACAGATGATTTTTGTGTGTGTGTGTGCATTGTCAAGTTATAGTTTATTTTTGACTTATGTGTGTGTTTTCCCTTTTGGGTGCATTTTCATCTAATACTGTTCCAGATTTATATATGTAATATAACCTAGAGAATGATGTACAGTATGCAATACTGGTATTGTTGGTACTATCCATTTAAAATAATAAAAATTTAAAAAGACAAAATGTAATGATAATAGTAAACAAAAAAAATCAATGCTTTTCCAGTTCTCATTTCTATGTTTGCATTCTCTTTTCTTCTGGCAGGTATAAGTTGGGTGTTTTAAACCTTTCCTCTTTTTACCTTCACTTCTATTTTCCTTCCGTGTCATAGCATTTTTCTGACTCTAATTCCCTGTACATTTCTTCTTATTTTCATATTTACAATAAGCTTTGAAATTATTACTTTTTTATTTTTAAATACTCAGTTTTCCATATTTTCCTTGCCATTACCTTTAGTGTTTTCTCTATACTTGCAGTGTTTTTAAAGCATCATTTTTTTGTCTTCACTCTTTCTTCCTCCTTTTCATATTCTTTCTTTCTCTCAGTTTCTACTATGTCTCAACTTGTCTCTTCTCTTCACCTCCTTCACTCTTCCATTATGCCTTTTCCTCTACTTTTTTCATCAGCTTCTTCTTCCTTCCCTTCCTCCCAGACTTGCTCACTTCCTCATTTTGTTTTATTTCTTTCTCTTATCAGTTTATCTCTACTTCTTCTTTCTCTGATTTTTTTCCCTTTAAAATAAACCCAGTTGTAAAGGTAAAACTGGAAATCCTACAAATATAACTTGTGTTTTTTCTTTGAAATACTGAGAATACCAACAACAAAAAAAAGTATATAGAGATAAGCAATTCATGAAAATAATATATAAGGATCAAGTCTGTTCTATAATATTAGCAAAAGCCTTAGAATTGGACTGATCAGAAACTTTTATAAGTGTATGGATACTAGACCAGTAAACTATGGGAACTATTAGCTTATAGATATGTCATTTTATCTCAATCTCTAAATATCTAAGAAAGTTATTAGACTTTACCAACTATATATTGTAAATTTACCAAATTTATTTATACTCACAAAATGTGTTCTGGGAATTCGTAGGATTTCTGCTTGGGCTGTTATTGGCCTTTTGGCTTCAGACATAGACATATATTGAAAGCAGCAAATCGTTAGTCATGAAGTTAGCTCAGATCCAAAGAGTGAACACTGGCAATACTTGATATCAACCCTGGCGGCTAAACTCTGGTCCCACTCAAAGTATTCTCAGAGAATTGAGCAAATTGCTCTTTTTATTTAAGGTGCAGAGATGGGGACAACCAAGAACCTACAAATCCTAGTTACCAAGTTTTAGAATTAAAGAAGTACATAGGAGGGTTCACAGAGATTAATAAATCAAAAGGAAATTACTAGTTTTTTGTGTCTTTTTTTTAGATTTTAGGTTGGTAGATCTACTGTATTGACTTTTTAAAATTTGCACTTTGTATTAGGGAGAAAAGAGTTGAGAAGTATGCCATCATTTCCTACAGGACTTCTAGAATATGTGTGTGAACAAAGTTTACTCTGATGACTCAAACTCTGACATCCCGTTAGTTTATAAACTACTGTAGCAAGAACTAATGAGGGGTCTAGACAGAGGCTGCCTTGAAAGTAGGGCCATAGTCTTCTCCCTATTTCTTAGCTTGGAGTCTAGCACATACTTTTGGTATAAGTCAGCTTTCACTAGGGTAGGTTTTCATCACACAGGCTTGTTTCTCACTGGGCTGTGACTCTGTTCTGCTCCATATGACTTTTTCATTTCAGAATCCAGAATCAGAAGTAGCAGGCATGCGCTGGGACATGCCATTGTTCTGGCAGAGAGGAAAGTACAAGAGAAAATGAAGAAAACAAAAGAGATGAAGAAAACATATGTAAAGATCCTTAAAGCTTTTACTCAGAATGGGTATACTTGACATTCGCTCTCTTTTCATGGGCCAAAGGAAGTCACATGACCAAGCCTAATGCTAGGTGGGCAGAGTTTATTTCTCCCAAGGAAGGTGTTATAAGTTACATGGCAGCAGATTGGACCTAAAATATTCTTGCAGGGAATGGGGAGTGATTAACTGGCAACAATAATATGATTTCCACACATAATTAATACTACTGAATTATAACCAGAAGTACTTAATGACCAATAATATATCCTATGGTGAATGTATAGACACATGAAAGTTTTAAGAATGATTTTCTTTTTGTTTATCTCCTTCAGCAAGATCCTCCATTTACAAGAGCAATTGAATAACATCATCAGATGGATTGCTTAGTACTGATTCAACAGACATAAATGATCATAAAATGATTAAATGATCTACTATGACACAGGAAGAATATATAGAATTATATTTTTTTAAGAAATGGGAAAGGAGTTTTGGTGGAGTACTTAGACTAGAAATTGTTCTACTGCCACCCATAGCCAAAGAAATTTTTAAAAATCTCATTTATTACAACTATCATGGAGGGGAGAAAACTGTATGATTTTATAGACTGTCCATGCTTAGACATATATACCAGTCTTTGCATAGATAGATGCGACAGCTAATCAAAACATATTGTTAGAGTTACATGTGGTGAAAAAGACTCAGGACCCAAAATCTGAACCTTTGCTGACTTCCCTGACAAGGACACTTTGTAGCCCAGGTGCCTCTCTTTTCTAGCTCCTTGCACAGTTTACAAATGTGCTTTTGGATTTATCTTTCTTCTTTACCGGACTCCATGAGGGATCAGTGCCCTGACGCAGGGTAGGTGCTCAGTAATATTTGTTAAATGAATCATTGAATGTGGAATAGTTGCTGACAGAGATGCTGAGAATTCTCTACAATTAGCATGTCAGTCTTGATAGAAGAAAATGATGGATCTGGTGTAAACCCTGGTGGACTATAGACTATTACGCAAGAGACCGAAAGTGAGACGACCAATCAGATGAGCATAGATGTGATTCAGCTCCCAAATGCAAAGAAACTTTAGTTCATCCCAGGCCTATACTGTAATTAGATTTGTATCTTAATTGTAGTCTGTGGTCTATGGTCATATCTATATTTAAATTATTTAGCTTACTCTGTATATTTCATTACATAATATATAATTAGACATTCTAAATATTTCTCCTTTTTATTCAAAAAATTTTTCTGAATTAAAAATAAAATTTTGTATGACTAAGAAGTTCTAAAATGGGTAGAGCTAAACTGGCTTTCATCATGTGTCCAGGTAGTTAGAGAAGAAAGATCACAAGGTAAATAACATCATTCCTAGAGCCTACCTGAGCAAAATCTGATTCCCTTAGGGCGGTCTCCACCTACACAAACACCTTGCACACAATAAGCATTCAATAAGCATTTGTTGAATTGAATGGGAAAGTTAGAGACAGGTTGTGGTGATCAGACAGACAGGCTAACTTATAGCCAGCCTCAGAAACCCCAAGACTGATCACTAGCTGAGTATGTCTGAACAACTCATTAAAAAACAGGAAAAATGCAGGAGAGCATTTCTTCTTTACCCCATTACTCTATGGGAAGTATAAATGAAATAATTCATTTACATAACAGCATAATGTGCCTAGATATAACAGATTATTTGCATAACTGCATAATGCCACTAATCAGGGAAAAAGCATTAAATATTTCTGGGATATGAACATACAGAATTATATAAGGCATGCATATCAACCAATAATCAGAGCCTTCTCTTTTTTGAAACTTGTATCCCAACAGGGAGAAAAATCTACAGAAATGAATGAACCTCCCAGCATCATGAAATGAAGAAGGGAATGCTTATAAGACACCAGACTGCACGATCTGGATTCGATTTCCCCACCAACATTTTTTTCCTACATCAGAAGCAACTGATAGGGACCTGTACTCATTGGAATACAAGAACAAGGCCTTTTGAAAAAATAATTTTAGGATGAATAATGAGGAAGGAAGGACGAGTTTGCTCTCTCAGGTATCAAATGCCTCAACTTTCTTGTTAACAATAATAGTACTTGGAGGCACTAGCAGGATTAGGGAAGAAATAAAAGGCAGTATGGTTTAGTGAGTTTTAATAATCTTTTTTTTTTTTTTCATAACCAGAGTAGCTATGCCAGGTTATATATTTACTTAAGTGCAAAAGTTCTTTAGCATACACAACTCTGCTGAGTTCATTATATTTTTTAATGTATTTCAGACTCATTTGAGATCCTGATTTCCCAGTACAAACTAGAGTAACAAATATATAATTATTCTCATAAATAACTCAGCACCTTATATTTCAAACAAGTTTCCCCACAAGGCACAAATGCCCTATATTAAATTCTTTTAAGTGTAAGTTGATTAAGGTAAAAATTAGTTGTTATTACCTTATGGACATTTTAGTTTTAGCAGCAATTCAAAGCCAGGTCTATCACAAGTAGATTTGTTGCCGCCCACAGGTATAATCATCAGGAAAATTAATAATCATGTTCAGTGTGACTATAAATCATTGCGGTTTAGGCAATTAATTTCTGTAGAAAAATGAAAGATCTATAAGTATTATTACTGTGCAAACTACATGTTGTGAAAACCTAGATCCAACACAGTCAAATTGCAAATGCAGGGTTTCTAATTTCAGAGTGTGATAATATGGGGTCATCAGAGACAGGGAAGCTGATGATTCTGAATAAATAATGTGATAATTTTTATCAGTTTATGACTGTAGCTTGCAGTGCATACAGTAGTCAGAATCTCTAAACCTGATGCAATGGAAAGAGTTGGTAATTTCTAGTAAAGGCAAAGAAAGGGCCTAGAAGAAAATGAACATGGAGATTTAAACAAATTCACCCTCATGGCTGGGCAAATATCCTGAGAGCCCTCATGTAAGGCATACTGCTTGCAGAATTGTTTCCACAAGACTTTTATTCTGTGTATAAAGTCAGATTGAGGAAACGAAGACCTCTAATAAAAAGATAATAACATCTACTCATTTGTGAATACTTACAGTGTACCAGACAATCTCCTAGGCACTTATTTTCTCATTTAATTCTTACAGATGTCTTATAAAATGTGTATGATTATCTACATTAATAGACCAAGAAAGAAGCTCCAAATAGTTAATTAATTTGTTCAAGAACAAAAAGCAGGAAGATGGTGGAGTCATGATTCCCACCCAAGTCCACCTTCAGAATCTATGGCCTCCTTCTCTCATGTCATTCTGTTTTTTCTTCCCTTCCCTTTCCCATTTATGGATCCATTCTCTAATTTTCTTTTTCAGGCTTTTTACCCTCTAGTTTTATGCTTTTCTCTTGTTGATGTCTGAGGTTCTCTACTGACATCTATGAGTGTTTCTTAGACAATTAATGGTCCCTCAGCTCAAACGATTGCTGCCCCTTTGTGTAATTGTGGCATTGGTAGGTGTGACAATTTGAAGAACAATTTATTTCTCTTTATAGTTGTACATATCCTCTCTTTTTCCAAGTCTGACTTTCTCTGTATATTCTTTATCTCTTCTACCCTAAATTATTATAATTCTTTTCTAAGAGGCATTAAGTCTTTGTTTTGTGTCCCACATTTTCTAAGATAGGTTTTGTTCTACCTTATATAAGGTTTAAAGAAACCATACAGCTAAAAAAAAAAAAAGAAGAAGAAGGAAAGAAAAGAAATAAAAGAAAGGAAGGAAGGAAGAATGACAAGAACTGGAAAGGGGAAGAAAGAGAAAGAAAGAGAGAAAGAAAGAAAATATTGTAGAATGCCTGTTCACATTAAAAAAAAAAAATTGTCACTTTCCAAAAGATTCATCATAAGTTTTTTTAAGTAGCAAATTAATTTAAAACATTGACTATCATTTTATTACACAACTTTTTGGGGACTCACTTATTGCATAAAGCGAGCTACCTCTACTATTAGTTTAGCAATACCTCACCTCATAGAACACAATTCATGGTCCACAATGTATTTTTACCAACATAACTCATTTGACTCTCAGAAAAAGTACATGAGACGGGTGGGGAAAAAAGGTCTTACTTCTGTTTTTCACCTGAGGAAGAAGACCCTCAGGGATTAGGTGACTTGCTTAAACCATATACTGAGAGGAAAGATAGGATAGGAACTCCAACCCAGGCCTCTATTCTAAAGCCATGGCTTTTTAAATTATAGGCACAAGCTTTTTCTTTTAGATTTTTACTCCCTCAGGTTAAAAATTAACTCATATTCTGCTTCCATCTTTCTGTTAAAATCACTCTGGTTAATGCAATTAGAACTCTCCCAGTTACTGAATCTGATTGAAACTTCAATCCTTCCTTTACCTGATCTTCAGACAGTTTTGATATCCTTGACATTTCTATATTTTCAGAGACATTTGTCCTCCAATCTTATATATCATTTTTTCTAACTCTCTTTTACTGGTTCATCCTTCTTCACACATTTAAATGTTAATTGAGTTATGGCTTATTTCTTGTTTAAACACTCTCCTGTACGATCTTCTTTCTTCTGGTTAAATCACGCTTTTCTTCAAGAATGACTTGAATGGGACATCTCTGATGCCTTCTATGACACCCTCTCCCAGTGTGCATAATTTTTCTTGTTCACTTAAATTTTACTTCACCCCAAACAAATTCAAAGTAGGGATCTTACACAGTTAACATTTCCTCCATTTAGATTCTCATAACATTTAGAAATGCCTTTATTTACACTTTCGTCTTTGTATTGTATTAGCTAAATTTCTGTTATGAGATTGTCCTTGAGAAGTAGGACTCTGGATTTATTTACTATGACACTTCAACATCTACAAATGCTCAGCATGCAGTACTTGTTAGAAAAATAATTGATTAATAAAGAATGAGTAACAAAAAGGAGACTAAAGTACCAAATCAAATCATCCGGTATAACTCCAACTCACTGAATACTAAAGTGGAAGTGCAAGTGATTCTTCCAATTCTTAGGTACAAGGATGTAGATAAGCAAATCATTTGTTATTGTTCATTCTTTAGCTAAAAATATACATATTCCAATGATGTTAAAACAAATAGAGAAGAAAATGAACAAATGAAGGGTGTAGATTTTAATATAACACCAAGGTGTACCTAACCTCACATATTTGAAGGACTCTGTCAATTATAAATTATTATACAAATATTAATGACTTGTTATCGTCATAATTATTCATTATCACTAAGTAATAGATACACTTAATTCTGAAAAATGTTAAATATTTGCAATGAGGGTGGACTAATACTAGAATAAAATATTTCCACTCTTCCTGGTCTTTGTGTTTTCTATCTGTAACCCGAATATTTGATAGACTGGTTCACCTTTTGAAAACTAAATAGGCTCCTGAAATGGTGAGGAGTAGAAAAAAAAGGAATATTTAGTGAGTTCAGAGAACACTTGGAAGGTAGAATTGAGATATTTTACAAAGTTTAGAGCAGCTCAGGTCTTCTCTAGTGTACTTTTCCTTCACTATTTTTCTCTGTTACATTTCTTTTGAGATAAAATATACATGTATTAGAATTCACAGATCTTAAGTAAACAATTCTATAAATTTCAACAAATATATACACAAATGCAGCAAACATTCTTATCAAGAAAGAACAATTCCAACACTCCAGAAATTTACCTTGTGTTCTCTTTCAATCAATTCTTATCCTCTAGGCAACCACTGCTCTGATTTCTAATACCATAGTCTAGTTTGGTCTGTTTTTGAATTTCACATAAGAACTATAAAATATGTATTCATTTGTGCTTAGCTTATGAGTCAACATAATGGTTATGCAATTCATCCATATTATGATATGTATCAGTAGTTTGTTCCTTTTAAGTGTTGCATATTATCATATTGTAGGCATACACCACAACCGTTTCACCTATCTCCTATGTAATGGCATTTGGGTTGTTTACAGTTTTCAGTTATTATGGGTAAAGCTACTGTAAACATTCATGTACAAGTTTTTTTGCAAACATATACTTCTAATTCTTTTTGGTAAATCTCTAGGAACAGAGTTGCTGGGTATGTGTATGTTTAACTTTATGAGAACTCCCAAGCATTTCCTAAAATTATTGTATCATTTTATGCTCTCATCAGCAATATATTAGACTTACAGTTATACAATATCCTTGTCAACATTTAATGTTATGTCTTTTTAATTTTAGCCATTGTTGTGGATGTAAAGAAGAATCTCATTCAGATTTAACTTGCATTTCTTTGCTGACTACTAAGTGATGTTGAACATCCTTTCACGTGCTTACGAACTTTTTGTGGTGTCTTTTCAAGTCCTTTTCTCCTTTTTTAATTGAATGGTTTGTTTGATTATTGAGTTGTAAGAATTCTTTATATATGCTGGATACATGGTCCTTGCCAGATACACACACACACACACACACACTTACACACACACACACACACACATACACACAAAAATGGGAGTGGAGGAAAGAGCAAATATTGAGAGAATAATTTTCTAACAGTACCTTTCAGTGGGCAGACATTTTTATTTTTTATGAAGTCCAATTTATCATTTTTTCTTTTATGATTAGTGCTTTTGTGTTCTCTATAAAAATTATTCTCTGAATCTGAAGGTCATGAAGATGTTCTCCTACTTCTAGAAAATTTATAGTTTTATCTTTCATGATTAGGTCTATGATTTATCTCAAATTACTGTTTTTGTGTGGTAAATGTTCATTTTATTTTTTCATATGGATATTAGGTATTCCAGCACCAATTTTTGAAAGACTTTTCTTTTTCCACTAAATTGTCTTAGCACCTTCATCAAAACCCAATTGATCAGGTATTGTGGGTCTATTTCTGGGCTCTTTATTCTATTGCATTGACCTATTTGCATATCTTTTCATCAATACCATACAGTTTTGATTGCTGTAAGAGAAAAACTTTGAATCAGTAGATAAGTGGAGTCCTTCAACTTTGCTTTTCTTTTTTTTAGGATTGCTTTGTTTTTTCTAAGTTCTATCATTGGTTAAATTTTAGAATTAACATCTATTTCTAAAAAAAGTTTTTCTCTTGCTAATGAAAATGCATTTTACTGTGATTTCATTGAATATCTAGATGAATTTGGGGAGAATTGACATCTTAATAATATTAATATTTAATATTATAATATTGATAGTATTGATAATAATATTGAGTTTTTAAATTCAAAACTATTATCTTAGTCAACTTGTGTTGCCATAACAAAATACCACAGACTGGATGGCTTACACAGCAGAAGGGTTTTTCTCGCATTTCTGGAGACTGGAAAGTCCGAGATCAACATGTTGGCTGAAGTCTCTCTTCCTGGTGTGGTGACAGCTACCTCAGCTATGTGCTCACATGGCAGAGAGAGAGAATTCTTGTGTCTTTTTCTTTACTAATAAAGCACCAAGTCTATCAGAGTAAGGCTTCATCCTTATGACCTCATTTAACCATAATTACCTCTTATAGGCTATATTTACAAATATAATCACATTGGATGTTAAGGCTTCAACATAGAAATTTTGGGAAGACACAATTCAGTGTATAGCAACTATTTATATCTCTTCATTTATTTAGGTCTTTTTTAGTTTCACTCAGCAATATGTTATAATTTTCAATATAGTGGTCTTGCACATTTTTTGTTAAATTTATTTCTAAGTATTTTAGGTTTTAATGTTATTTTAAATGTAATTTAAAATTTAGTTTTCTAGTTTTTCTAATATATACATATATATACACACACACGCGCGCGCGCGCACACACACACACACACACACACAGTTGATTTATATATATTCCTTCTCTTAAGGGACATTTTTTGTAGGTAGACTTGGCTATGAAAATTTGATGTAGAAAAACCTGATAATGTCCAGCAATTAAAAAAAAAAGCATTTGATTTTACAGCCATCTCTTTAGAATTAAGCTGAAGTGACCACACAATTCATAACTTATTCTATAAGGAATAAGGAATAAATATCAGTTTCTTTTGGTGAAGTAGATTTTCTTCTCTTTCTCCATAGTAGTTGATATCACCTCTGACATATTCTTTCACGATGGCTCTTGTCCAGAATCCTGTTTCTGACACTTAGGAAACAAGAAGGCTGTGTTTTCATTAGTCACACATAACTGTTCATATGGGCAGACATCCAGTCCAGTGGTCTAGCTCCTTAACCAACGATACAATTGTGGTACCGTGTATTTTGGTAACAGATTCAGTTTTCAAGTTTCAGGAAGTGTAGCAAATATAATCGTTTAAACTTTTCTAGTGCATATCTATGAATATAAAGTTCCTGGATATGCGGCTATGCTTTTTTATTTTTTAAATGAATTAAATGTAGATTCAATAAATAATGAACCATAACTAAGAGAAATTCTAAAAAAGCCCAACAACTCTATAAAAAATTTAATTCCGTAGTCACAGTACTTCTGATATTCTCACTTTGGGCAATTTTGGGACTCCCTTGTAGGAAAAAAAAAAACATCTTTATAGGTTGTGTATGCCTTGAAGACACTTGGAACTTCAAAAACCTTTTTTTAGTAGCAGGGGGTGAGGGGAAATGTAAACCTTTAGGTGATAAAGTAAAATTGTCTATTCCAAACAAGCTTAACTTTTTTGCCACATTGTTCTCTGAAATGCCATCAGGTACTTAAATTGCAAAGAAAACCAAAGGTAGAAACAATCAGGTTTTTCCTAAATAAAGTCCTACACCTACCTCTTTGAGAGGTATTGAACAAAAATACCAAAAATTCAGCCCTTGAGAGTCTCATCCATTTGACACAGAGCCAACATTTCTATTTAGGTGAACTCACCTCAAGTCTTCAAATAAAGTATCCCACTTAATACTAAAGAAGATGTGAATTCTTCACAGTATATTTGTATGATGTAATTCTCACTGTTGCAATATAACTACAAGTACACACCAGAGCGCATTTATTGTAATCTTCTGTGAAGTAATACTCGGTGATTCACTTTTCATTCTCAGAGTTTGTATTGTTGCTAGATATCTCAGTAAAGACAGAATTGCAATAGGCCATCCATTCAGTCTTGTGATGTTTATTTAGCTTCTTTTAGTTTATCCTCTGGAGAAGCCTTTGATTCTGAAGAGACAGAGGACATAAATCCATCAGTGGGGATTTAGGGCAAATTAGGCTTAATAACCTCAGAGTTGAAATTTTGCCTCTGTACTTTCTAAATATCCATTCCAATTTGTTAATACAGCATAGATTAGTTTGAGGATGACTATATACATCTCTGTTGAGAGTTTTTCATATGTAAAACCTCTTTAAAGTCAGAAATTAAGCGTTGATAGCTACAGAGAGCCTTTAACCCCATAGGATAATAATACAATTTTATAGTCTAGGTTAAGAATTCTTCTCCCAGTTATTAAGGCTGAAGAATGAACCTTGGTCCCAAAGAAAACATGCCTAAAGAGTGAGAAACGTAGCTACTGTTCATATCCCAACAGCAGAGCTGCCACAGGGAAGGCAGAAGATAAAAGTAAGAAAAGAAAACAAAAAGGCTTCCAACAGACAATTCACACATGTCACAAAAATCCACCCTCCTGTGTCTGAAGTCACACATATGTCTCTGTATTTCTATATTTAAGCTTATCTTTGCAATATCTTTGATTGTAGAAGCTATAGAGCTTTTTATTCAAATGGGCATTTGCAAATGATATTTTTCCATTTGTAACACACATCATTTCAAGTCATCCAGATGCCATGAGCTCTTGCTTAGTCCACTAATTTATGCGACTTTGAAACTGTCAGATTAAAGCCTAATTTGACGACCAAATTTCCTTGTTAAATGTAATTAGAAATACAAGGCATGAGGCAACCATACGGCAGCACTAGCTGAGTTAAAACTATCTACACATCCTAAAACTTTTACTCCTTTTCATTTGAATTATCCAGGTCTTATATTTAGATATGGATTTCATTGCCATCAACAGTAGAATTATTTTCATGTTGTGCTGAGATTTTATCAAGGTATTTTGAAGAATGCCACATGACTACTGCAGATGTGAGAAAGCCACACAAATATTTGCAAACTGAGTAAATATATTGTGCCTGAGTTTGTATATTAGTGAAGGTACCATTAGCTGATATACCGTATAATCCCCATATGTAAGTGGTTAATCTTAAAGGGAGATAATTTTTATATAAGATCTAAAATGAGCATTTATGATGAGCGAGGTGGGTCTCCTCCAAGTGGGGGTTCAGGTCCCAGACACCTATCACCTTGTGGCTCTACCATCCTTATGTGATTGTTAATGTAACCATCACTTGAATCAAGCTGATGAATGTTGCAAGAGTATTATGGATAGTAACTAGGAGGTTTTGACAGGCAGGCTGGGAGCTGGCATGTGTTACTCTCACATTTCATTGGCTGACAATCAATCACATGGGCACGTCCAACTGCAAAGAGGGATAGGAAATATCATCTAGCTATGTGCCCTGGAGAACAGGGAAATCCTCATTATTAAAGATAGCTGTGTTTATTTTTTAAAGTAAATAACTGAATTTCTTTAATGAAAACTCTGAAATTGAAAATCTGAGAGTGAACATTTTTCTCTTTGTAGGCACACACCTGAATTTAAGAGTTAAGACTATGTAGTTATGTTTTCTGACTCTCTTAGTGAATGCTTCTTAAAGGTGTGGTACAAAAAGCAATAGACCCAGACTCATAAACTCTGAATTTTTTTTTTCTATCTGGTACTAATTACTTGAATGATCTTAGGAAAGTCACTTTCTGGGCTTCGTTTTTTGTCATTGGTAAAATTAGAGCATTAAATTAAATGATTGCTAGGGTTCCATCCAAATGCTAACAGTTTGTTGTCCTATATTATATCTATAATTAGAAGAATATTAAATGAATATTTAGCATGTTACTTATACTTTATAGCAGAACTATTATTTTTTTCAATTTTAACTTACAGGGCTTTTGTGAGTGTTTGATAAAAGTTTTTACCTTTTTCCCACCTCTGTACAATGAAGCCTTTAAATATTTACACTCTTTCCAAGTTTTCCACTGCCTCTTTTTTTGTGAAACAAAGGTTAACAAAGATATCACTTTTAATGATATCTATTTATTAAATTATTGCAATTTTAGGCTTGCAGGACAAACTGGGTCATGAAGCTTACAGGCTGTCATCTGTAAGGACAGCAAGCGAGAAACTAAACTTGGGTCTTTTCAATTCCCAGCTGTCAAATTTCCTCTAGAAAATAAATGAGATGTTGTTTAACATTAAAATATTTTCTGAAGGTTTTTGCCAAAAACATCATAGAAAATAGATTTTTGCAGATTTCTTTTCTCTAAGTTCTTTTTTTTTTTTTTTTTTTTTACTTCCATGGGTATAGATGTGTGTGTGTATATTTAAAATAACCTACATGTTCTCCAATTTCCTTCATTATGGAGCATATATTTGCAGCCCCAATATTCTCAATAGGAAATTGAAACCAGTTTTTTTGTTGTTGTTATTTAACTTAATTCTTCTTTAACCTCCTTATCCTTCCCAACTCCTTACAAATGCCTATGTTTGTTAGTAAATTCATATAGGACAAGATCTGGAAATTTTCTCACTGAGAGGCAGAAGATGATATGTTAGTTTGCTTCATTTTCTCGATCAGAGAGAATGCAATTGTGGTCTATAGATTTTACAGCACTTCCTTTTTTACTAGTGAGAAAAAAAAAGAAAAGAAAATTAAAGCAAAACACAACCAAAAAACTTAAGAACCTGTTTCTTTTTGTAGGATAAATATCATAATAAGAGGCCAGCCCCTTACCCTTCACAATTCTCCAAGAGTCCATAATTCTGTAATTCCCACTGGGCTCAAGGGAATATGGATCTGGCTAAATATCCGGTAGCACATTACCTGTTTTTATCAGAAAACTTCAAAACACTTCTCCAGCGCAGATTCATTCTCATCACACTTATAGGAAATAATGTTGTCCTCATTTTGCGGATGGGAAAGGGGGGCACTGAGAGCGTAAGGGACAAATTCAGAGCGCGTGGTGGAGCAGAGAATTGTACCCAGGGCTCTGGAGAGCCAGGCTTCTGCTCTAACAACTAGATAAGACTTCCTTTGAGTCCGTGGGTGTGGCTCATATGTTTTAAAAAGATGGCTTATTTTATTTTTAAGGCACAGAGAGACTGCTGAGGAGACAGAGGGATAAAAAAATTTTAATAAGTTCTAGTTAGAAGCTTGAATGATGCATATTGTTAGAAGTTGGAAAATCTCTCCCACCAGGAACAATCAATCCAAGACACTGAAAAGCTATGAAACTATTAACAAACAGAAAAATAGGAAATGAAAAATATTCATAGGGATGTTTAAAGATAGAAATATCTTGGTCTAAACACTAAATTTGAAAATGAAACTATTGCAGCTTCTTTTAAATACACGTCTTCATTATTGATGCTCACCAATGAAATCATATTAGGATGCTTTCAGCTAGACACATTCTCTGTGCATCTATCTCTCCATCAGTATATTCCCAGTGTGATCTTTGTCATTTGATACTTTCATTTGGACAAGGTAGGCTTGTATATTAAGCAAAATCCAAAATATGCCATATGCAATGAACTGTTTCAGTTTCAAAAACATCAGCTTAGGTAGGGTTTTCAACAGTAAGACATTAATAATCTTCTGTGTATGATATGAAACTACTTTTAATAATTGATTAATAGCTCTCTGATGCAAATAGTGATAACAATAAATGTACATTTTGTTGTTGTGTAGGCAGATAAATCGTGATTTAAATAAAAATTAACCTATAATTAATAAACAAGCATACGACAAAGTCAAATATTTATGCCTCCAGCCCTTGAAATCAGTAAACATATACAGCTTTTAAAGTATTTTTAATGTTACTGAGAAAGCATGTACTTATAAGAAGACAAAGGGTGGTTTTTCCAGGAAAGAATGGCTTTTAAAAACTTGTCCAATAAAATTATGCAAATAAGCAGATTTTCATGAGCCCCAGCCTGAAAAAAAAATTATGCTAGGTTTAAAGGGAATCAGGCAATCCACCCAAAAGAGATGTTCTACTTTGTTTCTTTTGGTTTTCAACTCAGTCAAAAGTCTGTGTTGACAAACAAGTTCTGAATTAATCTCCTGCAAGGCTGATATTTGTACTCCTTGATTGTGAGAGCACTTAGAGAAAGTGATGATTTAGGCCTGGGTGACCATGATGAAGCATGAGGTGATGAGGTCCATACAAATGTTGGTAACTGGTAAGACTTTAAGGATGTTTATAGAATTTTTCAAATCCATTGGGAAGTAAGAGGATGCAAAACAGAGCTGTAGAATGGATGTTGAAAAGATGTATAAAATTATAAATTTTTTAGTAATTGTGTCACTGCCAAATCATATTTTCTCTTTGATTTACTCAGTTAAGTCTTATACACTCCAGAGAAACTCAATATGTAATTATAACGAAAATGATGGGAATTACAAATTGGCAATGTGTTATATTGTGAATTTTGTAAAGCAGTTCTCAAAGCGTGGTCCCTGGACCAATAGTATTTGCATCTGGGAATATACTAGAAATGCAGTTCTTTGGGTCCTACCTTAGACCTACTGAATCAGGAATTTTGGATGTGGGTCCCAGCAATCTACATTTTAACAAGCATTCCATATGAGTCAGATCCATGCTGAAGTCTGAGAATCACTGTTTTAAGAACCAAGCAGGACTCCTGGGGTAATTAATGTGACTTTACCGGGGAGCCAAGCCAAATAAGATTTCCTTCAGAAGGTTTAAGTCTTGGGGCTGAGATGAAATCTCTATACCTGTGGACTTAGGCAGAGTCTTAGGACCAGGTACGCTAATTCTAAAAGGTCTTTAAATCAAATACAATTTGTATTTTGAGGATTTGTTTTTCCAAACTTGAACTTTTCCTCAGTGTGCACTCTGGGTTTATTTGGTGGTGGGCCAGGAGCAGCCCCAACCAATGTCCCAGAGTATCCTACAGGATAACAACAGAATCTCTTGTAACTTTTTTCTTGTTGAGGCAACAGTTCAAATCCCTCAATCCCAATTCCTCTCAATTCCCTTTTTAGTTGTTACTGAAACTAGAATTACTAAGATGGGTTGGATTCCTTTCATACCATAGTCAACTCACTGAACATATGTTTGGGTTAGACAAAGGGAGGTTTAACAAATTAGACTTTGTATCTTGTGTGGATATCACCAACTCTCCAAATATTAGAATATCAAACCCAAAGTAAAATTCATATATTATAAAAATAAAGAATTTGTAATATAGATTTAAAATTACTCTAGAATTAATAAGCAAATATTGCATCTATGCCTCTATCAGTATATTCTCAGTGTTATCTTTGTCACTCATGAAGAAAGATGTAGAAGTGAGAGATAAATATACAGCACAAAGGTGACACTGAGCATATTGAACAATCAGTATGGACGGGCATCAGCCTAGGAAAAGAAGAATCCATGGTGCCTCAGGAAGGGGACAGTGTGGAAGGGAAGGAGAGGCACCGGTGAATCAGGGAAGTGGCGATTTACCAATGGGGATGACCATTTGAGCACTTACGTATTGGGTTATGGCCCGAACTCAAGAAGAAAAAAATAGGTATGTTTTAAAAGAAAATACAAAGGGATGCAAAACTCTATTAATATTAAAATTTCAATACCACAGGCCTTTATGTGATATTTCTTGGATGAGTTCTGAGTGTGGGTTAGATGGTGTTTATGTATGTTTAGCAAGCTGTATGTTTTCTTCTCATAATACTAATTACTGTGTGTGTGTGTGTGTGTGTGTGAGTGTGTCGCCTTTGTCCTCTACTGTACCATAAACTCCTAGAGCCCTTGTGCACTATTTTCCTCCCCCTTCTCTCTTTTTCTGCTTTTATTGCCCTGGCAGCTACAGTGTTTGATACAGAGTAGGTAATCGATGAATATTTTTTAATGAATAAATAAACAATTATAAACTGGATTTGGCTGCTATGAACTAATTAGCAATGAACAGACAAGAAATACCTCTGGTTTAATCATGGGGCAGGCTGGCTCCAGGTTCTAGATGAAACCATGAAGAAAAGGAAACAGATACCTTGGTGTTTCGGTGAGAGACAGAGGCCTTTTATACAAACCAAGAAGAGAATAAGTTCTTGTAGGAGCTAGGTACCAGAAATGGCATCTTGTTTGGCATGGCAAGACACTTCGGAAAGGAGTGGTGCTCAGCTCAGACAAAACAGGGGATCTGGTAAGAGTAGGCAAAGTGTAGGCAGGAAATGAAAAACAACTCTCTTTTCCTTAGGTGTCTGCTTGAGTTTGTAAGAAAGCCAGGTTTGAGTAAGAAATAATATAGTGGAGTCACAAAAGAACTTGAGGAAAGATATCCTTTGTCCAAGGATAGACTAGACCCAGAGGGATAGTCATGAGGAATTTAGAACAAAGAGTCTCTAAAAAGGACATTTTAGTTGAAGCTAGACAGTCTGCATGCTATTCACCTGTTAGTCATTCATGGCTATTACATTGGTTCTCTAAGAAATAGTTCTGTTTGTAACATATTTTGTTATATTACAAACAAGTGGCCTAAGAGAGACATTTTAGCAATGACTTTGAGTAGGAGTGACTTGAATATCGTAGGCAATTACTGTGTGCTTGTTGACAAAAGAAATGAATCATGGCAAAGGCTGTGTGTCACAAGTCACTGAAAAGAGCCCGATAATCTTAGGGCAAGAACCTGTTTTATCAGCAATCAGCGGCCCTAAATGTCCCATGAGCTAAGCCAGAGAAAACAAAACACTAAAGCAGTCAGCTTTTGATTAGTACAAGATGAACTTCTTCAACCATTAGTTCGATAAGACATAGAAACTAAAAGAGGTGATGTTCATCATCTACAAATATTTTAAAGAAAAGATTTCATCAATTCTGAGAGGTTTTTTGTTCTGTTTTGTTTTGTTTTTTAATTTTTAATCCTTCTAGCCTGGAGGCAGGTCTGGGATGTACTCCATCTAGAATCTAGACAGTTTCTCAATGCTTCCTGGAGCACTCGATGATTCATTCTATGGCTTCTTGTCCCTCACCTCCTTTCTGCAGCTTCGCCTTTATTTCTTGCTTTTTCTTGTCCTTACTCCTAAATACTGGCCATGTCTCTGACCTTCCTGTTTCTTTTACATCAAGACCCTTTCTTAATCTGTGTCTACAGACCCTTCTTCCTAGGAGCTGTTTTGGGGAATGGGGCAACTGGACTCATTGTTCTCTGACACCACCCCCGGCTTCAGCTCACTGATGGAGCTGAATGTGTTTCAAAAAGTCTGCTCATCCTGGGCATGGAGGACGCCCCTGGATTTTGTTTGACAGAAGCAGTTGAGAGGGAGCTGGCAGACAGCACAAGAGGCACTCTGCTTTACCCAGTTAGAAAGGGCCACACCTATGTGGCCACTTTCCTAGAAAGGGACACCTACCAACTCAGACAATCACTGGAGGTGAAATGCGCTGCTTCTGTTGTTTGGATGCATAAATATAATTTTTTCAGTTGAGTAATGGGAACCAAGGAAGTTCCAAGAGATGTTGATTTCAGTGTTCTTTCATTATTTATTAGTTTCCCTAGGTCTCTTCTGCTGTCACTCCCCATTCTTAAGAATTCGATGCCAAGAATGTAAATTGATGAAGACACCATGAAAGATAGTGAAGGAACCTATGGCTATTCCTCAAAAAATTAAAAATAGAGCTACCATATGATTCAGCTATTGCACTTCTGGGTCTATATCTGAAAGAAATAGCATCATTACCTTGAGATATTAACACGTTCACTGCAACATTATTTACAACAGCCAAGACAAGGAAGCAACCTAAGTGTCCATCAACAGATGAATAGATAAAGAATATGTGGCATATGTATGCAATGGAATATTATTCAGCTGTAAAAAAAGAAGGAAATCCTGCCATCTGCAATAAGATGGATGAAACCTGAAGACATTATGCTAAGTGAAATAAGCCAGACAAAGACAAATACTGTATGTTCTCATTTATATGTGGAATCTGAAAAAAAACCCCAAACTCATAGAAATGAAGAACAGATTGGTGGTTGCCAGAAGTAATGAGATAAGGAAATGAGGAAGTGTAAATCAAATGGTATAAACTTCCAGTTATAAAATGAATAAGTTCTGGGGATCTGATATACAGCATAGTGACTATACTTAACAATACTGTATTGTATACTTGAAAGTTGCTTAGAGAGTATAAATCTAAAATGTTCTCATCCCCCCTCCCCCACCCCCAACACAAATGGTAACTTTGGGAAGTGACAGATGTGTTAAATAATTTTTCTTTCGTGGTAATCATTTTGCATTATATATGCGTATCAAATGATTATGCTGTGCACCTAAACTTACACAATGTTATATGTCAATTACATCTCAGTCAAACCAGAAAAAAAAATGAATTTGATGTCTTTCCGTTTCTTTGGGCACATTAGGCCCATTTTTCTCCCCATCACTTTGGTTTTTACTCTTGAGAGGAAAAGCACCTCTTGTCTTGAACTCCTCCACTCAACACTCCTCTTTTTTCTGCCCCTCATTCAAAGCCACCAGTATGTGTCCTTTTTCTGCAGTGCTTGCTTTTCAGATGAATTTCTTTGAGATCTGGGGTTCTGAATCTTTTATCTTTGTGTTCCCTACACTATCTGGAAACTGGACACAGAAAGTACTCAATAAGTGGGTTTGTTAAATCAGAGTTTATTGAAATTACATTGCTGGTCCATTCCTGGCTTTTATGTCCTCATTTGTTCTTTCTGAGATATGCTTGAAAGGTAGTGGTCACAGAGTCAGTACACTGTGGCAGGTCTGGCCCCATACTCAAGACTTGTGAACCATCGGGCAACCAGATTTTCCGTATCTGGTTTCTGAGGGCAACAGAAGAATTGTGACAGTTTTCTGTTTTATGTCTCACAATATTGTTAGGGTTAAATGAGAGAATGTGGCGAAAGGGTTTTATGAATTAGAAAATGTTACATATTTAGAGCACTTCTTATGCTAAAGTCTGTTTGAGTCAATGACCGACAATTGCTTAAAATATTATTCTTTTCAGGTAACTTGCATGATTGCATTATAAGAGGACATCATTTTAAAGTCTAATTCTGTTCAGTAAGATATTATTCAATGTCTATTATATGTCTAGCAATTTCGTATACATCGAGGAAGTTTCGAAAGAGAAGTGATTGCTTTCTGAGAAATTATGACATAATAAGCGGGTTTACCCGACTCTGGTGAAATGCCTACCTGGGGTTAAATATCTCATTCTAAGACTTTGGAACTAGACTTCACAGATAGTAAAATTAAAAGGAAAACAAACTGCAAGACCAACGTAGGGTTGTCAATTTTTAACTTGTCTCATCTATTCAATAGTTTTAAAATTATATTTGAGATTTGTATAGATAATAGCATGAAAAACTATAACATAAGAATCTATGAAAAGTTAAAACTTGATTCATTTGAGCTTTATGAAGAACATAAGGGATTGCTGTGATCTTTTGCACTTCACGTCGAGCCACTCCGTGCTTTTTCATAGACCAGGTACTGGGGACCATGGCTGAGCAGCTGACTAGGAGCCGGCCCCCTTGGTCTGATGCTAATTGTTCTTTCTTAAGTTGGTGTGAGACTTTGCACAAGGCCCCAAGTCATCTTAGACGTCATTCCTATGTAAACCAGAAAAGTTGGACTAGAATCTGTGTTGTCCTATAAGGAAGCCATTAGTTGCATGTGGCTATTTTAATTTAAATGAATTTAAATTAAATTAAATTAAATTAAAAATTTGATTCCTTAATGACACTGAGCACATTTCAAATACCTATTAGCATTTGAGGCTAATGGCAATCATATTGGACAGTGCAGATATAGACCATATCCAGCAATGTAGAAATTCTGTTGAGTAGTAGTGGACAAGATGATCCTTAATATTTTTTTTTAATTTGAAAATTCCAGGATTTTTGTGGTTCCCTGTAGGATCTGTTTAGCTTCAGAGTCATAGTATTGTCAGATGTATAGTGATATTTTTCAATTGCTTCTTAAATATGAATGGTGATGATAATTCTTATTTATTTTTGATGAATAGCAAGGATACCAATTGCTGCCTGAGAAGTATTATGATTTTATGGTAAATCTTATGTAGTTTGTCTAAACTAAAGTCTCAAATTCAGCCTTCTGTTTCTCTTTGAAAGGTTCTCCTCCATTTGAATATCCACTTTTTCTAATCCATACCAGGTATTTCATTCTTTCTTTTCTTTTCTTTTTTTGTTCTTTTTTTTTTTAATTTTCTTTTTTTGGTCTAAGATTAATCTCCCTTAACATTTTCACAATCTTATGGGAAAAACTAATCTAAATGATAAGTAGGTTCTTTTTTTCTTCTTCAATCTACCATAAAATTGCCAATGTGTTTTTAAAAGCACTATTTTTATAGAACTGGTATAAACACTGTTTTGGACTCCATCTGTTGAATCAGTCCCAGCCACTAACAAGTATTATTGTGAGATGTGCCATCATCAGTAATGTGGATAAGGGTACAAACTGGGATGGCTTGGCAACATGCAGTGCCACATAAATTAAGCCATTGTCATCGCCATTGAAGGAAAGCATCAATGCCATTTTAACTCCGGGCAAATTTGAAGATGAGGGAGAAAGTACCCAACACTTGCTCTCTGAATCTGAAACAAAATCATAAAAAAATATTACAGTGGTGTCCAAATTTCCAAGATTAACAAAAAAAAAAAAAGGAACAAGTATGAGAGGGAAAGAGAAAGAAAAAGAACTCAGTGGTCCCTAAAAATGACTCAATAAACTCTATCACCAAAATAATGACAACTTCTATACATCAAAGCCGATTGACTCAGTATTCTTTCTCAAACTTTATCTTTCTCTGAGCAAGCAGAAGTTACAGAGGACCAATACTATTCTCATCCGTAGCTTGAAGTAAATATAATAAAAATAGTGAAAGTCTGTACATGCCTGGTTATAATTAATATGTGGCAGTACTGGCCAACAGAATAGGCAAGAATGTCCTGCAAAGTCCAGGCCACTCCACCCTAGCTTCGTAGACTCTGACCTCTGTGCCTGCTCAGGGTCTGCTTCTTGTCAGTTATGGGTTGTCGCCCATGTTACCATATTGCCCACGTGCTATGCTCAGAGCAAAGAAACTCTGCCCCTGGAGTAAGCTTGTGTCAACATTTTTATTGCAAATTCCCATTTTTTCATCATTAAAAACCTTTCGGCACAGAAGTAACTTGCAAGAGTTCAAACTTTGAAAGGATTCATTTAATGGCTTAAAAATAACACTTGGACCACACCCATAATTTAAAATGTACTGGCTGGCTTTGTGGCCTGGACTTTTTCAAAATGCATAAACTTAAAATATGAAGGGACTCAGGAATTGGAGCAGTTCCAAAGATTGGTTTTTAGTGTTTGGTGAACTGGAATGAAGTTCCTTAATGGTAAGCTTTACTTGCAGAAATAAAATTGTAAGATCAATTTAGTTGGAATGTTGTCTAGCTTCATCTGGAAAGGGATCTCTCAATAACTTTCTCGCAGGGTTGTGAGGGAAGAAAGGTTAGGTCTAGGGTAGGATATATAATTTGGGGGGCCCAGTGCAAAGTGAAAATGCAGGTCCCCTTGTTCAAAAATTATTAAGACAGTGACAGTGACAAGAGAGTGTTAAACCAAGTGTGAGGCTTCTCTAAGTACAGGGTCCCTTATGACTGAATAGGTTGTATGTCCAAGAAGCTGGTCCCAGTTAGGCCAGTTCTATTCTTTTCTTTTCTTTTCCTTCCTTCCTTTCTTCCTTCCTTCCTTCCTTCCTTCCTTCCTTCCTTCCTTCCTTCCTTCCTTCCTTCCTTCCTTTGTCTCTCTCTCTCTCTTTCTCTTTCTCTTTCTCTCTCTTTTTCTTTCCTTCCCTCTCTCTCTTTCTTCCTTTCTTTCCCTTTCTTTTCTTGAGGTATACTAAGGATTTTGCTATTTCTAAAGCACTGATAATGAACATTATTGGCTCAAGTATAATTTATACATGATCACTGTTATTTTAACAGATTCTGTCTTAATTTTTTCTCAAAATATTGATATTCCTAACTTTCTTACCAAAAGCAATTTAATAACAATTAAAACACTTAAGAGAATGTAATTTTCTAAGGCTTATAAAATGTTTTCATATCTATTTTAAAATATGATCTTCGAAATAATCTCATGAGATCATTAGACTAAAATAAACCCATTTTCAGATTGAAAAGCTGAGGCTCCACTCTAAGATTAAATGATTTGCATAAATATTTACAGGTCTTTTATTGGTAGAACCAGGATCAGAACTCTATTACCTTGACATTTTATCCTATTTTGAGTGGAAAAATGTCAGGTATCACACAGCTAAAAAACTGAAAGGTAGGATATCTTGGATGAAGAAATGATTTTAAAAATTATGAAATGAGGTCCCCCCCCCCACACGCACACACTCCATAATGCTGAGATTAGACCAAACTAACTCCTTGCAGAGACTAAAGAATCATGTTTTAATGTAATGTGTTCTGTTTCGGGAACCAGACCAATGGTTAGGCTAAATCCATGTGATATGAGGTTGTGCTGTAATTGGGCTTATTTACAACTTGGTAAACAAAAAAGCTGGAAGGGGCTAGCCATGGACTACTGGTGAATATTAAGAAAAACTTCAGGGAGGACTAGGTAATAGATACTTGGTGTTCAAAACTCATATTTGTTTAATGAAATGTGGGGTCTACCTTTCTCAGCGCATGCCATGGACCATTAATATTGTGTTACTTTTAAAAAAAAATGAAGAAGCCCTTTTTGGTCAATTAAGTTTGGATAAACAGTGACTTTGACAAAGTTAAATAGCTTCCTAACTGCAGGACATCTCAAACCTTTAATGAGCCACTGTGATTTGTGACTTTTCAAGAGAAGATGTAGCTTTTCCAAACTTACTTGACCACAGAACATCTTACCTCTTTTTCTCCCCTCATCCAGAGATTCTCAAGGAGCTAGTGTGCCACTGAACACACTTTGAATTAGAGAACCAAGGTCTTTGATGATAGTCCTGTGGTAGATTTAATTGCTATTCTAAAAAAAAAAAATATGTCTACCCCAAACCTCAGAATGTCACCCTATCTGGAACAGAGGTTCAAATGTATATGTATTTAAGGTAAGAAATCTCAAGATGAGATCATCCTGGACTTAGAGTGGGCCCTAAATCTAGTGATTTGTGTCCTGATAAGAAAAAGAAGAGGACGATTTGAAACGCAGAAACACATGTAGAAGAAGGCCATATGAAGATATAAGTAGAGGTTAGAGTCATACTGCCACAAGCAATATGGGAAACTTGTAGCCAAAAGAAGCTGGAAGAGGCAACAAAAGATTCTTTAGTAGAAACTTTGAACTTGTAGCCTCCATAACTGTTTCTTACTGCAGTCCCAGGAAAGTAATACAAGACTCATCAGTAAAATGGAACTAAGAATTACCCCCCATCTAGGTATATGGAAATGTGAGTAGCCTGATAGACTTGGAAATGGAAGCTTGTTGCCAGGCCAACAGCTGGATAAGAGTTACGCCATCCTTGCTGGGACTGCTCTGGGAAAATGGGAAGCTACTCACAAGAGGGTTAACTTAAGACCTAGACAAATGGAAATAAATGAACTTTATAGAAAAGGCCAAAGCCATCAGCAGCCCAACAGCTGAAGAAAAAGAAATGACATGATGAGACAAAGAGTCATTGGTGGGGCTTCTAACAATGTCAGTCCTGTCCTAAGGGGATTCTCCCACGGGTCTCCTAGTTGCCTGTGGGGTGAGAACCCTAAATGCTCTCAACTGTCTCACCCCTCCCACCTGGCTCTCACATAAGACTGGGAAAATTTCCAAGCTTGCTTTGTATTTTGACTCCTCTAAGCATGTTCATAGTTTGTTCTCTTTGCTCTTAGTTCAAGAGGGAATTTCTTTTCTTTGTCTCTCTGCAGCCTTTCTCCACATTGTTGCCTTATTCATTTATTTCTGACCTATAATTGGGCAGCATCATGAGGGCTTTCTTTGGCTCAGAGCAAGGAGGCGTCGTGTTAAATAAACTAAACTAGTCTCTAATTACTTGCATGCTTATTGTGTATTAGCAGAAGTGGCTAAAATGTCAAAGAAGCTTTTGCTCAATGGCTTTCACTCTGGAGGCTTAGAGGTTATGGCGGCCCAGGAGGGCACTTGAGTTACACGGGGTTTTGTGACTGCTATTAATACAAAATAATGCAAGTGAAAGGCTACAACTCATGCACTCATGACCCTCCCATTCTAGAGACTCAAAGGAGTGACTCTAACTGGACCCAGCCTTCTCAGAAGCGATTAGAAACTACGGCCAGCCAGGACTTTAGAAACCCACTCATCCAATTGCTTTCAGCAGTCACTTAACACTTGTCTTCTAAGAGCCCGTCTAGAATTTCCTTCCTCTGTCACATCAGTAGAGGGCATCCTGGCAGGGACTAAAGTGGAGAGGGAAGTAGGGTTGAGGAGCAGTTCTGGACTCCTGTTTGCCTGGTCTGTCCTCTGCCCCTACTGACAAAAAAGAAAATTGAAAGGAAGGCTGGTGCCCAAACAACTTCCTGGTGCCACTGCAAAGAGCAATCTGGCTGGTAGTGGGGAAGTGATTAAGAGGTGATGAAAAGGGGACTAGTAGAAATTTTCCCTCTGTGACTGATCCATAAATTTTGGAAACCTTGGTGATCACCCCTATTAAAAAGGCAAAAATATGGGCCACAAAGAGGTTATTCCAAGTTCATCCTGAGACACTGGGGCAGTACTGGAAAATAAACTTCTGACTCCTGATTCCTGTTCTATGCAACCATTGCAAGATGAACCAAGTTCCCCCTAGCCTGTCACCGCGCTCATAAATATAAGCCGAATTCCTTTGCCTACTCCTCCTACTTTAAATGTCCATCTCAAATTAAAGTGCAGGAACAAATACGTCAGGCAGCGAAAGCTTTCAGGGACTTTGTGCAACAAAGCAAGGAAGCCAAAACGCAATAGGTAGAAAAAGACCAGAAAAACATCTGGAAAAAATAACAAAGTACATAATTATGATAAGAACTCCCAGAAAGGTCTCTGCTTAAGATTTCCAGGGATTCTCTTTCCCTTATCTGTTTGTACACCCCGCAAAAGCAAAGCAGACATCTTTGCCCTGGCGTCTACCCCCAGCCACGCAGAACTCCCAACCCTCTGCATCATTAAAAATGACAACTGCTTTATAAATCTTCTTCGAGTTACTTTCCTATTTTTAATATTTATTTGCTTCTAACATGAAGGTACCTCAGCCTTTCTTTTAGTGATTTAAGATTAAATAATTAACTGGTAGCAGATACCCTTTAAGAGGCAGTTTATTTCTTTGAGAGAGAGTCAGGAGGATCTGCTCTGGGCTGTTTTTAAGCAAGAAATGGCCCCTGTTGAGGAGGCTCAAAACACATCTTTGCCCTTCTGTCAGCGCTTGTTAAGTCCCTGCCACAGTGAAACTGCCCATATTTAGATCAAACATCCAAGTAAAACTCTGAAGGAATGGAGGCTAATTCAAGAATGTAAGATCCATTAAACTATGCAAGTATGCATGAACTGGAAAAAGTGGATCCCAATACATAGTGCTATAGCCCTTAGCTGTTAGCAGGTGTGAGTCAGTCAGTTGTACAATTCATTTGTCTACCTAATTGCACTGAAGATAGGCTTTTACTTTGCCTATAACATCTCTAATGAGTAGGTTTTCAGTTCGATCTAACTAATTAATTCTTGTTAACTTCCTTTGCATTGCTGTTCTTTTAATTTAACCAGAGACAGCCCAGAGTTGCTACTAGTGTTTAGTCTCAACTAGATTACCCCTATTCATTAAGGACTGTAATTGTTGGTCATACCCTTCCAAGCGGTCATTACAACCTCTGGCTTGCATATTGAATAACAGCAATTTCCTGACTCCAACAGACTCTTGTGTGAGGGAGGAGAAAATGCTAATACAGAGAGAATAAATGATTCTCGCTCCATTCAGGGCCGCGTAGATTTCTTTTGCAGCAGAAATTGTACCGAGGTGGTAAAACGGGCTTCTCGCAGGCCCCCTGCCTCCACCCTGAGCGAAAACAATAAGAACCAAGTGAAGCATTCCCTGCTACTGTGATTACAGCATCCGTAAAAGTGATTATATGGCTGCTGTAATCAACTTCAATGAAAGCTGCCTGTTAGAGCTTCAATAATTACTCATTTCTGTTAACAGCTTGCTTTCAGTTTAGCACTTTGAGGCCAAGGGAGGGAGAAAAAAACTTAGGGGCATTTTAATAAAGGATTCCAATCACGTGATATTTTTGGGGGGTAAGTGCTTGTGTGTGGGCAAAAAAAAAAATGCACATGTAAGTTTTTTGTGACTTTCTCAATAGTAGCCCCCTTTCATTTTAAGCTCAGATTCTATTTAACCAGCAAAAGCACAAGTTCATACAGGGTTCAATCATGTACTGAATGTTTACTGAAGGAGGCACAATAGTTTAAATAAAGTGGCGGTTTTAAATATTTTACCCATTTCTTTAAACAAATTGCCAATCCTTAAAGTCTGTGCTAAACACATTTCAAAAGCAAAATACCACAAGGATCTTTCAATAAAACCTCTGCATTGAGTGTTTCATTTACTCTCCTTCACTCCCCACTCCTCTCTTGCTTTGGATGTATTTTATTATTTATTTTCTAAGATAGAGCACTTTTGGGAGAATAAAATTTGTTCTAAATGCCTTCGAATATTTGTTCTCAATGCCTTTTTTGGAGGAAATAAAGCTCAAGAAGATGTTATTTCAAACCTAGTGACATCTGTCACTTGGGTGGTCAGGTTTTGAAGGTTCTTGGCAAGGTGTGATTGGGTAGACAGAGAAATAAATCAGACTGACCAGATCATGACCCATATGCATCTCACAGGTCTCACATTCAGCATTTCTGAAAAACAAACACGTTGCATAAACATAATATTCAAAAACTAGAACAATGGAGACCTTGTTTTTATCAAAGACAAAGCAAGACTACTAAAGTACAAAAATTCTTTGAGCTCAGTCACCATCCAATAAATCTGTTCTCCTCCCCAACCCCAAAACCATTACAAAAAATACAAAAAACCTTACAAAAAAGTTAGATCCTGTTATATTTCTATGCCTTCAAAGGTCAGATAATTTGGAAAATCCTCAAAATTTGGATGTAGTTTCATACCAAAACTAAACCTTCTTTTTGATTTTTCACCACAAATAAAATCCAAAACATCAAATTCAAATTCCAGTGCCTTCGAAAAATTGCTTAGAAAAAAACTCTTAACTTTATTTTTCTATATTTCTCAAATAACTAAGTAATACGTAAGAAAGTAACTAATAACTAAGTAATATGTAAGAAAGTCTACTAGTGGATAAAACAAAAAAGTTGTGTATTACTAATAGTAATAATTCTATTGACTTTGATTTTACTGATTTTCTTTGAAGTACTCAAATTTCACCTATTTCAAGATTTCGTTGCATTGTCACATACAACACATATCAAGAGGATAGTTTGGCTAGGAAATAAATGTTCTTAAGCAGTAAACATCATAATGTTTAGCACATAAAGAACAGACTCCACATTTCTGGGACTTACTGATTATTTAATTGAACATGTTTTCATTCATCTTTCTTCATAGCCATTTCATTGGTTCAAATGAGCTTTCATCTAAACTGTCCTACTGGAGGACACACCTCCCTCTGCTTCTTCATCTCTGGTTTTGTTTCAGAGTAAAATACCCTCCATTGAACTGTGTATCTATATTCATAGTTCAGCTGCCCAATTGAACTCTGGCTGTGTGTAGAGGATAGAGTTGGGCTGAGTTTGAAGTGTGAGTGGGCTGGGGGGCTAGTATAGAGGGAAAGGGCAGTGAAGTAGCCAGAGAGATTTTCCCCACTGGTAGTTCAAGGCTGTTATTTCAATAGCACTCCTAGGTCTCTGTCATCAGAAACAATATGGCACTCCAAAACCAAGTTTATTGTACTAACTCAATTTCCTTCCATATTGCCAAGTCATGATTATCTCATTCAAATTTGAATTGTTCTATCATATTCTCAATTAGGTATTTTTTTTCCTGTGTTTTTATAAAGAAGAAAAGACAAAGTTACATATTTGGAGTTCGAATAAAAATAGAACAGTCCACTTTTATAGACTTAAATTTTTTTGAGAAACAAGAATATAACTAATATTACTAGAGCTTTAAAACTGTTTTTATTTACACTTATCTGTATAAAGTTAAAACTTAAACATGAAACAGAGAATTTAGATCTTGAGCAGCACCTCTATAAAATGAACTATATGCGAAATATGATAATCAGGGTCATCGAAAGGATTTGGGGTTTGTTTTTGGCTTTGTTTAGACAGCTACATTCTACCAAAATCTCAAAGATTGCCACAAGCCAGTTTTATACCATATAGGCTAAGGACTTATTGTATTCTGCAAATACGTATTCTATGAATGAGGAAAGAGATAAGATGAGCCTTTGAAGTCAAAAGCAAGCTGAAATTTGCCAGGATGTTTCTTCCACTAAGATTTTTACATCATAGTTGGGTCCTATAGTTTCTAGTTTAGTATTTCTTCTGTTTTCTAAACTTTAGTACATCTGTCTTCCTTTGTTTATGTGAAATAGTACCACCCAAGTGTCTCTATTAAACAGCCAATATTTGATAGGATTCAGGTCTTTCAAGCCAGGGCATCAAGGAAGACAAGTAAATTGGTGATGTTCTGACATATTATATTCTTAAGACATGAAGATTGGTTTCAAGCCTGTTAGCAGAGATGATTAAGAAAGACAGGCTTGGTAGGTACTGAGACAAAGTGGTATGTTAGTGCTGTTGCTTCTGGCTACCTTAACAAATTTAAGCATTAGATAAGTCCCTGCCTCCCAATTATCCACTCCACCAAATACGAAGATTCCTCAACTGTTGGGAACTGGAGGTAGAGAATAAATCTACGAAGATTTCAAGATTGAATCTGTTCACAATTAGTTATTTCATTTGCAAACTGAAGACACTGGAGTTAAATACTATAATCCTAGCTTGAAAGCAAAATAATATCTTTTTGATATCTTTTTGATTCTTTTTGTTGTCCTGGGAATTGTTGAACTCTAGGATGTTCCCAATTTGGACCACTTATCAGTGTTGTGCATTCTAAAATGCTTTTAATAAATATTTGCTTCATTTAGTGTTACTGATTTTTTTACATTAATTAGAATGTTTCTTTTTTGAAAGAACTATCTTATATGTACTATTTTTTCTCTCTACTGAAATGTCCAAACTTTTCAAGGGAAAGAAATAGAATTTAAAATCATTCTCTTTGGTTTTAGATAGGCTACAGGGTCCAGGGCCTCACCAGTCTATAAAAGAAATGATAAATGTCTGTTATAAAGCTAAACCTTATTTTAACATTACTAAATTTTTATTATGGCATCCTTAAGTATCCAGAACTGCCTTTTTATTAATGTTCCTGACATGTTTGGACATTATTTTGTCCAAAACTCATAGAAAACTATTATATCTCTGTTACTTCATGAAAATTACTTATTTGGTTAATATTACCATAGCTGTTATGGGATTTTCCCAATACTTCAAGATGTTGCTCTTATTATTGCAGCTTACGATTGAAATCTAATGGTGAAGAATAAATAAATATACTGATGATACTGATGTTGGTGAGAGTGTGGCAAAGGGGACACTCTCATATGCCACTGGTGAGAGTGTAAATCGGTACAACTTTTTTGGAGGACAATAAGGCAGAATCTAGCAAAATTTAAAATATGCGTGTCGTTTGAACTAACAATCCCTCCTCTGAGAATTGTTCTGCCTAAAGTACTTGCACAAGTATATAAGAAAATGTGCATAGAATGCTCACGGTAGTATTATTTGTATTTCAAAAATAAAATTGGAAACAACCTAGTAAAGCATAGCACAGCCATGGGATACAATGCAACCATGAAAATAAATAAGAATGATGTGGAAAGATGTCCACAATATACTCCTGAGTGAAAAGAAGCAAGTTGAAGAACAACATACACAGTCTCTTTCCATTGCTAGCTTAAAATTTACAGATGTGCTTTGATGAAGGCCTAGAAGAATACAGATTTATCTTTATAATGATACCTGAGAAATGGGTGTGCAGATCTAGGGAATGAATTTCACATTTGACTTCATATCCTTCTGTATTGGGTAATTTTGTTTAATGAGTAAGTACTACTTACTATTAAAAATATTTGTAATTTATTTTTCAGAATTTAATGAATAAATGCTTTTGAAATCTGTAGTTTTAACATCTCTAATATCATTATTCATAGGGTAGTCCATTTTAAATAATAAAAAAATTTAGCTAAGTACTAAAATAAAGGACATTCAGATTATTGAATGATGGATTGAAATGAGAAATGTAAGACATTTGAACATCAAAATAGAAACCATGTAGAAAACTTAAAAATAATCTTATTATAATGATATATTAATCATATTATGCATCTAGACTGGCTCTTGGGATTAAACAAGTAGAAATTCGCTTAAGTTATTTTTTAAAGATCTATTTTGGAAAGTAAACAGACTAGAATTTAAGCTGAAATTTTAGAAATTGAAGTTTCTGGAGACAAACTTGTCTTCTGTCTGGGTCAACGTGTTTTTGCTTGCAAGTAAGAAGAAGCCAATCAAACTGGCTTAAACATAACGGAGACTGAGTAGTTTAAGTTTTAAAAAAAAGGAGGCAGATCTAAGAGCTTCAGATTAGGCTTGATCTGCAGCTCTAAAATACCACCAAAGCCCCAGTGTCTTTTTTCCCCATATCGCTGCTGTTCTTTTCAGCTTTATTGTAAGGCCAATCAACTTTGTGATGTCAAAATGGTTACCAGTAGTTCTCAAAAATATGCTTTTTCTTATTTCCGGCTAGGGAGAGAGAAAAGGTATCTTTTCTAGCATTCATAAAAAAAGTCCTGATATTTGTCATTACTGCTTGGACCATATTCCCATCCCTACACCAGGCAGTGTGGCCATTTATACACCTGCTTATTGGCTTAGCCTGGATCACTCTAGTAGCATGTGTAGAGTTACATGCTCAAATCATGTAGTTGCCCAAATGAAAATCGGCACTGCTAAAAAGAGAATCAATGCTAGGAAAACAACCTAGGAATGTTCACTGTGGATTCCCAAAGCATTTCTGCTTCATCTTGGCCATCTGCTCCATTCTCCTATCTCCAAAGACCTGTTTCTTCTGTTTATTGTATTTCTATTCCTTTTTAACTTCGATTTATACTTGGCAATCATAATCTCTGTCTGCTCACTCTCCACTTTTACCTATCATATTATGACTTTTCAGCTTCAGTTCTCATAGTGCTAGAATTTTACTTTTGTCTTTCTTAATTAATTTTTCAAAATCAAGATTCTGACTTGTCCATATCTATTGGCCAGCTTGCAGATTGGTTGTCTTGAATCAGGTGTACACCACTGGTTTAGTGATCAGTAAATGAGAGATGAAGTTCGGATAGTCAGTCAAGTCACACAGTCCAAAACATGGAAGCCCAAATAAGAAGGGCTATGGACAGAATTTTTCCTGTGAATGAGAGTGAAGGTGTGCAGGTGAGGCACATCGACTAAAGGGTTCAGCAATGAAAGACTGTACCTTTTCTTATGGGACTCTCTCTCTCTCTCTCTCTCCACACACACACACACACACACACACACACACACACACACACACACATATTTACATATATATATATTTTTAAGCTACCAGATTATACATTAAAAACATGATTCTACTCTTTTTGAGATTTTTTTCCATAGTCTGTACCATAATTGTTTACATTTGGGACTTAATTGGGACAAATCTGTCTTTTAAAAGTTGATTTGGGGTTGATTTTTGGAAATAGCTAGAGGTTACTTAGAGCCATTTCTAATTAAGATTAATGAAGATAGGTATTATAAATTTGCCAAAAATAAGGTGTGGCTATGAAAAAGACAGACAAATTATCTTTTGTGGTTCATAAACTGACCCTGAAGACAATTCCAAGAGGAGTTTTAAAAGTGTTTTGAACAAAAATGACAGCATATTAAATAATTGTATTATCCTCCTGAGGCGATTGTTTCATTTGAAGGACAAAGTCAGGTATTTGTTCAGGTTGGTGAATGTGTGTGTGTGTGTGTGTGTGTGTGTGTGTGTGTTATTATATTATGATTAATCTTCATTCCATAAAAATGAGGGAAACACTGATCTGAATCTCAGTTCAGATAAAGCTGATATTTAGTAAGTAGGCCTTGGAAAACAGTGGTATTTGGTGTTTATAGCTGTGATCCATCTAATTGGATCTGATGCACATTGGTAAATATCAATAAATAATTGATGACTATTTTAAATGTCAACTCTGACTGGGTTTCTGTCATCAACCACTAACTCCTGTGTAGTAAAGAGAAGAACTGATGGACTATTCTGTGGGACACATAAATACCTCAGGAAAACTGAAAGGCAAGGGTCAGATCTTGACCAACCTAGAAAAGGTGTGTAAAAGGTGAATCCAAATCACTGCTGTGTCTGTTTTCTAGCCTCTAATATTGTTATATTTACTATATTTCCAGAAGACCTTGGATTTCTTAAGATTTCCATTAAGAACTAAAGACATTCGAGAACAACAATTTAACAGCGTGAATTTCACTAATGGGCAATCAGTGCCCACTCTGCTGAGTTCTTCCAACAGAGACCTGAGAGATATGAAAAGTGCAGTATTACCCTCAAAAAGCTTACCATCAGGGAGTGGAGGTGTTTCACTTCTGCTGAGCTATATAGGGAACTGGTTATTTGCTACCATTATCGAGAATGATGTCTTCTTTCGTCCTCAAGCATTAATATCTATTCCTTTGTGCGTTCTCTTTCTTTTTAAATTTTTTCTTAAAATTTATTTTTCAATTACAGTTAACATACAATATTATATTGGTTTGAGGTGTACAACATAGTCATTAGACATGTATATACCTTATGAAGTAATCACTCCCATATGTCCAGTACCCATCTGAAGCTATACACAGTTATGCTGTACTTTACATCTTCATAACTATTTGGTAACTGCCAATTTGCACTTCTTAATCCCTTCACCTTGTTCACTCAGCCTCTCAACCCATATTTCCCTTCTGGTGACCACTAAATTTTTCTTTGTATTTATGAGTTTGTTTCTATTTTGTTTGTTTATTTATTTTGTTGTTGTTGTTGTTGTTTTTAGATTTTGCTTAGAAGTGAAATCATATGGTATTTGTCTTTCTCTGTTTGACTTATTTCATTTAGCATAATAACCTATAGATCCATCCATGTTGTTGCGAATGGTAAGATTTTATTCTTTTTTATGACTGAGTAATATTCCATTGTATATATGTACCACACCCTCTTTATCCAGTTGTCTATTGATGGCATTTAGGTTTTTGGTAATCATGCATTAATATCAGGCAGAAAAGAGTGCTCAAACATAAAGGCATTTTATTGATAGGGACTCTATAAGTGGTAAAGTATTACCATTATATAATAAATACATTAGGAAAAAACTGTCAATTCAGACTTGAATTTGAATTTTGTCCTTGGCAACCACTAGCTGTATGGCCTTGAGGAAAGATCTTGAAAAGTTTTTAATTTTCCTTAGGGACGAGCCTGTCTGGCAGGGGCACAACTGTTGCTGAAGATTGTATATGTTGGTGGAGGTTGGTGAACTAAGGTTGCTATGGAACACAGACCCAATAACAGGGTATCCCAAGTTAATAATTTATAATTGATCAAGAAGTTTCATTCTATACTTATTCCGAAGTCTTCATCTCTTTTCTTGTTTAATGAAAGAAGAAATTAATTAATTAAGAATATGTACAAGGAATCTCAGGGGTTTGATTTTGATGTAAAACAAGCAGCTTACATCTAGTCAAGTAGTTTTAACACTGTAGTTCAACCACAGGGAAGGCAACCTTGAAAAGCAAGGCCTAGGGCAGAGGAGTGTGTGTCTGAAGATTTTTCTTTTACCACCTAAATTGTTTTGTCTGTGGTTAGTTGAGTATTGTAGACATGAGGTCATGGTTTTCAGTTAAATCACTTTTGGGGCCCTCAGAATCATTCTGGCTTAGGGTCACAGTTTAAATTCTGAACTCTAATTAACCATTTTGCAAATCCTGCTACTGACCATGAGGCCAGCATTTCTCTTATGGCACTTGTCTCATTGCCTTGGTTTTATTTGTTTTCATGGCACCTTTATTTAACAACCTATGAACTCCCTGAGATTGTGTGTTACTCTTTTTGTTTCCCTAGAGCCTAGTACAGTGTTGAGATGGTCAATACTTGTTTATTGAATAAATGAATCAATGAAAGACCAAGGAGAAGAGACAAAAACTGTTCCTAGCTTAAGCTAAATCTATTACCACAATTATTAGATGAACTAGTAGAGTGAAAATCAATCAACTATCTCTTGCACTATTATGGGTTCAGGTTTTACCTCCAAAGATAAAGAATAAATCATTGACATGAGGTTAGTTCTAGTTTCCTGGCTACTTCTTCTGTTTCCAGGTATAATTTCGGAAGCCTCTTTTAATGCTGCCTCCTGTTCATAGGGCCCCCAGGTCATTGCCCCCACATAGTGACACCATCTCATTAGTTTTGCAGAAAGGTGAGATTTACAACTTCTGTAGGAGTTTTCCTGTACAGAGTAACAGGGAAGGAAGCTGTAACTGCTTGAATTAGCACAACATATTTTCTTTCCTTCCGGCTGCCATAAATTCTTAGGATGACACAGATCAACATTTCAGATGATTATGTCTGGCTTGTAAATTGTCCCCCAAATTGTCACCTTTTTTCTACTAGCCCCACACCTGGAGAACTTTGCTATAGGAATAGCCCTGACCTCTGGCCTTAGAGTCAAGGTTAATTGGCAGCAAGGTCACATGATTTGCCACTCCTTTCAAGTTATGCCTTAGGAATTCTAATAGGTTCTTTTTTTTTTTTGAGAAACATTTGATTTTTTTTTTAACTAGAAAACTTTGTATTGTCATGAATTCTGTTACAAGACTCTACATAAACTTTTTAAAAAATGTCAAAGCCACACTTAACTCCTTGGAAACTAGACACTTTAACAAAGGATTCACTAGTGATTGTTAGCAGCAGGTAAGTCACAGATGTTCTTGCAACTCATGAAAATTCCAAGCCCTGCACTCTGAATAATAAATTGTGGTATATTCAAAACAAATATTTATTTATTAGTTAATACAGTTATAGTAAAGAACCAAAAAGGAAACACATTTTATTTTTAATTTCAAGGTAGAAAAGTAAATAGATTCCTAAATATCATAGTTCTGGGGACATTCAGAATTGGAGAGTAGAACTTTTGGCTAAATGTCTATATATGCCTTAGAGGTTACCAAAAAAAAAAATTTTTTTTTTATATTAGGACACATTTGAAGGAACTAGGAGAATGTATCCACTCAGGTTGACATTCATAAGTGATCTTGAACAATTTATAACATACATAGGAAAATGTATGTAATTTATCAAAACTCTTAGTTAATTCTCTTGTGAATTAACTGAGAATCAAATCAACAACAACAACAAAAACTATAATAAGCTTTTGAGCAAGGATAAAAACTGGCATCACTGCTTTCCAATGAGGAATTTTGGAGAAAGCACAAAACCAAAGAGTATTTTCCCAGTTCCTTCCTGGATACCAACATACTTGTAAAACTTCTTATAATCAGTCATGGATACCAAACTGGAAAAAGAAAAAAAAAAAGCAGAGAGGTATAGATGAAATTTTGAAAAGCATTGAGGAAATTAATGTCATTTCTAGAGAAATTGTGTGCTAAGTTCTGGTAATTGTTTTACTTCATCTGTCTTTTTACTTTCAAGAAACATTGGGATGTCAATGAGAATTCACAGTACTGCTGTGCCAACTGAGGTCTGAAGAGCTAGCTTTCTATTTGAGTGATCCAGGCAAGTCATTTTACTTCTCTGAACTTCAGTTGGCTCTAAAAAGTGTCTCTATGTCCCCTGTTTGGCTTAGTATATGCCGTAGATACACTTAGATAGTCATACCCTCTGGCTGGATTCAAAACATTTAAGGTAAGATAAAGAAATATAGAAAGGAAAAAAAAAGTTTAACCTTTTCAGTTAAAGGAATAAAGAAAGAAAGAAGATGAGAAAGAAAGAAGGAAGAAAGGAAAGAAGAAAGGAAAAAAGGAAGGAAGAAAAAAGAAGGGAAGGAAAAAAGAAAGAAATGAATTGCATATTTATAATCTCCCTGGGGCTATATATTTTATCTCTTTTCCCAGCAATGATCATCCTGGAGAGGAAAAAGTGACCATTGAACAACTCAGCACCCCACCCCTGTTCTCACCTGAGCTTTCTCATTCTTGTTTGGCAGATATTCTTAAGGACCCACTCCTGTAACTAGACTCCAAATGACTAATAATCCAAGACAAAGACAAACAGGTTGAGTCCTGTTTCTTAACACCTTGAATGTATGCGTTTAAATAAATTTATCCCAAAGAAGAACATCTGTTCATTGTGGCAGAAAAGCATTTTCCTCCATCACCATGCACAATCACTGTTTAAATCTGATCAAAATATTTAGAAAACTTTTATCTCTTATGATATAGATGTAAAAAGTATTACTAAATAGGACTACAATTGGGGCACTTTTAGTATCACCTGGATTAGTCTCTAAAAAAAAAATCTTCTTTTCCATCTCAGAGTAATAAAATTGGAAATACTTTAAGCCACTTGATCAAGTACTTGAGCTACTTCCTGTTAGCCAGGAGGTAATCTTTTGCCCTGTTTATGTTTATGTTTGCTCTTTTTAAGGTAAGAGCAGTCATTAGGAAGGGTATTTCCTGGTGTTATTATTGTGACAAGCCTCCAGTAAAGATTGGGTAAACTCAATATATTTTGGGTAGGACTTTTGTAGATCTCAAGCATTTGTGGTGACTTCATAATCTGTGCTCCTCTTCTCCCTCTCTAATAGCTATAATTTCTATTTTGTAAAATATATGTTTCTTAGAAAACAGACTCCTTTCTTGTCTTTAGGTTTAGAGCATGTGACTCAGGCCAAGTCTGTGAATACATTCCTTTGACTAGTCTCAATGATTTTAGAGGGGCCATGTGACTAAAGCTGGTCCAATAGAGGAATATCAGGACTTTGCTAGAAATGCTGAAACGATGCTCTTTTCCTTTTTGGACCAGAAAGAAGCATGTGGGCTCAAGAGGCTGGTGACGTTTTAGTACCAGAATAAGGGTCATCTTTGGGAAGAAGTGATATTACATAAGAGAGAACAACAAAGAAATGAGCACTTGGTGACTGTGTTAAGTGACTGGATCAAGTCTTACCTGATATTTGTTATATTTCTGGATTATAAATCATTTTTTTTAATTCAAATCACTTTGAGTTTTGTTTTCTTTAAACCACAATTCAATGCATTCCAACTGATACAGTAATAAGAATTGGAAGGCAGAGTGGTTACAGGGTAAGAGTGGAGACTGTGAGTGCCACATTAACTGGGTGTATGTTTCTCACCCACACATAGATATCCTAAGCCTTTATTCTCAAAGATAAACACAGACTCTCTGAGATCTCTATCCTTCTCATAATGAGTATAAATATTTCTTGGTTTTTGTGTGTGTGTGAGAAAGATGAGTTATTCGCTGGTGTGTGCGTGTGTGTGTGTGTGTGTGTGCGTGTGTACAAGTACTGATAGAAGATAACTTGGTGATTTGGAGTACATATCACCATTGACCTCCACAGATTGTTCACCATGTAAAATTTCAATGGACAGCAGAGAGGAAGCTGAAAAGGTAACAGCATTCGCTAGAGGGGATCTGAGTTATGCTGCAGAATTAAGTAACAAGTTGAGTATGTAGAATTTGAAAAAATAAATTGTATTTAAAGATAAATAGCTATTTTAAAAAATCTCTTTCACTGGCGAGATTTTTAAGAAGACCGTCAAAAGTCAAGTCATATATCAAACATCTAAAACAACATTTTCTCCTTTCTCTGGAGGAAGGACCTGCCACAGCAATTTAAGCAGAGTGAAAGGCAAAGCCTGAGGCCTGAAAGGAGTCTGAGAAATAAACGGGAGCAATCAGAAGTATGCAGAAATGCAGAAAGCTTTGCCTTCGTCGGCATTTCTGAAACCTGGTGGGATCGTGCTCATAACCAGAATGTAGGCAGTCCTATCAGAGCATTAGAATTCAAGAGAGCTAATTTGGGAGAATTAAAAAAAAAATCTAGTGAGTATGGTATTGAAAGAGGGAATACTAAAACCCAGGAGACAGGCAGGCTGCTGGAGTATCCACCATAATTAAAGCAGATTACAATTGCTCTGAGAAAAGAAGGTAAAGAGTAAGAATATCCAATGTGCTCTTTCAAGACTGATGGGACAAAGGCTCTGTAATGGCAGTGAGGAAATTGGGAGGGAACCCTGGAGAAATTTCTCATAATATATATTTTTTTAGAGGAAATGATAATTATGACAAAAAAAATGAATAAGCTGAATAAAGGTGCTAGGTTGAAGAAGAGGCACTTGCACCTCTTGTGGAAAGCAAAAGCAAGCAAGGCCACGAATATGAGTCAGAATAAATAAAGTAATGCTCTGTTTTTAATCACTTTTAAAATGAGGAGTATAAAAAATACTTCAAAAAATACTGACACTTCTGTTAGAGTTACAAAGCAAGAAAAAAAATGTCTAACAGGTACTTTGACATTTGGAAATCAACAGATCTAGATGACAGACAGAATAACTGTTAAAGAAGACAGATGTTTAGACTCACTGATTTTTTCTCTCTGTAAAAAGTGGGAAAGTGAGTGTGTAGAAGGCTTTGAATCTGTTTGATATTTTCTTTTTCTTTTAATTCTATTTTTATGGAAACTGACTCAAAAAAGTCACCTGTACTTTCCACCATAAAATAAAATAATAAAATGAAATAAAATAAAATAAAACAAAACATTAAGGAAAACTGAGCAACATTAACAGTTAATCAAAAATCTGATATGTGAAAAGAAGGTAATGAATAGCTACAAGATCATGGAGATAATAAGAAAGTATTCTTGGAAAGCCCTGACAATATCATCTTAATAAAATTAAAATTGCCCCATTTGACTTGACACATTTGTCAGCGTGACAGCAGTATCACTCACAGAAATGGCTGTACAGCTGATAATTCTCAGCAGGTCCACCTGATGGTTAAAAAAAATATATATGTACACATACTAATTAGCTATCTTTTCATATTTGTGGAATGGTCATGATGTACAGAGAATTAGTTAGCTGTTATAAGCAATTCCTACCCTCAAAGAGTACACAATCTAGTGACAAACAAGGTAACACATATCTAAAAATAACTAAGAGTATGAAACAGTAAATGTTAAGGGCACTTCGGACTCAAGAGTCTAGAGCCCAGATAGGCTCAGAGTTGAGGACACAGATGTAAGAGACTGCAGAAGTCAAGACAAGCCTAAAGAGGTAGAATTATTCAATATTATTTTTTAAAAAAAAGACTTGGGAGATAGCAATGAGTCTATCAATCTGCCTAGAGTAGAAAAATTCAAAGTGGATACCGAATCTCATCAAACATAAAAATTAATTTAAGATGAATTGCAAGCCTAAAAGTAAATATAATCCAATGAAAACTTTAGAAGAAAACGAAACAAAACAAAATATTGCCATATCATCATAATCTTGAGGAAGGGAAAAGTTTCTTAAATAAGACACAATAAGTGCCAACTAAAAAATAAAAGACCGATAAACTGAACTATGTCTATCAATCAAAAGATGGCATTAAGAGAAAAAAAGACAAGCCACAGACTGGATATATTTGCATAACAATAGATCTCCATTTATGTATGCATACATATTTAAATAAATGTAAAATATCTGGCTAACTCATATCCAGAATATATAAAGAGTTTCTATAAAGCAATAAGAAAAAGACAATCACCTAATAAAATAAAATGATCAAAAGACCTGAACAGGTAGTTTATAAAAAGTATCCAAATGGCTAATATGCATATTAAAAGGTGGTCAATATGATTAGTCATCAGGTAAATTAAAATTAAAATCACAATGAAGTACTATTAAGTACCTACCAGAATGGTTAAAATTTAAAAGACCACAAAACCAAGTGTTGACAAAGATGTGCAATAACTGGAATTATCATATATTACTTGCTGGTTAGAATAGAAATTTCTTCAGCTACTTTGGAAAACTGGTAGTTTCTATGAATCTAAATATTTGCATATCCTATAACTCAGAAATTTTATTCCTAGGAATATACCCAACATAAATAAGTGCTTATGTTTACAAAAAAGACATATAGAAGAATATTCATTGCAGTTTATTCATAAAAGCCAAAAAAGAAAACCATTGGTCTAACAATAAAATATTAAATAAGTAAGTTATGTTATATTCACATGATGAAATACAATGTGTATTTAAAAAAATCAAACAACTCTGTAGCGGTATCTCATTATATTGAGTGAAAGAATAAAGGTGAATAAAGGAAGCTGGACACAAAAGAGTACACACCATACAATTGCATTTATGTGAAGTTTAGAACAAGCAAAATTAATCTCTGGTGTTGATGGTCAGAATAGTGGTAAACTTTGGGGAGTATAGTCTGGAAAGAGAATGAAAGACTTCTGGAGAACTGATAATGTTCTGCAATTTTATTTCAATAATGACTTCTTGGGTAAATAACACATGTAAAAATTTGCTGAGTTGAACATTGAAGATTTATATACTTTTGTTGTATGTAATTCACCACACTTCAATTAAAAGAGGAATAGTGGAACATATAGTTGAAGAGGAAATTAAATGAGAGAGCATATATAAAGTGTCTCACAGAATAGATCATAAATATCTATTTCTTTCCACTTCTTTTCAGAGCTTAAGTATTCAATTGTGTACTATGTCAAATGATAGAATGAGGAGTATAAATTCTGTTTTGTAGGCAATAAGAAGCCATTGCAGACTTTTGGGGCAAAGTTGATGGCTTAGGAAGGTTATAGATGTAGATATAAGAAAAAAATTATAAAGAGAGGGAAAGAAGTACAAAGAGACTCAAGAAGCAGAAATGAAAATGCAGCAAGAGCACAATTAGCGTATACATAGTTTGTTTTCCAAGTTTAGGGTATAATAACAAATCAATTTTAATTTTTAAGGCAATTGCTTGAAATCTCATTTGCATTTACATTCAGGAAGTTTAATCTTTCACTTCTGAGGTCCACCTGATTCTGGATTGTCTAAGAACTCTGGGAGATTGCACTATCCAAAGGATAACAGAACGATTTCACACTTCAACCATAAGACTCTACTGTTGAAGACTGGCCCTGCACTCATAGAGATGCAATAAAGCCTGCATGCCTTTGCTGAGGAATCAAAATAATGGGTGTTTAATTCAATTTCATTTGCTTAGCTGTATTTTTCTTCAAAACCTGGCTGGATCCAGAGAGCCTTTCAGACACAGATTCTGATTATTCCAGAACCAGTTCTGCAACTCATCTCTTAGGTGTTCATGTTCAAGTCACCAGGCAGTCCCTTCATACTTACTGATAGGTTTTATTTTGACGTCGCTGGGGACCTGTCTGTAAATGTACTTATGCAGGGCAACTATACTCTAATATGAGAGTTACTCATTACCTTGAACCTTAGAGAACCAGAGAGCCTTGATCTCCTTATAAAAATCGGTCAATTCTATTTCCAGAACTATCTGTACTAAAGGCTGCAAAAAGATATCAACCAGAGTGTTATATAAACAAGCTTCGTTAGAAAATAAGATTAAAAATGAAAAATCAAGTAACCTAAGCTCATTAGCTTCCATTTAGTATATGTGTTTAAAAATCCTTATGTATCATATGTTAAAACAATAGGTAGCATATTTTAGGTAAAAAACAAACTAAACTCAGATTTAGATATGATCATTTAAAGAGACTAAACAAAGATAAAATAAGCAGGAAGAATGAATATGTATAGATGTCACAGTGACATAAGAACTAGACTTGGAGTTGGAAAAACTGAGTTCAAATTCTTGCTCTGCCATTTATCAGATGTTGACCTTCTGTAGTCTACAGATTTCTCTCAGCCTCAGTTTTCATATATAAAAAAAACCAAACATCTTAAAAAAAAATTGATGTGAGCGTTTAATCGGACAATGTATATGAAAGTACATAGCATTATGTTTGCTCTACAGCAAAATGTTTGTAAGCTGAAATCTGAATGGGAGAGGAAACTTTTTACAGATTGGTTTCAAAGTAAGTAGTAAGTTCTTATTTGTTTATTCATTGGTTTGGCTAGGTATCTGGAAAATGGAACAAACAAAATAAAGATGAGAGTAAATTGTGGCATTGGAATTGTGAAGTAAATCGAGGAGTAAATCATGAGGCGTAGTTTTATAAGAACATAAATTTCTGCAAATAGGTGATCATTTGCTTCAGCCTATTAAAGGTATATTGAATGAGGTGGCAGAAAATATCTTAGACACAATTAGAAACAGACTTATAGTCCTTGGGTCTCAGTGCTGGAAACAGAGACTTCCATCTTTTAAAAGGCTGCTGAGTTACCAAATTTGCATAAAGTTCAACATTATAAGGAAAAGGAAAATACAGAATCTAGAGCAGAATAATGCCAAATGGTTACTAGAAATAACCATCGAGAAGAGATTAAAAAAATCTGTAGACCCTTGTCTACACAGTTGGATATGACAAAAGTTTTCAAGTGTTTGAGATGTGGTAAATAAATTAACAAAGGATAGGATGAAAAATAAAATAAGCCTGGTATAAAATAGCATTATGAGGGAAAAAGAACAAAACTTTGGCTAGGTAATGCTTAGACTTGATTTTAGGAAATAAAAATGACCATTTTGACAGTGGAAGCTTCATTTAGAAATAAGATAACATAAAATAGAAATATCACCAAAGAAAAGATAAACAATCATTATCGCTTAGAATATTTTGAAATTTTTATGTCAAATGGAATTTGGGGAGCTATGCCAGTCATTTACCAAGGGTTTCTGATTGAAAATGCAGATAGTTTCTATTTTTCCTTCCTCAAGTTATCATGATAATGGTTGAATAAGGTCTAACTAGAAAGCCTGGGACTCTGGAGAGTGGTATATGAAACTTTTCTTTTATATTCTCTTTAGAAAAGAAATTGTAATGCAGTATTATCTAAGTGTTCCAAATGTACATGCCTCTTTCATTCATTGTATGTGCATGTCAATAAGGAGAAAGGAATTTCTTTTGTTCTTGCTTTAATTTTTAATTCCTGAAGCTCTCAATATGCAAGTAGATGATCTTTTGAAGATGCTGGCCTCACAGGTCATTGATCTCTTCTCTAATGCTACTGGCCTCCAACCTACCTGCTGTTCATTCCCACAGGTAGTCTAGACCATATCATTATCAATAGCTAAAACCTCTGAGTAATCTCATTTTCATGCATTCAGTATCACTACTTATCTGTGCAGATGACTCCTTTTAGTCTATCTTTAACAGTTCTTTAACTTTATTAAAATTCTCCATCCATTGATCCCACCAGGTTTTCTGTACCTTGATGACCTCCCTTCCCTCACTGCCTCACTTAAATCCATGTTCCATGGAATTTTTAATCACTCCCTTACTCGTGCTCTCACCTATTTTCCCCACCTCTACCATTTGTTCTATAGTTTATTTTTATTGTGATGCTAGAGTGATCTTTTTAAAACTTAAGCCAGGTAGGTCAATTTCTTGCTAAAATACTCCGGTAGTTTCCCATTTCTTTTTCTTACCAAAAAGCTAATAGCTACAATGAAAAAGTTAAACTAAGTATTTTCGCATTAAGTCAGGATCCTCAAATGGGAATGAATACTCTTTTCTTGTCAGTTTTCTGGCAGAAGCAAATGGATAACTTATTTTGGAGGAAAGCATTCCAATTTAGAGCTTTGTGCTTCCCATAAATGAAGATCACTTAAATATAAACCCATAATTTAAAAAAAAAACCTCTAGACACACAAGAAAACAAATGACCATGAATGTCAGCTGGAACATTGAAGATCTAGATTCTCAAGAACTTCATATATTAAAATTTCAGGTACATAATGTAAAATATAAAAGTATATAAAATATGCATATAATGTTTAAGGAAATAAAATAGGGCATAAAAATGAGTAAATTTACAAGAATCCTTAAGAACCCCTTGAAAGTTTTTGAAAAAAAAAAAACCACCAAAATTTAAAGACAAAAATATTACAATTGAAACAGATACCAAGAGAGAATTAGGAAACTAAAATTTAGATCTGAATAAATTTTTATGAATGCCATCCAGAGAGACAAGAAGATAGACAATATGGAAGAGAGGTTAAGAAACATGGATGACAGTATTAGAAGTTCTAACAGACATCTAGTAGGAATCATAAAGAGAGAAGAAAGAAATTAGAGTTGTTGTAATAATCAGAATCAACAGCTCAGAATTTCCTAGAACTGATAAAAGAGATGAAACTATAGACAAAATGAGCAAAATTTTACTATGCTGTATGAAATAAGAAGACATTCACATTTAGGTATATTATAGTGAATCTATGATTATTGGAGACAAAGAAAAAAATCTTAACAGAGCCAGTGAGAAAACATCATTTGCAAAGGAATGACAATTTTACTGAAGCAGATTTTGCATCAGCAGTAACAGACCATAAAAGCAGGAGAGGAAAATAAGTATTGAAAGTTAATAGCTATATGCCTAGAATTGTGTACCTAGCAAATTATCTTTCAAAAAGTGAAGCTATAAAGAACTTTTAGAATAAACGAATCATGTTTATCATCATGTTTATCATCAACAAATTTTCATTAAAGGAACTTCTAAAGAATTTGCTTCAGGGAGAATAAAAATGAGCCCAGGAGGGATGGCTGCAATGTAAGAAAAAAAGGTAAACACATTAATATCAAACTCATAGATGATATTTAATAGTATATTGTCTGTACAAATTAATTTAAAAATAAGATTTAATTTATGAAGTTTTAAAGAGACAATATTAAAATACAGAGTGTTACTAGCATGTAAGTTAAGAGTGGAGTGGGTCAGAGTAAGCATGTTCTAAAATTTTTATATTATTTAAGATAACACATTCTTTAAACTACATTAAGTTAACATGCCTGGTAAAATTTTCAAGAGTACTTTTAAAATATAGAAATAGCATACATAACTTATAACCTGTAAAAGGAAAAAATGTAATATAAAAAAATGAACTCTGAATCAATTATAAGAAATAAGAAATAAGAATAAAAAGAAGTAAGATGGTGGAAATAAAATGATCATTATTTGTAATAAAGACTGCAGTAATTAAATGGCAGTTTGTTATATTGATTAAAAATAAAATTTATTAACACACTGTTACAAGAGACAACCAAAATTTAAAGATATAGAAAGGTTGAAATTAAAAGCATGAAAAAATACTACAGCCATGCCACCCTCAACACACCTGATCCCATCTGATCTCAGAAGCTAAGCAGAGTCGGGCCTGGTTAGAACTTGGATGGGAGTCCACCTAGGAAGATCAGGTGCTGTAGGTGTAAAAAAAAAAAAGCATGAAAAAATAATAGCAAGTGCTAACCATGATAAAACTAAAGTAACTATATTAGTATCAAACAAAATCAACTTTAAGTCAAAAAATAAACATTGGGACATTGGGGAGTAATACGATTACCTATATAATTATAACAATTTCAATTTACCAGGAATGTATAACTATTCCATGCTTGAGCTGACCTAATAAAGTAGACTCTAAATATGAAAAAGAATAATTTATAGAGTTACAAGGACAAATGAACAAAGCTCCTTTGTAGTGGAAGATTTTAACATACCTCCCTCAATAATTGATTAAGTCAAGTAGACAATACATTATTAAAGATAGAGAAAAACTGAGCTCTATCATGAGAAAACATGATTAAATGGACATCTGTACAACTCACCCTAAAAATGGACAATATCTATTACATTCAAATACATATAGAATTTTTATAAATTTTACTACACATTAAGACAGAAACCGAATCACAAAAAAAAATTAAAGAATCAGTGTTATATAGATCATATTCTCTTACCAAAGTACAATTAAATAGAGGTCAATAATAAAGATAAATTAATATCTGCATAGTTTTGGAAATTAAAAATATACTACTCTTCTAACTTACGGGTCAAACAAACGTCACAATTACAATATAAAATTCACTTATAACTGAGTAATGTTGATAGTATTATATATCAAAACTTATGAGGTATAGTTGAAAACAGATTACAAAGGCCATTTATAACCTACAGTGATTATATTGAAAACAACAAAAGCTAAAAATTATTGAGCTAAATATCCAATTTAATGTTATTAAAAAGATGAGTTATTCCCAAACATTTAAGCCTCAGGACGATGTAACACTCTTAAAAATTATCGAGGGCCTCAAGGATCTTTTATTTTTGTTTTTTACTTAGTAATTAAATAAATAATTTAGCCACTTCAGTGACACAATGCACACCTAATATATTTTATGGTAATCTTGACTGATTAAAATATTCCAAAGAGCTGTGATAATGTGAGTTATAACTGTTAATATTTATAGAATTAAAATAAAATTTTTGAGACATTATTAATTCATTAAAAAATAATAAACTCATAATATGTACCTTATATTTTAATAAAAATATTTTCTCAAACTAAAGAATTTAGTGGGAAGTATGGAACTATTTTACATTATTGCAAATCTTAGTGTCTGAACAGAAGAAAGCTAGATTTCTCAGATCTGCTTCTGCATTCAATGTGTTATGATATATTGGTTTGGTTGAAGTATGTAAAGAATATCTGGCCTTACACAGACATGTATTGGGAAAAGGAGAGTATTTTAACAGCCTTTTTATATAATTGTGAAAATTTTTCTTTGATATTATGCCAAATCTCCACTAGTGATAATCTTTTAAAGGTTAGTTGCAATGTGGAATCTGAAACCACATCAATGAATCTTTCATGGTCTGTTACACTAAGATCCATTGGTATGTCTTACACTTTGAATTAGTCTTTTATTCATGCATAATTTTATTATATTATGTATTGATAATCAGGAAATATTGGTACACTAAGTTACAAAGATCTTCTGAATGTTGACATATTTTATTACCTTATATGCAAAAAACTGTTTAATATCACCACTGATTTCACTGGAACAGCCTTTAAGTATTGAGAAGCTGGCAAGCTCATTTACAGATACAATACTAAATTCTATTTTTATTTGAAAGTTCAAATTTTAACACTGGTAATAAACATTTTCACTTGTTTGCAGGCTCATTTCATTAATTTTTGAGAAAAGAGCTGCCAAATACTAGGTGAATATGCAGAGCTGTTTGTCCAGTTTTATTTCTATGTTAAAATGGTGTTCCATGATGAAAAAGGCTAGTTTAGTTTGCAACTCGAATCACATAAGTGCTTTTCCCTGAGAGAGTTATTATACTTTAAAATGCAGCAAAAGTGCTTTATGTGTACACCCCAATTCAACAGACAGAATATTCAAAAGATTTAAGGATTAAAATTTAATAAAATTATTTTTGCTTTTTCATAGAGAAATTTTACAGTAAAATTGGCATTTATTTTCATAGCAAGAATACATTGGTGAGGAATACAATGACCACACATTTGATTTGTTCTAAGGTGCCAGCAATTGTTATCCACCCTTCCTTTCGCTCTGTCAGTTCAAGATAACATAGTGAAAAAGCCAATAACATTCTAGCATTATTTTGAAAATAGTTTCAATCTTACTTTCTGAAAGTTTCTCTGGATCCCCAGAAGTCTATATAGACCACATACTGGGTACCAAAATGTTAGGCCCAGAGTCAATAAACTATTCAGCCGAAGGGCCAAATCTTGCCCCCTTTTTTGGTAAATATTGGAACATAGTCGTGTCTATTTATATACATGTTTCTATGGCTGCCTTCCTGCTACAATAGTGTGTGGATTGAATAGCTGCAACAGAAACTGCATGGCTCACGAAGCCTAAAGTATTTACTGTGTGTACCCTTATAGAAATGTTTGCCAAGCTCTGAATTAGGTTATGACAACAGAATAAATCCAACAAATGTATTTGAAGGTGATAAGGAAGACCAGAAGTTAATTTGAAAAAATGATACTGTAAAGGATGAATAAAGACAAATACTAGTTCTTTTAGAAGACTAATGAAATGCAAAACCCTCTGGCAAAAACTAATTTTAAAAAAGTGAAAGGATACTTATCATCGACATTAATAATGAAAAGAGGATGCTAAGATCTAACAAAGATTTAAAAATAACAGAAATGTAGATAATTTTATGTTAATAAATTTTTAACTTTAAACAGAAAAATAAATCAAGAAAAATAATCAAGAAAAATTTGAGTTTCTAAATCTGACAAAAAAGGAAATAGAAAGCCCAAGTAGTACTATCATAATGTAAAAAAAATTGGAATTAGTAGTTGAAAATCTCAACTAGATAATAGTATGAACAGGTGGTTTTACAAACAAATTCTGCAAAATATTCGAAAGATGGGTTATTTCAACTTTAAATTTTTCTAGAAAATAAAAAAAGAGAATGCTCTCTAATTATTATTATATACGATTAGTATTAATTGTAAAAAAAAGGGTAAAAGAACAAAAAAAATTACAATCTAATTCTACTAATAATTATGAACTTGACAATCCTAAACAAATTATTAGAAAACTGCATATAATAATGTACGAGAAAGATTAATTCAGCATGACCATGTTTAATTTATCCCAAGAATGTATAGAAAGTTCAGATTTAGAAGCTTGATCAATATAATTATTTCAGTAATAGATTAAAGGAGAAAAAATATATAATTTTTAATAGATACAGAAAAAATATTTAATAAAATTAAATACTCATTCATGATTTAAAATTCAAACAAAATTTTTAGAAAACTAGGAGTAAACGAAAACTTCTTTCTAGAAAAACCTATAATAAATATTGACTTTTAATTGTCAAAATTTAGAAGCATATGCTTATAATCAGGAAGTAGACAAAGGTACTCACCGTCACCAATTCTATTTAACATTCTGCCGAAGGATCTAGCCAGGACAACAATAATTTTTTATTGTGATTAAATTAAATTAATTGAATTAATATATTAAATTAATGGAAAAGACACAACTGCTATTATTCTTAAATTATCTTATTTTCTACATAGAAATTTATAGAAATATTTGGAATTAATATAAAAATTACTAAGATTGCTGATGTATAACCAATACTTAAAAATAAATTACATATTTACATGTGGGTAACAAAACAAAAAAATACTTCATATATATTATATATATTACATATATATATATGCACATCATTTATAATTTCAATAAAATATGAGATAATTAGAAATGAGTATGACAAAAATTTTAAGACCTGTTTGGGGAAAATTTTTAACTTTAATAAAATACATAGAAGAGCTAATAAGTGGAGAGGTAAACCATGATCTTGGATAGAAAATCTAAATAATATAAGAATTTCAGTTATTCCCAATTTTAACTATAGTTTATTGCATTTAAAAAATTTCCAAAGGAAGTTGATAAGGTAATTCCAAAATTTACATGTAAGAACAAAGGCCAAATAATTGTCTAAAGAAGAATAACCTGCAGAGCTTTGCTCTTTAATATATCAATATATTATAAACGTATAGTATCTCAGACAGTGTACTGGCACAGGGATAATCAAACTGATCAATGCAATGGAATGAGGAACTCAGAGACAGATCCACTCTTACATGGAAACCTGACAGAATTTGTCATAAATGATGACTATGATACAAGTGGCATAGTAGCTCATTAGGAGAAATATGGACCTCACAGTAAATGGTACTTAGACTATTATGATCCGTGTGGACAAAAAATGAAATTGAATCTTCACCTCAGTTGTTCACAAAAACGTATTCTAGATGTGTTAAAATTTAATTAGTAAAGGCAAACATTAAAACTTTTGTAAGAAAAGTTTTGTAACACAACTTTGTCACTATAAAAACAAGCTCTGTGAGCTTACTATTGTTTGTAAAAAAGCACCATAACAAAAGTGAAAAGATTAACAGCAAATTAAAAGTTTCATACTCTATTAACTAAATTGTGTCTCTCTCCCAAATTTATATGTTGGATTCCTGACCCCTACTGTGATGGTATTTGGAGATGGGACCTTTGGGAGGTAATCAGGGTTATATAAGGTCATGAGGATGAGGCCATCATGATGGGATTAGTGCCCTTATAGAAGGCCCCTATGTGAGGACACAGTGAGAAGATGATCATCTGTAAATCCAGAAGAGACCTCTCACCAGAAACCAACCATGCTGTCAGCCTGATCTTAAACTTCTAGCTTCTAGATCTGTGAGGAATAATTTTCTGTTGTTTAAGCCAGTCTATGGAATTTTGTTGATGATAGCCCAGCTGACAGAGATAACATATAACCAACAAAGAATTAATATACTTAATATATAAAAAACGTCTTATCAGTCAATAAGGAAAAAGTAAACCAAATTAAGAATGGGCAGAATACTTGCAGAGGCATGTCACAAAGAATAAATACATAAGCCAAATAATTATGAAAAAAATGCTCAAATTCACTTAATACTAAGACCATGATGAGATATAATTCATATCCATCAAACTGGCAAAAAATAATAACTCTTATAATATCAACTGGCACAACATATTTTGCTATTCAGACTAAACACTGGCATGACTATTTTGGAAAACCACATTGTGAAGTCAAATGTTCTTGCATCCTAAGACCTGGCAATTCTTTAACTAGGCAGGTTATAGCTGATAGTAGAGGTTTTAAGCTGTGTGTGTTGGTAGATAAAGTGTCAAAGAGAAGTCACAGATGTGCCATTGGATTGTTTAGTAGGGCCAGAGCAGCCGCAGTCCTTACGCCAGTCTCAGGTCAGTGCAGGGTTTGACAGTGCCATGATGTGAAAAGATGGGGAAACACCGTCCAAAAGAACTAGCAAATGTATCCCAGGAGATAGTTAAAAGAGATTCATGGCAGCTCACTGGGATGAGGACAATTAAACAAACTGTGGTAGAGTCACAGAATGGAATATCATACGGCATTGAAAATGAATGAACTCCAGCTGCACACATGAATTGTCAAACACGCTGGAATGACAAAATCAAATTTCAAATAGTTGCACCGTACTAGTACCATTTTTATAAAAGTCATTACAAATCAAAGCAAAAAATATTGTTTAGGGATACATATATATAACAAAAGACAAAAAGAGAAAGAAGTAATAAATCTGAAATTCAGGCTGCTGATTACTTTTGGGGAGAAGAGGTGGCTAGGATTGGACTGCACAGCACCTATAGTGTTATTTCTTGTTCTTATTAAGTTGAGGATAGGTTTGCCTTAGTACTATGTTTCATAATTTACATATTACATTTATCCTTCTTAATAAATTACATAAAAATTATTAAGTTTCAACTGTGGTCAAAGAGAAGAAGAAAATAGGGGATGGAGAAAAAAGGGAAAGTGGAAGCGGGCGGAAGAGAAAGATAAAGAAGGAGGAGAGAAAGAAGAAAAATTATCTATGTTCTACAGAAGGAAAGTGAGAAGAGCAGCCATCTAAGTTTCTATTTTACAATGGAGTTTCAATGTAGTTGAAGCTCACACAGGGTTGAGTTTTTAAAGTATATTATGAAAGATTGTATTGTTCTTAATTTTTCTTAAGTATTATGTATATGATTTGGAGGTTTCTTGCTACTCTTTATAAGTTCTAAACAGCCTTCTCTCACAGTGTTGGAAAAGATTACTGGTTTTACTTGTTTTGTTTTTTTCAGAAGATCACCAAATGAATTTTTTGACTTGCATTTTGGAGCCAAAGTAAATATATTATTAATTTTGTGTTTGCTAAACATGTATAGTTGAACCTACATGAATTAAATGCATATGTGATGCCACCGAATCATACTTTATTGTTAGAAAAATAGGAAAGATAGAATTCTAATCTAACAAACTAATTATTTCAACTTTTCTGTTCTTGATAATTGGTACCCCATCTTTCTTAGAAATATAAAATATTAGAGCTAGAGGGACTACAGACACTTGGTATGTGCCATAAATGTTGGCTAAGAGGAGAAGAAAATTAGGATGTGATTTTAGATATCATTAAGCCTTGTGGCTTTTGAGTGTTTTTGACTGAAACCCACATTAAGGAATATATTTTATATTATATTCCACTAAACACACACACGTACGCACATAGTATGCAGTTGAAACAAAAGTTACACAAAAGAGAATTTACCCTTACTACACGCAATTAACTCTGATGGTTTCTATTCTAATCAATTCACTTTGTGTATAAAAATCATTAGTTATTATCTACTAGGTTAATCACATGACCTTCAAAAAGGCCATGATATGCAGTTTGAAAAACGCTCATCTGGTCCACCCCTTATATTTTACAGATGAGGAAATTGAGCCTCAAAGGGGACTAGAGAATTATTTTGAAAAGTAGTTTATGTTCATGTGTCTATAATAAACTAACATGAAGTTAATTTTAAACACAGCTTAGTCATTGACATCCCCTTATGTATTTTATCTTTTTTCCTCTTCTCAAACACCTACGGCCCATCATTTGTCAGGCATTATTCTGAATAAGCTACACCGAGCAATAGCTAGTATCTGCTTATCAGCAAATCGATCTCTGATGACTTTCCAATTTTTTTTTTTTTAGGTATTAAAGTTAAATCTACATAGCTATTTTTTTTTATATATATGTATGTATGATAAAACAACCAGCTACACAAAGCAGTCTCTGGATCCATGACTTTACACATTTGTTTCATTACATAAGCTAGAATTGAAAAATGCTTTGATGCCCAAACAAAAGTTTGTGTTTGCATTCTCTGATGAAGCCCATAATTTATTGGCAAAACATCAGTTAAAGGAAAAAAAAGACTTAAGCTCAATTTTTATATATTTAGTTTTTACTTTCCACATGCATCTTCTCAGATCTGTGTCTAGATGGTTAGATTAACAGTTCACCACTCTCTCTAAAGAATATCAAAATACATTACTCTGTGCTTAGCATCCCAGATGATTTTTAGTTTAAATCCATATGCGGATTGAAATAACTCACAGGTGGGTTCCTTTTTTGTTACTGTTCTCATTATCATGATTATTATCAGCAATTATACTGTTATTTCTAATCAAATATAGATTAATTCTATGTTTTCCAACTGCTTAGAGGAGGCAAGAGCAGATGTATAGTTTGTCACATAGAAGTCAGGGAAATGTTCACAGAAGACCTACGTGGCACCTGGGGGCCATTAATCCAAAGAAAAGGCCCATTACTGGTCCTTAACATGCTTGCATCACAAGGAGTGGCCACTTCTGAAGAAAACAGTTTAGGACTTTAAAAATTTTCAAAGATGTATACATTGGCTCCCCAGGTAGGTATTTTTAGGAGGGCAGGTACTGTTTTAGCATTTCTGTATCTATAAAATGATAAGATACTTTCTACCTGGTAAATACTCAATAAAAGTGTATACAATTTTGCAAGACAATCTTAGAATATCATACTTGTAAAGATCTTGGGAACCACACAATACTAGAGATCATCATGCCATAGGTGAGAAAAGTAGGGGGAAGCGAGGTCAGATTTCTCCTCCAAGTTTTGTGTTTAGTTAACAGTTAGAGCCCAGAACTTGGCACCCTTTTTAACTTGTGTTACTTTTAAATTTGAGTTCTTTCCAAGTGCTCAAAGAGACTCAGAAAAAGCAAATCAAGACTTTCTTCTGACCATTGCGTTTCATTAGTTTTAATTACATATAAACTTAGAAACTTCTTTATCTGTATGTAGCAAAACCTCTTTTTGTTCTGAGAGATGCTACCTAATAGTAAACCTTAATTGATCATTCCTCTCCCTTCCAATAAATCACTTCCATCCTATGAAAATAGAAAAAGACAAAATTCCAAAAAATTTAACTGATATTAGTGATGATCTCTTTAAAAATTAGAATAAGCTTAGTTTAGTCTCTAATACCTTTTCCATCTCTATCTGTTCTGTATTTACAATTATTTAGCACATTGGCCATATACATGGCAAAGACCTTCTTCATCAAATAAGTATTGATAGAGTCACTACACTCTCCTTAACTAAGATGAGAACTTTTGCACTAATACATTTTTAAAGTCTGTATGGAAAGCTTTGAAACAAATCTTTTCTTCCTAATCAGAAAGTCAGTTAATTAAAATTCTATAGTCTCTGCAAATTCTAGTTAAATATATTTTCAACTATAGTTTCTTTTGTTACATTTGAATATTTTTGTCCCCAGAACATTGATTTTTAGAGTTAATACACATTAAAAACAAGACATCTATTAAGTACTATTATTTGCTCCAATCGAGTAGGGGCACACAAGCCGAATGTTATAAAACAAGAATTAACATTGTATACAAGAAAATAAAATAAAATTTCCAGTATGAGACATACAAGTCAGGAAAATTAGAAAGTGAGAAAAGCAATTCAAATAAGAATTACATAAGAGATTCCAAGATGGACGGAATGGTCTGGCTAAGAGGCTTAGAGTTTGTGGGTATACGGAAATAGGTGTAGTCGTGTGGTGGTCAAGGAGAAAAGTAATCTGAGCGGAGCAGAGATCTGAGCATTGATGCAAATGAAGCAGACGATAAAAAATAGTAGTGACATTTAGCAGCACTTACTTACAAACATTATTACAATTAGGCCACACAACACTCCTAGGAAGTGAGTACCATTGCTATTGCTATCTTAGAGGTGAGAGCTTAGACACGATAAAAAATTGCCAAAATCGTAGAGCAAGGGACAGAACTGACATATTAAGCTCTGGAAACAAAAATTGCCGATGGCTTGAGTCTATTCTAAAAAAGAATTCTTCTTGTTATTTTCCTTCTCCTTTCCTTCCTCTTCCTCTTAATTATTATTTTTTTAATCAAAGAATGTTAAATGTTTGAGTGCTAACTTGGCCAATAGAATTTGATGTTATGATAGTGTCCTAAACACATTCTCCAGTATCTAGAACCTGCTCCATTTGGGTTGGTTATCTTTTTTCTCAGAGGTTCAGTATTTCTGAGAATTTCTTGATTAAAAAAGCCCCTTTTACAGTTTGAGTCCTAAGGGCATGGGCCCTACTTGTCACCCATGCCCAACAGTTAGGTCTGCTAGTATAAGTGGAAGATTGTGAAGCAAAACGCATCCATCAGGCCACAGTAAAGATCCATCCTGAATAATGTGAGAAAAACAAGTTTCCTTGCAAATCAAAAAATAACAAAGTGAAGCCCTAAGGATGAAATAATTCCTCTATCAAAATCACTTTGTCTGAAATAAGTACTGACACCCAGATCTGAAAAACAGAAATATGATACTGAAAAAGAATTAGAGTTGTCTTTCAATTAATAAATCTTGGCTATTGTTGCTAACACTCAAAGTTTTGCTGTCCAAATGACGTTTAAAACTATATTTTGTAAAAATGCAAAATGACAGATATTTGAACTTGTCTACCTCCTCCACTTTCCCAGAAATCTGCTTTGACCTGGTCTTTTTAAGGTCACACTCGCCATAAGTACATTTCACCCAGGAGCATTGGCTAGGGGCGATTCCACAGTGATCAATAGAGCAGCATGCTGTTCACCTCACGTCCTTCAGGCTGAAAAAGTGCCCTTTTGTTAGAGTAGACTCCTTCTGGACAGTCCACATATTAGGCAGAAAAATAAAACCTGCAAATATCTTACAATGACTAAAGGTTTGAAACAACCAGAGAAAAAAGAAACAGTGGGAGGAAAATGTAGCTTTTGTTCCTGCAAATTTAGAGAAATCTTTTCTTCTAAAATGCAGGTCTAGAAAGATCTGACTGTTTGTCACAGTCAAAGTACACATAGATCTAAATGAAAGTTTCAGGGTGGGTATTTGAGAATGGTAGGGCTCCTGAAATGGTTATCTGTTTGAGCAGGTGGTGACCATGAACTGGTCCCGAGGACATATTTCCCTGGTCTTTTAAGTCTGAGGTCAAACATTTCACAGACTCTGCCACACTAAGTGATTAACAAAACTAAGTTGTAGCTGGTGGACAGCTGGGTGCTTATTGCCTTGTAAGCCCTCCTGGCTTAGGCTTGTCTTTGATTATAGGAGCTGACCTTGGTCTCCACAATAGTTGGGAAATCTGCGGGACTGGACAAGCTGCAAATAGATTGCTCGGAGTTTCCTGTTTTCATTCAGATGTGTACAAATTACCTCAACATGCCCCCCTTTTTTTTTCAGAAAACACTAAGGTCTGAAAGAAACTCTTGTTATATTGTTGCCACTTAGGTTTCACTGAGCCTGCATTATCTACTCACAGCTTTAATGACTTCCTGCTGAGAGAGGTTCTGTAGCAGTCTTGGCAGCGGGGCTAAGAATAGCATTAAATGCAAGGTTATCTAGGCATTACACTCACTGTAACATGCAATTAACTCTCCTCTTCCATTTTCATTACACAATTATTCATTAATGTCAATTTAATTTTATGCATTGTTCTACATGACCGAAGGCTGATTACGGGCCTTTTCACTCCAATATCCCAAGTTAACTGGTGCCAGCCGCACTCAGGGCTGCCTAATTGCAATTTAGCCCAGACAATTCCTCCCATTTTTGCCCTCCAGTAATGGAACAACAGATCATGGCCAGGTAAAGATTTTAAGGTGGAAATAAAGCCCAAGCTACAAAACACTGAAGTTCAGAAAAGCCTTTTTCCTTCTTTTATTTGATAGAATAAAGACTCACTGGAAAAATTAAATAAAGCAATTTTCCTCCTTTTTTTTTCTTAAAAAATAATGATGCTTTTGTGAGCTGTGGTTTAGTAGTTTTAACCTATCAAAGTCATAATGGATCCTGGGTCTAAGGACCCCACTGGGTTCCATTAGCTAAGCAACATAAGTAGAACACAAGGCTGTACTGTCCACACCTAGAAATTCTGAGCAATAATATGGAACCCACAGAAACACTGCATAATAGTTTACACAGATTTCATGGGTTTTCTTGACATTAATGAATAATTATTTGTTGTTGTTGCTCTTTTAGAATATGAGCAGGTTATAGGGTTCTGAAGTTCAGTTTTTTATAGCAGTAACTGAATGTTTTTTGAACAGCATCCCCAGCGGGTACAAATGAGGTTCTTCTTTCAAAAGTTTCCAACTATACTCTTTCTACTTCAGATCAAATAAGTTCATTAGATATCCACCTTAAAATGCTAGTAGTGATATAAACTAAAAGTAATTCACGTCCTTGTATCCTTGTGTCCAAGTAATTTCACATTATCGCTGAATCTGCACAAATAGCTCATTATTAGCTTTTCTAGTGTTATCAGTAGACAATTGACAAAAATTTTAAAGAACGATTAAAGAGGAAGCTTGGACTACTCCCCACTTTCTGTCGGTAGTTACTGCTGTTAAATCCAGGGGAAGGTGTGTCTCCCAGATAATAAAATCTATTAAAAGTCAAAAAAAATCTATCTCCTCCCATAATGGGTGACAGATTCATTTCAAAGAGGGGGTCCATGCTAGCTAGCTACTTTGTAAACCTCGGATTGTCAGAACATGTGAATAGATATATGTTTTCAAGAGGAGTATAATTTCTAGGGCGAGGCCAGGAGATTCTTTTTGTAAGGTGGTACATGGTAAACATGGTACAAACAGGCATTTTAGCACCCCTTCTTTCTTGCCACTGTGGGTAAAGCTATGTCAGTATTTCAATTTGAAATCCCCCTTTTTCGGAGGCTTTATAACTTTACCATAAAAATTAGTTCCAAGCAAAAACTTGGCATGCAAAGTTTCAGCCTTAGAGTGAACTTTTTTTTTTCACAAATTGTCAAAGGGAAAAAAAAAAAAAAAACAATCCAGCCCTTTGGCTATTTTTACTTTTTTTTTTTAAAGGCACAAAAATAGAAAACAGAAATGTACTGGTTGTGCACTTTTTTGGAGCTCTTACAAAAACATTTATAGGCCATTATGAGGCATGAGTGTTCTTAGAGAACTGTAGGTTTTCTAGACAGACAACTTTACAAGACTAACATCATCAGTGCTTGTGAGGTGACTTTTCTAAAGCTTTCTCCATTATATCCCTTTCTCTGAAATCACATGGAACAAACCTGCCTTATAAAAAGGAGTGACAGTTCTGATGTACACAATAGTGAGACGTTGTGGTCTATTAGCTCAATAATCCATGCTCTGAAGTATCCGTCAATATAAATTTAGCCAATAGACCACAGAGACTGGGAAGAAGCTTCCACAGTTTGAGGAGAAGTCGCAGTATGTTCTAACATTCTCTAACTATGTAGGAAAACATTGGGGCCGGCTGGGAGTTTTCAAACTCCTTTGAAAGCAATGGGCCAAGTTCCCACTTCATGTAACTCTAGGGGAAAATTAAATAACTTAAAATAGCAGTACTCAAAACTTAATTAACATGATTCAGGCAGAGTTGTGCAAGTTCGGTGATACAAACCGCCAGTGGTAATAGAATCACACTTGTGGCTAACTGTGACTCACCCCATTGTTCAAAAATACAGATGAGTTCTGAGAGCAGCTTGTGATGTTTCGACACCATATGGGCTGTAACAACGTGGAACAAGCAGCTGACAAGTTAAGGACAGTGGCAGTGAATTAAAAATGAGGCTCGCTCAAACTTTGTGAGCTTGTCATTTTGTCAAAAATATAGCGAAAGAGTTTACATCATCGTCATCATCATCATCATTAGTAGTAGTATTACTATTTGTATTTAGTTGCTTGTGTTAAGTTACACGGAGACTGTAACCGCTGAACTTAACCCTCCCCCTTTGATTTTACACTTAATTTATATGTTACTAATAGCCAACTGCTGTCTAAAGCCTTTTTGATTCATGCTCTGTTTGCTTTCCTTCTGTGAGGTTTATGGTCAAGGGACCTAATTTGCTGCCTTCATTATAAACTGCATTTTGGACAAAATATGAACTAATGGGGATGAATTTAGGCTCTCGACTTTGCCTCAAAAGTCAAACCATGGCTTTATAACAAAGAGGTATTTAGCGGTGTCATTGGAGCATTTAGCTTCCTGAAGTTCACATATGATTAGAAGTTAAATATCTAAAAATCCATTTATTTGCTTAATAACACTGCCAAATTGAACCCGTCTGTGGTTTCTGCATTATAAAGCCACTAAAGGACTCTTTTGAGGTACTGTGTATGTGATTACTAACTTAATAGATTTCCACCAGCACCACTCAAATCAAATCATCATTCCTCATGGATCATGCACCTAGTATATAACAATACCCTGCGTCAGGCATTGACGTAAGGCACAGTTCTTATACTTTCCTCTGTGATCATGCTGATCACATCATAGTTTAATTATCTGAGTCCAGGTCTGACTTCCACCCCCACTCTCCATTACTTGATGGAATTTGTTTCTACATATACCCCATGGTCCACAGCATGGAGAATGTGGTAGGTCGAGCCCTTCTTGCATGTAGTGGCAAACACCAATTGAGCGCTGTAAGACATGCCAAGTCCTATTCTAAGCAGATACACAGAGATGTTAGTTCCCTGGCCAAAGCCACATACAAGTAAGGGATATGGCTGGGATTCACATGCAGGTATCTGTCAACAAAGCCTGGCCTTTGACCCCATACTTTTTTGTCTCTCCAAATGTTCACTGAATGATTCTATGACAGAGCACCTATTCTCAAGGAAATGATAATCTGGTTGAGCTGATGAGCTCTACAGTACTCATGACACACCTGGGCAATGATGGACTGAGTATAATTAAGATCTAAAGGTATGGTGCTGTGAACATCTAAGATGGCAGCTATCGATATATGCTAGCATGCTATCATGGGAAGGCTTCATGTATTAGGTGTGACTCCTTTTGACATTTGAGGATGTAAAGGCCTTTAGTAGATGGTAAGGAGGTGGGAGTTGTTTCTATCTGGGGAGGAAGAAGAAGGGGGAGCAGAGTTCATCCAGCAGGACAGGAAAACCGGGACAAGGAATTGAAGATATTGTATAGATATGTGGAGGCCTTGAAAGCCAGGGCAAGAAATATAAATACAACTCAAAGAAAAAAACATGATTATTCAATTAAGTGTATGGCTTGAAAATCGTCTTTGTTAAGTTTGTTCAGCAACCTGGGAAATGAAATGTGCTCAGGAGGCCTTTGCTTTTTAAGCGTGGAAGAGAGCCACAGCATACCTCTCCCTCTGTAATGCAACAGCTGATTCTATGTCCTTCCTGGATGTCCTGGAGTTGGGAAGCTGCTGCAGTCCAAAGTCAGCAAAGTCAGATCAGGAGGATGTGAGCAGCAATTCATGTATATTTAGCATGGGCTGGTACCTGAGTTTACCTGGCTGGCTGTCCTAGATACTGGTGACTATATCAACACATGCATTTCTTGGATTAAGAATTCAGACTGTCATGCCATAGATTAAGAATTCAGAGAATCCAGCTAAGTTCAGTTATTCTTCCTGCCCTGCTCCTCAAAAAAATAAATAAAAATAAAAAGTATTTAGCCATTCTCAACATCTTTCCTAAAATCTGGCTCAAAAAGTATATGTGTTCTAAAAATCTCAAATTGATACCCTGCTAATAACAAGATAGCACAACGTAAAGCAGTCATCAAGACACCTGGGTGAGTACCGCACTCTTGGGAAAAAATATTCACATTTGAGATACTCATCTTTGGCTGAGTTCTCTCTGCCAATCAGGGCCCACAACACTATAGATTCTTACAAAAAAAAAAAAAAAAAAAAGGTATTCTCCCAGGGGCTACAGGTGACCCAGGCCTAGGACAGGTACATCTTCTTACTTGGGTCACATGCCAAGAAGGCAGATTCTTGATTTTAGGTGGGGTATGTCTCACTGCAGTTAGATTTTTAGAGAGCCTTTTTAAAGAAAGCATCATATTAAAAATATTTTCACAAGTTAGAAAATTGTTCATGTGCCTTAAAATGATAGAATTTAATATTGGAAGATACAACCCTTCCCCCAAGAGGTCACCCTTTCTCATCTGAAGCGTGAGGAATCCTTAAACCCAGAGAGGATGAGCTATTTGCCAACCCTGAGAACAGCTATTATTACATTGACATCTTCTGACTTGCACTTCTGTGCTTTCACTAGCTCTCTGTATTCTTCTTTCTTAATTTCTTTCCTAATTGGAAAGAGTTCTTGTGGGTATGGATAATTAGCAAAGAGGTACCAGCTTTGAGTCAAAAATACTAGGTTTTGTCTAAATTCTCACTACCTGAAGGACCTAGAATAAATCATTTAACTTTACTGATCCTCGATTTCGTCATCTGTAAAATGTGGATAGTAATAATACCTAGTACCCTTGGCTATTAAGAACATCAAAAATGATACTATGTGGGAACTTATTTAATGGACCATAAAATACTCTGCAAATTTAGTTGTAACAAAGGATGAAAATATAATTTTAAAATATGATAATGTTTGTATTGACATAGTTTATATCTGCGCATAATTTCTCCCTTTTCACCCCCCAAAGTAAAAAAAAAAGAAAAAGGAATTGGTTTTAGAAAAGACTGTATTCTCAATTTTTTATTCTAAATTGAGTACTCTCAGAAGGTTACAAGGCACAAGACATGGCACATTCTAAATTATTGCTGCTGAAATACATCAATGTGCTAATGGTAGTTGTTTCAGGGTTGTAGGAATGTGGAAAATCCTTTCAAAAATTCCCTTTTATTTTCTCAGTTATTGATAATGAAAATGTATTAGATTTATAATGAAGTACAAAGCACTTAAAAATAAACCCCGCGGTACAATAGGAAAGGTCCCCATTTGATAGCAATAATAATTGCTTCCATTTATCCATCTCTTACTATGTGACATAGACTTTACATATATTGCTTTATTAGATTTTGAAAAATCTCGCCTGCATGGTAAGTATTATTGTTCCATTTATAGATGATAACCTGAAGCTCACTGAGATTACAGCACTTGCCCAAGATTGCGCAGAAAAATTCATGAATCTCTCTGCCTCACAAACCCGTGTTCTCTTTGCCACACTGACAGATTGAGATTAGGATTTGTATCTCTTTCTGATCCCTCTACATACCATGGTTTTAGAAGACTGTTGATTTTGGTATAGTGGGCAGAGCCCTGTCTTCTCTTGGGTCAGGGAAACTGGGTTCCAGTCCTGACTCCCAGTTATTGATGTTTCACACGAGACTTCACCTCTCTGGAGCCTTTATTTTTTCATCATTAGATTGAGGATTTGGATTAAATAAATGGCTTTTGAATTTGTTTTAGCTGCAGACCTAACCCATTTTTCTTTGCAAATGAAATTTCAGTTTCCTGGCCCAGGTGTTTGGGTCTCCTTGGCCTTTAAGAGCTAGAAAAGATAACTAAAGCTTGATTGTTAACGGAGCCTCATCATGTGGACCCCATTGCCTCTGGGAAGAAATCACGTTTTGCCTGTTCTGTACTTTATTGACTTAAGCGTAACATTTAGCTTTTACCTTAATGTCCACTGAAAACAACAAGTCATATGTCTGTTGTTTGAAGAAGAATTTACTAATTATTTGGGAAAAAATGAAGAAATCTGCAAACTTAAATTTCCTATTAGATATTTATGCTATGAAATCTTTCCTATTTTAGAATTTGGGTTTTCGCTTCTGATTATTTGCCTCTTCTCTCTCCTTGCTTCTCGCTTGTCCCTTGTTTATCTTTCTGACCATCACATGTTTCCATTTCTCATACAGCGATTAGTCTTCTCTTTTGTGGCCTTCTGAACGCCACCTTTCATAGGCTCACCTACCCTCTTAAGAAGTAAATCCTATTCTTTTCCTACATAAAATATCTACCTTGACGAATCTATGTGCCAGGTGTTGACAATATATGTTTTTAAACAATGCCTCATTTGGCACTTCTATATACAATTAATGAAGTGATGCATTCTGTTTGAAGCCGTGGAGGAAGGCCTAGTGCTTCACTTTCTGAGGTACTGTAGCACTCAGATGAAAATCCACTAGACTAGATTATATTTAAGGTGGGCTTCTCTATGAACTATTCCTTTCCCTGCTTCTTTCCAAAGATAGTTGGCCCCTTTCTTTGAAACCTACTTCACTCCAAGCAGAAGTAAGATGGAACATCTACAAAATGTGTTTGCTTGTCTTCATTTAAGTATCTGTTCACTGACTAGGCTGTTAAGGGAGAGAAGGGAGAATATTATTATTTATCTCTGTACAACAGTTACTTGCTGAGCAGGTCATAATAACTGCTTGTGGATAAGAGTACATGACTGTGCATGACCACTGGATAACAGATCACCCGTTAGAAAAAAGGGACCATAGAAACAAGAAAGCAAGAGAACCTTCTGTGCTGTACTTGGAGGGGAAACCTGTAATGACATCTCACTCTCCGTCCTCCCCTTTACATGTGATATCTGGAACATAAATAGCATTCTTCACGGTGGTGGGAAGAAGTTCTGCTTGAAAGCTTCATTTATAATTTTTTTTTTTTATCAGCCCAATTGGCCATTTTATTTAGATCATTTTGTGAGGGATCATGTTTGGATTAGTGTTGGGCATAAGTAAATGGCAGTTCTTTGTCAGTTAGGAAATGCTCAGATGGCTCACCGAGGTATCAGTGCAGCTGTTGTAGGATGTGTAATGGCATTAGGCACTGAGTTTGAGAGGAATCTGATGCCAAACATGACTGGCAGCAGCTGTAGTTCTAGAGAAGCTCTTGATGAGGAAGCTAACATTAGCAGCAGTACTAGGGGCAAGGCCCGTCACTCAGTGACTTGCTACAGTAGAATCTTGGATTTCAATGAAAGGAAGGAAGGAAAATAGCTATATTTTCTTAAGTCAAAATTATTAATGATCATTCTTGAAATTCCATTTCAATAACTTGGAGTGAAGTCTTCATAATTAAAAGTGATTTTATCTGTAAATGTTATGTTTTATATAGCCCACCTATTTTCTCTCCCACCCTGCTTCCTTCCTTTTTCCTTCTGGTTAGATGATGTAAACCAAAAAGAACTCCTTACGGTAGGTACCCTACCCTCATGGGCTTCCAGGGGTGCTGATGTCCCCTAGATCTCATATCCTGGAAATTTTTTGGTGGAAGGAGAGTTTGGTGCCCTTACGTCCATCACTATCCTAATTCTTTTTATAATAGAACTGATAGATAAAGAGAATGCTGCAGTTATATAGCAGGGAAAGTTACCAAGCTCTCTTTAAGAATCAATAGGAAACCTTTAAATTTTCCAATTACATGTACATATTCTGTCCCTTTTTCTTTTTCCATTATCCCTGAACATAAACACATATACAGAAATAGAGGGTTGATAACACAGAGCACAGTGTTGGAAAGCATGAGTAGTTTTTCTGAATGGCCATTCCAAAGGAAACTTTATAATTAAGTAATAGACTAAAGCTAACTATAAGTCAAGTGTTGATACATACAGAAATATAAAGATGTGGATGCATATGGAAAAGCCAATAACGTTTACCCGTTAAAGGTCATACTGCTAAGCATTTTTAAACAAAGCTGCATGACACATATACATTTTCAAGGCTCAAATGTACATATTTCTGGTCATTAGATACAGTTTCCATTGGAGCACAGGGAAAAACAAACTTCTCTGCGAAAGATGTACTATTACAGGGGATATTGATCAGACATTCTGTTACACATTTATTCATTTCTTTTATCCACAAACATTTCTTAAACACCTTCACTGGGGTCGTGGAGTCTCCATAAATAATTCCATCATGTTTAGAACCATTTCAAAGATAGATGCATATTCAGAGATATGTAGATCAAAACATCAACTTCATTATGGATAAAGCTGATTGGAGGAATGGCCATAGACTTGCTAACATAATCACTACTCTCTGAGTTAAATTTGTTGCCATATCATTCACTAAGCTTTCAGCACAGTGGAGAGAGAATGTAGATTCCTGAAGCCAAGCTGTCTCTTTCCCAAACTTGCTGTATTAGGCAGAACCAACAAGATGTGTGTGTGTGTGTGTGTGTGTGTGTGTGTGTGTGTGTGTGTACATGCACACAAGCACATACACGTATAAAGAGATTTATAATAAGAAATTGGCTCAAACTACTATGAAAGTTGAGAATTCCCAAGATCTACAGTTGGCAAGCTGGAAATCCAGGAGAACTGATATGTATGTAGTTCCAGTATGAGAGCCAGCAGGCTTGAGATCCAGAAAGCCAATGTTTCAATATGAGTTTGAAGGTCAGAAAAACACAATGTCTCAACTCAACAGCCAGGCAGAAAGAATTCTTTTTTACTTAGCTATTCAGTTCCTCAATTTACTGAATGAGACCCACATGCATTAGGGAGGGCAATACGTTTTACTCAGTTTAAAGATTCAAATGGTAATCTCATTCAGAAACACAGACAACCCATTTAATGTTTGACTAAATGTCTGGGCATTCCATAGTTCAGTCACTTGGACACATAAACTTACCCATCACCCTGGACAACTAGAGAAGTTACCCCTCTAGGGAGGCAGGGAGAAAGAAAAGTGAGCAAGGAATTAGCAGAGGCCTGAGTGCTGCACTCATGGACATTCTCCCCATGGGAATAAATGTTCTTCCCAATAGCAGGCAGAATATTAGGCCATGGTAATACAAAAATGAATATAAGAGCTCCTGATATCACAAATTACATGAGCAGAATAGAGGCTTTCAAATACTTGTTGAAATACAATGTAATAAAAACTAACAGAGATAAAGGCAACACAAAACGACTGGGAAGAGACACAGTACTGAGTAACTAATTGGCCTAGTGTGAAAGGCTAACATTTCTCACAGGGTATCATTTGACCCAGAAAGTACCACATTTCATCTTCTACACATTCTGTTCCAACTGGATTTTATACATATCCATGAACATGTATGGGTCATGGGCAGTGTAAATCCTCCTACACGAGCACCAGGTGCAGTGACCAGGGAGGGATTAAAGGAATTATCCAAATGGTGGCTTCTCAGAGAGGCAGAGATAATGGTATGTTAGTATGTAAGACAATGATGGAAAATTCTCTGGTTGTCACCATCACTATACCCTAATTAGTACCCAGTTAGCTCCAAATTCCTCAGACATTGTTTTTTTAGCTTGGAAATGATCTGAATTTTTTGGTTACTCTTCCTGTTGGCCTGCTACCAAAAAGATACCAGTAGGAATAGCTGACAATAAAATGCCAACCATTGACCTAGTAAGTTGTTTTAATTCCATTCATTGTAAAAAACATGTCTCAATTGCCTCATGTGTGTCAGCCTTGGGGACACAAAGATAAAAAGACATGAGATCTGCTTTCCAGGGGAAACATACACACACACACACACCCTTTATAATGTAATGGGGTTGTGTCATACTTATAGCAGGGACGAAGAATAAAGCATTTAGAGAACATCAAGAGGAAACAGCTCAGATATGTCAGCGATTTCGGAAGTCACGGAAAGGTCGTAGTGGAGTTAGAACTTGATCAAGTTGTGTGAGGGTGAGTAAGAGTGCACAACCACTAGAAAAGGGAGGGAAGAACCTCAAGTAAAGGAAGCAGCATGGGCGAAGTGAAGAAGTGACAAACATAAGGAAAATCGGAAAATGACTAAAAATTCATTTATTCGAGGCAGGGAGTTAATGCTGAGGTTGGAAATGGAGGCTCCACTTTCAAACTCAGGGGATTCTAAAGAGCAGCATTGAATAGAAGTTAAGAAGATGACCGCCTGAGTTCAAATTCTGGCTCTGCCACCTCCTAGTTGTTGGATCTGGGGAAGTCACATGACTGCTCTCTGCTTCCTCATCTGGATAATGGAGAAAATAATATAAAGTACTCATCTCAGAATTTTGGAAGGATTACATTAGATAATACACATAAAATACTTAGAACTGTGTCTAGTACATAGTAGGTACTCAACAATAATTATTATTAAGTTTCTTGCTATGAGACATTGAATTGTGTCCCCCCCCCATTCAAATTCATATGTTAAAGATTTTATTCTCAATGTGACTAAATTTGGAGATAAGATTTTTAAGAGGTAATTAAGATTAGATAAAGTCATAGGTGGAGTCCTAATTCAATAAGATTGACGGCTTTAAAAAAAGAGGAAGAGAGAGAATTCCACATTCATGCACTGAAGAAAGGCCATGTGACCATGTAGCCAGAAGGTGGCCATCTGCAAGTCAGAAAAAGAGCTCTCACAAGAACCTGACCATACTGGCATCTAATGTTTTTCTTCCAGCCTCTAGAACTCTGAGAAAATAAATGTCTGTTGTTCAAGCTCAGTTTATGGTATTTTGTTACAGTAGTTCAAGCTGACTATTATACATACAGACTAGGGACTGTAAACTCAAATGACCATGGATTGACACAAGTAATATCATTAAACAAAACAACTTGTTCCTCGGAATGCAATAATGAAAAAGCTCAATGATAAACTGATATGGGCATATATGACAGATACCTAGAAGTGATGGAGCCTGGTGAATGATAGAGAGATGGCCAGATAAAAACGTTGAGGTCCTGATTCGAGTTCAGGTAATTGATTGTTGCTGTGTGAGAAACTGGTCTAACATTCCAGGATTATCTGACATTTTAAAGAAAAGATAGATTATATTTTTATTGTTGTTATTCAGTGGTGAGATTTCTAAATTTTCAAATGTTGACCAAATACTGTGAGGGCATAAAAGTAAAATCTGGCCCACAGACCACTGAGATGCTCCATCAAAAATGCTTAGAGACAAGGCTGTCCTGGGGAGGGGTGCAACCAGTCAACAGGGAGGCTTGTTGGGATGAAGAAATGCCAAATAGGAGGTGGGAAGATGCCAAGATTTCTAGTTAGCCATAAATTCAGACTTTATTTTAACTTTGTAACTTTTGACTAATATTTGGATATTTCTGGGACTTGGTTTTTTCAACAGAAAAATGATGCCAAAAATAATATACCAGTGTTATATAGATCTTGAAAGGATTTCTGAAAAATGTGTATAGAGTGTCTAGTGAGCACTTGAGCATACTTGTTCCTTGTCTTTTCTCAGTTGATAGGTAAGAGCCTGAACAAAGGAAATACTGGTGGAATGAAGGGAATGCTATGACAACATTACAGGCATAAAATAACTAGGATTTGATTGGATGAGGAAGACTTCAAAGTTGATGACCCTTGGGAGGAAAGGGATAATGAAGCTGTTAACTGTGGTTCACAGGAGGAGAGAGATTAATTACTTGTGTTTTAGATAAATTGAACTTGAGAAGTCTCTGGAACATTTGGGTTGAAATGTCCTACTGATATCCAAATAAGTATATGAGGAGGGCAGTTAGGGATAAAGCTAGAGCTCTCGGGTGCTGTCAACTTATAGAGAAAAGCTGAATCCATGTGATTGACTGGGATTTTTCAGAGACCATATAGCAGAAAAAAAGAACCAGGCCCAGGATGTCCAAGGGATGGTTCAAGGAGAGAATAAGTGATGGAAGAAAAGCCAGCTGGGGAGAGTGAGAAGAAACATCCAAAGTACATATAACCCAATAAGCAAGTAGTATCATGAGCACAGGAAAAGAACATTTTTAAGAAAGAAGAGGTTATTGTGGAAATATTAGGTAAAATGAGGATGAAGAAGAAAAGCCTTGGTATTTGTAATCTGAAGTTTACCAACGACCTTTAGAAGAGCAATTTAACGTGAAAACTAACCCCAGGTAGTCTGACAGAAAAATCAAAGCTGGGGACACCTCAACTACACTCCTATCTGCACCTTACTAACGCTCCGTTAAGAAAACATTAAATTAGATTCATGAAAAGGAGGTACATTTACCTTTAGGATGAGGTATTTCAAGAAAGTATACTGTAAGTTAAGTCTGATTTTCTTGTAGCAAGATGATATAAAGGAGGTTTATACTCTTGACACAGGGCCTTGTGCCCAATGTTTTATAGGCATGAACACAAACTCCATATTGAATTAATTAATTATAAATGATAACCATGGATAATATAAAGCCTCTTCAAGTATACATAATTAATAAACAGGGTAATACAAAAACCAATTGCATAAATTATATTTAATATGAGTGAATAGCATAAATATTAACAGAGTTATTATTTTATTTCCTGACATTCTTTCTCATTGGTAAGTGATGGGAATTTTGGTATCATAGAATCAGAAGAAATGCTTTGAAAAAGTTTTCATAGACCTCTCTAAGGAGACTTTGGAGAGTATTAGGGCTGCTTGATACCGTTATAAAGAGTTGATGGAGTCCATTTTTGCTCTCTCTTCTTTTTCTTATAATAGTTTCTATAGTGAGTATTGGAGGCCAAGATGTTGACTTTTCAGCTACCATGTTTTCCTAACCAGCCATCTCACCAGGATTAGCACCCTTCACTTACACCTTAAGGTTATTCATGGAATACAGACTTTGAACCACATGTAAACCACACTTTAAAATGTTGATTTTTCTCACTTTGTTACTCTATAGTGTATATAGAGGCTCAAAGCTTTTACTTAAAATTTAGAAAACTCTACTAAAATTAAATTCGATGCAGCAAATTTTTTAGTAGAAACTTTAGAGAAGTTATATCTTAAGCGATTATAAAGAAATGAGACTGTTGTTTTATTAAATATTGAGAATTCCTCATTTATAATAGTGGATATTTATTTGTATTATACTTTCAAATTTGTAAGATACTTCCTGTATATTAACTCATCATTATCTTAAAGTGTTCTCATGTATGACAGCAGGGCTGTTATTATTTTTAATTGTTACAGCTGAAAATTGAGAATCAGTGAGATTAAAATATCTTTTTTTTCTGAGCAATAGACACTGTTAAAAGGGACAGAATGAAGGACTAAAATCTAAGTCCTCTCAGTCCAAAGCGATGTTCTTCCCACGAAGCTGTCTCTTCTAATAAGCAGTCCCGTCCCAACTTCCCTTAGATTGTGTACTAATTTGAATATAGAAGTTATCGATCAAAATATTTTTTGAAAATTTGTTTTTAGGTATGTTTTCTCAGTCACACTGGAAACTTGGTCTTGACATTATTCACCTTCTCACTCCTTAGAGCATCTCAGGCTTCCTCTTAGACCCTGAGGGATCAGTGCTGCTAATGTCTGTTGCACGTATTTGGGAGGGATCTGTGTGTACATGAGATGAGCCGGAGGGCCAAACTAAAACTACAGGCCAGGCAACTCTTATGAAGCCTCTCAGGTGGCTGCCAGAATCACCTGGGGTCACTTATTTGTCACTGTCTTTCTTTCTCTGCTAATAACTGATTATATGGGTAGAGTGAGCTAGTTCCATTATTAGCTATTGCACATCGAATTGCCAGAAGTTAAGTCCTTTCTTTACGAAAACAGAGCAATGCACTACAGATATTTCCATTAAAATGATTATAATTTTATTTCCAGATTTCAACTTTTATGAAAGCATGTTTTTTTTTTTTCTTTGAACATTTTACTTATGTGAAGTCTCTCATTCCTTTATAATACCAAAAAAGAGTTTTGAGGCAAACCTAAAATCGCATTCAGACCATGAAGGGATGTCATTTATATTGATGATAAACAGAAATAGAAGGAGAAGAATGTTTTTGACAAACTTGAGTGAGTCACCAAGTAAGATAGTATCTTTCCTTCTGGATATCTGCATAAACAATATATTATCTTTTCCGAAGGGAAATGATGCTACTAGGCTTCTTCCATCTTTACAAAGTAGTTCACATTTTTTGAGTAATTCTTTTCTTGTTGACATGATAAATTTGCTCTCTTCAGCCACCCATATTCTCCTTAACCAAGGTTATGCATTTTCAAAATGAGTGACCCAAGAAGAGTGTGTTAATATACTCACTAGAGATTAAAAGTGAGATTTTTTTTTTTTTTGGTAATAGTCTTTAAGAGTCTGTATTTAGATCCTTCCAAAGAAAGTAAGGATGAGTGAGGGTATTTGTTTGTGTGACTCTGTATAAGGAGACCATCTTCTCAAAGGTGCCGAAGGAACCTCCTCTTCAAGACGTGTGTGTGTGCACGTGTGTGCACACTCACACATGCAAACACACATGTGTGTGCTGGAAGGAAGGAACTGAGTATACTGGGACCTATTTTTGGAAGTGTAAGGGAAGTTGGATAATATTCAAAAGGAAAAAATAGCGATGGTGGTGGTGGTCATGGTAGTGATGGCAACAGGAAGAGGATGAGTCCAGAGGCAATCTGAAATTCTCCTGGCCCTAACACCCATGATTCTATCATGAGCTAAGAAGAGACTGTTCAATTGGACAGGGGAAGTCCTTCCATGATGGGCTTTGTGCAGAGGCTGAAGTAGTGGCCGCACTAGCATTTCAGGACCTAAGTCTGGCTGCCATCTTTCTGTTGACATTCTCTCTCATTGTCACATCACGAAATATTGTCTATGGGCCAAGGACTAGGACTTCAACACTGGTACTTAGGGGAGCCTGAGAGAGCCAGACAAATTTAGGTACAATGCTTCTTGGAGTTTAAGGAATGAAAGTGTTAATCTCTGAACACATTGTCTTTTTATCTGTAGCATGCACAGTTATATATGACACTTATTATCTTCCTAGAAATCATCATTTTTAACCACCTCATAGGGATTCCTGAATGTGTTGGTTCTATGACTCCCTGAAGGCTCCAGCTATACTCTAGGGTCTTTAAGGAATTTTAGTTTGTCTTACAGGTTCTTTCACTTCTAAAATCCTTCAGGATTATTTATAGCTCCTGTTTTACTATAGACTCAAAATCCTTTATCTAAAACTCTTGGGTCAAATATATTTTAGAGTTTATATTTTCTCATATTTTAGAATATTAATAATGTAAATTATAAAACATCTCTAGTACACCCAGTAAAACAAGTAATTAATATTTCCATGGTGAATGTATGAATATTCATACTAAGAAGATAAATAAGGATCATAAAGAGCCTCATGTCAATCTGAATAAGCTTTCACAGCTACTGATTTTGCACCAAATTTTAAAAAAAATATTTCAGTTTTCAGAGCTTTTAGGATTTCAGAACTGTGAAAAGGGGTTGTCCACATAAACTATACTACTGTTGTTAAATATCGTGAAGTCCAGGAGAGGGTGACAGGTATAGCAAAGCCTGAAATAGAGGAGCATGCCATTTCCCTTTGTAATAGCAGGTGTTCTTCCTCGGACCCTGTGAATATTATCTGGCAAAGATGTGATAAGATTTAGGATCTTGAAATGGGGAAATTATCCTGGGTTATCCAGGTGGTCCCTAAATGCAATCACGTGTATCTTTTTAAGTTGGAGGTAGAGGGAGATATAGCACACAGAAGAGGAGAAGACAATGTGAAAGCAGAACGGAGAGGGTTTGGAGATGCTAGCTCTGCAGATTGGAGTGATGAAGCCACAAGCCAAGGAATGCTGGCAGACACTAGAAGCAGGAAGAGGCAAAAACGGATTCTCCACTAGAGTCTTAGGAGATAGCGTAATTCTGTCAATACTGCAGTTTCAGCTCACTGAGAATAATTTTGGACTTCTAACCTCCAGTACTATGAGAGAATTAATTTCTGTTGTTTTAAGTCACCACGTTGTGGTAATTCATTACATCAGCCACCCCACTGAGGGGTGCTTTAACACACCTCATTCAAGTCCTTCGATGTTAGTCACTTACTTCTTGGATCGCCTTTAGCCAATGAGTCTTTGGTGTTATTTAACTTCTCTAAATCTCAGTTTCTTCATTTATAAAATGAAGATTATAATTCCAACTTCACAGGGTTGCTGTAAGAAACAACTTTAAAAACATAGAAAATGTTTAGTATACCATTGGCATAAAGTTAGTGTTTAATACATTCTACTTTGTTTTTGACATTACCATTCTCTGAGAATCTCTTTATAACTTTCCAGGATATATGAATTTGCACTTATGTTTGAGTCCATTTATATTGCAAAGAGAATCAATCAATCAAATCTCAATTTTTACACATCGGAAAGATTTTGCCAGCCCATTTATATTCACCAGTGTCACAATGATGATGCATTTGATGCCTGAGTGTGAGATGTCTAAAGACACACCAATCAGTCCTGGGAGGCTTAGTTTCTATTTTTATCCCAAATATTTCACTCTCCCCAAGGCTGGAGTCTTTGAACTTGGTATCTTCAATCAAGCCAGTGCTGATTTGCCTGACAAATGCTTAGAAATATGCCCATTTGTGGATTGGTGGGCCTAACGGTATTGGGTAAAACATCTTTTTCAAAAGTAGAGAATGATATAAAAGTACAAAAAATAATAATAAGGGGCTAGTACACTTTGAAGAAAGACGTGAGAAATTGCAAAATAACCAAAGCTAAGAAAAAGAATAAATAGAACAAATCCATGAGAAAGTACTCACCAAGAGATAAGGCATATAGAGACAGAAGCTAATGGATGATGAAGAAGGGCAATAATGAATGTTGTTAGAGTATCTCTTATGGGTAGACCTGGCGCTAAGCACAGTCACACCCTGATAGGTATTTGTTCTACTTAGCTGCAGGAAGACCAAATATTTTTGATAGTTTAGAGTGTTCTGCTCTACCTGTCATCATTTAAATAGGTTTACTTCTTACAAAAATATAGCTTTATCTCTTAAAGGGTAACTATTTTTTGAGGATAGCATACTTCTAAAATAGAACACCTCCTACCTTGTCATCTAGAAGTCCTCTTTTAAATCTCACTTTGGATAAATACCTCAGCTGGAAAACCTGGAATTCTTTATCTTCCTTTTCTGCCACAGCTAAGCAGTTTTTAAATGCTGAAAATGTAGAATTTATATTTCACTTTTTCGAGCCTCCCCAAAAATCTCCATTGTCACTGCTTTAGTTCCTGTCCTCATCATCTCCTGTTGACCTACAACAACGGCTTTCTAACTCTCATAAGAGTGACATTTTAGAAAAGCATAGGCCAGATGTTTTGTAGACTGTTCCTCATTTTTGGTTTTCTTGTGTTTAGAGTTAAGTCATACATTTTTGGCAGAATAATACATAAGTAACATATCCTTCCTTCTCAGTGCATCACATTAGAAGGTACATGATGTCTCTTTGTAATTAAAAAGTAATTTGTGGGAAGATATTTTGAAACCATCTAACTATCCTATTTCCTCATCAAATTTTCACAAAGTAGTTTTACTAGACATTGATGATTCTTGCCTGAATCAATTATTAATATGGTGGTTGCAAAATGGTAATTTTCTAACTCCATTATTCCCTCTACATTTTTTGGTTAACATTCTACTTTAATTCAATAACATATTTACTAACAGTATAGGCTCAAGAATTCTTATTTTATTCAATGTGATATAATCCTTTAGTGTCATTTATTTTGATATTACATTATGCTAGCTTTGGCCAATGGGAGCCTCCTCAAACTAGCTCCATGTCCTTTTGAAATGTCATCCTAATTTCTTGAGCGTGTCTTTATTTTTAGCATTAGGAGATGTTTTGCCATGTTCATTTTGTAGAATGTTTTGATCGACTATAAAGTTATAGATTGGTGTCACTTTCTTTCAGTATTTTAAAAATGTCTTTCCATTGTCCTCTGACAGCCATTGTTCTGTGTTGATAAATCAGCCTCAAGACTTATTGCTCTTTTGGAGGTGATGTGTCCGTTTCTCCCCTTCTGACTTTTAAGATTTTCCCTTTATCTTTTTTGTCTCTTTGTCTTTTCTCTTTCTCTCTCTCTCTTTTTTTAAATATGTATCCTGCTCAAATTTTTAAAGCTTAATCAATCTGTGATTTTATGCCTTTCAGTTTGAGAAATTCTAAAGCAATATTTCTTCAAACATTGTTTCTATCTCATGTTTCTGTTTTACTCTCCTTTCTATGTGGGACTCCAATTAACACATTAGACATTTTCATATCTCTTTCATTCTTCTTTTTAACTTCCATATTTTTTCTCTCTGTACTTTAATCTAGATGCTTTAAATTGAACTGTATTCTAAAACTATGTTTTACCCTGTCTAATGTGCTACTAAACCTATCTCTTAAATCTTTAATTTCATTTATTATATTTTTCAGTTCTATAAATTCCATTTGACTTTTTTATATAAACTACAAGTCTATGCTAAAATCCTCCATATTTTCCTCTATTTCCTTGAACATATTTATTTTCATGTCCTTATCTAATAACCCACATATCTGAATCATCTGAAGGTCTGTTTCTTCTTGGCTTTTGATCAATTTTTTCTTAATGTGCTACATACTTTTTGGTTGAATGCTAGACATTGTATATTAATTGCATTAAAACTATGGAGAGTCTAGATGGTGTTATCTTCCTTCTAAAAGGTTTAAGATCTGACAGCAGAGAGTACATGCAGATTGCCTTAATCTTATTGAAAGTTGATTTTAGGACTGTTCTATTTCATTTTGTCTTTACTCCTAGGATATAGACTTTCTAATGTCTCAACTAAGATATTAGAAGGTTTACCAGGGCTATTCCATGTTGGCAGGCGCTGGATCCCTTTCTTCATTTCCCCAGAACCATAAGGTTTCTGAAATCTTTTCTCAGCCCTTTGTCCTTCTAGCTGCTGGTGCCTGATAGCTTTCTGGAGTCATACCCTGTATGTAGCTTAGAAAATGGCCAAATCTTCATGTGGAGTTTTAATGGAGATTTGTAGATTAGCTTCTCTGTGGTTTTCTTCTCTCAGAATTTTACCCTTCAAGTCCTAGCTGCTTTAGCAGTCCCAAACTCCAAGTTCTGTCTTCTCAGACTGTTGGAACCACTACTTTCTGCTAGAGTTCTATGCCCTCATGTTAAAAGTTTGCAAACGTCCATGGGTAAAACGCGAGGTGAATGTGGATCTCACTGAGTGCTTTCCTTCTCTCAAGGGTTCAGAGTCTCTCAAGCTATGTCTCTGCATGTTGCTGTCTAATGTTTCATTTTTTTTTTTTTATGTTTCTTGTGCAGGTTTTGTTGTAAATTTTAATAGGAAGAAGCTCAGTCCAAATCAAGCTTACTGAAAGCAAAATTTTCTTTTTCAGTAAATATATTAAAGATGTCAGAACTATTTTTCAAGATATCCTTTTTGTTAATGGTTTTGAATATTTTAGCATTATGGTCAGATAATATATAGTTTACAGGATGTATTAGTTTGGACAAAATGAAATGGCCATTATTGTAGGTCAAATACAGCTGCATATTGGCACTTTAAAAAAAGTCTTCAATCTATAGTTTCTTTGTAGTTTATTGACGTTGCAGAAACTAAAATATGGAGATTTTTATGTTGTATCATGTATGCTTAGAAAATAATGCACATTCTGTTTTTGTTGGAGTTACTCTCTAGTTTCGCTTTCTCTTTAAAACTCGTGCTGGGCTTTTGGTAATGCCCTTAAATTGGCCAGAAGGTAGGGCCATCTGCTGTAAATAATGAGGCACTAAGTTTTCTTCTTTGTAAAAGGACTCATTAATAGTAAAAGCCATACATCTTCCTCAGGGCTTGCTATGAGGAGCAGAACTGACCCTGCTATCACCAGCTACCACCCAACCTTCTTTTCTGGTCTGTTAGACTCTGAAAGAAGAGGTTGTGCTCTCTTCTGGGGAAGATTTTTTGTTGTCATCTGTTTGTTTGTCTGCCCTCCCCCTCCCCCCAGATAAGCATGATAGAGAGCAAGAACTTCTAGAGATGACTTTTCTGACTTTATCACATCCTTGTTTTTTCCTTTACACAGGTCTGATCTCATACTGATTTGGCTTTGGTACAATCTGTAGGGTGGAGAGAAGAGGGAAAGGAATAAAATGTTTATGGGATCAACTAGCTCACCTGTATTCAATGACATAGTATCCCTACCCTTACCAGGCTCATTCCCTTGATTTAACTCCAGTGCCCCAAGGTGGCTCCAGCTTTTGGTTTTTTGACCTACGATGCAGTAAGATCTACTTAGAGAAGAAAAAAAGGACACTATAAGAAATCTTTCACCCATCTAGTCTGTATTTTGGGGTCCATGGCCCTCTCCTGCTCAAGATACTTCCTCCCCACCCCATATAGGCTCACCTTCCCTCTGTTTGGATCCTCACCACTTTTGAGACCCCTGGATTTGCGGGAAGGTGAAACTCTGGTACCCATCAACCTCCTTATATCCTGAGACATTTTCCACATTTGGTTCGGCAGGGGGGATGGGGGGGACAACAATAGCCCATGCTCATTCACAATCGAAACCAGGGCAGTGAATAAATAGCCTGTTTCTCACTGATAGAAATTAAAGCTGTAGTTCTCTATCCCCGTCAGAGGCAAATTTTTGCAGTGAAATGATTATAAGTGGCTTCCACATATATAGGGTTAATAAATAAGACAAAACATAACTTTTATAAAAACTTCAGAATATTTTTCCCTAGCTTTCTACTCAATATTAATTTTTACCTCAGGGAGAAAAAGGACCTTATATAAAATTCCTTTATACTCCCTTCCCCCCATTTATATTAAATAACACAAAATTATTTTAATAATGTGATATGGAATCTAGAGACAAAACACTTTGGTCTACAAAAGGAAACCAATTTATCTCATAAATCACATTCTTTAGCTCCTTCCAGCAATTTCCCTTTTCCCTGGGAGGGGGATGTTATTGCGTTCTTTCTGTGGCTCTTTGTGTAATTTTAATTTATCATTAAGTAACACTTTGCTTTTTAACATAAAGAATTCAGCGTGCTTGATGGAGCAGTGCTCCATGGAAAGTTAGTTCACAGCAACAACTGTTTGGAGCAGAGAAGTTTATTAATTTATCAGAACCTTATGTTCAATTTCAGATTTCTCAGCATAGGAACCAACAATCAGCTGCACCTGTTGCCAATTAAAGTATTAATGGCACATCAATCAAAGAAAAATCACTGTGAATGGAGATTACACAAGATCTGTACTCATGTCATTTTTTGGAAGCCATCCTTTATTTGAAAAATAAGTGAGATCTACAAAGCATACCCTTCAATCTTCATTCTCCCTTTTCCTCTGTGATGATTTTAGTGGCTGAATGCCTTCGACTGTGAGGGCAAATGCATTTTCCACTGGAGGAAACTGCTGTCTCGTATTTAAAAAGTATTAATGTTGCTGTACATGTGGAGACTGGCAGGACCCTGTTAACATTTTTACGAAGCTTGACAAAAGTTAATTATTAGGCTTTGCAGAAAGCAGGGAAGCACTAGCCATGCTCATGATGGATGGAATCTTCATTGCCCATATAGGTTTCTATGTTTACTTAGAAGAAATTCATGTGCTAACCCAGGGGAGGCCAGCAGAGAAGGTTCTGCTTTTTAATCCCTTATTCTGAATAGGTCAGTATTTTCTGGGGAGAGAAGGAGGATGAGGATGTGAGGGCAGCAGAAGCAGTCATAAGAACTTAGGCTACAGAAGCTGACAAATAAATCTGTGTTCCAAACGGTGGCTCATCTTCTGACTGTGACCTTGTTCCCATCTGTTAGTCATTCTGGGTAATAGTTTTCACACCTATAAGGAGGGGATACAATGACTAACTACTAGGAGGATTAGGTGAGATAATGTGTGGAAGTCTAGCAGAGTACCTGACACAGGTAGGCTCTTCCCCATTGCTGTATACCACCAGGGTTGAGTGTCTTTGTGTAGACAATAATCACCACCTTGCTGGGCTAATGCAAGATGCATGGAAGTCACTTTCTAGTAATTGGCCTATGCCTGGATGGATGAACACCTCTCTTAGACGCTTCTGCCAAAAGCTGTCCTAAATTTCCTTCATATTTCCCCCTCCTTGAACCCCTATAGTTCTCAGTATCTGTATCACTTGAAAGAGATTCATCACTTCCCCAGCCTGGTCCTCTTGTAGAGGTGAAAAATGGGAAAGAGACTGTGCACCATAGTGGATTAGACTGTGGTCTTTGGAGTCAGATGGGCCTGGGGTCAAATCCAGGCCTAGTCACTTTTAAACTGTGTCATCACTGGATAAACTTACCATGCTTCTTGCTGCCTCAGATTCCAACTCTGCATAATGAGCATAAATACTGACCTCACAGTGCAATCCAAAAGAGTTAGCATGATGGAGATATAAACACTCTGCACAGTGCCCAATAAAAAGTGGCTCTTTGATTTTGTTATTGGCCATATGAGAACAGAGTAAAGATTCCTTCCACATCCTAGGAATTCTGACTGGTATGACAGGCTCAGCAGGAAAGGCATCAAGTCTAGGAAAAATAAGTAAAAGCAGGTAGGAGATTTTAAGGCAGGAGCTATTGGCTCTCGGAGCTGATTGATAAAACTCACAGGTGATGTTATAGTGATATTAGCCCTTTGAGGCAGAAATAGAAGGTTCTAGGGTTAAGCCTACCTGATATTATTTTAGAAACTTTTATATTCATCTGTTTTATATCCCAATTAGACTCTAAGGTCGAAGGCAGATGCTGTATTTTCTTCTTTGTTGTGTTCTCCCATGGTGCAAAACTTAGCACATAGTAGGTGTCTAATTAATACGTGTTGACCAACAAAAAAAATTTCTCTTAGTGTCTCTAATTATAGCAAAAGTTTCTGTGTAATGCTTAGAATACACTTTGGAAGAAAAAAAATCCATTGCAACATAAAAAATATACCAATATCATCTTAAATATTTTGAATGGCAAAAGATTGGGAAAGAGAGGAGTGTCAGTAGAAGGGATTTTGATGTAAAAATGGTTTGAAATTTCTGCTTTAAAGCATGCCAACAAATTCGTATTCTTCATTGTAGTATACTTAGATATATACATATTTCCCCACCCACATGTTTTCCTTTGCAGGGCTAACTTTTGCCCATTTATTACGGTGTATAATAATTTGTGAATAATAATACCCCAGGCTCCCTTCTGACCTTTCTACTGTCTAGCCTTAAAGATGGGTATGACTGATCATAGCATCGCATCCTCAGGCAACAAAGACTGGTCCATGGGGTAGGTACATGATCAGAACAAGATCAAGAAATTGTTCGATGTAGCAATGCCATGCTTAAACAGTTATTTTTTCCTCTGGGTGTCTAAGTCAGAGTTTTCAAAGGCCGTGATCTACTAGATGTGATCCTTTTGGCAGTAGCAGCACACAAGGGACAGCTGCACAAAGAGAAGAAGAAAGAAGCAAAAGGAGAGCAGAAGAGTCCTGTGAGCAGAGAAGCCCTGGTTTCAGTGCCTGGGGCCTTTGCTGATGTAGTCCTTCCTTCACTTCTGAAAGCTAGGCAGCATCTTTTCCAGTCTTGCAAGCTAATACAATTTTTTTCTAGCTCATTTGAGTTCGATGTCTTGTTGTTTGCAACTAAAAGAGCCTGACCAACACATTCAGGCTATGGTTCTGAAACATTTACTTCTGAGACCCTACCATCTTCCATTTCAACATCTAGAACAGGTGCAGATATAATCACAGTAATCCCTGTTTAAATAAACACTCCCATCTTATATTTAATTTTTGGCACTCTCTGTGTATGTCAGGATTTCTCCAACTTGGCACTGTTGACATTTTGGACCAAATATCTCCTTATGCAGTGCAGGGTATTTAACATTATCTCTGGCCTCTACAAACCAAGTACTGGTAAAAAACACCTCCCCAGTTGTGACAAACCAAAATGTCCCCCGACATTGCCCAATGATACTTGATGGGAGTGGATGTGGGTATGTGTGTAGAGGGTACAAAATCGCCCCTGTTAAGAACCACTGGTATATGGAGAATGTAAGCTCGATAAGGGCAGGCTTTTACTTTTTTTTTTTTTCAGGTGTGTCTCCCTAGGACCTAGGACAATGCCCACCTCCCAATAGATGCTCGGTGTCCATTAATTCAATGAGAAAACAAACAGACTCTAAGTAAAATGAAGATACTTGTTGCAGATTCTGCTAGAATGAAACAAAAGGAAAAGACCAAAAGGCACATGGGTCATCTCCTAATTTTATGACCTAAGCTTTAACAAAATAAAACAAACAAATAAATAAACAAAAAACAGCACACGCAATTTGGCAAACTAAGAATCTAGTGTATAGTACAGATATTTTTTTAATGAGGAAGGTAGAGTGTTGTGTCAGCGAGGAGAGAAAATGTTGATTTTAGGAATTCTCCATAAAGTACTGTGGCTTTCTATATTCTTCTTTTTTCCTATTCAAATGGAACAGTATAGCCCAACAGTGAAAACCAATTTTGGACCTGGGTGATTAAAACAGACACCTGGAGAACGCTAAGAAGGAAACGGCGCATGAATTTTGAAGTAAAGTATGATCTCCACACCTTCACTGGGTAGTTTTCCCACCGAGATTAAAGTAATCGTCACATAGAAAAGCCACCCCTACATTTTATCTTCCTTCTTTTTATTGTAACTCAATAAAAAACGTGAGTCGAAGAATTTGGTTTTACAATAAGTTTTCCTATATTCTTGGCAATACTAATGTAGCATTCATGAAACGACTGAGACTTATACAATCCAGTCACATGATGTGAGTCAGACACAAATCACATCTACTCTGTCCAAACAGAAGGGCGATTACACAGACTGTAAATTGTGAGAACAACCCCTGCCCATCAGAAGAGAAATAACCCAGAGCTGTTTCTAAACTGCGTAACCTCACCCTTTCTGCTTTCTCCACTTGCATGGCACCAGAGCCTCCCTGAGATTATTGTTGATGGAGATCTTTGTAAAGTCGTAAGTACTTAAAAAGTGTGACTCTCTGTTCATTTTTATCACCAGTCCCAAACAATTAGTTTACTTTTCAACAGTGTTTCGCACCAAGCAGTTTTGTTTATTTGTTCCTTGTAGGCAGTAGAGAGCAATAAAGCCCCAAGGGAAGAGATGCTGGGTGGTCACCAGGCATTCCACCAGCTAAATGATTCAATCTCTGCCTCAGCCAAAACCGGCCATCAAATTTCATGCCTCAATTACATTTAAATCACAGTGTTCTTGGGATCAGGATAATGTAGTCAAAGACACTCACTTTGGAGTTAGACAAGCCTGTGTTTGCAAATTTAACTGGGGCCCTTGGGCAAGTGACATAACTGTTTTGAGTCTGTTTACATGATAATATTCAAAAGTGGTGCCATTGTGATTAACTTCATTGGGGTCACTCACAGATAGTGAAAATCATGAATGTCAAATTCATGAATGTGAAGATACATAATGCAATTTTAGGGGTCAAATGGCAATAACAGAATGGTATTGGGTATTTCAGGTTTCAATTGTTTTCATCTTTCAGGATTGTTCTGAGGATAAAAGTTTCTAATAGGCTGCAGGTGGGAGGAAACACCCAGGTTTTGTAGTTCAGATCTTGCTTCTGAGGTCGCTGAACTTATAATTCATTTCTCCGAGGAAGCAGTGAGATGGTTATGACTATCATCCACTTGTACAGTAGGTTCTTAAATATCATTCATTCAAAGTCATTTTGTTACAACGTTGATGAGATGGCATAGGAACTTAACTCTTTTTTATATTAGTTAGCCTATGGTAAAGTTTGTTTTGTTATATTTTGTTTCCCTTAAAGTTGTGGAACCTACCCACAACATTAAGGGAGGAATTACACTGTACGTGATTCTACTTCGGGCTAGCCCAGAACTTCTCTGTTCTTTCTTACTTTGCCTTTGGGGATAACGGAATCACTCCATTTTAATGAAGTCAATTAGTATCCTATCGAAAGCTGCAAAGCAGTAAATCTCCATCATGATCAATTAATGAATGCAGATGCTTAAATTATATAAGCAAAATTCATTTTACCAGCAAATATATGTGCCAAATTAATAAGCAAGTCCTTGAGAGATCTGAAATCTGAAATTGAGAAATCTGAAAGCAGGAAATCTGAAGGCTTATTACTCGAATGATCCAACGTGTCAAGCTCTATTAAAAAACTGAAGTAAAAGCATTACTTTAGAAATACATCTTGAAACACAGACAATACCACACTCATCTATCTTAAGAGTATTTGAACTACCTTTCAAAAGTACCAGAAAGCTTTAATTAATTATCAATCTGCTTATGATGCTACACTGAGTGCTGTGTAAACTGAAATAAGATTGACCTTTGCCCTTAAGTGGATTTAATCTTCAATATACACCATTGATGATAAAAATCACATTACAGTATGGGGAAACATTAACAGAATAAACAACACAGAGGCTTCCAATTGTTTGTTGTTTTCATTTTCAGATGGCTAAATTTGAACAAATAATTATAATCTGAATAGTTCGGCAGACTTCGTAGAGCAATAAAAAAGGATTAAGTGTGTTTATTTCTAAATATTTCTCAAATTTACCTACGTTTTTCCATTTCCACTCCTACCTACTCTTCGGCACCAATACATCTTACCTGAGTTATTGCGACATCCTTCTAACTGGTCTCCCATCTTGCCCCTTGTGGCAAATCATTTTCTCAAGTGGATTCTGGGAATTTTTTAAAGCAGGCACATAATTGGTTCGCTTTCCTAGCTCCCCTAGTTCTTAGATTAAAGCTAAACACTTTGGGTTTATAAGATCCTGTGTGATATAGCTTTTGCTTAGCTTCTAGTCATTTTGCCCCTTGCGAAATGTGCCTCAGCTTTTAACATAGCTAGTTAATATCTTCTTTTCCTCTGATCTCAGCTTGGGCAATTCTTCCTCTGAAACAATTTTTCTGACCTGTGAAGTCAGGTTAGTTGATCTTTTCATGTGCTAACATAGCTCTCAATAGTCGCCGTTCTTATAATACTGCATAGGAATACCATTACTCACTTTGGGATCTCTAATAGTTTCAAAGTTTCATGTGGGCAGGGCCATACTTTTCATGTTTACCACAGTAGCCCTAGCATTTGCCATAGGGCCAATTAAAAAATAGATACACAGTAAATGTTTTGTTGAATGAGGGGACTGTTTTAGCGGTGTAGTTGCTCTTTGCATTGGTGTCCACACTGATTACCAGTACAGTTCTGGCTAATGAGACTTGCCATGAAAATGAAAATATTCTGTATCTGTGTTTGGTTAATACAGTAGCCCCTAGCCATGTGTGACCACTGAACCTTGCCAATGTGGCTGGTGAGACTAAGGCACTAAATACTTATTTTTAATTATAATAATTAATTTAAATAGCTACATGTAGACGGTTGTATTGGACAACACAGCTCCAGAAGAACTTTATCAGATTCTTCTGCAGTCAAATTTTTTTAAGAAACAGGCCAACAGCTTTCTTTTCCAATAGTAGCCATTAGCCACATGGGTCTATTTAAATTTAAATTAATTAAAATAAAATAAAGGTTAAATATATAGTTCTCCAGTCATGCTTGCACATTTCAAGTACTCCTAATCCAGATACAGCTAATGGTTATACTATTGTGCATCAGAATATTTTCATGACCACAGAAAGTACTAATGAATGGTACAGGTTTGGAGAATGGCTCGCTCGACCAGAAACAAAGATAGATATACATTATCCTGAGTGGGGTGGTTTGTTACTATCACACTCTTATTTGGTGCTGACCTTTAGGATAACTAGGCTAGAGAACTAGGATCATAGTGCCACTAGTTGGCTGAATAATATCTAACTTTTTCTCACGTTATGACAATAGGATATTGACCTCTAGATCCCAAGGTAACCATAAATTAGGAACACTAATGAGAACGAAGTAGCCGATCTCACGAGGGAACACTAAGTTGACTTGGACAGGCATTTTTCCCTGACAGAGTGTCAAGACCAATTTTAATGCTCCCAACTTCAGCTTTCTATTAACTCCCCGACATGTCATCAAGTATGGTTGCAGTGACCTCTTGGCCCGTCACTGCTACCTGATTCCCAGAAGATACCCCTTCCTAGAGCATCTCTCTTTTCTCTTTATTTGCATTCAGCTCTGAGATTGGCCACCTCTCCTCCCCTATGATACAGCTATTGGCAGCTACTCCAGTCTTTGTTGCCTCCAGAATGGATAACCACAAAGCATCTCTGGAAGGCCACCCAGAAGCTTCAGCTGGCTCAGTGTGGCGCTGTCCATCTGCCTAAAGGCACCAGGCATACAGCGTCAGGAACACCTGCGCTCCACGGTTTGTCCTGGCTACTTTGTCACTTGAGTGACATTTAAGGTACAGTCCTAAATGCTCATGCTTGAAATTGCTACTTTGAAGGTTGTCTCCTCCCCCTTAACACTATCACAGCAGGGGGATGCTGATCAGCTAAGAATAGTCCCAAGCAGGGGGCGAAAGTCAGGACATTTTCTGAGGAATTTGCTTCCCCTCCTACTTTGACAAAGCAGTCTTTTCTGTGTTCAGGGACAGAGTGGAAAAGCCATCTGTTTAGTCAGGCTTCTGCCATGAAGGGTGGTCTTGGGGAGTGGATATTTAAATAGTATTTTTCTGCTTTTCTCATGTATACTTGGAACTTTAAAAACACATTAATAAAGAATATAATGAATTACAGCTTGTAATTTTAATTAGGAATCTTTTTTTTTTCTTATTTTAAGTTGGCTTTTCTCCTCAACTTTGTGATTCTTCTTCCAGAATAGTCCATTGGCTCTTACATGCAGCACGTCACCACTTCATAGCCTTAATTTCTCAAACTTTGGCCCAAGAAGAACTTTGTTTTAGTTGTTTAACTTCTCTCCTTTACTTCCTCTCATGCCCACTCCACCCCAGTGTTTTAAAACCACGATCATTAAAAAGTTCTTTTAAAAACACTTAAATATCATCTTCCCCCCAACCCCAAATGTCTTGTCAGATTTCTTCCTCTTGTTTGCTTCAGAAAGTGGCGCTTTGATTGTCCATTAGAGAGTTGTTTACATTTCTCCAAAAGCTCCATTTAGTTTCCTTGACAAGGTGGAATAAGTGACTGGCTGTGATGGATAGAGGCACCTGTCCTAATGGCTGCTCACACTGTGCCCACCAGTGCAGGTTACATTGATAAATTGACAACAGTTGGGACATGCTCTGCTAGCAGCAAGAATGAGGCTACGAGGACAAACACAGGCAGTTAGACAGTCTGCTTTAATATTCCTGAGAAAGGTGTACAGCCTCCTAATCTAACACCCCAACAGCTGCGATGAGGAATTAGTGCACAAGCAGAATTTCTTTGTTACTGTGACACCATCTCTGCCAGTTAGTCTAGAATTATATTTACTGTAAAAGATTTCCTCCGTCTTCCAGTCTATATGCCTATGTAGAATCCTTGAGTTGGGCGCCTTAATGAAAACTGCACTGTAAGCTTTTAATTTTATGTTATTATATATATATATTTTTAATTTTTAAATTTCTTCATTGAAGACTTTTCTTTTCCCTCTGATAAGAAAAAACAATTACATGATAGACAACAAAATTCTGCCTATTAGCTATGAGTTGATCATTAGGAAAATGTGGGGAGTAGCCTTAGTCAAGGCTAAGGTGTTAATTACGTGGAATAAGGAGCTCAGGAGGTTCCAAATTTCCAGTAATAAAGAGGTGACTATTGCTACACCTCGCTCGGTTGGGGGTCTTAGAAGGCGTTCAGTTCTCTATCCAGTTTACCTTTTTATTTTCTTTTTTTCCATTCTGTTGTTTCTGTGTTACCTTTGATAAGATGGAGCTCAGCAGGGGAAATTTCCCATGTTGACAAAGGGCCAATGCAAGCACATGGCTATATGGGCAGGTCGATGATTGTGCCGTTTCCCCTCACAATGTCCTTTCTTCTCAGATAAGTTGGGAGCATCAGGGCAAAGTGGTGGGTGGGTCCGCTTACACAGCTGGGCCAAGAGCGGCAGCAGCAGCAGCAATCTCGACACGGCCCCTCGCTTCATCCATTACATGCTTATCTTAACCGAAGACTAATCTAAAGGAACAAATGACCGCAGAGAAAATACTCCAACTTAATACAAAGTCATAAAAAAAAAAAAAAAAAGAATGCAGGAGCAAAAGAAGCATGGACATAATAATGCTTTCCTGAGCCTTGCTTTTAAATGGCCTAGTTACCGATTTTATGATAAGACACAGTTTGCCTTTATGATTTGCATGGGTAATGAAGCAATTAGCAGCCATCGTATATAAAACATGCTAGTTCTTCATTAGACACCAAACAAAATGTCATAACACAAGATGTATAGTGTGGCAAGGCTCAAGTGACTTGCTCGTTCTATTTACTTTGTACGGAGTTTTGTTGGAAGCTAGTTGCTGCTCACATCACATTACGAGGCTAGACTGTGGTTAGTTTGATGTGAAATTCTGACTGGCTGGCAGTGGCCTCCACTCCCCACCCCCTAACTGCTACTAAATTTCATTTCAAGTTATAATTATTGACATTGGAAACAGCTACTCGGATCACAACAACAAAGCAACAATTATACAGGATCTGGTGTTTCTCATGCAAATTACAGCAATAAAATACAGGAAAATCCGGCCCACTTACAGACCAGTCTTTGTCTTTGGAGAACACAGTCTGAACTATTTGGTTAACTAAATTAAAATGTAAATCTTGGCTGGCTTTTCTTCTTAGATAGCGATATGAAACAGTTTCTAAAAGACAGAAAAAGCTAAGGGACCACATTTCAAACAACTTGTCATGAATATATATTTTTAATGAATTAGGGCTGAAAAGCTTAACTGTTTATAACAATCAAGGAGTCTAAAATGCTGTTCACATAGGTGAGAGAGAGCTCTGGATATTTACACCTTATATGTTTGTTTATAAAGGAACTTGGGAGCTTAAAAGATGCACACTAATAGAGTCCCTTGCGTTTTCACAAGTAAAGCCATATCTCTCTTATTCCCTGTTGGTGTAACATGTATAATGAAACATATAACCCAGAGAAGGAGATTAGTGAGCATTAAAACTGAGTTCTTTTACTTTATTAGAGTTGCTTTTCTTCCTGTATTTGTCTCTTCTTCATACAAAACCTGAGCCTGTGAAAGTGTCACAGTCAGGGAGGGCAAAATTAAAAAGTCAACCACAGTGGCATTAACATTAAGGAGCTGTGGACATAGCCATGCCAAACCACATGGAGTTCTGCAAAGAACTAGAAACAACGATTCGAATCCATAGGCAAATGGTATGGTTTCCCACCCATTATCATTACTGCTTTTAAAAAACAAAACTAAACCACCAGCATAAAAAAAAGGGTTGGATCAGCAAGGCTAAAAGAAAGCAGTACTACAGAAGACAACATCAAAGAAGAGGAGAAAAGCCACCGCTAGTGCCCCTGGCCAGGATTCAGCTAACAACAACGCATCTACTTTGAAAGGCATATCTCTGAGCCTGACCACAAGTAAACTGACCCCTTGTGAAGCCATGACAGTGGAGGATACTGACATTTAATTTATGAATTTAATTTTTTTTTATACAGGGAAAAGTCATTGTGTGATCACATCTCATTTATAACAAATCTGATCTTTAAAAGGCAATAATTTTACAAATGCACTTTTGCATTACGAATACTGTTATCATAAGCATGGAGCAAACGCTGTGTGGGCAGTCACTCTGACTTATAGCAGCTTGGTACAGCCGCTGCAAGATAACCAAGAGTAATGGTTTTTGATAATCAGGCCACACTATTAATATAACATGAACCACAAGTGCTTTTGTACTGCAGCCCTGGTTAAACTAGCAAATCTCATTGGAATATAAAGAAGGGGTGGGGAGTCATGTTCTGTTTTTTTGCTGCTTCTGCACTGAAAAATATGCCTTGCGGTGCTGTCTTCGGTGTTTCATGTCTTAGGGAACATGGAGTCTTGCTGAAGAATGTTTCCCTTTAGGACCTCTGGTCTTTTCTGCTCAGTTCCAGCTCAATGACTAATCGCTAAGCCAGAATTTTGGTCCATGGAATGCAGTAGATGGATTTCAAATGGCAGTCCTGTTGGCTGGGGTAAAGCTGGTGGAACTTACTGAGGTTCATAGCAAGCTGGGTTTATGCTGGTGTCTCACTGTTGAAATATTGCTGGGTGATAGGGGCTCATATTGGCCAATGCGAGCAAAGGGGAATGCTTCCCCTTTATTGTAAATGTTAATGTGAAGGAAAATAGGAGGGAAGCACTTCTGCTGGTGAGAGTCAGGCAACATAATCATAACAAGTAAAACCAGGCTTAAGCATGTCACTACAATGTTTATTCATATGGTGACATTTACTGTAACTTTCCTCTAAAAGGCAATGGTTTCCTCTGATTTTAAAAACTCAGAAACCATTACGAAGTTATCTTTGCACACATGATGTGTATCTCTGTCATACAGCTCTCCATTTCCTAGGGCATATGTAGTAGGGGGTGAATTATGTCAAACTCAATGTTTGGGCTATTTCTGTAAATTTAAAAAGGCATGTATTTGTAATGACGTGCAAACATATATATGTACAGACACACACACACACACACACACACACACACACACACACACACACTTTTTTTTGATTCTAGCTAGTTTTGCCCAGGTAATGAATGGCATTGTGACTTACTTGCTTTTTTGGCCCTTATCCTCTGTATGCCTGCTTCTTTAATCAGTAAACTTTAGGACATAAGATTAACTGAGCCTCAGGCTTATGATCATGAAGACAATAGGTTTCGGTTGGACTTTAGACTAAGGATAACAACTTGGCCTTAGATGTATTTCAGCCCCAGGCCCATTGAGGCAGAATAACAACCCCACTTGTCATGGAACCAGACGGGATGGTGCCATGGCTGATTCCAGAACCCCTCCAATCATCCAATCAGTAGTACTCACAACCTCAACTCCCTTAGTTTCCATGACTACTGATTTTTCCCTGTATAATCTGTACACCCGAGACACATGAGGAGATTGCCTGTGTCTCTGGGACTTGCAACTCACCAACAAATCTTACTTTCTTTGCTGCAAATCCCACACATACCTCTTCTTTGGCTTAGATGTGTGCAGGCAGATGGGCCTCTTTTTTGTCCTGACAACATATTCAGTAAAGAAATGTGCAGTTCCTGGATTTTATAGTGCAGAGAGAGTGTTAGAAAAGACTGATTAAAGAAGCTGGGACTCAGTGAGGTGAGACTGACTATGATCATTTAAGAACCTCCTCCACTGCTACATTTTTCATAAAACATTCCCTAACAAGGCAAATTAGGAGTGGATCTCTCTGGACCTCTCCAGCATTCATCATAGGAGATGAAGGTGAATGTCTCCAGTGTTTTGATTGTGATGCTTTTGTGGCAACTGCTTTGTGTTATTAGTCATTCATTAGTCAAGTACTTTGTGTTATTAGTCATTCATTTTTTCATTCATTGATTCATCAAACATTATTGAGCACTTACTATGTCTCAGCCAATGAATGAGGCATGGAGGAGGGGGATGAAATAAATCAGCTTTGAGGAGATCAGAATCTTGTAGGAAGAATAGAACATGTACACAATTAATTATAAAACTTGGTGGAACATGATAAAGAGAAGTCCATTTAAGCTGCAATGGGAAAGATTACCTTGAACAAGGTGGAATTAATGAAGACTTTAATGTATTAAATTTGAGCTTTGAAGAATCTACGGGTTTTGCATACATGTTTTATCTTCCCTGCTACATTGTAAATTAGTTGAGATTAATAACTATATCTAATTTATATATGTTATATATGCTACTGCATTGAGCAAAATGCATTATATTAATTGATAGCATCTATAGAGCACTTACCACATTACAGATATTATTATAAACACACATTGTCTTATTTAATTCTTATAAAACCTCCTAAAGTAAGATTTAAATTATCCCCATTTTACAGAGAAAACCAAGGCACTGGAAGGTTAACTAAATTGCCCAAGATCATGGCTATTAAGTGGAGAAGCTGGATTGGAGCCACTGCATTCCTCACTCATACACTCTACTGCCTGTGGTCGATAAACATTATCTGAATGTTGAATAAACTAGCAGGAGTGCCTCAGAAGTTATAGTGTGATTTCATTTAGCACTGCGGAATTTCTTAAGAATGCTTGGCTCAGTAAATGAAACAAACAAACAAAAAATCATCAGGGTACATAAAAAAAATTGGTTTATGATTAAGTTATTAATCTCTGAAAGAGTCAAATACTAGTTCACAATATATTTATTCTCTAGAAAGTCTTGAGGTTGTGGATTGTTTAAGTGGATGTTGACTTTCACTCATTTTTTTTAAAAAATAGTTGATACTGTTTGATGAATACACAACACCTTGGTTCTGGGCATCAAGTCCAGCATTTATCCTTTCATTCTCATTATACGATGTAATTTTACACATCCATGTAAGCTCAGATTCTACGAATCCAAGTCTCAAGCATGGTTGGTGTCCTACAGGAAGCGGAAAACAATCATTCTATATGAGGGAAATCATTGACATCTATTTCAGAAAATGATCAATTACTTGATCTTGTCTGCACAAATCAGACCCCTTAATAATGTAGATTATTCAGAGCTGGCCAGACAACTGGATAAAGAATAAGTGTGGCACCTTAAACACAAACAAATGAGCCACATGCAGACACCCACCGCTCAAATGCAGAAGTGGGTAAACTGGATGTGTGTAGGTGGAGCAAGTATCTGCATTTCACCTAGTTCAGACTCTACATAAATCCTTTCTCCACAATAAACTTGTCTGTTTCAGGAATAAGTTGTGTGTGTGTGTGGGGGGGGGAGACCTATGAAACTAACAGATACATTTATTCTAAAAATTGGCAAAAAGCAAAGAGAGCTATAATACCCAGTGTACTAGGATGATGAAAAATAGGTATTCTTGTACATCACTGTATGGAGTAAAAAAAAAAAAAAAAAAAAAGTCTTCCTTTTCTTGGTAATTTGGAAACTTTATCTAGGGCTATAAAGTGCTATGCCAGAGGTACACCTAATTTCGTGGCGGTAATTCATTATAAGAAAATACTTAGCAATGAATATAAAGATTTGTAGACAAACTAAAACTCTTTTAAATACTTAAAAATTAGTTCGTCAATAAGGAAATGAATAAATTCTAGTACATCTATAAAATAAAATACAAAAAAAGCATAGTACAAAGCTATACATACAATATTGTCCTAATTTAGGCACCATAGAATAAAAAGATATATCTGTGTGGTAAAATTATTGATACTTTTTATTTTTTCTTTTTATACTGTTGACCTATTTTTCCAAATTTTATACCATGAACATGTACATTGTACATTGCCAGTTTTTGTAATGCGAGTAAAAACTGAGTATGAAGTGTGATTTAGAAGGCTGTTGGATATGCTGAAATACTTTCTAGAACTGCAGAGTTTCTTCATGAAGACAAGGCTTGTTCTTTTCGTTTCCAGTGTTCACTCTCAATTGCTGAAGTCAGTGATGATTTTCTTCACCTTCCACAGTAAATTCTGGGAAAGGTAAAACTTTCTGAGGAGATATGAGAGAGCAGCCATTAGTAGAACTTAGAAAAGGAATGAGTATTTGTAATACACATCCAAGAAAAAAGTATAAGCAAATTAATTGGGAGAACTTGTTAGAAATTTCAAAAATTTTCTTTCTGCCTGAGTTAAATAAATTTAATTGTTCTCAGGGAGAATTAGTATTTGGACCATGGACATATGCACAACAATATAGATTGCTTTTTACTTTGTAAGTGATAATGCCTAACTTCAATAAACCAAACACTGGAAATAGATTTTAGCATGAAGTTTTCAAGATAAGTGGAAAGAAGAAGGAACAATATTTAAATCAGACAAGAGCATTTCTTGTCTTAGACTTCCCTAGATAAGTACTAATTTCTACATGGCTACAATATATTAATGCTGGCACATACTATTTACTATACCATTGGCTTGTGAAGACAAAAATGCTGACCCACTTTGTAAGAACTTCTTTTTAGTCTAAACATATGAATCAAATAATTTTGATTTTCCTAGATATTGTCAAGATGCAGCATCATTCACTCTAGATTACATTTCTGTTCAGATGATTCCGTGAAATTTAATTCCCTTATTTTCACATGGCATTCATTAATCCATTCAATATTTACTGAATTCCTGTTACATAAGAAAAAAAAGAATTTTTTTTGCTCTTTAGATTTTATTTCCAACATCTTAGGGAATATTCTAACCTAATCTAATTATCTCTCTCCTATTTTTCCATTCAGCACCCAAATGGTATGTGGCATGTTTATTTTTTAAATTAAAGTGAATTAAAATAAATTTTCGAGAATTTCATTACATCTCTTAAGATAATTGGAAACATAAAATAACTTACCACAGAAGAAACCTTGCTGTTATATCTCTGCATGTGTGAATATATGTTTAGCACTGAAAGTAAGCATCACAGACAATCAGAAAAGCAACAAAACTTTTTAAACAGTCATTAAAAGTGCTAAATTTAACTGACAGTGTAATTTTTGTATAGAAATAGAAAGTTTTTGGTTTGTTTAACTTTTAGACTTAAGTAACAATACTAAAAAAATTATGTTAACTATACTTATGGCTCTAATTACATTAAAATAATTTAATATAATTAATTCTATAGTTTAATTAAATAATTAATTTATAATTTAAAATAATAAGAAACTATGATATGATGGCATAGTCTATTAGAGTAGCCCTGACAAAGAAAAATATCTTAGAATAATACACAACTAAAATTAGAATCAACTATGTATAATTCCACCCCCTCATTTTAAAGATAAAAGAATATAGATGAAGAGAAGCCGAGAAAGTTGTTCAGTATTCTATAGGCTACCAGTAGTGAGCCTGGTATAAAATTCAGGTTTTTAAACTTCCTATATAGTCACCTTGTCTCAGCCTGCATGAGGCAAATTGCTCTGCTAAAACTGTAATCTGTTGTGTAAATGGTTTCTTTGCTAGGTTTTCTAGTAGCAGACCAACCTACCGTTAAGAAAACTAATATCAAAAAGAAAAAGAGAAAAAAATAGAAAAAAAAAAGAAAAGAAAGGAAGAAATCATCGACCATGTTAAATAATGTAGGTAGATAAAAATTAATATTTACTATGAAAAATAATACTACTTATGTCTACTCATAGTACAAAATATATGTAGAATTAAAATGCACAAAAAATAACAAGTGTTAGAAAGGGCAAAGTGTATAAACATGCAATAATAGCATTATCTGGGAAAGGGTAAAAACATTAATTTATATTGGACTCTAATAAATGTGTACTTTAATCTCTAGGGTAACCATTAAAAATAATAAAATACTAACTAACAAATTAATAGAGAGAAAATGAAATGATTAAAAATAATCTAATTAATTTTAAAAAGGCAAAAAAGGAGAGAAAAACATTTATAAAGCAGAAGGAAGAAATAGAAAACAAGTAGTAAGATTACAGCTATAAAACTATAAATATTTATAATTACATTTACTGAAAATGTCTCCAAAACACCAATTCAAGATGATCGTCAGATTAATTAAGAAACAAAAGCCAACTATATGTTGCTTATGTAAGACATATCTTAAATATAAGTACACAGAAAATTTAAAAGTAAAAGAATGGACAAAGGAATAATAATGCAAATCATAATCAAAAGGAAGCATTTTTATAATATAAAAAGGAAAATTTTTAGAGATAAGCAGCGACATTTCAAAATGATAAAATGATCAAACAGTAGGTATATATAATAATCTTAAATTTGCGAGCTCCTAATAACATAGTTTCAAAATATAGAAGTCAAAAACTGATAAGCAGAAGTATTAACAGTATAATACATTGCAATAATTAACTAAGCAGACAAAATATTTGAATCTAACAATACATATTATATTCAAGTGTATGTGGAATATTTACCAAAACTGGCCATATATTAGATCATCAAACAAATCTCAAAGTTTAGAAGACTGAGATCAGAGTGTCTTCTCTGACCTCAGTGGAATTAAGCTAAAAATCCAAATGTCGGAAATCGAGTAACATATTTATAACATGTTCATCTTTGTAGAAAATATTTTTAATTAAATGATAATGAAAGTGTAACATATTGAAACCTCCAGGAATTTATTGTGTCTGTGATCAAAGAGAAATTTATAGCCTTAAATGGATATATTAGAAAAGAAGAAAGACTGAAAATCAATGTGAGAATTGATCTCAAAAAATGTGAAGGGGGGGGGCGGAAAAAAGAACAGTAAAGAAACAATTTAAGATAAAAGCAGACAACAATGACACAAAAAAAACAAATTAACCAGAAAAATTAATCATCGAAGCCAAAAGTTTGTTCTTTGAAAAGACATATAATAGACTAATAAAAAATAAGAGAAGATGTAAATTACCAATATTAGAACTGAAAAATGGGATAGCACTGTAATCCTAGAGATAGTAAAAGAATATCAAGAGAATAATGTGTGAAAATTTATTCCAACAAACTTGAAAATTTAGATAAAATACATAAATTTCTTGAAAAAATCTTTTCAAAACTAATACAAAAGTAAATAGGAAATTTGAAGTTCTTATATTCATTAAATAAATTTAATGTTTAATAACAATCTTCCCATAAAAAAGTCTTTCAAACTACATAGCTTCACCAGTGAATTCTTTTAAACATTTAAGGAAAGTTACACCAATCTTATACAAATTCTTTCAGAGAATAGAAATGAAAACACTTTTTAATTCAGTTTAAAAGGCCAGGATAACATTGATATTAAAACTTGCCAAGGACTTTAAAAAAAAGAACAAGTACAGGCCAATTTTCATACAAATATCACTGCAAAAATTCTAAACATATATTTAAAATATAATTTAGTAATATATTAAAGTAATAAATACATCATAACCAAGTCAAGTTTATTCCAAGAATTCAAGGTTGGTTTAACATTCAAAAATTAATCAAAAAATTTCCTAAATTAATGGAATAAAGGATAAAAATAATGTGATCATCAGTAAATATAAAAAAATGGATAAAATTTAACATTCATTCATAACTATAAAAAAGTTCTTGATAAACTAAGAATAAAAGAGAATTTACTTACTCTGATACAGATTATTAAAAAAATAATTATATAACTTCAGTGACTGGCAAGGTATTTGGCTTCTTTAAAAAAATATATTGATCATCCAAAACAGTTTCTGGGAAATTATGGGTCATCAGGGATTACAAGAAAAGAGTTTTTAAACAGGTTAACAAGTCTCAAAATCAGTTAATTATCCCCCAGAATTAGCCTGTACTATCATCTTTCCCAGATTAGAGTTTGTGATTCTTGACATTTTGCCTAGGAAACTTATCAAGTTACTTTAAAGAATTTACCTCTCTTCCTTCTTGTTCTATAAAAATATCTGAGAAAACTTATATCATTTTCTTATAAGTATACTTAATGAATTATTAAGAATGTCATAAGATAAACTTTTCATCATTAATTAAAAAAAAATTGGCCCTCAAGTAGAAAATATAATTCAAAGTATGAGGAAAAGAAAAAACATATGGCGGCCTCATGAGGGATGAGTTCAGAATCTATAAATCACTTGAAGGTTTACAGTTTCTATTTTGAAAAGCAGACAATACACTTGAAGAAATTTATTGCTTAAAGAAATATTAAGAACTAGAAATAAGCTAGAACAACAGAACTCTTCTAGAAACCTGGAAGCAAAATTCTACTAGCATTCTTTTAATTATAATCAGATAATACAAATTATAATAAGAAAAACAATGCAAAATACCCACATAGGCTGATTTTTTTTTTCTCTAACTTCATAGCAAAATATGACATTTATTTTCTTTAACTCTTAAATCCAAACCCTGAGTCACACATTGGCTGATCTGCAGCTGTGAAGTGGGCCACTCTCTAGAAGTTTAAGCATATTTTTTTTACTATGTAGTAACTTACCAAAAGTGACATGCCATAAGGAAGAACCTTTTTTAGTGCAGAAGAACAAATGTAAAAATCTACCATTTGGGTTGGGTTGAAATATATGGTCCAATGTGGGAGTCAGATTAATGAAAACCAGATGTTAGTTTCTTTGCTACATGCAGGTAAGCTGGAAATACCTAGTACTGAACACATGAGGAGAAAGATGACACAAGTAAATATAGCTTGGATTAGTTTAGAAATAATTGTGAAAACTGATTGATTATTTGCATGTATGTAGAGATTTTTATATCTATAACCTGTCTGAATAATTTAATTTTAGTAGAGAGAATTAAACAAAACAGATTTAGGAAAATAATTGTTTTAGTTCCCAGTCTTTGCTTAAGACAAAAGTAATGTCAGGACTATTAGTTATTGGCTTCCCACAAGAGGTATGTCTGTCATATACATGACCTTCTCCCAGATTTACCCTAAAAGCTCTTTACGTCGCAATATGGCCTGACTCTAAGAGTATATGTGTCTATCTTATGCAATACTGTAACTACTAAATACAGTGCCTGGAATATCATAGGCACTCAATACCTATGCTTGGAATAAATGACACCTGAGATCAGCAATAATGGGAATAGTTGGATCTGCTTTGCTCTTGACTCTTGTATCAATTAAAAATAAGACTTTCTATAAAAATGTCTTCCTTTCCCTGATGACCTTTTATCTTTTCTTCATAGTTAATAAAATCTTGAAATTCTTCTGCTAATTTATGGATATGTGTATGTGTACATATATATACATGGATGTGTGTGTGTGTATCCATAAACTAACATCATGTATACATTAATATGAGAGAGAATATATATGTATTCATATATATAATCTGTGAACACTTCTTACAGTGTTTCTAGAAAAGCTACTCTATGTCATGCATCCACCCACCATGTTCTGAAAACAAGGCTAAACAAGGACAGTAGAAGTCTTTATTGCCCACAATGTCCCAATTATATTAAAAAAAAATTTAAAGAGTGCTTCACTATCTGAACCGATGTGACATGGTCAGAATGACCTTGTGGTTTCAAAAACACTCAATACATCTGGTAAAAATTCTATCTTCTTCAGCCTACAGGTAAAATATCTACGTTGTTTTTAATAAGTGTTGAAAATGCTGATTACTCTTAATAGCTCAGGATTTATCTGAAGGAGCAAGGACACTAGTGTGTTCCAAAAACATACTGCCCATTCATTCTTATAGCAGTAGGGAAATATAGGAAAAATAATGTCAATTCTGTACCCACATGGAAATTCATATTTACTCACTTTATAATGACTATAGTCACTTTATAGTCACTTTATAATGACTATAAAGGAGCTATTATATTCTGGGGGATAAAACTCACTTTCAGCAAATTGTTTTAAACAAAGATAATACACTAACTCATGCTTGTCTTGAAAATTTTATTATTTTCTTCTTTAGAGGTCAATGACACCAAGGTCTTAAAAAATGTTAACAAATAAATAATATAAGATGTAAATAATCATGGTAGAGACACTGCTCACCAGTGAAAGGTAATGGTAACACATCTATGATGTCTTCTCTGTATTACTTTTAAAGGGAATTTAGGAATAACTTAGAAATGATTTCTGTACTCAAGGATCTTAGAGTACAGTAGAGAGAGTATAAGAAAGAAATACATAAAAAATTATTGAACAATATAATTTATCTGACACATTGCAGTTTATTATGCAGAAGTCAAGAAAGTTATTTTTATCATTGTCTTTTGCATGCTGTTTTTTTTTCTTACTGTGCAAAGCTTTTAGGCCACCATGAAAGTGGCTTCTCATGAGTTTTAGGACTTTTTTAGTTTGTTTTGTTTCTTTTCATAGTTAATTTTAGTATAGTTGGGTCCAACTGATAACATCCCTTGAATAGGGATATGCTGACATTTACTATCATGTCTTTTCCCACTGCTTCTCCAACAGAGTGTCTGCTGTGAATCCTTTGGCTACATGTTTTACGTCTGAGGACATTTACATATTTTTTTCCTTTGCCGGGAACTCTCTCCTCTCCACTGTCTTTACTTTAATAATTACTGTTCAGTTTTTAGGTCTTGGTTTAGATATAATTTTCTTCATTTGGCATGAACATCTAAGAATCATTGGAATCCTCTCAGGTTCATTTTTCTTAGGAATACTATATTTCAATACTGTATTTCACTTAGCTGCTTACATGGGCATCACTCTAACTAGACTAAACTCCTTAAGGGCAGAAAACAGGGTCTACATCTTGTTCAAGCTTATTTACCATCTTTATATTGATGTACACTGCACTATATGTATATTCTAACATATATATATGTATCTCTATACATAACAAAATATTAAGAGATCATATAGCAGAGTGGTTAAAGAGAGTCTGGACTCTGTATCTAGTCTACCTGGATTAGAATCTCAGCTCTGTCACCAAGTAGCAATGTGATCTTTAATTTTGTTATGCCTCAGTTGCATCATTTATAGATCAGAGAAAATAATAACGTCAGGGGATTGTTATAACATTACATAATTTAATAAATATAAAGGGTTTAGTACTTAGTAGATGCTAAATAAGCACTTGCTATTATTATCATAAACATTCAGTAAATGAATCAATTTATCATTAACTAACCTCAATATTAAATTCACCTAATGTAAGTGCTAGACATCTTCTTCCATTAGTAATATTATCCACCTTTTTCATTCCAGTCTCATATTCTTCTCCTGTTCCATAACTTTATAAAATTCCAGACACCTGAGTTCTGCTTGATATAATCACTTTTCCACATCAATTCTGAATTGGTCACAAGGAGAATTTCCATCTCTCAATGCTGGTACACCCCTCTTCAGATATGGCAAGTGCTTTTGCCCTGTGGTCATCAGCACGCAAATTATATTGTTGAAAAATGTAATTATTAGGGACTGAAGTGTGGGGTGGGAACTCAATGCTGTTGTCCCTGTTACTCCTCCTCAAGGGAAAGGAATTCTGAAGTATGTCAGAGACAAAAACAAGTTTGTATTCACACAAAGTTTATTGGAGTGTGGTGTTTTTATTGAAAGGAATAAATAGATTATAAAATGAACCAGCCTATGTTAAAAACCTTTCTTTCTTGGTTTCTTTCCTTATATTCTCTCTAGTCTGACTTTATTCCCATGAGACTAATGTGGTAGAGTTTGTCCCAAAGACTTCTGGTCAAGGAATACTTCTACCTTTAGAAGTCATAATAGATAGTAGGGTATGTCCAAAGGGAAGTGAACATTGAGAGTTGCTCAGGAATCCTCCATTTCTGGGTTTGCTAAGTGGGCAATGGAAGCCCTCGGGCTAAGAGAGATCAGTAGACTAGATGACCAGATGCAGTATAAGCTGCAGCCCTAGATTGTATGTGCCTGTAATATAGATATTTTTTAAGATTACATTCTTCAGGAATCTAGTAGAATGGTAGGGCAAACAGGATTTTGAAATTCTGCTCCAGGCCACATACTTTTAGGACTAATAGCACTAAACTTCCATCAAAGGAAGACACATTTTAGAAAAGAATACAAAAAAACCCCCACGATTTCAAGAGCCAACAATTCATTTAGAGTTTACAAAGAAAATTGTATATTATATAACTTCTTTTGTATTTACTTGAAATTGAAAACAAACAAAACAAAACATCTGTAGTTAGCGATTATGAAGATACATTTTAAAATTCAAATATTAGAGAAAAGAGTCACTTTAGACAATAAAAACATTACTAGTTCAAGTTAAAGATGTCAATAGGGAAATAATTTAGTAATCTAAATAATGTCAAAGGACAACTTATAATGGATTTTGAAAAGTATTCGAAATTTAATATAATTAAAAGTACTACATAAAATTTTCAGAGTGCAGGTAAAGTGATACATAGAACGTTTATAGTCTTAAATTTTTATAAGAAAGACAAACTCAGCAAGTTGGAATAAACAACACAACAGAGTAAAACTAAAAAAAGAAGAAGGAAGAAAATGTAAAAAATCAGAGCATAAAATAAAAGAGATACAAGAGAAAGAACTTAAAATCCTGGTGATTGTTTGAAGAGACTAAAATATAGTCAAACCTGTGGCAGAATTGGTTGAAAAGACATAAGATATGAGAGAATAAAGATGAGATGTAAAAGAAACATTTAGAATAAAAACTAAAGCAGAACTAGAAAGAGTACAAATTTAATTAAAAATGATGTGATACACATTATGTAAATATATTTGAAAAATTAGATAGGATCAAAAAATTTCCAAAAACCTATAATTTACCACAACTGACTAAAAAAGTAATAGGAAATCTGAAGAGGCCTAGGAATAATAAAGAAATTATATAAATAGTTAAAATTCTAGCACAATAAAACCAAGTGACTTTAAAGATCATATCTACTAAACATAGAAGGGACAGATAATCCTAAACAAAAACAAACTGTTCTAGGAAGGAAAAAAGTGAATAGTTTTTACTTAATTTTATTAGGCTATTATAACTTTAAAACCTAAATCAGACGAGGGCTTTGTGAGAAGAAAATATTATGAGACAACCTCGTTTATGAATAAAGATTAAGAATCATAAATAAAAGGAGATATTTGTACATCATGTTCATAACAACATTATTCACAATAGCAAATAGGTGGAGGCAAACCAAACGTCCATCAATGGATGAATGGATGAATAAAATGTGGCATATACATGAAAGCACCTGCATATATAATGACATATTAGTCAGCCTTAAAAAGAAAGGAATTTCTGACACATGTTATAATATGGATGAACCTATGAACCTCGAGAATATTATGTTAAATTAAATAAGGCAGTTGCAAAAAGACAAGTACTCAATGATTCTACATAGATGAGGTGCCTGGAGTGGTTAAATTCATGGAGAAAGAAAGTAGAATGATGATTGTTGAGGGCAGGTGCAGGGTGGGGTGTGGTAGGAAGTTGTGGTTTGAGTACCGAGTTTCCATTTATAAGATGAAAAATTTCTGGAGATTGATTACACAATGATATGAATATACTTAATGATATTCAACTATACCCTTTAAAATGATTAAAATAGTAAGTTATGCATATTTTATAACAACTTAAAACAAAAAAAAAAAAAACAAATTGTAAATAAAATATATCCAACACGATGTTAATGTGTTAAGGAAATACATCATGACCAAGTAGAATATATTTCAGGAATGCAAGGTTGGATTAATAGTAAGAATTCTACTTAGATAACTATTTTAACAAATTCCAGGAGAAAAATCACATGAGATCTCTCACCAGATGTAGAAAAGATATTTGGTGAAATTCAATACTTTTTGTTATAAAAACTTATAACAACCTAGAAATAGAAAACAATTTTTCAAAAAAAAAAATGCTAAATCTACAGTAAATATTATACTTAATGGTGAAATATTTTAAAAATTTCAGAGACAAGGTAAGTTGAACATTAATACCACTTGAACTTATTTTTGTACTGGAGATCCTAGCTACGTCTATTACATAAAAAAAATTAAAAGTAGACGAAAAGATACGTAATTCATTAATGACTTTTTTTTAGAGGTAACAAAAAACATGTACTGACAAGTTTTAGGATTTCAAAGAGACTTCAACAAGGTTTTTGAGAAAATGATCAATATACAAAAATGCAGTGCATTCCTGTAAATTAGGGACAATTAGACAAATATTTAGAAAAGAGATTCCAACGAAAATTTTAAGTGAAAACCTTAAAGAAGAAAGTAAAGGAGAAAGATTTATAGCTTTCAGAGGAGCTAAATAAATGGAAACAACATGTTCGAGAATAGGAAGACTTATTAAATTGATATAAATTCTTCCCAAATTAATCTAAAAAGTCTTATCAAAATTTCAGTAGGACTTTTTAAATGTAATCTGACAAATTATTATAAAATTAATATGGAAATGAAAAGGATTAAAAGATTTAGAGGAATGAGAATGAGATGGGGCATGTTATCCTATATATCAAGAAGCATTATCATTATAATTGTAATCACAGTAATTAATACAGTGTGTTATTGAGTCAAGAATAAACACTTTGGACTAGTGGGACAGAAGCAATTGAACCAGTTGTTCAGAACGGATCTATAAATATATAGAACTGTAATGTATGGTTGCGGTGACATTATATACTATGTTTACACTAATTAACCATATGGGGAAAAAATTGAAGTTTTATATCAAACACACAAGTTCATTTCTGGTGAGTTAGATAACTAAATGTAAAAGCAAAACTTAAACACATTTAAGAAAAAAATAGAAAATATCTTTCCGATCTGAGGATAGATCAAGAGAATTCAACAGTAAAGCCAAAGGAAAAAAGGAAAATATTTGTCGGGATTAAAAAAACTTCTGTCCAACAAATGATACTATGAAAAGAGGAAACAAAAACACAGACCGGGTGACATTATTTTCTGCACATAATGGAGAAGTATTATTATCCTGAACACATGAAAACTTTCAACAAATCAATGAGAAAAAGATAAGCATCCCAATGTAAAAATGAGCAAGTAAAAAAAAAATTGAACCCATGACATGAACAGGCAAAAGAGAAAATGGAATCACCAACAACCAACAACAAACTGAATGATTGAACAATGAACGTGTTCAACCTTCTTAGTAACCATGAAATGCAAGTTTAATCTCCAATGGTATAACATTTCTCACCCACCAGATCTGCAAAATCTAAAAGTACGAAAATGCCAAGGGTTGAGTAAATGGCAGGAGCTCTCCTACACATAAACTAATACAGCCATGTTAAAGATAAGTTTGGTAAAATTAATAAAAACAAATATGAGTGTATGATATGACCTAGTAATTACATCCCTACAAATATCTCAGCTGAGTGTGTAGCATTCACATACAGGCACGCTCAAGTATCTCTTCCAAAAAATGGAAGCTTCATAAGGACAAGGAGCTTGATTTTGTTTGCTGCTATATCCCAGAGCTTTGAACAGTGTCCAGCACCTAGTCAATAAATAGATGTTGTTTAACAATTCATCTAAAGCAAACAAAATTAAAAATGAGACAAAAGTGAAAGATAATTCTATGAACTTGAAGGACAATTTGAGCATTTGATTTAATCATTCCACTTTTACATCCCTTTTCAGCAGACCAGTCTAGAACTTGTTCAGCCTGTGTGCTAACTATTCTAGCATTTATTTTCCTTTTTTCTCTCAAAGGCCATACACTGCTTCCTATTGTCACAGAATGGCTTGAAAATAGCCTATTGCTTTAACAGTTCGATCTAAGGTACTCATGGTTATTTCTTTATTTTTTTTTTAAATGTTAATTCTCCACTAACTTTCACCTGAAACAAAATAAAAGGACCTTGAGAAAGTCATATCTTTGAAATATCATCCTTTCAAAATATGATGGTGGTACTATGTAAGTAAGATCTTTCTGCATTCAGCCAAAAAGTTTTGATGCTTTGAAAGATAGGCCTGTCTCCAGTTTCTGCCTTCAGCAGAGGGTAGTTCTAGACACTAGTGACAGAGGTTGACTGGAGGCATCAGGATGAGAAATATAATATAGATTAAGTTATATTATTTCCCTTAATATGAGATAAAAATGGGCCTGTGTACAAAAATGTTTTCACTAATCATTTTGGAGATCAAAGATTTCATTTCCTAAGAGCTTAAACTTCACATCTTTCAGCAAGGACTTACTTTGAACCCTGTTTAATGATGCTGTAGAAGACATTGTTCTCCTGAACTACAGCTGAAAGACTTGTAAAAAAAAATGTTGTTTCAACACTGAAGCACTTTAAATGACCGACTCTAACCACGATGTAGAAAAAGTATAATTCAGACCTGGCAGAGGGAACTAAATAAATAGTGATGATAAGCGACCTATCTAACAATGTAACCATCATGTCTTGTCATTAACACAATTATGTCAGCACAGTCAATCAGCACATTGCCTTGACTTTAAAGCCAGGGACTAAACAAATGCTTTTAAAGTTGGAAGGAGCAGAGGGAGAGAAGAGCGATCACACTTAAACCAGTAATGTGACTTCACAGTTATTCAGGGCTTTTTAAGAAAAACAAGGTTATGCATTTACAAAATGCTTTGTTGTTGCAGTAATGCTAAAATTATTCTTATGAGTTCAATACCATCTGTAATAACCCTCTGGCAATCCCAAACAAAAAGAGAGACTCAGGTTGCAGCATTCTTTTCACTTATGAGAAACTGATTTACTACCTGAAGTGATAATTAATGACATTCCGTTCAGTTTCAAGTAGAGATGAATCACACAAGAGGTGAGTATGGAATCTCAGAATGGCAATATTCTTCTGAGAGCTCTCCCAAGTATTCTGGGCTGAAAAACCTCTGTAAGCATAAGCGGCAGGTGACAGCACGTGCCAGGGGAATGTCACGTATGACAACAGGTAGAAGGACTGGGTTGCAGAAAAAGGAAGGACACATCTAAGAATCTTGTGTGTTATTTCTCTTCTGTTTAGCTCTATTAAGCTTACTCGAGCTGCACCAATTTGTTTGTATCATTTGTTGGAGTGACTTTAGTTTCTTTCATGGATAAAACTGACACATCAGAAAAACGTTTGCATTCACTTTAGTTTAAAACAGTCTCAGTAGACTGGTGAAAAGGGCAAGACCTTTTGAAATTTAATGAAAAATCTGACTATCAGAGTTTGAACCATAAATTCTACTTTGGCACTTAAAGGTGGGGGACAACCCTGTGCTTGATTAGATTAATTTTTCACACTGGTTGTAAAGTGTAGGTTATTTCTGTAAATAATATTCATGTCACATGGCTACATCAGAAAGCATTACATAATAATCCTCAGCAGCTATTCCTTGAGAGAGATATTTTATTAGCCCCATTTTACAGAGGAAAAAGTTGAGGTGCCAGGGGATAAAGGGACATAAACTCCCATGCTCCATATGAGAAAGAGGATTCAGATTCACTCATCTCACACTAAAGCCTGACATTGTGCTGCCTCCCAGGATGGGTTTTAATTTAAATATGTTTCATGGTTTTATTTTCACATTTATCATTTTTGCTTCCATCTTTTACAATCTACTAAAAGTTTATAAGAAATTTTGTGCACACTCTTAACCTATTTTTAAAACATCCTAGGAGGCAGGCAGTACTGATTCTCTGGTGTTCTAGTATTAACAGCAGCCCATTCCCACCTTCTACGGCAGTCTGTGTTGTCTTTAGCCTCCTTTATTTTTCGTCATGTATTTTCCACCATCTGACATATTATAGACTAAGCATTATTTATTTGTTTGCTTGTTAATTTCTGCCTCCACATCTAGAATACAAGCTTCTTGAAAGCTGGAATTATTTTGTGTTGGATTCATTGCTATATCTTTAGTGCCTAGACCAATGCCCTACATTGCATGATTGTTCATGAAAGAATGAGTGAACACTCTGGTTTTTTTTAGGTGAGATGATTAAAACCCAGAAAATCTTGCCCGAGGTCACGTGGAACTTAAGTGGAGGAATTGCCCTTTGAACCCATGTGCAAGGCTGCCCTGTCCTCTGCACCAAGTCACACTGCTTTCAAAACAGAGGTTATCTGTTAATTTAAAAACTGAAAGATATCAGTTTTATCAGTTTAGGGGTAGGTGAAGAACAGGAAAGAGAAATTTGGTGACATTTACTGGTTTCAGAAAATTGATTTTAATATTCTAGGTAAGAAAAAATGTCATCAAACTTGGGTAGAAAGTGAAATCATTTGGCTATTTCCCAAACAATTCTCAGGTTTCAGAAATAATTTACTGATTTGCATGATGTCATTGAATATAAATTTTAAGTAGTGCGACAGCGTGTTCTACCTGGGGCGGGAGTGGGGTAGGCACTGCTGTCTATGATATTTAAGATAAAAATATTAATTCTCCACTTCTCACTCCAACTAACACCATCTTATTTTTCACTTCTTTCTAAACATCGGGTGGCACATTGTTTAAATAAAGCAAGACAGAACTATGGTTATTTAAATAATAAAGTGTTTTGGGTGGAATTAGTGAGGCATATCTCAAGTTATCTGAAGACTTAACACAAGAGCCAAGGATTTGGTCTTCACTTCAGATATACCTGAAAATCATTAACAATTTCATGGAAAAGGGAGATTTGTCCAGGTAATAAAAAAGAGAGGTAGGAATACTTTCCAAGGACCCAAAACACAAAGGAAAGAGCAGGAAGAGAGCTATCACTTCCAAACATATGAGGAAGTCTGCTCACTATCTGTGGAAATGAGGCTCATAATGGCTGAAAAGCTTGCCAGGATCACACAGTCCATGAAAGGTAAGACCAGTATTTAAATCCAGTAAAGTTATTTTCAAATTTAAAGCTACTAAGAGAAAATATGAAGGCCAAGGAGGTCTTGAAAAATCCATTTTCTTTAGGGCCCATCACCTGGTGGACTAGACTAAGCACAGATATGGGATAAAGAGATCCAGATTTTGCAGTTAATTAACTCTAATGTACTTAAAAACAATGAGCCTCAGTTTCCTCTTATGTAAACTGAGGATAATAATACCTACCTTAGAGATTTGGTGTGAAGATGAAAAGAAATAAGATGATGAATGTGGATGAACCATATAGGCCATCAATGCTCAAAGTACTTCTGGGCAATAAGAATTCACTTTTGTATTTTCATCTCTAACACCCTTTCAACATTTTTTTGGTATAAGTTGAGGAGGAGAGGGGTAGCCCTCACCAAATACATTTAATCATAAATCTCCAGCCAGAGATGATGCATAACAATATTTTAACTGAAAGGTGACAGGAACCTCTTAGAATTTCACATCAAGCAATTTTCTTAAGAGTAGACAAAACTGGCAAAGAGATCTACTATTGCTATTATGAGAAGAAGAGAATACAATGAATTTGGGAGGATAACCACCATGCCAAGGCCTGGCAAACATGTTTTGTCAACTGTTAAATCACAGGAAACGTCAGCTTTGATATCTACAGAAAAAAAAAATAAAAGATGCCCTAATAAAGTACCTGGATCAAAGAATTGTTCTAGCTGTATTAACAATAATTCAGCCATTTGTTGAATAATTACTATGTAAGTGACATTGTACTAAGTGTTCACATTTATTTTTTCTCATAACAGCTTTTTAAGTAACAAGTCATGTCCATTTTAAAGATAGAAAAACTGAGGCTTATAGAAGTTAAGAAACTTGCCTAAACTTGCACTTATAGATCCCAAATCTGGACTCTATTTTAAAAACTACTGCATATAACCACTAAGTCATAAAATTAAACAAAATTCTTCAGGTTTAGGTTGTGATTTGATTGCTTACTACCGTCCCGGACAAGGAAGTCATTATAATTGCAAAAAGAAACTGAAATTTTTCCACCAGATGAGCAGGTAGAGCTGGGCCTCCTGCAAATAGGATGAGCGACTATGTTTCTGCCCTAGATTGTCCCATGTTAGTCAACAATGTTGTATTACAACACTAAGAAAGCCAACTCTTGAGCTTCCCATTTGAATGAGGGTATTTTTATGTCAGAAAGATGAGAGCAAGCCTAAGCTAAGGCAATGCTTATGTAACAAATGGCCTAGAACACAGAGAAAGGTTAAAGATATAAACTGGAAAGAGGGCTGATTAAGCAATAATTAACAGGGATGTGTTGACAATTTACAAGCACTGGCAGTCTGCAAATATCAAGGAGAGAAATTTTCTAGAGAAGAGTAAGAAAAGGTGTAATGAAAGTAAGGCATAATGGTGTAATAATTGCTCTTCCAATTGCATTGAATAAAATTAAGGAAAAAATTAGGCCAAATGTCAAGAAAAACTGCCACTCTGACAGAATTAATATCAGCTGGAGTGTGGAGGGTGTCAGGTTCTGCCTGGCTCTGGCCGCACAGCCCATTATATCAAGGCTATGGTTGCACTTTCTCCACTGGCCTCTGGCCCCACTCAGTCCCTAATCAGAGGTCTTAGGCCAGAGCGTGGAGGTACTCTCACACAGCATCGACTCACCTTCTGATGAACAGACTCTTTAATGTACGCCTCCACTTCTTACAACTAGCTTTTTACCTATTTCTAGACCTGGTTTCCTCTTTTTAGCCTTATCTTGGTTTCTGATTTATGTCTTATTTCCTGAGCCTAAACCCCCATTTTATTAAGCCATCCCGCTATCCCTAAGAATAGGGGCTGTAGCTCTGCTCTTTCTAACAAAATTCTCACGTGTAAGTAACCAACTACGTACTGAAGTTAATTGACTGCTGTTAGATTTCCTTTGTCAAGCTTCATCTCCCTATTAGGAAACCCATGACTTTCATTTGACTCTCTTCAGATTCGAGCTGTTAACTATAGCGCATTGACCTATTCCAAAGATTAATATTCTGGGCCAGACTTCTTCCCGGCATTTTCAGCTGGGTATGTGCCCCATACTCCCCCAAACTGTTCCCATTTTATGGTATGGATCTACTTGCAAGACTCAGGCATTCCTGGCCCCTTTCCTTCCTTGGTCATATGATTTGTGTGTCTAGCCATAACTACAGAGAGTGAATTGAAGAGTCTCTTAGAAGGCCTTCTTGGTTGGTTAACACCTGAGGCATCAAGAGTAGGAGTTGTCTATCAGGTTGACAATAGGAGGGTAAGGGGTGAGAGAAAGGCATTTCAAATAGAGGAAATAGCAAAGATGTGGAAGAATGGCATGCATTAAGTTGCAAGTCGTTTAGTGTGCCTTAGCTTAGGCTTGCCCTCATCTTTCTTACATATGAGATGAGAAACGGCAGAAAACAATGTTGAAGAAATAAGAGGGTGAACTTAGAATTAATGGTATGCCATGTTAAAGAGGTTAGACTTTGTCTTGAAGGCAATGGGAGATATTGATAGATTTTAACTGAATAAATCAATTTGAAATATCTATATTTGAGAACCATGACTCAGGTAAATTCAGAGGGAGGTGGAGATTGAAAGTGCAGACAGGAAAGTCAGGTAGGAGACGATTTCAATGTTCCAGTTAAAGATTGATGAAATTATGAATACAAGTGAATGACAGTAGGAAGAAAGATAAATGACATAAAGGAATGGGAGTAATCTTTTTGAGGTAAAGTTGATAAGATCTGGTGGCTTATTAGGCAGAGAAGGTAAGGAGAAGAGAAGACTCTAGAACAAGTTCCATCTCTAGATTACTTTAATGAATAAATTCCTCTCTTAGGCAAGCCAAAAACCAGATACTGGATGTCTCTAGGAATGGGGACTTGGGAAACTCAGGGATGACCTGTGGGACTTCAGATACAAAATAAAAGTGAAACTGAAGTCCAGGTAGGCACTGAAATCAAAGCATCAATCTAAAGTAGCTAAGTGAAGAGAGAACCCAAGTACAAGATTATCCCAGAGCCAGAAGGTTCTAAATGGAGGGTACGAGTCAGAGAGATACTCTGAGCTACTCTGACACCTAAGATATGGGTCAGGGAGTAGAGATGGTTAATTCAATCTGGAGAATGCTGAGTGTGAAATGTCTACTGGCCATCCCAGTAGAGATGTTCAGCAGACAATTGGATTTATGGTCTGGTATTGGGGAGCGAGTTATAGGCTGGATCTAGTCAATGGGGAGAAGTGAGGTTGTCTAGGATGAATGTGGCATTCTGGGGTTAGCCCATACTTATATCCTCTTTTCTGTTGTCCCCCATAACATTCTAATCCTCTCTCATAATTCCTCTGCCATTAGGAGGTCCTTGGGCATCTGCTTGTTACACAAATCCACTCACAGCTCCTTTGGAGCCTGTACAATCCTTTCTGAGCCTCCCTTTGCTGTTCTGATCCCTTCTATGCCTCCCCTGTGAGTCTTCAATTATCTCTCAGCTTTTCTGAGTCCCTCGAATCCCTTAAATCTCAGCTGTGAAACACACACTATTCTTAGTAAGCATGCCCCTTTTGAAGTCAATGGGAATTTACCAACAACAATAAAAAATAAACACAATCCATCTGCCATAAAACACTGATGCAATTTAAGAAAAAAACTGTAAGTGGTAGTTTTTAAATTGCAGTATCTAATCTTTCCTTCATTTGAAAGAGTAATATCTAGTAAAGGTTTTCAGTCATATTTTTTTCCCAACCATTTCTACATGTTAATTTTAATCTAAATTGTTCTCCATTAAAAAGGGGTCTCAAGTCGACCACTCAATATAATGTCAAGAATTGCGCACATGCCCGCAAACCCCAAATCAGATTCCATTCGTAGTAACTGAGGATAAAGAGAAGTCAATTTCTGTATGTGTTTTGAGAAACAAAATTTTGTCCAACATTATTACAAATGCCTGTGAAAGGTCATACAAAGGCGGGTTTGGAGTCATGAGGTTGAATGATCTTTTGGCATACTTTTATTGAAAACATTTGAAAAATTATGTCACATTTGAAGACTTGGATATATCTATCAATTACCATTTAAACTGGCTTTGTGTGCTGTGAAACCAAGAATTACCTTTAACTCAAGTTTTTAAAAGACAGAGTGGTATATTGAAAAGATCCTGAATTTTGGAGGCAGGGGTACCTGTTTTCTAATTCTACTTCCGCAGAATTCATTGAAAACACTGTGGGGTGTGTGTGTGTGTGTGTGTGTGTGTGTGTGTGTGTGTGTGTGTGTGTGTTTTGGGGAAAGAACTGCCATTTCATGATCATTTAATGTTTTCGAGTCATAGCCCAAGCTGCATTAAAGTTATGATTTGTAATCCTTAAACACAATAAAGTATTATTATCCTCACATTAGCAATAAGAAAACTGAGGACAAAAGAGGCTAAAAAGTGTCACATACAGCTGCAAAATATATAATAAGATCATGGATTCAAATTCAAGTTTCATATGCTCAATAAAACTGCAGTCTTTATATGTCACAGCCTTTCTTATAAATGGCCTCTCTTATTAATAAACTATATTAAAGCCTTAATTTTGCTAAACCTCGGTAACCTTTAAAACAAGAACAATTATTTGTATAATAGAATTTGTATATAGAATTGTTGGGGATGCAATGAGAAAATGTAGACTTAAGTTTCTGACACAGAGTAAGTGCTCAAAAATTGTATTATTTAGTAGCCTAGAATCTGGGAAATGAGGTATCTTAATTAGTTTTAGTCAATAGGATATAGTATAAGGAGATAAGTTACAGAAACCCTCTCATAACTTACATGTGAAGAAGTTTCTGCTTCTCAAAATAGACATTCTTTTTCTATTGAGAATCATATGATATCACTCATATGTGGGATATAAAACTAAAAACAAGAAATGAACCAGACAAACAAGCAAACAAAAATTCATGGTCACAGACAATAGTTTAGTGGTCAGAGGGAATGTGGGGGAAGGGGAGTGGTAGATAAGGGTAAGGGGTTCAAATATATGGTGATGAAAAATTTGTCCTTAGATGGTGAACACACAATGCAGTATACAGATGACATATTATTGAATGGTACCCTTAAAATCTATATAATTTTATTAACCAACGTGACCTCAGTAAATTTAATAAAAAAAGAACAAACACTCTTCATCTAAAGTTTCCTCATTGATCCTAAAGGATACCATCAAGTGTTCACTCGCCCTATAGTAAATAACATTATTAAAGTCCCTTTTGCACTCTTATTTTAACTAGTGGCTCAAGAATATATTTGGTTAACTTGTGCCCCTGTTTATCACTATGCTGCATCAGCAAAAAATCAGTAAGGAACATTAATTATCAAATGTGCCAGTTTTGTGACCATTAAGTACCTCATTAGGTTCTGTTTTGGAAATTGCATTTATGAATATCTTTATAGAAAAGAGCACAACATGATTGGCACTGCATAACCATAGCACAATCTAAAGCAAAATCAGCTATTTAATATAACTCTTTTATTATTATTATTATTGGACTATAGAAAAACAAAATGACAATTATTCTTCGCAAACACAACTAAAAAAAATTATAACCTCAGCCTCCAAACACATAACTTGTTTAAAGAGAAAACTACAATCTTCATACACACGCACACACAGACAAAAACTTTTTAGATTAAAAAAAAAGATGTATCTTGAAGATGGACCTGTAATTTCTGTTTTTTAGTTAAGCTCCTTGTTTGAATGGCAAAGCTTGTCTACACCTATAATCATCCTTTCTCATTGTGCTAGCTGGAATGTGGGCAAAACTGGTCTTTGTTGACAGGTTTTATATCATGCCATTCTTATAGGCACTGATTTTTTTTAGTAGTGGTTAGCATGAAAATCTGATATACTTCAACTGTGAAGGGAAAAAATAGAAAAGAGAAAAAAATAAATTAAAACTATGTTTAAAATATATGATATAGCCTAACCTTTTCTCCATTAGGGAAAGTATAGCTGCAAAAATAGATTAAATACAAATTTGCTTTGCTTTTAAACCTACTTAAGAAGCACCTATCCTATCTGTCCATATAAATTCCAATGGAAAACACGATGACATGCAATTACTAATCTCAATGTACACAGCTATGCCTCGGGGACTTGGTGGTTCATATTTTACTGTTCTGTAATCAAATACAAAACTAATGAGTAAAAATATGCTTCCCCCAATAAATTTCCAGCACCTGGACAAGTGTCTGACAGGGAAATGGAGGATCCACACACAAAATTCATTCTGCAAAGCTATTAAAGTGTTATACTTGCCAACAAGTGTTCATTAAACAAGAATGAAGGATCTTTATGCCAGTTTCTTACCAAAGGCTTTTTAATATTTTAATGGAGAGTAAAGACTATTTATCTGAACTCTGATCAGTTAACGTTCAGATCTGTTATGAAGAAACAAGGAGTCCTTTATAATACCTTTCATAAAAATCCACTTTGCAATGCTTCAAATAAAGACTAAGGACTGTAAAAGATTATGCTGCATATAAACAAAATCAGTATCATTTTGAAATTATATGGTTATCCGTGGAACTCCTTAGTACATTAGAATCGTGCTGTATTTTTATTTAAGAAGTGGTTAGCAAAATCTAGTATACAAATGGAAAATGGGATTAGAGGTGGCATCTCGGCCATGTGACTTCATCCAGGCCACAGAAAGTAAGTAACACAGTTAATAGGGCAGAAAGGGGAAGACAAAGTCTCATCTGCTATCTAAAACAGAGAAGAGGAGAGGAGAGAAGGGAGAAGAAAAGTATGTAGTGATGGGAACTGCTTTTCAAAATAAAATTTACGTAGAGAACTCTATCTAGGAGTCAAGTATATGATCACACAAAAAACAAAATTGTGAAATAAAAATAGTCATACAAGGGTTATAATCCAGTGTCTATGAAACAATATTTAAGTGCCAGTTTGCCATTCATACATTCACATTCATTTTTGTCACTTAGTTCCACCATAGGAAATAAATACACAAATACTTATGTGTGCATACATGAGTACACACATGCATGCACAGACACACACACACACACACACACACACACACACACACATTTAAACCTGAGTGCTGAAGCAGACAGTAGTAGAGAGGCAAGGATCTAGACCTGAGATATCAGAGACAGTAACAGTTTTCAGAACTTTATTCCCTGTACCTGTGTTTGCACGTGTTGAGCTCACCTTTCTACATGTCTAGAAGTTAATGAAGCACATAAGATAGTGCAAGAGTCAGGCCAGGTCTAACTTAAATTTTTCTTTATTCCAAGGAAAGAGATTAATAATAATAATACTTAAGCTAACACTTAATAGACACTTACTATGCGCCAGGCACTGTTTTAAGAACTTCCCATTCAATTTCCTATGCAGTCTTCAAAAACAACTCAGCGAGAGAGATACTATTATTCATTTCATTTTACAGATGAGGGAAGTGAGTCTCAGAGTGATCATACCACTTGCTCGTGGAAAAGGAGAGATATAGATCCAGACAGCCTGTACTTTGTAACCAGACATTTCACTGAAGATTTTAGGAACGCTGAGAACGAGAGTTAGAACAGACGGTGACTAATTTGTACTCCATGTACCTGGATTACCGAAGCGCTGACAGCCCTCAGCGGAGAGGCTGTGTTTTGTGGAAATGAACCCCATAAAAGGCAGAGGTTGGGATCCTCGGGGCCACTCACTTCCTTGTGACCTTGAACAACTTCTTCAACTGCTGGATTTTAGCTTGGGAAAAGGAAGATAATGTACATTTCTAGAGAAGAGCTAGGAGAAATAATGTGTAATTTTTGGATATTTGGAGCTCCTAGACAAAAATATGAAAATGCTGGTAAGAGATATTACAGCACTCCCAGTAAATTCCCAATGTGTCTAGGAATGCTCAAGTGAAACCAAAGATTCATTTCAGAATTCACCTCTATGTGTGTTGGAATCTGCTCGTTCTGCACTTCTGCTAATGACATGTAGGCAATGAGGGCATATTTTGCTACACGTGAGAACAATATCATAATTACTGGCTGGTTCCTTTTCTTTGGCTTGTTTTTAAAAAGTTTAACACAGATTTTGAGATACCCTTTAAGAACTCTCATTTGGAGGTTTGAATTTCAAGTGAAGTCTTGTGGTGAGATGATATAAAGTCAGCTTTGGATCTAGTAATCTTTATCTTTGATCCTAGAAGGGAAGAGTGAGTCAGGGAATCTTTTTTTAATGAGAAAAGAGAGAGGGGTCAGGATTTGGATTAATGAATTTGACATTTAGGCCAATGACCTGTTTAGGTCATGGGGAAAGCACATTTATAGATGTTGGCTTTAGTTTCTAAAGACTTTTTCCCCAGTAACCACACGAAGAGGGTCTGCCAGGGTCTGTGTTCATGAAATCATTCAGCTGTTAATAGTGGGGTAGGAGGAGACCTAAAACTTCACATCTTCACCAAAACCATCTGAAGCCAATACGATCTCCCATAACTCACAGATAGATTGCTTTCCAGCAGGAAAGTTAGCTCTGATGACCTTGAATAAATAGAAGGGTTTGATCTTCCTCCTTGTACCAAGATATTTGAATTTTAAAAGCCTTAAGGAGAAATAATGACTAACAATTTGGAAAACTCCACTAGCAAGAAAATGCTGGTAAGGAAGGGGAGAGTGGCTAAATGTGATTTTTTTGCAAGTATATAGATATAAACTGTAGAATAAGAGAAATGGGTTTTAATTTTATTTATTTAACTTGTTTAACAAACAGAATGAGTGCTTGCCATGTGCCAGGTACTGTTCTAAGTGCTTAATAAAGATGAATTCATCCGTCTTTCATTTTCGATGCAGTACTAAGCCTAAGAGACTGTTTTATTCCGAAACCTGGAACAGAGATAAGGTTGTCTCTGTACATTAAAATGTCTTTCCTTATAAGGAAGCATTTGACTGCACTAGATTAAACTCATAAAAGCTAATGAAGAGTCCTCCTTAATACACATTTCTTTTTTCCTGTTTGGACTTGAAGTGACAACATTACAGAAACACCCTGCAGGTTTTTATCTAAATAGCATCCTATAAAACAATGTCCTCTTGTCAGTCACCACTAATTCAGCACAGTCAAGCTATAAATCTGTCTAAAGGCCAGCAAAGTGCTTAACTTGGCACATCACTAATAAAATTAGGAATGTGGGTTTATTACATGAACCTTAAGTAGGTTTGGCCAAGATATTAAGATTTTTGCTTATGGCAACCATGGCTAATGTGGATTGGTATTTTCATTATAACACACCCCACAGCACTTCCCAGTAACGTCTCAGGTTTCCAAATTAGAGAATAATCTTCTGGGCTCTCATCCTCACTGGTAGGTGCTGCAGCTGGAGTCCTCATCTCTAACACCTCACACACTTTAGGGTACTCAAGAATGGCACAGACTTTTCAATAATGCTAATTCTGCTGAATAAAATTAGAGCAAATTAATTAATACTTCTATTAACGTAACCTGATTTTACTTTGTTCAAGAACAGAAGCACTTATAGGCTTTTAACATGCGCTCAGAAATATCATTTCAGCTCAGGGCAATTTTGGGAAATGATTTATAAGCAGTTGCAAATGCTTATAAAATGGAAAGATTTGAGAAAGCTGAATGTATGTTAACCAAGTTGTCTTGCGGTCTTGGGTATTTTACTTTATTTTTTAAATTATGGAAGAACAATAAATATATCTTCTTCCCTGAGCCAACACTTATCTTGATGGTCTATATTTGCATATTGATTTAGTTTGCAAAGTAAGTTCCTATGTTTTCTTGTCTGATCTCTGAATGACCTTAGGTGGCAGATGGTACAGGTATTATTATCCTCATTTTCCAGATGAGGAGACAGCAAAGACCAGAGCTGAAACTTGAAATCAATTCTCTACTTTGTATCAAGGACGCCACCCGTTATAATGCCTCACTTCATGTATTTACAGTCTTCCGGAATATTATCATCTCCATTTGATCCTTATACCTAGAAATTCTGTGCACTTAGAAGTGTCCTCTCACATGTATACTTTATTTTTTTTTCTTAGTATATCTATGTTCTTTGATCCAAGGGCTATTTGAATCTTCCTTTCCCAATGACACGAGCTTCCTCAGACTTTCCTTCCTTACCAGTCCTATTGAGGTTGCCCACGTTAGCAACTTGCGTTATGGTGGATACATTATGAAATTTGAAATGCAACTGTGCAGGGGGGAGATGGAAAGCTCTCTTTAGCATGCTGCAATCGCGAAAACCTGTGGATGGGCAAAGTCACTAAAGTTCACTTCATGAAAAATACAACACACCACAGAAAGCAAGTATGATTGATGCCCTCAGAGCAAACTGTTTATCAGACAAACACATTTTGCAAACTTTGACATAAATTGTTAAGTTGGCTTATCACTCAGACAATGTAAGACTAACATCTTTGTAGGAACTTCCCCAAAACTCTTTAATGACCTCTAAAAAGCTTTATCTTATCATGATCCGATTTGCTACTACAATAAATCATTTACAAATAGTTTAAAAGGAAAACTAGTATTAGAAATATGGAGTCATTTTCCAAATGTAAGAAGACTTCAGCTTTGCCCGGCCACTGTGCTATTGTGAAGGCATGAGAAAGCACTTATGTCCTCAATATTAAAAGATTCAGCAGAAGTGAGAATGCTGCGGCCTATTCAGATCTAATTGAAGGTTAATCACACATTTGGTAAATCACACAGGCCCTTTCATTCTCTTCTTTCCTGCTTTCTGAGTTTTATCACTTATGATAGGGGTAGGAGTAAAACACTAAAGTTAAATTGTTTGATTTCTAGCATCTTTGATATTTAAAATTTAAAATGTTATTCGGAGGTAATGGTATACCATTAGCATTCAGGATACTAGTGTTTAAATTGTGCCTGTATCATATGTGATTCAATTTGATTCAACCAAATAAGTTAAATTAACATTTATTGAGCACCTACTATGAGCCAGACATTGTGCTGAGTATTAGGAATATGACATGAGCAAGATATTCTTGATGCTAAGAGATCTTAAATTCTAATAAATCACAAAAACTCAACACACTGTTCTTTTCATCTTTAAATTTTTAGGTCTTTCTCATTTCTGTGTAGATGATGATGATGATGATGATGGTTTTGCTCAATCTTGTCCATATGCTCCTTCTCATATATTTTCCACTCTTCTCCACACTAGTCTCTGCCCTGAGAGAATGAGAATGAATTCTTTTTCCCATCTGGCTTTTGTTGTTTCTGGTCAATGGGAAGTCCCTGTGATAGACAAGAGAGGTCAAATTTGTGTTCTTCTGAATCGTCAGTTTGCAGAGATAATGTGGCCTGGCTGTGTCAATCTATGGAAGGTCTCTGGTTTTCTTTACGTGACTCTGCCTATCAGGATTTGGAAAATGACCTCTCCCATCTCTCTGGACAAGGTATATAGCAAGGGAGCCACTGTTACTAGACCCAGAGTACTGCATTATCCCTGTGGCTTCCTTAAACCCTGCCCACTGCTTTTTAAATTGTCCTTTTGTAAATTGTCTTCAAGTTTACCTAATACAAGGGTATCATATGTTTTCTGCCAGGACCCTGGTGGATATACTATATGTTTTTTGCCAATTGGTTGAAGTTTATTTTTAAAATCTTGAGAAATCGATGTAAGGTAAAAATTCTGAGGTGGGATTGGAGGATATATTCATTTCTGTAAGAGTTTAGCCATTTTCTTTAGCATAAAAAAGACATTCTAACATATAATTTAATGGAGCTGACAAGTGCAATATGATGAGAGAATGGGGAGGTATAGAGATTTGGCTAGGTTAAATTACATTTCCCAGAATTCCCTTCCAAATTATTACGGGTTAAGATGGGTCACAGGAGACTTTTTTTTTTTTTTTAACCTGATAGTTGAAGGATAGGAATGAAGCAGCAATCATATTGTTTTATATTCTCAAAAGGGCAAGGAACAGTTACCAGGTGATTTTGCATCTCATGCACCTTGTCACTCATGTGTGGGCTGACTTTACTGGTGTGGGAAGCAGTTAGGCCTGCAACTGCTCTATCTTTCCCTTGATTCTCTTTTAGCTTTTCAACCCTAGATAAGTCAATGATAAGGAAAACTAACTTCTGCATGCCACGATAATCATCAAGGTTCTAGTCACTGAGAACTGACGTGGGTTCTCTCTCATGCAGAGAACTGACATGTGTATTACAGCTCATATTGGTGAGTTCAAGCTCATTCTTGCTCCCTTCATGTTATATCCACTTTCCCTTCTCAACTCCCTGTCCCTGGGACTTCAAGGTCTAGTATAAAATGTAAAGAAAACAGCATTATGGAAACTGTTTCATTTGCTCCCATAATTGTGTATGAAAAAAAAAATCCCTGTAATAAATTTTCTTCTCTTTGAGCTCATTGATCTATATATTTATATATTGATCTATATATTTATATATTGATAAATATATATCAATTGATATATGTATATGCATACATAACTTTATAATTTATATACTCATTATATGTATTTATATTTATGTCTACATATCTATCTATCCTAGTGGTTCCGCTTCTCAGTCTTCATCCTGACTCATATACTGACTAAGGTTTTTTAGTAGCCTAAGCTTCAGGCATGTCCCCTTTAAGTTGGATCTGCTCCTCATATTGCCAGCCAAGAACACATCAGCCAAGACCAAACCTTGAATATCATGCCAAAAGCAAAGAAAAACTTCTTCCTAAAATAGCTGACTTGGCAAATGGGCATAAAAATGAGTAAGACTTATTTTAACTGGGAAATTTTGTACAAATAACTGAGAGAGTCTAGTGAACCCACCTGTTGGCATGGTACCTCAGAACCCAACCCTAGAGATACCATAGAAGGAAGATAGAGAGGTTAATGGATCTGAGAAAACAAAACAAAACAAAACTGTGAGAAGCCCCTGGAGAGACAGAAAGTGTTTTGATCATGGGATCTACATGTGGGAAAGGTAAAGATGAGTGGCCCAGAGTGAATAAAAATTTCTGTAAAAGTGAAGTAATAGGTTGTAGGTGAGATCCTTAGATGTACTTATTATCCATCTCAAAACCACCATGGGGCAGAAAAACATTAATACCATTGCAGTCTGGTGCCAGCTGGAGTGACAGGGTGGCATCGGGATGATATAGAAGTCTGGCTGGCTTAGCAAGTGGAAGGCCATAGGCGTAGCCATTATTCTACTTCTGAACAATAATCAACTATATGAGGTGCACAAGCATTATGATAGACCAAAAGTGGAACCATATTTTTGTTACATGTGAAGTAGAATTAGTAGACCAAAGACAACAAGATTTTTAAATCAGCATAATAAACATCTTCAGATAAGTAAGTTGAGATATTGAGAACATAAAATGATTACAAATTTTAGAGAAGAATCAATTTAAAGTCAGGAGAAAATATAGCAGACCGAAGAAATAAATAAATAAAATGGCAGATGTCTCAAAAATCTCAAAAATAAATTATCTTAAAATTTTCTTAATACAAAAATTTGTTTTGTTAAATTCTAATAAGTATTTGAAATAATTGAATTAATAAATTTAATTTATTAATTATCTCAAATAAATTTATCTTAAAAATAAATTAACGAGCTGAAGTATTTGGTCAAGAGTTTCTCTCAGAACACAAAAGGGAAACAAAAAGAAGGACAAAAAGAAAAGTTACAAGATAAGGAGGATAGAAGAAGAAATATCAAGATATGGGTAATAGAAGACCTAGAAGGAGAGGTAAAAGTAAATGTGAGAGAAAATATTTTATGAAATATCTGAGAATTAACCAGAAAAAGAGATAAAACATATCTAATGTAAAAAACTCATGCATTGCCAAACAAGGAAGATGCTGAGAGAAAAATCCTACACTTGGACATCTGTTAGTAATATTTAAGAGCATCAAAAACAAAAAGTAAATTCTAAAAGCTGCCAGAGAGATGCAGATCAGTAGAAAGAAAGGAGAGTTTGATTGATGAAGGACTTTACGGAGGAGGAAGAAAAATGGTGAGGAAAATAAGAGATTATAAAGATTTGTGGTCTATGTCTAATGGAGTATTACCAGGTTCAAAAGAACCATGAAAGCTACATTATACTGTCCTCTTCACTGTGGTTCTATGAGTGCATGGGCTTGTCTTCAGCTTGAGCGAAGGTTTCATACTGATAGCCTTTCCCTATGTGTTGGTTTCCTGGCTCAGTTCCTCTGATGGCCTGGGGTTTGTTTGTCAGAGCCTCTTCATCTCTCAACATCTTGAGCTTGCCTGGAACAAAGCAAGTATTACAAACAATGCTTCCTGAATTTGTGTACTGGTGTAATAATCTATGAAATTTCTTCTTTACTGAGAATTTGATTAATTAAACTAACAACAAATTTACTCAATAAACTATGGAACCAAACATATTTCATCTTTAAATATTTACTATGTAAACACAAAGAACACTAGGTTCTTTGGGACTGTCAAAATAGATGAAGCATACCTCCTGGAAAAAATGTGGGAGCTAAGTAGTTATACACAAAAAGTTAAGGTATAAAACATCATAAGTATCCGTTACATGCGGGAGAAGGAAAAGCCTGATTCAGGAATTCAGAGAAAAGAGGCATAACTTTTGTTTAATATGAAAAGAAAGCCTTTTACGGAAAGAATGGCAGTTGGTTTTGAGGTCTAAAAAAGGATGAAATTTTAATAGGCAACAAATTGTTACATAGATTCCACATGGAAGCAAATTAGAACAGGAGAAAGTATTCTGAGCACTACAAAAATCCAAGTGGCTGGAAATGAGGGTTCACATGGCATAGTGGGAGGTAAGCCTGGAGAGACTGCCTAGATTCTGATTGCAGAGGACTTCAGAGACAAACCAAGGGGCTATGCTAAATGTCATGGGACATCTAGATCACTGGACTTTCATGAAGCAGAGAAGGGTATGGCGAAAACTATGATTGAATGAAGATTATTTTTACATCAATAAAATGTATATAAGGGTTGGAGAAATTCTAGAATCAGAAAGATGACTGCACTAATCTGCATGGAGAAATAATTAGATCCCAAACTAGGAAGACAGTAATACCCAAAGAAAGCCCAAATGGGATAGTTACTAGTTGGCAGTTGATTGGGTATGGGTTTGAAAAAAAAGAAAGGTACTGAGGGGTTCCTGGAAAAAAACATGTGCAACTTGTGGGGTATGCAGTATCAGTGTCTAATTCTGCTTTCTATAGATGAAAGAGAAGATCATATATATTTGTATAAAAACAAACACGTATTTATACAAATATATATATGTGTGTATGTAAATATATCTTTGTATTTAAGAACAAAACCACAGTCTTTCATGAATACCTGTTCTTTGTAACTTTTCAACCAAAAAAGATTTTTAAAAAATATCCAGATAAATTAAATTTCTGCCTTTCTTCTGCTGACAGATGATGACTAGAAAAGCCAACCCAGTTGGATTATTTTGGGTTAATTACTTTTAATAAAGTTTAATTTAACCTTTTAAAAGAATAAAAGCAACCCAAACAAGCCTTGAGTTTGCAACTCTTCTCAGGTATTTGGATCTGTGAAAACTAAAAAGACCAGGGTCGGGGAAGGGGGTGGGGAGGGCCCTGGGAATCTTGATTTGCAAGTGAGAAACTCACTGTGAGCAATAAATTTACTTCAATTTAATGATTGATAATCATATGCAGGTCTAAAGTCTTTATGTTTTATAGCTCTCCTAATTCCACATCTTATTACTGCAGACAGTACAGACATAAAATATTTCATCACAGTGTTTAGGAATTTTTTTTCCTTAAAACAAAAAGGAAAGGAAAGAGAAAAAAGTTCTTCCCTAATAGCATACACTCTGCAAATTCCAAGCTATATTATTTACTATGATATTTTCTATGTCAAGGTTATAAAACTGCACTGATGTGACTAATTGAGAATAAACTGAGAAAAGCACAATGAAGAGAAATACTAGAAACACAGAGCTGCATTTTCTCAAGACTTCATTGTAGAGATATGTTACTGAAGAAACAAACATTTTACTGCTAAATAATTGCCATGCTGCATTTAAAGGACATCAATCTCCATCTCTAAAGAACAAATATTATAGCCCTGTTAGTATTTAACATGTGCCTTGCCTTTCTTTAAGCATCATCATATTTAAGGTACGCACGGTGGGCTGGGGCCTGGGTATGCTCATACACCTGCACGCATCTATACACAAAGAATCTATAGTACATCACCAACTACCCTGGTTATCAAAAGTTAATGGACTCTGAAATTGATACAATTCCAATATTGCAACTCATAAAAATCAGAGGAATATTTTATTTGTGACCTACATTATTCACATTTAAGAATACTGAGGGAATTAGGCCATCCTTCTGCATTTCACCTACATAACTGCTTCATTCATTATTTTGCATACCTTTTTTTTAAATTATGGTAAAATATACATAAAATTTGCTGTCTTAACTATTTTTAAGTGTACAGCTCAGTAGAATTAAGTACATTTATATGGTGTGCAACCAATCCCCAGAACTCTTTTCATCTTGAAAAACTGAAATTCTATACCCATTAAAATAGCTCTCTGTTTTCCCCTGCCCCCAGCACCTGGCACCATTATCCTTTTGGTCTCTATGACTTTGACTTCTCTAGGTACTTCACATAAATGGAATCATGCAATGTTGTTTTTTGGTAACTGGCTTATTTCACTTAACATAATGTCCTCAAAGCTCATCCATGTTGTAGCATGTGTCAGAATTTCCCTTCTTTTTAAAGCTGAATAATATTCTATTGTACCCACATATTACATCTTGTTTATCCTTTCATCTATTGGTGGATACTTGAATTCCTTCTTTTTTTTGAGTATTGTGAACAATGTTGTTATGAACACAGGTGTACACATATCTGATTGAGTCCGTGAATTCACTTCTTTGGGGGGTATACCCAGAAGTGAAAGTGATAGTTTATACGGTAATTTTATTTTTAATATTTTGAGGAATTGTCATACTGTTTTCCATAGAAGGTACATCATTTTAAATTCCCACCAACAGTAAACAGGCATTTAAATTTCTCCACATTCTTGCCAACACTTATTTTCTGTTTTTTTTTTTCCCCCACCAGTCATATATATATTGTATTATGTGTTCACCACCCAAAGTTAGATTTCCTTCTGTCATCAAATATTACACCACTCCTCTTACTCCATCTACTCACTCCCTCCCCACTTCCCTTTGGTAACCACTAATACACCTTCTGTGCCCAAGAGTCTCTTTGTTTGTCATATTTGTTGCTTTCAGTTTTCCTTTTCTTTTTGCATAGTTTCTGTTCTAATGGGTGTGAGGTGGTATCTCACTGTGGGATTTGCATTTCTCTGAAGAATGGTTTGTTGGGCATCTTTTCATGTACTTCTTGGCCTGCATGATACCTTTTGACTTGTTGACTAGAACGAGTGTAAACACAAAGAGGAAAAGCAAATTTCCTATATGTTTCATGACTTTGGAATGACAATTGACAAACATTTATTAAGTATGTCTTCTAGACAAGGCTCTAGGTTAGGACTAAAGATTTAAAAAATAAAATTTAAGAGGAGCCTGCCTGCAGGAATCCTGAAGAAGACAGGACACACATTTAAAAGTACAGTGACTTTCCTGAGACCTCAGGCTGCTCGAGGAGAGAAATAACTTTTGTATCCCTACAATTTCCAGCATGGGAACATCGTATTCTGTGTCTTTAATAAGTATTTTTTAATAGATAAATAAACTTATTCTTTATCTCTGTGTTCTTCAGAAAAAAGATTCCAGAGCAAATGTTTTAGGCTTTTTTAAGCGATGAGCTTCAACGTGGATCAACACACACTCTACTCTTGTAAGTCTTCTGAAAACAGTTGCCTTTGAAGAGGTGTGAATTTCCCTTACTTTCCCTAAAAGGGTGTTAACTTCAAAAGGCGACCTGGTGAGTGTTAAAAAATTAACACATTTAAGTCAGTAGCCGAAACATCACCCCCGGATCTGTGAACCTGAAATTGAACTGGTAGACTGAATTGACTCTGGTTTGAATGCCAAAAAAAGTCATCACTCAGCACTAATCTAGACCAATGAAAATTTGCTCTTCCCTTGGGTTGGAGAGAGGGAAGGATTTGGAGGATGGTGATGTTAGCAGGGCATAAAAACAGGAGGTAGCTAGTTATAAATTCTTCTAGACTCTTTTAACCCCTTAAACTTGTTTTAAAATCTACTTCACTGCAGAGAATGTGCAGTTTAGTTAGCCATCATCAAAGACACCTTTTTTTTTTTTTTAAATTAACAGTGGAATTGTTTATTTACGGAGAGCATTAACTGAAATATCTTTGCTAGAATCCTTTGCTTCCCTCCCTCCCTGTTTCTCATCCAGTCAGGACACAGACCTAGACATTTTTCTCTCCAGTTCTCTGTCACTTTGTACAGCATCCACCAATATGCTACTTGACCCTTTTTTCTCTCTGCAGTCTTTGTTTAGAAATGGTCTTAACTACTAGATTCTGGTCAACAGAAGTGTAGTGAATGCAGAAGTATTGCTGTCAGGCTCCACACCAGGGAATTTTAAAGCTAAAAAGCAGTCACTGAGGGCACCTGGATCCACCCTTCTACCTCTGCACTTGGTTGATGCCATTACATGTCCTTTTAGGACACACAGAGATAAGACATCACAGTATGGTTGTGAAATACTAGGAAACATCAGGAACAGAGGAAAGAAAACCAGCATGTAACAGAAGAACCGAAATAAAAATAAAGGTTTCTGAAAGAGTTGATGATCAAGAGGCCATGGCCCAGACTATAGTTTTGCTAAAGCTCTAAAGCAGTAGATAGTATAGGAGTGTTTCTAAAAGAGAAAGACCTGGTCGTTGAGTGGTCTTCTTAGTCATTGTTACAGAACTCTGATGATCGCAAATATGGATCCAAGCCCAGTCCTGTAGTGAACTGTTTTCTTTACCTAGGAGATAGATTTCTAAAAGCTATCCATACTCATTCACCAGGTGTTCATTCTTTCATTCCACAGAGATTTATTAAGTACTAATGACATGTCAGGCCCTTTGCTAGGTGCCAAGAAATAGAGGGATGAATATGACCTATTCACAGAATTAAAGGTCTCAGTCTAGTAGGGAAAGATACATCGAAATACAAATTATAATGCAAGATGATAATTCCAACAATAGCTGAGTGTTAGGAACAGAAGCAAACAGAGGGAAAGAGAGCATCTGTCTCTTGGTGAATTCTCCTCTTCATCATTTTATGATCTATTCCCTGATATCTGTTTCTCCATTAACATCCCTATTGGTCCATGAGGCTTTTCTCATCTCCATTTCTTCTACTGCTTTGGGTTTTGAGCCCAGGAGAGAACAACAGAGGGACATGAGGGATACGCATTTTGATATATTCAGTTTGTTAATAAATATTAATATTTACTGAACTCTTACAATATGCTAGGCACTTTTCTAAGCACTATACATGAAATTATGCTACTGTAGTAGCATGAGTCGTAGGCAAACATCTGGCATTCACATTGTTGTTAGGAGGATAAAGAAATACCTGTCCTTTAAAGGAAAGAAAGTTGCCATTAACCTTAATTATATTTTAAATAAATACTGCATTCAAATATGTAATAAAAATGGCTGAGACATTTTTAGGTTGGTGGTGAATGAAAAAGAGGCAGTCTGAAGTTTATTCTACAGCATGAGACATCTAAGACTTACATTGTAAAGTATCATCTACAGCTTTTGTAGTACACAGATTTGTTCAAAAACCATTTGCTATGACTTTTAAAAAATGGTCAAAATAAGAATAGATAATAGAGGAAAAAGACTCAAAAATGTTATAGCTGAAAGAATCTTAAAATCACTTAATGTCCATCTTCCTCATTTTACAGTTGAGGAAACCGAAGAGTTGAGAGGTGATAACTTGTCCAGTGTCATGCTGCCAGTTTGTGAAGGAGATGTTACTGGAAACTGAGTCTCTGAACTCCTGTCTAGAACCTCTTTCTAAATGGCATTTTAGCAATCATAGCGGGTGATGAACTCTGTGTAGCTGAAACAGACATTGTCTACTTTAATGATCTTGCAGGCACTAGCTGCTGGCTAATCAGTAGAATTCTTTACAATTTGCAGGGAGATTGTATAGTGGTGACAAACCCAGGATCTGGAGCCAGACTACCTGGGTTTGCATGAGGCTCTGCCACTTCCTACCCGATTGACCTTGAGCAGCTACCTAATCTCTCCATGCTTTAATTTCCTCAATGTTTTCTGAATGCTTACTATGTGCCAAAAGATACTAATAACTTCTACCTCAGAGGGTCTAATTTCAGCTAATATTTAGGTAAATTACTTAAAATATGGCTTGGCTCATAGTAACCTCTCAGCTATTCCAGTGTGAAAGAGTAAGGAGTCAGCAAGTCAATGCAAAGGACCAGAGGTTAAGCAGTGACAGTTGTGCAGGAAAGCTGTCTGCATCAACCAACCAACTGGCCAACTGATAGCCTAGGGGCTGGATAGATAATGTCAGAGGCTCCTAGAATCTATATACTTAACTCTATAGGATTTGCTCTATGCATTTAGGTACTGAAGTTGAAGATTTAGTAAATCCATAGTTTCTCCATGGTTTTTCCCAACTCCTGACCCTTCATTTCCTCTTTGAAGGTTTGAGTCGAAAATTAATTCAGATATTGTTAAGAAGCCAGAACAGGGCGAACTCAATCATGTTCATCAGTCTGGTTTTCTGATAAAGAGCAGCTTATATTTGATAGACCAGATAAACAGAGTTTTAAGGAATTGAATATCTGATCAGAAAAGCACTCTTTGGCTAACTCATATAAACCACCATGTAAAATACAGGCTACATACTCATGCATATATGTACACAGACCAACACGGCAGTTTAGATTGTCAGCCTTCCTGTCCCGTGCTGCAGATTGAAGTTCATACATACCAAATTTATTCACAATTTTCTCAATAAGGTACCAGTCACAGAAAATATGTATAAAAGTCCAGTAGAATTAAGACTTTCTATTTTAATAAAAACATGTGTTGAATAAATCTAGCCTAATTTATCTGAAGTCCAGATCTCATACTAATTTGCATAATATATCAATCTTATTCTTAAACTTTCCTGAGGATTAAACTTTTCAACCTTGCTTAGAATACCCTTCAGGTTTCTTACAAGAAGGAATGCCAGGCAACCAACTGAGTTAAAAAAATGAGATTCCAAATAAATCAGGAAATCTTACAAATATGTCTCCATCCCCTTTTCTCTAGTTCATTAGATTAGGTAGTGCTAATACTACTTTATTCTTTTTTAGAAGATGCAAAAAGAATATCCAAATTATTATAGACCAATGCTCAATAGGGAGAGCGGGATGCAGAATCATTCCAGAAGCCTCCTTTGAAAGGATCTTGATGCTTGCGAAATGCTCTTTTAAAAATTAGAAAACAAAAAAATCAAAAGGCTGCGATTGAGTGTCCAATGCAAATGAAATTAAACTGTGAAAAGCTCCAGGTAACAAGGAAAATTCAGTTAAGCTTTTGTTTTTCTGTAAATATATCAATCATTCTTTCAATATTTATTGAAAGGCAATAAAGGGTGAGGTTAAAGGCTTGGGCTTTGGATTCAGATGTATATGGAGTCAAGTCCTGGTTTTGCCACTTAATATGTGAGATCTTGGGAGCTGCAAGCTTCTCTGAACCTCCATTTTATTGATTGTTATAAAATCTACCTCATAAAATTATAAGGATTAAATCATAAAATGCATATGCTGTATCTCACATTGTTTTGACACCCTTGAGCATTTATTTGTTATGTGCATACTGAGTGACTACTATGTGCAGGCAATTAATGAAACAAAGTCCCCAGTATTTTTGAGGTTTGTTCTAGTTGAAAGAACAAAAATTGACAAACCCATATATCTTGTGGTCTAAAAGAAAATTAAAGCAATGTAAAGAGACAGAAAGAGATGGAGTTGTGTGAGATTGCTGCTACTTTATATAAGGAGTTTAGGAAAAGCCTGTATGTATGATAGCATCGTGTTTAACCAGGGACCTAAAAGAAGTGGGGGAGTAAGTAAGACTTGCGGACATGGGGGAATTCAGTGTTTGAGACAGAAGGAACTCTGCAAAGGCCCCAAGTAAGAGAATGCAGTGGTATTCTGGAATAACCACAAGGAGACAAATGTGGGTGTAGCAGGAGGAGGTTCAAAATGAGCTGGGGCAAGGATAGAAGGTCATTGCTCGTTGTTTGTGAGTAGCCAGAATTTGCTATTGAATAAAGCAGAAATCATGGGAGAGTTCGTAGCAACCAGTGACATGACTTTGATTTTAAAAGGATACTTGGTCTCTGAGTGGAGAATAATATACAGTGGGAAAGCAAGGATGTAGGGAGACCATTTCAGAGGGTTTTTAATAATCCAGGCAGGAGATGACAGAGGCTTAGACGAAAGGGGGAATGAAAGAGATGGTGCAAAATGGTCAGAGTCTGGATATATTATGGAGGCAGATTTGAAAAGATTTGCTGTTAAATTTGATGTGCGGTATGAGAGAAAGAAAAAAGTCAACGATGAGAAAAGTTTTTAGTCTGAGATGTGGAGCATATGTTGAGAGTGAAGTGCTTTTACTGATAACATACTTTACTTTAGTCAACACCATTTCAATCCCCTCTCACTTCTTTCCTTTGGAGTAGAAACTGAAAAATGAAATACTCCAATTCCCAACCTTCATGCGATAGAGTTCTGGCTAGTAAGATGTAAGTAGATGTGCCAGGATTAACTCCCTGGGTTAAAAAAAAAGAAAAAAGAAAAGGAAAGGAAAGGAAAGGAAAGGAAAGGAAAGGAAAGGAAAGGAAAGGAAAGGAAAGGAAAGGAAAGGAAAGGAAAGGAAAGGAAAGGAAAGAGAAAAGAAAAGAAGGCCTAACATCATGAGGGAAGGCTTTTTTCCTATCCTTTTTGGCCTTGCCACCTTTTTCCTTGCAGCAGCCATCCAAGATGAGAAACAAATATGCACCATAAAGAAGATGGAACTGGAGCATAGAAGAAAAGGGAGTTCTCGATGTCACCATAGACCAAGAATAGCTGCCCTGAACTGAGTGACATAAAGAAGCCTATCGTGTCAATCAAGCTTTTTGTTGTTTAGAGCAGGATGCATTCTTAACTGACACGATGTTTATTAAACATCTAAATGGTGATCATGAAAAGGCAGTTTGACTTATAATCTAAAGATCAGAGAAGAGGTTAGATCTGAAGTTACATGCCAGGGCATTCTCGGCATATAGATGGTATTCAAAGTTGTGGGGCTGACTGGATAAGCTCACAGGGAAAATGAATGTAGAGAATGAAGGGAAGAGTTCTGAGGGCTGAGCCTGTAGTATTCAGGGATCAGAGATCAGGATGAGAGGAGAATCAGAAAAGGAGGTGAAGAAGGCATGGTCACTGAAAGAAGCCTATTTCAGGGTGTTCTAATGGCCACTGAAAGAATATCAAGTGGGGAGGGATCAGCTCTATCAGATGTTAGTAAGAGATGAAGTAAAATGCATCAGTGGACTTGGAAATGTAGAGTTCATTGGTGACCTTGACAAGAACATTTTTAATTCATTGTGCAGGAGCTAGAATTCTTATTGTGTGCTTTCTCTACAGAGACACTGATGGGATCTATGCTTATCAAAAACAGTCCAATACACTACCTCTCTTTTTATTAGAACAAAAAACCAACCAAACAACCAAACAACAACAACAAAAAAACCAACAAAAATTTTTATTGACAGAACTTTAATAGGTAAGGAAGGAGATGACTATCCTTTTCTACAAGTAATAACATTTTCACAGTCTTTTTATCTGGTTATGATCCTTGTAAGAGAGACATGGGAGATAGCGGAGTGTGTTAGGAAGAGGAAGGAACTGAGAGAAGGAGAATTGAGTGCTGGTTCTTCTCCATCACGTCTAACTGAGTCATATCCTAAATGGGTTATTGACCCACCCTGATCTCATCTCCCTCATCTCTATAGTAGATCAGGCCTTTAAGATTCCATTCCAATTATAATCTTCTATATTTCTAGACTAATAGATGAGTATCTTCAGATTTATAGTACTTCAAACAGCACCTAGCATGTTGTGAACACTCAAGAAATATGAACTTAATGCAAGTAAATATATATATTAAGGGATGTTGGCCTTTTGAGCCATGCTTCTCTTGCTCGGACCCGCTTCCACGTCTGGAGGTGTACTTTCCCTTCCAATAAAGCTTTTCTTTCCTACTGTTAAAAAAAAAAAAAAGACATCGATGCAAGGCTGGGTGAGTTGCTCAGTGAGAGCTGGCAAATAAGAGGATTAAGAGCTAAGTCTTCCGATTCCAAGGTTGGTGAAAAACTTGGTCTGGATTTCAAGATTTAAGAAATTAAATCTTTCTGTTCATAAAAATCTCTCTTTCTTTTTGCACATTTACAATTATATGGATACTAGCCAAGTAAAATAGTCAAGTCTTCTTGACTAATTGGTCTGGCCTTCAGAGACCTTCAAGAGATATATATACCTCACGTGTATTGAGATAACTGATTCAGATACTACAGCATCGTTAAAAATAGCTCAGAGTGTTTCTTTCATTAAAAAGTAAGAACAAAGTCTTTCAAAGAGTAGAGGAAACCTTTTAATTTTTATTTTTGGAAGGTTTATTTGTTTGATTCCTCAAAGTATAAGTGCCCCAAATTCCCATACAAGCAGAAACATAGTTAAGCTGCATGGTTCTGTCTTGAGTATGCAAATATCACAGCCCAGTCTTATGTCAGCTTGAAAGATAATGTCATGCAGAAAATTAAGACCATCTGATGAAATCATGTCATGAAATGTGGCTTGAGAGAGCAGCGTTTTGTGTGTTATGATTTGATATATTTTCACACCAAAACCCAAATGAACAGGCAAGATGCCTCAATTAATGCAAAAGTTGAAAATTTGAGACAAATTTATAAGGTGTTTACTCAGGAGAAGAGGGGAGGGGTGCATCTTAAATATTGTCTCCTTGTAACAGCCTTGATTTTATGTTATGTGTCTAAGGAACAAAATGCCTCAGCTTTTCATTTAGAGTTTTGAATTTAATCTGATGGCAGTTTGGATATAATAATGATGCATTTATTGTTAATTTCCTTAAAGCCTCACTATCTAACAATGTAGACCATTATCACCCCAAATACCTTCTGTGTTTATAGGGATTTCCATATTCCACAGTGCACAGAAGCTGACTCTAAAGCAAGACTTAAGAGGAATATATGAGGAACAAAAATATATTGCCTTAGTAACTAGCTGGTCTCTTTTCCTCTCTGCAGACCTGTTTGCCAGAAGATGAGAAGGAGACTTGACAGGACTTTATTGGTTCATAAATTAATTTGGTAGATTTACAATCATTACTTGGAATGCCAAGAACTCTTTTTAGGAACTTACTTTCAGGAGAGAAAAAAACATGCTTAACTCAGAATATGAAATTGGCACCTCAAGCCGCCTACAAAAAGGTGGGTTAGTTTGTTTTTCACCTATGGTTCTGATCCCATCTACCATTGACATAGTTATTTTTGGCCGAAGGGAATATTTAAACAGATCTTCATGATTACATTTCTTTTCAGGGTATACAAATAAACAATAAACCATCATTAGTCGTGTGATCATGAGATATCATCAGTCAAATTTGTGGGCTTCTTTAAGAGACTAGAATGAAGTAGAGAAGGTCAAATGAGCACTATGCACAAGTCTAAAATATCCATTACTTCCTGCTAACCTGCAAGTCTAATCTAGGAGTGAAGAAAGATAGGTTAATATCTGTGTGACCCTCTCCTCCCAATTCTCATCCCAAGATGTAAATAAGCCAACTTTTGGAGATAAATGGCTACATCCCGTGCAGACCTCTGGGCTCAGGGTTCATAAAGAGATACTCTCCCAAGGGCATAAGTGAAAGAGATTCTATATTGACAAGCGGTGGGAAGAAATTTCTACCCATATCTATTGGATCAAAACGCCCTGTCTTTCTCTCTCTCTTTTTTTTTTTCCATGCCCAAAAGAGAGCTGAGGTACACAGAGGCCTCCTGCCCTCCCAGAAGAATAGATGCTGAAGGACAAATATTTAATGCAGGGCCCTACTTTTTGTGGAAAGACATAGGTTACTAATGACAGAACTGCCCATTTGGCCAAAGCAAATTCAAGTTTCATGTTTTGCTGTGGTCTAGGCAAACAAATAAAAAAAAAATTTTTTTTTAAGTCAAATGGGGCTAATTATAGGAAACAGAGAGTAGGTAAAATAGCTTCTTATTCAGAAGTATCCACATATTTTCCTGAGATGAAGAGCAAATATTTTGCTTAAATAGCGAGCAATTTTCTATAAAAGTGCTGCTGCTTAGAAATGCTCTTTATGATTTATTACTGCCTCTTAACCTGAAAAAAAAATATTAATAACTGAGGAATCCTTGTTGGTATCTTTATTATGCTTAAACCTAAATAGCCATAATATTATAACTGGTGTGGCCACATTCAATATTTTTCTTTCATGAATGCAGCAAGGGCTTATTAACACAGACCAGAAAATAAAAATAGAGGCGTCCTTCCAGGCTTTGGCTTTACGTGGAGATATCCAGCAGTAATAAAGCAGCTAACTTTCAGAAGAAGCTGGGCTGAGGCTGCACAGAGAATCTTTCTGCACGTTCCCTTTTTCTACCAGATAGAGCACTTTCTCTGCCTACAGAGTCATGTCATCGTTTAGCTGTTTCTTCTGGCAAAGCCGGAATCCAGAACAGAATCTCAGCGAGAAAGAAACCGATAAATTAGATCTCTTTGTGAGCAATTTGCTGTTAGTTCTAGTCTCCTTTCCTATTAAGATTCTTTATTTACTTCACCAAGAGATTTCTCCTGACAGGTCCATCCATTTACCACTAGCCTAGATAAAATGATAATAAACAAAATGTCAAAAAATGTATTCAAGGAACTTTCCCCGTGCCCACTCTCTCCCTTTCTCCTTTTTAAGCAAGCTGGTATATTGAAGAACCACGGGGCCACAAAGTTTAAAACTGATGCCGTGGCGAAGGCTTTTAGTTTGGCTAATTAATTACATTTTATGACAATATTTATGATATATGTTTATAATGATACACACATACACACACAAATATCACACCAAAAGCTGGGGCAGTCTATAAGAGGGCACACATCTTTCAGCTCCTGTGGCTTATGTTCCTGATCTGATTTGGCTAATATTCATGTCTCCAGGATGGGGAGGTTGGATGGAAGCATACTGGGTGATAGGAAATTTTCCATTTTCTACTTATGGATGATTCCCAGAGGAATCTTTTGTTTCAAAGTATCTTTTGAGTCCTTTGGGTGAAAGGCAAGCGCTGAGCAGTTCTATCTTGCACATAACTCCAATGGAGACACCTATAATACAAAACAGAGATCCCCTGAGGGCACCGTTATACATTTATTATAAAGCAAAGATTAAAACAATTTTATGGAAATTAAAGATAATATGGAACATTTGTCTCTCTCTCAGTCAAAGAGTAACATGAAGCAGTTCAACAAACAGCTCCAGGCAATTCCACGTGAGATGATCGAATGGCTGGGACTGAGGGGACATGCAGGGCGGCTGCAGACTGTGAGGCGTGGGTTTTTTACCGGGGCATGTTGCCGGGTGCTTGGCAACTGTGGTCGGGTGAAAAATGATATGCCTGCAAAATCAGAACAATGGGCCAGTCCAGGAGTACTTAGGTGGTTTGCCCTCCTGAAATCTATCTCAGCAGGACAGGATGCAAACAGCAGGGCAGGGAGCAGGAGGGATGCTCCAGAGAGCTTTTTACATTTCAGTTTCCTCTATTTTGGAGTGTGTGTGCGCGTGTGCGTGTGTGTGTGTGTGTGCGCGCGCGCGCGCGCGCGCACGCGTGCGCACTCACACACACACTTACTTCGTTCTATTTCTACTTGATTCACATGTTCATTGGGAAAAGAATGTTTGAAAGTCCTGGAAATTTGCAAAAACTCCAAGCTGGTAGCACTTCCATTTTATATATAATAGAATCCTATTACCAGAAAAAAAGTGGTTGTCAGAAGAGAGTAAAACATCTGTGTTAAGCAAGAGATGTGTGCTACTTCATTTGCACACAGGGGTCTGAGTTGACCTCTAGCACACCAAACTTATAGTAAAAGGAGGGCTTTTAAATTGAGTTTGTTTTATTTTGATCCTCTGTCTGGATATTTCTTTCATACCTCCCAGGCAGTAGCTCTCATGGGTAAGCTTATATTTTTGTTAATAAAAAATATGCAATTGGTGCTAATCTAGACTTCCATCATGGTCGTTCAAGCTCTCCAATGTTAATAACCTCTCCCAAAGAAAGGATCATCAAAAGAGTTCAGACTGTGTGGTTTTGTGGTCAAGGCGGTGAGCCATATTCAGAAATGTCTGCTTTCCTTACCCTGGTCCACTGTTGAATAACCATGTGACATTTATAAGTTAATTGTTTTCTTTCAGTCCTGATTTCTTCAGCTGTAAAAAGCTACTCTTTACTTATTTAACATGAGTCTCGGGATGGCAATGATTTATGGAGGGAACTAGTTAAGATATTGGGCTCTTGATCTGACTGACCTGGGTAGGAATCTCAACTCATTACTCACTAGCTCAATGACTTAGGATAAGTTACCAACTAGAACTCATTATGTGTGTGTGTGTGTGTGTGTGTGTGTGTGTGTGTGTGTATTTCTCAGTTATTGTGAAGATGAACTGAGATAATGTATGTAAAGTACGTTAAGACAGTGACTGGCACACGGCACTCAATGGATGTGCAGATTTTATAAATAATGATAGCTAAATGTACTTAGGCTTCCACACAAATAATTAACTAAAGAGGAAGCATTATCATACAATTATTATTCATAAATAATAACAGCAACATTTATATACAGGTTTTTATGAGCTCTGCACAGCAATGAATTTTAATGCCAGATCACAAGCACCATACTTCACCTTTCATTTTAAACTATATGACTTTTTCATATAGTGGCATAATGTAGTACAGACGCTTGAAACACCTCCAATTTTAATTCTCCTCCTCCCCCACCACCTCCTGCTTTGTGCTCTCTAATGAAAAGTAAAGGTTAAGGGCAATCTGTTTGAGGCTAAAGCTTACTAGACAGACCAGGCCAGCTGATGGCGCAGGGCTCGGAGAGTGATGTGAACAGGAAGGGAGACATGGAGAAACTTATGAAACACACAGAAGGTGTCTGCACTTTCATATTAAAAATACACTGGGGGAAAAAAACCTGAGCACCAAAAATAGCAGAAAAAATATTTTCGAGCACTTTTCCTTTGCTTCCTTTTGCCCTACCAGTAGGAACTATTTTGTCCCAAATGGATGGATGTGTTTAATACAATAAATATAAAAGCCCTCTTGTTAGAATTCATTTTAAAAAATAAATGTAAAAGAGACCTCCTTTATAATCACAAACAGACACCAAAGCTCGGGGTTCCTGGGTTATAAAGCACATCAAGGGGCATCGAAGGGACGAGGCCTTCAATTTTATCTGATAAGATTTACCCTGGAGTGTCATTGCTTAATTGTGGTTTTTCAATGTTTGAGCAATAGAGCAATCAGAATTTATTTTCAGGTACATATTGATGTATGGCCAAGCAATATACTTGTTTCTTATCTCTTAATGAGGTTAAGACTTATGCCTTTAAAGGGATCACAAATAAATTCTTGGGTGTATTTTGCCTTTTAAATATTTTGAATATATGAATTCATCAGGATTTGGGGATTAGGTAACTGCTGTCTACACAAAAAAAATCTGCAAAATTTTTCATTACTTTTTTATTAGTTGGCAGCAAATACTCTAACTGTGAACTTTTATGAAGCTATAACCATAAAGGACCTTCTGATACTGGTATGATGATAATTCTAAATTTCCTCTTTGCAGCTGTGGTTGATCCCCTCTATTTGGTACAATCTATTTTTTTGTGACTTAACAGAAGAAAGTTGGCTCACTACTGTATTGCCTTCAAGCACTTTCTCGGGAAGTTCTTGAATTAAATCCTCATGGAAACTCGATTCCTCTCTCCACCTTTCCCTTAAGGTGATTATAAAATGTCAGTAGAAAGCAAACCTGTTTATTTTACTTAGGGTTGGATTTTGTTCATAAATGAGTTTCTGGTGGGGCTTATGTGCAAACCACATCTTTCAATCACATTCCTTATATTTCTAAATGTATATTAAATTGTGTCATAAATATTAATTTCAAATTCAGAAGTTCAGATTTTGCCTAAACCCAAGTGAATAAGCAGAGAGACGAACTATTTAACAAGTTCTAGATTCATATTCCAGCTCCACTCACAAATGTTGCTTCACTCTGGTTTGTAGTAGGCCAGAAAGACAACTGTGTTGTCTTTCCAAAAGGTGGCTTTTCCACTTGGCAAGGGTCTGTGGGCCGACTTTAACAAACAGTTTGGAAATCTCTGTAGAGAGTGTGGCAATCCTGACAGGATGGACGGCTCTTTGAGAATCCAGGAGATCGTATGTGCTAAAGCAGGACCTGACTGCCACATCATTTCGAATGCTTTACAGGTTGGGGAAGTTTTCAGATGTAATGAAACAAGGCATAGACCTGGGAGGTGGCAGGGGGAGAGGATACCGGGAGGTGGGTTAATCTGTGATAACATGATTTCTCTGAGCTGGGCCATTAGGGCATTTTTTATGAAATCAAACTGTGTTTTCATTTCTAGGGTTTAATGGTCAAGAGGCTCTCGCTGGACTCTCAGTCCCTCCATCCAGCTCTTTCCAGCTACGCTCTTTCAAGAGTATTGCGCAAAGTGCCATAAGTAGCAAGCTTCCGCTAATACTGCATGTATAGACAAGAAATGAAGGCAAAGAATTCTGCTGCATTTTTTTTTTCCTGTGACTTGCTTTAACTCTGAAGGTATCTTATCTTTCCTATTACTAAATTCAAGGTGCTTTCAAGAGAAGGTCAATGACATCAGCAAAAATTGCAGGATGGATGGCAGAAACCACCTAGTCACCTTTCTTTATTTTCACTTTCCTACAGACCTGAGCCTGTACTTTCCAGGCTGCTGTAAAAGTCTGCCATTCTTTTCAGGGCTTTGGGGATTTAATGTACACATTCTTTCATTAGAGACAGACAGAAAATCTTTTGGTACCTTTGTTTCTGTCCTGCTTAAATTTAAAAATTCTTGGGGCTGAAATATGGTATGCAATGGTTTTCCCACTTTTCTTTTGGAAAAAACCTTTTAATTTTGTTACAAAGTCTTATGGTCCTCCATATATGTCTTTTAAAATCTGTATTATTAGTCACATCCACCTCTCTAGACCTTTGAGAATACATTGAAAAATAATAAATATATCTTTATGAACTATATTATTTGTGATAATCTTTGGTTTTAGCTTCATTCACCTCTGATTATTAACTCTGCTGTTTCCCATGAGCTTAGATCCCACATATTGGTAACCACCAAATTCTCCGAATGGAAGTGGCTGCCGAAAGGCATGTGCTGTGGTCCTAAGTGCGACAGTATTAACTGAATGGATCTTTCGGTATTGTCTGCGATCTACTTGCTAACATCATTCTATTCCTTTAGTGCTTAAAAACAGAGCCTACTTGGATTAGATGATAAACCTTAGATGACAACAAAAGTATAATGGATAATCATGCCTCTCAACCACGTAGATACCTCTACCTTCACTGTAGTATTAGCTTGAAGGTTTGTGGTGTTTTTTACATTAATGATATGCTTTCACTTAAAAAAAAAAAAAAAAAAAAACTAGGGTCAACATTCTAAGTAAAGAGAAAAAAAGGTTATGCACAGAGGTGCAGCTCATCTTACTTTTCCTCCTATGCAATGCTCCAAGGCTTATGTTTAAATCACGCATTTGACTCAAACAGTAAGAATCTGTAAAATGTAGTGGAAAAGAGGTAGAGGGTAGTGGTTAAGAGAAGGCTTTGTAGTCATACCTGGGCTTAAATAAATATTTAAATACTTACCAGCTGTGTGAACTTGGGCAAGTAACTCAAACTCTCTCCAAGTCTAGATTTTATCATTCCTAAAGGAGCAATAATATTTATACCTATAAGTTAGTGATTATTAAATAATAAAATTATGTAAAGGCTTAGCACAATTGATGGTGCATAGCAACACTCAAAATTTGTAAGAATGGTTGTAAGTACCTTGTGACAGGCTAGAAGTAAGAGGTTCCAGGGAATAATATCAGAGTTTAATTTTTGGGGGGTGTTTCTCTTTAAAATCAATTGGCTCCATCTTCTCTGTTCAGGGTTTTCTGTGCAGGTCAGGGCTCAGTACTTGCCTGTGCTGTTCGGGACATGAGAACAAACGGGAGCACTGCAGGTCTGGGATTGACCTGGCAAATGTGACTGTAGCTGAGGATGGAGGCACTGGGAGGAAAATGGGATGAAAGGGGAAAAAAATAAGAGAAAAAGAATATTGTCAAACAACTAAAGGACATTTAGGGAGCTGGGAGGATACTTCAAATTACTATAGCAAGGCAATAAGTCAAAAAGACCCATAAGCCTGGAAATATGCAACTGAGTTAATATCAGCAAAGTCTTAGCATCTAAATTGCCATTGAGAGCTGAGACAGAAAGTATGCCTTCACATTTGCGCCTCCAGTTTTTATGGTGCTCTGGCATTACCACTTAACTAAAAATGATACCACTACTAAGAGTAAAAATAATGATAACTAATATTAATCAGGTTTTTGCCATGTGACAGGCTTGCAGACATGCATTAGTTCATTTAAACTTCATGTCACCTCTGTGAAGCAGGTAGTATTTTATTATTGCCACTTTACAGATGAGAAGACTATAGCTCGGGGAGATTATGTGACTTGTCTATGGTAATGCCGAGAGTAAATGGCAGAGCTTAGAGAAACCTAGATCTTTCTCACTCCTGAGCCAGAGTGGGTGTTGCTATGTATGGCTGCACGATTCCTGGGGTTGGCTCTTGTTCACTATATGATGTGAATGGTGCAACTCTGGGGCTGTGTAATGTGGAACCCCCGTTCTTAATACCTACTTTGCAACTCAAATTTAATGCCCTTAACCTCTTTAAATGAGCAAATAAAACATTACATCTTAAATTAATGTCTTCGATCAGAAGAAGGCTCCTTGGCCTCTAACTTTTCCTGTGTACTTTTCACAGAAACAGCAATTCATGTCTGTATATGTGTTTCAAATGTAGGCAATAGCTTAACAAGTCAAGATTACCACTAATTATTCTCCTCAAGATAAATTCACATTAGTCAAATATCTTTAAATAATGTCTAGATTCTTCTAGTCGAAATCAGAATCCTTCTAAAGTTCGGACTCTTGTATTAACTTAAGGAGGAAGGAAAATAATTTAAAACTGATCCTCAGTATTGAGGGCCACCATCACCAAATTGACAGACTGTACAATTTTTGTCCAAACTGCCATGATCTGTTAAAATTAATAGTATTCAATGTTGATTATCCTTTCAGGTAAAAGGAAACTCGCTTCGAAGTAAAACAATATTGTCTTTTCTAAATCCTGAGGATAAAATGGTTTGTTGCACATAGCAGCCCATGTTCAGATATCAAGAATCTGCTTGAAATCTAGAAACATTTTTTTTAAAACCATTACACTGTCAAAACTAAAGCCTGGAGTATAAGGTAGAGGCTACCATGGCAGAGTCGCTGTATGGAAAATTAGACAAGGGAACAGAAGCACCAGCCATTTCCTCCTGAAACAGAAAGAATGTAAAAGAGAACCAGCTTCTTAGTTGTTCAGCTCCATCTTCATTATCACTACTATTATGTTTAGTATTGTTATTGATATTTGATTTGACAAGAATCACTTGCAGAAATGATGCAAGCATTTTTTGACTGATTAAGCCCTGTTATCAGTAAGGTTCCTTCCAGCTCCTTTCCTGCATTTTCTTTGTAATGGCTTCCTCTTCCAACCCCTTAGTTTGCATTTTCTTTGTCCCTTTCCATCGAATGGCTCACATGTCCTTTCTTTACACATATGTGTCATCTGCTTCTCGAACTCCATAGTATTCCTTTCCTTCAAAAATTTGGAGGATATTATCCTCCCATTAGAGCAGAACATCAGGAGACTGAAAATGGTTTAGTATTCCAAAATTCCATAAACAGCTTGAATGATTGCTCAGTTTTAAATGACTTCCACACATCATTTTAGCAAATGGAGATGCATTAAATGGTTCTAACAGGTGTACGATTATAAAAAGAATGTCAAATTTTTGTGGAAATTAATACTGGAATATAGGTTCTACTATTACTGCTTAGCAGCAAATGGTTTAAGTAGTATAATAATATAGCAGGCTCAGGGAGCCAATTAATCCATTAGAGGAAAATTCCATTTATTAAAAAAAAATAAAGTGATTTTAGCTTTAAAAAAGAAACTGCAGACAATAATTCTAAGTGGAATTCATCTTAGCAAGTTTATACACTGTTTTGTGGATCATTTAAAATCCAGTTATGAAAGCAAAGAAGGTTATCAAGAAAACATAATTGCTATTTTTAATAAAATGCCTTTTTTTAGGGTGTACTAAAACTTTATATCACCAGCGCTAATTATTTTGCATCTTATTGGCAGTTACACTGGACAGAAAGTGGAAGTACATAAGTACAAAACAAGTTCTTGTCTTCATTTCTTCATCCCTACATACTTCAGGGCTTTATTCGTGGCTAAATTGAAGCTGGATGTCAAATCTGGGCCCCTTAGAACAAAATCTTAATAATTAACTAGCAAAACTGAACATGATCGCTTCTGACACACCTACACTGGTAATTATTGCTTTGAGGCCATTTACTAATGAAATTAATGTATTCATTGCCCTAACAAATTAGCATAACTCATACATAATGCCCCACATTTCAAGACCTTGCTAGAAAAACAACACTTAATACTGTGGAATGAAATGGCAAGGGCATTACGTGGAGACAGTATTCACTGAATTACTATATGCTAAAAACCACAATAGCTAAGTGTTCGTTACCATGCAAAATGTAAACACAATGTGGGTATTAAAGCCATTAATAGTATAGTCAAGAGTGTGCAATTGATGATTATCTTTGCACTTCAAATAAGCAGATATTACAATAGCAGTAACCATGGAATCTAATTAACTGGCTACTTTTAGAGCTACAAAGTATGAAAAGAATGCTCTGCAGACAGCCTCTTCTTCTCCACCACACTGATAAAGAATATTGTTCAGCTGTTTTCACTTCTCCGCATTTCTTACTAAATGAACTCAATGGCACACTAATTAAATCTTGTCCCCAACCCCAACAACATGAGGGTTAAAAAACAGAAGGTAAACTGTTTCAGTTATCCTTAAAGGGAAAAATGTGAAAATTATCCTTGTGTAAGCTTAATACTTTAGTATAAGAGGTGATTTTGCTTTTATTCTCTATGTACTTTTCACTTCAAATGACAAAGACATAACTATAAGTTGAGTGGGGTAGTCAGAAGACAAAAGAAAAAAAAACTGTAAACCGTATTACATATTTTTTTTGGCAAATTGCAACCTAAAAACATTCTCCCAAGCATACACGTATAGTGAAAGGTGATGGTGTTTTCATTACCCCTGTCCTCGACCTGCTTTAAGGGGGTACCCTGAAATAATCACATGTTCAATGGGGATGCTGCTAAACATGTATGTGCTATATACACACACATACTTTGAGAGAAACCAGCAGTTGAAAATTTTAGGTTTGGGTTTGACTTAACTCTTGATAAAACAATGTTGTGTATTACAGAAAGAATTACATTCACAGCACCCTTCAATTCATGAGTTGGCCTCTGTTTGGTACCTAGAAATTAGTATTTCATCAAAATTTGGGGCATAATAACTAAGAGAACTTATAGAATTGATTACAATCGAAGGCTTAAATCTTTATGGAAGGAGATCATATAATTCAACTCTATCACTTTGTAACTAGAGAAATAAACATTTTGAGAATTTAAGTAACTTAAGTTTTCATAGGTTTAGGCAGCTGAAGTCTGGGCCTTCTAATTTTAGTTTCAGAGCTCCTTTCATTACATTGATGAGAAAGTGAATCCATGAGTTCTAAGGAAAGCAATTTTAAGTGTTCTCTTGCTTTACTTAATGGGAAAAATAACCAATAAGTGTATTTTAGAATCAAGGACTTTTGCAGTTTCATTAAAACATCCTAGAAATATGTTTTCAAATAATGTTAAGTTCAAAAAATCCATAAATCCTGAAATGTATGTAAACATTTCAGCTATAAGGAATCTACTCCTTAAAAACCACACCTCCACCCTGACTTTTATGTTTCTCCACATCATTCTAGGGGGGTATTAATATCTTTTTTTATCAAATATATGCACAGAGTTGATGTGAGAGCAAAAGATGAATTTCAATTAAATTAACAAATCATATATATACACACATATACACGTATATATATAGATACACACATGTATATTAATTTATATTTGTTTTTGCATTGCAAAGATCAAGCTTTAAGGTTGCTCATAAACAGATTTCTTGTGAAGATCAAATCAAACAGGAATAGAACAAGTTAAAGTGATGAGAGTATTATATTTCTGTTAGAACCAATACCTGACTGTCATTTTGTCTATGAACTCATTTAAATTGATTTGCACACAAGAGTTCTTGTGTTTTTATAACTTCCACAGCTCTCTTTGAGCATGGCTGTGATCTAGTACAGTGTGCTTATCCCTACTCCCTTCACCCTTGATTCCTTCTTTTCTTTTATTTTCTACCTTCCTTCCCTCCCTTCTAGCCTCCCTCCTTTTCTCTTTCCCTTCCTTGCCTCCTTCTTTGAAATTATTTCCAGAATTTTCTGTGCCTCACTGAATATCCTACAAAATTGGCCAGACTGGTGACTGATGGTGATAAAACTTTAGCTCATTACCCTGCACTAAAAGCTCCTTTACTCCCTTATTTGCGATACAAGTTGGTGAGACTGGGATTGTGAGAAGTTGGAGATGGGCCACATCTAATTCCGTGTTCTCTCTGCTCCTTTCTGAAGCCAAAAGGAAAGGTATTAATAAGACAACATGACAAACATCAACAAGCACATTCCACTACGCATTTAAGTCCTCGAGTGGGAAAGGCAGCACTTACAGGAGACAAGTGAGGATGGCCTTGTGACAGATATGAAAACTCGAGTATAACAAATGCGCTTTTTTATGTATAGAATATGGACTCAAACCAAATAAAATGTTGGCTAAAGCTCAGTTCTAAGAATATTTCTATACTCTAAGAAATTTTAGGTTCAGTCCATTTAGAAACATAGATTTGATACTAGTTTTAACTTACAGCCAATACTACTGTTAATACTACTATTAATTAAAAAAAAAAAAACAAGAGTAGTAATCGCTACCAGAGAATTGAATGATATATGCTAGGCAATATATGTTAATAACTTTACATATATTATCTCATATAATCCTCATCAGAATACTATGAATTAGACTTTATTTTTAGTATTATCTTCATTTTAACATTCTCAGGCTCAGAGTAATAACAATAATATTATTATAAAAATGGGAATAGTTAACATTTATTATACGCTTGCTTCCTATGTAATAAGCCCTTCTCTACATGGTTATATTTAATTTTATGTAATCTTTACAACAATCCAATGAACTAGGTATTATTACCTCCATTTAACAGAGAAGGAGATTAAGGAACAGAGAGTTTGAAAAATTTGTTAAAGGACACACGTCTGAAGCCAAGTGAACCCCGTGAGTCCGACTGTTACTAAGACTTCTAACTTTAATAATCACTACCTCAAAAGAACTTGCTCAGTTAATACCCAGCAAATTTGGAGGCCAGTCTGTCAAACTATTGTGTCCCCCTCTTTTCTGTTTATTTATACCCCAAGTCTTTCTGCCTCAAAGTCTTTGCTCTTGGTTTCTCCTCTACTTAAAGGTCTGTTTCTCTGACTTTCCCCAAGGCTGACCTTTACTTTGCAGTCTTGGGCTGATCCAGCCTCTTCTCAGAAGGCGTTCTTGGAACACCTGATCTAAGGATATTACCCAGATAGTCCTGCTCATACCAACTGGTCTCTTTGGTGACATTTATCACTGTATATATGTGTGTCATTACATAATTTATTTGCTGATGGTTTATTGTCTGACTCCTCAACTCTAAGCTCCATGAGAGCAAAAATTGTGATCATTTTCTTTACCAATGTACATTCAGGCATCTCTTAATGCTTTGTGAGAGTAGGTGCTCAAAAGTGCTTGTTGTGTGAAAGAATAACTAAATATACATAACTTCTGGGTTATAACTATGTGACTATTTGAAGTATTTTAGATCACAATATAGGTTTAAAAAAAACAAAACTGTTTGCTTCAGTGTTGAACAGCTTTTACTTTAGCTTCATGGTTTTGTTCAAGTTTCTGTTATCAAAAGCATTATGATAAGAAAGATGCTAAGGACACAAGTTTACATCCAGACTTTTTGCTGATTTTTTTTTTGCTCCTAAGTAGCCTTTTCTGACTACTTGCACCTTCGAAAGTTGTATTTTAATTGGAATTTTTATTGTACTTTAAGTAAATAGTACAATGTTTCTTGGACAACAACTACAGAGATGACTATCAGAAAAAGCAACCACCACTTGGAAATCCACTAAAGAAGAATCTGGAGAGTTGATCATCTTTTCCTTAATTTTCATGAGAAAGAAACATTCTTTCATAAAAAAATAAATGTATTTTATTTTTCTCTTTAGAGTTCATGTCTCTTTACCACACCGAGAGAAAATAACTTCACTTGCGTGTGGGTTCCTCTAGGTATAAAGATAAAGCCAACAGAAGGTTTCAACGATGCAATTATTACTCCTTCTGTCTGGGGCAGTGTTAGTACACGGAAGGAGGAAATGACAGAGGAGATGTTTGTGACTGAAAATTTTTTCTTAAATCACATTTGAACTAATAGTTTATGGACCATGGAGATAGGCAGAGAAAAGAAGACAATAAGTAGAATACAGGGGTTGGTTAAAAAAAGGTGTTTTTATTGTAAAAAAAACAAAAAAGGAACAAATAGAAAATGAACAAAATGTCATTGTATACAAAGTTTGGGGCATTCTTCTGTCTCAGGAATGGCCCTTTCAATCCTCACTACTAATTATTAAGTACTTACTGTATGCCGGCCACTACTAGGTATTATTAGACATAGCTTAACTTGCTAAATCCTTAAGTCAAGTAATTTCTTATGACCTGTATTTTATTGATGAGGAAATTGAAACATAAAGGATTAAGTAAGCTGCCCACGGCCATGAGCAGTTGAATGCCAGATATAGGGTTCAAACTCCAGTCTGACTACCACCAATATCCTTGCCTCCTAGTTTTCCCAGAGGATCTCAGGCAGAGTGAGTTCTTAGTTAAGATAGTTCCCCATTTTAAAGGTTGGGTAGAGGCTGATAGAGGAGGAATAAGCTATCTGTCTTCACTCGAACATGACTATCTCTAGCCCAGTTAAATTTGGACAAAGAGAAGGAGAATGATTTGTATGTGTGTTTGTTTAAAAATGGTCTATGCTGAGAGGAAAAAAAGATTCAAGAGAGAAACATTATCTTATATGTTCCATAACACTGCACAGAAATTGAGGGGAAAACCACTCCTAATGATCTCCAAATTAAAAGAGTAGGGTAAAAAAGGAACCCAGAGAAGGTGTGTAAAGCACAGTCATTGTGGCCATTTAAATCTACTATGGTTCAAATAATGACTTTGAAATATAATGCCAAAGAGTAACGGCCTAATGTGACACAATTATCCTGTAGTGTGGGTGGCGCATCCTGTCCACTAGTCCCATATGTATAAAGGTCTGGGGGTTTTCTATTCACCAGGACATACATATAGGCAGACACGCATACACATCCACTGAACTTTAATATTTGATATTTTAAGATTATGTGATAACAACGTCAAGAAGTTGTCGGGGCCAAGACTGTCATCTAAAATATGAAGATCTTAACATCAGGGCTTTGGGAGGGATCATTCCTGAGAAGAAGTCCCCAGTGGCCTCTACTTCTTATAGCTTTAAAATTCTGTATGTGGATGTTTGCATAGTGAGAGAGGTTAAGAACAGCCTTAGCTTATCACCACTCTGCCTAATGGCTGGGCATGGTAGACTTAGAGGAAATTTTCTAAGCGTCTCCCAAGGTTGGGGACAAGGCTGCAGTGTCCTGTATGTAGTGGCTATAATTGCTTACAGTCGGTGTTTGTTCATAGACCTCTCAGTCAGAGATTCTTACTGCAGCAGTGACTACATTTTGGTTCTTTCTCGACGGTCTTGTCAGGCCAGGGCCTCAAGGAATGCCACATTGTGGAGGTCAAGTGCTAAGAACCTAGGGACTGGAAAAAGACCCAGATTGGTGAAACTTACGAGAAACATTATTAAGAGGCAATCAATCTTCCTCTGGCGACATGCTGGCAGGAGTACAGGGCTGCTGATCACTGGAGGGGTTAGCGCTGGGACAGCCAATGTGGGCAGCCTGCCTCCCCTGCAACTGAAGGGTGAGCTGTTTCTGGAGAAGGAACTTTGGGTGACCTCGAGGAGCGACGCATGCGGCCTGGCCTAAAACACCCGTGAGAACGTTCTCTGTTATGTTTATAAACTTTACAAAGTTATGCTCACAGTTATATAACCCCTATGTGGTGCCATAGTTAATGAAGTGCTGGAAGTTAGAAAAATAGCAACGATGTTGTTTTGCCGTGCCAGGCTTTACTATATGAGGGTTAAACTCAGTGCTAATTTGCTGATATGACACAGGATGCGATTTCTCTAGCACCAGCCACAGGTCAAGTCGATCTTCTATTTCAGGAAACTCGTAGCAATCGAATTAATATATAACCATAATAAAGTCATTTCAAAGAAGGAATGTTAATGAGTGACTGAAATTTGCAGCTTAATCCAAAAGCAGAGCAAGATCATCCCATAAAAATAGCTATAATAATAATTTGTTGACTCAATAGTTCATCCTTGTTTTTATTTTTCATGCATCAATCTGTAATACCAAATGCCATTTTTAAAAACGCCACCATTTCATCTCCTCCTCCTCCAGCTGCTACATGCTTGCCTATTTAGGAAGAACTCATCAGCCTTTTTTGATAGCTTTCTAATTCTTATCCTTGTAATAATAAAAAAGTTAAATAAAACATAAGTGCTTTTCATTTCGATATTCAATTCATGTCCCGCACATATGCATACTCACAGTGCCTAAGTGTTGCTTCGCACATAGGAGGTACTCAATAAATGTTGGTTGAGTAAGTGCAACGAATCAGCACAAACATTTGCTGATAAAAGATCACTCTTCCACCAGAAGTAGAGCCTGGCAGTTCAAGTCAATATTTAATTAAAGAACTAATAGTTGTGTTAAACCTAATGAATTGTATCTACAAATGTCATAACGTTTCTCTCTTAAGAGAGCACAAAGGGACTTTGATGGACAAAGAAATAAAGTATTTGGTGAACTATAAAAATCTTAGTGTTAGTTGGATGAATAAAACATACAAAGTAATAAATGGCTGTAGCCATATTCCTCCATGAAAAACATTTCATTTCATGAACACACTGAGAGGGAAACAATGATTGTGATATTCAAACATATTCAAAACAATATGTTTATTCTTTAGTTTTCTCAGATAACAAAATATTCGCCAAAATCACTTGTTGGGGTACTTAAAATATTTACATTATTTATTAACATTTTTCGGAGGAAGGATTTTGAAAATTTAGATCTTTTGATCAGGTTTTTCTATCTGGATGCTTTAGCTCTAGGCAAATTCTTCAAAACAGAAAAAGTGAGATAAACTTTTATTTTTTTTTTAAATGAAACATATAAGACTGGTTACAAGATGAACAAAACTCGTAAAAGAAAATAAAACAACCAAATATCAGATTCAACAAGATAAGAATTATGATGTTATTTCACTTTTTATCATGTTAGATATGAAAATTTAAAAATCCTCCAATTTTTCTTTGAAAGAAAAATAAGCATATAAAATGTCAACAAGGCTTCTCTTAAATTTTTAACAGACTCATAAAAAAGTAAACTGCAAAAAAACTTGAGAAACATTTTGCATATGATTTCCATAAAGTTGTTTCACTTCCGGAAAACTCAGAATAGTACTGCACATGTTCTGTACAGCACAGTATAAGGGAAGAGTGCCAGTGAAAAGAATTGCAGATTTCAGAGTTCTATCAAAAATAATGTGCTTTATATCATTATAATTAACTCCTTAAATTTTCGAATCATGTTTGTGGACCTGTCATTACATCCTAAAAGAGAATATAGTGTATTCCAAAACATTTCATGTTCGATTTTCTGTAACGGTGTATCTGTTGTTAACTTCTCTGGTTTTGGGGACAGTGGCTGACCCACCAGTTTTCCATATGAAGGAACAGCGCTCACACCAACATCAACAATATTGTTTTATTCCTGGTACAAATGCAGTCAATTAATCAAGAGGAAACAAAATCCAGGTTTAATTCAACTGTAAGAGACTGAAGGCATAGCACGCTTTTCTAGAAATCTGCACTAACCTGTTGTTTTACTTAACCCACTCCTCAAAACCTATTCAGGAATATCTATTTTCACTTTTCTGAGTAGAACAGTGGATGAACAGTCATGGGTTTAAAAGTAAAGTCAAAGAAAAATACAGTTACAAGCCAGGAAACAATAAACAAACATCATTTCCTCTCTTGTCGGACCCCCCAAATATCTTCACTGCTCATTTAAATACATCTTTCTTACAAATGTTCTGGCTGTACTGTGTCACTTGTATGTAAATGACTAAAATAGCCACTGAGTATTTTGTATATCTCATGTAATTCTCCATGATTTTAATTAATGTTAAGTATCACTGATCCACTTATAAGGAAATTCTTATGTCTAGGAATAATTATTACAGTTATTTCACCTGTGAGTAATTATTTTACTTCTGAAAGGCCAACATGGGGTTATTTTCTTGTGCTGAAAACCAGGATTTTGCTGTGGAAAGATGGCCTCCCCTCTTTCTTGCCCTGTTACCTGTTCAGCCTGTGTTGATAATCTGTTGCTGACTGTAAGCAACAGATCTCTTGAATGCCACGAGTGGATGAGGATGAATCTCTTCAGAGTTCTGAAGGGAGCTGGTAAGAGCAATTAAATAACTCATTCTCAGAAATAGAAAACAGAAAAGTTTTAGAAAATTCTAAATCCAAGAAACAGATATTTTGATGGAAACTATGGCTAGAGAAAAGAAAGAAGGTCAAAGACATAAAAATATTAAAATAATATTCTTTGGTAAAACAGGCGAGTGACAAGTGGCTCTGTATGGTGTGACAATCTGCCTAATGATGACCCACAGTATTAACACTGCATGAACAATGCTTGCAGATATAGCACATTAGCTATACTGTACCTACAGCCAATTACTTACTCAGAGCACAATGCCTTTCATATGTGAACTCATGGGTTATAAATCATTTGTTTCCTATTAATGGAGCTCGTCTTTGAACAAATCATGGCAAGAAGAACAGCTGTGTTTCTTACCTCAGAGGTACAACTCTTCATCTTGGTCTCTCTTCCTGAACAGAATCCTATTAGAAGAATTTGTTTTTAGTATGAAGACTACTTTAAAAATTATATGTTCCAGAAAGATAAATATAAAACACATTAGCATCCATCCTGCTTTCCCCCATGCAAGTAGAAGATGAAAATAACAGAGCTAAAAGGGTAATGAAAAGTGTATGCTGTATTATTTAAAAATCTGGTTCATATTTTATAATTGGCATCTTCTTTGCATTTATATTTATCATTTTATGGAAACAATCTTTGAGTCTTCCAGGCAACAAGGCATGAAAAGTTAATTCCTGAAAATACCTTGGACCATGAGTTCACAGAGGCACTCAGACTCGATACCCTCTTTAAATTCTCAGAAATAGTCAAGGTTCATGGCATTCAACCATCATCCTGAAGAGAACCTATGTTATGCAGCATGGGCAACTTTTTAAAGTAGTAGCCATGACATGAGAGGCAAAATAGTGTGTTTCAGAAGCATGAACTCCAAAAATAAAACCAAGTCATGCTTGGAGGAGGAAAGTGAAGGAATTGATATTTTCTTCCAACTCCATGATCTTACAATGAGTTGGACCTTACAACAAAAAAGGGAGTTTCCATCTGAGATGAGGACAGATAAAGAGTGCCTCCAAAGTAAGCTACATATACAAACATTTGCAACAGTAGGAGAGTATGATTTCTCTTCTTGTAAAAATATGTTCTTTTACATCGCAGTGGAGGAGTTTGAATAGTCACACTTTAGATGTATACAAAACTTAACAATTTTTTTTGAGCAATTAAATGTACTAGAGAGATGAACTTTAATATTACAAACCATTATATATCTGTATTTATTTTTCTTGTAGACATTTTCAAGTCATTTTTTTTTACAGTTTATTCTTTTTGATGATCTATCTTCCTTGTAGACATCTTCAAGTCACAATTACTCTTAAAATTTACTTTTTTAATAATCTTTGAGAACTAAAATTTATTTTTGGAATAACATTTTTGAATGAATCTTACTAGTTATTACTAATTATGGCTTTTAATTAGCTAATTAAGAATTTTGAACAAAATAATCAAGTTTTGCCCTTTAACATCTGTACATACATATATGTATACATAAATAAATGATGTTATTCTAGAATGTTATAATTATTTTAGAGCCTTCTTTAGTACCCTGATAGAAAATATCTCTACCTCCAGAAATTCTGTAATTTTAGTAGTTTGAGTTCTCTTGACTTTGAGCCTCGTCTTATATTAGGATATTTGTGCACATGACTGGCTGTCACATTAAACCATACACTCTCAGAAGTACTCTTTCTGAAGACCTCTACAGTTTTTAGACCAGAACCACAGAACAACAATTAATAATGTGTGATGAATGCATAAATAAATGTAGATATTTTTTCTTCTAAGAGATATCAGTACAGTCTCATAATTTCTTTAAGTGGCATTTAATTTCAGGATAGTAAACTGAGGTTTTTTTGTTGGTTTTTTTTGTTTTTGTTTTTAAATTAATAATAGCCAAAATAACTGCAGCTAAAATAGAGAGGGCTGATATAACTAAAATCACCACTCCAAATATGAGACATTTCCAAGCTATATTGAGACTTACTGCTAATTTAATTTTTAGTTAGATTTCTACCAAAAACAATAGAACCTAACTGAATGTTCAAAAACAAGAGAATTGTTAAATGGATTAAGATGTGCTTATGTAATTAAATATCTCACACTAACAAAATCTTTTGAGGGAATTTTAATGACTTCAGGAGAAGTTTATAATATGCTTGGTTGAGGAAAACAGGATGCAGAATTGAAATCGTAGGAGCATTTGTGGTGAGTTTTATTCTTTATATATTTCTGTAGTTTCTAAACTTTCTTTAATAAGATATAATCATTTTATAATTGAAAAGTTAAAAATTGTGAAGGAGAGGGTAGATTTGAATGATGAAGAGTAAAAAAATAAAAATATATGTTTTTCACTAGGGAAACTGTGAAGGAGCTAAAATAGTAAATGTCAAGGCCATAGTAACACCCATGTTACAAAAGGTTTAAAATATTAAAACTTTTAATTTTTGTTTTAAAAATTACTACCAAAAATTATCTCATTTAAGACACATTTCAGTATTCTTATTAAAATCTGAAAATTAAATGTCCCAAATTTCTTTTTTTAACCTAAAAGCTATTAGTAATTTTACAATAGTTTTTCACAAGACAATATTTTATAAATCTGAATTGCTAGATATAATTCTCAGTTCTCTCTTTGCTCACCTGACCATTCGCCCACCCTTTCTCCCTTCCTTCCTTTCTCTCTTCCTTACTCTCCTCCTCTCTTCTTTTCTTCCTTCCTTTCTTCTTTGTAGTATGATTGAATACCTACTATACACTAGATACTGTGTTTAGGGCAAGTAGCATAATATAAATATGACATGGTTCCTTTTCTCCAAGAGCTAACAAACTAGTGAGGAACAGACACCATTAGAAAGAGAGGCTGTTTCAACAAAGTCTGAGGAACACTGTGATGGGGTGGATAGAAACAGAGGGTCATGTAGGAGGAACCAAACCTGGAGAAATCTTCCCACGATGACATTTGAGCAGAGATCTGAATTAGCCAAGTAAGAGACAGTGAGGTGGGGAATGTCCCAAGAGTGAGCAGTGAGACAAAAGATAAACAGGGGCTGGAGTGGGGTGGGATAGGGTAAGAGTCAGGAAAAAAAAAAAAAAAGATAGACAGTGATAGAGATAGCAAAAAAGACACAGAGATCAAGGCCTGAAGGAACTGGTAGCAGTTCAGCCTGACCTAGGGTGTAGATTTTAAACTGAAGAAAATTAAGAGCTGAGGGCTGCAAAGTAAGCAAGGACCAGATTATGTTAATGGCTTTAGGCCTTATGTGCCACAACAAGGATTTTGAGCTGAATCGTGAAAGAGTGAGGTACAGAGCAAGAGTTTTAACCATAATGTGGTTTAGTTTCAGAAAGATTAAAATAAATCTTTTGTGAAGAATGAATAGTTTATGTCTCTTATCAATTTACCATCCCTTTGTCCCTTTTATTCTGACCAGGAGAACCCTACTCAATCTTCCAGACTATTACAACTGTCAGTCTCCCGGTGAGAACTGATAATTTCTTCATGTCTCTTGGCACTTTGCCTGTTCATGGAGTATGGCATAGTTTTATTTTGCCTGTGATAAGGTTGTCTATATGACCTGGTGACAACATAATGCTCTACCGGAGAAAGGGAGTCGGCTTTGGGCTTAGACAGAATACACTGCATCCTTGCTCCACCTTCTACTTTGTAGCCTTGGACAAATTCACTCATAAAATCTCAGTTTAATACCCATTTCATATGTGTTTTTCAAGGAATAGATGAAAACAGTCCATATAAATCATTTGCCCTATGGTGGATCCTCAGAGTTCATGGTGGTTCCTACTTCCTGTGATTGATTCATCTCCACGGTGCTTCCACAACATCTGGTAAAATGTCCGCGCATAATAAGTACTAAGGGCGTGGTTGCTAAATGAATAAAAGATAATGTTTAATGGACTAAAATGTCCCAAGTCAGATATTTGTACATTTATTTTGGACAAATATTTGTCTGATTTTGTTTAAATTTTTTTAAATAGCGGATCCTATGATGCACATCCCAGATCTACCTTCAGGATTGAACAGCTTATTTTTTCTGCTGTTGCGAGTGCTGTCAGCACTACCAGCAGACAGTCCTTGGCTGCAGCCCTCCAGGAAATGGCCTCAATTGCAGAGATTTACTTTTTGCAGATTATGCCCATTCCTAGGGTCAATCTGTATCCAATACCTGGTCCACCCAGAGGTAAAAGAGTAGTTCTTCTTATCTCTGTAGGTCGGCCCAGTTCCAGAGCTCCTGAGAGCTTGGCTGAGACCTTCTTTGAGACTGTATTATAGCCCAGTCTCCCCATCTACCCAATCCTACTTCCTTTCTTTCCCTTCTTTCCAAAGTGCTGACCCCCTAGCCATCATTCACACATCCTCATCTCAGAGTACACACTCTCAGCAAAACATCCATGACACCTCTAAAGTCAAATTTTCAAAACCTACCTTTTCTTTTTTAAATGAAAATGCCTTTCAAAAGCCTTAGAATGCATATATATTTTTAAGTGATTGCCTATGTTTATTAAGCTTCCTGTAATGTAGGAACGTGTCCATGAATGTTTCATGGTATGCTCCTGTGAAACTGCATTTTTTCAGTGGATCCCCTACTTCCCAGTTCCCCAGGGACAAATAAAACTTCCTAGTCAGAGTTGGAAGTAAGCAGACTCCCAGGGAACAGTTTCCTCCTATATTTTAAAATAGTATAATTTATAACATGAAATTAAAAACAACATAAATTAGTAATTCAATCCCAGCATTCCAATTTAATGAACTAGAGGTTTCATTGCATTATTGTTTTGTTCCACTGGACCAGTATTTTTGGAGTATGAATAGAAAATTCTTCTTTATTAATAAATAAATATATAAAAAAATAAAGGTGCCCTCCCTGCAATTATGTTGATGTCTCACAGGAGTGAAAATTCAATAATTTAAATTTATTTTCTTAGCATATTCACAACCAATGTAGATAAGACAGTAATTTTTTTTTTTGTCTTTTTAGTTTAAACTCCTTTAAAGTATAGTACAGCAAAAGAATTGCTTCCTTGTGGCATGTGAGAAGCACTTACCAGGAAAATTGTTATTGGATTATAGTTTGGGTGAGATAAAACACAAATAAGGGACATTTTTGACATCCAAAAAATGACCAATGATTAAAGGTATGTAATACCCACATAAGATTCAAGTTAAATGCTAGACTTCTTACTTAAAACAAAAGTGACACCTGAGATCTTAGTTCTAGTTTATTCATTGTTATTTCACAATACTTTATCCACTGTAATTTGGGATGCACAACAGATGCAAAAATTCTATTACAGGTATTTAAAAACTCTAAAAACCTGGTACAGACATTTCCCTTAATGCGCATCTTTATCTATACATTATGGTCTCTTTAAGAGATCTTATTTACCCTTGAAGAATGTAGGCCTGGCATGAAATGTAACTGCTTTGTGCAAAACTGGTATTTCCTAAATAATTTCCTGAAACTTCTTTTACTTGAACAGCCATTTATCGTATAGTCTATGGCTTTCCTGTTAATTCTCACCAACTCTTGTTTATGTGTTGGCTTTTCCCCCATTCAGATCCCTTTAGTTTGTCATATGTGCCTTAGTCTACTTTCAGACAGTCAACTTTGTGAGGCAAACATTCTGTGTCTTGTTTCCAGCTATACTCTCAGTGTGCAGCCCAATTTCTGACCTAGAACAAGTACAGAATGCCTTTATGCTGACTGGGTGAATACATGGGTGAATATCAGGATTCCACCTCCATTTCCTAGGTTAACTTGTGTTTCTTCTAACATTGGACATATGCAGACTAAAAAAATTACAACAGATTATTTTTAATCTCACAATCAAAGGACTTTGCAGATCTACAACCCCCTTCAGGTAGTTCTGTCATAAATTAGAACTAAAATTTTATGATTTGATGAACTTCAGAGTTTTTCAATATTCAAATATAATATAAATGTTTAATGAAAGGATAAGAAAGAATTCCAGATTTAGCAATGTGAGATATTAGATACCTTAAACAATTATCCTGCTATAAAACTTCTATATAGATACATGCTAAATTTTTTTAATGTTTAATCGAGTCAGCAAGAGGTAGAGAAAATCCTCAGGGACCAAACATGAGCAAGAGTAAGACTCCAGAGTAGTAAGGACTTTGAAGCCTCAAACAAAACAAACAAAACTAAAATAACTGAGAGGCAACTGCTATTCCTTGGGGATCTGAAGTTCAGTCTTGATGAATTTGAAGGGCAAAAATAGGAGGCAAATCTTAAAGACAATCTAACTGGGGGATTCTGGTAGGAGAGCATCACATAATGCCAAGACCGTGAAGGTCCTCATCCATAGGGGATGAGTGAATGAGAAGAAAATTTGTTTACAAGATGAGAGGGAGAGAGAGAGAGAGAGAGAGAGAGAGAGAGAGAGAGAGAGAGAGAGAGAGAGAGAATGAATATACTTGTGTCTGGGTAGAGGGAAATTTTTGTCCTATTAATTCGTAAACCAATTCTCACTCAAATTTGTAGCCCATACATATTCATACTACCTGCCTTGGCAAAGAAAAAAAAAGCCAAACCTAGAAAATATTTTAAGATATCATGGTTTGGAAGTTCCAAACTGTAAGTAATAAATATTTGCTATAAAGGAAAGCTCCTTGAAATTGCATCTCCATGCATTTTCCCAGATAAAGTTCTATTAAACACAACATTGGACAAAAAGTATAAAATAAAATTGAGAAGCTAGTATGAATAATACTGGTAGCCACAATCATTGAAATGAAATAAACACTTCAGTTAAAAAACAATATTGGGAATAAAAGACTAATATCGGAAGCTAGAATTAAAAAAAAAGTAGATCCAGGTATATGCTATTTACAAGAAAAATATCTAAAATATAAGATTAAAAAATGTTTAAAGTTAAAGAGTTAAAAAAATACCAATCAAAGTGTTATCAGATTATAATAAAATAAGTCAAATAATTCAAAATAAACTTCAATATTAAAAACATTATGAGACATTAAAAGTATTATTGTGTAATTTGTGGTGGTTTAATATACCTGGAAGATACAAACTTCTAAATGAGTTTATTCCTATTAACACAATCTAAAAATTTAGAAATCATAACTAGAAAGAACTACAAGAAGAAACTGATAAATATGCTTTCATTGGGGATATTTTAACACAACTTTTTCAGCAACTGCTAGATTGAGCAGACAAAAATGAATGAGAATATAGACTTGAAAACTATATATACTATGCTTCATCTAAAGGATTATACAAAACATAATATCTAACAAATGAATTTGAAAATTAATCACCCACTAGTTCATAAAGGAAGCCTCAACAAGATTCAAAATACTTCTAAATAAATAATGAATAATGGAATTAACCACAACAAAAATTTGAAAATATTTAGTACAAAACAATAATAAAACTACTTAATACAATAGATATGAAAATGGGAAATGCAGCTATGGTGGTCTTTAGAGGAAAAATTATAGCCATAAGTGCTCACATTAGAAAAATAGAAAGGTTCAGAATGAATGAGCAACAGGTCTAAGTTTTGGAGTTACAAAAAAAAGAACAGAATGAACATTAGAAAATGGAATACAGGGAAAAAGATAGATAAAAACAGGAATTAATGAAATAGAAAAGAGAGTAGAGAAAAATTAACGAAATCTAAGATTTGTTGTTCAAAAGATTAATAAAATTCATAAAACTCAGACATGATCAACCAGATAATTGTAAAACTTTTCAATATTTGAAAGTAAAAGAGGTCATTACTTCAAGGGTAAGGACAATAAGAACTCGTATACATTATTAGTAGGAGTATAAATTGAAATAATCAATTTTAAAAGCAATTTGACATTATTACGGATAGCAATTCCACTCCTAGGCTGTGGTTCTCAAAGTGCGATGTGAGAACTTTTTCAGGATGTCTGCCAGGTCCTCTCATTTCCAACTATGTATTTGTGCAAGACCAGATGCTTTTTCAAACTTCAACCAAAACAACAAACCCAACAGAATGAATGCAGTACGAAAATAAGAATTTTTTTTAAAGCAGTACATTAAAAGATTTTCAAAAATGTAAAATAATAATAATTATTCATTAATTTATTTTATTTTTTTAAAAATAGTTATTTTATAACAATGTTGACATTAATATATAAGGGGATTATTACTTTTTTAAATTAATTTTAAAAACACTTGAAATTTTCTGAAGTTTGATTTTAAATATTATATATTCCGTATAAATGAACGCTCTTAGGAGTCCTTCGAGAGTGAAAAAAGATGATGAGGCCAGAATGTTTGAGAATTGCTGCACTAAAACTTTTTGCAAAATAAATTAAGAAACATACACAAGAGTGATCATAACCACTTGTTTGAAATAGAAAACAAAACAAAAACAAAATAGAACCACTAGACAAACCCCTAATTGTGCCTTGACAAATGAATAAAAATTATGATATACTCACCCAGTATAATACTATCAGTGGTCCCCAACTATTTTGGCACCAGGGACTGGTGCTCCAATGAGAATCTAATGCCTAATGATGAGGTGGAGCTGAGGCAGTGATGCTAGTGCTGGGGAGCAGCTACAAACACAGATGACGCTTTGCTCACTTATCCACTGCTCACATCCTGCTGTGTGGCCTAGGTCTTCACAGGCCAAGGACAGGTATCAGTCCACAGCCCAGGGGTTGGGGACCTCTGCTATATATTATAAAATATATAATATATATAATGTATGCTTATATATATTATATATATGTATATATAGTGTGTGTGTATATATATACCATATATATAGTGAAAATATATAAAACTTATTTATAGGCACAAACATGGATGGGCTTCAAATACATAATGTTAGATGGAAAAGAAAATTATGTATATAGTATGACTTACTAGATCTAAACAATATAATACAATTCTTACATTATGCAATATATTATTTAGGGAGAAATACATTTGTGTTAAATCTATGAAGAAGAATGGGAAATACAGATAATGATTAACTCTAAGAAAACAAGAGAAGTACAGAAGAGCTTCAAACATGTGTTCTATTCATTTAGCTGTGTGGAGGGTTACATGGTGTTTGCTGTATTTTTAGTTTTTAAACTTTACCCATATGTTACAAATATTCCCCTGTGTGTAATATTTAATTTAGAACATTTTTAACTTAAAAAAAAAAGGGTATTTGAATGAAAGAGAAAGAAAAAAAGGAGGAGAGGGGAGAAAAGAAAGGAAAAAGAGGAAACAAGGAAGGCAGGCAATATTTCCTGACCTTTAATGAGGGCTAAATCAATCTATTAAATCTACCTCCTCCAATGGTAACCAACTTTTCTGTGCTAAAGGAAGATAACCTTTTGGGGAAAGATATCACCTTTTCAGCCCTATACTTCCTAAAATACTGTTAAAACACCTATTTAAAACTCTTTCAGATAAAGAGACACATTTGTGATGAAAGCGATGCTGAGTAGATTTCTCTCTAGGATTGGCTCAATCCCACATACAATTTTTAAAGCTGTACAGGTTATCGGGATCAAAATAAATGGTCTCGAAAAAGGTCTAGAGCTTTCATTTGAACGCACGGAGTGCTTTCCCCAGGACAGCCTACCTCCTGCCTCTTGACATTCCCTCAAGTCCTTAGGTGAAGCAAACACATCAGCCTTTCACACCGAGCCCAGCGACCTTCCTGCTATATCCTGAAAATACTGACTGGGTGGTGATGCCCTCTAAAGGGAAATGAGGGCCAGAGACAAGTGCAGAGCCCTGGTGCAGGGCTATTTATTATTTCCTAATTGGGACAGGTAAGTTTTTCCACCATCCTTTACAAGGCTGCTTTGTACTCTTATAATTATATAATTAGCAACTATGACACCTATTTTGCCACTTTTTAATTGTGTTGCTAAATATAATTGGAAAAACAAAGAAATACACCTAGAAAAAGGAAAATGTGAAAATAATGGAAAAAGTTTTCACAAATTGCACTACTTAAACCTGTGCTTGTGCAAGCAACTATTCCTAGCAGTAACTCCATGGAACAGCAGTGCTTCAGACACATACTTCCTGTTACAATGCCATCGTTTTGTATGTTAGGAATCAAAGATTTAGTGAAATGCTAGGCCCCTTTCAGAAATTGTGAAATGTTAGCAGAGCATCAGCTCGTTCACTATCTGATCTACTTTTTCAAATACCTGACATACCTGTAGCACAGAGATTTACTGAAAATTTAATGTTATAGAATAATCACACTGAAAATTAACTGTACCTTATGGGTTTACCATGAAATATTGGGAATCTTTTTTGCCTTCTTGAAGAGGGCAGCCAAAGCTTTGCTGTTTGGTGGTTTTAGCTTGCCTTTCTCAGGGGAGATTTGAAAGGTCTTTGCTTTGCAAAACCTAAACTCTTGGAGAGTTTGTTTGCAAAGAGGAAAAAAGGAGTAGCCAAACCATAGAGATTCCAACATTCTCAAAGTATAACATTTGAAGATGGGATGAAACAGTAATTACAGAAGCCTTGGAAGTTATGGAGAAGCATTTAGGGACAAAGTATAAGAAAAGAAGAGGTAGATGCCATGAGCAAAAAATTTGTTAGCCTTGGACTTGCATGAATATTATGCATCTCAGCAGTGATCATGATGACTGAAAGCAATGGACTTAAATTTTGGGATTGCATAAGGTCCAGGATTCTTAAACAATTCAAAAACATAGAAGGACCCTGAAAATTAACTGGGGCTGGCTTTCCCACCAACAATATTGAGGGCAGGGGTTAAATTTAATCTGAGTTTAGAAATCACATTTCACAGAGAACATATGACTTACAGAGTCCAAGAGGGCTGGGAGTCTGGTAGGTTGAGCTTACTCCTTGTCCTAGAACATAGGACATTAGAGCCAAATGGTTAAGATTATGGCCTTGGAGGCAGACAGCTCTGTCCTGGTTCTGCCTCTTATCTACTTAATCTCTGTAAATAAGTGTCTTCACCTATAGAAAGGGAACTCTATCAACATGGGCATCTACAAATAAGATTATTAGAAAGATTCCATGTGATAGGTATATAAAATGCTCATCTTAGTGTGTTACATATTAATGAATGCTCAATAAATATTAGCTGTCATTTTAATTATGATGTTCTATTTTGAAACTCAGTTTTCCTAACCTATGGAAGGACTATATGAATGCCCACTTTCCTGTCTAAGTTTCTAAAAAGGCTTATATAGCTGAAGAGTCCGGTTGTAGAAAAATAAATGTATATAAGGAGGCTCCCTTAAAATAATATCAGGGATTACCACTTACTAAGCATCTAAAGTCAAACAGATCTATACTAATTTCTTTTACCCATATGATCCCACCAAATTCTCACAACTCTGAGAGGTGGATTATATAGACTAGGAAACTTAAGGCTCAAAAAAGTTAGGTATCTATCTATCCATGTCCGTAATGAGGAATGGTTAAACCTGGTCTGAAACACTATTACTTTTTGCTCTGATAACTTTAGATGAATTATAATCTTAAATATAGTTCTTTATTCCTGATTATAATGTTTCATTCATAAGAGTTACCAAGTAACTTCTATGTGTTTGGCTCTAGACTGGGGATTTAAATTATATTTTATTATTTGCATCTCACAATAACCCAATGCAATATAGACTGCATTTCCATTTTACAGATAAAAATATTAAGACTTATATAGAGAGACCCAATGTAATGCAAGAGTTATAGCTAAAACTGAGATTTGCCTGAATTTAAAGGCTTTCCTCCTTCCTCTCTCATTATAATTCACTGTCTCATATGACCCAGGTATTCCATTCCTAGGTATCTACCTACGAGAAAAGAAATTGTACCTCTATCTGGATGCTTATATTACTTACCATCTTAAGAGTAATATTACTCACAATAAGCAAAATTGGAAATAATCTCCATGTCCAGCAACTGGTGAATGGATAGATAAATGTAATAAAGCTCTACAATGGAATACTGCTCCACAAACAAACAAACAAATGCCCCCAAACCAACCTACTTCCTGCTCTGACAGAGACAACCTCAAAGCATTATACTAAGTGAAAGACTCCAACACTAAAGCTACAAATTATATGATTCCACTTATATCAATGTCCAGAGAAGGTAAATACGTGGAGATAAAAAGTACATTATGGCTTCCTGGAGCACAGGATACAAATGAAAATTAACAGAAAATGGGTATGAGATCTTATTAGAGTGATGAAAATATTCTAAAATTGATTTATAGTGATGATTAAACAATTTGGCTAATTTAATAAAAGTCATTGCGTTGTATACTCAGAATAGGTGAATTATGTATGTAAAATATGCTTCCCTAAAGTTGTTTTAAAAAATTGTGAAAAACATACAATATTTAACAGGTCTTAAAATGCTTCACATTTTAGTTCATGTGTTTTTTTTTTTATTCTTATTATTCTAGCTTGCTATGGTCTTAAATATGGTGTAACACTATTTTTAATGCCTTATGAGTCACTTCAACTACTACATTAAAATACCTTTGAAGTTATACGTGTTCTTGTTATAAAAATAATTATTATCTATTATTATTAAAATAATTTTATTAATAATATATTATGCTGCCGGAATTCTAGGTTACTTTCCTACCTTTGACCTTATTTTGCCCTCACTATCAGGTTGTTGTTAACTTTCAGGGGGATCATTGACAATGAAGGAGAAAAAACTACAAATTTCTGTCCATCCTTGTATCTTCTCCTAGAGAGTTTTCTTAGTATCTTGATCTACACTTCATTAATGAGGAAAAGAGAAGCAGGAGAGCAGAAGGGAGAGAGTGATAGAGCAAAGAACAAACAGATGTTTAGAAAGAATATTCTGTGTGCGTGCACGTGTGTGCGTGTCTCTGCGTGTGTTTCTTTCAATTCTAATATTGCCTTTGGCATTTAAAAAAATCTATTGACAGATCTTGAGCTCACTTGCTTAACTGAATAGTAATTGTAAAGCATTCTATAGAAATTTTGTGAAATCTGCTGGCGACAGCTTAGGATGGTCATTCAGATACATGGCCAGGCTTTGCCGGGAAGAGAAGAGAGCCCAGAGCAGCTATGTGGAGGAGAAAAGAAGAGAATGGCATTACACATAATTTAGGTTGCATTCTTCTTTATTGTCTCAAGATTTTGAATACTCTTTCAAGAAAATAGAATTTTTTTTTTAATAGTCCTTAACTGGGGTGTAGGATCAAGACTGAAACGAAGCCTACATGTACCGATATGGCAAAATATCTAAAATTCATTCTGATTTGTTGCTATCTGTTCTGACCAGGTAGGAGTTCTACTGCTGTTAAATATTTTGAACATATCTCTGAATATGGGCATCTCAGAGATTTCTAGTCCTGAAGCTTCATAAGGACAGGTGGCATGGACTTAATCCTTGCTCTACAGTAAATACCTAGTACACATAATAGGTACTCCATAAATTAGCATGGAAAATTGAATAAATTATGAGAAAAGTCTGAATTCTCCATGAGAAAGTAGGTATACAACTCGAGGTTGCAGAGATGATTTGCTTCAGAGGCCCACAATCATTATGTAATAAATAGTCATAAAACTATTTTCTTGGTTTATAGAGACAGAAATTTAGCTGCCACTTCTGAAACTAAAGTCTGAGCATGAGACAGACCTTTCTTATGCTACCAAAAAGTGACAGTGTGCTATGGGCACTCTGATCCCACTTTGGTTTCTTTTCTCTGAAATACGTTATTTAGTCACTGATCAATTGCAGTTAAAGTTCAGGGAATGAGAGGACAAAATTTGACTTATTTTTGAACAAAATTTCATAGTTACAGTTCAAATTCTTTACCAATAGTAGCTATAAAAAGAGCTAAAATAATCCTAATTCAGCAATTGATTAGAATAAAGTCATGTTTCCTTTTTCTTCTTCAGGCAAGTTTCCTCTATTCCTTCTATTACAGAAATAATAGGAAAAAATGTATGCTAAGGAAAGCAACAGATTCGTGTGTCTTTGGGGGTAAGGGGGAGTGTGTGCATGTGTATTGAGAAGGTTAAGGAATTGCCAAACTTGAAAAAAAAATGTTTAATATTATTCCAAAAAGAAGCCTAAATTACATTCCATACCAACTGACATTTACATTCATAGGACAGACTGGGTAAAATTAAAGCTAGAACTCAGTAGATATTAAATAACAATAATAAAATAATTGGAGGCTTTAGATTTTAATGAGGGGTCATTAGTTGCTCTTTCTATCAATATAATGGGCTATTAAGATGAGCTCTTGCCCAGTTATAGTTATTAAGGACTACTTTCCCCCCCCTAAAAATACAATGCCTGAAGATGCTCTGTTGAGATTCTAATTTGGTTAATGACATTTTGACACTTTGGTTGAGAAAGCCAACAGGGAAATTCTGCATTTTATGTTTAAAGACCTGACCTTTACCTGGCCTTGCCATGTCACATCTTGAAGATTTGTCTCCTTATCATTTTTCTATAAGCTTCAAAAAAAAAAAAAATTTACCTGGACGAATGCCACATTTTTGTCTTGACATTTAATATGTAATAAGTGGACAAAAATATTATGGTTGGGGAAAGCGAGGAAATACAAGTAGAAGTTTGTCACAAACTGGCATTCTAGGTCAAAGACCCAATGCCTTCTGTTGTTGGTGAAACACATCTGGAGAAGCATATGAACTGACTAAAGTATTTTTGAGAGGGCGAGAACAATAGTAAGAGATTTGGCAAACATGTTATAGGAAAAACAAAATTAAAACCTGGGTCATGAACTCAGAAGCCTTATAGGAGCCAAGCAAGTAACAAACGTGAGCCAAGCAGGCCAGGTATAAAGAACAGTTTTTTTAACTCTTTAAAGAATTATTCTTGCTCCTATTTTTCTTGAAAATGCAGACTTCTCAGTCCTTTTCTTCTCCATCCATTCTTTGATAGAGAAATGAGTCCTATAATGTTAATTTTTATCTTAAGAAAAATAAAAGTGTAAGCAGGATGATGAGTCATCGAGAGGGTCCCTCGCATAGGAAACTTCCTGTCTGATGGCACAGTGGCTGCATAGATGACTGATTCTGTATAAGAAAGTGAGTAAAGTACCTTAGAGAGCATCATTTTTAAGAAAAGATGAAGATCCAACTTCCCAACTTTTAAATATTAGCTATATTTTAATTAAAAAGGAAAGCGCTTCTGTAAAGGCCAATATTGTGCAAGTGAAGCAAATCGCATCTGTGGGACAAATTTGGCCACAGGTTCAAAGACATCTCTGAAAAATAGACTATAAAAGAGAAAATTCAGTGCTAGAAATTGAAAGAGGACCTATCAAAACAGGCTAGACTTATTCTGGATCACTCTAGAAGAGAGAAGTAGCCCAAGGAGAGAAAGTTACCAAGAGAAATATTTCAGTGCCTCAGGAAGAAAAAATCTACAAAAGTCAAATTTCTATAAGTAAAATGTGTTGGCTCATGAAGTGACAAGAACCATGTGCTAGTTCATTTTACATATTAAGTCATCCAGGCTAAGATGTGTCCAGAGAGCTGCTAAAACATTTCTGGGTTTATCTGGAAGGATGCCTCTGGAAGAGGTTAGCATTTGAATCAGTAGACTGAATAAGGAAGATCGCTCTCACCAAGGCAGGTGGGTATTGTCCAGTCCTTTCAGGGCTTGAATAGAACAAAAAGGTGGAGGAAAGGTAAATTCACTCTTTCTACTTTAACTAAGAAATCCATCTTTTATCCTTGCACATTGGTCTTCTGGTCCTTAGCTTTTCAGACTCAGGTGGGTACTTACAGCACCTGCCCTGGATTCTCAAGTCTTCAGCCTTTGTGCTGAATTAGATCACCAGTTCTGCTTACAGACAGCAGATTGTGAGATTTCTCGGCCTCCATAATTATGTAAGCCAATTCCTATAACAAATCTCCTCATATATTATGCAGATACCCTATTGGCTCTGTTTCTATGGAGAACCTTAAACAATATATACCTCACCATTGGCTCTAAGCTGCATGGTGTTCAGTCAGAGATGTTGCTGAGGAAAATATTTCTCAATTCCTCTTTGAGAGCTCTAAGGTTTCTTTTAACCAGGAAGGTCAGTGACTTTAGCTCTGACTTTCAGCAGTCAAACAAGGAAAAACACATAGCATATGCTAGGTTCATTTCTTTAGTATTTAAAACTTAATACTTACTTGGTTTAAGTAATAATTATATCTTCACCAGTTCTGGAGTAAGACCACCTGCATTACCATTATTAATTCTGTAACCTTGAACAAGTTACTTAAGTTCTATGATATTAAATTTACTAGTCTTCGAAATAGGTTTGGTAAGAACACCTCTTTCACAGTGTTGTTGGGTAGATTACATTAAATAATATGTATAAATGCTTAAAATAATGCCTGTAACAGTAATTGCTTGATAAATCTAGAGAAGCACATGAACAGACAGTGTTTCTGAGAAGGTGAGAACAATTGTAAGGCTTTTGGCAAACATGAGTAGTGAGGGAAGTAAAGTAGCAACAGCAGTGTTAGTCACGTGATACTTTGGGGTGGGGTGTTAAAAATATGTTTTAAATTTAGGTACTGAAATGTGATTTAATCATAATGTAAGGTCTGCGAGACCACGGTCTGACTTATTCTTTATGGTATGCCCAGTTCTAGCCCCATAGCTTGTTGAAATCACAGTTTTTAAAACAAAAGGAAGGTCAACAGAGTCTCTTTATAAACCTAAGTTTGATGGGGAGAAAGAACATCGAAAATAACCATGGTGTGCTCAGGTTTTAAAATATGTAAACAGCTTGTGTTTGCCTGATTTGAACTGCAGTTTAGTGGATTCTTCACGTTCCTAGTAAATACATCTCAAAACTTTGAAAATCCTTATTTTTATGGACATCAATAAAACATATTGTTTTGTGAAGTCTAGTTTAAAAATATAAGAGCCCCTTTCAGATGTGATTAGAGTGGTCCATCTGGGCTTATTTACTCATAACAAGTGGAACTCAAGAGTACATCTTCACAAAAATCACAAGCCACCAGGATAATAATAAAAATTTGCAAAGTCCAGTGAGACCCATCAACTGATCAGAATGGACACTCAGCCAATGAGAAAAGATGCCAGCCATGATCAACCAGCAGAGATAAACTTACATGTACTGGCTAAACATCAGCCCTGCAAATCAGTGGCCTGCTCTTAGGGCCATTTGTTCATAAAAAAAGCAAAAGTCTTAACTGTTAGGTTCTCAAATGTCAAAGTTCTCTTGTTTAATCATACATACTTACGTGGTTATAGAGTTCTACGATAACACTTTAAATGTGATACCCCATGAACACAAAACCATTACCATATTTTTATCTGAGCAGGTTATAGGGCTGAGCTGATGCTCTCGCCAAGAAGCTGTACCATGATCTGAAAATGTAGACAATATTTTTCTTGGGGCACACTCACGATCCTGATCTGGGGTTCTTCATGTCCAGTCCAAAAGACAGTAATTTAGAAGAGCAGAGACTTCTATTATCCCTCAGCAGGCCCAGAGTGTCCTGTACCTTTTAAGTACTTTATTAGGACTTAAATCAATGCTCTAATTACAGGCAAGAGGAAAGAGCATTAGAAACCAATGCCAAGATTGAAAGGAGAAAGCTGCTTCTTCTCATGAGCAAAGAGAGTTATATAAACTGCTCAGATCTGCTTCTTTCACTAATATCGAGGCACTTAAGGAAAATAAGGGCCTCACCCCTCCCTCTGCTTCCTTTTACATTTGAGTTAGCACCTTTTTTTTTTTTTTTTTTCAGTTTTGAAAAACCAACAGGAGGCTTATGGGCAACACATAGAGGAAGAGATCTTTGGCACTAGGAGAGCTAAGGTGGATAATTCTTATCACTAATGGATGATTCATTTGGGACCATTAATATCAACCAAGATACTGTCAACATATGTTCTCTGTTTGCCAAAACCTTCACCAACAGGACTCAAGGTCTATGTTGCTGACAGGACTAGATGTAAGAACTAAAGGGTATTTAACATTCTTCGCTTTCATTGATTTTGAAAATAAATTTAGGTTTTAGAAAATCAAATCATTGCTGAACAGTTTCATAGAATTTTGTCTTCAGACCACTTCAGAATCTTCTGATTGTTAAAAATGTAGATTCAAAAACTCTCAGCCAAGAGCCATTAATCTACTTGAGATTAATAATAGGTTATCAATTTTTGTACCCCTGACTCCCTATTGGTTAGCCTATAGTAAGTGCTCAATAAGTTTGTTGAATAATATGACTATTAATTAATGAGATCCTAGGATAGATGCGTTGGATGGAATTAAATTAACCAAGGATTTGCTTTTATCTTTCTTCCTACTGATCTTCAGTTGGCAGAACTAAAGTAGTTGGAAAAATACAAGTCAAAACATTTTCCACGGTTCTCTTTAGGCTTCCAAATTTCCATCAAGTCAGTAATCTTTAAGCGATGAAGTTAGTCTTAGAGCTATTTTCTGCTGGCTAAAACTCAAAAGAACCTAAATGGTCTAAAGTTGAAGCTTAAATCTCAGACAAGAAAATACTCAATATCTACTGAAGAGTTGGGGAAGCAAGTCTGTGGAGGAAATGCAGAAATAAAAGCATGAGATGAAGAGAGGAAAAAGTGCATTTGTCACAGGTGTACACACAGCTGTCGTGGGTAACCATTGAGGCTGGCTTGACCATAGAAAGAGGAGATGACCTCTGACATGGTATCCTTTGAGTGTCAAAACTCCTCAGAAACTGCAAAGTATCTCTTCTATTACTCGAGCGTGAAGACTCACAATTTTTTCAGAATATCTGATCAGCAATTCTCATCCTAGATCCCCAGAAAACAGGAGCTTACTCAATTTAACAGGAAATGCTGGGTTAAATCAAGTTTTTCATTGCATGAATTTTGGCTTGTCTCAGAATCTTCACGATGGGCATGTTAATAGACTCCCAAGAGCCAGCTAGTGACATATTTTGTGCATGCGGAGACACAGGTTGGTTTGCTCAATTAAGAAGTACAAGAAGGGAGTGTACCAACGAGGTTGATAAGGGAGTAAAATGAGGGAGCATCAGGCACCCTAAGATTCAGTTAGCCAACAGCTGCTATCATGAATGTTACTTTATAATTTCACTGTTACAAGCACTGCTTACAAATGACATTGCTGACACCCCTTGGAGGCAGCACACAACACTGGATTAAGCCCTCATTTTGTTCTTCTTAATTTGAGCAAACCAACACCTGTTTGTCCCTTGGGGGGAAAAAAGGAAGGAGGAAAAAGAATTTTAAAAAGACTTACTGGCTCTTGGTGGTATTTTGACAACAAATCCTACTAAAGACAACAGTGGACAATGAAGAAACTGATCATAAGTTTTCTGGAAAAAGATTACTTAATAATATCTCTTTTCCTATGGGGCAGCCTGTACTGGCTTTTCTCTCTCATATTTTCTTTCTCTTGCAGAGCTCCACAGTTTGACTCCTCCAGGTCATTATATACATAAAGAGAGCCAAGAAAGTTTGACATTTGCTTTGGGCTATAATGTATTTGAAGAGATTGGAACACACCCTTGTTGGGTCCTCTCCCCCACACATACACAGAATCAAGTGCCAAACACCAAAGGACCCAAGGGCAGGTCATGTTCAGGAGCGCTGACTTAAAAGCTCTTTAATTTTTTGAAAAAGACAAGCCAAAATTTATCTGTGTCCCGTCTGATCGAAGTCCAAGAACATGAACTGGATCATAAAAATAGAACACACCAGCATTGGACATTGAGAGAACTAGGGATACACTGTCAGGAAACATGTGTACAGGGATATGGCCGAAAATCGTCTGGTCCCTCGCTCTGGTCCTTCCCTCCATTCACTGTGGGGAGGAGGAGGAACATTGGCCCTCCACCCTGAAGCCTTCCATGCTACGCATGAGCATTTTCCCTCCCTCCTCAGCACGGCTTGGCCCTCTTCTGGCCTGCTCTGGCCAGAAGTGGACTTGCCTTCAGTCTCAGCAAACCCACTGTGCTCTGCTTTTGTTACTACTTCACCTTGTACTACATTCATGTCCTGTGTAATGAAAGTCTTATGTAGATGGTTCCAAACTAGGTTTAAAGGGGAAGATGTAGGATTTTGTCTATTGAAATAGAGGTTGTCATCATCCAAAGTTTTTTGTGAAGATTCTTTTCTCAGTACAGCTCCTAACACTTCACCCCTCTCTCAGAGCCTTATTATTTTTTTAAGTGTTTATTTGGCTAACCTGTTTTGAATGCAGCACATGTAATAAGTGGGCTATGAAAAATTTAGCTATTTGGGAACCACTAAAGTTCATCAGAAAATCTGGAATTAAACTCTGGCAATTTTTGCCGTAAAACTCTGACTGAATGGGACTAGCCACCCTGACTTATGAAAAAATAACTTGCATATTAATTATTGAAGTTCTCTGCAACAAATCTCTGTTGAACTAGACATAATACAAGCAAATAAAAATAACATTTATTGAACATATGCTACATGCCAGACACTTTTGTATCCTTTATTACTGTCTCTTCACCAAATACTCTCAAGGAGGTATTCTTTCCTCTTTATAGACAAGAACAATGAGACTTGGAGAGAGTGGTAAACAGAGTTAGGATTCAGATACAGGTCCATGGCATTCATGCTGCCACAATCTGGACACCTAGTAAAGGATGAATCTATTGTCCAGAGTCTCCCTGACTCTGCAGCTTGCGCTCCCCACACTTTAATGACTCCTTATTTAAGTTCGGTCTGTGGATTCCCATCACCCACACGATGAAGTCCTTTTTTGACCGGGCCTCCACTTAGATCTCAAGCTTCACCATGCATCATTCACCCCATCCAGGCCCACCACCCAACTACATGTAATTTTCTGAACAGAAAATGCTACTTCATAGCTCCATAGCTTTGAGAGTCTACTCTTTCTATTAAAACATTAAAACATTTTTTTTCTCCATAAATACCTAGAAAATCCCTATTTTTCTTTAATAGTCAGCTCACATGCTACTCATTGTGTCAAGAGCTACCTTGACCCCTTCATCACCAGGCAACTCGATCATTCCTTTATCGTATCTCCATATTCACATATGTACCTGTATCATTCATGAGATTATGGCACTTCCAGGGTATCTTTCTAATAATAGAATCCACAGGCTTGGCACAGTCTGATACATAGTAAGTCCTCAATAAAAATTTGTTGAATGAATAAATGATTCTACACCACAGAGCCCAAAGAATTGACTTCTATAACCTTTAAACTTCAAGGGGGTACTACATGTTTCATAAATATTGATTACTTACTTAGGTTTTTTATTCTTTCCAACTGTATTATCCTATTTTGCCAATTCTGTCATTAGCCAGCAATCTCGGTTAATGGTGACCCTATTGTTTTTGTTTCTGTGGCCTAAGTACAATTTTTGACATGCTTCTATCACGCCCTGGGCTCCCTTTTTATCTTCCCTGACATCTGCCATTTCAAGTCTTCACCCTCACTTTTACGGCAGATGTGAACTCCCAACACTGGTGTGGCAACAATTTAAATTCTCTCCCTAACTCTTAGTTTTAACAATGCCAGTGAAAACCAATACAACAGGGAAAAAAAAAAAAAAAAAGTTGTTCATGCAGATGCAGCAAGAGATATAAGAAAAGCCCTTCCCAGCTGGAAGCAAGCATTCCCAGCTTTGGGTCCCTCACCTCTGGCCCCAGGTTACAGAGGCCCTGGGTGAGCAATCAGGTTCTCCAGTCCTGAAGTGCAGCAGAGCATCACAGCCCATCTCATCTCCTTCCCGGCAGATACAGCATGCTTTTTGCCTCTAATTAAAAAGATTAATAAAGGAATAGGACACATCAGGTTCACATCAATCATTGCCCATGTGGTTCTTATTACTGTAATTAAAAGTTATCTTCCCCAAATTTCGGGATGAAAGTGCCATGATCCACAATTGAAAACACATTGTAAGTTTTACATCTTCCAACTTCATTCATTTTCCTCCTTTACAAAAAAAGTGGCAAAGCAATATTCTTATGCCTAATCGGTTTGGAGGTTTCCTTAATAGCAATCTATCAGAAAAAATGCACTTTGTTATTTCTTGAAATACTCTGAAAGAGGTGCATTTTCCTTTTGTATTCAAAATGAATGATTGCTTATTTTTATAATTCCTATGCTTGCTTTTTCTTTTTGTTCAGCTATCAGTGCCCTTGAAAATTTTGATATGAAAGGCATTTTTAATGACAAGTTAAAAATTTACTAAAGGCTCCACTATCATGCTTGGGCAAGAATAAGACAAACTTAATGCTTGAAGAATTTATACTTCCCAGAATGCTTCAGCTTCCCAAAAGTGAACACAAAGCACTAACATGCCCTGGTCCTGGACTTCACCTGGAAATGTGTGTGATTCTGGGGACATTGAGTCCTTTTATACAATCTGAAGGAGCAGAGTCAACCCTGGGTCAATTTCTGGGGGTTTAGCAATTCAATTTCAATGCAATCAAATTTTATTAAGAACCCACAGGTCAACCAGGCACCAGGGGCTTACAAGTTTATTAGGCTGCAGCCAGGCTGGAAATGGCTGGAGATATAGAAGGCAGTTCAGAATGTTCTTAGTTTATACCTTCTTTGTGGGTATGAGGTCTCTAGGCAAACATGATTCTCCTAGAAGGCCAGTTGATTCTCAAGGTTCCTGGCTTTTCCTATGCCAGTATATATACTCATCTCTTCTCTAAAACTACAGTTCTTACTGATATTCTTCCTCTCCCCAACTCTCCCATACCCTGGTTGCTAGAAGCCTTCGCTTGTTGAAATTCACAAGCATTGCCTTTTCTCGAGGCCTCAGCCTTCGACCAGGGCTCTATATTCTCTCTGTTTCTCTTATCTGTGTCAAAGCAGGGGGCTTGTAACATTCTTTACACATCTCACATCTGCACAGTTCAAAGCAGGAGCCTGCGGCCTCAGTGTTTTTTCTTATCTATCAAGGCTTTCCTGTGAAAACAAGGACCTCCGCAGCTACATCTACATGGCTCCCTCATAGCTCAATTTAATATACTTTGAGACAGGGCTGACCACCTCTATTGTACAGTTTTCTACTTCTATGAAAAAGCGCACACAACTCCAACTTGCAGGCAATCCACTACTTAGCAAAAACCTTATTGTTTTAGCTTATTGAAATCGAATTCCACAAGAGTCCATTCTATCAGACCAAAGTCTGGATCCTCAAGAACTTCATGGCCTAGTCCAAGATATCCAAATCCACCTAGAGCCACATTCACAGACTGAAGTACTTACTTTCTTAAAATCCTGTGGCACATGTAATTTCCCTAAACATAGTGCTCTTTGTATTTGGGCTTTTGTTGTTGTTGTTGTTGTTGTTGTTATTGTTTAATTCTTTCTTACCTAGATTGTGAGTCTCTACAGGCTGGGAGATTTGCCTTTTCTCTTTTTGGTTCCCAGCACCTCTCGTAATGTTCTCACATTGCAAGTGCTCAAAGACCATTCATAAGGATGATGCCTTTTAGAAATTCCCACAGTGGGTAAAGTCAGAGTGTCACATAGTTAGGCCCAGCAGGTGGAAAGCATGCACATGGAAATGCTTGTAGTTATGGATAATTAATACCCTTCTGCAATGCCTGTCTGTGTCAGAGGCTGTCATCTTGGACCCCCTTGGATTTCTCAAAAGCTGATCATCTGTGCTCAGAGCCTCTCTTGCCTGTGCCAATGTACTCAGGCAACAGGGCAAAGGATGGGATCAGAATTTCTTTGCCAGAGAGAGGATCTCCATTTACCAAAATAATACTTAAAAAAGTATGCTGTTGACAGCAGAAAGCTAGCTGCACTTAACAGGTGGCATCTTAAAGGTCCAAATTAAAATGTTTATGAACGCAGTCAAACTCTGCAGCCTCCTGAAGAAATATTTGAGGATGAAGCCTATCCTGGATGCTGGTCCTTTTGCCAAACACATAGGACATAGCTCAAACCCCAAGATAGACAGCCAAACATCAGGAGGGAGGACATCTTTGCAGCTCAAAACTGGGGTTCCTAGTTTGGGTCAAAGGCTATATACAAGAACTGATCTACACATTGAATACAGTGGCAGAGGCCAAATATGCAAAAAAAAAAAAAAAGAAAAAAGAAAAGAAAAAAAGAGAGACTTTATAGTGCCAAAAAACATCGAAAGGACCCTCTATACTGTCAAATATTAAACACATTCAAGCGCATTCTCAAAAACAGTTTGTGTTAACTTGTCACCCACTGATACCCCTATAGTTTTTTACTGAGGAGCTTGCCTATATTGAAAGTTAAATTTTCCAAGGGAGAGCCATACATTTCAAATACTGTAGATCTGCAAACATTTTCAATGAAATCAAATGAAAACATATCATTTGAGACCACAGATATTTTCCACATTTTTCTTTGTTCCTCTTGGATACTTTTCTAACTTATGTTTGATTTCATCATTTTTTCAGACCAGAAAACATTATCAGTGGGACAGCTAGAGCACCAGCCCAACAGAACACTCAGAAACAAGCAACAGAAGCACATTGTTTGGGCTGCAGATCTTTTTTTTACTTTTCCATATGCTGGTCTACATGGAGCTAGTGATAAGGCAGAGTGTCTGTCACCCCGACAGCTAGTCTGGAGGCTCTGGTAGGAAAAAAAAAAAATACAGAATACTGCACAACACATTGGTTGGAAATGGAAATGGACGTTTGGATGAAATGTTTTGTAGGTAAGGGGCTTGCTTTCCAACTAGTCTGCAAAATCCTGAGACAGTGCCATGTACCTATCATCCATAATGCATGGTTTATTTTTAGTATACATTTACATACAAAGTTGATGCTAAGTCCTCGATGAACACTTCTTTCCAAAAAAAGTTTACTGGCTGTTGCAGAGACACAATCTCCATTTAAATGGCAACCGTCGCGCTTTGCCTTGGTGGCTGGCCATGCATTTTAAAAACAGCTTCTTCTATCCTGTTTGAAAAAGGAATCCCACTCTCAAAAACCAAGAGCGGCATAACGAAGCTTCATCCTGTGTCATGTCTGGCCCAAGCCTCGCTTCTTTTTATCCCTTTCCCTCTTTGATCATCAGATAAGTGACATCTACAGCTATGCATAACTTTCCATTTTATATAATAAAAGCAGATACATACTGAAGACAGATACATACTGTAGACATGCCATAGTTCAAGATTCATAGAGGGTAATACAGATAGAAGGGGTAAAAACGATGAGAACTTTAAATGGAACCTACAAGAAATCTCTCTTCCTGAAGGGATAGTAATAATAAACAAGGGGGTGAGTAATTATTGGACTATTGCCATAACCTGCCATGTTATAAAATTAGTTTAGTTCTAGGGTAGGCCTAGAGTAGGCTCAGAAATTTGTAGAAGTCCAATAAAATTTAGACTTATTATAGATCAAAAAGAAAGATACCTAAAAGATCTCAGGTCCACATTAGAAATTCAACACCAAGCCAAATCTACCCATGGAGAGGTCAGAGAATTCTGAGCCAGGCTGAGCACACGCTGTCGTTATGGGGACAAGATTTTACCTGTAAGACATTCCACGTCTGCTCTGATAAACTCAAGACTGATTTTACAGAGCTGAGCCAGAATAGACTAACCTCCAGGGTTCGAAAAAAATAGGGAGAAATGTTTCATATAATCAGATTTTGTCTTGCCATTTAAAATAACCTCAGAATCGTTGAGCCAATGTTTAGAAAGATGGATGGGATAGTCTACCCAGGGTTTAGCACTTAAAGAAATGTCACAAAATTTATGTGGTGAATACAGCTAAGTATTCAGATTTTTGAGGTAGCTTTTCTAAACTTTACAATACCTCAGAATTTTGTCTTAAATTAGAACAAGAAAGCCACATAGGAACAATATTTCTTTTAAGTTACTCCATGCTATGAGATTTCATGGGGAGCAGATGAAGGTGGAATAATAGAGTTCAAAACATTGTATTTCGAGAACAAGAAATAGTATTTAGCAGGATTTTTGAACATTTTGAACATGTGTAAAAGCAAAAACACAAGAGCCTAACCTAAACATTAAACATTAGAGGAAGATTATTTTTTCAGCCCCTTGTTTTATGTTGCACAAAGAAATAATAAACAAGGATGCTAGATTTGTGACCTAGAATGCATTTTGCTTTACAAATATAGATTCAAATGTGAGGTGGTAATCATTAGTGTTTATCATTTTATCATCATGATATAGTCTGTAGCTTGGAGGCAAACTGCCTTAGAAAAATAGGCCTCTCCAGGCTCTCCACTCTTTCTGAGAGGAACCACAGTACCAAACCAGGCTTTTTCCTTGAGCTTTCTAGTGAAAGCATCAATAACCAGGTGTCCAATAGTGAAGGGCTTCCAAAGCAAACTCATCATGGCCTGAGCAATGTGAACACTTATCATTTTGGTGATGCTGTTGTGAGAAAGACTTGCTATGTGCTGCCCATGTTTCATTTTCAGTTGATCTGCTGTGACTCATTTGAACTGACCAGGGACAATAGTCAGCTCCTGAAATGCAAGTGTTTCACTTCATTCATCGAAATGGCCTTCAAGGGCTAGAAATTGTACTGGTTTTATAGCTTCCTGACTAATGGTGGTGGTTGGATAGCATGGAAGGTAGAATAAACCCGAGGAAACCAGATGTTGGTTTACTAATAGTGTTTTTTTCCACTCCTGCTCTTCTCTTTCCTTCTGCAATTCCTGAGCAAAGGCTTTTCTTATGGTTCAAACCACAACTACAACAAATGCTATTTGGTGAGCACTGTTCCAAATACCTGATCGTGCATCAACAAATTTAAACATTGCCATATATGGTAAGTATTTTACAAATAAAAGTAGCACACTTAGAGAGATTAAGTAATTTGCCTGAGGCCACACAACCAGTAAATGAAATTTAAACCTTGTGAATCAAAAGCCATTAACTACTATTCTACCACTGATTTTCATGAGCCACACTGATGCTAACTCCCAAATTTCTGACTCTCAAATGTATCTCTCATTCTTACTTCTGCTTAATTTTCATCACATCCTTCTTAACCTGTACTCTCTTTTGTCTCTTTATTCTGTTAAATAATTTTTAAAAATTAAATTTGATTTGCTTTCAGAATTATTCTTGATGTCTTGGTTAGACAATATCTGCCACCATTTCTATGGGAAACTGACAGAAACATGTTTAGTGGACAGAGGTCAACTTTCCAACCCCAAGAGCCTATCCATAATTTTTCTCTATAATTTTGCATTATTGTTCTCAAAGTGGCACCCCTAATTCTTTTTCAGGCTCAAGATATCTACATCTACCTTCATTACTGAAAGCAACTCCTTATAGAGATGTAGACAATGATAGGAGGAAAACACATTATGATGCCTCTGAAGTTGAAAGCCAACAAATAAGAAAAAGAACATAAAAGACAAGACAAGGTTTACGTGGAAGTCAAGAAGCACTACAACTCTAAAAATAGAGAAGAGAAAACTAGCTAGAATAAAAGAATATAAAACAGAAAACATTCATGTTGAAGATCAACAACTAAAGAAAAAGATAAGGTGAGATTCATTCATTATTCTTTCAACAAACATGCATTGAACACCTCCTATCTTCCAGAACTGGGATACAGCAATAAACAAGTGGATAAACAACTTGTCCTCCTTGTGGAGTTCAAAGTTTCAGAAAGAGATAGACATGGACCAAATAACTATGAAGTTTGAAAAGTGTTTTAAAGCTCTGAGAAACACTTTAGAGTCTGAAAACTGAAGGGCCAGTAGAAGTTGTTTAAGCAAAGATTAAGGGGATAAATGATACAACACTGCATAAAAAATACAGAAAAGATTATATTAATGTCCTTTATTTCATATTTAGCCTAGCCTAGTTTGTCAAGAGGTTCATTGAATTTTTATCTTATTTGATTGTTCTGTTTTTATAATAATCTTCTGAAGAGGACTCTAAAGGCTGTTCAGGGATCATACCCTATGATAACTTAGAAAATAAAAAGATGATGATGATGTGTGTATGTGTGTGTGTATGTGTGTGCTGCATCTGTGTTGCCATTGAAATATCTGATGTATTTGGGTGCACAATAAGCAAACACAAATGTGAATGAAGCAAAATAATGGAAGGAAGCAATGACAGAAAACTGAAAGTGAAAAGGCCATGCAGCAGATTTCACAAATGATTTGAACACCAAAGGTCAGAGCATATCAACCTTATGGTTAGGCTCCTACACAAATATCACATTACAGGAAATATGTACTGGAGAAGAATTAAAAAGGGGCACGAGAGAGTAACCAAGATCAAAATGTCTTGGTATGCAACAGGGTTAGTAACTGAGCTCTATGGAAGGAAGAGACAAACACCAAGCATAAAGTGGTATTCCTCATCCTGAGCCTCAGAAGATCTGCAGTTAGTTACATGGCTGGAAAAAAAGAGATCCAACACCAAAAACCCAATGAACAATAGGGGCGTTGGAACCAAGGTCGTTACGTGTGGAGTAATCTGGGAAGTAATTACCAAACTCAGTGGGAGGTGTTGTCCGTGTGCATATACTAACCAAATATATTTTTGACACAGATTTGAAAGTGCATGATTGCAATGAGCACCAACAGTGAGAGAGGAAAGAGAGAACTCATTTGCCTTGATTTTTTATGGCAACCCTTTTTCTATTTTGGGTAGTGAAGTAAAGGATATATACAAGGCTGTTAGTAACATCACCAACGCTTCAGGGCTAATGAAAACTGTCAACCAATTGACAAACAGATATGAAGGCCAGAAGTAAAATGGGGGCACAGAAGGTAAACCTGGGCAATTTCTCTTACAAATTCAACAAGAAATTTAAAATGGAAATCAATAGAAATATTCAGCAACTTAGCGAAGACTCATTTTCCTATGCTATGAAAAGAAGAATTTTCCTATGGTATAGCTAAGAGCATTATGTCCAAGTCCCAGAAACTCCTGCTCATTTACTGACTCACCCCATTACCTCCCTTTGCTCTGTCCTGTGTATAAACTTGCCAACTCCTTAGATAATGGTCGGGGCCTCTTTCCAACAGCTGTTTATTAGGGAATGCTCCTCAAATTTCTCTATCTGTACCACAGGAGCGGGTGCTTCAACGCAACTGTTCTAAATGCTGTTTCTTAATATAAAACATCCTTTGTTATTTATTCCTTTGTTTATTCACCAAATATGGTTTATATGCTGTCTGCACGCCATGTTATGTGTTTAGAACTGGATATAAAGTAATAAATGTTATTAACCATTAATCGGTTTGGTTAAAACTGATTTAACCAAAACAGTTTCTCCTTAAGAATTTATTATTGATTCAGGAGCCAGGTGATCTGAAAAAGATGACACCTTTCCAGCCTAACCCAGCACTGTGGCTTTCTGATTATCTCAAGGGCCATTCAATGATGGTCCAACAAAATGCTATTTTCAGTTTTAAACATGCGCTCATGCCAGACTGCCCTTTAAGGGAGGGCGCAGGTGAGGTCATAAATGAATATTGTAGGGCATTCTAAATTTGCACACAACTTAAGTGGAGGCCAATTCTTATTCAAGTCTTAGTGGCTTTGTTTTTAACTATGCCAAGCTGGCTGGTTACCATAGCTTTGGTCCTGCCAGATGGATACAGGACAAACCCCAGGGTTGGAAGTCTGAACAGAGTATACAGACAAAAACATGTAGGAAAAAAGCATCACCAGTGTATGTCACACAATTAATAAAACATTAAGTTGTGAATTTTTTTCTCATTCTAAATAAATATTTACTTTCTAATTTTGTATTTGTAATTCTGTCTTACTTTTTGGAGGAAGCTCCCCCACCCAAATTGTATATGCTTTAGGTCTCACAAAACCTAGATCTGCTCCTGGTAGACAGATGTGAATTAGTCTTTCTTGGTTCTGCTGCTCTCTACCTACAAAAACTTGGACTGGTCACTTAACTTATTAATTTATCATTGTTAAAATAATAATAATAATGGAAAAAATTATTATTACTGCTATTATTATTATTATCATCATTATTATTTTACCTCATGTTTTCTTCAACCATACATAACACTACTTTCCAGCCATGGCAGTGGTATTAGAGCAGGTTATCTATGGAAATGTACTTGAAGTTAAAAATACTATACTATACTATTTAAGGCATTATTTAAGACCTCCTTATTTCAGTTTGGAATTGCATCTATATCTTCAGCCTCAAAAGTTGCCTGTGTGATTTATATTGTTGTTTTGGTCTGAAATTTATATTTATTTTTTAATGTATTTAAGCCCTGACTCATTACCTAATCCTAAACTCCTTCAACTGGATATTGAATTATTTATTCCATTATAGATCTCATTGGACCTAACACTGAAACACTATATGTAAGTAAATATTTGTGGATTTGTTTAATTGGCAGGAATTCTGAGATTTTACACCTTAATCATCCATGTGTCTGTCCATCCATTCATCTATCCATCCATCCACCCATCTATATGTTCACCCATCCATTTAGTAAACATCTAATAAATACCTCATGCGTACTACTATGGAAACCTAGACTGTGAACAGATGAAAGCTAGGCTGCTCTGGTTGAAGTGGGCTGGAGGTCCCAGAGCCCACCTGACTGTCTTCCTCTCTGCAGGGTTGGAGGCTTACAACTGTGAGTGGGAGCGGGTGATGTGTGTGAAATTATCCCCAGAACTTTTTTTTCTGCCAGGTACTATCTCAGGTGCTGGTCCTATAACACTACTATACAGTGTCTCTCCCCAAAAGCTTACATTTTCATGGGCAAGACCAAAAGGTAAAGAGACAGATAGATCAAAATAATCTTGCCTGAAGGAGTTAAGAGAAGCTATGTGCAGAGGGGTTATCTTTTAAGGCAGTCTTGAAGAATGAGGGAATATCCCAGAAGGCATAAAAAGTGGGGGAGCACTCTTATGATAGTTGTTAGCACCCACAAATGCACAGAGATATATAAACATATGCCAATGAAGAAGAGAGGGAACTTTGGAGGCTGTGATACGGCATACACGGAGATGGAGCAGAAGCCTCACAGTAATGAGATCCTGTGCAGCTCGGTTGACTCTTTATTCTGAATTTTGTCCTTTATTCTGAATGCACTGAGCAGCCTTTAAATGAAGACTTTAAATGGGGTGACGTAATCAGCCTCGCATTTGAAAAACAATATAGAAACATTGATTTCGAGCTTTCAAAACCAGAATGCTATATCCAGATTCCAAAATGATTTATCACTTGGTGTATGATGATTGTGGATTTCTTCAGGATGATTCATAGAAACCACTATCACAGATTTGTTTCCTCTAATTTTAATTGAATTTAATCTGAACTGGGAAGCTTCAACAGGGTTAAGGAAAGAGAAAGATATCATATTCGAAACATAATTCCCTTATTGTAAAAGTCTTCAAAAAAGTAAGAATTCTAGGACTATAACATTTGCTTTCTTTCTGTAACTGTGCATTTCTTCTAAACAATTTTCTGAGATTTCTTTATTGATTAAAGTTAGGACTTCACTGTGGGAACCCTTGAGTTTTAGCCAAACATAGATTACTCTTTCGATAATACTGTGCACAGTAAGATGGAATATGCCTACTCCTGTGTATCTAAAAATGATTAAGAAGTTCTGTCCTGAATGTGAAAACCAGAATGAAATGATACACATTAGGCACAAAGCAAAGAAGTAAAGTACCACCTGGAAGGCAAAAAATATGGGTTTCAACATGGGCATATCTGTAGGTCTATCAAAAATATGATAAGGCAGAAAAACCTGCTTGCATTTAGATCCATGTGTCTGAAGTTTCCAGAATGCAGGCTCCAGTCAAGTGTGGAGAGATGGAGCATTTCTTCGGGCAGATCCTCAGGGTAGAGTGAGGTCCTGAAAGAACAGAAATGTTAATTATTAACTTCCATGTGGGGCCCCTACATTAAGAGTTCATATTTATAAATGCTTTTGATCCTCAGATAAACTGTTTTCTCTACTAACACTCCCTCAGTTACTCCAAATTTTTTGTTTTGTTTTGTTTTGTTTTGTTTTTTCGGTTGAGACTTGAGGTGGACATGGTGGGGGTCGTGTTTGCAAGGGAGGAGAGGTGGTGCACCCCTATACCTGGGAAATGCTAATTCCTGTTTTTAAGAAAATAGGCTAAGAAAAGGCTCAAGGGAGTCTAGGACATCAAAGAACTCTTTTAAAACAACTTTTTTGACGATTTAAATGAAAATGAGGTAGACATATATGGATTAAATTTTCCCCTTAAAGCAGCCTGAGGTTTAAAGATTAAGGGGGAGAGAGATGTTGGTAAAATGTATTGGGGGGTTATTATCAGAGTTTCAAGTAACCCGAAATGGAGTGCATTAACCCATGAGGTGTCCATGTGCATTCCTACATGCACTTTTGCACATGTTCTCACACACAGACACACACACAAACTCACTCACGTGTGCCACGTGCCCATGAAGCAGCCCCTTCCCATTTGATGATTTATGCAGCTTGCCAGGAGAGAAGTAGGCCACACCAGCCTTGAAAGCACTTTAGTTTGGTTGTTTTTACTCATGAAGGACATTCTGTCCTGTAATTATTCTGTCATTTCTTAAAAGGTGAAATCCTTAACAGGTTTGTGCTTTCTGTGTTGTTGGAAGTGTTCTTGTCAGAACATGTCTAACTAAGTTGGAATCCTCATTCCACGACTCCTTTATAAGGAACAAAGGGGAACTGAACATTTTAAAATGTATGAAATAATCTAGAAGAAAGAATATTAGTCAGGGAGGACATGGCTAAGATACAGAAAAATTGTAAACAGCATTCCTGTTTCCTCTTTGAGCTCTCAAAACACCTACAAAATACTTCCTGTCATTAACTTTTTTTCTTTCTCTGTCAACAAACACGTATAATTTTGTGTCTGTATGTGATAACAGAATAGGGTAGGGTAAAAATAGCTAATATTTAACTCAGAGAAGAAATGAAAAACATACAACTCCAACCAATGTAAACGTTAAAGTTATGTTTTAATACTTAGGAGAATCTAAAGGAGATTCTGGCATTGATCAGGTTAGTTATTTTTTCTTCATACTACTGATAAAGCTTACAAGTTTAGTGAATTAAAAAAGGAAATGTTTCTGAGCCTCAAATAATCATGAATTTTACTGTTTCAAAGATCAAATGCAATAGGAGTGAATCTTTTTTTTTTCATATCAAAATTAATTTTTCAGTTTGAAAGGTCTAGCGCTGTGAAATGTTATAGGGCATTTCTGGGCCAAGTAAGAATGAACAGTTAGCAGGCTTATTATCAACTTAAGAATGATGTTCTAATTTCATGAATGGTAAAAAGTCTTGCCTTCTCTAAGTCCACTGGAAAGTCAGATCAATAGGTAAAATGTCTGCATGCTAAAAGGCTTTGGGCAATTATGAAAACAGAAGTCTCACCTCTGTGTGTGATATAGTCAGTAACTTTCTGGTGAGTTCTCAAAGGTAGGTGTTCTCTAGAAGTTCTTAAGCTGTGATCATTAAACATAGTTATTCATTCATTTAGACTCAGCCCACAGCAACACAACCATTGACAAGTCTATCAGCTACCTGACTTCTACCAGAGCACTTTAATAATAAAGCACCCCCCCTTGTCTTCTAACCTCCATGCTATTGCTCATAAATCTCTGTTAGTTTGATCTTTTGAAAATATGACCCAAAACAATCACGGAAGTTAAAGCCAGGACTCATCCAGTACACAAGGGCTCACAGCTACAGTATTGCCTGTGTCTGGAGTCTCTTCTGATTGTTCGTGGCACTCATTAGTTTGGTCAGTGTCCTTGATAAACTGGTTGTTATGTATTTTGAATATTACCCTTGAGTGGATGCATGGTGATTGCTGTCTTGAATTCCTCAGGTTAATGTTACTATCTCTCGATTAATATTGCCACTGACTTGGTTCAGGCCCTTGTCATATTTTGCCAAGATTATTGTAGTAGGCCCTGATATGGCATGAGATCAGTTGTAGTCACCATAGGATATAGACATGTTGAAACAGGTCCAGAAAGGCAAGGCCATCCACCAAGGCTCTATTATCATGAGAGATTTAAAACCTACCAGAAAAACAAACTAAAAAAAAAAAAAAAAAAAAAAAAAAAAGATTTAAGGAAAATAACAACAAAGAAAGGAATCTTGGTTCAAGAAAAAGGGGCTAATATCAGAGGAAAGAGGCGATTCTGAAGATAACAACATATCTGTACTCAAGAGTGTTCTCTAGCAAGCCTCCTAGACTTTTGTCTGAGTCTCAGGTGGCTGTAGGCGAAAGTCAAAAGATAATTTCACTTCAATCTCAGGTAAAATTGGAAGGGTAGCCCTTGGCGACATTGGTTTCAGCACCTTTTTCAGGAAGGTAGGGAGGAGGTGTCCTCAGCAGAGACTTCAGTTCCATCAACAGTCTTTAGGTGGCCACCCGAACAGCAGCCTTTGTCTCCTGACTGAACATCAGCAACAGAACGGCATTGGACATTGACGACCACGGGAGACATAACCACAGGAAGCCAGTGTTCCCATGCATCCACTCACTGATGCCAACCAATATTTACTGAGTTCCTACTACATTCCAAGAACAAGGTTTTATGGCTACAACAGTTAAAACAACATATCTCTGCTTTTTCACCATTAAGGACAGTGAGAAATACATTTTCTATCCCAACTGAGTACACACATACATATGTATGTATACATCCATGTATACTGAAACAAAGTTTCATGAAACAATGCTAACCCTTGGCACTCTGATAGTTTCTATGTTCAAATGATATTGTCTATTGTATTGTATCCTATATTCTTTTACTTTAAAAAATATGCTGGTTAGTCCTACTAAATTGATTTATGATCCATTAATGAATTAAGACCCACAGGATAAAACACTTTTCTAATAGGAATTATAATTGTTATAGTTAATATTTATTATGCATTTACTATGCTAGGCACTGTCCTAAGTGCTTTACATATACTAGTTTATTTCTTCCTCATAACTTGACTGAATTCACTTAGCTAGTAAGTGGAGAAGACAGGATTTAGTTCCAGGCACTCTGGCTCCAGTTCCTACATATTTAAATAGGGAGGAAGGAGATAGTGAATATCACAGAATAACAAAAGGGACTTGACCATGCAGGCGACACCTTTGAGGACTCCCAGATCTATTTAAGGGGAAAAAAGTGGGAGTGGTCTGTGAATAGTCAGGGAAATTACACCTCGTGTTAATGCAAACCTATTTTTACTTTCAGGCCATTATGGCCTAGAAAACATAAGTGATACCTCATTCCATCTTTGGTTCTGTTGGAGTTAAATGCTGTAAATGCAAATCTAGTGCTTTCATCCTCTGACTTCAGAATTTTCAGTAGATCTCCAGGTGATATCCACTTGCCTTAGCTTAGAGCATATGTCCCTTTCTGCACCACTCCTGACTACCAAACTGGTACCCTCATTTCCCATCACTCCCCAACAAGCATCTACGCTACAACCAGGCCTTAGTATTTGACAATCACCAAGTATACCATGGCCTTCCCTGCCTCTGTCCTTTTGTATACACTCTTGGTCTTTACATATGCTTCACCCTCCTGCACCTGCTGCAGGGTTCTCTTATCTTAATTTCCTATGAAGTTAGTTTTATCATCAGATGCAATACTATATGAAACACCATGACAGTTTGAGCAGAAGCACTGTGTACAGGGAAGACAAATTCATACTCAGAATAAATGTCCATTCCAGTAAGAGCAAACCATTGCTTTGTCCATGATGAAAACTGGCCAATGCAATCAACCAGGTAACCGACTAATCACCCTGGAAAATAGTACCATATCAGGGGCCCTGTGTTGGTCTCCAGTGTGGCATATTGGGCATTTTGCAGAGGCTGAAACCAGGTCAGTGTTGGTGAGTGGAAGTCTATGGTGTGACATAGCCACCACGGCCACTTGGTTCGTGAGCCCCTTGGGAAACAACAGGTGTGGCTGGGAAAAGAGGCCAATTGGTATCCATAGGATGGGTCAAGCCACCCACTTGATTGCTAAAATCCTTCTCTGCTGAAGTCACCTTTTTATGAGCATTCACATGGGACACAGATATTTTCACATTTTTCACCTATTTGGAGAGGTCTATACACATACTTCTTCACCAAATTTCCTATTGCCAATTTTCTAATCATGTTCCTTCCAAATCCCTAAATATCTAACCCAATGATCGGCCACCACTCATGAATCTATAGAGACTCTTACCTCTTTCTGTTTCTCCCTTTAGTGCACATCCGGGTGTCCTACTTGAAGTTCTACCCACTGGTAGGATTTCCCTTTACCGCAGTCCTTCAAGGGTGTCCCAGAAAGAGGATGCAGTGCTGAAGCTGCTCACTTTTGGGTGGTGCCCGAATATAGTAGAGAAACATCTATAAACCAGGCCTGTGCTCTCTCTTCCTCACTCAACTAGTCGTACAAATTATATATGTAGGTGCACTTGCATATATGTATTTTTTATTCAACCTCACTTTTAAATAAACTAATGCAAAATATAACAAAAATCAGTTTTTGAACAGTCAAGCTTAATCTTATGAGGTAGCTAAATCAAGTATATAAATTATAAATCATCGATTATCAAAATCCTTGCATTTCAAGAAGTAAAGTGGTATCATATCATTTTTCAGTAAGTTCAAAACATCCAATTTTTTTCTGTACTGCTGGATTAGGTAATTTCTTTAGTCGAGCGCAGTTAGTGAGTATAGTTAGCTTGCCAGACAAGTAGCAGAGACCATACTACAAGATTTACATATGATAACTTTAAACAGAGAAAAGAATAGCAGAGCAAGATGCTCACCATATGAGAGGCATGTGAGAACTGAGACCTTAAGACAGAAAAGCAAATTTACACCTCACATTTCATACTGAAAGTAAATAAATAAATAGATAAATAAATAAGCAAGCTGACTAGACAGTCAGCCCAGGGTAGGGATTATTTTCAAGTCAATATTAAACTATAACAATAGTTTAGCAATAACAACTGTTTATCAAGCACCTATTCTCTTCCAGAAACTTACTAGGTTTTAGGGATAGGTGGCTGAACATATCTCATCATTATTGATATCCTATATATAAATCAAACACAAAACACATATTTTTGCCCTTAAAGGGCTTGCATTCGGAAAGGTATAGAAAATAATTACTAACACTGTTCACTGAAACTTATTTAAAACATCTTTCTTGTCTCTGTGTCTGTCTCTATTGATAAAAGAGAAACATTACTATGCATCACTGATAATATAACTTGAAGTAATAGAATGGTAACAGTTATTTAAGTATCCGGTGTTTATCGGATGGCAAACAATAAGATACATACTTTGTTTTCATATACTAGCCACTTAATAGTGTGTACCCTGAGAAAGAAGATACCTACCAAGAAGGGCTCCTAGTGGCTAACTGGGCTCAAATTAAACAAACAAACAAACAAACAAACAAATGAAAAACCAGAGCCTAGCAGCTGTTTCTAAACAGCAGCCTCACGAAAGCCATGCTTCAAGGAGAAGCCTGCACTAAACTGCCTGGCTCCTGTACTGTGTTCCTGACATCTGATTCAACCCTCATAAAGGAGTTTATGAAATTATATTTTAACCAATAAGACTGAGACTTTTCCCATCTAATCAGGGCATCTATATCCCCCAGTATCTTTATTGGCCAATCAGAGCAGATTCATTCTGAACACTCAGGAAAGTGCTTTTTGGACCAAACAAATTGCAATGATTTGGGTCCTCATTTGCATGAGGATGGGCCAATCAGGGACTGGGGACAGGGACTTCTCTGTATAAGTCAGCTTCCTTCTTGCTAATGGATTGCAATCTCCTTTCCATCAAACACTGGAGACTGTCTCCCCTAGCTAGAGCTGAAACACTGAAGAAGGTCTTGCAGGATCAGAGCAGAGCCGAACAGAATGGAGCAGGTGGAGCAGAGCATATGGAGCAGACCAGAGCAAAGTAGAGCCGCCTAGCCCCAGGGCCACCTCACAGCCCTGCTGCTTCATAATTAAGCTGTAACACTATTGAGCTGTTCCACAGCTGCGTTGCATCACGATTGAGCTGTTTGCACTGAATAAAGTTTTCTTCTTCACCAGGTCCCAGACTGGGGATTCCTGTTGGCATTGAATTGGTGCCAGTGACCAATGGTTAATAATAATTATAGAAAACCTGTGGTGGTCATTATCACCATTAAACAGATGAGATAATTGAGACTTAAAACGATCACTTAACCAATATTTCCCAACTAGTATAAGGTAGAGGTGGGGTTTCCGCTTGAGTCTAAATCTCATGCTCTTAGCCATCAAGTGAAGGTCTTACAGGAACATAACAAATGAACATTTCAATTCCTCCTGAGTAAGAACTTTGTGAGTTGATCCTTTTACCTTTGTTACCCATGCACAACTTATTTGGTGTAAACAACACACTACAAGTTCTAGCTTCCTTCTTGCCTGATTGTGTGACCTGGGCAAAGTTAATTAACCTCGATCATCCTCAATAACTTACCTGTAAATGAGTTAAAAACTCAGGAGCCTATATTATTGCAAAGTCTTTGATATTCAAGTGTTTTGTAAATGAAAAAGTTGAATGCAAGCATAAAATGCTATCTACCCTTTTCACAATGTCACAAGAAAATAAATAAAAGTTAAACACAGTAAGTCACAATTTTGAAAATTATATCAGATTTTACTCAAGAATTATTACCATCCCTAGTATAAAATATAAAAGCAAAAGAAGCCAACTCAAGAAAATGATTAATTCCTGAAAGAATATGATGGTAGAGTTAAAAATTTCTATCTGAAAGGTAAGCGACTGAGCATCTATACAGACCAACTGAGTGGTGCTAGCCAGTCATTTAATCTCTTCAAGCCTCAAATTCCTCTTTTATTGAACTTCGGGGTTGTGCTATATAATTTCCAAGTGCCCTTACAGGTCTAACATTCTATCATTTGCGACCTTCAGGATCCTTGAGCTGTGACCATTGCCTTCCACTTCACGCTAACCGGACTAGAGACTCTTACAAAACCTTTCACCCGATTGATCTGGATGCATTTTAACCACAGAAACTCTAAAGACAGTGTGCTGTTTGGTCGTTTGGTCGCTTTTCTGAATTGAATTGACCTCTCAGCTTTGTAAAATGTATCTTTCATTGACTTCAATATCAAACACTTAATCCCTGGAAATTAATCGAGGGAATTTGAGTTTGAATTTCCCTGGTGCTATTGGTATATGGAAAATCTTGTTACTTAAATCTCACTTTTATGTGTTACATTGTAATTTTTAAAAGATCATCATAGCAATCTCTTATTTCTGTTAACTCTCTCTGAAAATCCAAATGGGTTTATTTCTTAAATTGCTAATAACCTTACCCAGTCAGACAAATTATCAAGTATATGGACTACAGTTGAACATAAACTCATTTTATTTGATAAAGGCAAGAAAAAATACAAAGATTTCCATTTCGAGAGTAAAACTGCCAGGGTGAATTACTTGGAATGCAGTTCAACATGATGAAATGCCATAAATTATACTGAAAATTTCTTTGTGTAGGTATTCAGCTCTGTATACTTTTATTGATAAAGCAGCAAATTTACCCTCTTTTTTTTTTTTTTTTTTTTAAAGGGGGACTAACAAGTACATTACCCTGGAAAAGAATTTGACTTCTATTAGCCCACTATAGCATGTGGACAAAAACTCTTTTTGTCTTACCCTAATTTTACCAGAAAAATACCTCCCTCCTACCCCGGGCCCGAGAAGGTCTGACATACACTTCAGCATAATGCCACCCATCTTGTGTCCTTTTGGTCTGTCCTGAGCCAGTCCTTCCACTCAAGTTAAAAGCAGGAACCAAGGTGAAAGAAAAGTGTTCTTAGATACAATGTAACAAATGCACTGCTTCCTAGAGATGCTTTTTCAAACAAAAGTCTGGCAGAGCTCAGGAATCAGAACAGAAGGTAATACAGAGTTCTACCAGGCTGCACTTGACGCTCTTGAAGTATGCTGGATGAGTCCCCACACACTTCTCCCCAACTGGGCATGTGTTTTGGCAGTCAATCTTCTGCTTAGGTTCTGCTATTTGATTTTCAAGAACTTGCTAGAGTATACAAAATTGAAAAAAAAAAATCAAGGTTTTTAATTTCCATATGTTTGGGTAAAGTCTTCGTGAGTGACCAGCTGCATTCCAAAGAGACCTGTTTGAAAGCTTGGGCAAAACGTCTGTAGAGTCAGAGAGGAAAGGGCCTCGTTCTCTTTGCATTAGTCACTCTGTAAAAGATTAATCCTAATGAGCTACTTTTTACAGGCAGGCACGCCCAGGCTTTGCATTACATACCGATGATTTCTCAATATTTAAGCCAAAATGTGTACACTCAGATGCTGATAGATATCGTCTTTCCAGAAACCATTAACCACGGTATTAACTGTAATAACTTAGTGAGGTTAAGGAATGAGGCCAAGGGGGAGTGGGGGGGCGGATTGTTCGAGTTGCTGGGGAAGTAGTTGCTCAAAGCAGTCAGTGTAAGAGAACACACTGGTGGAACTTATGTTCTAAAAACAAAACGTGAAGAAAACCCAGTCTGGTATCTTTTTGTTTCATCTGTTTCAAACTGCCATCACCTCCTCTGTGTCTTTGCTAGGTCAGTTTTCAGCAGGTAGTGCTGCTTGCTTAATTGGTTCCATCAGTTAATGGCAGCCACTGTGATGGAATCTGAAGTTTATACTCAAGAAATCAGCATGGAGACAGGACTTCCTGATACATTTGCCAAACCCCAGCAGGACAACCACATACAGGACGGATGGCTACGTTGACCTGAGTGATTGTAGCAGTTCACTCCCTTTGCACCAAGACACAGCTCCACATGTCTGGGGAGCTGGTGGGGAGGCCTGTTATTGTCATTGTATTTCCAGGAGTTAGGAGTTTATGCCTAACCATCCAATGCCGTTCTGAAATTAAATTCCATTTATATTCCATGACTGCTTTGCCTTATGAAAAGGGTTTTGTTTAATCTTATTTTTCTCAACTATCTCTTGGGACTTTCATGACTGTGGAGACTGAGAAGACAAAAAAGGTAAAAAAAAAACCAGAAGAGATTAAAAAAAAAAAATTGAGATAAAATGAAGAGGGGAAGGGAAGCAGAAAGAAGCATAAATCGAGTCAGTGATAGGGATTCAATTTAAATTGAAACTTAATAAATTTAAAAATAAATGTTAATTTTATTGAGCTATGTATATGTGTGTGTGTGTGTGTATACATAATATGTATATCATAGTGATAGGTGAGTTGACTTAAAAGCAGATCATGACATAGTCTCTTGTCTTAAAAAGCTTACATTTTAGTAGCAGAAACAAATAATATTTGCAAATATTGTTTTGTCATTAGCTTTGAATGAAACACACTACAGGCTATATCACTTTTCATTCTTCCTATAATACGTGATTAAGGACTGTTGGTATTCCCGTTTTGTCGATTAGGAATCTGAGGCTCAGAAAAATCAGTAACCCTGCCCAAGATCACACAACCAATAAAGAGGCAATCCAGAAATTAAGCACAGATCTTTTAAATTCATACTCTAGGATTATAAAATAGCGGCTCACCAAAGATACCATGAATTGGACCAGCAGTTTAGAATAAAGGCTAAACCAGAGGTAGAATGAAGTTCTTTGAGAGAACAAAGGAAGAAATAATTAATTTTAAATAGTTTCATTAGGAAGTTACTTGTTGATCCATGACTGTGTCAATGCCTTCAAGATGTTACAAGAGTTTTAAATATCAATTTAAGGTGTTTAGGTGCTATTTCAGGAACTGAGGTGCCCTCTCACCTTTCTGATTCAGGATAAAAGCCTCAGGCTCTGTGAGCATAATACTCTGCACACTTTGTTTTGCGGGAAGTAGTTGAGCAATAGATGTGTACTTGCACCTGAGGTGCACAACCTCTAAAATCAAAAAACAGGAACCAACTTGATATGGTGCTGGGACCACAAGAATTTGCAGAAGCAGCAGAGTAGCTGGCTTGTGGGCGTGCAGTCTTCCTTTCTCCATGAGAATGTAAGTAAATTCCATGAGGTCTAGGATATTCTCTACCTTGTATATCACTACAATGTCAGCAACTAAAATAGCACTCTTTAAATGTTACCAAATAAGTTAATGAGTTTAAGAAACTTCAGTGGAGAGAGCTGGCCCTCATAATAGATTCCACCAGGTAACATTACTCATTTCTTTGCTCATCCTATCTTCCATCTCAGACCTTCCTTCTGAGTTTATATTTCTTTGACTTGAAGTGTACCTTTCTGCCATTCCTTCACTGAGATTCTACTTATGATAAACTCAGTTTTTATTTTTAAGGATATTTTACTTTACCCTCAATCTGAATAATAATTAACTAATAGTCTGGTTCCATATTTGATGTTTGGCTCCTGACCCTTTTAAAGCTTCACCACTTATTCATCTTCTTCTGTCACACATCTAAGAGAGCTAATAAGAAAGCTTAGATGCTCTCACTTTTAGGGCCAACAGGAAATTCAAATCATGCAAACACTGGTCCATATGAGAGAACTCTCACCGCATCTCTAACCCCTAAGCACCATAAACTCCAGGTCATTTGCCCCTCCCTAATGTGAAACCATGGGTTGAACCTGCTTGGGAACCAGTCCTCTTTATCCAGCAAGCTTCTCTATATGAGTAATAAACCTTTCTATCTCCTCTTGATACGTGAGTGAGATTAGTTTCAACATCTGAACCAAATTTTGGGTGAGGGCAGATCTATTCCATCTTTGAGGAGTGACCACAACAATTGGTACCGTCAGCAAGGTATCTAGGCAATGACTATACCACCAGCCGTATTTCTTCTCCTGCTTCGACTTCATAATTGGCACTCCTGTCTGCTGACTAGCATGTTCTTTAAGTTGTGTTGTTGCCTCCTGGAAAGTTTTTGCTCTGAACTGAATTCGCTGAGCACACTTGATCCCAAATTGAAAGTTTGGTAATTGGTGCTTAAGGACAGGCATATGGGATAAGGGCACACCTTAAAGTGGCCCTGGGTTGTGTGCTTAGCATAGACATTTGTGTATGTGTCAGACTGAATTGTTTGTCTTGATTCCAGCATAAGCCATGACCTATGCCAGGATAAGGGGAACAACTCTTATCATGTGACTGTTGGTTTTGTGTCTCAACAAGGTATTGCTTTCCATCCTATAGAACATGGGTCCCCAACCCCCAGGCCATAGACAGGTACCAGTCCATGGCCTGTTAGGAACCAGGCCACACAGCAGGATGTGAGCAGTGGGTGAGTGATTAAAGCTTCATCCGTATTTGTAGCTGCTCTCCAGTACTAGCATCACTACCTCAGCTCCACCTCAGATCATCAAGCATTAGATTCTCATAGAATCTCATACCCGGTATCAAAAAGATTGGGGTTCACTGCTACAGGGGCTCTCAGGGAAAAGACAGATGGATACCTTGTACAATATACAGGCCAGTTGAGTGGTCACTGATATGAAGGAAGAAACTCACCATATAGCATGCTGAGGTCCACACTCCTGAAAGCAGATTGCTCACTAAAACTCTACAAAATGCCTTTGTTGTGGCTGCTGCTAATTATACCTCTGCCACCAAAAAAGATGCTGATAGTCAGTATTATAGGGATAACACTCATGACATCATCCCGTGTAACAGCCAAGTAGTTAATTCAACCATTGCCATGGGGGAGGATCCTGACACTGATGATACTAATATGAACCCTGGAAAAAGAAACTTATAAATGTGGCCAAGGTGGAGAGGACCTGTCCAAAGTTTATTCAGTCACCAGGAAACCAAGCAAAAGAAAACAAACAAACAAAAACTTCTGAATTTTAGAAACCTGGAATGTAAAACAAACAAACAAAAAAACTGATGCAAAATTTCATATATTGACCCAACTGAATATCCAAATATTCTAAAACAAGTTATAGTACAAAAAAAGAAAAAAGAATGTTGATTAGTTTTTATGCCTCTATAACATAGGTTCTGAATTAATTTTAACATCAACTGAGATATATAGGTTGAGATTTTATATATATATATATATATATATATATATATATATATATATGTAAAACTTCATGGCTTTAATCAATACTGGGGCTCAAATTACAGTTATACTTGGAGATTCCACTAAATTTAAATGAGGTACCATTTAATCTTAGGGGAGTTTACATTGAACATAAAGTAGAGCGCAAACTGGTACGACTCATCTTAACTTGGAACTATTGCCTTGCTTAAATCTCCCATAGGCGTATCACTCCCATGTTCATATCAATTTTAGGATATATCAGAGTATATGAATGCCTTAAAATACCCTATAATTTTCACAAATACTCTGACCCAGTGATAAATAAATTAAAATTAAGTCTTTGACAATTACAATTGGCTTGGCAAAAAGATCTTTACCTCCCCCCACAAGTTAAAATATATAATATGCCCAATATAAATTAAATTGGATTAAAACCTATTATACAAGACCTATTTAGAAAAAGGGTGGCTATGGCCACTGTTTTTCTATTTAAAAATCCAATTTTGTCTGTTTTCAACGTGGAAAAGATGAATAGCATCTCATGATGGATCACTGCAACTTTAATGCTGTGGCCCTCATATTTAATATTACTGAAATTACTAGCCCCATCCAATCAGCATCTGGTAAATCATGGATCCAGTCATGGATTCAGATAAATTTATTCTATGCTTGTTTCAACATCCTCTAAGTCACAGTTTGCCTTCACTTTCAAAGGAGCACAATATACCTTTTTACCTGACAATCCATGTACACTTATGTGGTAGCAGCAGAAAATTCAAACCCTATAAACACTAGATCATGCAAAGATAACTTTACCTCTGCCCTTAACTACTTTACCATCATAAGACAGTCTCCTTTCCATACTCTCTAAAACTACTTTCAGAACTATTTGGGAGTTTGCTCTCTCCATAAAGCCTCATTTTATGATGAAAAAACTTTTTGTACCCTCTTGGTGTTTGTGTGGCATCATATCTGAGCTAAATTCTGGGTGAAAAATCTATCCATCTCTATAGGTGGTTACAACAGCATACGGGTTTGGTTGGTGGCTATTTGGTTTTAATATACTGAAAGTATTATTCTATTCTCCTTTGATTTCTGCTGTCAATATAATTTTATTCTTTCAAAGGTGTTTTGTTTGTTTTTGCTTTCTTTCAGCAGCTTTTAGAAACTTTATAAAATTTTGATATTCTGAAGTTTTGCTATGATGAGTCTAGGTGTGAATTCAATTTTACTTATGTTTAAGATTACTTATACTTCCTGAATCTGATAATTCATGTTCATAGCAACTTTGGGACAACTTCTCAATTACCATTTAAATATTATCTCTTATCCATTCTCTGTGTTCTCTTCTTCTAAACTTCTTTAAGATATGTTTAACTTTCTTATTTGATTCTCTGTATCTCTTAAACTCTCTTCCATATTATCCTTCATTTTATTTTTCTATGCCGCATTAAAAAAAATAATTTCCAGAGATCTAGCTTCCTGTTTCTCAATTCTCTCTTTAGCTAGATCTATCTTTTATTTAAACAGATTATTAGTTTTATTTTTTCAGTGACTATATTTAAAATTTTTATATGTTCTATTTCCTTCTTTTCAATGACAGACTTGTCTTCTTTTTATAGTATCTTAGTTTTGTATCATGTTCTCACTGCCTTTTAAAGTTTTTAGTCATTTTAAACATAATTATCTTATTGTTTTCTATACTTCTTATGTGAGAGTAGGATGTATATAATCCTGTTACTTACATGTGATAATTTTTGTTTATAGTGATTTGTTTTCTAATGTGTTTTGTAAATTCTGAATTGAGAGCTCATTTGGAATAGAGATTAATCTCTGAGAATCATATTTAGCCCATTGAGGGTTGCATTTGCTTTATACATAGCATCACAACTTCATTTGAGATGATCCTTACTCATATCAACAGTATAACTTTAAAAGCACACATGCCTAAAGGAAAGCACAAGGTATTAATTCTCAAGTGTGTATTTTTCTCCCATTTAGAGTTTATGTTTATACAGAAAAGCATCCTTGTTTTCCTATACAGGTGGGCAAGGTTTTTAAATTTATGCTCTCTGGTTACAGATTTATAACTGGTCCCAGTTATAACTCTTTCCCTTATCAGAGCTTCTAGGTATTGCCTCCTATTGTTTACTTACTGAGATTGGTAACCTCTTCTTACTAACACTGAAGTATCAGTTCTAGTTTATTGCACTGCTTGTCAATTTTCTATCTACTTTCGAACCATGTGATTTGCCTTGACTTTCTTGTGATCTGGCCTATACATTTAAAAGTGTGTGTGTGCGTGTGTGTGCGTGTGTGCGTGTGTGTGTGCGCGTGTGCGTATATATATGTATGTATATATATTTTAACTAAAATTTCTAGGTGTTTCACCGCTGAGAGAATTTTCAAGCTATCTAGAAATGGAAGTCCTCATAAAATAATTTCCTCCCTTTGTTCCCTAGTATGTACCTAGTATACTCTGAGACTTGAGAGCACTAGAATGTGGGAAATATCAAATTTCACAGGTGTCCAAATACATTTGGCATAAATAAAAGAGTGGTATTTCTACACATTAGGTTAGACCCTTTATGCCACAAATTTCTCTGATGCAAGATGAAGGGTAGCTGTGCTGTGTTGGTATATGTGCATACTTATTCATAAATGCATATTTATTTGTGTACATAAATGGATACATATATAGACATAGATATTTCACTTTGGAAATCACTGCTTGTCAGCTTCTGATTCTCTCTTACCCAGCTGTGTTTCTTAATTACTTCTCCTGAGGGGTGACACTCATCAGAGTTCCCTAAGCAGTCTGGTTTCAGAGTAGGCAATATTTCTTTCTCTCATAGCTCCAATGCAGTGGAATCTGATCACTCCAACCCTAACCATTGTGCTCCTACATTTTGTGTGCTACTAATTAGACCAAGGGCTCAGTGTTCCTATAATAGCCATGGAGCTCCTAAGTTAATGCTTTCTTCAAGTGTCCAAGTTCTGCAGCTGAGTTTTTATTAGTTTCTGCTCACTTTCCTAAAAACTTATATTCTGAGAAAACCTAACCCTGAATCTGAATCTGCTCTACTTTACTTTGTCCAGTGTCCCACCTGGGCAAAACACCTGCCTCAATTCCTGATACGATGCTGAAGGCACCATAATCGTCATCAAGTCTCTTGGATTCTCTACCTACACAAGTTGCCCATTGACCTGGGGCCCTGAGGTCTCCTCTTAGGTAATCTGGTATGCCATACTTTCTAAGTTGTTTGTGCTAGCCATGTTATTTAGACATCAGGCCTTGCATATCTTTTCCTGTTCATGAGAGGCCTGATTAATGCTTATAACCAAGTTTCCAAGTTTCAACTATTTGTATAAGGCAAATAAAAAATGTAATCCCTATAAGTGATAAAATATATACTTATATATATATATTCTTTTTATTTTCTATTCAAAACATATAAATAGTAAATGAACTGCCAAAATATTCATCCAGGCTAATAATTTTAATATTTATTATAAGCTTGCTTTAGCTATCAATCAAAATAAAGATAAAACCTCCTTTATCTCTGAATTTTTTGGCAGTAATATAATAGATCTTTTTTCCATAATTCTTTTTATTATGAACATTCAATTTCTAGTCTCTCACCAATAAACTTAAAGTAACTATGTAAATGCTGTAATAAAAATTGGCCACTTGAAATGTACAACCTCAAGCATAGATATTCTCAATATTTTAGTAATAGGACGAAACCCTTAATTTCAGTCAGAGGACTGACTCTATGAGGGTGGTACAAATGAGAAAAAAATTCAAAAATTAGTGGGTGAGGGAATAGGATCAATTAGAATAAGGATATGGTGCCAGGAGGGTTTTAAAGAGAATGAGGGATGAGTTTTGAGAAAGCAGAGGGATGAAAACAAAATTGGAAGGAAATGAAGAAGGAGCTAGTCCAAGAAACGGAAGACATGATCTGCAAAAAAAAGCCCAGAAAGAAATGGGAAACGTTTTCAATTACCAAGACAAAGAAAGAAACTGGGCAAACGCTTCTAAAATGGCAGAAAAGAACAAAGCCCTGCTGTAGAGAATGAGGGCTGTTTTTTAGGGTAGTAGGAGGGCTGGTGTGTGGAGGTAGGATTTGGTGGAGTCCTTTGGCAGGCATTTATTCAACTGAATCTTGTAAAATTTATTTCTGGAATTTGGAATTGGAAAGTTGGATGTAACAGAATATTTAAGTAAAAAAAATCTATGTAAAATATACCAATAGCAAAAATATGAAGTCAAGTCTTATATAACTTTTAAAACATTAATCTTATTTTTCCTCAGGAAACGATTATAATTCCATCCATAACCATAAGAAAGATTAATTTGAAATTTAAAAAACCTTCCCATGCTCAAATTATTCTTAATAATCTGGAGATAGAATGTGTTCTGTGGGAGTTGGAAATAAAAATAAAGTATATAAAAGTATGCCATCAAGGAGGGAAACAGCTGAGGCCTACTTTCTTTTTATAAAAGTCGTAATATCTACTAAGCAGTTCACATAAAAGAAACATATATCTTAACATATTTGTCATCTTCAAACACATTAATCATATTCAATGCATTTTCAAATTTCACCAGATATATACTTCATAAATGTAATTCAGAAAAACTTTGCTAATTTTCACTTCCCTAATCTGCAAACCCCCAGTTCTCACAAAGAACCCCGCAGTCTCACTTCACTTCTCAGCAAAGATTTAATAGCTGAGAGCTCTATCATGTTCTCGTATTACTAAGACTTCATTATTTTTACATGCCACACTACAAGACACTTACTAATATACTATTAAGTATTATCATAAATAATTAAAATGCAACTACACTTGACAAAATGCAAGAACAAAATGTATTCTGTGTTGCAGTCAGCTTGTGTGTATGTTGGCCAGAGTGAGCTAAGCACATATTTTAAAAATAGAAAATCAATTACTAATAACCTCAGTCGGACTGCAGTGGGGCTACCTCTCATTAGTGTGAGTTAGTGAGGTCTTTTTCTGGCTCCTACCTTCCAATTAAATCATATAGTCATTATATCATTATCACTGTTAAATTGAAAAAAAAAATTGAGTACCAGTAAAGCTTTATCTTTGTGCCAACCTTTTTTCCCTTAGCTGTGTTTTTAATTCCTAGTTGATTTGGTATATCCAGCACTTTTTACCATTTTCTTCCTTGCCCCACACACTCTGAGGTAAGAATTTAATGTCCTATTAATTGGTCAACATATATTTAGAAGCACATACCATGTGGTTAGCACCATATGGAAAATGTTCAGGATATATAAGTGTAAGTAATAATTTTTGCCTTTGAGGAGTTTACAATGTAATTTTGGAAATAAGATTAGCATAAAAGGAACAAAAAAAAAAAAAGAGTGACCAGTATTAGAACACATATCAAGTTTCAAATTGTGTGGCCTTCACTCCTGAAGTTACATGTTCAAAAATCTGAATCTAGAAAGACTCCCCAGATTCTATGAACCTGAATTAAGTGTCAACCATATGTTCTCTCCTAGCATCCTGCATCGACTCTGTCAAAAATTGCCCATTTACATAGCAATAATGGAATCCATGTAATGTAATGTAACAGCCCTCACCAGACCATACATGTCCTGAGGACAGGGGCTGTTTTCCCTCTCATGGAAAGCCAGGTACAGAAAGCGTTGGGGAATATGAGGTACTGTGAGGTTGGAGATGTGATTGGGGCTGAACCCACAGGCCTACTCTGCAGCCCTGTTACAGTTTGGCCTTCATACTCAGAGCAATGGGAGGCCAGAGAAGGCTTTGAAGCAGGGAAATGACATGAGCAGAGTCAAGGTTTGAAAAGAGCCCCCCCATCCACAGCGTATTGAAGAGTAGAGTAAAAATGAATGCAGGGAGCTCAGATAATTTGAAATAAACATTTAGTTAAGTGAGGAGGGACAGCCAAAATTAACATGTGTTTGTGCTGTGATTTACCCAAATTTGGGTAATAGCCAAATTTTCTTGGCCGGTAACATAGAAGTGTGGTTATTGCTCTGTTGTTATGAATCACCTCATTATTTCTGAAGGTAAACAACTTAAGTTACATTACTATCACTTTTGATAATCTTTGATAGTCTGTAGTATCCATGTTAAAAGTATAGTATCTGGAGTAATATATTAAAAGTGGTTATAGATATTGAAACAAATTAAAGGTAATACAGAAATATCTTCAAAAAGTTTTACTTACCCTCCTAGCTGGTGGCTCTGCTCAGATTTCAAATGAAACATTTTGTTTTAGCAATTATTAGTTGCTACTTTTTCTATGTGTGCAGTTCAAATTGACTTTTTAAATGATAATTTGCCATCCACTTTGTTGAGGTACATGAGATTGTCCAATCACTATACAAGCAAGTAAAATGAGGTCGAGCCTGAGATTCCCACAGTAAACTGTAGGAATTACTTTGGATTTCTAGGATCTATAGTTCTGGGCCAGGAGTGGAATAGAGGATAGCATGAAGTTTTTCTGGATTGCAGCTAATTCCAACTGATCATAGCAAGAACAATGGTTTTCTCCTCAAGTTACTTTCTCTGCTTTAAACCTTTCATTGGCTCTCCATTGCTCTTTGGATCACTTCCAAAGCTTTAATAGGGTCTGCCAAGCCTTGCATGGACTGGCTGCCTCCTACCAATCATTCCAGCTTCCTTTCACACCTTTCTCCCCAGGTGTTGAGGTACACAGGTCTTCTGTAAGTTCCTTGACTGTGCCCTTCTTCCTTTGCCAAAGACGTTTGACCTCTTTCTAAACTGTGTCTGGAATGCTCCCTATTGCGTTCCCATCCCCACTTCTGTCTTTGGTTGTTTAAATGATTCCCACAGTTTTTTTAAATTCTTACTTCGATAAATACTTTTTCAGATAAGCCATCCCTGAGATCTTCACCCCGCTACTTCCACCTCAGACTAGGTAAAACTCGCTCATTTTATGCCCACATAGCACTTTATAATTATCCTTCACAATACTCACACATGTACTTTTAACTGATTTCTTTACATCATTATTTGATGGATGCCTTCCTCTCATCAAATTGTGGGCTCTGTGGAGATAGTAAGCATGTCTTTTTTTGTGTGCAACATTATATCCCTAGAGGTTAGCATAGTACCTGATGCATAGCAGGTGCTCAATAAACATTTTTTTTAAAAAAATAAATGACTAAGTGAATAGATATATAACTATAATAATAATCTGTTTCTTAAATTTTTTTCTTTCCATGGTCTCACAAGCATTTGCTCAAGCTTGGGTTATTCTTTGTGTTTCATTGTGGGACACCTCCTCTCTGAGTGTTGTTCTAGATGCTCCCACTGCCTTAAATAGACTAACCAGTGAGGCACAGGCTTATTTCCGGGAAGTCCTATAGAAACCCACAGGGGAAATATTTCAGCTTCCCATCATGCTCTCTTGCAGCTGAGAGGAGACAATAAAACAAAAATGTTAAAGGGCCAAGAGGCCCTAAAGAGATCTCAGATGCACTAGACCTCTGGCTCATTCTCTGCCACTTAAAAGAGATACTCTGGACATTATGAGCTTATATTTTTCTAGATAAAAAGGTGAGATTTAAAGGGAGCTGGCTTCATGTAAAAATAGCAACTGCACTAAAAAACATGGAAAATAAGACAGTCATAAATTCACTTAGAATTTTATCTCCCAGGCTTTTCTAGTGGGATTTCTAGAAACATAAATAGTGTGGATATTGCTCACAACTTTGGAGAAGCACGATTTCTTTCTCTTGTTCCCTGTGCTGTGTATGTGAGCCTCTTATCATCCTCATAAAGAGACATTACTGAAGAGTAAATATAACCTTTGTCTACTTCTGCATTCCTTTTAAATTTATTCTTACCGTTCTTTGCATGAAAGTGGACACTGGCAGTGGGGACAGAAAGATTTGCAGCAGGTGGTCCCTGGGGAATGGAGAAAGGCAACAGGTCATTAGAAGCAAGGACGGTTTAAGTCATGACTTGACCTGTGGTTGGTTTCGTGGGCCAGAGTTCCCGCAATTCCTCTGGCTTCTGGTTGTCACAGGCACAGCCCTGGAAGCCGTGACCGTGTGGTCCCAGTGAGAGTAAAGAGGGACTGACTCCAGCAGCATCAGCTGTAGGAATGCAAACAAGCTCTCAGGGGTGGAAGCAGCAAAGGCAGCCAGGGGCCTACTGAGGGACTTGTTTTTTGTCCTCTTTAAAATTGCAATAAAATGGTAGAAAGTAGTTTTGAAGCCTCCTTTGAACAATTTTATTGTCTGTTCCCTTTGCCACAGGAGGGTAAAGTTGATAAACTGCTAAATAATCAACTTTTGTATATTTTATTCGAAAACTTTAAAATTTTAAATACTCACTTTATGGCCCTGATAAAGCATGACAGGAACTCAGTGCTGGGCTCCGTGTGCTCCTCTAGTGGGTGGATTTGATATACTTGCTTTACTAGCATGCAAAGGGACTGTCACTGGCCTGGATTCCACCCCCCGGGCCCATGACTCACAGATTGGAGAGAGCTACTACTCCTGGGAAGCAATAACTCTACATATTTCCAGGGAAGAGGCTGAGCCCAAGATAGAAGTGGAATCTTGTCTTTTTGTGTCAATTAGGGGAATAAATCATATTTATTGAGAAAGAACCACACAGATGAAAGTGAATCCCAGATGCGGGTGGAAGGAGCCCCACAACATAATTATTTAACATTTTAGATTATTTATGTATTTTTTGAAGATAGGAATTGTGTCTTATTCATCTTTACATTCCCAATGCTTTGTGCAGTGCTTGGCACATAGTAGGTGCTCAATAGACACTTGTTTGATGAATAACTGAACAAACTGAATAAACTTCAGATGGAATTGGCTTCTATATTGGTGTCATAGGTTTCTTATAAGGAAGTACCAAAAACTGCCTGACTGAAACCACAGAAATGTGTTATCTCACGGTTCTGGAGGCTGTATGTCTGAGATCAAGGTGTCTGTCATCAAGTTCATGCTCCCTTTGAAGATGCCAGGGAAGGATCTATTCCAGGCCTCTCTCTTAGCTTCTAGTGGTTCCCTGGTTTGTGACAGTGTAACTCCACTTTTTGCATAGCGTTCTTGCCTTGTGCATGTCAGTCTCCAAATTTCTCCTTTTTACAAGGACATCAGCCATATTAAATTAAGGGCCCACCCTACGCCAGTATGACTTCATCTTACTTTAACTAATTACATCTGCGATGATTCTATTTCCAAATACGGTCACATTCTAAGGCTGTGGAGTTTAGTGCTTCAACATGCGGATTTTGTGGGAGGACACAATTCAACCTATAACACCTTTTTTCTTGTACCGTGAATACACTTAAAAGTCAGATTTTATGATACAAATATTCAAAGAACACTCCTTTTTTAGGTGCTTTCCCGGATGTCAAGAGGAGTATGTTCCAGACTCAGCTCAGCCATTAACTATGAGGTGAACATAAACAAAGGTTTCATTTAAGTTAATAAGGAGGCTGGGAAAAAGTTTACATCTAGGGGCTTTTTTTTAGCTCAAATAGTCTATGATTTTCTTAGCCATCCATTCTTATATGGCCTTTCCATGATGTTCCTTGCTTTCTATTACACATTTTGATTAGACTTTTGGAATTCTATATCAATTGAGTCCTGTGATGTTTCTTCAAAGAATTCAAGAGCTTAGAGCTCCTGTTTCAAAGAGGCCAATTCATAAAGTCAGAGACCATGTCTGTTTCTCTTATTGCTGAATTTCAATAGCTAATATAATGCCTGGTACTTGATACTCAATAATAGTAAACACTCAATAAATATGTGCTAGATAAATATTGAATGAATGAATGTACTTATTCCAATATTATTTCCATAAATTTGTCAGCTATATTCAACTCCATACATTTTTAAATCTTTCTTTCTCAGTATTCACATTTACCTGTAAGTACCAATCCCAGTATGACTTTAGAGCCCAAAAGTCCCATGTTCAATGTTCACAAATTGATGGTTTTCTATAGACAAAATCATTTCAAGATATCTAAGGGATTATATGGAAAATTTGGGGCATTGTGAAGAAATAGAGACATAGGAAACACAGTCATTGTATAAAAAAAGGCAGGAAAGTTGTAAATATTCTTCAGTACAATCTAATGAAGAAAATTAGACCTTCCTATGGACTTTCCTTAATACATTTGAGAATCTATATTTCTATATATTTCAGATTATTTTATGTAATGGGAGACCCATGTATACAGAAAATAAAAAAGCCTGGTAGATGCTGAGAGTATAAAAAATAATTTCTGTATTATTATGATGTTTGAGCACAGTGGATCATGTACGGTCCTTAATGAGAAGTATGTGTAAAAAGCCAAGAAAAGTTTGTGAATAGTAAAAAGTATAAAATTTTCTTGAGTTATTATTATTTAAGACTCTAAAGAGAATTGGTCTTTTACATTATTTTAGGGGCTTTGACATTTCTTAATTTTCAAGGCTTGAGATTCAAACTTGTCCTAGCAAAATGGAGTGAGACATTCTATTCCTGAAACTCCTATGTCACATCTGGCTAAGCCAAGAGGTCTCTGTACTGCCCCACCAATCCCACTGCCAACAACGGGTCTTTTAGAGGAGGACGTAACCTGCTAACAGCAATAATAGGCAAAATTTATGAAGTAACCTAATTCTAAAAGCATTTTAATAATTTGAGGGAGTATTCTGAGTTAGGGGAAGAAAAACCAAGGGGTATTTCATTCCTTCTATTTCCACCTAACCCAAGTAACTCCTTGCTAGTCAAACTGCAACAAGCCATTAGCCTGGAAGGGGGAAACTGTTTGAAAAATCCTACGGGGCACAGAGGTGGCTTCATCTTACAGAACAGTAAATGGAACAGGACCCTTCCAATGACAATGTTAGAAAATTATATCTAGTTTAATTTTTCTCCTACATCCTGGTTTCATTTATGAGACTGTTCACTTCTCCAGGGCTGTAGTCGAAATCAGGAAAGCCTTTCTGCCAAAGAAGAAAAGGTTTCCATTTGACAGTAATACTGTTCAGAGTGATTGATTTAAAAGTGCTGAACTCATATTCAGAGTCTGAAATCCAGGAACTGCCAGCTGGGCTGGGATTCAAAATTACAAGGATGGAGAGAGTTTCTGAGTTCTGATGCATTAAGCAGTGGGGGCAATTGCTTTTCTCACCTATCTCACAAGGGATGAAGAAAGGGAAACATTTAAGAATTAAGAAAAGAAATCTTAGGACTGTTGAGTTACTACATCTTGCTCTGCTAGAGGCAAAATCATAGTTTGCATGTAGTAGGGAAACTTTGGTGAGCAATTTAATAAATCTTTTGGTAACTATAAATTATTTGAAAGGGGAGCTGGAGAAGACAAAAATAAATAATAGAGGAATAAAACCATGTAGACTAGTTACTTTACTATGGCTGCACTTACTAAATATATAGGTCTTTGAGAGCATAATAGACCTATTTAAAAGAAGCAAAGCATTTCTAGGGTGTCAACTAAAAGGAGTTGGTCTAATGGAAAAAAAATATCTTTTGACTGCTCTGCAAGAAACAATAAGCACAAACAATGGTGCTGGGAGATTAAGACATATAATGGTAACTTACTCTTTCAATTTGTGTACTGTGGTTTTTAACAGATGGATTTATCGGTGGTTTGCTGTTTCTTCTTTTCTTCTTAACGCGTGCCGAGCTATTTCCTTGCATGTCATTTTAAATAAAAATATTTTTAAAGGGGACATGATGTTAAAGGAGATGTATAAATAAGACAAGTGTTAATTATGGTGTCTAAAAAGAATGTCTTTATCCTGTAAATCGCAGCACGATGGCTTACACAGGGAATGAGAGAGCTCCATTCGGAAGTTGCACTTTCCATCAAGTCACAGAGAGTACATCTGGGCAATAAGTGATCAGAAGGTACTGTACCGTGTAACTTGTACAATGTTCATAAGAGAAATTAATGAAGAAATAAACATTCTCTGATGGACGAGCTGGCAAAAATGTATCTCAGAAAAATGCCTTCTTCTTTAGCTGGGGAGAATGGCACAGAAGTGACATCTCTTTGAACAGTGTGCCTGGTCTCAGAGAGATTAATGCTTGGAAAGTAATCTTAGTGCCTGATCTGAGAGCCTTGACATAGGCCGCATCCCTGTGGCTGTCAGTGGGGGATCTGCCTGTGGCAAGGATGCAAGATCAAGCTATTCTCTCACCTCTGGTCACTAAGCCACCAACCTACTTGCAATTTTCAGAGACCTAAGTATTGATTTCTATCCACAGACAGTTGTTCGTGGGCCCTCATTCTGAATAGAAGTAACCCTACAAGCTCGAAAGTCTGTAAAGAAAGATGACTTTTTAAAAAGAAGTGCTCAGAGAATGATAATGTCAGTTGTTGTCCTCTGAACTTTAGTTGGGTAGTACTGAAGTGTTCAGAGTCAGTTTTGATGAGCTGACTTAACAATGAATATCACCGGAAACACCATTCTCATGAAGCCCACTTCCTGGGCAGGCATACATGATGGTTCACTATCCCATGACAGTGAGTCTACCCTCTGTGCTGTGGTCTTTAAGATTCTCATTAATAAGACTATGTTTCCGATTCATAATTATGTCCCATTTCCAAATGGAAATATTTCTATTTTTTCTTGCTTTCTGCATCATCTCTGGCTTCTCCTACCCTCATTGTTATTTTCCTGTCCAAAGTTTTGTGCATACTGCTTCTTCTTTGGTCTTACCTTTACTTTCCTCTCTGAGCATACATTTCCAACCATTGTATAAGGAATAAATAAAGCCCCTGTTTCTTGGTGAAGCTTTCCCAACTGCTCCTTCCCCTGATGATTTCTCCATTTTTTGAAGTTTTGGCTTTAGAACTTGATAGCACACTGAATAAATTTTCTTGTAATCATTTCATTTCTGTTCCTACTACTTTCCAAAGCAGGCCTAAGCCTTTTGAGGTCAGAGACAGTTTTATATAAGGACATTGTAGTTTATGTAAATATTTATAGTAGGCAATTTGAAATAGAGCTACTTAAAATCTTAACAACTCTTCACTTTAAGCACAAAATTAAAAATAATCATTTAAAAATTAATTTATAATTTAAAAAATTATTAAGACATAATTTCAAAGTTTTATGCTTAGCCTTATGACAGCATTTCTTTAGCTGCTAAACAGAAGTATTCTTTTTTCGTCAGTATCATTTGAGCCATGTTTCTATTTATCCAAAATAAAATTTTTAAAGTTGTTTTGGTAACTATTCTGTGGTTATTTTCATTTTAATGTAATTATAATTTTCACATTACGTCTATTAAGAGTGAGTTCAACATTTGTCAGTATTAGTGCTAATAATTAGTACTAAAATGTGCCCCAAATAAAGAACATTGAATTGGAAGTTAGATTTGTTAAAATACTCAGGAAGCCAGACTGCCACCATGATATGCAATGAATTATTTAGGCCAAAATCTTCCATGAAATTATAGAGCATGGCGAACAACAACAACAACAAAAGCAACATTTAAATAAATACATTTTAGGATCCTCAAAAACTTTGAAATAATTCAGTTAAAAGTGACTTAAAAAAACAAACAAAAAGAAATTCACCAAATCTGTCTCAACGTTATAATGGTCCTAAATTTATAAATGAATTCTGGTATGAAATCCCCCTGCTTTATATTTATTACATTAATTATGTAAATTCTGAGTTCTAAAGATTCACACACACACACCTTCCTTTTGTTATGTTCTTCCTTATAACATAAGGTTTCCATATAAAATACAGGATCCCAAATTAAATTTGAATTTCAGAGAAACAACAAAGAAATTATTGGTATAAGTTTTTCCTAAGTATTGCATGATACTTACTTATAAGAAAAATAAAATTAATTGTTTAACTGAGTGTCCTCTATTTTAGAAACTAGCTGGATTATTTATAGTAATTTAAAACCAATCCGTGTGTGTATTTCTTTAGGATGAAAAAATCCTTAAGCTATCTCTCATAATGACGTAATTTTCAGAGACTGAGTTCTGATCGTTGTTCTCAGATGTAATTATGGTTTGACATTGTATAGCCTTTGAAGAGCACTGTTGGATGAGAATTTCCCCCCCTCCAACTCTCGCTCTCTCCCTCTGTGCTTTTCCTTTCCCTCCATCACCACCACTGAGATGGGCACATAGTAGATACACAACATCTTCTCTAAGCCCTTCTGGCTAAGATCACTCTGTCTTCCATCTCTGTTCCAAGTGCATTTTGCGTTTTTCCTTGGGCACTAATTCATATATCTAACAAATATTTAGTGAGCACTTACTGTGAGTCAAACACTGTTCTCGGTGTAGGAGACTAGGACCTTGCTTTTATGAGTTTATATTCAAGTCACAAAATAAAAGAAATAATTTAAAAAGAACAGAGTTTATGTGGGGTGATAAAAAAAAATCTGAAGATAAATAAAGCAGGATTAAAGGGGATAAAGGTGGCAGTGGGGGAGTAGAGTTATTTTGTGGAGGATCATCAGGGAAGATCACTTCGATAAAGTTACATTGTTGTAGACACCAAGAGTGTGAGCCACACAGGTATCTGGGATACGAATATTCAAGCAAAGGGAACCACAAAGGCAACAGCCTGAGGTAGGAGAGTGCTTATCACATTCTGTGAGAGGCAAGAAAGCCAATGTGCCTGAAATGGAGACAGCAAGGCAGGGAGGAAGGGAGAATAAGACAAAGAGGTAGTTTGAGGCTACGTTCCAATTATTTCTGAGCAAATAATACCTGAAATGCAAAACAATAAACTCCTTTAGGGCAAGGACTACTACTCCGGGAATCTGGACAATATTGTTTGGATGTGAAAGTGATCTGGCTGGGACATACATCTCTCCAAGGATTATAACTTTGATTTGGCAGAAGGAAGGGCTGGGAGTTGTACTTCTTCCCTCACTGAGACATTTGATTTCCTCCTAAAAATGAAAGCTTAAAAGATTACAGCAGGCTTTTCTTACATCTAGGAGAAATGGACTTTGTCGGGAGCCACATCAGCAGGTGCATTTTTGGGCTAAAATGGCCAAGGGAATTCTTGCTCCAGTGTCACTGGTAGTCTTTGTTTGTTTGTTGTTGTTGTTGTTGTTGTTGTTGTTTTAACTATGCCTCAAGTGCTGCCTATACATAGTAAGTTAGAAATAAATGTTTCCTAAACTCAGTTGTTGAACCACTCAGTCTATGATTCTTTACTTCTGTTCCTTAGGCTGATGTTATTTGCAAACTTCCAAAAGTCTCATCAGTTCAGTAAGGATGTAAGTTCCCTAATTTCCCCTGTCTCACGCAGTTCATTTGTTGACTTGTTCTCCCAGATGTGACATTTTCCAAGTTTCTTCCAATTTTTTAATTCATATTGCTTCATACGACCATCATGAATGGTCACTAGTGATACTTTCTTTAACCCAATTCCTTTCTTACTACACCGTTGTCACTGCAGATGATACTGCTAATACATAACCCCAATATATCAATTTGTTCTTATATCTCCTGCTCATTACAATAAGCACAATTTGACTACAGAAACAAATAAAATTTTAGCCCTATCTGGCATTTATTTTGTGCATGGTTGCAAAATTCAAAGTCCTGAATGCCCGTATCAAGATAACTCTCCTTAATCTATTGATGATCTTTTTCTTCTCTCCTCAAGATACCTATTGAATCCTCATGTTCTTTATTGCAAACTCCAATGTCCCAGCCTTTGAATTGGAAGTGTCTAGAATACACCCACAACTTGTCTTTGCTACCCCTTTCACTCCTTTCTAGTCAAACTTCTTTTAATTTCTCCCTTATACAGAATTCTTTTTCTTCTCTTCATTTTGTGGGAGCTCAATACAGATTGAGTGACTAGTTTGTATGTGTCACACTGTCTCACTTTCTCCATTTAAAAATTTCCTCAAGCACCACTTCCTTGCAGATACCTATTTTGATGAACTATCTCTCCAAAGCCATTGTCAACACATTTACTCATATTTGTCAAATGTGCTGAAAGTTACAAACAAAAGATGAGATGGGGTAAGGTGATCAGAGTTAATTATCAGAAAGTCCTTCATTAAATTGAAGGCAATGAATGTTCTATTTAAATCTGAATACACATTGTGAGTCACAAAATCTCTACTTCCTAAGTTTCCTGATCTGTCTCACATGACAGATGTTCAGCAGATACATTTTCAAAAAGCCACCATGTCTATAATCCACAAAGCTTTTTCTCTTTTGGTAACATTAGTAAAAGAAAAACACATTTATTTTCCTTGCTAAGCTTAAAATAACAACAGGCAAAGCGATCTAAGGTTTCTTCCTGCCCTGCCTTGCCTCTCTTTCTCTTTTAGCTGAATTATAGTCTTATTTCTACTTTCAATCAAAATTAAGACGAACGGTTACCTTCGAGTATAAAATGGAGAGGGCCAGGTTGGGATTTGGGCAGTTCAAAAGTTTTTCCCAGTGGCTGATCTTTTCATTACTGGAAACATGGTCTTCACATGTATTTATTCTTCTGCCCCATGTGGATGTTCCCCTAAACCATTTCGTAGTTCTCCTCCTTTCTGTGTTTTTCCCTAAATTCTACTATGGCAGTCTGGGCATGCATCCAACCTCAGTAAATGAAAGCCTCTTCATGCAGCCCAGTTATAGCACAGCATACCAGCAGTTAAATGCTGTCTTTCCTGTCTCACATCCAAATGTTAGCATATACAGTATCAATAAGCTGTTCCTTTCATCTTCTCGACACTGTGGAGGTGTTTATATTTGCATGGGACATTTAAGCAATTCCAGCCAATGGGCTTTTACATTGGGCTAGGCCCCAGGCAGGCAGCAGCCTCAATTGGAAACAGGAGCTGAAAATGCTCTTGGTAAAACTCTGCCTCTGCCCAAATCTAGCTGTCTAACTCAGTGCCTGACCTTCCTGAGAAAGGTCGCCCTCAGGATTATGGGACAGTTTGATAAGCTGGAATATACTAATTTATTGGCCATTAAAAAAAAAAGAGGAAATTTTATTGTAGATCACTCTGCTTTCTTGAAAACTTTTTTTTTATAATTAAAAACATCTGGAAGACATTTTAATATATCATAAACAAGAGGAAATCCAAAGCACGTGACTTCTAAGAAAATGATGCAAATAGAATTCTTTGCCAAAATTTACTGTAATCTTTTTTTTTTCTTCTTCCGGGGTGGGTGTTTGAAGGTGGGGGAGTCAAAAAAGGAGGACAATGAGAATAACATAAAGAATTCTGCAGAGAAAACAGTTATTTCAAAATTAGTCTAATGCTATTTTTGGCCAGTGTTAGAAGACATTACACACTGGCAGAGCCTCTGAAATAAATTTGGTTTCTTTTTAAAAATTAGTCATTTTACTGGTAATTTTCTTTCTGAAATGGACAAATAATTAAATAAACACAAACTAAATTAGGAGGTTGCAATAAGAAGTAGAACCAGAAAGGAACATCTTCCAGAGTGTACTTAGGTAAAGTACAAGCTATTTGCTTGGTGTTTCTTCTTCCTTTCTGTATCCATCTTTTATTTGGATAACAGCATAATAGGGTTACATGCAGTTCTAATAGCTATCACCTAAAACTGATGCCTGCGTATGATATAGTAAATGTTTCCCAATTTGTTCTTCATTAGATAGGACATAAGCTAGCTCACAAGGTTAATGATGTATTTCGAGGACTTTTTTCTTCAGTTAACCCAGGAGAAAAAAGAAAAATAATCATTAATCTCAGGAATTGAGTTCTCTTAATATTGTGGGTAACGCACCACCCACGGACAGTTCCACCCCTCCATAACACAGACCTAAGAGTAACAATGTGGCCAGTTACCTTATTTGGCTTCCAGTTCTTGAATGTACACATAATAATTCCAAAAAAAATAACGATGTGCTTTGTTTGGTGCAGAGTGTATTTTTATGTAAATAATTTATAAAAACTCATTGAACTGATATAAATCTGTAATTACACAAAGTATGTGAAGGAATCATTGGTATATTATAAGATGTAGGAAACATTTTTCTGAATAAATTCCAAATTTGGTGTTGTAACGAAACATGTGAACTAAAGGAAGACAAACCTGTATTCTAATTGCAGCTTCACACTTTACGGCAATGACTTCTGAATTTCAAGTTCTTCACCTCAAAACCAGGAAAATATTATTTATATTTTCTAAGAATTAAGTGAGATAATACTTATATATAAATAATCTGGCACAGTTTCTGGGATATAATAGGACATTGAGTAATGGCTGTTATTATTATTATTGGTATTAATTTTATTATTATCCAAATAATTCTATGAAGAACCAGCTGGTCGCAAAACTTTTCGTTTGCTTGTTCTCATTCTCTTTTTAGAGGGGGTACTGTTCTGGTTTGCCTCTTTCTGCTCAAGAAGTTGATCAATTGATTGAATTATTAGTTCATCCCTTTCTTGTATTTCACCCTGTAGGTATGGGCTCTGACTCTACCCCTCTAGGCCTTGAGGCAGACAAATTAGAAGCCTTAGATCCATTCATTGAATGCCAGACATTGTGAGAGATGCTAAAGATAAGAAATAAGTGAGATAAGCTTCCTCCTTGGCTAGGGGAGCTAGAGCTGCATTTGTCTCTCTCAGCACAAGTAAAAGTATAAACAGTTGGCCAACTAAGACAATCATCACCTGTTGCCTCTGGGAGTTGAAGGGTGGGTCACAGATTAAGGTATACTTTGATGCAACGTAAAAGACTGAAATAAAATCCATAAACATCACTATTTGGAGTTCTATTTTAAAATATCTATAAGAAAAAAATTTATAGAAAAATGTTGTGAATCAATTAAGTAATTTAACCAACATATAAACCCAATTTAGGAAGTTTATATTTTCCAATTTTTTGGAGTTAGATATAAGGACGTCAAAGGTGAAGAGCAAGATATCTGAAGAGTATGCTCACTGAAATCAGAGATACGTGGCTCTATATTCCAATTCTATAATTTTCCAACATGAAGCATTGAGCAAGTTCTATAACCTTTCTTGGCTTTAGTTTCCTCACCAGCAAAATTAAAATAACATATTTGGAGTTGTGAGAATTAGTGGTAATTTATGTTTAGAATTTGGCAGATGGGTAGTGCTTAGTAAGAGGTATCGATTATTATTGACCATTGTGTTATCATCATTAAGAAGGCCAAAGGTCTTATGTAATTTACAAATCACTTTCCCTGCAATGAAAATATAATTAATATCATTTATAAATTTATACATTTCTCTTAGTGTTCGGTCATTGGCCTTAAAGATAAATTGCAACAATATTAAAAAAAAAACATACCTTATATACCATAATATGTATTGGAGGTTAGGATTATTTACTATATTCTAAGAAATTTAGGGAAATAATAGAGTCGTTGTTTTATAAAATTTATGTTAAACTAATGTAAAAAAATAATCATTTAAAACCAATATCTGAAATGGATGATAGTGGATTATATTTACTGCTCTTCAGACTTCTCTGTCCTCTATAGGAACACAGAGCAACAGCCTGAATAATACTTAGCTACAGATTAAGTTAATTAGCAGACTTTTATTATGAAAGAAATGAAGGCTAATTTGCATTGACTAGTTTAAACAACAGTCTTATAACGACACTAATCTGAGAAAATTATACACAGAGATGAAAGGGGACTAGAATAAGATAATGCTTTTTTCTTTTCATATTCATATTTCAGAATCGTGATGTCTGAATCATTAAATATGTTGTCAGATGGTTTAATGGACCTTGCTGTTTTGTTTTAACACTAAATACCTCCCCCCCCAAAAAATAGTTATAGAATCTACACTTTGAAACAGCCCAAAGCCATTAATTGTTAGCTACACAAGAGGCATAAAGAATATTAAAACTTTCCATGAGAGAGGTATGTTTAGTAGACCATGGATTTCATCAGAAATATTGCTATAAGAACTATGATATAACAAAAATTAAAGCAATTAACTGAAGATAAAATGTTGATATCATCAAAAATGCACTGTATTAAGAGAAGAATATGGGAAAGCAAAATAATATGTACATATATATTACATATATAAAATATTAATAGCTGATTCACCAATTCTATTTAAGCTTGGCATGTTATCTATTGCTTTTATGGGATTCAGAAATGTCTTTTTCTCTTTTTGGATCTTGGCTTATGGTGTTATTCTTTAGATTGCACTATCTACTCATATGATTTACCAACTTTTGTATTGTCAACCAGTCTGTGTACATACCTTTTGAAGAGACATTTAGCTTTTGCTGGTGGAGTCATTTCTAGATGAGGGAATAAAACAAAGGAGAAACTTCTTAGTGTAATGCTAAGAAATAAATAAAAACTAAAATAAACCAAACTACTCTCCAGAAATTAGAACACAATAAATATGCTCAATGACCATTAACCATAACCTTAGGCACTTAAGGATGTCAACCATCATCTAACAGATTAAAAAAAAAAAAAGGGTAAACAAATGCTTAGAAATGTTACTCACACTGCCCATGTTAAAGTATTACTACTGTAAGAGGTCATCAGTAAATTTTAAAACAGTGCCCTATTATTCTTTCTCTGTGCTCAGTTACTGATGCTATCTGCCAAGCTATAGTCAAACTCTGTAAATAAATAAACCAATAAAACCCCTGGGAAAAAGACCTTAATCTATAACAGTGATTTCATAGCTTGAAAAAAAAAAAACTTTGCAAAATAAACTTTTGCAAATAATACTAGGAAGAGTATTTATTCTTTTACTTATGGTACTGATAACAAACAAACAAACAAACAGGCAGTGCGGTTCCTTAATTTGACAGAATGATGTAGAGCCAAACTGGGTGTTAGTGTTGTTCTGGAGAATAATATAGACTTGATCTCTGTCCCCATAGAGCTTATAGTCCAGTGTAATATTCCTTAATATCCTTCCTTTTACACCCACAGGAGATGGATATTTACCAATCATCTAACAGGACAAACTCTGCCTATAATGTAAAGGGCAAGAGTGTGCATGGTAGGAAATAATGTTGGAGCGGTAGGACATCTGAAGTTTTGGACATAAACCTCATCTTAGTAGTTGTTCTCAATTTCCTAATGAATAATATTACAAATGAGATAAAATTCTAATTTCTTCCTGTATTGTAAGGTTACAAAAAATGAAAACATACCAGATAATTTTAAGAGGAAATATGTTACATAAATCTTAGGTGTTCACATTCATATCAGATTACTCAACGCATTATGATTGTATGGCCATTATACTCAAGAAAAGGCTCATCATGGTCCTGCCCACTTCTAAAAAAGAAAAGATAGTATATGCACTAGAAATCTTAATAAAAGGCAGAGAATGATACCGATAATGTGACTATAAAAGTAAACTGCTCTGAGATTCATTCCTAAGATGATGGGAAAAGATCATTTCAACTGGAGAAGTGAGCATTGGACTGATCCATGACATATAGGTAAGATTTATGGGTGTGGAAATGACAAAGGAGAGTCCAGGCTGAAAAAAAATAAGCATAGCGTCAAAACTCACCCCCGCCCCCCTTTCGTCAGTTAGGCAGTTTATCCTCCAGATTTTCTTAAGTACTTATAAATCAAGCTCAAGCTAGAAGCTCAGGATGCTGAGGCCTTGGTGGGAACACTGATGAAGAGGCTGAAGTGGGATTGGGGGACCGGGTTATGGCTAATATTGACTGAAAATTAATGACTCTTCACTTTGGTAAGCAAGTTAAAAATCAATGAAAACTTTTGACTAAGATCACAGCTGGTCCTTAGGAAGATTAATTTAGCAACATATTGCTTAATTGGTTAGAGATAAGGAAAAATCTGACAAAAAAAAACTGGCCAGGAACAAAGGAAATGATAAGATTTGGAGTGATCTAAATGTTAGAAGACTTGATAGTGGAATGAATTTAGGTGACGAGGAAAAGAAAACAGTGCAAAAGTACCCCAAAGTTTCAAGGTCAGGTGACTGAGTGTGCTATTTAATAATCATTTTTTTAGAGAGAGAGAGAGAGAGAGAGAGAGAGAGAGAGAGAGAGAGAGAGAGGAGAAAAGACATTATTTAATAATCAACGTTCAGAGAGAGAGAGATAAGAAAAGAAAGAAGGAAAGAAGGAGAAAGGGGGACAGAGAGAGAGAGAAAGAAAGAAAGAAAGAAAGAAAGAAAGAAAGAAAGAAAGAAAGAAAGAAAGAAAGAAAGAAAGAAAGAAAGAAAGAAAGAAAGAAAGAAAGAAAACAAAGCCTTGGTTTGTAGCATTTGCCATTATCTGTAGTATAAATGTTCCCACTATGGTCAGCCTTGGAGTTGGGAAGAGATACACGCAGTGAGCCCTCACAGACTGGTAAGAGCCAGCTCTAGCAAGCACATCACTGCCAGTGATGGACAAAGAGGAGTGAAGAGGGGATTTGAGAAGGGAGCTGGGTACTTCACTTTGAATACATAGAATTTAAAGTGATTAGTGGGAATATCTAAATGACAACATTCAACGAACAGTTGGAAATGCTTAAGTCTAGTGCAGTGGAGAAGTCGGCTATTTAGGGGTCATCTACATAGAAACGATATTAATAGTAAATAAAATTACCTAAGGAGAGAGTTCAGAGAGAAAAAAGTAGAGCCAATGACAGAATCTTAGAAAAAAGTATCTGTACTTGGGGAGCGAGAAGAGACAGAAAAAGAACAGATTAGCAAGGTAGGGGGCAGGTCCAAAGAGTACCCCATTTTACAAACCAATAAAAAATATTTTAAGAAGGTTCGGTTGAAGTGTCAAGGGTGGCAGGGAGATCAGGGATAATTAAATTGAAATAAAAGTCTTTGAGATGAGTCCCTTTAGGATATTGGGACCCTGGAGGAAGCAGTTTCAGCAGAGTTGTGGGTTGAGAGAGAGTTGGGGTGATGTATATCTTCTCATTTCCCCAATATATTTAGCAAAGGGAATGAAAAAAAATGAAATGGTAGCATCTCTTTTTTTTTTCTTTCTTTTTTTGAGCTATTATTATTTCACTGGAAAGTTAGCTGCAACATTAGAATAAAATAACACTCTCATAGGCCTTACTAGGATAAAAACTGACTTTAAAGTCAAAAGCTTGCAAGCTCCAACAGACCCTCGAGCTGCCCATTATTTGCCATGAGCCTCGCTTAGTCAGACCAGTTGGAGAAAAAAAGACTCTCATGGATAGCTGTGACCAAGCAAACGGAAGCACTGGAATGAGCCAAAATCAATCTCGTGAAGAGGAAGAATATGACAAAGCATTCACTTTATGAAAAATATGGGGGTGGGAGAATAAGGGAGTCAATGCCAAGAACAAATATTTGAAAAAATAACATTTTCCTAGAATGACTTGTGTTGTTCAGCCGATTTAAAACTTAGCATAACAACACTAGACTGTCCTCTGGACCTACAATTCTTATTTCTCAAGTTGTTCCCCATATTGTTTTCTTCTTGCCTGAAATAGATAATTTTCTCATTTTTAGATTCTACCCAGTTCTGAGGTCTTGCCCATCTTCCTCCTTAATGTCTCCTTTAGCTTGCATTATTTCCAGGTTGCTCGGATAACCTACATTGTGTTGTCTATATGACACATAATGAAGAACAATAAATATTAAGTTTTTGTTACAAATAATACACACGTGTTGACACAATTATTCCAAGCCTTGCGTTGTATTCTGACTTTATATGTGTACATCTGGTTCCTTACATTTGAAGATTTATGATCCTGTCTTTTCCTTCTGTAAACCTCTCTTCCTTATGTAATGCACAGTCATAAGCTGGTTACAAAAGTATTAACTGATGTTTGTTGAATTGGATCGAAATTTAATAAAAAATAAATTTCCGTTGAAATCTTTATGGATAGTAATGCTACATGGAAGCTATTGTATAGCTGAAGATAAACTATAGTATATTTTTGTTTTAAAACACTTTGTTTTTAAAAGAAGTTTCTGGAGAAAAGAAATGGTTCTCCTAAGAAATACATAAAGAAACAATTGAAAGATAAAAGTAATTTATCGATATCATCAATTTCAACTAAAACAGGGATAAGACTTTTTGAAATAAATTAAGTGACCCTCCCCCTATCCAGCCAGAGGCATCCATTATCTCAGGCTGAATTTGGATTATTAAAGCAAGAATACAAAAAGGAAAAAGAAGTCAGTGTTCAAGGAAGATTGGTTTTGTTTGTTTTGTTTTGTTTTTATCCTTGTGTAATGAGGGACAAGCCTATTGAATCAAGATTTGTGGCGAAATAAAGGTAGTTTCTGAATTCTAAGGTGGTTTCTATTTTCTAATATCTGCTTACATATACAAGTTATACCATGGAGGTATGAAAATATGCTTTAGTATAGAGAAGAAAAAAAGTCGACATAAGAAAAGCTCAACTTCAACCAAAAGATAACAAAAATGTAGTCCTGATATAGTCTCTGAGAGAATTCAAGGGCAGGAGATTCCAAATTTAGTGTCCTGGCTTTCCTCTCAGGAAGATGCAAGAGGGAAGAGAGACGGCTTGAAAAATTATCAGGACAGAAAAATTACAGATGTCTGAAGAAAATGCCTTAGGTCAGCATGATGATAGCCATATGATGCCACCTAAGATATTTCCAGAATGTTGTTTAGAAATTGCTGACCTCGAAGTATTTAATCAGAAGGAAGTCCTGAGAAGAATCTTTACAGGGTGGCTCATATTAACATCTCAGTAACTTCAACAGAGAAGAAAGGGTTACATGGCAAACTTAGGCAGAGAGGAGGTGGTAGTGTCGAAGTGATCTAAAAGGTCCTTTTATGAATGTAGGATACCCAGAAGTTACAATAGACCCCCTTATCGACAGGGGTTGTATGTTCCAAGACTTTTAGTGGGTGGCTGTAACCACGGATAATACCCAATCCTATACGTACTCTGTTTTGTCCTATGTACACATAGCTATGATAAAGTTTAATTTATAAATCAGGCAGAGTAACTGATTAACAACAACTAATAATAAAAATGAACATTTATAACACTGTAATAATAATTATGTGAGCGTGATCTCTCTCTCCCCTCTCTGTCTGCTAACCAATCTGATAACAAAGAGGGCTACTAAAAGACTATCAGATGGGTAGTGCATATAGGGTGGATACACAGGGAAAAGGGATGATTCATGGCCTGGGAAGGACAGAGAGAGACTGTGAGAGTTTTCATCATGCTACTCAGTATGGCACATAATTTAAAAAATATGAATTATATATTTCTAGAATTTTCCATTTAATTTTTTCAGACCTCAGTTGATGGAGGGTAAAGAAACCACAGAAAGTAAAACCATGGATAAGGGAGGGCTGCTTTAGTTGAATCAAAAACCAATGGACCACCATACTGAGACTAAGAGTAGATGAAAGGAAGCTCACTAGAGATTCTGTAAAATCGATAAGAGCCGAAGGGCCAATAGACCAGTGAAAGCTGAGCTAGACATTTCCTTGATAATCGCCAGTCAGGAATTTCAGCGATGACATTATTCCTATTTAACCAAACCCCTGTCCCCAAATAATATCAATGATAATTCAGTGGGCACTAGTATCAGATGCTTAGTAACTAAAAGAGATCAGACTAGCTTTGTCATATCACAGATTAGCAAAAATAAAAGACATAGGACAGCATGCAAGTATTTTTTTTTTTTTTTTTGCAAAGAGGATATAGAAGCTTTTTCATGACACCATCTTGAGAAATAAGAAAGGAAGGAGAGCAGTATTACCAAGAACAAGGTAGACTTCAAATTAACTGAATATTTACCCAAAAGATTCTTTAAATGCACAAGTCTGGGATTCCTTTAATTATCAAGTTTAAGTTTGTATTCCCTAATGTCTAATGAGATGAAGGGCATTGGCATTTAGGTTAGTCATGGTAAATGAGTAGTAACATTTTTGTTTTGTACATTTTGAATTGCAGAGCATACATTTTTATACACAAACTAGTAGGAGAGTAACAAAAATGTTGAAAAGCATGGTTTGTGAAAAACATTTTTAAGTTGCCATGATATTTTTTTGTCATTTGTAATCTTACAGTGTAAAGTAGAAGAAGAAAATAATTGAAGAGAGGCAATTTTTCCTTGGTATAGAAAGTAGAGACTAGGTCATGAGATCTGAATACCAATGGTAAAGGAATGCACAATTTCATATCAGAGGATTCAAGCTATTAAGACTAGCACTACTGCTGGGAAACTGTGAGTACAATCCACATTTTCAACATCTGAAGTATCACAATGAAAGAAAGATGTTTGTTTTCTAAAACAAACGAAATAGGATTAAATAAAGTAGATTAGGGTAAAGTTTATTGCCAAAGGTATAGCCTTCAGAGAGTTGTGTCTATTTAAATCTTGCTCTGAAATTGTGTCCTTCTTTTAATAAACTATGGAAATGTTAAATTGTAGCAATATATTTATATTACTTATTTTAAACAATGTTTTATTTTACAGAAAAATTTTAATTGAGAGAAAATGTACACTATATGAAATTCAGAAGTTTATGACTGTACAGTGCCTTGTAGGATGGTCTCATGTTCCTAAACCAGACACTGCCAATAACCTCTTGGCAGTTGCCCAGACAAGAGATGTAGTTTCAAGGGGTTCCAAATCTGTTAAGTGGCAATAGGTATCACATTAGTAAAGACGTGATTTTATAAGTAATCTATGAAGAATATATTATCACAGAAGTTGAAGCAGTCACATATACATGAATCATCTGCCTCTCTCCTCCTTCAACCTGTTTTCATTATAGAAAGAGAGAACTTGAAGTGCAAAGGAATTTATCATAACACTCCTGAGAAAGGATCTCTTCAGCCCTATCAATGTTTCTAAAACCATGACGCTACAAAGCATTTTCTAGATAGGTTTTGTTGTTAAAAAGTTCTTTGGATGTGGAATAAAAACAGGTCAAAAGAATGCAATGGCTACTTATTCTGTATGCTCTTGTGTAAAAAGACATCGACCATTCCCAGCTCTGAGCTCCTATTTTTCTGAGAGTTTGGTCCACTGACCACCTTCATGAAACTACCTGTGAATCTCTTTCGTAACACATATTTCCAGGCCCCATCTGAGACTTCCTGAACCAGGATATTTGGAGGCAGAGACCAAGAACACATGTTTTTCACTAGCTTTCTATCTACCTGATTCTTGGATATCTGAATGAGTAGAAGGTTCTGCTGGGAAGGAATGTGCCATCCTTACTTGCTTGCTTTGGTTTGGAGATGACAGTGTGGTCTCCTGCATTCACTTGTTCACTGTCCAACATCGAACATGATCTGAGAGCCATTTCATTCCAGCATTATTCCCCTTGTTAAATTATCAGTCATTCTATATTCACCATTTACTGTGTCAGGCACTAAACCAAGTGTCGCAGACACAAAGATGAAGTACATAGGTCTCTTCTAGTGAAGAGCTCATTTCTGGGCATGGCATCTTGTGGTCTACATAGCTAACAATGATTGTCGACCTTTCCAGGTGTCAGGATTTGATTGTTTTTCCTCTGTTACCTTGTCAGGAAAGTAATACTGATTGGAATGTTCCTGCCATAAGGATGGACTCTAGGATTTATTTATTTTTTTAATTGGGCACCGGTACTTAGAACTAATTCTCACCTTCTTCTTTATTTTGGAAATTAATTGCAGTTAAGGGTCTCCCCATACTTGGCTGGGATGACTTTCAGGGATTTTACACATCTTTGTTTTATTTTCATCTGGTTTATATATATACATACATATATATATGTATGTATACACACACACATATATAATCCTTTTTTGAGGTGAAATGTACATAACATAAAATTAAACATTTTAACATGAGCAATCCAGTGGCATTTAGTACATTCATAATGTTGTGTAACCAGCACATTTATCCAGTTTCAAAACATTTTCATAACCTTAAAAGTAAGCCCTATACCCATTAACCCTTCCTCCCCATCCACCCTCCATTCTGTGACTATTTTTGATAGTTTCTTTTATGTTTAATTTTTCATACCTGTTCACTCCCTGCCCAGTTAAGTTCTTTTAATACTGAGAGATCGTTTCCGGTTTCTATATTGTAGGCAGTTGTTCTATCTCAATTTTTTATGTCATAATGAACACTTAAGTTCCAGACTGTCTGATACAATAAATCATTGTGTGATAACTGCAGCATAAATTATTTTCAGTACAAAAGTAATATATATGTGTTGTGAACATTTAAATAATATATAAAGTAGAAAGTGAAAATCTCTTATAAGTCCTCCCATATTTACCAGAGTAACTATTGGTTCTAATTTACTTGTAATATTCCAGATTATTTCTTGATTCAGTCACATGCACATTCCTCTCCCCAAAATTACAGTATAGTATTAGTCATATTATATCAATAATCAGAGTTTTACTGTTTATTCATTAATTTTATGTTTCATTTATTCATTCGTTCTCACAACCAATATTTATTGGTTCCTTATTAAATGTCAAGAATTCTTCTAGGAGATGAACATACAGGGTGAATAAATATCTGTGTCAGAATCTGTCAGGTCATTATTTGAAATAAGTATACATCATTCCGTTATCTAGATGTACCATAATTTAAAACAATCCATTTAACAGTTCTTCTCCTTATGGGCAGCAGGAAGTCTTTTAAGCAACGTTTACTGAATATCTACCAGATACCTCAGGTACTAGACTGAAATGGAGGACATTTGTTTCTTGTTTTTATAACTGGAATAGAAATTAAGCAGTGTTCAGCTGAACTTTTTCAGTATCAAGGCAACCTCTTTTTTATTTTGAAATAAAATTAGGTTTTTGAGGGTGAAACTGACATAATTATTACAACTCTGTGCTCAGGAGTTCAGATAATACATTTACTCTCCCTTAAAAGATTGAACAACAGAAGAAATAATAAAAATAATTAAAACTTTCTTGGCAAGACTACTGTCTATTCAAAAATGGACACCTAAGGAGAACAGATACAAGATATAAAAAAAAAAAAAATGGATGCCTGCCAGTTTAGAAATCCCTTGGTATGTATGCACTGTAGGAATAGCCAATCCTCAAATTCATTGAGTCCTTTTGCATTTTTCTTTTTTTATTGATTTGCTTGTTTGTTTTGTGAGAAATGGACAATATTTGTGCTTTTTCATTTACATATTTGGCTATGTGGAAACCCCAAGGAATAAATCATTCTGGATAGCTGAAAATTTTAATCATTTTTGATGGAAATCTTTCTAAAGTGGATTTCACACTTCCCTGCCTTCTTAAACAGAGTGGATGGAATGTAATTAATCTTTTTTTGATGACTTGGTTGTATCATTACGAACATTAATGACTGTGCTATGATATCTAGAGATGACGTCTTTAACACCTATTATGGTATGCAGGATGGTCTGTGGTCCGATTAGTCTTTTTGAATATTTGTGTCAAATTATATTCTTCTCTTACTAGTAGACACTCGGTTGCCACTCTTGCTGGTGACGGTGAAGCAGCACAATGAGGTGCAAAGAGATGGGCTTACAAAGAAGAAAAAAATGTCTTCAAATCTCGGCTCTTGATTTGGGAGCCAATTTATTCTTTTAACCTCAGTTTCTTCAACTGTAAAATGATCACAATAACTCACCTAGCAGAAATGTAATAAGGATTAAACAATAGGATTTATGTATGGTAAAAGAGAAACAAATGTTATTATTTCCTGTCACCAACAGAGTGTTTACTAATAAAAACGTATTTTTCTTGACAACATTGGAGTTCCTATTCTGCTATAGGATTTAAAGCTGGGTGGTAGAGTTGAAAGGTTTGTATGTAAATTAAGATGTATGAGGGTTCTTTGGGTAAGACCCCAGGAACTGTCAGTTTAATTGTGTAAACTCTGTAACATCAACATTGAGTGCTTAGATAAAATAGTTAGCTCTTAACTCCTTACTACGTAAGAATGTTTCTGCCTACATAATGTGGAAACTTTTAAATCAATCTGAATATCCTCTTCTAGGTTATGAACTTGGTCAACTGAAAAAAAATAGTAATTTAAAAAATTTAATCAGCTATACTTATCGAAGACCTACCACATAGCAGGTATATTTCTAGATTCTGGAGATAGAATAGTGAAAAAAAGGTGAAAATCTGTCTACATATAACTTTCATTTTAATGGCAGACATATGAAATAAAACATATAGATATTAAATATATAATTCATTATTTTATAAGTCTTCTTGAGAATAACAAACCAGGAAAGGAGATATATAAAGCCAGGGAGTTAAGTGAGAGATTCAATTTTCAATACAATGTTTAATGAAGACCCCATGGAGAAGACGATGTTTGAAGATAGGCTTAAAGGAGAGAACCATAGATATATCTTGCTGGAAGACTCTTTTAAGAAGATGGAATAGTAAATGTAAAGGGAAGGGAGAAAATACCTGTTGTGTTCAGGGAATATCAAAGAGTCCCAGAGACTGGAACAGAATAATTATGTCAGATGGTGATAAAAGCTAAGGACAAAAATCAAACACAAAAGGTGTTAAGAATTTTTGGGCTGAAGTGACAGGTGGTATTAAGGTGCAAATTTAAATAGGTAAGATGGCCTACTTGAGAAAAGACTGAAGTTGAGCAAGCCATCCAGTTTTTTGAGACAATAGTTTTCCAAGCAGAGAAAAGGCCTGGTATGTTTGAGTGGCTGAAAAACGAACAAGGAGATCTGTTAACTAAAAAGGAGTAACCCACAGGAGGAGTAGTTAGAGATGATGTTAAAGAGATCGTAAAAGCAAGATTATGTAGTGCCTTAGGCCACATAAGATATTAACTTGACTATGGATAAAATGAGGAGCCATTGCAGAGTTTTTAGCAGAAGAGTGACATTTTTTTTTTTCCCCATAGCTATTAAAGGGATCATTCTGGTTACTGGAATGAAAATAGATTATAGGTTGAGAAGAAATAGATCTGGGAGAACAGTTAAAAAGTTATCACAATAATCCAGGAGTGGCATGATGATTACTTTTATGACGTTAGCTGTGAAAGAGTTGGAAAGATGTGGTTGTATTCTAGATATATTAAAGCATATACCATAGTCCACTTTCTATGAAACATCAGAGGAAGAAAAAAGAGATAACATTGAGCACCCGAAAGTATTAAATTAAGAAAATAAAAAGAAATATATACTTTCAAAGAAGCTGTTATTTCAGCCAAGAATGAGTACCAGAAATCAGAGTTACCTATGTGGAACAACTGGAAAAATAAATGGAATATATGAACTAAAAGCTTTCAAGATATTTAACATGAATAATGAAGGATAATGATTCTTAACAGAGAAGAAATAAACAAGATGAATCATAAATTTGCTCTGACTTATTGTCTGGAGAGAGTTTTCAGGTTGTGGCACAGAGAGGAGAAAACTAGGCAAAGCCCAGTGGTTTCCATGGGTCGAGGAAACAAAACAAGCGTTCTAAAGAAGCCAAGGAAATAGGAGTTTCCAGAAAAGAGCAATAAAGAGGAGAGATCTGCATAGAGAGAAAATTTCAGAGATCTCTAGAGGGTCCTGCTCTATGTTTAGCTGAGTACTGATCAGTGCAAATGTGTGATAAAACTATTTGCTGCTGGGCAAGGAATCACCAGAAAGAAAAACAAGAAGAGCAATGCCCAAAGCCTACGCACAAAAAAATACTTCCTGTGCCACACCAGGCAGAGTTAAAAAAAAAAAAAAAAAAAAAAAAACAACCTCATAACTCATGGGGCATCAAATAGAGCATTCACAGTATTTTGCCTCAGTCTTAGGGAAAAATTAATTCTAGACTAAACATTTCTTAGGTCCTACCTAATGATGCTTAAAAGCAAGACCCAAAAGGATCAAAATTTGTTCAAGTAACCTAACTGCAACCTAAGTTATAACTGAAGAATAGTCATAGGAATAGTATAATTTCTGACACCCAACAAGGCAAAATTTGCGTCTGTCATACAATAAAACATTACCAGACATGCTAAGGGCTAATGAGGAGAAAGATAAATTAATCAAGAAATTATACAGATGATGCAATTAATAAAAAAAAGGGGGGGGCATTAAAATAGTCATTGTAACTGTATTCCATATATTCAAGAAGCCTATGGGAAAATTGAGCATTTTATGTAGTAAGAAAAAAGATATAAGAAAGATCCAAACAGAACTCAGGCAAAAACATCAATGCTGAGGTGAAAAATAATAGCACTTCTGTGTTGGATTAATAACAATTACATATTTCAAAAGAAAAGATCGGGAACTCGAAGATATAGAACCAGAAACTATTAAAAATAATACTCAGAGATAAGAGTCTAAATTAAAAAACAAAACATAGTGAGATATAAAAGTAAATAGTATAATATACATGTAATTAAAGCTCCAAACCAAAAGGAGAAAGGAAGGCAGAAGGGATAAGAAAAAAATATTTGATAGGATAATGGCTGAAATATCATCAAATTTACTTAAATATCTAAAACAACAAATTCGAGAAATTCGATAAACCCCAAGCATGAGGAAAAAAAAAAAAAAACTACACTAACGCTCATAATAAAATTTCTTAAAACCAGTAATATATAGAAAATCTTAAATGCAGTGAGAGAAAAAAGACACATTACATGCAGCAGAACAAAAATAAGTAGATTTAACGGGACTTCTCTCCAGGGAAAAAGGATGCAAACGGGAAGACAAAAGAAGCAACTTTAAAGTATTGCAAGAAAAAAATCAACTTAGAATTTTATACCCAGGTAAAATACCTTTCAAAAATAAAGAAAATTTAAGACTTTTAAGACATATAAAAATATAAAATTATTATCTCTGGCTCACCTGCACGATAAGAAATATTAAAGGAAATTCTTCGAGTAAAATAAAAATTATACCAGAAATAAATCTACATCCAGGACTGAAGAACTACTGTAATAGTAACTATATATGTAAATATAAAATACATTTTCAAAATTATTTAAATCCCTTTAAATAAAGCAGATGAGGGGAAAAATTTAAATCATTTCTTAAATTAAAAAATTAATTAATAATTAATTTAAAAATAATTATTTAAAAGGAAGTAGGCTACTTAAAAATAATAATAATGATGTATTTTTTTGTGAGATTGATAGCACATGTAAAAGCAAAATGTTTGCAAATAATAGCACATAAGCTGGGTGAGAATAAATTAAAATATACTGTTGTAAGTTTTTTATGTATGAAGTGGCATAATATCACTTGAAAATAAACTGTGACAAATAAATGATGCATACTATAAACTACTAAAATAACACAAAAAAAGTAATAGATTACCCAAAATACTCAATGACTAGAAAGGGCAGATTAAGAAAAAGGGGGAGGAAGAGTAAAAAACATAGGATAATTAGAAACTAGTAGAATGATCATAGATTTTAACTCAACATCAGTTACATTAAAGATAGTCTAGATGCTTCAACTAAAAGGCAGAGATTATCAGATTGGGTAAAAGAGCAAAGACCTTGTGCCTGCAAGAAATTCACTTTAAATGCAGAGACAAACAAATTAAAAGTAAAAGATTGAAAGAGACATATTTACCATGTTACTACCAATCTAAAGAAATTTGGAGTGGCTATATGAATACCAATAGATTGTAGGGCAAAGAATATTATCATAGATAAAGAATTACATTTTATAACGAGATATGGGTGAAATCAAAAAGGGTACATAATGATCCTAAATGTTTGTGCATTTAATAACAGAACTTGAAAATATATAACACAAAATCCATAGAACTGTAAGTTGAAATAGATAAATATAATTTTAAATAGAGATTTCAATACTTCTTTCTCAATGATTGAAAAACAAGTAAGGAGAAATGAAGAAGGCTATATATTTGAATAACACATTAACTATCTAGACCTACTTGATATTTGAAAACACCCTATCCGAAAACAGTAGAACACAACATTTTTTCCCTAGTGTATACAGGGCATTTACCAAGATAAGTTTTTTTAGGCAATAAAATGTGTCTTAGTAAACCTGAAAAATTGAAAGCATATTTTCTGACTACATGTAACTGCAATACAATGTAAATAGAAGTTAATAACAGAAAGATCTCTAGAAAGTTCCTAAATATTTGGAACTAATTAACAGAAATCTAAGTAACTCATGGGTCAAATAAAAATTAAAATGGAAATTAGAAAGTGTTACAAAATCAATGAACATGAAAACACAATATATCAAAATATGTGGGACGCAGTGAGAATCGTGTTTGGAAGGAAATGTATATTACTCAATGCTTACATTAAAAAAAAAATAAAGGTCTAAATCAGTAGCCTCAGCTAATGAAATTAGAAAAAAAAAATTCCACTAAAATAAGTGAAATAAATGAAATAATGAAAATCAGAGCAAAAATCAATGAAGTGTTTTTTTTGATAGATAAAATGAATAAATGGAAAAGCTGGTTGTTTGAGCAGATTACTAAAATTGATAAATTAACTATGTAATCAAAAAAAAAAGAGAAAAGATGCAAATTAGTGGTATCATGAATGAGATTCCACAGATTCCACAGATTCAAAAGAATTCTGAGGTGATGTTATGACAATTCACTATCAGTGCATCTGACAACTTAGACAACATAGACACATTTCTTCTAAGTCACAAACTATTAAAGCTCACTGAAAGAGAAATAGATAACCTGAATGGCCCTATATATGATAAAGAAATTGTAATGTTGTTAAGCCTTTCCACAAAGAAAACTACAACCCCAGAAGTCTTCACTGAAACATTTAAGAAAGAAATAACACCAATTCAGCACAAAATTTTTCAGAAAACTGAAGAAAAGAATACTTTCTGGCTCATTTTGTGAAGCCAGCATTACTGTGATACTAACAGAGGAATGAAATGAACAGAAAAAGCAACCACAGATCAATATCCCTCATAAACACAGATCCAAAAATTTATTACAAATTTTAGCCAGTTCGATAGAACAATATATGAAAAGTAAATATATTATGACCAAGTGAGAGTTATACCAAAGATACAGATTTGTTAACCATTTGAAAATTAATCAATGTTTAATTACCATATTAGCAAACTAAAAATGAAAAATCATATAATCATCTCAGGAGACATAAGAAAGCAATGGACAAAATCCAATATTTATTTCTAATAAAAAATCTGCAAACTAGGACTATATGGTAACTTACTCAAATTTTTAAATGGCATCTATGAAAAACCTACATCTAATATTATTATCATTAATAATAATGAAAGACTAAATGTTTTCCCTGTAATATCATGAATTAGTAATGTATACTATTATTACTTCTATTCAAAATAGTACTGGAGGCTCTAGATAGAAAAATAAGACAAGAAAAAAAAAAAGGAATAATTAGATAGGAAACAGTAAAACTCACCCAACCCACATATGACACAATCGTCTATATATAAAATCTTATGGAACCATGAGTTAATTTAGCAAAGTTGCAGGAGATAAAATCAATATACAAAATTAGTGTATTTTTACATGCTAACAACAAGCAATTGAAATTAAAACTCAATATCATCTACATGAGCATAAAAATTAGGGTAAAGAAAATTAGAAATAGGAGGATATAACTCTAGATACATTTTAGAATGTCTAAAATTAGAACATTGATCTTCCAGGTGTTGGTGAGCATATGGAAGAATAGAGCACTGCTGGGGGACATATAAAATACTGTAACCACATTGGAAAACAATTTGGTAGTTTTTTGAAAAGTTAAACATTCTAGTATATAACACAGCCATTCTACTTCTATGTATGTACTCTAGATAAATGAAAGTATGTGGCCATATAAAACTTACATATAAATGTTCATAGTAGTTTTATTTGTAGTAGCTAAAAACTGAAAACAACCTGAATGTCCATTAACACATGAATAGATATACCAATTATGGTATATCCATATGAGTTGTATTGTGGAAGAATAATATTCTGCATACAAATGAATAAGCTCCTAGCACATGCAAAACGCATGGATTAATATCAACATAATTATGCAGTACTAAAGAGGCCAGACCACCTCCCCCACCAAAAGAATAGGTATTATGTGATTCAATTTATATAAGATTGTAGAAAATACAAACTAACATAAATTGGGGCAAAATGAAACTTTTGAGGGTGTTTACTATCTTGACAATGAAGATGGTTTTACAGATTCTATATATCATCTATCTATCTATCTATCAATCATCTATCATCATCATTTATCATCATCTATCATCTATGTATGTATCATCGATCTATTTATGTAAAACTATTAAAAATTAAATTAAAATAAAAGATGATAATAAGAAAGTTAATTCTAAAATCTACTTGATGAGAGATTTTTCTGGCATTAAGAAATTAGGCAAATAATTTAAAATTTTTGAAATTTTAAAATTGATAACCACTGATGAAGTGCTAGCTTTGTGCTAGGTACTATTCTAAGTGTTTTACAAACATTAACTTATTTAGTTGGATTTCAACCCAGGTGGTCTGTCTTCAGGGTACATCTCTGTTTAATTTTGCTTATAAAGAGAGAGCTCATTTTGACTACTTCACATATTTAGTAACTGTACTATAGAATTTTACTTTCATTTTTCTTACCGCCCACATTTCTTGAATAGTTTTTCTGCACACAGGTTGGATTCTTTACTGCCTTTTTGTAAGATAATACTTTAACACATACTAGGCACTGCTTTTGTTAGCACACACTGTCCTATCCACCTCACCTCTGCTTTAAAACTTCTCTATCTCCCTATTCCTCACTTCTGTTCCAAATTGTTTCCATTTTTTTTTGTTTCCATTGTTTTCATGTCTACAAAACATAAACCTTCAGGTTTTGAAATAAATACAGCAATATGCCACCTATCTTTATTTCCAACCAAATCTATTTGTCGTTTTAAAGTTTCTATGGCATTTATTATCCTTATAAAATTATTAAGTATTTGATTGCATATTACTTCCAATGAGTCTCATTTGGAGAATGTTAATTTTGTGTTGACAATTGGATTACATGTTTTTGACATTTGGAATCAAGTCTTTTTTTATCTTGGGTCATTGATATGCAGAAATACATATTTTTGACACACAACATTACCAACACCTCTGGACTCACAAAACACATGCTTAACTTGGAAAATATAATCATATCGTTTTCTAAAGTCCTCATATAGGATAAGCATTTCAGAATATGAGGGTTGGCAATATATTTTTCCCTGAGTCACTATTTCCAAGTTTCACTTTGGATATGTAATGAGAGATGTCCACTCGGGCATGAAAATTAGCGGCTAAATCAGTTGCATTTGAATTGTGAAAATGGTGCACTTTATGAAGTTAGGACATATTCCATATTTTTTTTTCATCCTTAAAGAATGTGACATTTATGTCAACTAGTCAAGAGGGGGAGTCCTCTTGGTATGGATAAAAATTCATTAAGCTAGTACAGCAGGGAATGCCAGGATCCACATCTTACCCAGTCCTTCCTTTTCAAATAGTTTTCATTAACTCTCTGAGTTCTAAAACAAGTCACTTTCATTTTTTCATTATATGTTTCATATAATTTATTGTACATAATAAATAGTTTGCAAGAGTTGGGTTTATGAATAGCTTGAAACAGGTTTTCCATGTCCAAATCAAGCTGCCATAGTAACCATTTTTCATTTCTGCCAAGCGTATGGTCTTTTTCTTTTTTTTCTGCCTTAAAATATGTTGTTTAAAAAAATCCCAAATTATTCAGGAAAGTTGATCAGATTTCATTAAAATAATGACTTCATTGTTAGCAAATGTTCCTTTCAATCTCCTATTAAATGACTCTTTCTTGCATTATGAGCATCAAACTGAAAATAAAAATATATAGTTTAAATTTTTACTTAATAATATTTATCATAAAAATAAATTAAAATACATTCTTGCTCTCCTCACATTTCTCTATAAAAGAATCTCTGCCCTTTTCAAACAATAGAACAGGAGCAAGGCCAGGTTAAGTTTCTGCCAGATAGTTCTATGTAGAAAGTCCTGGACGATAGTCATTTAGTTTGCTGGGTATTTATATCAAACCTCCTCACAGAGCTTCTAATTTCCTTGGCAAGAAGGATTTTTAAAAAGATGGTTTCCACAGGTGTTTTTCAAACTTCTCATCATTATAATATTTCGACTTTTCAGGTGACTAGCATCCAATATCAGAACCCTCATCAAGTAAATAGTACCTCCCAGATAAACCTAAAAGTTCTGAAAGCCATCTTAATTCAAAAGCTTGCAAAAGCTGCACTCAGCAGCCATTTGCCTCAAACTCTCAAACAAAAGACTACCTTCAGATGACCATTAAAACAGCAAGTGTTTTGGAGGTGGAAGAAAGTGGCTGTGTTTTGGCAAATAAAGATCTGTTTTTATGATGACTCTTTTTTATATTAATGACCCATCTACTTTTATGGCTTTAAAATTTATATATATAAAATTTTAATATATATATTTATATATAAAATTTAAAAATTTTTATTCTTTTAACCTCTGCTAACTAGTACTTAGCTTAGAGAAAGAAAATTATTAATTAATTAGTCTGGGTCTATTCCACATTTCAGTGGCACCATGAGATGTACTCATTTTTACCATTACCCATTAAAATGTCTTGCTTTAAAGTACTTTCAAAAACTTTGTTTTTCACTACATACACAGATTCATATACATCTAATCTAGCTTTATTTTGTTCACAAGTTCCTCCATTTATTCAACAAATATTTAATTAGTGACTTCTCTTGGCAATATCATACAGGTTCCATGGATCCATACAGTTAAGAGTAAAATCTGGACTTTATCATCAAGGATGTAAATAAAACATAAAGGTAAAATAAACATAACATTGAATTGTGTAACACATTGAATGAGAAGCCAAAGAGTTTCTATTACACTGCTTCTATTACTCCTAGTAATGGTATCACTGTTATTATTACGATAACTACTATAAATTATAGTTAAAAAAATTTTTGGAAGCTTCAGAAACCAATTAAAGCTCGTTTAACTTAGTAAACAGGTGATGATGTGGACCTACCAGAGGTAACATGAGTATCTCATGAAATCCTAGGAAGACATGAACATTCAGCCTTGAGAACTATAGAAAATATTTTTTGTTATGTTCTAACATGAAAAGGGAGAGTAAATGTGTTCCAGGTATAGACATGTGGTTTTTCTAATGGACTCTGTGTGATATGTGGTACTTAGACATAGGAATTGATACCACTAGTACTGTATTCTAGAGTAAATATATTCCAGAGCTAGTTGGTTTTTTTTTGTTTTTTGTTTTTTTGTTTTTTTTTTGCAGTGTGTGTGTGTGTGTGTGTGTGTGTGTGTGTGTGTGTACAAAGCAGTTATCTTGCTGTTTCTATGGGAAATTCTAAACTTTTGACTTAGAAATAAAAATAAAATTTGAGCACATATTCAAACTACTGACAAGTCAGGTATTGCCTACAGACTATTTCTTTAGGACACAGTCATCAGAGTAGAAATAAAATATGCATTTATCTAATTACTAAAATTTCAGTTGAAAATGGGAAATAATCTATATCTCTTTTCCAATCAGAGTAAAAATCTCTTGAGATTTCTTGGAGGTTGAGAAAGGACTCTAAAGTTCGGTAAGATAAATCCACGCAAGTATTAACCTATCTGTGTATTTTTGCATAGAGAGGTAACATGTTGGGTCTGGCACTCAGATTTCGAAGTAAAACCCAGTTCATTATCCCAGCAGGTTTGAGTGTCAGATGGTGGGCAGTGGAAGAAGATGAAAGGAGAACAAAATCTTGGTCACCCCTTATTTATATTCTCAGGTTATTTCTAAGTCCTAAATTCACAAGTTTGCCACTTTCTATGAGGAACGTCACACTACATTAAAGTATAATGATAAAATGGATGGAAAACGCTATCAGGGTTGCATGTACAACTCTTAACAAGGAATAATGAGTTTTTCCTGTGCATTGGAATTGCTTGTGACAATAAACCCTTTACAAATGCAGGACAGTTTATTGACTTTATTTTGGGCTGACTACAGGAAATGAATTATTTGACGGAATGAGAAAGTTTGGTCCTAGATGGAGGCCAGAACTCTACTTTAGTAGAGGGATTCTCTGTGAGGAGATGATGAGCTGGACTCCCTGGGGCGTATAAGTTAGGGTGACCCTAATAGACTTGATTGTCTACCTCTGTTAGTCATGATGTCTTTATAAGCACTGCAAAAGAGTTAAGGAAAAGCTTAGAATGCAAAAAATATCCAGATTTACATTCATGAATGAATTAATTAGGACACGACTAATCTAAAAATTCTGATAACAAAAATAGGAGCCAGTGAGAAAGTAAATTACTTCTCCTCTATGAGACAGGGAAACACATGCAGACCTTATCATTTTAAATTCAGTTTAAATATAGCCCCAGCATAGTCCAGATTACTTTTTGTGATCATAGAGAATGTACTTTTGACTAATTCATCTGGCTTAGGTTTCCAAGAAGATTCTGGCACAATAAGGAAGAGAATTATTGTCGGAATGGGGTGAGGGGTGTTGTGCACAGAACATACCTAAATGGCTTTGTTACTAAATAGCTCAGGCAGAAGGGTGAGGCACCTCTACTTGCCAGATCAGAGCTAGAAGGAAGAGCGTGCAACTGCTGACATTCTCTCACTTTCTGCGCTGACACAGGCATCCTGTTAAGAGAGAGGAAAAGAGGAAAGGCACAGGGAGAGAGGAAAGGAATGGTTACAGAAAAAAAAAAAGCAGAGAAATAAAGGGTTAGAAAGAGAGACAAAATTTGTTATGGATATTGAATATTACATTAAGTCTAAATGATGTGGGACTATCTTCTTGCCCACTCCCCATTTTTAGAATGTTAGAAAATGATTTATATTTAAGAGAGAGAAGCTTTCTGGAAAGCTAAAATCATTTCTAAAAACTTGGCTACAACTTCTTTCACACAAAGACAATTTTGATACGAATAGTCATGGGAGGAATATTTTATGGAACAAAATATTTATTCTCGTTTCACTTATGAGGATATCAAGACAATGGTCTCTGGAGGAAATCAAACCTGTGAAAGCTATTTTAAGATCAAAGTTGACCTGACACATAAACCAACTCACTAATAGTAAAAAACATAAAATTCTGTTTTGAAAAACACTAATTTTTCTTTTTTCTTTTATCAATTTGGCCCTTAGGTCTTTACAAAATATATGTGCAACTATAACAATGGGATCTTTTTTACGTGTTAAAAGTTGATACTTGTGATAGGATCAGAGAATTCAAGCCCCACGTGCAACGTCAGGAACTTAGTTTCCTTGACATATTTCTGATAATTTTTTCAAGCAATGAAATTTATCTCATACTAAATGCCATAATCAATCTTCCTATTTTTTATTCAATGCATTATAAATTTTTGAAAAAAAACTGTTCAATAGTATAATACATATTTTTGTGGCTAAATTTCTCTTGAGTTGATGATGAGAAAATCAGAAATACATTATTCTTACTAACTTGAGCTGAATGAAAGTCTTCATTTAAAGTAACTTAATTATATACAGAGAGTATGTAATAAAATAATGACCTCTATTATAAACCGTAAGTAGCAATCAAAATAATGATCAAATCATATAATAAGTTTGATTATGTGTAGAATTCTTCTTTCCTTAGGTATGTTATTACTCCCAGAACAAGATGGAAACAAAAGGACTTGGCTGGAAATAGGCTCTCTCTTGATCACATGCCTAGTACAGTTCTCTGTGCCCAGTGGGTTCTCAATAAATATTCACTAATGATTATAATGAGCCTTCTGGAAACATTGCAGTGTGCAGGTATGCACAGATCTAAGATTAGAAAAAAAAAATGTCAGTGTAATTGATTGTGTCAAAAGAGAAACAATTCTATATCCAATATCAATCACATAAACTGTGGAGCCAGACAAACACAATCACTACATGTCTTTTTTCTTTCAATGTTTTTTTCCAGGCCACTCCACATACAGGTCCACTGGACACACGTGTCCCTTGATAAAATTATCCAGAGACAAGGCAGAGCAGGCATTGGAAGTGTGCCAAGTGTTTGTGGAAGATAAACCTTGTCTCTTAAACCAAGTCCTGGATTTCTGACTGTTCTCTTCCAGGGAATAGTTCTACGGAGCATAGTATTTTGAAAGGTACTACAATTATTGTCGTAGTGCCAGTTTAGGTCCTTCTGAAGTTGGAGAACAAAGTTGCCAGTGACTTAAGTATTTATATTAAGGAAATACATGCTGAATTTAAGAAATATCAAATGTGAAACATGGCTCTGATTATTTGCGGATTATGATGGTTTCTGGGACAAGTTAATATTAGGCTAGTAGAAAAGTGGGCCAGTTATTTTGTTTCATTGCCATAGCCTAATGACTTCATCTTTAGCAAAAGTGAACCTTATAGTTCCCCAAAGAGAAAAGGGGAAAGTAGATAATTAGGTTGTTCAGGCTAGGAAGCTGGAAGCCAAGCTTGATTCTTAAGTCTTCTTCACTTCTAATGTTCTCCACGTAATCTATGGCCAAATTTTATCTACTTTCTAAAAATACTTGTAACCTTTCTACTGTTCTCTAACCTGATGTCATCTTCATTTCTTACGTGGACTATATAATAAACATGTGATTTGCTACCTATATGTCTTAAATTTCCTTTGATTCTTTTGTCTCTCTGTGGTCTGAGTCTTAATTTTTAAGTATTTGCACATGGCATATTTATTTTGTATCAAGCACTGTGCAAGGCACTACATGTAAATATATATTTATATTTATTTCTTATTTGATTCTTTCAAAAAGCGGTTTGATAAATAGAATTGTATTAGATTCCTAGTATTTCTGTAAAAACATGATGGACTTTAGTGACTTTAAACAACAGTATTGTGGAAATAGCCATCATATGACCTGTTGTCAGTACCCAGAATTGCCTAATTAGTGCCCTGGCCTGGAATATTTCCTTATAAGAAGGTCAATGCCCAGCAGTAGCTCAGGTTCTCCTTTCTTATTCAGAGAAATTTCCCCCTATTCTGGGTGCACAGTGAACTTCCTTGCATTGCTTAAGTGATGCATCATATTATAGCTGGCCAGTCCCACTATTATATCTGTCTTCCAAAGGAAGGGAACCAGGTTTTTCACACAGGAGGTGCTGAATGGAACAATTTTTTTAACACAGAAAGGAGAAAAGATGCAGCACACACTACAGACACTAATCTTGCTGTTTTTTTTTCTCTGTGATTAAAATATCGTTTCAACCAGCACCTTATGTGTTGAGTTTTCCTCGGCCACTATGAGCACATAGGTAATATAGTGGGCAGAGGTCTGAGGGCTCCTACTTCTAGTGGTTATCAGTGCTACACTCTTTGCCATCCTCTACCTGGTGGGAATCCTCCCCTAGGATTTGTAGCTGGAACTTCCTGCCTAACAAATGGAAATTCACTCTCTTTCAGTTCTGGAGGCCAGAAGTCTGAAATAAATCTATAGGGTTAAAACCAATGTGTTGGTCTAGAGGGCTGATTCCTTATGGGGGCTCTAGGAGGAAAATCTGTACCTTGTCTCTTCCAGCTCTTGCTGGATGTTAGCATTCCTTGCTTGATGGTCACACCTGCCCAATCTCTGATCTGTTATCACGTTGCCTTTTTCTCTTTTGTAGTCAAAGCTCCCTCTACCTTCTTCTTATATAAGGACACTTGTCATTGCAGTTAGGATCTCTCTGGATAATTCAAAATAATCACCTCATCTCAAGACTCTTAATTTAATTGCACCTTTTGCCATATAAGTAATATTCATAGATTCTAGCAACTATAACCTGGGTATCCTGGGTGGCCATTATTCAGCCTAGCACAGCACTTCTTTCTTCTCACATATGACAAAACAAAACAAAACAAAACAACAACAACAAAAAAAAACAGCAAAAACAAACAAACAAACTTTTGTGGGTGTAGCAACGTGCTCAAATTTATACACCCAAGAAGTATCAAAACTAGAATTCAAACACAAATCTTTCTCACACCAGAATCACTGTTCATGAATAATAAGCCTGGAGGTGATAAACTTGAAGGAGAAAAATGGAAAAGAGGCAAAGAGAGACATATTTATCTCCAAGTATTTGAAAGAGCCATTGCATGAGTAAATAGCTAATTATACGATAGCTAACACATATTTAGAGGTTGTACATGCCAAGAGGTGTCTAATCCCTTTACAAGTATTAATTCATTTAATCTTTATAACAAACTTATGAGATAATTTCCATTATTATCAGTAGTTAAATTAAAAATTACACAGCCAGTAAGTTATGAAGTTGATATTGGAACACTTTATGTCTGGCTTTAGAACTTATGGTCCTAAGTCTCCCCTAGACAGGCTGATCTCATCATAAAAGTTCTGGCAGAAAGAACATGAACCAATGAAAGAAAGTAGATGAAGACAAATTTTTAGTTCAATATTAGAAAAACCATTAACACTTGGAGCTGCTCAAAAATGAAATGAGCTTCCTTTTGGGATAGAGAATTCTCATCCCTGGGAATATCAAAATGAACAATGGCATGACTGCCTCTGTGAGAAATTGAACTTAGTGACAATGAATTGGAGACACGTAGGACTGAAAATTTTAGTTCCTTCCAACTTTCTAAGCTATGGTTTTAAGGTTTCATAAATTCAAAAGCTTATTGTCAATGGGGAGTCACTGATAGTTCAATGAAAGCTATGCTTCAGGAAGATTAATCTAGGACTGTGTCAGCATAGAAGTGAATGAGGAGAGAGTGGTTTAGTGAGAAATCATGCAGGAAATTGTTTTAATTGTCCAAGTTAGAGTTAATACAAAACTTCAAGCAATGACTATGGGACTAAAAAAGAAAAAAAATAATAAATATAGCCAACTGATCTTTGACAAAGGAGCAAAGGTGATATAATAGAGAAAAGACTATCTTTTCAGCAAATGAAACTGGAACAACTGGACATCCACATGCAAAAAAAAATTAATCTAGACACAACATTTACACTTTTCACAAAAATTAACTCAAAATGGGTCAGATCTAAATGTAAAATTCAAAACTATAAAACTCCCAAATGATAATACAAGGGAAAATCTAGAGGACCTTGAATATAGCAATGGCTTTTTAGATACAACACCAAAGGCATGATATATGAAAGGAATAATTGATCAGCTGGACTTTATTAACTTTAAATTTTTCTGCACTGTGAAAGACACCGTCATGAGAATGAGAAGACAAGCTGCAAACTGGGAGAAAATATTTGCGAAAAACATATTTAATAAAAGACTGTTGGGCAAAATATACAAAGACTGAAATTTAACAATAAGAAAACAAACAACCCAATAAAAGATGAACACAAGATCCAACAGACATCTCACTTAGTATTTGTGGGAGGAAGTTGTGAGTAGGTCGAGCAGAGAGGATTTTTAGGGCAGTGAAACTATTTTGCATGATTATTATGGTGAATATATATCATTATACATTTTATCAAAAGCCACAGTATATACACCAAGAGTGAATCCTAACGTAACCTAAGGAATTTAGGTGATAACGATGTGTTAATGTAGGTTTATTGATTGTAACCAAAAGAAAAAAGGAAAAAAGATTTAAGTAAGACATTGCAGAAGCAAGTTTCTGAGTTTTAGACTAGTCATGAGACTGGACATGGGGCGGTAATTCAGATGAAAGAGTTCTGGTTTTATGCATTCGTGCTGGACAGAGTGGTGGTATCACTGGTAGAAATAGAGAAGTCTGAAGGCAATATTTCTTTTTAAGAGACAATAACCACAGTTTCAATTAATGGAATTTAAGGAATAAACAAGATAACTAAATAATCATTATAATTTATAGACTAGAACTTGAGAAGATGCCTAGGGTTAGAGATAAAGATTTGGCCATTATTTATACAAATAAATAGAAATTCTCTGTAGCAATTAGCTTTCATTAGACATGTTTCATTGTATGTGCATTATCTCATTTAATTTTTACACCAACCCTATAAAGTAGATATTATTGTCCCATTTTATAGATGAGGACACTTAGGCTCAGAAAGCCTCAATAACTAGCTAAAAGTCACATTATAGTAAGTGGTGAAGCATGGAACCATATCTATCTGATTTCTAAGCCCATACTCTTAATTACTTTGTTAAACTATTAAGAAGAGTAAATACGATCATTCTGGGCAATGCTTCTCAAATGCTGCTTTCAGGTTGTGCTTCATGGCAGAGAAGAGTGCCATATTATCCTGTCTGTTTATGAGTAAGGAAGGTTGAATTGTAGGGAGCTGATAGGTATCTCTCAAGTAAAATACTGAAAAAAAGAAATTTTTTATCTTAAAAAATTCATCTTAGTGAATTAATATAAAAATATTTTCTCCTCCTCAAGTGTCAAGTAAAATTTAAAATCTAAGGGGTTGTACCCTATGTAACCTTTTCTTTATTTTCAGCAGGCTGTCATGTACCCTGGAGTTGGAGAAGGAAGAATCCAGACTGAAAAACATAGGCCATAGTAGAGCATAAAGAGCTAAGAACAAAACATTTATTTATGTCAATATTTATGAAATGAAAGGAAGTAGAAGGATATGTAAGAGAAATGAAAGAATCATTAGAGAAGTGGGGGTCAAATTGGAAACTATGTCATAAAGGAGAATAGAAAAAGATGAGAATTTCCATACTGTCATATGATACAAGGAAATGTCTAAAAGGTTGAGAAATTACCAAAAAGCCTTTATATTTAAGTAACTTTCAAAGGTGGAGTTTAAAAGGGATGAAAGTCAGATTGCAAAAGAATAAGAAACAAGTACGTGCTCAGAAATTTGAGGGACAATTAGTAAATATTATTGGTTTGTAAAGTTAGTAGAAGGAAATAAATACACTGGTTCAAGCCAAATCAGAAACCTTGAACCATTTAAGGTATTTCTGGTGTTTACAACATAAATCAATTCTGCATAACTTAAGTTAAAAAGGGACTTTGACAATTTTATAGGGTTGTTCTCAGAATCAGGAGAAAAGCTAAAGAATCAGATCTTGGAGAGTACAGGTACCAGACCCATTCTAACAGGAACTTGTACATAGGAACCCTTTAGAAAGATGTCATCAGGTGAGTCCACTCCAGAACTTTTAATCCTGGTGTTGCTATGGCTCAATTGTAAATTCCAGGGGAAATATCCTATTGGCCTTGTTCTGGTCGTGTGATTTACCTTTGGCCAGGAAAGAATGCCCTTAAATTATAGTTCATCTACTCAGGTAAAGTTAGTTTTTTTAAAGAAAATTGGGAGAATGAGTTCCAAAAAGCAAACAAATTACCGAGAAGAAGAAAAATACAGGCAGCTCTTACTTTGCTCTGTGCAATATTAGCTGAAACATATCCATACTGGCATTCATTTTTCACTCTGCACAATTCTGTGGTAACTGACATTTGACCTCAGACACTATGGGACATTGCAGTGAGGAATAGGTACCAATGGGCACCAATTTCAGTTGACAAAGTACTGTGCAAAGCAAGGACTGCCTGCAAACGCGACAAAGAAAAATTATAAAGATTATAAGACTTCAAGATAGAATAAGTGTATTATTACAAAAAGAAACTTTAGAAATCATCAAATCCTTTCCTATCATAGAGAAGGAAATGGAGTCCAAAAGAAGCACATTGACTTATCCAAAGCTTCCTTCTTTGACAAACAGAAATGACAATAGCAAAAGAATTACAAAGAAAAGGACTGGTTCCCAGAGCTGGCTACAGCTTAACAGGGAAAGCAATCTGTGGGAAGTAACTTTTGAGCTAAGTTTTGAAGGACTACTGAAATGTGTTTCCTTAGGTGTAAATTGAGGAGGGCTGTTCGAAATCTCTAAGAGCCTTTTCAGCTCTGACATGCTACGATTCAGAGCAATACGTACTAAAATTAGCAAGTCATATATAGAGAGTAGTAAGCAGGGTGGCTTGATTGGAGCAAAGAGGCATGTTAGGGAATAATGACAGCTCCAGGAGGGTCAGCTGATGGATGTCTGGCTGGGAGTTCAGGGTTAATACTCCTCAGAGTGAGTTAAAGGAACATGCCACCGCTGTAATGCTGCAGTGTGCCCAACGTTTGCAAAGCAATGAACACATTTGTTCAAATAATAGCCCCCGATACCTTCCCATGGCATGTTATTGAAACATTGGGAAAAGTTATCCTACAGGGCTGTGATAGCTGAGATTCCCTATTGTCTTATTAGATGAGGAAGCTATAATTTTTAATTCTGATTCTCATTGAGTATATGTGACTTCCAGCAGATGTGTGTAGTCCCTAAGGCCAAAGTCTAGGGATATATCGAATGAAAATACAGACTAAAGATTGAATGTAACTCATTTTAGTAACTGTATGACAAACCTGCTCATAGATGCTAAACAAGGTTTTCTGAGTGTTTTATTCCCTAGTGAAAATGTTTATTTTTCATAGATGACATTAAAAGAAGAAGAAAATTACCCTAATTCTTTTGGCTGTGTTATCTATTATCTTTTCACAAATACATGTGCTTTTTGATCACATTACAAAATTAATGAACAAGGAAATATATGCAGTTCTTTCACTAAAGTCTGCTTGTATTTTGATATCTTAGTACATCAAAAGCCAACTTCCTATGCTTGCTTCTTTGCCTAGCCTCTTCCTTTTTTGCAAGTTTTACCATCCTTCTCTAAATTCGCTCTTTCTTTTTTACCTTTTGTATTTATTTCTGAATCTCTTCACTGCTTACTCTCTGGGCCTCACCAGTATTGTTTATTCTGAGCAAATTAAGATGCTTTGTCTTCTCTTTCTCTACATCTTGGGTCACTTACACCCAGACTCTACTATATTTTTATAAATGGCATGGGTCTAATTACTCTATTCAAAACTGCAAGATGGGCTCATTTCAAATCAAAGTGACTCAAAGTTATACATAAAAACTGGGATAGACCTGTAGTGGGAGAAGGTAGAAAGTATTTTTTATCTAGGTTGTCCAATCTCTCTGTGATATGCTTATATTATGGACAGTGGAACACCTGTCTTTCTTATTAACAGCTTTTCAATATTCACCATTTTCTTCAAACAATCTGTTTCCTGACTTTAATGGAAACAAAACATCATCCTTCAGAAAACCATTAGAGTCTATTATTGTACTCATTGCACACTAGCACTCCACTGAATTGCCCTACTATTTTCCCTTAATCATCACTCATCAGTGTCTCTTTTCTTTCATTCTTCCTTTCCACCCTTCTTTCTTCACTCATTGCTATAAGTGGAATAAGAAATAGAAAATATGAGAGTAAACACAATAAACATTAAGACTATTTAAAGCAAACAAAATAGTAGTGTATTGTGGAATTTATAAGGTGTCATCTTAATATTCTTATATGTGAAAAGTAGGGTGATCCTTCTCATTACTATATGCCTGGGTCTTTCCTGGTTTTAGCACTAAAAGTCCTATATCCTGGGAACTCTGCTATACATAACACACAGGTATATTTAGCTATTTTAAATGGAAAAACAATTGTGATAAATAAAATGCACTTTGTAAGCTCTAGATCAACTACTAAAACAAAACAAAGAAGTATAGTTTATAATCCAATAGCAGAAGTAAAATGGAATTCTAAAAATATTCAATCCATAAGAAAGCAAAAAAAGAGTAAGAAGAAACAAAGGACACAACTTGACATAATTAATATTTGTAGAACACTCCAACCACTGTCAGTAGAATATATGATTTCTCGAATACACACATTCACATAGACAGTATCATAAGTCAAAAATAGATTTAAATAATATTCAAAATAAAATCAAAATTATACAGTATGTGTCAGCTAAACAAAAGAAATTAACTTTGAAACTAATAGCATTATCTAGAAATCCTCAAATATTTGCCAGTAAAACAATATATTTCTAAATAAATCACAGAAGAAATCACAAGAAATTTAGAAAATATTTTTAAATGAAAGAAAATTATAACCATAACATATGAAAATCATGGTTGTAGCTTAATTGTTTGGAGCAAATGTCATAGCTCTAACTGCTTTTATCGAAAAAGATAAAAATTCTAAAATCAGTGATTAAAATTCCCATTTTAAGAAACTAAAATACAGGAGCAAATTAAACTTAGAATAAGCAGAAAGAAGGCAAGAATAAAGAAGAGAAGAATTTGATGAAATAAAAAACAATAGAATGAACCAATAAAACCAAATCTTGTTTCATTGAAAAAAATCAACAAAATTGATAAAACTAGCTAAACTGAGCACAATAAAAAGAGGGAAGTGACAAACTATCAACATCAGAATGAAACAGGGAACATTATGAGTCCTATAGAAATCAAAGTAATAGAGAATATTATGAAAAATTTTGTGCCAATAAATATGACAACTTGCATTAAATGGATAAATTATTTGAAAGTCACAAATGACCAAAACTGACTTTCCAAATCCCACAAAAACTGGTTCTACAACAATTACTTCCATGATACCATTTCTGACAAAATCACCAATGACTGTCCTGCCACTATATGAACATTTCAGTACTCACTTCTCCATCAAATAGTACTGAGGACTTCTTGAAATTTTTTTCTTCTTCTTTTAGTTACATAATGTACTCTAATTCATTTCTACTTCCATGTCTATTTGTTATTATTATCCTTCACAGCTTAATTTTCTTTTGTCCACACTTCAAATGTCCTGGACTCTCTACTCTCACTCTACAACCTTTCTCTGAGTGATTTCATTTACTCTCACTTGATATTAGCTGAAAGGCTAAGAAGGAATTCATTTATTCTCAAGATTTCACTACCTTCTATAGACTGATGGATTCCACATTTATGATATCTGCCAAGTGGATATCTGCGGCTGAAAGTATGACAGGCACCATAGATTCAACAAGTCCAAAAGGGAACTGAATTTCTGTCCAGATTTGAGCTTTAGTTTTGGTATTTTCTTTTTCAATAAATGAATAAATGATATCCACAATTCCCTTATTTTCCCAAGCCTAGAAATTGAGAGTATTCCTTCACTGCCTTGTCATTCACTTAAACCTTTTTCATTTAACTAGTCACCAAATTGTATGGATCATACCTGCCTACCTTTTGCATTATTACTACTTGGGTTTTGGATGTTATGTTTTGCTTAGTTTACTAAAATAGACTCCTACCATTCACTCTTACTCCATTTTTCCCTTTCTCTAATCCATTTTCTACATGTTGTCAGAGTGATCTTTCTAAAGAACAAAAATAACTGATGAATTTCAACACACACACACATACACACACATGAAAGAAAAAAGAAAAAGAAAGACTTGTTTATAGTATCATCAGTAGTAGTAGTGAAATGAAATTAAACAAAATGGAATGCAGGCCGCTTCTGGAGGGAAAACATCTCAATAAACAAATCCATTGATCTGTGTCACAGTCTCCTTGGAGAAAGAGTGATAAGTGCCAGCATTTAGGCATTTTATACAAACAAAAAACAAACAAAAAAAAACAACAACATTTGAAACATATATTGAGAGGGAAATGTTTTATGGACTGAGCTTTTTTCCCCCCAGATCTTTCTTCTTTCTAATTTTTGTCTGATATTAATTTCTGTAATGGCAGCTCCAGAAAATCCAGCTCTAATTGGTTAGGGGCTATTAGAGCCAAATACGTAGTTCGTCACAAGTCTTCTAGAAATTCCCTATTTCTAGAACTTCGATTTATCATTGTGTCTGGAGAAGTTCAAGTTGTAGTCCATGAACACAAAGGAAGCATCTTCAAAACAGAATATGCTGTTGGGAGAATCAAAGACTTTTTATTTTTCAGACATGGTGCAGTATACTTAGTGTGATTCAAGGGAAGCCTTGTAGTGAAATTGAGCATTTGGGAGCCACAGGGTGTAATTACTTCCATAAAAACTTTGAGTAATTGACCACTAGAAACTTTTTACTATGTTATTAAAAAAAATTAGTTTGAATATTGAATTTACTTGCTTTTGTCTTACATAGTCAGCTGTTAGGAAGTATTTGATACAGAGTACTGAGAATTATGGCATGTGCCAAAAAGGATTTTAAAATTGAGATCTAAGTTGTGACCTAATTAAACAATAAGACCTGACAAAATAGTCACTACTGGTCTGTTAATGACTTCCTGGGGCAGTTCAACTTCCCGTGTCAAGGCAGAACAAGGGCAAGGTCATATGCTTTTGACTGGGGCTTTTTCCCCCCTTAAGATGCCTCTACTGGTTCTCTCTCTCTCTCTCTCTCTCTCTCTCTCTCTCTCTCTCTCTCTCTCTCTCCCTCCTTCCCTCCTTCCTTCCCTCTTTCTCTTTCCTATAAAATTATACCCAAAACAGTGACCAGAAAGTCTGATTCAGGAGTCTCAAAACAGCAAGACTAAAATTAAAGAGAAAAGTTCTTAACAATCATATAAAAATATGCAAGAAAGAAATAGCACACCACAGCCCACAGCCCTACCAAATAGAGGCTTAAAGTAAGGCAAAAAAGTTCGACAGCTTAAAAACACACATTGCCACAATGGATGATATAAAGGAAAAGGCAGAGGCAGCAAATAGAGACTCAAACCCCAACTCCCACATGTGGAAACATCTGTTCCAATTGTGGCCACACCTGATGCTTTGTTTAGAACACAGAGACAGATCTTGATACCAGAGAGATGCTTATCATCATCATCTACTTTATGTAGACTTCCTGAAGGTCTTAATAGCTATGTCCATTTTAGTATTGGTAATTTTTTTACAGCCATTTCATTTATCTAGGTGGAAAATTAAATATAACTTTGAGTTTCTTTCAGACTATTTTTACTGATTAAAAACCTAGTTCTTTAAAAACAATAACAATGCTGAATGGAATTAAAAGCAAATTAAGGAAAGTAATTTAAAAAGTCTATAATAGAGGCTGATGCATTATTAAGTCTACTTTTGAATTCTTGTTTTCTAAACAAAGAAAAGATTTTTGAGATTTTGATTAATTATATTATTTTAGATGACAAATGTAATTTTCTCTGCATCAGTTCACATGTGAGCTCATTTGCAAATGGTGTGCTAACTGCCTTCAGGCTGTGACTTATGCTTTTTTGCATAGAGTAGCCAAAGAAAATATAGGACACCCAGTTAACTTTAAATTTGAGGAAATGATAAATAATATTTTGGTATAAATATGTCCCATCGTAATGGTTGGGACATTTTTACTTGCTAAATCCTAAAACCCTATTTTCACACTTTTTTGTTTTTAAATACTTTACCTCATTCTTCCTTTATAAGGAAAGGAGATATAGTAGCATTATGCATATGATGCATTTGACACAAATCAAATTACAGTAGTCTTCCTTATCCACAATTTTCAGTTACCCATAGTCAACCTTGGTCCAAAAACATTAGATGGATATTCCAGAAATAAGGAATTTATCAGTTTTAAACTCTGCACTATTCTGAGACATTTGATGAAACCTCACACAGTCTCACTCTGTCATTCCTGGGACATGAATCATTCCTTCATCCAGCATTTCCACACTGTTTATGCCTCCTTCCTATTAGTCACCTAGTAGCCATTACACTTTTCAGATTGACTATCATGGCATCACAGTGCTTGTGTTCAAGTAACCTTTATTTTAACAATGGTCCTAAAGCATAAGAATAGTGGTGCTCGAAATTCGGATGTGCCAAAGAGAAGTTGTAAAGTGTTTCCTTTAAGTGACAAGGTGAAAGTTCTCTAATTAATAAGGAAAGAAAAAAATGTATGCTGAGGTTGCTAAGATCTACAGTAAGAACGAGTCTTCTGTCTGTGAAATTGTGAAGAAAGAAAAAGAAATTCGTGCTAGTTTTGCCGTCACACCTCACACTGAAAAAGTTCCTGCCACAGTGCATGATAAATGCTCAGTTGAAATGGAAAAGATACTAAACCTCGTCATAGGTATGTATGTATAGGAGAAAATATAGTATATACATATAAGGTTCAGTATTATTTACATTTCAGGCATCTACTGGGTGTCTTGGAAGGTATCCTCCACAAATGAGGGAGTATTACTATAATTGAAAAAATTCAAATTCTATTTGAGAAAAATGATGACTTTCTTTGTAAGGGTCCTTTCTGTCAGGAGTCTTCATACTGTCGATAGAGCCTCACAATTAACTGAGGGACCTGTTAGGGGAAGAGGCCTGAACCCATCCCTAGTGACTAGAGATTCAGCTTCGTTAGGCCTGGGGTAGAGACCAGCCTCTCAGGTGGTTCTAGTGCACAACTACTATGGGTCATAATCTTCAAAACTACTTGTCTGCCTACCATGTGTACAGTATCATTAATGACTAAAAGTTCCCTCTTGAACTTTACCCATAATTATGACTACATCTCAGAATATGGCCAGAGGAGTCCAATTTAGACAGGTAAAACCTATTTACTCATTAATCTTCCTAGTAAGGATTTATTCACCTTCTTGTCCTCTAAACACTGAGCTTTCTTTTTAAGTTTTTAATGCAATAAACATTATCCTACCTGTCTATTCCCTTTGGGATTTCTGCATGGTTTACTCTAATTATTCCTGATGCCAGGCCTTGTGTGCTATGAACAACTTCAAAGAAAAAAACTAGAAGAGAAACAGTGTGGTCCGTCTTTCTTTCTTTCTTTCTTTCTTTCTTTCTTTCTTTCTTTCTTTCTTTCTTTCTTTCTTTCTTTCTTTCTCTTTTTTAAGACACTGTATCAAGGAGACAAGATAGCATTTTGTGCTCATAATGTGATGGACAAATCATATGGATAACATATTAGGATGATGGATGGTATAAATTTTAATATGAAACATCAACCATAGTGTATTTCTCTTAGAATGTCTTTGAAACTGAACTGCCTGTATTTGATCCAAACATAATAGTCAGGTTTCTAAGTTTATAACTTCTCTGGACATAAAAAAAAAAAAAAAAAATTTGATTAATTTTAATTATGATCATCGTAAGAACATGTAAAATCTTAGTTCAGAGCCCTCGTTTCAAGAGAGAGTTCCTGAAAATAAATGCATTTCTTACCTCAAAGCTAAGTGGTACCTTCAGTGTCTGTTTACCCTACTGTCCTGATAAAATGCTCTTTGCCTAGTCTCTGTTTTTCTTTTTTTCCGTAAACTCAAGTTAATTCAATGAAACTGTTTTTGTTTTCCTCTATTTTGTTTTGGCATAGACTCTGTTTTCTTAAATGTATTTTGTTCTAAGGGCATTTCTTGTATGTTTAGTATGTGCCAGGATCCCTATTTCTTGGCCTTGTGAGCCATGATTTTTATCCTCAAAAGGCTCACTGTCTGCTGTTCTTCAGACAAGTAAAAAACAATCAAAGTAAGAAAACATGATGGATGCTTTATTAGTAATATGTATAAAGTACTTTGGGAGCAAAAAGATAGAAAAACTAACTTATAAGTGTCATTTTATAATTCTAATCGAAATAGAATTTTCATAGAATTATAAAGCTAGAAAGTATGCTTCCTACTGGTTAAAATTAAACAGACCTAGTTTTAAAATCTAACTGTTACTTCCTTGCCATGTGACATTTTAAAAATTACTTAACATCCCTGAACTTCAGTTACTTCTATAAAATATGGATATTAATACCTATAAGGTAACAGGCTGTGAGAATTAAATTAAACAGCTAGGTCTTGGTCACCATCGTTCCTAAAAGTCATTCTTCAGCTGTAGTAAATGGCTTGAGTTAATTAATCTTCACAACAGCACTCTAATGTTCATATTACTCATATTCCCATTTTACAGTTGAGGAAATTAAGGTGCCCAAGGTCACACAGCCAGTTCTTGAGCTTCAGCAAACTTTAGGATCTCACATATGATCATAATACTGAATTAGTTCAGGGACCTGCTATTCTCTTCCTTTTTATATTTATTGTTAAAACTATTATTAAGAAGAAAAATCTGGCTTCACCTAATTGAAGCTCCTTTTATAGGTGAAAGATCAAAGGATAGAGAGGTTAGGACACTGAGAGCTGAAAATAATAAGAGAAAAAGTAAGTTTAGTGCATCATTGCCATTTTTTTTTTTGTATTAAACATTGGTTGTTAAAATATTATCATTTTTAACGAGAAAATGTACAATTTATAATTCATGGCTTCCCTCACCCCAATCATCAGAAACAAATTAACCTGAAGTAAATCGAGGGTTGACCTCTTTCTGGAGGCTGACTGAGGCAATATCTTAAACATCCATCCATTTTACAAGTGATTTCTGTGAATCTGAAATGACTTAGGTATATGGATAGAAGGGTCCTTTTCTGAGTGCAGCTAGCTCAGGATCATGTTTCCCCATCTGTGTATGTATTACAGAATCATCAGGTCTTCAGGAACTGAAGGGACCTTGAACCTTACCCTGACCTAACTCCACATATTATAGAAGCTGAAAGTATGGTTCCCAGAATGAAATATAAACAGTAGATTGGGGTTCAGAATGTCCTTTAAACCAGAAAATTAAAATCAGATCACTACAATTCCTAAACTGCCTATAGAGCAATAACTTTTTAGACTTTTCAATTGGACTCACATAACAATTTAATTTCCTTACTATCCCACTCAATGTTTGCCTCAAAGAAACTGAGAAATAGATGTAAAACTTCATTGTCATTTAGTAAAGAGAGAAGGTATCTGAAAATAAATTCCTCTTTTACTAGACAAATAATATTTCTCCAGAAGTGATATTGCATACACTGAAAAAAAGAAAAACAAAGATACCAGATCACAATACCCTGTTTTCACTTATCTGTTTATGTTCCATTATTATTATAATTAAGTCCCTACAATGTAACTTACACTATGTTGGTTACTATATTTATGAAGTTTAATTAAATTCTCACAAACGACTCTGCAAGGTAGACAATTTTATTTCCATTTTGCAGATAAGAAATCTGAATCTCCAAAAGATTAAGTAATTTGCTTAAGGTCTTACACCTTGTTTGTGGCAGTCAGGACCACCACTCAGGTTTTGCTGACTCCAAAGCTCCTGTTCTTTTTACCATGTTAGCCTCCAAAAAGATCATGGGTTTAAAGGAGAAAGGAATATAACTAGGGAAGAGAACAAGGTGTGGCTGGGCCAGGAATAAAATCCAGACCTCTAAATCTTTTTGCTCTGTTGCTGTGCACGTTAGTTAGCTGCATCTTCTGATTTGGGGAGGATAAGGAGCATATAGAGCTGGAAGGTGGCATAAAGGACTTGCCCAGGTCAAGATCAACAACAGGTCCTTCAAATCCATGTTCTTTAGGAACATACTTTCGCTATAGTGTGTACCATAACACCTACATCACATCTTCCTCTTCATAAGTTCATAATAGAATATTCAGATATATCTGGTACCATCAGGCTACCTCTTTTTTGCCTGTAAAAGAGAGTTATTCATCTTGCCCTTGCTTGGTGATGCAAAGAACATTTTTCTTCTCTCCAACTTTTGAGAAACAAAGCCCATTCCCCATAAAACGTATGTCAAACACATTCTTACTAAGAGAATTGTATTATTTCACATTCCAGTCAGTGGTAGGAAGTTTTTCTGTGTTCTCAGGTCAATTTAAAAATGTTTGTCAGATCAGGGATAGTCTAATGGTTAACCTTGATGAACCAGACATATCCTACGTTTATATGATGTTTGTGAAAATTATACAAATGCATTTCATGCTGTCTAAAATATTTTTAAATTTGAAAGTGGATGGAGAAAAAAATTTACCCCAAGTCTCTGATTTTACATTTTCTGAAATAGAATTAAGTTGTCCAAAATATTGCTTAAGTAAGGCCACCTAGAGACTCTTGTTCACAGGATGACTTTTTAAATCCTCCACTCAATGTCACAAATTTTTTAAACTCCAGAAATTCAGAGATGCCAAAGGATCTTTAAGCAAAGAAGAAGTAGAAATCAATGGTAGAATTATTATTTTCAACTGAGTATTGACAGCTATAATAAAATTATTGAAATTGGACTTGGGAATGTTAAGTCATTTAATGGACTTTATGTAGACAACATCCGATAAAGGCATTAGTAATAACTGTTATCCTGATAGATAACCTTAAATTCAAGAAAATGCTTCCCCAAACACCGATTGTTGTGAATTCTGTTCCCTTTTACCTTATAGTGGCAGAAGATTGCAACCTCCTATTATGAAATAGCATCATAAATGCAGAGCACAGTCACCCCGACTAAAACTAACTTTCTCCTCTGCTGATACAGACAAAGTAGCAGTAAATGCTTTTTGAGCTCCTGGCGTGCAGATAAATTCCTACGATGTCCCCAATTGGACTGGGAGATTGAGAGACACAAGGGAAAGAATAGCTGAGGCCAGGAGAATTTAACATGGCAATTAGCAACCCTTTGGCTTTGCTAGACCCCATAGCACAAGACAGGAGGCAAGCAACCAAAATCTTTCCAGCAGAGTAGATGATAAATTGGTTGGGTCCCAGGGGTTGCTGGACACAGTTATTATCCAATAGCAGGCCTAGATGGTGTGGAACTCTCTGTAGTGAGGTCAGAAAATAAAATAGAGGGCTCTAAATTCCCAAAGAGAGCGCCTTTGCTTACATCTCAATTGGTACGCCCTTTCCTCTCATTTTGGACGGCTCTGGCTCACATCATATAATCTGTATCACCTTCACTGTCTTAACAAATAACTTCTAAAACATCAATTACATTAAATATTATAACCATTATCCTCAGTGAGTCTCTCTTTGAAATGTGGGAAGAGGAAAAGATAAAATTTAAAATAAAAATATTTAAAGACTTCCGGATTTTCTTTCTTTAAGCAGAGGGAGACTGTGTGGGAGAAGAAGAATCTTAATCTTCTTTCTTTATCAATACCGATAGCTGCTTTTCGGTATTATTTTAACCATCACATTATGGTTCATAACTTTAGCACTGTATTAGATTTCACTTTTAATATGTCTAAATATTTTTAGGGCCTTAGTTTCCTCATCAAAAAAAAAATCGAGGCTAATATTATCTGCTTAAAAATGTTGCTGTGAAGATTAAATGAGTTAATGTATGTAAAACACTAAGAGTGTCTGGCACTGAGGAAGTTCTCAGTATATGTTAGTGAAGCTGCTGCTGATGATAATGGCCAAGATAAAAATGATGATTGTTTTTAAATGTCAATCTAGCTAGACTTTATAATACCTAGAGCAAGGACCATATATGCCTTGTTCATAGCTAAAATCTCAGCATATAAGCATACTGCTTGAAGTACAATTAATATTTATTGATTGACAAAATGAATGATTACATGAGTTTTTAATGCCGAATTCCACACTTGTGCTACTATTGATTTAATTTAATTATGAGGATTATTAGGAGTCATTAAAAAGGAAGTGGAAAATTGATTTAGTAAAATCAATATCATCAGGATATATTTATTGAAGGACTACTACGTGTAGTATGCAATGCTTGAAATATCAACTTGCAATGGATATAAAAAATTAATAAAATACAGGGGCTAGCCTAACAAAAAGATAATTTTCTAACTGGCATAATAAAGGAATGTGAAAATTCTACAGCCATTTCAATTCTGATTTTTGGAAACTTTTCATATTCAAAATGTCAATGTCAAGGATCTCTTCCTTCCTCCTTCCTTTCCTTCTTTCTTCCTTCCCTTCTTTCCACCCATTTTCCTTCCTTCTATCTCTTTTTTGAAAGGCTACATCCTCAGATGTCTTAAGCAACCCTCTCTCCCCTCAAAAAACCCTAGAAATATTTATTTGTGTTTTTCTCTTGAAATTGGCCCTCGAGATTTCTATTTAGATTCTATTTTAATTAAAACTCTGAGCCATTCTATATGTGGTTTCTGCAGCTTTGTCCAAATAATATTCCTGATTGACCTTGGCCTCAGGATCCAAGGAACATCCCTCTCCCTGTCTCATTAGTTCCTCTTATCTTTAGAGGCTCCGAGTGATATTTAGCGGGGTTTTTAGCAATGCCAATATTAAAACTGAAAAGTACTTAGTTTCTTGAGCTTTTTACCTTTTGTGATAATTTGCCGTCACTGCCTTTCTTTATTCTCCACTGTCATTTCGAAATACACAATCACCAATTTTGAAACATTTAGGAAAGCGAATGGTAGCTATGGATGGGTGAGCACTGTTGGGTGCAAATTTAATAGTCTAGTGTCTACATTTAGATGTTTCTTGAACATGTACAGTATTAGCTCAGTGCAATAGTTCAGAAGGAAGTGCCTGAAAATGAATCACATTTCCTATCTTAATGCTACACATTGTCTGAAGTTAGTGGCTATTTTTTTCTTCTGCCCTGACAAAATATCACTTGTCTAGCCTTTTTTTTTTTTTTAATAAAGCCAACTATTTTGCAAAATTTTTTGCTGTTTTCTATTTGTGTGTTTTTTGTGGTTGTTTCTTTTATGGATATTTGATTTTATCATTGTCCTGTGTACTTGATAAATATTTATTAATTGATACTTTGTGCTCAGCAGCCAGGGACACAAATTATAACTAAGCGTGATCCCTGTCTCTCAAAGGCTCTCCTGGTAACCCTACATATAAAATAGCTGTCTTCCTGCACCTTCATTGTCTCCAATCCTAATCTATTTATTTTCATATCACATAACTGCCTAAGATGTTATATATTTATTTTCATATTGTTTGTATTCCCATGGTACTGTAACTCTGCCTATGACAGTGTTTGGCACAGTAGGGACACAAAAACTATCTGCTGAATTAATTAATAACTTTTAAAGAAAATACTTTAACATGCATTATATTTTTTGGTTTGTTGGTAGTTACAGTGGTGTTTGCTTTGTGATAAATTATTGAGTTGTATATTTGTGACTTGTGGAGTTTTTGCGTGCGCATTATACTTCATGATAAAAAGGGTGAAAAATCCCAAACTTCTTTTAATCTTAAAATTACATTAAATTACTTATTTGTTGGCTACACAAACTAGTTTTTAATTGCCAATATCAAAAAGCATTGCTTGAATAAAATCTCTATGTATTATGTTGCCAAAGCTTAATTTGGGGAACAAAGTGGATGTCCAGCTCTTTATTTACAACCAAAAATGTTATTGAGGGCCTACTTTGTTTATCTCTATATAAAATTATATTTAAAGGGTATAAAATTCTTTAGAATATGACAATTCCTTAGAAGCCAGCAGTATAAAGAACAATAGACAGCAATCTAACTTCTAAGGCCCTTGAAAATACTAAGACAGATAAGGTTTTGTAGTCACCCATTTGGGTGAGGGAGTTGAAACCTTAACAGTGGTTCACAGCGGAAGGTGGATGAAGAAAAATACTTAGCAAGACAGATCTTTTTCTAGACTGGAAGTGGGTACAAAACTATATCCAGATTTATTGTAAAAAGTCACAGATGCAATGAAAAATTCCAATTTGGCTTCAGTATTTAAAATAAATGCATTTGATGAGTGTGTTCTGCTTTTTAGAACCATAAATCTGTTTCATAGACAAAATGTGGCTGGCAAGGTTGGTGGGGATTCAGCATGGAGAATGAGATGGTACATGCTTTTGGCATTCTTTTCATTGTGATCTTCCTCGTCAGTGTGCCTCAGCAAGAAGTGACCTCCACCTGCAGCAGGCATTGCCTACATACCACAGAGCTAGTGCCAGAATTTAATGCCTAAGACTATGGTTATATTTGTTAGGGTGAGTTGTATTAAATAAATATATTTATTGCTTACAAAAGCCAATATTTTAGAAACCAAAGAAAATAATTATGTCTTACTTAAAGGAGGCTTATTTCAAATCATAGCTAGGGCCCCACTGTGACCACTGCTTACATTTTTCAAAATTGATTTTCCACCATATAAACAGTTAGGCTGAAGTTACATGTGACATTTCCTCCCAGTAACAATGCTACGGTGTCTCTGAAACATTTCCTCATATTTTTCATTTTTCCTTCTTTCTGTAATGCTCATTTTTTTAAACATGTTCTTTCCAGGAGAATTGCGATGTGATTTTACCACACTAACTATTGCCCTGTCTGACCCAGGGAGACAGAGATTCAGGAAACTTTAACAAGCAGAATTTTAATTGCTCCTTGGAAATGAAGGCTTTGCTTGCATTAGTCTCCCCTCAATAAGTGTTATTCACTTCCACGCACAAAGCATTAAGGCCTGCGCTAATTGGTTCTCCTCGTATTGCTCCCCAGGGCAAACGTGGGAAGGAGAAGTTGGTCTTCAGAGTTTATCCAAGCTTCCATCCTCCCTCCTCTCTCTTTTCTCCTCTATTAGGAACATTTACTATCTGCTCCTTCTCTTAGGTCTCAGGTACTAGCTTCTCTAGGCCTAGCAATCTATCCAGGCCTAGCCCCATGACATGATGTCATGGCACAAATCAACCCAGCTTCCTCAAAGTTCACCTGCTTATGTTTTCATCCACGAGATCTCTGCTTTCTAGTTCCCAAGGTAGCTATGAAAAGAATCAAGTAAAGTTGTTAATATCTAGCAAAGGACCTATATATGTCTTGGAGGCAAAAGTCAATGGATTTAGAGAGAGAAGGCCTCGATTCACATTCCAACTCAGCCAGTTAGGATCTGGGTGGCAAATCTCATGGTCTACAAGCCTTGGTTTTTTCACCTAGACGACACATATCCCAAAGTGTTACGAGGCTCAAATTAAGTGAAGTCGGTGAATATTCTTGCCAACTCTAAGTTTTGCGACTGTGCAATATTGTTTTAATTAATGAGATTGGGGGAAAAATTGAACCCCTTTTTACTCTTGACGTTAAGGTTGTCACCTGTTCCACCAATGTGGAGAGTTCTTCCTGGATAGCAGAGGATGGTTTGTTTTCAAAAGTTAAGAAACAGATACTGAGTTTCTTGATTTGAAGCTCATACCCAGGCCCCTGCCCTCAATCTTTCCATTGAAAAACGTGTTAGCTCAAGCAAATCTTCTGTGTGAAACTCTCTAAGAAACTCAACCCTCCCTGGACAGGTGGCTTACCTTGGAGAATCAGCACACACACAATGACACAACGATAACATTTGTAACCCGAGAGAAGAAACTCAGCCTCTGTTCTAGACTTGTTATCTCGGTAAATAAATTCAGGGCAAATGGCACTTGAGGGGGATGAAACATACCTTAAACCTTTCAGGAACCTCTGGTAAGAGAGGTCGCATGTAACTGAATATTGTGTGGCAAGGTTTTACATCTAGATGGATATAGTTGTCAAGGGAGCCCTCTCTGTACAAAGTTCTCAAGGACTGTAGGAGAGTCAAAGGGAATCCACCCTTCCATATCTATGCCTTTACTTTCTAAGTGTTTCCAAAATGTGTATATGTATATTTTGAAATACTAGGGAAGAGTAAAGCGTATAAGAAAAATTTCAAAGGATAATACACCGAAAACCCTCACATTGTTCAATCTTCACATTCATACTGCTAAATTGCACACGAATATCACGTTAGGCCTCTGAAGACGACAGAAACTGAGATAAGTCTTCATTCTGTGAGGCTCAGGTCAGTCAAGAAGTTACATGGTCAAAGCAGCAGAATTCTGCAAAGCATTCTAATGTTAGTGAGCTGTCTGGTCTCCCTTTATATAGAATTGGCTTAGAGTTTCAGTTAAAATGAAATCTTAAAAAAAAATTTCCAAGGGCCAATTTCAGTAGGAAAAATACTTTCATTTATTTTTATTGGCTTAAGACATTGCCACCGATCCTCCCAGCCATGCCTTGATACAATTTTTGTCTAAAAAAAAAAAAAAGGTTCGAATGCCTCAAATCTGTAAGTTAAAACTTCTTTTCATCGGTTAAATTTAAAACACACTGGTATAATTGCTCTATTTAAATTTATCCTGAAAGAAAATTCACAGAAATAGAGGATCCTGCATGTCCTGCATGTCAATAAAACGATTGCTTATCAATGTGTTTTTCCAATTGGTTACAATCAGTCTGTTTAACATCACATAAATCTGTTGCCGTTTCATGGCAGTTAGCATCAGATAATGAAAATATTGTGGGTAAACTTCTCTTCTTAGTTCCAAGGTTTGTCGGAAGACTTCCTAGCCAGCTCTTTGAATTACTGTGGTTCCTAGAAAACTTGATTTGAGAGGTATGTGAGCAGGGCAGCTGCCGCTGTTTTTCTAGCATCACTGCGGCTTCAGAACAAGAGCTCATGAGCTCATTTGGAAATTCTTTTAGTGTTTTCATCCTGGCTCGTGGCTTCACATTATATTTTGGTGTATAGAAAGCGCGGTATGTGAGAAAGATAATATCATATCAAAAAGAACCCTGGAGATAGCTGTAAAGTATACCAGTTAGCAACTCGGCAGAGAACCTTCCATCAAACAACCTGAAGTGAGGTCGCTTTGTTCATTAAACTGACCTGCATGAACCATTATTGCTATTTGGCTCTGAATTATTAAAAATCAGTAGCAAGATTTAGCACACCTCTAACTCCAGGCTCTCCTGTTCTTCAAGATAAAAACAGTCTCTCTTTGTGCTAGTTAGAAAACATATGTGAACGTACTAGCACTCAGCTTCTTGTGATAAACTTGTTAGTGTCTATATAACTGCATGTAACCACTCAGCATGACATCCTTTTCCATTTCTCTTTATGAATAATTTTGTTATACCTCATCCATTCTAGTGCTCTTTATTACAGCATGCTACTACATTTATTAGGGTTCCCATCAGAGAATTCTTCTTCTTGTTATCCTTAATAGTGCCATGTACTGCCTTCTCTTGACTGTAAACCTGGCACTGTTTGAAGCACGTTTATTAGTTTATAACCCTTACATTTTAAATTCCTGCCAAGAACTTCTTAGTGAAGAATAAGTTTACAAGAATATTCTCACACACCCACCCACACACACACACACACACACACAATGACACCATAACCACCACTTCTATTAGAATTAAAGTGCCAAAGACCTGCCTTTAGTTCACAAACATCAGAAAACTCATGGGTTAATAGCTTTTTCATTTAAACCTGTTATGGTTGAGCACTTCAGTACATACTTGGACTTGAAGCTTTGAATCAAACTGGGGGCCTGGTGGTTTTGGTGCAATGACATTGCTGTCTTGGGTTTTTATTGTGTGTGGACTACCTTATCCTGACTAGAGGCAGAAATAGGCTGAGAGTAAATAAGAGGCTCCATTTATGATGGTTTCTGAAAAGTTTAATCCAAAACCCTTTTGAGGTTGGCCAGATTAGATATTAGTTACTTCCCATTGGCAAATTGCCTCTTTTAAGTTCCTTATAGTTTACCCTTGAAACACAGCCATCGATGTGCAGAGATAATGGAAATGAGTGGGTAGCATGTCCCTTTGTTGTTTAATCACCTGTATCTAAAGGAAAATTTCTTCTCCCAAGGAACAAAATGATCAACCTCTGTTTATCTTCCTTTCTTTAGAGGGAGGGGTGAAGAGTTTAGAAAAGGAGGAACACTGCATTAAGAGTAAGATGGAAAAGCGGGCAAGAGAAGGAGAAACACAAGGTAAAACCACTGCTCCATACAAAGAACTGTTTCAGCAATGGAATTTGCAAAATGTCTCTCCACATATAACAGTAAGAATCACTAAAAGCTTTCACCACTTTTGCTTCAAGTGAATTTACTCCTTCTTTCTCCAAACAATAAAATATATTGTTACAGGAAGATGTATGTGCAGAGATGCCAAATATCTTATAATTTTTGAAGCTCACAAAACCTTTATTATGCAGCGGGCTCCCCAAAGTTCTAATGGATAGCAAGAGGCAGCCATGGACAATACTAATGGGACCAGGTCACGAGAGGAAATCCACTGGGCTTCATTCATAATTAGGTTCTGCTTTGATTCCCAGAGATGTGTGTGCTCTCCCACCAAGTCCAGGAACTGCTATACATATCATCAAGAGCAGTCTTCAGACAGACGAGACTAAGTCCTCTCTGCTTCCTGTTATTAGCTGTTATTATTATTCTAACCCAATTTGGTTCTTTTGCTGCCTTTTTTGCCCTATTTGCTGTTGACCTCTAGAATATACATACTATTTGCTTTCTGCCATGATTTATACCTGCTAGCCTTTGCCACTGTTACTACCATTTCAAGATCACAAGCAGAGGTGGCAGATTTAGACACAGAATATTCGGAGGTGGGAGGAGCTGGAAATAGGATGTATCCCAGTTGTCTATTTTTGTACTCTTACACAATGACTATCATAACGGTGGCAGTTTTTTTTTTCTTTTTTTTTCTTGGTCATCCACAAGACAAACAACACTTTATACCCTTTTTCCCCTTCCCCTACCCATCTGCTTCCTGATATTGAGTTCTCCACAACTGCATCCGTAAATACTAATTGCATGATATGTTCCATTTACAGCAAACTGGAGGCGGTTTCTTAAGTGTCTAGTTAAAAGAAATCGCCTGCTGTATATATTCATTAAAAAAAGTATGCTGAACATGGTTAACCCAATCTCTGTAGTTCCTAAGATATGAATTCTGAAATATGCTCAAAGATGAAACTTCAGCGATGTCTTAGAGGAAAGTTTGATATTGGTATTTAAGGTGTGAGAACAAGAACTGGCTTATAAAACCTTGGTGTTGTTTTTTCTCACTAGAACTATATCATCTAAAAGAGAGACTAAGTGAAATGGGTTCAAGACATGAAGGTATTAGCTGCAGAATCAAGAGAAATATTAGAGGGAGGAAATCCAAGAAATTTGAAAACCTTCTGGAAGATCCTTTATACTGGTGAGAACAGAAGACAGAAGAGGAGGCATACATATAAAAATGAAAAGCCTAGGCTCAAGAAAGGAGACTAGCCAAGGGGGACCAGAAACTGGTGTTACATCTGGGATCAAAAGCCAACAAAAGGAGAACTAGTCAGTGACTCAGCATGAAGCAAAGAAAACCAAGTGCAGGTGTTTTTGTTTTTAATATATTTCATTCAGTGTAGGAACTGTTAGTATGGGTAGATAACGGTAAAAAAAAAAAAAAAAAAAAGAAAGAAAAAAGAAAGAAAAGAAAAGAAAAAAAAGGAAAAAAGAAAAAGGAAGATGATAGTCCATTTTTAAACCCAAATTAAATCTCAGCCAATTACCACTAGAAAATTGTTCGACATAGATTGAAGATGCAATTGACTACAATTGACTTTAACATATGCAAATTTTGCATTGGATCCCAAAGCTGCCCCCAAGTACATGTGCGTTCTTGCTGAGATAAATACAAGAGGCCAAAGTTGCATTCCTTCTGGAACCTTTCCATGGGCAGTCTTGGGGTGAGACTCTTTTGCTCTCATATCACCTGATTAATTTCTTAAAAATATTTTTAATCCAATAAACTATTTTTCTTTCTTTTGGTAAGAGTAAGTGCTTATAACTGTAGATCTTATATTTGGCCCAGGGGCTAAAGTTCTTACTAAATGATCATTTGTCCTGAGACTCATCATTCACTGTTGAACCTGCACAGAGGGAGACCTTGGGTCCTAGGCAAAATTAAGTACAAATTTTTAAATTTATATTTATTGTTCATTTAGAGAGATTGTTTAGCTTAACTGCTTGAGCCAAATTGGAAGCAAGTTAAGAAATCTTATGGTTAGATAAAATTGTAAATCGTGGTGATGATTGTAAATTTTTCCTACAACTACTTGCATGTGCTGCTGATGGTCGGTAATTATTAGAATGGCCAGTGACAGTGATTTCTTAACGTTCTTACAGCAATACTTCTTATAAGCATTACCCAGCTTCCTAATTTCTTCTACCATGAGAAAGATTCTCCACCATTGCCACCTTCTTCTCTGCATTGGTATTTACCTGTCGGTCATTTGCTCATCTACAAAGAATCTTAAATGCTAAATACTAATTCTTGTAATATGCCACCCACGAGGCAAATACTGTTCATTTTTACCTCTAGCTTTGTAAAGTTTTATTCCCCCCCCAAAAATGTAAATACTTATTTTCTTTAAAAAAATACCAAATTTACCATATCCTAAATTTTCCTTTTTAATTTTTTTTGACATTTTATTAGTCAATGTCATCTAATTTTTAGATATTATTATGCATGTGTAAGTAAGACAGTCATTGAAAGGCTAATCTTTGGTTATGCCAGATGCACTGTTACTATTTTCCCTTAACAGGGATTATTCCCTTGACATTCTGGAAATTGCAATCCACCAAAGCAATTCAAGCATTGAAAGTAAATGGAGTTCACAGTACAGTTTCTATTTTGGATTTACCCCTATAAACCTTTAACTAAGATTCTTAGTGAATATTGCACTCTCTGATCACCCAGAACCAACAGAGGGCTAAAGGAAGATTCATGAATCTTAAAGATGGCCAATTTTCCAATGTGAATGCCACAGCTTGAACTATATAACTATATTATTCATATTAAAGTTTACATGATTAAATGGAAGCATACTGATAAGTCAACTTCTCTTCATAGGTTTTTTGGTATGAAAGACTCTTATGTTACCTGAATCAAATAAAATAGTCCAAACAAAAACAGGTTGTTTGCTTAATGGTCTGTGAAACTAGGACCGATGATTACACTTGTAATTTCTGGCACTAAGGCTCTCAAACATTTAATGAAATCATCACATTGCTAATTTAAAAAAAAAATTTTCCCTCTGTCTTCTGCTATGGCTCAGAGATTTAATTTCAATAATGTAATCAATAATGTTAGGAGGAGATTGTGGCTTTCTTTTCAGGGATGTATTATACAGAGAAATACAGAGAACCCCTTTCTCAGCTATATGGGAAGGAACGTGAGCAATGGCAATCCCTTCTGACTCTCCTTGACTCTGTTCCAAAGACCCCTCCGCTTAACTCACTGTTTTCCAAATCTTGTTGATTGTTCATTCCTGCCTCTAAAAAAAGGATACTAAAAATCAACCTTCTATATGCATACTTTATTTATCAATTATACTACCTCATATTATCTGAGTATATTGAAATATATGTACAAAATATAAATTTAAAAGACCGAGATAACAAAACACTATTTTTAAAGATCATTAGCTAATATCTCAAAGCATATTTTGCATTTGAGGTTTATTGTTAAAATAGCAAATGATAAATCCATATTGCAAATATGTTTTATATATATATTTTACTCATTTTGGAGAAATATTGGAAAATCTAAGTAAATCTTTATTGGTTTTAGCTCATAAAAAGAATTTATTTTGTGAGTGGAAGTGTCACTTCTATATGTATCTTATTTTCATCTATGCATATGCTACTGGTACTTCTACAAACAGTATTATTTCTTTGCTAGGAAATTTGTGAGCCACTTGTCCGTTTTAGAAGAATCAGTTTAGTTAAAATCTGATAACGTAATCTACAACTTTACATCATTATCTCTACATAAAGTATGCCACAGTATAGGTAAAATAAACAAACTAGTTGAAGATAATTCTAGTAATCATTTTGTCTTACACAATTATTACCCTTAGCGACTTTTAAATGACACATGGTCTTCTGAAATATAGACTTAGTGAGCAGTATTTTAATTCGTTATTAAATCCTAGTAAAAGTTAACTTAATTCTTATTATCAGTACGGACAATAAACATACATAACAACCTCAGTATTTTCTTCTTGTACCTCGATATATCATCTTCTACAATGAATGATGTCTACACGTCCAAGTTTGGAGGCTCCTGTCCAAATTAATAAACCTGAAATTCAGTCTCATATCTAATATCTTCTAATTTTTAATAATCTCTCTGGATGATTTTTAAAACCCGGATGGTGCCAAATATACCACCAGCCCAAATTTATCTTCTGACCTATGAATCTACATATGCCATAACTACCTACTACACATCATATGAAAATCCTACTTTTTCAAAACCGAGTTTACATTTTTGACTTATGATTGTACAACCTATCATTTACCCAGTTAAGAAACCTTGACCTCTCCTCCTTTGCCTGCTTCATTCACATCAATAGGTTCCTTTTAGTCTACCTCTTAAAATTTCTCCAAGTTGTGACCACTGACTCTACCTTAGTTCATACTTTTTCTATTTCTAGCTAAATGATGAGAAGTTGCCTGTTGATGTTCTAGAGTCTTATTATCATTCAAGAAATCCTTATACCATTTTTGAGTTGATTTTCTTAAGAGGTAAAAATTATGTCACTCCATTTTAATAACTCTACAGTAAAGGTTTCCCTGTGCCCCCAAGATGAGAGTTTGTTAATCAAGAGCTCAAAGATTTTTCCATGATCAGATGGCTGCCCTCGTCTCATTAACATGGGCTCTTGTAATTCCAAACTATTTGAAAGTGCTGAAGGTATCATTTTCCATAACTTTATCCATTCTAGCCTTTTCCTTCTGCCTAAAATATTCTCCAACTTCAACTTAAGCTCATCTGGAAAACTCCTAACTTAAATATTAAATCTTCCATTTCTAAATTCTACAGGCAAAATTACCATTATTCTACCCTAAACATTTTCTTTCACTTCATTTTAATTGATTTTCTTATTTTATCTCCTAGCTTATGGTGAGCACCTTTTTAGCAAGAGCCATTTTTAATCTATGTTAACAGAATCTAGCATAAAATCTAGTGTGTAGCAGATTATACAACATTTCATTAGCAATGTGTATCAAGAACTATTCTAAATGCTGAGGATTCAAGAGTGAACAAAATAGACAAAAATCTCTTCTGAGTTCTTGTAGCATACAACAGATGTTATCATATAGTGTAATCTATGTACCAATGCACTATAGTTTATATATCATACTGATTTAAAAAAATTGTCCCAAGTAGTAAAAATCGTTTTGGAATCACTACTCTAAACATAGACTGAAAATTAACTCTGGCTTCTGACAAGAAAACTTGTCTCTTGTAATCAGATCAAGGAAAGCTTTTACTCACTGAACGCATTTTTAAAATAAAAAGTAGAAATATTTATATATAAAGAAGCACATTACCTTGAGAATGCTTTTTTTGATAATGTTTACTAACTTGAATACTTTGAGCATAATTTTCTGGTAAATAGTACCTGGCAAATTGTAAATATTCAATTGTCACTTGCAAATATAATTTAACAAATTATAACAAATTAACTTGGGTCAAGAATCTACATGGTTTTTACATGTCCCATTTAAAGAATAAGGCTAGATTACAAGTTGAATAAGCTGGAGCTAATATTAATCATACCATATACATTTCATGTGATGCTCAATGTTCTACTTAAATCTGTATAAGTTTCAGCCTCACAGGCCTTATGCTGCTGGCTTTGACAATTTAAAAAATTTTATCAGATAGATTATTAATAAATTACTATATGCCAGATCCTGTATGAAGTGTTTTCCCCCAGTTTTATTCAGATATAATTTACATAATATATGAAGTGATTCTCATGAATTTTCTTGCTGAATCATAACAGCTCCATAGAATAGGTTCTATTATTCTTTCTATTTTACAGATGAGGAAACTAAGACACAGTAATGTTTGATAATCTGCCTATTATCACACTGTTAATAAATAACAGAACAAGAATTTGAACTCATGGATTTTGTTTTTGAAATGCCTTGGCTCTAACTTCTGCTTTATTGCAACTCATGTAGGACATTGATGCTGAGAGAGGACTCAGTGGTTAATAAAATCACCAAGCTCTGCCTTCAAACATACCTATTATCTACAGGGATTGAGGAATGTACACAAATAACACAAAAGAGGGGAAATGGAGAAGGAAAGAAGTACTAAATGTGACCTGAATATGGAAGTTATCAGTCTTCAGCCTGAAAAATTTTCAAATAAGAACTTTTCATTGGTTCAGGAAGAACGAAGAGGAAATTGTACCACACTTATTTGTGTGGAAATTGTTTATAAGAAAATACATAAGAGTTACTTTCTGCCTCTGCTTCATGTCAGTTTTAAATTCTTGCTGGCATGCTGAACATTAAACTGTCCCAATTGTGTTTAGAAGCAGCAGAGTAGGCTGCATGGAAGGGCCAGAAATACATCACTGCAATTCGAAATAAATAATTTATTGTAAACAGGTCTATCAGGTTAGCTCTAGTTACCAAACGTGGTCTTGATGAATGGGAGTTAGGCAACCAAGTTTTGAAAAAGATTGAATTTGGATTTGTTGAGTTTAAACAGAAGAGAAAAATGGAAATCAGAGTACATGATTAGAAAGGATGATGATAGGGAGATGGATGGAAGGAGAGCCAGAAATGAATTCTACCTATCTATTCTCTATGGCTATGTCTATGACTTAGCAACTTATGAACTCCTAAAGGTATGCACGTCTCACAAATGAGTTCTTTACAGGGAGCAAGAACATGTGCCTTGGAGTCAGATCTATATGGAAATCTAGGTTTCATTTCTTACTAGCTGTTCAAGCTTAACTATTTTGAACTTTAGTGTTCTCTTCTTTTAAATGAGAATAAGAATATTTATACCTCAAAAGTATTGTAAGGATAAAAGATCTATTGTTTAACGTTCCTACTACAGGCCTATGACAGAGTTGGTAGTCAGTAAATTTCATTTCTCTTTCCTTTCACCAGTAATTATACTACAATAAATACATGTGTAATCTATAAATAGATTTACACGCACACACATAACACACACATGCACACAGATACACATCACTGACTTAGAGGAGGAAAAAAGGAGAAACAGGCACCATTCAAATGTGGGAAATACAAGCACTATGGTCTGACCCTATTTATTCCTCTATGTCTCACTAAAAGTATGCAACAATCTTTAAAAAAGAGACTATCATTCAAGAGTCACAGAATGCAAAGATCAGCTTCTTACAAAAATCGGACTGCCAAGGATCTACTAGAAAAGTGCCCTTTCTATCCACTAAGCTTATTCTTATCTTTGGGAAAAATTGTTTAGAAGAAACTTCAGATTTTCTTCAGCATCAACCAAATCTAATCTTAAAAGTTAAGACCTTTTGGGAAGTAAGATCTGAAACTGACTTCTACTTGAGACTCCAGTTAACTAAGTTCAAAACCATGATCTTTGCTAGAGATGCCACCTTGTAGTCCAATGTGCACCTTCTATCTATTTTGAAACTCAACTTTGTCTGCATCTCCCTTTCTGTAAATATGATGCATTTCATAAAGTTATGCTTCTTGTCTCTAGACTGTGTCTAGCAAAAATATAAAATTGGGATACCCCACTCATAGTCACTCTCTGACTACATATGATGCATAATGACTATAATAATTATGTTTTATGTTTAACCTCTAGAAACCTCAAAACACTACTTCATTATCAGTGAGAATGTCTGGACAAGATCTTAGAAATATAGTCAGCTCTTTATGATAATATTCAATAGCAAACACATAGTCATTTTATGTGGCTGGTGCTATTTTTAATGTGTATCATATATTAACTCATTCAGTACTCCCCCAAACCTTATAAGGTGGTCACTTTTATTATGCTCATTGTCCAAATAAGGAATTTCAAGGACAGAGTGGTTATATAATTTGTCCAAAGTGAAGTAGCTGTCAAATGAAGATGCTGCTCTGTGTTCTAATCTACTCTGCCATATACCACCATTCCTCGTGGCACTTGGAACACCTTGTGCAAAACAAAGCAGCTTTTTCCTCCTAGCGTCACATTTTTTCCAGTACAATGAAATTCTTGTTTTGTTCCACACTCTTTCAAATTCCTTGAAGATGGACAAACAACTTTCTTACAATATGGAGAAGTATTATTGCAAAATTTACTGCCAGATTGAGACCTTGCATGACACACTAAAATTTTATGACAGTTATAAACACCTAAAAATTCTAAGTCTATCATGGGACTGCTTATAAATCCTAATAATAATTTTCAGACCAAGCAGCACTGAAAAAGATTCAAGTAGCTAAAGTCAAATAAGCAAGAACAAAGGTTTGGATAATTTCTTTAGTTTGATGTTTGACTCTTGTTCCCTTTCTTCTGGAAGAGATTCAGAGAAGGTAAAGAGAAGTAGAAGAAAAAATAGGCTTCCCAAAAGATCCCCAGTAGATCTAATTTTCTGAACTTTTTTTTTTTAAGTGAAATGACGTTCAATACATTGTAATGTCCTTTGAAATTCCACCTTACTAAATCTTCTCAGGATTTAGGAGGCCAATTTAATAAGTGATTGTAGAATTCCTGCCATCTGAGTACTGCCCCAGGAATTATTCCCCTGTTGTGTGTTTCTTTTTAAGTACTGGAAGGCCCGGGGAAATACTAAACAGAATTACAAAAATGAATTATGCAAGATGTGACTTTAAAGTAATGAGACTAATTCTACAAGCCACACCTGAAAATCGATGCTCTTGCTGTAATCATACTAGCACTTTTAGTCAAAAAGCATGACATACAATCAATGGGATTAGGGAGCAAAAAAGGATTAGAAGAAGACACATCAAACTCAGAATAGTCGTTACCTCTGAAAGTAAAGGGGACTCTAGATTACTCTCTAATGTTCTAATTTATTTGTATTTATTTATTTATTTTTAGTAAATTTATTTGGTGACATTAGTTAATAAAATTATATAAGTTTTAAGTGTACAATTCGATAATGCATTGTATGTATACTCCATTGTGCGTTCACTACCCAAGTGAAATTTCCTTCTATCACCATATATTTGACCCTTTTACCCTTGTCTACTCCCCATCTCCCCTTTTCCCCTCTGGAAACCAGTAAACTGTTGTCTGTGTCTATGAGATTTTGTTTGTTTGTCTTGTTTGTTTGTTGCTTTCAGTTTTATATCGCACATACGAGTGAAATTATATGGTTCTCAACTTTTCTGACTTACTTTGCTTAGCATGATAATTTCAAGATCCATACATATTGTCACAAATGGCATTATTTTAACTTTTCTTATGGCCAAATAATATTCCATTGTATGTACATATCACATCTTTTTAATTCAATCATCTACTGAAGGACACTTTGGTTATTTCTATGTCTCGGCCACCATAAGTAATGTTGCAATGAACGTCAAGGTACATATATTTTTACAGATAAATGTTTACAGGTTTTTGGGGTAGATACTCAGAAGAGGGATTGCTGAGTCACATGGTAATTCTATTATTAATTTTCTGAGAAAACTACAAACTGTTTTCCACAGTGACTGTATCAATTTACATCTCATCAGTGATGTATAATGTTCTAATTTCTTAAGTGAAGTAGGTTTACATGCTTTTAAAATAAATCATCTAACTCACCTTGGTCTAAAGAGTACCTAAACCAACTAAAAAAATGTTCAACCTTTTTTCATGACTTTTTAAAGAATGAGATTTTATACTTTCAAGAAGTAATCATTCTAAGGCTTTAGTTCTTAGGCAGTACTATATTCTCACATTATTCTCATTTTAGAGTTGGCATAATATCATTGCTAAACAGGAACAGAATAACTGTCATGAATTGGTTCTCACTGGTTTCACTGATGTGGGAATGGAACCCTATCACATTTCTCACTAGACTTCATTTATTAATTTATTCTGTCAGTCTCTCCAATGTACTCAGTCTCATTATTTATTTCTTTTATTTTGTTTGATTTATGACTATCATCCACTGGAGAAGGCCAAATGATTGTGTTCCATACACATTTCTCAGATATACAAGAAAAAAATCACTTCCTCTTCTTAGAGGAAAAAAAGAAAATAATTTATTTCTAAACTCAAATTTGTCATTATAAGCAAGTGGTAAAGGATGATCGTGAAAGTAAAGAGACAACCATCTGAATGGGAAAATATATTTGCAAGCAAGACCTCTGATAAGGGCCTAATATCCAAAATATACAAACTCATACAATTCAACAACAACAGCAACAACAAAAACAAATGATCCAATCCAAAAATGGGCAGAGGACCTGAACAGACGCTTCTCCCTAGAGGACATACAAATGGCCAACAAATATTTGAAAAGATGCTCAACATCACTAGCTATTATGGAAATGCAAATCAAAACCACAATGAGATATCATCTCACATCTGTTAAAATAGCTATAATCAACAGGACAACTAATAACAAATGCTGTAAAGGTTGTGGAGAAAAAGGAACCTGCTGCTGGTAGAACTGCAAATTGGTACAGCCACTATGGAAAACAGTATGGCATTTCCTCAAAAAACCAAGCATTGATCTACCATATAATCCAGCAATTCCTCTACTGGGTGTTTACCTCAAAGACTTGAATACCCTTATTCAAAAAGATATCTGCATGCCGATGTTCATAGCAGCACTATTCACAGTGGCCAGGATATGAAAGCAACTGAACTGTCCTGCAATAAATGATTGACTAAAGAAGCTGTGGTACATATATACAATGGAATATTACTCAGCCATAAGAGATGAAATACTGCCATTTGCAACAACATGGATTGACCTCAAGATAATCATGCTAAGCGAAATAAGCCAGACAGAAAAAGTTGAAAGTCACATGATAGAGCTTTAATGTGGGATATAAACCTAAAAGCAACAAATGAACAAGACAACAAACAAAGACTCATGGACATGGACTATAGACTAGTGGTTACCAGAGGTGGGGTAAGAGCAGGGAGGTAGATGGGATAAAGGGGGTCAAATATAGAGGGACGGGGGAGGGTGAAGTGGGTAAAGGAGATCAGATATATGGTAGCTGAAGGAAACTGGATTTGGGGTGGTAAACACACAATAGAATATGCAGATGTCAAACTATAATGTACTCCTAAAAATTATATAATTGTGTTAACCAATGTTACCCCAATAAACTTAATTAAAAAAAAAAAAAGATGATAGTGAGAACCATATCTTCAAGCAAAAATGATACTTATTGGCCTGACTCTTGGGTCTATACTCTAGAATGCCTTCTGTTATAATTTTATGGTCCACATAAAATTATAAGTGAAAAAAATACTCCTCTTTATCCTGTCCTCCACCTACAAAACACCCTCAATGTCCTCTAAAATCTTTAAAAACAAAATAATGTGCATTTATGTTTTCTTCTACTAATATTCTGTTGGTATTTACAATGTAGTATATTAAGACTTTTAAGAGACGAAAATGGCAAGCTACAACATACTAATGTGCTTAGTGCTGAGATTGCGCAGAATACTCACGCACACCATGGTACTCTCTCTCTCACCTGACAGGTAGAAACAGAACAGAAAGGAAATAAATGGAGCCTACTACTCTCCATGAATTCAGTGCAGAAAATAGTTATTCAGAAAAATCACTCAGGAAAATAAAACCTATATAGCTCTTCTCATTTAGTGCAGGTGGACATCCATGTATATATTCACATACATAATTATTGACAATAAAATACAAGTACAGTGGACCATAATCCACTTATTAAACCTTCTCGTAAAGGCTATTGAAGGAATGAAGTGTAGACAAAGCCCTACAGAAGGATCTGGGATAAGACATTGCTGCCTGCCAAATAGTAAAATAAACTGAGAATGACTGCACCCTAGGGTCAAGTGATATTCATTCATTAACACTTTAAACTAGGGAGTAAGGTATAAATACTAGCTTCGGTCCTTCCACTAGCCTGCTCCTATTGGACCAGAAAACTTTGCATTACTCTGTGCTTGTAGAGGCAGTGCATCTTCATTAGTAAGTTAGATATTGTAGGAAAATTAATTTCTTATATTTCAGAGTTTAAGTTGAATTTTTTAAACCAGAGATTTTAAGAAAATTAAGAAATAAACTATTTATCATTAGTGGAGGTCAGAGGTTTAAGAAAAAAATCCCCGGAAAAAAAATAAGGTGTTTTTAATGCTTAAGCATTTTCAAAGTTGTATCCACTCTTACAGCCATTTGTGTAAATGGCTGATAAGCTTCTAAATTCTAATCTCCTGACTGTTAATCGTGGACACACAGAAAGAGTAGGGGCTTTGCAATTGGGCCAAGAATCATATGCAGTTTTACTTATTAGCTATATGTCCCTGGTAGTGTCATTTAACTTCTCTGAGTTTTAGTTATTTATTTTTCTATCTGCTAAATGGAGACAATAACATTTATTTCATGTGCAATATAGGCATAGTGTATCATTATTCTGGAACAAATAGGTCTTCAATAATACGTAGATAACTTTTTTACTCCTATTTCTGGTAAAATAAATGACACTTTTTAAACAGCCTTTCTTTCTCTTGGGAGTAAATTATATAAGGCACTAACAAGAACAGAAAGGACATGACATCTATTCAACTCCTAGTATCTGCCAGAAATTTCATTTTGCACTTTATATACGTTATCTCATGAAATTGTCCCAGTAATCTTAAGAAGTGGGTATTCTTAGCTGTGTTTAAACATGAGATGACGGAGACTGAATAAGATTAGGCATCTTCCTTAAAGTCACACAGCTATAAATGTCAAAGTATCATAGAACAAGGATTTCTGGAATGTTGCTAGTTTGTCATTGCTTTGCTAATTGAGTCCTTGTATCTTTCTCAAATTCATTTTTAACCATGAGATGGTGGTAGGTGTAATATCTATGATCATAAAATTCCAGTTCTCACTAAAGTTGTCTTCTGGCAAGCTCTGCAAAGAGCTGCAAATACTGCTTAGCCATTTTGTGACAATGTCCAGAAATCTTAGTAATGCAGAGCTTGGGATTTCAACCTCAGTGTTCCATAGATCTTCTCTATAAGGAAAAGGTTTATTTTTCTTCATCATGGTGAAAGAGAAGGCCTTGCATTTTCAAGGTTCAAAATAGACCCTTCCATTTCCTGTATTTCCTTCAAGTCACCGAAGGTGACAGTTGATCAACTATACTGTACTATGTGAAAACTGTTCATGGAAAGTCTCCAGAAAACTGTAAGTTTCAAAATGTGTAGGCTTGTTGTCTTCAGAGTACAATAGCTAATAAAGTCATAAGGACATCAAGGTCTCATTTTTACCTTGTGGGGCCTCAACTTGCAAAAACGTCAAAGATACACATATGCACATCCTTCCAAACAGACAGTCATGCATAATCTCCTCAGTTTGCCAGATCACTGGGACATTTGTATTTCAAAGGTCTGAAGAGATTTTATTCAAAAAGACTAATTTTAGAATTGTCAGGGTGATTGTAAAACAATGCCAGGGCACAATTGTCTCATTACTCACTGGACTGAGTGAGTCATCATAAAATGTGCCTTGTATAGCACCATGCTTTAAAAATCACTTAAAGATTTGCTGAATGAATGAATAAATGAGTTTAAGAGTTAAACATATCACAATTATCTTTCCCCTTTAAAACATATTAAAACAATTATCTTTAAGGTGGACAGATAAGTCATACTAAATAAATGTTTTCGGAATGAACAAGTTTATTCTCACTTGACTAATTCTTAAAGGATCAATTCTCAATATTTATGCACAAACCATGCAAAAGCATATGAATATCCAAAAAAAAAGAGCATACACTGTACTACTCTTATGTATTTATAAACATCCTAATCTAGGTAACAATTATTATTTCGTGTTCCAAATATAAAGAGTGGTATGAGCCCAATATTTATTTACTCATGAGCAAAATTAAGTCATTTGGAAAGCTACACCTACTTTTACAGTAATAGGAAGAATAATAATAGCTATCTTTTTTTTTTTTTTTTCATGTGTTACTAAAGGCTACTCATTTAACATATTACCTCTCTGGAGAATTCCAGATACTTATGAAGTTGGTAAATTAGAGTGGCCAGGCATTTTGGCAAGTCACTTAACCATTTCATTGTGTTTCTATCTTTATTATGATTCTTCTCTGCATTTAAAATAAAGTCTAAATTCCACAGTATGGTATTCAAGGCCTTTGATAATCGGGACCTTGATTTCTTTTGATATCAGCTGGGGCTGTGATTTAATAAACTGACTATGACTTGCTTAACCTAACATCAAATTTGTTAGCAGGATGTGCCATGCTAATAGGTTGAAAAGAAAGGCTACAGGATCAGAGTTAGAACTGGGAGGAACCAGGCGATTTCAGAAAGGCTCAAGGTTAAGAGTTGGATGCTTCTGGATCTCAGTGATATTCAGTCTTTTTGTCACTATCTCTGTCCTCAGGCTAATGGAAAGCAGGTTATCCTATTAGTCCTGCCCAATGGTACCCAATAGGGAGACTCCAAGTAAAATCGGATTTATATTGCCATAAGAAAGAAGAATGAATGCTGGCAGCCAAATATCAACCATTGTCCATCTCTCCCCTCTTATTTTTCACCTGTCTTTCTCCATTTCTTCAGCCACATGGAAAATCTTGCAAACCCATGAATCTTCAAGTGATCTTACTCCTCTGTGCCTTTGCACATATTTTCCTCCACTAAAAAAGTCCTCCATTTCTTTTCTACCCTCATGGGATAATTTGATCCCAGACTTCATGATTCAACTTCTTTTCTAAGAGTTTTGCTGACCTCTCTTTCTCCCACCCTCATTTCCCAGTTGGGTTAGTGTCTTTCATCAGTCTTCCCATAGCATTCTCTGTTTATTTCCATCATATGTCTTTTCACGGGTAATGCTGTAATTGCTGACTTCTCTACCTCCACTCCTCAGGCCTCTCCCTAACTTTTGCCTGGAGTTGTCCTCTTCCCTTCCTTTGCTCTCTTTTGCACTTCGGGGGCTTTTCTATTGGGCCTACAGTGTGCCCTTGGGAGGGTGAAGCTGGAGAAGAGGCTTCACACAAGCCCAGAAAGTAGTGATTACTCCACTGAGAAGGAAGTTCTGGGTCTCAGGTACCTAGCATGTAGTCTAGAAGAAAGGGTGGCTCTAATTCTGGGTAAGCATATCTCCATGGTCCCACAGGCTTCTTGTACCCTGAAAAGCACAAATCATTGGAGTGCAAGTAGGGCTCTCTAAAGCTCAGTGCCTACTGCAGCGGCCCTGGTTACCAGACTCTAAGGGCAAGACTACCTCAGCTAGACTATGAGGTACTTGAGAGGAAACCATGTTTAGCTTCATAGATCCAGCAACTTCTGTGGTCGTGAAGAGGTAGTGATCTATATAGGACCAAATAAATGAATTCATGAACCTCAGTTTTCTCTGCAAAATGGAGACAATACTATCTGTCCTGTTCACTTTCAATGGCAGATGTGAAAGGAAATAATTAATGTAAGGTGCTTTGAAAGAGTTATCATTTGTAAAGATTGTTGCTAACAACTTCTCGGACTGGTTAATGATTTATTATGTTGCTCTCCCTGAACAAGAAACAGCAAAATGTTTTACCAAGTCAAATAGAATAGAGGCCAGATCATATACACGAGCTCTTAGCACAGAACTGTAAGAATTGAATTATGAATGTGAGTAATAACACAAATAGAATCATCAGTATTTTTAATTCCCATAATTTTTGTTTCATTTTCCATTTAAGAATAACATTATATAATACTAAATAATGTTAAATCTATAATAAGTGCCCTCAAGCAGGAAGACTAGAAGCCCACCAACTGGCACAGAACATTTATTATTATTAAGGCATTCGGGTTTGTCCAAATTAACAATTGTAATGAAGCAATTTCAGGTTGCCCTCCATTTTGTGTGTAATTATAACACATTGTTTTTTGGAAGTTTACTTACATAAGAAAAATTATCATCTGAGGTGTTAAATGACCCTGGCAAAGGAAAAAAACAGCTAGTGTGTCATGAACATAAGTTCTATTCCTAACTGAAAGCTGTGTTCATTTTTTTTTCATGTATCTATTCACTATTCATCCAGTGAGGAACAGTTATTGAACATCTATCCTGTTGGAGAAGTTGTAGAAAGTGCTGAGGATTTAAAAAAAGAAGAAGAAAAAGAAATAAGTTGTGAGATCTGTTCACGAGAAACTTGCAGTCTAGTAAGACAGACAAAAGTTAACCATACAATGTGAAAATGCCATAATAATAAATATAAGCATAAATCCTGATATAGAGATAGACATCTATTCCATTCTTATTAAATCTTGAGGATTTCAGAACTTTGAGCATTACAAAGTTGATGATAAAAGAGAAATTAGCCCATATTATTTATTTCTATTATGCCCTACGTTTGCTTGATTTTCAGTTTTATTTTATATTTCTCATTCAACTTTGTCAATGAGTTGATTGAGTCGTTACTATATAACAAGTGAAGCTGATCACAGGTTATTCAGCGTCAATGTCAGCAAGGCTGACACTATCCCAGGGGACAGAGTGTTTAATTCACTCCAGTTACCACTTAGATTAGTGCCACTCAGACTCTTTTTATAATGGTGCTTGATAAATCAGATGTCCTCATTTACATCTGGACTTTGTATCTAAATTTCTTACTACATAGCCAAGACCTTTGAACATTACATGTAATGAAAAAAAGTGTAGTTAATAGAAACTGGGCTCACACTCCCTTTCACCCCCACTTCGATTAACATCTTGGCCCTTAACACTTAGCACCTGAAATGATCATGAACCATGCTGGGCCCTTTATCCCATTGTATATGTAATATTTTCTGAGTTCCAGGCACGAGCTTATATTTGGTTAACATCAGTCATGCATTGACTTCCTTGCAGTCAGTGGGACTGCATGTACCAGCTGTTTACACATCTTCAGGAGGAGGAAGGGGAGTGGCTACCTCACTCTGCACACTGTCTGCTGTCAGAAAAGTTTCCAAGTCATTGAGGGAAGTGTGAGACCACAGAGTTAAAGGGAAGCTCAGTCCTTAGTATTTCTTTTTCAGTCTTCTTATGTTGAAAGTACTAAACACAGGCTCAAACAGGCCTTCATTTCAAGGAGTGATTGTACCACCTGTTTCCTGATAACCAGAACTGTGTGGCAGTCAGTTGTTAAACCAGGAATGACTCCAAAACTTCTGGTAACCTCCTCGAGCTGTCTAGGATATGACTTAATATGCAACCATCTGTGGGACTTTTGTTTAGGAAGCTGAAAAGTTTTCCCCAGAACAGAAGGGAAAAAGAGAAAACCTGTTGATGATAAAGATAAGCTAAAGGTGTAAAATTAAAATGATGCAATAGTGAATGTAGGGTAGCCCTTAACAATGACTTGCTGGATGGCCATCAGAGTCATTCACCCACAGTGTTCTCCTTATGACTCAAGTCCAGATGGCACATCTTTGCACTGCTACCAAGAGATAGGCCAATTGTGAAGACAGCGCTTTTGTTGCGTAGCTGGCAGAAGCTATCTGTGTGATTTAAAGCTCTTTAATTTGAGTTATAGTTTTTAAATTTTTAAAGTCAACTTAAAAAGAGCAAGAGATATACCCTAGAAAAAATATTAAAGGTGTAGGAAATAGCTACACCCTTCCGGAAAGCTGAAGACTGATTCACCCAGACTTCACTCAGGGAAACTTGACCACATAGAAGGATGTGTAGGGATGTGCAAACATGATTATAACTCAAACCTTATGTTTAAGGAGTTTTACAAGCAAGTGCTAACTTATACCAGGCATGCACTTTACAAAAGACACTCTCAACTATTAGTTCACGTGATCTTTTCTATAGCACTATGAAGTGAACAGAGCACATAGGGAAATAGGTTCTTCCAATTTAAGCAATGGTTCTCAAGTCCGTGAAGGTAAAATGTAGTGAAGCCAGGTTGCCTTCAATTCTAGCCTCCTGGGTTCTTTGTGTTTACAATAGGTGACTGAATAGTTCACACATAGGTAGAGAGAAAAATATGTAACTATTGAGAAAACCATAACCTGAGAGGTGATATCTTAGAAATGTGGTCTCATATTTTGTTTCCTTCATTCTTTTTTTTTAATCTATCCAAAAACATATTTATGGCAATTCTTTGAATAGCCAGTTATTTATTTGCCCCAAATGTTGGTCAGCTACAAATGAATACTACTTACATCCATTATATCATCATTATAGTTTTATTAAGAAAGGGAGATTTCTTAAAATGTGTCCATGTGCTTAATTTGGTTCTAAGAATTAAAGTAATTGAGTCTTCATAAACTTTTATATTTTATTTTATTTGTTATAATAAAAAAAACAGGATCATATTTGTGAATTTTCAGAAACATGTTCCTATTGAAGGCAATGGAAATCTAAGGGAAAGACACACATAGACACACACACACACACACACACACACACACACACCCATAGCCCATAATGCCCTGCTAACATCCTGCACCATTCTTCCACCAGCTATGCACTAAAGATACAAACTACCAAATGGTAGAGGAGAAATTATAGTTTTCTGCCTGTTTTCCATTTGATATTCCTGTACTCACAACCTTGATAGCAATAAGTAAACCTTCTGTTTCTTTTTCAAAAATTTTATAGGATGCTCTCATGTCCTTTTCTTCCCCTATTCCTCCCCCACCACAATTCAGCTCACTCAGAAAATGCTATAAAGTTTCAGAGAAGAGGTTGCTCAAAGCAACTACAAATAAAGTGCATGTACATAAATAACTTAGCCTGACTTTTTGTTTAATGTCCAAGATGATTGGAACAGATTGTATCATGAACTACTTTCCCTTCGGCTAATTAAATAGCAGTCCCCACTTACCATAAAGCATATTCTTATTAAAACAAGTATCTATAGTCACTCTGCTGGATAAATTACTCCCAAGTAAGTGCCATAAAGCCCATTACATTCCTGCTTTAGGAATGGAGCAAGTCCAAACAGACAATCAAGGGATTTCACTGGGATTATTTTAGATTAGAAAAACTAAGAGAGACATGCAGCACTGACAAGCTCGTAAAGGCATAAAGGATAAATTAGCGGTTCCATACCAAAGAAAGTGCTCTAGCAGTATCACCGTATATCCAAAAGTAAAAACAAATTCCTACTGTATTAACCTTTGCCAAAATGGAAATCTGTTTATGCAGAAATAAAAATGTCATGAACAACTGTTATCTCCTGTGCAAATCAAAATGACTGTTTTGAATAATAATAAAAAAATCCTTTCAAACCAACAGCTATGGAAATATGCCATAGGGAAGAAGATGTCTTCATTTCAATAAATTGCTTTTTACATTTAATAGAAAAGGTTATGTTATAATTTGTCATATTAATGAACCATTATTGCATAACCATATTTTTATTGCAATATATTACCTGCTAAATGATGCCTTTTTTTTTTTTTTTTTTTTTTAGGATAAAAAAATTCATAGAACAGAGTCCATGGGAGTTTTTCTTGCTGCCAGTTGTTAAATCTTTCAAAAGCTGTCGGCAGCCTCAGAAATCAAGTTCAAAATACCATAGCCAAAATGAGTATAGACATAGGTTATTCTATTTTTAAATTGTAGTACAAAACTGCCAAATAAATACCTAAACATACAAAAAAAATATTTAAAAGGAGATCATCTTCTCTAGCTTGTCAATGTAAAGGACAAAATCAGTGAAGTAAAATTTAACTCACAACTTCTATAAATATCACTAGACATTTGAGAGCCAATGGATTTCTTTTAGGCTAATTTTTCCTTAAACTCATTATGCACCAGAGCCTTCCTGCACCCATCCCTCACAGACCCTGTCTATAATAGCCAGAGGGTATATGGAACACTAACTACCCAAGGTAGTCAACTGGCTCAATTCCCTACCTAGATTCAGTCAAGCAAGCCATTCCTCTCAAGGGTGAATGGATGGCAAATACGTTGGCATCTTCCCTGGAAACTTCTGCAGGAAAGGAGCCATACTTATTTGTACAAATGGCATTCTAGATTTGCCTGTATCTGTAAGCACTGATTCACCATACTGCTTCTGAGTAATAAGACTCTGTCTTCAGCAATGCAATCAGAGCAGCACCCACTGGGATCCCCTGAAAATATTCCAAGCTTATGACAGTGAGCTAGCTGTCTGATGGAAACAGAGGTAGGACATTTGGGTGTATCTTCCTGCTTAAGCTGCCGCTGCTGTCATATTTTTGGATGGGAAGAACTGAAGAAACGAAGGTATGTGCTGTCATTTCTTAAGGTACTGGCTGCCTTTGCTGTCAGTTCATGGGTGTGCTCACCTTTGGCTGCTACTGATAGATGTTACAACCCATCATTCATTCCACACTTTTTTTGGTATGATATGTGGCAACAGTCTATTAGGTGCTAGAAACCAAAGTGACAAGACAGATAAAGTTTTTACTCTCAAGCAATGTTAGTTATAATAAGAGACAAATATTTTAAAAGTATTCAAAGAGGTTGAATATTTGGAATCAATGAAAATGTAGATTGAGGAAATTCATACCATATTTTTCCTATTTTAAAATGATTCAAAAATTAAAAACTATATGTGTATTGCAAAATACCTAAACAATATAATACTGTGGAAATTCCCCTACCATCTTCCCCAACCTACATCTTCCTGGAGGTAAAAACTTCACTTATATTTAAAAAGTAATATTTTCACATACATGAGATTACACTATAAATATTATGTAATTTTAATTTATATCTTAGGTCATTTCCATGTAAATATATAGATACACCATTATAAGATGAAATTTCCCATATATGGAGATAAACTAAGTTATAGAACTATTGCCCTTTCCTTGGGTGTATTATTTTCCCTTGGTAACAAATTAGCACAAACTAGATAGCTTAAAACAATAGAAACTTATTCTTTCACAGTTCTAGAGACCAAAAGTCTGAAATCATATCACTGGGCTACGATCCCTCCAGAAGTGCAAGGGGGAACATTCATTCTTTGTCTCCTCTCATTTTTGATGGCTGCCAGCATTCTCTGACTTGTGCCTGCATCACTCTGTTTTTCAATGGCAGCATCTTCAAATCTCTCTCTGCTCTGTCTTCATGTGGACTCCTGCTTTGTATGTATCAAATCTTCCTCTTCCTCTCTCTTATAAGGACACTTGTGATTGCACTTAGGGCCCATATGGATAATGTGGGATAATCTCCCCATCTCAAAATCCTTAAATTAGATTATATCTTAATCTATACATTTTAAGTAAATTTGTAACTAAATTATAGTCTTCTTTTGGTCATAGAAAGTCTCAAGTTCTAGACAATAGGACCTGATGACTTTGGCAGCCATTGTTCAGCCTCCTAAGGTAGCTATCTAGGTAGTTTCTATTTTTATTAATATAAACAAGCAGTAGTTATGATAACTGAAATTTATATTTGCGTGCATATATAATTCTTTTGGTATTTTTTAAAGTGAGATTCCTAAAAGTGAAATTTCTGAATTAAAAAGTACATATAACAAAATATTGTGAAATAATGCCAAATATTCTCCAAAAGATTATACCACATCACTGTATATTTTCCAAAATACTTCATGGAGAGCTCTTTGTCCCACATGTTTGTCAATATTACATATTTTATCTTTCTTATTATCAATTTGAAAAGTGAAAACTAGCAACTTGTCATTGTTGATTTGAATTTTCTTCATTATTGATAGGGTTAAAAACTCCTACTTGTGTAGTTTCTCATCCTTAGTTCGTATTTTACTTTTCTTCTTGATTTGTAGGGATTATTTATAAATTAGCATTGATATTTAATATTCTTTTCTTACATGTGCTACAAATATCTTCTACCAATCTATCACTTGTCTTTATAGACTTGTTGGGAAAAAATTGTAATTAGTGTAAAATCTACCAATATTTTTCTTTGCATATTTTCAGTTTTATATTTTGTTTAGAAACACTTTGCTCACGCTTAAAAAATAAAAAGATATATTCTCTTACATTTTCTTCAATTTTTAGGGGTTCTTGTCATCAGAAATTTGAATTTTGTGTGTGATGTAAGGTAACAGTTTAGCTTTATTAGTTCTCTTCCCAATGGAAAGCCAATTATACCACTGAAAAATAATTGATCTAGTCTCTCACTAACTTGAAATACTATCTTTATTATATATGAGATACTCAAATACACCTAGATTTGTTTTTGAGCTCTCCATCATTGGTCTATTTTTGCTGTTTCTGAGAATTCTATAAGGATGGAGATTTTGTTGTTCTCCATTCTGTACCTTGGTAGTATACAGGGTACAAACACACACACACATACACACACACATACAGTTAATACAGGTGCCAGATAAAACACAGTGCTTCCAGTTATATTTGAGTTTCAAAGAAACAATAAATATATTTTAATATAACTGTGTTCCAAATATTGCATGGAAAAAGCTTATGCTGAAACAAATTCATTGTTTATCTGAAATACAAATTTAACTAGTGTACTATATTTTTAAGAAATCTTCTTCGTGAATAAATATCATAATCATTTATATTGCCAAGTATTTTTATTGATATTGCACTGAGTTTGTTTTACTCTGTATATTTCTGTAATTATTAATACTCATCTGTATTAGAAAATAAGATGATTAAATAAATTAATTAATAAAGAAGTAATAAATCTTACCAATATTCTGCTTAATGGTTACATGCCAAAGGCATTACCATTGAATTAAAAAAAGGACAAGAATGAAAGCTAACACCACTGGAGATTCTAGCTCCTGTAAAAACACAAGGAAAGCATGAGAGATGTAAATTTTGAAACAGGGAAATGATTTGCCTATTATTTAATTTTTTACCTATAAATTTCTGCTTAGAAAACTCAAAAGAGTCAATGAAACATATTCAAATGAATATAAACTGGTTTAGTAATTGGATCATTTACAAAATAAATATAAAAAAAGTAACTTTTATATATTTCGATAAAAAAGTTAGAAATTATGGTAAAACAAATATCTAATTCTTAATAGAAAACTAAAATGTAAAATACCTAGAATAAGCAAAACAAAATATATGCAGAGTTTATACAAAAAATATATATAAAATTTTACTAAGATATATGAGAAGTCTTGAATACATAGAGTGATTTTTCATATTCTTGGATAAGAAGTTTTAATATTGAAAATGAGATTCTTATCAAAATTACTTTTAAATTTATTACAGTCTTTATTATACAGTATAAATTTTGATATGGCTTTTTAAGTTTGAAAAATCTCCCTAACATATTCTATACCTCTCCTTATAATGAAGCTTCATAACCACATCTCCTAAAATCTGTGAAATATTATACCTTTTATAAATCCAGTTTACTAAATTAATGTAATTTAAAAAAATTTACATATTTTTATGCAAATATAATAAAATGATAAAATTGTTTGATTGTTACTTTTTACAAAGTTCAGTTACATGTGGATCTAAAGTTAATAAAATTGTCTAATGAAAATAATGATCAAGATAATTCAGAAAGAAAATACCACTCATAACTCAAAAATAAAGAAGAATGAAGGGAACTTGTATTAGTAGATATGAAAGAATAATAAAGTTGTAAAAATAAGAATAATGGTTTAATATAAGAATAGATAGAAAATAGAGAAGAATAGAAAATGCATATATATTTGTATGGTCATCCCAGCATTATTTACAATAGCCAAGATATGGAAGCAACCTAAATGCCCATTATAGACAATTGGATAAAAAAGATGTGAGATTACATATATATATATAATTCAGCTATAAAAAAAATAATGAAATCTTACCATTTGCAACAACATAGATGGACCTATAGGGTATTATGCTAAGTGAAATAAGTCAGACAGAAAGACAAATAAAATACCATATGATTTTACTTATATATAGAATCCGAAGGATAAGATAAATGAACAAACAAAACAGAAAAAGACTCAAGATACAGGAACAAACCAATGGTTGCCAAGTAGGAGAAGGATGGGGGCTGAGTGAAAAAGTTGAAAGGAATAAGAAGTTCAAATTGGTACTTAAAAAACAGTCATGGGTTGGTAAAGCACAACATAGGGAATGTAGTCAATAATATTATAATTGTATGGTGCCAAGTGAATACTAGACTTATCAGGGATCACCATGTAAATCACATAAATGTCTAACCACTATGCTGTACACTTGAAACTAATACAAAATAATATTGAGTGCCAACTGTAATAGAAAAATTCAAAAATGAAATTACTAAGAAAATGATCGGCACTATATTCTGAAACTCTTTACCACTTTTTACGACAACACTGAGTTAGAAGTCTTTCTCTAAGACTCTGAGATTCGTACAAGAGCCTGGTTCAAAATGCCAGACTTAGTACAGTAGTCCTCATTATCCACAGTTTTGCCGTCTGCAATTTCAGTTACCCATAGTCGACCAAGGTCCCAAAATAGTAAATAGAAAATTCCAGAAATAAACAATTCATTTGTTTAAAATTGTGTAGCATGATGAAATCTCCCACCATCAACTATATATGGCCCAGGGCATAAATAATCCTTTTGTTCAGTGTGTCCACGTTGTGTACACTACCCATTTGATAGTCACTTTGTAGGTGTCCCAGTTATCAGATCAATTGTCACAGTGTCTCAGTGCTTACATTCAAGTAACCCTTATGTTAGCATAATGCTGTGTCACAATGCCTACATCATTCACCTCACTCCATCTCATCACATAGACATTGTATCATCTCACATTATCACAAGGAGAAAAAGGGTGAGTACCATATAATCAGATATTTTGAGAGAGAGAGACCACATTCACATAACTTTTATTACAGTATACTGTCATAATTGTTTCATTTTATTATTAATTATTAGTTTCTTACTGTGCCTGATTTATAAACTAAGCTTTATCAGAGGCATGTATGGGGAAAAAAAAAAAAAAACATGGTGTATATAGGATTCAGTACTATTTGTGGATTTAGGCATGATCTAGGGGTCTTGAAACATATTCCCTACAGATAAGGAAGGACTACTATATGTGACTCTACTTTCCTTCCCTCTCATGGTTCCCCTTAGTACAGGATGTGTGTGTGTGTGTGTGTGTGTGTGTAACAAAGTGCTAATAAAACCAGAAGAGAGAGCAAGAATTAACCAGAACAAAATGAGGAAAGCCTGAAAGTTAGAAAGTATATGGTGGTGTATTGACCAGGAAAATATAACAGGGAAACTCATAGCTTGAAATTTTAGAGGAAAGAGTGGTTCTTTCATACAAAGATGTATAAAATGTAGAGTGATAAATTTTGAGACTAGGTGAATGGGAACAGGATAAACATCAAGGGAACTGATCGAAAGTAAGATTCAGAATAACAGCAGAATGTACCTCTTCCCCACCACTTTCTCTGTGAAGCAAAAAAAAAAAAAAAAGAAGAAAAAGAAAAAAAGAAAAAAGAAAAAAAAAGAAAAAGAAAAGCTTTATTGTAAATTTTCTCTAATTCTTCCCTTGATTTCTAACAATTATTTTTTCATGAATTCATAGTTTAAAAATCTGCATGTGCCCTTTAGGTCATCTTAACTAAACCAAAATGTACAAAAAGAGTTCTGGAAACAAGTGAAATGTTCCCCTATGTTATTTGTAAATCGGCTTTTAATGATTCCAAGGTGACTCCTAACCCTTACTGAAGAAACTAAAGGGTAATGTAAAATACTTTTAAAGTTTAATTAACTATAACCTGTGCTATAGTTATATCACAGCTGCTAAGTTTTGAAAATGCAGGTGCATCTCGATCCAGCATTATCAAGGAGTACACTGTGACTCTAGTTATTACTTATTGTTATGGTCTGCTCCACTTATTTATGACTTTATTGGAGAACATTTGTCACCTGACTGTTACTTGATGACAATTACCTTTAAGATAATAATCCAACTTCATTCTTCACTGAATATCATTCCCAAATAGACTTTTCTATGAGGAAGATAAAACCACACAGCTAATAGAGTTTTTTTTTTTAATCAAATATACCTGCTGTTTTAAGTTAACAGATGACATTCTGAGATATAAATCTACCTATTGTGAGTGTTGTTGACAACAATTAGTGAATTAGTGTTCATTTTTACTTTGCCATCCCACCCCAATTGAAATTTGTAAGTGAACTGATGATATTGCATTTTTTTGTGCCTGAGACCCCATACACATTTCAACCCATCAAGTAATGATCTGATTGCTCACAAAGTATTTATTGAGAGAATACATTGTGACAAAGACCCAAAACCTTAACTGATCTATGGGCCTTTCTAATTATTTATCTTCCACTTCTCTTTCTTTTACCCTCTTGTTCTACCCAATTTCTATCTTCTACAACCTACCCTCTTTTTCAAATATGAAATTGTCATTTGGCCAACATAGATTTCAAAAATTAAAGGTAATATCACTACCACCCTATTCTCAAGTGGCTAGAGCTTCTTTTTCATTATTATCAATTTATAAATATCTTTCTGACTGAAAGTTGGGACTCTATTTTTCCCATTTCACTCAGAAATGTGGCTTATATCTGCTTATTATTTTTCTCTACATTTGCTCTCAGAATGGATTCTGTAGTGTGCCATTTTAACATAGAATTTAATAGACAACTGTAGAAATTAAACATTAAAGTAACACTTTACTACACAAGCAGTTGGAGGAAAAAGTGAAAGAAGCCATTCTGGATAGGAGCCCACACCTCCACGTAGCTGTGTCTCTGACATATCTTAGCCTTTAATAAAAGAGTTTTATGCACCATCCTGCTTATCTGTGTGTTCACAGATGTGTGAAAGACTATCATCTGCAGAATAAAATACCCTGTAGCACCATGACAATAAAAAGTGGTGACTCTCATCTATCTTCGCCTGAGGAAAAGAAGGTTTGAGAACACATAGAAATAGAACATGGAAGAGAAAGAAAAGGCCATGAGCAAAGTTTAAATTGTTTCCAATTTGGGTCAGCGGAAGAGGTATGCCCCACATAGTGCTAGGAGGCAATGACCTTGCAATCCTGCAAGTACACCTATAGATGTGGCAAGACAGTCCAGTACAAGGCCCTGGTGGCACAATTGTAGCTGTGACCTAAATTAAGGAAGCAGAAAGGAACATTAAAAAAAAGTAAGATAAGAACCTAATCGCATCTTTCTAGAAAGAAAGTGAAAGATACTGTTAATAGACTAGATTGGGGAGAGAGGACAAAAGTACAAAGAAATATCCTGAAGAGTGGACAAATTCACTTTAATACAAAATTTAGGAATCCAGTTCTAAGGAATAAATTTGGCCAAGTGGGCCGAGAGTTCATTTATTTTGCTGTTATATTAGCTATATCCTCTCTGGTATATAAAACACTCCATTAACAGGATGAGGTCTTTTTCTCTTAAGCATGAGAACAATTTCATCTTAAAAAGTTTACTTTTAATGGTCCAAATCTTTCTCTATATTAAAACATTAAATGAATTCCTAACAGAAACTCAAGGTTCTTCTCTCATTTTTAGCAAACTAATGCCACTTTCAGAGTAAGGCAAAGTAAGGCTAAAGAGATGAAGGTAAAACATCTTTTTCCAAAGTTTCAACCTAATTGTCAGTTTCAGAGCATTGTTGCCTGCATTTCATTCTGAGTTGTTTGAGGAAGAGTGTTGCTGTAACCAGAGTGCTGGGGAGGCCTGAATGATATTAGTTCATTTAGGAAGGCAGTGGCCACCTGAGCAAACAGACAACCAAAAATTGGGCCTGATTTGAAACAACATAGCTTCTCCTCAGACACTTAGCCTCCTGGTAAGCCGGCTACCTGTTAGAATGTCATAGTCCCAGCATCCATCTTGAAAGATTTTATCAATTCAGTTATGGGGGGAAATACACATTCTCTCACACACAAAATAAACTCTAACATACTGAAGGGCATCGATTTCCTTGTACCTAGAATGCTTATGCTTTCGAGTCAAGCATTCTGAGTATGAAAGGGAGGTACATCATAGAAACAGTGGGGTGTAATGATTTTCTCTGTAGTAGAGTGAGGTTTATATCATACTGAAGAATGTTCAAAAGAAAAGATCTATGCATGTGTAGAGTGCACACATTTTACTAGGTTTCTCCCTCTCCACAATTTTACCTTCCCGAGCTTGAATTTATAGGCTTAGGTTTCATGGTGTAATTACTGGCTTTAATATCAGAAAGGAGAGCAGCTTTGGTTTTTAGAGTATGTTTGGTGTTTATTCAAGGGAAACAATCTCCAATACAGTTTCATTTTCTTTTCATTTTCACTGGGGATGGTTTGGGGAGATGAATACTCATGTTTATGGAGTTTCAGGGTCTGGCAGCACTGAGAACTGCAGAACTTTGTTTATCCAGAGTCCAGTTTCAACCCAGAGGGTGCCAATGCAAACTTCTCCAGACTACCACGCCAAAAATGTCAGCCCTGTCTTGGAGGAGCAGGAAGAGGTACTCAGAGCCAGCTCAGTTTGAAACTGAACTATGGAGAGAGCCCAAGCACTAAACCATGCTGTCTTAAGCACAGCAGTTTAAAAATATGCATTTTTATCAGATTTTTCTCATATTTTGCCTCATATTTTTTATCACAGCAGGAGTCTGCTATCACCAGCTAAGCTGATTGACTGTGTCCTCTACCAGCATCTGCCTCTGATATTCATGTCTTCAGGAAAACTCCATCCCTCTCACTTACACTCGTGCTGGGGTTTCTTTATGCACCCACTATTACTACAGTTACAGCATCTGTCCCCCAACTGGGAAGGAAGCTTTAGCTCATTAGGATCACCTGCATATCTACTGACTGTGGGCGCCATCAGAAATGCAATGTTGTCAGCACTTTCTTTCCATTCTTGAGACATTACATCTTCACAGCCCTTGGGGTGTTTCATTCTAACAGCTGGAAATTCCTGATTTTCAATACAATTTGCTTCTTCCTCTTCATATTGCTTAGTATCAGGGCCAACTTTGCAAGGCGGTTTTTAATGAACCTATAGCCAGTGTGTTAAATATGTTAGTTGAGTTTTTCATTAAAACGAAGCTAATATACCATGATTGTTTTTTTAGGCACCCTGTGGAGAGTAAGAAGCGTAGAGGGTAGGAAAAGTGGGAGTGTGCAATTGATATAGTTGGTATATTGCCAAATTTACCCACCTTTCAGGACCCCCCACTCATTTAGTGAGGTGACGGCCCTCATATTAGTTGAGTTTTCTAAAATAAGGAGCACATCTATGGACCAGAGCCAAGAAGAACTCAAACTTCAAGTAGAAGCCTTTGGGAAAGGCTGCCATGCTGGGAAAAATTAACTCTTAATAATAGCATGGACAAACTTCAAAGTTAAACTTTATACTTGCCACTTTCCTCCCTAGAATTCTTGTCCCTGCACAATCATCTAAGAAGATTACCACAAAACTATCTGTGATGTTAATCAAATGCAATAGGGCAAATAATATAGGTATATTTGTTTTTCTGTAAATTTTGTTGCCTGAGACATTTGTCCAGTGCCTAGTATTCAGTAGGTTCTCAAGTGCTGGGGATTTTTTCTGGTTATTTCTGTGTGAGCACTCTACTAAGTTCTGTGAGAGCTGGAGCATATCTGTCAATAACCACAACAGTTCATTTAAGTACAAAACTTTAAAACCGTAAAGTGAAAAGATAGTATTGAAAACTGAAAAAAAAAAAAAATCAGGTGCAACGAACTAGTTAAAACCCCAGACTCTTGAGCCAGAATATTTGGGTTTCAGTGTTAGCCGTTTACTAGTTGTCTGATGTTGGGCAAGTGTCCTACCTTTTCTGTGGCTCAGTTTTATCATCTGTAAAATTGAATATAATAATAGCATTTACTCATTTTATTGGAACGAAAATTAATTGAGTTGATATCTGTAAAAGGTTTGTGCTTGGTACATAATAAGTGCATTTGGGTATATGTTAAATAAAATGCTCTCAAGATGCTCTCATGATTAGAGGATATTATTCCCTCGACAGATTCAAAAGCACCAAAGATGGAAAAAGTACATATATGGCACGGAATATCTAAATCCATCAACTATAAATTATCCCACTAACATGGTAAATATTAAAATTAAAAGTTGAAAAGTATTTACACTCTTTCCAATGATGGTAATTTAAAGAGAGTAGATAAAGTTTAAAGCCAAACTGATAAATGTCTTGAATTTTAAGTCTTACATTTACAAACTCTGTGACTAAAATTTCTACATTCTAGTTTCCTCATCAGTAAAATAGTTCTTTATTGCACCTCTTGCAATAGGTTATGGTGAGGAATAAATAACTGCTCAGTTCAATAATATGAAAAACTTATTTTTTCCACTAGGAGACCATAAAATGTTTTTAGCCATGAAATGCCAATATCTTGTCTAGTTATCAAGAAATAGGATTCTAAGAGCAAAAAAATTCCCACAATTTTAAGGACTCAAACAACAAAAATCAAGTTTAAAGATTAACTAAAGCCTTAAATTTACTTTCCTTTGATAGCACATTTTGGGACTAGTAGTTATGAAGCATGGTACCTATGAAAAGAAAGTTGTTTTTCCCTTTCACATCAACGTTTTAAAAAAGAGAAGTGGTAAACATGATATGAGAGATGACAATCATTCACAGTTAGCAAAGCTTTACATATTTTTCAGGTGTTGCTGAAAAATGTATATAAAACATAGCATTATAAAAAGTTGTTAAAATCTAAGAAATTTAATTTTGAAATTATATTGCATTTCAGTCATTTTTTTACTTTTATTTCAGAATCACACAAGTTTTATTTCCTGTCAAAACGGATGTGTCTTCTTCAAACTCCTCATATATGGAACTTAAAGTCATATACTCTTAGATCTCAAAAATACCTTATAAATCATCTAGTCAAATTTCATGAGGAAACTGAGGCCACAGAGATGCTCAAAGGCAAAGGGAAGCTGAGAATGTGTCATTCTCAGTATTCCTCCCACTTAATTCAGTAAAATGAAAGAATGTCATTAAAGTTGCTGGAGAAGTGACAGCAGCCATTATTTTTGTTTTTTTTTTGTTTGCAAGGTTGTTTGCATGTGTAAGACTATTTATTTACTTTCAGATATCATATCTATAGCTTGGGTACCTGTCACTAGGTGAATAATGGTGCCTAGGTTGTGGTTTCCTTTGCAACTGGAAAGATTTTCCAAATAAACTGTTTTTGATTTTAGTACCTGCTTTCATTCACATGTGTGTGTTTGTATCTATATCAGTATATGTATATGTGTGTATATATAAAGAGGACAAATAGACTTAAAGAAATATAATGCTTAAGTACAAATAAATACAATCTTCAGCTCTTAAAAATTTCAGCTAAATCCAACCTTGGCCTTCTCCTCAAATAGAAAACAATATTTACAATATCTTTAAAACTTAACCTTGGAGTCCACTGGGTAAATAGACTGCTATTAGGTCTACCATTTAGGAGCCTTCGGTTAAAGGTATTTAATCTTTCCATGAGATTTTACTGATATGTGTTTATAACTTATTATGAATAAAGTATAACATTCCTTTGCCATAACTACCAAAGACATTCTTACTATATGAATTCCCAGCTCTGTTATCATTTTGAGAAAGGAAGAACTAATTTGGTAAAAAAAAAAAAAAAAAAAAAAGTAAAAAGTAAAAATATGTTTAGTTCTTACAACAACCTTATGATATAGGTTCTGTTATTTCCATGCTACACTTGAGGGGAATAAGGCATAGAAAGGTTAAATAGTTCTTCAATAAGTAACAGAACGATAAGGCTCTAGGGTCCACATTTTTAACCACAACACTACGACTTCTCTATTAAGCCAAGTTACTAAGAAAAAGGGAGGGTCCTATCTCTCTTCCACCTAAAATGTGGTGAAAAATCCAGTTGTTTAGCAGTCTGCACAGTCCCTTAGCTCATCCTAAACCTTACTTCAAATTCAGAACACAAGCTTATACTCTATTTAATAAATTATGCATTGTTTCAAATAATATATTATTAATATATATTTTATAATACATGTAGGCAAAATATCATGGAGTTTCAAAACATATCTATAAACTACATATATGGTTTTATCAAGTATATCTTGCATTGTGACTACATTTTTGATAAGTATTCAGGTTTTTAAAATTGTTTTGAAAGATAAGGGCAATTAATTATGTCACATTAAAAAAATTATAATACTTGAGCAACAAATTCTTAAAACTGAACATAAACCAAAGGAAAGTAGTACATAACCAAACTAAACACATAAAAAGGTTGATATAAAATATGCATAAAATGCATAATTATTGTAGTATAGTAATAAGGCATAAACATAAATAGCACATTATAATTACTGTAATGATTATTACTTTTACAAAGCAAAATCATCCTTTCACAATTTTTCTGCCCATTTTGTTAGTTCCCCAAATCTATAAGCATCATCATTATCAGAAGATTTTTCTAATACATATAATTAGATCCTGATTACTTATTTACATTGACATACCAATTAGAAGACAATGTTCCCTATTAGACAAAATAATATCTAGGGTTCCTCTGCATGTAGAGTTTGCTTCGACCCAGAATCAATGCCTTGTGCACATTGTTCCTCCCAGTGTTCTAGTTCCCATAGTGTAGGTTGCCTAGAGCCAAATATGGAGTTGCTTCCTGCCCACATTGTAAATGTCATCCACCAAGGACTCTGTCCCCAAAGCCTCAGAATGGGGATTCTGGGTTACCACTATATAGAGATGGAATATTTTGACAATGCCATCACACTCATAATAATTCAATCACTACCCTGAGGGTATGAGAGCTGAGCTCTTGAATATGGGATGAGAAAAGCTTAATGGAGAGGATGCCATGAGAATGAGCGTCCTAGAGTCTTGCAGAAAGTAAAGGTCAGCCATGTGTGGAGAGTGGCCATGGGGAGGAAAGGAAAGCTGAAAGCGTTGAAAAGGAGAAGAGAAGGGTTGGGAAAAGCAATGGTTGGCATCAAGTCCGGAAAGTGGGTGGAGATGGCCTGGGGAGGATTGAGAAAAGTAATGGTAATGAAGATGTGTTCAGTCCAGAGAGGGTGGACTCCAGATCTCTGGTCTCTCACGCAAGAAGCTGAAGATTCCAGTACTGCAGAACAAGTCCTCTACTCTCTGGGAATTTTCCAGTAAGATTCTACTGTTCCATGTATACAAGGAAGGCAAATCTCAGATCACTTTTAGGTAGGATCATTGCTCTTAGATTCTCTCTGCAACCTGAAAAGATAGAACAACATGAGAAACTTCAGATTTTCTAGGTAGCTTGTATTATTAAGAGCTCTTTATCTCCTGAGTGAGCCTGATGGGTACAAATATTGTAGAATATCCCAAACCCTAAAACTTCTCCTGCTTTAAAGTCAGTGTACATACAAAATGCCATTATTTGCTCACCATGAAATACTTAATTTTTCAATTAGTAAATACACTTAGAATTCCATTGCCCTTGGTAACAGTAAGATATAATTTTTATTCTTACCAAATAGTGAGCCTTCTTGTGCCCAAATTTCCATACTCATTTGGTACAAGAGGAGAGAACTCTGGATAACTGAACCATTGAAATGGGTGTAATGAAGTGCTTAAAAAGATGCTGGTATCTTAAAGAAAACATAACTATTCTATACTTCCATTCAGGATGCTTCTTCAATGAGCCTGGCAAAAACAGTCATAATCATAACCAAGATGTCAGAGTAGTAGGCAAGGACTCTGAAGTTCTCTCATCTTCCATGATTCTTAGTTTCCTCATTAGTAAAGTCAAGGAGTTTTAGTTGAAGATTTCTAAGATCCCTTTAAGTTTTAATATTATAATTGCTTGTGGTTTCTAAACATTTATTTTAAGCTATCAGAATTATTTTTTTCCAATAAAATCTAGCATGAGAAACATATAAAAGTGCTATGCTGATTAAAGATGGAATTTGAAAGCCAAAATCTTGTGTACTCAGCCTCTTCATCTCTTCCACTAATCCTGAAGGATCATCAAGGGGTCCCAAGAGGCCCACCTTAACATTTTTGGAGCCAGGGCAGGAGTACAAATGGAGGCCATATACATAAATATTTAAAATAAAGCATTATAAATGAAACTAAATAATTATTAATCAAAAAATATTATACCCACCTCCCTTGTTAAATCTATATTCATAATGATTGAGAAGAACACATTCAAATCTAGAATTCTTAGACTCCTCAAAGTTTGTGATGGAAACTGAAGTGAGGTAGGCCAGGTCCTGGCCCTCCACCCCTGTATCCAGCCTGTAGTCTGCTCACCTTTACTTACCATTCCCAGTTCCATCTCCCACAGTGGGACTTTATAATGTCTATAATGTCTACAAACTGGCCTTGTGATACACCCTTGGATGATAAAAATTGGGAGAGAGGATTGTTAGGGTTCAGATCATTTGAACAACAACAACAAAAAAAAATTCAGAGTTCTGGTTACCCATACCATGGCCTAGAGAGCAAGCATAAGTCCCTGGTGGCCACATGCTTTTCAGTCCCATAGACCTCAGGCTGTAACACGTGGGGAGGGTTACAGCCTCCAAAGCAAGGTGATCTAAAGTGTGGAACCTTGACCCAAAGCCTCTCTTGCCAAATTCTAGAGAAACACCCAATAGATAGCGTTTAAAAACCATTCATTTGAGTGTTCTTTGAATGCAGTTTGGTGGGAAGCTTAGTGGACACACAAGCCAAGTTTTCTTAATCGATCCCATTGCCTATGCTTCAACACTCTAGTGTCAGGTCCTGTTGAGTCTCCTGCTTCCTTACTTGCCTTAAACATTTTGGACTTGCCAACCAACCCTACAATAGTAATAATTCCTTAAACTGAATTATGTATATGTATGTGTATATGTATATATATTTGTACATGTACATGCACGTGCATGTGCATGTGTATGTATATGTGTAAATATATCAGACCCTCTGTTGGCCCTTATGTTCTACGACCTGGGGCTAGTTCTTGACTTCTCTGACAATTCATTACTTCATCAGGGTCATCAAAATAGTAACAGCGGCCTCTGAGCTGGTGAAAGATTAAAGTGAGATAAAATACGGCAGGTAGATTGTATTAACTTTGACACAGAATAACCAACGCCTATTATTATTACCATTAATTTTGGAACAAAACAATTATGCTGGAAGTTTGTTAACACAGAAATATAGAAACATTCTTTCAGCACAATGAGAGCATGGGCTTTGGACTCAGGCCAAAATGTTTGCTCTATCATCTACTTCATCTGAGATCCTGGGCTAGTTCCTAAACTTCTCTGCACTTTGTTTCTCATTTGTAAAATCTATCTCTTAGAGTTTCAATAAGGAGAAAACAAGATGTATGTGCAACAATGAGAACAGAATCCTATGTCTTCTAAGCACTCAGTACATGTTACCTATCATTATTATTGTCATGACAAATATTATTAATTCGTTTAACAAATATTTATTAACATTCACAAGAATATGCTGGACACAGCCCTTACCCCACAAAATCATGGCCTGACTCATACCATACCAGTGCAATACTCATGAGAGTTTGCCATAACTATTAAATCTTACCATATTGATTTACATTTTAATTTTAAAGCTTACGTCTAGTTTAGTTTGAAAAGAATAACAAGTTCTCGAATGCAGAACAAAGTCATTAAACAGTAAGAACTTGGGGTGGTTTAGAAATCCAAGTCCGGCAATGGCAGAATTATACAATTTTTGGACATTAGCATAGCAGCTTGGAAGAAACAGCTCATTGTCTGAAACCACTATTATAATTTAGAAACATCACAGTCAAGATGCATGCAAATCCAAAATGTTTCTAACCCATGAAATCTCATGACATTTAATTTGTAAAGTAATTTTACTAATGACTTTTCAGTGCTGCCCCACTGGAAGAAATAAAGTTTACATGAAAAGATTCTTTTCTGACTACTAAAAGACATTTAAGATATGACATTTAATATGATAATGACACAAATTTTTCTGTTACCTATCAATTGAAGGTTATTTTTAAAACATAAACATTATAAAGGAAAGCAAGACCAGGAATGACAATTGTCATTTTTATGGAAGCCAGATCTCTCTAAGATAATTGCATGTGTACATTCAAGGATAGAGATTTATAGCTGAAGCACACTTTGTAGATTTCAGTGACAGATACAGGCCTTGAAATATATCTCCAATACAAGAGATCAAACAGATTTTTTTTTTTTTTTTACTTAAAACTCACGATAGCACAGTAAGAAAATGAGCTGACAACTTACTGAGTTAATCTCTCCCCTTTCACCTCCTGTACAATAGATTTTTCACAGTTCCTACCACTTTTATTGTCTCTTATCTCGATCATTTTCCCACATCACACCTGGAATTTGTGACCACTGAGTCAGGCCTCTGAGCTTTTCCCTGTTGGTAGAAACTCTGGCACTGAAGGCTGCCCTGCTTGTAAGAGCAGTAAGTGCTGCTAACAAGGGGGATTAATCTAAAACAAGCCCAGGATTTCTCTAACCCCTGGAAAAACTGGTCTTATCCCTGGAGCTGCACCCTTGTCTGTAAGTGTTAAACCTTATAGCAACCTAGGGAAATATAACGACTATAATTCACCCAACCGCTAGTTCATCAGGTGTGGAGTGTCAAATTGCTGTGAGCTCCATATATTAACATACCGAAGAGCTGAATCAACACCTAAACTTTTTTCTCTGAATAAGAGATTCATGAAATCTCAGTCATGTGAGGGACTTTTAATAGTGAGGTGGGGGAGGAGTACACAAGGAAGGATGAAAGTGATAAGGATGACATAGAGAAAAAGGAATAAGACAGGTGTGAAACCCCTAAAAAGTTGTGTGGAGAGAAATGAAAATCTAAGCTGTTCAATTTACATCTTATCATAACAAAGAAAATTGTCAATCCTCCAAAATGTTTGCAAGTCCTAGCAAATATCTCACTTATGTTACAGGAGATTTTCATATCGTAAAAATATACCTAGAGCAATAGAATGTTTATTACCTGTGGGTGTGATTTAAAATAAGGACTGCTTGGCAGAAAGGAAAGATGTCTTGTGGCCAGACAGACCCGTGTTCAAATCTTATATCTACCAATTCATACCTGGGTGGTCTTGGCCAAATTGCTTGGTCTATAGCCTTAATTTCAGCAACTGTCAAAAAGAATAGTTTATTATAGAGTCTAGCCTATAATAGTTGTTCTGTAAGAGGTGGTTGCTATTATAAAAGAATATGACCTTCAGTTAGAAAAATACTGGACTATAAATATCAGACAAACCATACCAGGTTAAGTAGTCAATAGGTAGAGTGGTTATACAACCCAGTTGATTCAGATGGCATAATTTATACTTGTTTTGCTGGCATAATTATTAGCAGTGCCTCCTTTCATTCTGTGATCGATAATATGATTGCTCTGGTAATAGGCCAAATATTCATTGGTCAGTTAGGGGAGAAATGAGCAGGCGCGGTAATTAGGCAACCAAGAGTCCTTGTGAAGGAAGCAGAGCACCCTGGAGAAGGAAGGGGATCTGACACTGAGCTCTCAACCTAGGGCAGTCACCTATGAATTAGAGTCAGAATCCATAAAGAAATGGTCCTTATGAATGAAAGTTCCTGGAAATAGTTTTGTTTTACCAAATATTGTTGCATATGTCCAAGGTGTCAATTACTGCCCTAAAAATTTCTGCCTTTAAAAATTTCTAGTCTACTGCCTAAGAAAGACATACAACATTATTTTATATTATAATTGTTAAATTAGAGGCTTTAATAAAGTATATGGGAAAATTTCTAAGAAATATTTAACTTTACCTAGAAAGAAAGCAGCAAGGCGTAGGTTAAGAGGCTGACTTTAAAATCTGTGTTGGTATTTTCCAGGCAGGCAAGGAGGAGACCATATCTTTTTCCAGAGCGAAATGATTGAGGACAGAAATGAAGAATACCTGACTTGTCCAGACAATTCAAAGAAGTCAGATGTGAAAACAAAATACTTTTTATAATGGCAGATGAGGCTGAAAAGTTTACCTGAGTCAGAGGAGGACAGCCTTGCATCACCAGAACCAACAACTAGGATAATGTATGTAATAAAATGACTGAAAGAGATGAGGCTCTCAGCATGATATCAAAACCAAACCCTTTGGTTTATTTTTAATACGACTTCTGAAAATGAATGTTTGAAAGGGTGAAAAAAGGGTTACAGAGCATATAGCACATAGGCATATATTTATTTATGTTACAGTTTGTAACTACTAAAAATGAATAGAATTAGTTCTTCATTTTGTTGCTTTTCATATCTCATTTCTTTTCTCAAATACATCTTCCTCTGTGTCTGGAGGCCCCTTCTTGACTAACTGTGTAGACTAACGTTCCTTTGCCATTAGTGGTATGGACATTTTTCTCTAATTTGCTGTCAGGTAGAAATTATGGAACCAGTTTGCTATAGTCTTGAAAATGGGCAAAATTAATAACTTTGTGAATATTTTGTTGTGTTATTTTTATTCACCTCTATCCCTGAAAAAATTAATAGAATCTCAGACATCTAGAGATAATAAATCTTGTATGAGCTATATGTCTAAACATAAATATTCATCAAAAGTAGGGTGTGGCAAGAAAAACTTGTACAGTCATCTAATCCATTAATTGGTGCGTTTATTCAATAAGGATTTCCTCTGGGCCAGGAAATATTATAGTTGTTATAAGGGATCCAAAGTTTGACATGCCTCGGATAAACCCAGAAACACATGGTAGAAGGTAATGTACAGAAATATTCTGAAAAAAAACTGATGATATTGGAAAAATATTAAATAGCCTCTTCTTCTGTTCCAAGTGCTAGAAATGCCAAATAAAATTCGCCAAAAATAATGCCAAAAATAATTTTTCTTTTGAAAAACACTTAGCTGATCTTGAACGAAAGTGAAACCTTCAGGTATCAGAATAGTTTAAAAATTCTATACTAGTAATTAGAGGTCAAATTATTAAGAAAAAATCACAGGAGAGGGTTTTAACAATCACATGACAATAGTTGAAAATACAACCTGTATGAAAATGGAGGTGAAATTAGAATCGGTCTCAAGTTAGGAGCCCAGAACATGCTAACTTCCACAAAAAATTTGAACATATCTATCTTCTGGCTTGGATTAAAGCCTAAAGCTAGGTGCTCACCCTGGCCCACAAACATAAGCAATAATCTATGATAGATACAAGTTAAATTCAAAAATTGGCCTTGAATTTGAGCCATCTGGTGTGAAAAAAATAAAGAGCAGAGAAATTAATTTAAAAACTCTAAGGCCAAATTATATAGCAACTGCAAAATAACTTCACAGTGACCCACCATAACTAGGCCACATTTGGAAGAAAGCAATTGTAGAGAAATTTCACTATCAATGAAAGACAGTGTGCAACAAAGGGAATTTTTACTCTCAGAGAATTCGAGATAAAAGAGATAAAATATAAGAGAAGTTATGAAGCAAGTATAAGCAATAAGACAAATGAAAACGATAACATTGTAGTCAATTTAAAAAAAATCTAAATAGATAGGTAAAAGGATATAGCTAAAAAGAGAATTAATTAATTGGAAAACAGAATAGCAGAAATCTCTTTTAAAAGAACAGAGAGATGAGAAATGAAACCAATAAAAGAATAGTCAAGATATTTGAAAAATGGAATAAGTAGTTACAACCAACATCTGAAAGTTTTAGAATTTGCTTTATTTAAAAGCAATTATAGACTGACAAGAATTTGCAAAAATAATAAACTTGGATTCCATATAGCTTATACACAGTTACATTTTACCTATTATATTTCATATACTATTAAAACTAGGAATTTAACATTGGTACAATATATGTTTAATTGTATGAATGTCTCCTTGAATTTTATAATTTTCTTTGCTCTGACATCTACTTATTCTGATATGAATATAGCCACTCTTCTTTGTTTGGATTAATATATTTTCCAGTCTTTTACTTTCACCTTGCCTGTATCTATATATTAAGTGACTTTCTCATAGCATATATTTGAGTCATGTTTTCAATCCATTCTGCCCAACTGTCTTTTTAACTTTTTTTATTTTTTAATTATAACTCACCTACAATATTATATTAATTTCAGGTGTACAACATAGTGATTCGATATTACTGTCTTTCAATTGCTGAGTTTAGATTGTTTACTTATTTTAAAAATAAACTTTATTTTTTTAATAACAGTTTTAGATTTACAGAAAAATTGAAAAGATAATACAGGAAAGTTTCCATGCACCCGATGCTCAATTTTTCCTATTATTAACATCTTACATTGGTGTATTACCTGTCATGCAGTTAACAAATCAATATTGATATATTATGATTAAACTCCACACATTATTCACATTTCTTTAGTTTTTACCTAATGTCCTTTTTCTATTCCAAGATCCTATTCAAGATACTGCATTACAGTAGTAGTCATGTCTCCTTAGGCTCCTCTTGACTATGATAGTTTCTCAGGCTTTCCTTTATTGTATTTTATTTTTTAATCTTTTTCAATCTATTTTTCTCTATTCAGATTGAATGTTTGCTATTACTCTATCATCAAGTTTGCTGGTTTTCTCCTGTTTTCTCCATTCTGATATTGAGCTTAACCATTAAGTTTTTTGTTTTAATTTCTGTGTACTTTTTAAATTTTTTAATTAAATTTATGAAAGAGTAAAAAACAGTATATTTAAATTCAAAAATTTCCATTCATTTCTTCTCTATATCTTCTATGTCTGCTGAGACTCTACATTTTCATTTGTGTCAAACTTCTTTGTAATTGTTCATTTAAAGCATTTTTATGATGACTGCTTTAAAATTCTTATCAGATAATTCCAATATCTGTATCATCCCAGTGTTGGTATCTCTTTTCTCATTTAAACTGAGATTTTCCTCATTCATGGTATGATAAGCGATTTTCAATTGCATCCTGGAAATTTTGGGTATTATGTTTGAAGACTCTGCATTTTATTTAAATCTCTTGTTTAGCAGGCCTTCTCTAATGTACACAAGTAAGGAAGGGAGGCACCACCCTGTTATTATTGCGAGATGGGAGTAGGAGTCTAGATTCCCCACATGGCCACTACTGACACTGCAGTGGTGAGGAGATTTCATTACCTCTGATAGATAATGAAATGGCTCCCCAGTGGGTCTCCTCTGACACAATCCCAAAGAGGAAGAGGGAGCGGTGTCTTGTTTACACCAGGTGGTGGAGGAAATCTAGGCTCTCCCTATGTTCATCACTACTATCACAGAGGCTGAAGTTTCCTTGTTACCATTCCAGGGTTAAAATTCTTGGCTTCCCATTCAACCTTCTCTGATACTTCCTTAGTGAGTAAGGGGTAGGGAAAGACCTCATTCCAGTTAGGCAAGGGTGGCAATGTAGACTCCCTGTTAGGCCTTTACTGGGAGAATGTGAGCGTGTGTGTGCGGGGGGCGGGGGAGTTCAGTCATAGATTTTTCTGTGGTTTCTGTCTGGAGTAAGGTGTTATTGTATCAAACTTTTCTGTCTTTTCTAAGCTGCTCTTTTCCTCACCTTTTGTATTAAAAGAGCCAACTTTATTTGGGGCTTTTTCATTTATGGTCTTGTTGTTCCTTGGTTGCTGGTTCCTCCAGGGTACAGTCTGGGATATATGTGATAAAAATAAACTCATAATTCACCACCATGTTATTCCTAAGGTCCTGGAGTATCTAAACTGCCTGCCTTCTTCTCGGCACCTTTCAGTGTTCTTAACATTTATCTTACATATAAAGTCTAGGACTCCTTAGCTGTCTTAAGTAGGAGGAATAGAGAGAAATACATTTACTTCCGAGAGGATTTTTGAAACTAGAGCACAGAAAGAATGGTGGGTAGATAATATTTGAAGAGAAACAGTTGAGAAGTTTTCAGTTATGACAAAAACAAGAATTTAAATTGAAAGGACACTTTGAATGTTTGGTAGAATTCAAAATAAACCTGCACTTAGAAACACTGTAGGGAATTCATAGAATATAACGGATAAGGGAAAAAAAAATCATAAAGCCACTAGAGGAAAGAGATTATCCCAAAGGAGATGACAATAAATTTAGCAACAGGCTCATTAGCAACCGGAATGCCTGAAAATAATCTAATTAATATATTTTAATGTTTGAGCAAAAATTGTCATAAGCTTAGAATTTAAAAAAAAAAGCCAAATTATTACTTAAGATGAGAGTAAAATAGAGATATTAACAGACAATTTAGAGATCATAAAGGTTACTACTCACAGGTCCTCAATGAAAGAACTACTTTAGAATTACTTCATGGGGTTAAATATACTAGGGGAAAGTATAGGATGTACTTAACATTAGATGATCTAAGACATCAAAAAAATAAAGGTGGTAAATATAAAGCAGAAATGACTATGAATATAATAAACACACTATTACTACTAATATTTATAAATAATAAAAATAATAACTATGATAGAATAAGAGTTAATATTTCTTTTACAGTTAATAACATTCATTAGAAAAGAAGAAAGGGTAGATAACATCTTGAGCATTAGCATAAATGTTAACTTACAGGGAATTTTAAAATATGCTAGGAATTTTATCTTGTTCAGGAAGAAAATGAAAATACTGATTTATTCTAACATGATTAGAAACATATTAAATTAAGTTTAAAAAATCAGTAAAATAACAAACTGGAAATATTTAAATGTCAAGAGAGGAGCAAGGGAGAAAAGAAATAAGCAAAGTTTATTATCCAACAGAAAGCAAAATTAAAGGAGCAAAAAGCCAAAATTATGGGATAAAAACAAATGTATATGTAATAATAACTCACACAAGCAGCAAACTCATGGATTAAAACAGAGACTCTCAGAATAGATAAAGTTAATGTGGTAAGAAATGTGGGTGTTGTCTAGATGAGTTTAGCCTCTGGCTCTGATAGTCAGCAAAAATATTAAACCTCAGTCCTGTCACTGCAAGAAACTGCCACAAGCACACCACCTCTTTGCTCATCCACTTAACATTTTCTTGATTACTCACATATTTTGCTCTTGCTCATGAATTTTAGAGTTCATTTCTCAGTTGTCCTGTAGCCTATTCTTTTCCTGTAAAATGGGAATAATAACAATACAAAAATAAAATAATAGTGACAGACTGGAGAAGATATTTGAAACATATAATAGATATTGGTTAATAATTAACTTCCAAGAAATATATAAATAGCCTTAATAAACAGTAAGAAAAAGGAAAAAAGACCAGCCAAATCAGAAAATAAGCCGATATTGAATACCAATTCACAGAAAAGAAAATCTTAGTGGCTATAGATTTTTTAAATATTCAAACTCAGTGATAATCAAAGAAATGGAAATTATAATTCAAAAGTAAAGGTTATAATCCTTAAATATTAGAAAATTTTCTACAGTAGTTTTTCTTAATCAAAATGTAAAATAATTTAAAGAGTTCAAAAATATGAAATATTGGCAATGAGAACTCCAGGAGGTGAATTGTTACATTTTGGAGAGAATTCGACTGCCTCTAGTATAAAGTAAATAACTTCAGGTCCAACGATACTACTTTTAGGTGTACAATGTAGAGGAGTTCTTACAGCTATAGAGAGTGGAGAGACAGCTATAAAAAACTATTAAAGTACACATTTAACATTGTTTGAATAGAGGGTGAACGAAAACTACCTAAAAGCTCATAAAAAGAGAAACATATAAATAAAATGTGAAGTATTCATATGAAGAAATACTATACACAGTTTAAAAAAAAAATCAACCTGACTGTATCTCATTTATATAATCCTGAGCAGGGATTAAAAAAAAAAAAGAAACAGAACATTACATTTTTTATAAAATCATAGCAAAAAAAGATGTCATATATTCATTTATGGAAACATACGCTGGTTTTGTTTTTGTATTAAAATATAAATGGGAAGGATGCACATGATAATGGATGCCTCTGGGGAGGGAGATATGCATAAACATCATTTAATATTTAATTAAATAATTATTACTTAATAAATATATACAAAAGATAATATTGCATATTTGTATGTAATATTAATTCTTAAATATATGTAAATAAAGTTTTATTTCTTAAAATATTTTTTAAATTTAGACAAAATGTTACTAATATCAGGTGGTATGGACATGAGCATTAGTTTTATTGTTTTTCTCGGGTTTTTTCATATCTTTTAAGTTTCTCAAAATAAACAGAATAGAGAAGAACTTTGAGATTAGAGAAGACAGAGAAGACTTTGAGTGAAAGGCCTTGGGTGAAATAAGACAGAGGGAAAAAGTCTTCCTAGGAAGAAGCCAGAAGAAATGTGGCAAATCATTTTATCCAAAGATTTTTTGAGGTGCATTATGGGCTCTAAAGGGGATAAGTGGACATGGTATAGGATGAGCAGAGCTCATAAGAAGGGCTTTAGACACCCATGCCTATTTCAACTCCAGCATTTCCATTTGTATCTATTTCATAAAATTGGCTGTCATGTACATTGCATTTGAACTCATGGTCCTGTTGATGAAGACTTTGCAATTCTATGGTTCAGTCCAATTCCCCTCACAGACTCACAGAGGAAATGGGCTCAAAGTAATCTTGAAAGCTGGTAGCAGAGGCCAAATTAAACTGTTGTCTCAATCTCAATCCTCCTTCCTGGGCTTATTGTTGCTTGATCCTCCTTTCATTGGAAGAAATTAATCTTCGAGTTTATAGACTGAGCCTAGGGTAAATTCTTAAATTGACTTGGAGATGCAAAATTTCCAGCATTCAGTATGCTGTTACCCATGAAAGACCATTTAGGGGTCTCAAAACTACTTATTGGCTGTATTATTTTGTTGAGTACAGAAACCCACAGATTTTAAGATCTGATTTAGACATAGTGGCGCTGAATAATTCTGGTTAACTGATATCTTTAAGTTGACATGGCATGTTACTAGTTAGCACAAATAACTCCTGCCAAGGTTTTGCTTATGGAAGTCAAACGAACATGATTTAGTCTCCATGAAACCCAAAAAACAAAGAATATGAACAAAAACAAAAAATATGAATATTACATTTTACCTCAAATAATATTTATCAATATTTTGTAAACTTGTTTTCTATTAATAAAGTGTTTTTCATACACATTTTCTCCTGTGATCCTCAAGATGTTCTTAGAGAGAGGCATCTTTGCTTTACACACAAAGAAACAGAACTCGGAGAGGTGAATGTCACTCCTGGGATGTAATTGTAGCATCTTTACAATTAACAAATATCTCCTATGACCTATGCAAATAGATTGGACACATCTAACATAGAATACCTTCACGTAGCTAATTGTTATGTGGTTTTAAGCTTTTTTTAGAAGGAATTTTAGAATTTTTGACTTTGTAAATCAGTATAGTCTACAAAATATAACTAGTGAACTATCCGAGGACTGCATTAATTTTGAGTCAATGAGCAATTTTTAAAATAAATTTTCTGAGTTTCAGAAAAGGTACGTACATATATATATAACCAAATATATATATATGTATATATACATATATATATATATGACTGAAATCATACAAAACCCTGCAAAAATTAAAGAGCATCTGATACCACTTGGAGAACCCTGAAATATATTTTGTTCAAAAGAGAACAAATAGGATACAATATAACTTTCATTTGCAGAGCTTCTTTCATGCTAATCATTGCCCCCAGAAGCTTTACAGATCAATATAATAGGAGGCAGCAGCAGAAAGCATATGGTCCAGTGTAAATTACTAGAAAAAAAAGAGTTACAAAGACATTATATGATGAATAAATTAAAGTATTCAGTCATAAATCCAATAAGAAAGGGAGAAATTAAGAAGTAGTGAATAGGAGAAAAGAAAGGGCTCAGAATTAACTCTGAGATGAAATGAAGGATGCACGTGACAAATACTGTCTCCAAAGGCAGCAGAAGAGAAAAGGGAGTGTGAGAGCCTTGAACTCCTCAGCAAGGCCTTCAGGAGACAGAGTGAAATATTAGCAAGAACAGGGCCCAGCCAGGAAAATAAATATTGGGTCACTGCCTAGGATCTAAGAGAAAGAAGGTTAAACCTAATGAAAATCAGACATCAGATCTAAAGAAAAATGTATAATATTCTGTTCTTTCTTTTTTCTATTTTGATTGGTTTTGATAGGAACATGTGTTTATGGGAGGGCTCTAATCTATGCATGCAGATGTTTGTTTTCTTTTAAAACCCTGAAATGGAAAGACATGGGAGAACACTGTGCTGGGAAATTGACTTAAGCCAGTGTAAATTTGGGAGGATGTTAAATGTTGGCATCCAAATGATGTTCCCTTAAATTATTTGTATACTCCTTATATGTTTTGAACACCAAAAAGGCAGGATTTGTTCTCTGAGGCGCACAGAACAGACAGGTCAGCCAAGAACACATTTAGAACACTTGTTAATTCCTTTATTTCAAAAATATTGGAAGGATTGAGTACCAGTATCAAAGGGAAGTTTGTACGGGTGACCAGATCCAAATTCCAGTGGTGGTTGCTACACCAAGGAGTACCACAAGTTGCTGGTTGTACATTGCTCATAATTTTGCTGCAATCCACGAGTAAGTGTCTACAAGTCAAAAATTACTAAATTCGTAATCTGTGATGTGGAATTGGATACACATACATATTCACACATACATACACACATACATGCATATGGTGAGGATCACAGGGAGTCAGAGGGAGCCATCAATATAGAAAGACTGCCTTGCTAGGAGAGGCAAAGGAGAATGTGGCTAGGAATGAGAACACAGCTCTCTGTAGAGTTTTGATAGTTTCCAAGTTATTTCTCTATTTACTCATTCATTCAATCACTAAACACTGATCATATGCCATATCTCAGTCACTGTGTGAGGTAGTGGACATACAGAGATGAATAAGACACTGCTACCATCCTTAGACCTTGAGATCTAGAGGAGTTATTTTCAAGAGGAAGCACTAAAGAGAGGAAAAGAAGATATTGTTTTTAATGGTGTGACTGAAAGTGGAAAGGAGGTCAGCTCTAATTGAAAAAAGAAAAATAAAATGTGTTTGAAAGTTTTAGAAGGCAGGAAAAGACATCAACCAAAATGAAAAGTGAGTTCAAGGGTAGTCAGGATAGGACTACTATTGCTTTTGTAATATGGAGAAAGTAGAATTTTCACAAAACCAAATCAACCTCCAGAAGAGAGTTGCTTGCTAACCTTCTGTGCTTTGCAGGCTGAATGGAGAAGGCAATAGGGGGTAAACACTGTACATTTGGCTGGAGTTTCTAGCACTGAACAGGGTCTAGCTTAAGGCAGACACGACATGCTCGCACAACTGAAATGTACACCCGGATCTTGCTTTGTGGATCAGAGTGGCAGGAAAATGGGTGGGCAGGGGAGGGTCAGCAGCATTTTCCTGATGGCCATTGGAATTCTCCAGAGAGCCATCTTCTGTCAAATATGCAGTATGCATCTATGCTTGGTCTAGCCTGTATGTCCATGATCGCAGGCCGGCAGGGTAAATGAGAAAAAGAAAAAAGAGGATGATAGAAAGGAGAGGGAAGAAAATGGTCTGATTTATAAAATATAATGCTTTTTTCTTGATCTATTTGCTCTCTTCAGACTTTTTTTTTTTTTTTTAGAGCAGCTCTTAGTTATATCGGAACTTGTTTGAACTATATTTTATCAATGCCCTTTATATTTTCCATATTTGGTAGCTTATCTTTTCAGTCAAGATTACTTTAGAAAACATTTTATAATTTAGGTTAGAAGAAAAGCTATGAGGAAGGACAGAGATAGATCATATATAAGAAGAGCTCAAAAACAGCTGTTAAATTAGAGACACAAGGAAAAGGAAGTTGGGGGAAAAAAGGTAATATGGAGAGTATTAAATTCAGTTAAAGCAATATATGTTAACACCTAGGCATAAATAAAAAGGAAGAAAATCAAACCCAAATTCAATAATTCTTAAAAACTAGAATAGCTATAGATTAGTTCACTTTAAACTGTAAATTTATCTTTCTTTCTTCCAGAAATTTGAGTAGATAAGCTAATACTGAACATTTTTTAAAAAGAACAAGAAACAGACTCTAGAGATAGGTCAATCCTTGCTGTCTGCTTTTTAGAAGCTCTGTAACGGTGGTTTTTCAGAATTTACTGTTTGAGACATTAAAATTTTTTTTTTAAAGAAAAAAATGAGGAAAAGAAGTACATTAGCATTCACTTTTTCATGTTTCAGGAAATGTTTTTTCTCATTGGTCCTTCATCACACACCTTTTTCACCTGCAGAGGTCTCTCTGGCTCTCTGCTCACTATGAGGCACCAGCTCATTTCCCTAGTGCCATATGCCTTCATTCTAACAAGGTTTTCATTGGTGCCAAACTCCATTTATCTATGTAGAAGCATTTGAAAAAGAGGGTTTCTAAGAGGTTCGAAGAACAGATCACCACATTATAAAACAAAATATTTGACTACAAAACTGATTTACAGCAAACAAACTACGAATTACAAACTCCGGTGATCCTCAGTCACATCAGCACTTAGTCATGCCGTGCTTGGTCAGACACCATTAACCCATTACTGTGAGCTACGGCAGTGCTCATGCCCAAAGTGTAATGAATGTTCTAGCAATGATTATCTTTATGCTTGTTAGACTTGTATTGGATATCAGATTTTAAAACTGTCTGACTCTTATCTATGCTGTGTATTGGAGGCCACAGCAAAAATAGAATGGGCTGGAGAGACGCAGTGAGGAAGGAGAAAAACACGACTGGCCAACATGGTCCTCTCTGAAAAATAGACAACATTTCCAATATGTGGTGCTTATTTAAATATTCCACTCAAGTTCATTCTTGGGGGGAGGTGGGTCTTGTCAATAAAGTCAAACCAAGCTCTTAGTATGTAACAGGGTTTTTGAGGGTCTTTTTTGAGAGCTTCATTAAAAGCAGACAGTTTCTCTAACCTTTTAGCAGAACTTATTATCTGATGACGTGAATTAAAGTCTCTCAAATGACTAATAATCATATCAGGGCTGCCATGTCAGCTTGTAGATTTGAATAAGAGGGTCTGAAAACATTTGCATGCCTCAATGTGCCAGTGCTAAGAAGCTAATGTGATAGTGCTGTCATAAAGCACTGGAAAGACATGACTTAATGTAATCTGTCATGTCATATGCTAATCTTCAACCATTACTTGAGTGCTGTAAGTAAGTAGAAAGCATTTGGGAGAAATCCTTTCCAATTTCTCTGAGTACCACTTCTGCTGCTGGTCAGCCCAAATGGGTTTTGTGCATTTAATGTAGAGCTCAAGTCAAGTTGGTTTAGGTCACACTTAATTAACCAGCACACTGATGGGCTGGGCTGCTACAGCTCTATGGAAAATGGCTATTTCAGAGGCGGACTAACAAGTAAATATTTCATATCCCGAAGAAAAAGGGAAGAAGACACTTTCTCAGTCCTCGATAAAGAATATGTTCTTTTCAGAGAAAACACGATGAATCTTAACAAGATATCATTTTGGTTTCTGCTTGCCTCCTTCTACATTTGCAATGAGTTTACAGAAAGCAGATAATAAATAGTTAAAGACATTTCTCTCACCCTGATGGTAAGAACTCCCCTCTTCACCAGATAGGGACTGATCACTCAAACAACAGAGGCTGCTCCAACTCTAAGTCCACAGAAACAAGGGACAAGTGATCAAAGAGACAACCACTTGGCACACCCTTTAACAAGATGACATTTCTTAATATATAGTCTGTTAGGAAGAAGAGTGGTTCTTAGAGCTAAGCACAGTTTGTGAGACAGACAATGAGTGAGACTAGAGAGACTGACAAACTTTTGCCCAATTTTTTTAGGAAAGTGTGCATGAGATGTGATTCAAAATATGAAGGTTATTTTTGTCAGCCACACTGAGTCAAGTCAAAAAACGCTTAAGAACTCGAAGAATTGCCTTCTGGTATAACATTTTTGAAGATGCTGAGCAGATGGCATGAGATTGGCCCCAACGATTCTGCCTGAATTTCCCAACATTCCTATGAGATGTGCTATTGGTAACCCAAGGGAACTTTCATGCACGTGGGACTTGTCTTTTTATAGGGTTTAATTGGAAGCACAGGCAATTCCTACCTATAGCATTAAAAATGCTTCAATGAAATATTTTTTCCTTGACAAATGTGTGTCAAATTTATATGGAAAAATGAATATAACTCAAAATTGATAGAGATGAGAGATTGTATTTTTCTTCTAGCCAAGGATTCTGCTAAAATTTGGAGCTATCGCTAAAAAGAAAAAAAAATTAAAAGCTTATCACAAAAGTAGTGTATATCAGCACTATTTATGCCTCTTCCAGAATATCTCGATCATGAATGGATGGTCATCAAGTATAGTTGCGTCCTTTTCTGTGTTTCCTTAAACAAAATTCCAACTGACATTTCAAAGAGGTAAAGGGTAAGGGTGATTCTTGATGCTAGTGATGTGGCTCCTTATCTTGTTTTTTGTTCTTGACACAACTTAATCATCAGGGGACACTTTGTCTGAACTTTTCAACTGTTATTCAGCTTTAACACTAATCAGATAACTTCGTCGGGCTGGTTAGAAGCTCGTCTCGCTGGCACAGAGTTCCAAGGCCAATCATCATTTGGACCATCCATTTTGCAGAACACTTTCAACTCAGTCCAGGCATCTTGCATTTGTATATTGCTAGCTCTGGGAAAATTCATTATTCATCATTATTATTAAGAGAACAAAGTAACACATTCCTAGGATTTGAGGTCAATGATTTCACCTTCCAAATGAAGGCAGTAAAATGCCTTCCAAGTCCTATAAGGACGTGTTCTCTTGAGTTTAACATCACGGAAGTCTGTATGACTAGGTCCCAAAGAATGATACTCCTTAATAACATTTAGTCAAAGTAAATCCTTGCCCCATTTTTTCATATCTTCCTGTTTCTGATAAACTATCCAAATAATATGTTAATCTTTCTAATTACAGTAACTCTCTGAAGGCCTCTCAAACTTCTGACTTCACCACCTTCTCTATTCCAAGATCTTTTTATACACACTTCTCCAATGCTCACAACTCTCTGGGGCTTATGATCACCCTTCCTACATCATTCCTTAACCCTCTCTCAAAAAAATGAAAAAAAAAAAAAAGAATTCTACCCCTTCTCTTTTCCTATGACTTCTTAGGCCATAACTTCTGCCTAAGCAGTCTCATTCCTTGTGAAGCCTCAAACTATATCTCTTCCTATCATTAGGTTAATATTTTCCTAATTTATCTGGGACATATTCCTGGTTAATATACCCAATTACTAATATTATCATTGTTCCTTGACTGATTGTTTTCATCTATTCATTCATTCAACACATGATTGTGTTTTTTCATTGTGTCAGGTGTTGTACTAGCCAGTAATGATGGCAATAAGCAAGGAAATAGTTTTCACTCTTGTATTCATTTTGTCTTAAGTCTGATGTAAACAGTATAAATTATGCTGGCTGTTTACTTTTCTATTTGACTTTCTATATTATATGTTCTTTAAGAGTCCTATGGGGGGAAGGCTTTTTACCAGGCCTACTATTTTATGTATCAACATACTTGCTTGCTTCTTTCTATCTGCTACTTTCTGAAGCAGTCTAGGCAGTTTTCAATCATGTGGAGGTACTCAGTTCAGTTCTAAGAGGTCTTATTACCTTTTAAGTTTTATTGTGTACATAGCACCATGTACAGAAGTATAGAAGTATAGGCATATCTCTGCTGTCAAGTGGCTTGTAATCTTTAGTAGAAGGTAATACTTTATACATTAGACAATGGAACGTCTCAAAGACAACATGAAATAATGTGTCAAACTGAATATGATCAGATTGGATCATTATGGATGGTTGAGATGAAACATACCCATGAGGACTATAGTAGTAAGAGAAGGAAGAAATGAAGATTGGCTGAAGTTTTTCACAAGATTGTCACAGAATATTAGTGGGAAACTACACAAAGTAACCCATAGGCTTCTGCAAATTTGTCATGAATTGAGTTTTATCAGAGAATGTTAGGGAACCATGAATAGATCTTGGTGGGGTAGAGAGAAACAAGAAAAATCAGTATAAAGATGGAGGCTTTAATGTAAGGGGATCAGAAGCAAGAAGAAAGTAAACTGAAAAGCATAAGACTTCAAAACTCCATTTGAGACGATATAACTCTAAAGTACTAGATTTACTACTATATCTCCCAAATTAAGTTTTTTATCATCAAAAATAGAAACAAAACTGAGAGACAAATGGCTAAAGGAACTAAGGTACCTTATGCTGACTCACCAATTAAGATTTTTAACTCAAGCCAGAACCATTTCTGTGCCTTATTTTAGTTTTTAAAAATATATTTCTAGAAATTATTAATTTACTCATTATCATCCTTATTAAGGACCTTGATTTATGGCTAGGCATAGCATAAACTCTTAACCATATCTGCTCTTCATTTTTAATTAGGGTATTTTGATTTTGCTGTAGGTTCACTGGTAAAGACAGTTCACTCATTTCCAAATCAGATTTTTACTTTTTAGAGGCCATTGTGTCTTTGCAGCCCGTTGTCAGCTTCCTGCTGTGTTTCTGTCCAAAAACTTAATTGTTAATGGCTCCCAGCTGTGCCACAACCATGCTTCTTTAACCCCTTCCTTTCTGGCTGCCAAATGGTATTCTGTGTTTCAGAAGCCAAGTCCCCAGTGTGGGCTTTTGGTAAAGATGAGAAATAATTGCCAGGCAGGAAGATTTGATTGGAGAGAGTGTGTATGAATCTTACCAGATCCAAAGCCATGTCACATTTAGACTTCTCTGCCAGTCTCTTGGATTAAGGTGAATTTGTGAGCTCTTGCATTGAATCCTGAACATCATCAAATATCCCTTTTCTTGAACTTTTAAATATTCTCAACTGACTTTTAAAATTTATTTATTTATTTACCTGAGCATCAATTACCTCCTTAAAGCTGTTATCTATATTCAGCCCCTATAGGTAATTCATCAGTTCCACCTTCACTTCCCCATTTTGCCTCAATGAGCTATGACTTTTCATGATCTTCACCTTAAACCTTTAATGAGTCCTTCTATCAAATCCTATCCACGTCAGTGTACCAGGCAAGTTCAGTGCATCTTAACACCTGTGAAAGTCAGTCTTTTTTTTTTTTTTTTAATTACTGTACCCACTCGCTGCTAGTTCATGTTACAAAAGAATGTCTTTGGTAGCCCAAGCTAAACTAGTTTCATCCTTTATTCTGTGCTTTTTGCCATGAGAACTTTTTTCTGTCTTGTGGGTCCTGCCAGAGATTAAGACTTTCCACTAACCCTAATTCTCATTCTTCAAACTCCGTTAGAAATTTGTATTTGTTCTCTTTCTACGTTCTATTTCCAGTCTTCTAAGGTCTGCTGAGTCCCAGCTCTTTCTATTAATTCTGCTTCAAGTCTTCATTTATATCAGTCATCAAGCTTCAGTGGCACTGGATGCATTTATACACAATGTGCCAGTATGCTACTTTGACTTGCTATCCACACCATGAACCTGGTCCCAAACCCTCAGCTCACCTCCCTTCCCAATTCATTGTTAGAATTACATATACTCAATAATAAGATTCTATAGGATCATCACCCTCAGAAATGACTGGTAAGCATCTTAGGAGTTAGCTACTTGGACAATAACAAACTTTCATGTCTTTTCCTTGTCAACTTTGCCTACTCAACATTTCCTTTAAGTCTTTTGATGACAGCTTCCCTTGAGGGATTCTCTCAACACTGAAGAAAGTATGGTACTAACACTTATTGCCTACTATTATGCAAGGCCTTGTATGTGGCTATTTATAAGCTTGATTTTGTTTAATTAACTAATTTTTTTGTTGTTAATTTGACCAATATTTATCACATATAACAGCTAGCATCAATTATTCTATGTGGAACACTAGACTATAACACTTTATTTTATGTGTTCTTATTTTATCTTTATATAACTCTATGGTGTAAACACTATTAATATTTTTCATAGTACAGAAAAGCGAAGCACAGAGAGGGAAAGTAACTTTTCAAAATTACCCAGCTAGGGGATTCAAGTAAAGAGAGTATAACTCCAGAGATCACGCACTGAGGTAATAGCCACAAACAAAATAGTTTACAGTCCCTGCCTTCCTAGAATTAAACTCCAATGGGAAGAGCTTACATTACATAAATAGTTATACAAGCAAGTATTTAATTACATGCATGGGCTTTTAAAGACAAAGAATAGGCTCCTATGATGGCATAAAACATGAAGACCTGATGTGGTCTTCCTCAACATCGTAATATTTACATTGAGACCTAAAAATGAACGCGAGTGGTATTAGGGTAGTGATGAAGTGATCATTTCATGCAGAAGAAACAGTAGTGGGCACAGTCTTTAAACAGGAAAATGTCTGGAGCCACAAAGAATTAAGTGAAGACCAGTATTAGGTAAAAGTTTGTGACAGAATGAAAGGGAGTGGTGTGAAGTGAGACTGGAGAGATGGACAGGGACCATATTATGTGGGGCGTTGTAGGCTAAGGCAAAGATTTTGGTCTATTTGATGGGCAACAGAAAACCATCGAAGGTTCTTAAGTAAGAAAGTGACTTAGATTTACTTTTTAAAATTGGTACTTACGTAGAAAAGGTTAGAGGCAGCTGGAAGTAGGAATGGTGTATCAATTAGGAGGATGTTTTAATCGGCCACCAATGTTTCATTGTAATGTCTATTTACAGATAAAGAAACTAAAGTTCAGAGAGACTAAATCATTTGTTTAAGTTGACACTACTTGTGTCAAAGCTAAGACTTGAATTCAGTCCTTTCTCACACATAAGTTCCCGCTTTCCACCACATCAAGCTTTCACATGTGACTATGCCTTAAGCTGCTCCACCTGCTAGACGTAACATGAGACTAAAGCTTAGGAGACCTTCCCAGAGCACACACCTGGTAATTAGCACACCATGAATTTTAACTCATATCTTTGAGGCAAAATCTAATGTTCCTTCCACATTGGGCTGTCTCTTGCTATTAGCCAACAACATGTTTCAAAATGATCTATCTTTATGATGAAAATGGAAACCATTAGGTCTTAAATGACATTAGTTATAAATATCATGCATGAAAATACCTATTCAGTATACCTCACAGGATTGATATGGGGTTGAGATAATATGTACGAAAACACTTCATAAATTGCCCAAGTACTATATGAAAGTAAGGCATTACTGATGTTTGTTATATAGCAAACCAGAGTGTCATGGCAGCTTGTCCAGTAGGAATGAGACTGCAACCTCAAATTATTTAGATATCAGTGGCTGAAAGAGCTCACAGATTTTAAGTGTCAGTGTATTTCAGAGATTTCTGCAAATCAGCAGCAGGGCTGAAGAGAACTAGTTGATATCTCTGACTCCACCATACATGGTTAAGCCTATTCAGAGTTCAAGTGGATAATCCTCAGTATAATTACCTGTCCTAGTGAAACCTGTGTGTCCTAGAATGCTGTCCAATGTGCCATTACTTCTATTGTATGAGACAGAAGCATTTTTTTTAAAAAAAACACACCTGAAGCTGAGAATTTATCTTTGCAATTTAAATTCTCAAGGAGAATGAAACATTGGAACATAGTCCCAAATCAATAGTCATCTTTCGTCTATTAAAAAACTTTTACAGTCTTTTATAGGATTCTATATCTGATCATTAGCCCATTACTAAAGATACTTTTGGTCTGACTTGGTGTTGTCAAACTACAGATCATGACTCATTGGTGGATTGTAAAACCAATTTAATAGTCATAAACAGTATTTTAAAAAAATAAAATAGAAGAAAAAAAATCAAATGTGCTGTATATAGCAATGGCATTGCTTTCGGAAGCTTTCATTTCAGCTATACACATACATACATACTTGTGTACTGGGTCACAATAGCAAATATTTTTCTTACTGTAGGTCACTATCAAAGCTGGCAACACACTGGTCTATTGGCTTCAGAAGGAACTTTGGTGTCTTTACACTTATATAGAGTGAACTTATTCAAGCCTTAGCTCAACTTTAGAATGGAGAAGGTCTACTCAGTTTTGATACAGATTATACTTGCTTCAATATAAGATTTTTAAAAAGGTTTCTGAAAGTTGTACCCATGGATAAGATGGTGAATGGGGAAGCAACACTACCCAGCAACTGTCCATAAAAAAAAAAAAAAAAAAAAACCTGAACTGATGGCTCTTCTAAGGAGGCAAAGGGATTTTCAAAGCAGTAAATCAGAAGAGAGCTTCTTCAATAGCACATATAGAGGATGTATTTACCATGGACTAGGCTCTGGATTTACATGTTTATTTTATCTATTTACCAAACACTTGTGTAATACTCACAATGTGCTAAGCACCATTCTTAGTGCTTTATAGACATTAATGCATGTGATCTGTGACCTGGCACTATTGTTAGCCCACTTTCAAAGGAGAAGAAATTAAGACATCAAGTAGATAAGGAATAACAAAGGGAATACTCTTCAATAGTATGTTCTGTGGCTTTGGTGCTTCTCCCTAGTTCCCATCACTATGCTCAATAGTAAGGGTGCTTTATCATTGATTCTAGTTCAACTCTCATCCCTAAGTCAAGGCTGTGTGTATTTGTATGTATATGCATGTGTGCGTGAGCATGAGCATGTGTGTGTAAATGTGTGCATCTAACACATAAGCACTCACGAGTGAAGGTGGTGGAAAAGATACTTGTAAGAATTCTGCTTTCACAAACCTAGAAGGAAGGTGATTTGCCCTAGACTACCAAAAAGCAGTAGCTTCCTTTTCTTCCTCTAGGACTCTATTTCCCTATCCTACATCCTGCTTAAAATAACAATAAATCCGTGGTCTGTAGCTCCTCTTCTTTCTCTCTCTCTCTATGCCCCCTCAACACACACACACACACACACACACACACACACACACACACACACACAAATTTGGGTAAAATTCAAAGGGTTAAAATTCTCTGCCATGGGGCAAAACTTTTGAAATAAGTGGACTGTGGAGTAAAGGAGAAAGTGAGAAGGGATTTGACGAGAGGAAGGGCTCACATGTTGACCAGGTTTTTATGAGACCTTGTTCCAAGCTAAGAAGGAAGAATAAAGTCTTATGATTTGGGTACAAAAAAATTTCTAGGTTGTTCAACACATTTAGGAATGTTAAAAAAGAAAGTAGAGAGAAGATAAGAAGCACCATAGAGGTAAGAGAAGAGAGACATTAGGGAGTAAAGAACTACGATTATGTTGATTGATGTTTGTAATGTGGATATTACCAATGCTTCTTTTGCATATGAAAGTATTACACGATGTCCCATGTCCGTGTACTAGAAATCATTTGCAAATACATCTTAAGGAAACAAAAAAGGACTGAGACTTTCCTCGGGTGGGAATAGAGAATAGTAATGCTGAGATCCTATAGGAAAATAAAAGATAGTAGAGTACCCAGAGGCCCCAAATTTCATTAACTAAATTAGTAAAAGTGTGTTATTATTTCCAAATATTCTGTAGTGTCTATCAGAGGATATTTCAATATGACAGCAGCTTAAACCTCAGTTCTAAATACATGGAGGGTGAGGAAAGTGTGATGAGGGCAAGGAAGAGATGAATCACTAAGATAAACCTGCCATTCCAACAAAGTCTGATCAACTGGCTGGACATCCAGAAAGCCTTATAAGTAATCATGGCTAGCTGTAATTTCCCCTTTTTCTGACTCCTTTTGTATTTGTTTGTTTCACTGATGCAATTTTTCAATTATATAAGAGTTTATTGAATAAATTTCTTACCACCTATATTAGAGGGACAGTTCTTGAAGCTAGGGACTGTGTTATTCATGCCACAGTATCCAAAGCACAGCGTTACATTCTAGATGTATTAAACCTTCAATAAATGTTTATTGATCAAATGAAATGCAAGGTCTCACCAAGTTCCAGACAAGAGGACTTTGCATACCCCTAAAGCTGCCACTTCTTTTGTTATTTCATTTTTATATTGCTTTTAAAGGCCTTCTGAACATTCCTTTAGATTCTGTCTCAGTCTTTGGGGATATTTGTAGGAGACTACCTCCGCACAACCCCAATTTGTGTCCTAAGTTGGCTATTGCAACCCAAATCAGGAGCTATGATGAATAATTTAAACACATACAGAAGATGGTTGTCCTAAACACATATGCAGCCTACTTCTTGTATTCATTGCTTCACTCTAATATGGACTCTACCCTTATGTTCAGAAGCCAGCTCCAGATAATCAATCTCTCAAAGGCAGCTTTTCTGTTTCTTTGGAAGTTCCATGCACAGGTTTTCAGACGCTGAGGTCAACCTCACAGAAGCGTGATTACGATAGGCTGCCATTCCCACATTCTGCCATACTGACAGTATAGAAAGAAACAAGGGTAGCCTAATCAGCTATTATACTTAGGTAATGAATAAAAGCCATTGACCCTGAAGGTCCTCAGAGGTGTGGTATTTCCACACAGGTCATCCATTTGTAGTTAAGCTAGTTCTGGCTGAAGGCTAACATCAGTACAGACTGTGCCAACTACTTTGTTACTTAGAGGTAACATGGTACATTAGGAAAGAGTGCAGAGAAATGTCATCAGTTCCCCACTTAGTGCTCCTTCTTACATAATACTCTAGTGTGAAATGTCAGCTTTAGCTTCTATAGGTTATCTGTGTGTGGGTAATTTATGAAGTTATCTGGCTTGTAAAAGAAAAGTAGGTTCCGAATATACCTCTGGTTATGTCGCTAAAAACATTAGGATAATGGCATTAACAGAAAGAAGTGATGGAGAGGTGAGGAAGAGGTAAGGAGAGAGAGAAGCTCCAAATTATATATGTACAATTAGAATTCTAAAATTTTTCTTCCCCACATGCAACCTCCATGAGGCTTGTAAGCATCTACAAGAATCTCCCACATCCATTTCTTCTCAAGCAGTGTGGGTCAGATTTTAGATCTGCCAGTTTCCTGCAATTGAACTTTGTTAATTGAGAATAACCTGTAATCCCATGTGTCAGATGCCAGACCTTATGTTTTCCTTACTAAGTGTAGGGTGAGCAAGGTTTGTGTGACTTCATAAACATTATTTAAAGTCATCCTTCCTGCCCACCTACCTGTTAATCTTTTGCATAGTCCTTGATACAAGATTAGTTTGCTGTTCTTTCATTCAACCATTATTTTTACTGAGTGTCTATTTTGTAAGCATCGCTGTGCTAGGTAAACATGCAAGGGTAAACAAAATACATTTCCTGCCTTCAACATGCCCTGGGGGAAGACAGACACATAAGCAAATAATTCCAGCATTATCTCAGTGTATTTTATTCCAGGTTGCTATGGGAACATTGGAGAGGCCCTTACCCTAGTTTGGTAAGTACGTGGTCAGGGGAGGATTCCAGAGAAAGTGGTGCCTGGGCAGTAGAAGATAATTGGGAATCAGCTTGGGAATTGTTGGGAAGAAGGAAAAGGAAAAGCAGGAAGGAGAAATTCACAATGGTGATCGGTTTCTGCAAAGGCTCAGAAGGGACAAAAAGCATAGCCAGTTTGGGGAAATGCCAGTAGTTTGATATGGCTGAAGCATCAAGTGTAAGACTGAACCACTAGATATAAAACAGGTAATGAAGGGCATTTAAAATCATAAGAAGGAGTTTCGACTTAACCTGAGGGCTATGGGGAACCACTGAAGGGTTTAAAATGGGGGACAGACAGATCTGCTTTGCATTTTATAAGGCTCTCCAACTGTAACATCAGGAACAGATTGGAACTAGACAAGAGACTGACTAGATGGCCCTCAAAGTAATCCAAGAGGACTTTGAGGGCCTGGCCTAAGGGCGGTAGTGGGGGGAATATGAGAAATGGTTAGACACGACAGGATGTGATGTTGATTAGACATGGGATGTGAAAGAGAAGCGGAGACAAGGATGACCCCTGGGTTCCGATGACAGAGTCCAGTCAGCTTCCCAGTGTGCTAAGTGCACGAGACCTGCAGTTATCAGGTACAATTTTATCTCTCCTTTTCCTCTTATTTTATTATTTTCTGTTTTATTCGTTCTTCTTTTATAGAAGAAAATAACATTAATTCAGCTTTTGGCTGTGCTAGCCTTTCTAACTTTGAAAACAAGCAATAGCATGTAAAGATGAGGCTGGCTAGTAGAAAAGTTTGAAAAAATACTATTAATTTTATTCAGGGGGAAAAAAAAACCTATGCCATATGCAGAAAAGTTTCCAATTAGGTTAATGTACCTTAAACTGTATTAGTAATTAAGAGCTTTGGGTATTAAAATACCTAATCTAGCTTCAGGCTGTTTTTGATAAATCCTTTGACATTTTCCTATTTCAGGGGCGGGGGAGGGAGGTGGAGACAGAGCAGAGGAGCCCTCGCCTGGGATTACAGAGCTCTTGGCTCTATTCCCCAGCTTTTAGCAGCTTACTCTGTGACCTTGGTAAGGCTGTTTTAGATCCCTTGCCTTTAGTTGTCTTATCTGTAAAATGGCAAAAATAAGAATATAGCAACATGATCTATCACGTAAATAGCTTCCTTTAACACAGGACTTGGAACTCAGTGGGATTGAGCTTTTAGAGGGGAGGATGGAGTGTGGGGCTGATATGGGTTTGATTTTTATCTTATTTATTCTGCTTCAGGGCGTATTAATCTGTAAGTAACAGAATTCCCGATATTTCTGCCATATCTATATATTTCTGGATAACATAAGAAATTGGCAGATAAGCAATCTAGGACATCCATAGAAGATGCACAGGGCTATCGTAACTCAACCAAGTCATCAAGAACACAACTTCCTACTCTCTTTCTTCTATGATATCCTTAGCATTTGCTTATTACTGAATAGTGGCTGTACCATCAAGTATCATATCTACATTCAGCAGAGAAAAAAAAGTAAGAAGGGTTGGTACTGGTTTCATTGCCTCCATTTATCAGGAAGAAAACCACTTTCCCAGATGTCATAACTGTCTTGGACTCCCAACAGAACTGTAAACCCCACCCTCACTCTCCACCCAGATCCCAGAGAAGCTGAGAAAGTGAGTAGGGAAGCACTGAGGAGCTTTTACTACTTCCACTGGGAAAGAGGGCAAGAAAGAAGGGGGGTGGGAATCGGTGTTGAGTAGCGAATCAACAGCATCTGTCACACCTGCTACACAGAGCACCATCAAAAGCGGAAAAGTGGATCACTTCTCAGGAAGAAAAGCATCGTAGGTCAGGCTGGAGCTACGCTTTGGAAAGGCAGCTCCCACTGGGAGATTGCTTCAAATTTGGTGGGAACTTTGGAGTACTTCCTCTGGCCCAAATTTGTAAAAATATGTCCCGCGACAAAAGGTGAGTTATAAGGAAGTCTTGTTTCTTTGTCTAACAGGTAGACCTAACAATAAATAAAAAATACAGTAGAGAAGAGAAAGAGAGAAGGATACATCCGAGAAAGTTGGAGCCAATTCCTGAAGAAGCCTTGTTTATCTCTGACCCTTGCTACTTGTTCATTGTGGGTTGTGGGGGGGAGAGAAGAAGCCCAGGAAATGAATATCAAATTGTTTGTTTGTGCGAGACCCTTGAAAGTGTAGCTGACCCAGCATTTGTGGACACAGAAGTAAAGGGTCAGTACAGTTGAATGGTCTTGAATTCCCACATTGGTTTGCTTTTCAATGTCCCTTGATCCTCTACCTCTGCCCTAAAGGGAGCCTTTTTTTCTGCTTACAACAAGATGGGAGGGGTTATGTGAGTGTTTTCTCAATCACATTTGACTATAGTCTCAATTTTCCTTTTCGAATTATCATTTAATAAGGTTACTATTTATGTTTATACGTCCCAGGCAGTCTATTAGGATATTAGGGGAAAACTACCCACTACTTTTTTTTATTTCTGAACCTGGAAATAAAACATACAGAATTGCAATTTCTATTCCTAGGGAGGAAGGACAGCTCCCAGGTCTGACCACCCACACACAGGCCCTCTCCTCTTTGGCCTCTGATCCCACAAACTGGTAAGGCTGAACTGTGCTGTGGCTGGTAAGTCTCTCAAAGTACAGACCACCTTTCCTTTGAGCCTTCGCCATGACATAAGCCTTCACAGTCATTGAGACTGAAAAAAAAAACACCTATTTCAAAAAGTCAGCTTCCTTAGTAATATTGTCACTTCCCCTTTTCTCAATTGAAATGTTTTCTTGGAGAAGGGATTGTGTATATGTTTTCAGCTGCCCCGGTGTGGCTCAGAATCCCAGATAGATTCTGTGGGCCCGGGGTAGAACATTTAACTCTCACATGCTAGAGTAACACAGGGAGTCTCAGACAGAACTCAGTGAGAAGAAGCAGATTCCTTAGCTGGTGAAAGCAAACTGGCAATTTAATTTCAAGGACACAGGAGAATTACCAGGGAGGCTCTGACTACAGAGCAAAGCCTTGCCTGTGTATTTTTGCATGCATTTGTGCCACTACTAATCTGTCTGCTTGCAATGCAATAGCCCAGGTTCTTTACTTGATTGAGTGTATTCAGGAGAAGAGAAGCAAGCTCACACACAATTAGGACACATTTATGAACAATACAGTAAGTGAAATTTGAGTTAATAAACACCAAATATATTTTCACATCACTCGGCTCCAGTGACTCAAAGCCATACAGATAGCTCTGAAAATCCATTACAGAGACACCGTGATACCTTTGATGAAGTTTACATATTAATTATTGAAGAGCTTCACCAATTCTTGGCGACACATTCAAGGTCCCTAGCATCATGATTACCAAAATCTGTTCAACACCAAAAGTTCCGATGCCATTATCATTCAGTTCTTCCCAGAGATGACACATAAGCACTCCAGAAGCAAGGGACAAATAAGTGTTCTAAAGATATTCTCCTCATGAATGGAGTATCATACTGGATAGTCAACCTCCTGCTCCTCATGATTTCCTAGAGTAGGGTCAAGGAGAGAGGATGAAGTAGGGGCACAGTTCAGAGGATTTGGGACGGCAGGAGTTTCTTATGGAATGAATCAGTACATTTAGCTTCCAGTCCTACATAGACACCCCACGTGGTCACAGTAACACACCTTGATCTTCTCTGAGAATGTCACCATCTAAAGGTCTGAGCCACGGCGATTTTGAAAAGACTCTCAGGCTTCGGAAATAGCCTCTGTGAATATACAGTTCAAGGTAAATTGGCACCCCACTCTGTCATGAACTTAGGAAGAATTTCTTCTCTCTAGGATTTTTCAAATTTCCCTCAAAGTCTTAGGACATTATAGTGTTGTCTTGAGGATTCATACCGAACTATATGTCCTCTTCTGTAGGTACAATCTAAGTTAAATGAGAATGTATTTCCATCATATGCACCCATTTAAAGTTGAGAAAACTGAGGACTGATACAAAAATTCCTATTCAAGTCATTGGTCAAAGTTAAGAAAGCTCAAGGTTATGTTCTACACATTTTATTATAGTTGCTAAGTTCTTTTTGAATGAAGAATATTATTCAGGAAGATGTAATTGCCTATTTATGGCTCCTTTCTGGACTGATTGACCATCCTAACTCTACTGTTATTGTACATACACTATCCTTCTCAGTTGTCTCATAAGCCCCATGAGAGACCCTCTCATTTTTCCACTGTCAGCATTCCCAGATGGGCTATTCTCCTGGCTTCCGGAGTTTGGGGCAGTACACATTAGCTTTAAGATGAAGAGCTACTAGGAAATATTTCTTTTAGGAAAGAACATAAAAATCCTATCAATTTAGGGGCAGTTTTACAGGCTGTTTTTCCCAGTTGCTGTAGCTCCCCCTGCTGCCCAGTTCAGGGCAAGAAAGGTCAAAGGAATCTGAAATGAAGCAAAGTTTACTTGGAGTCAGGTTGGCCCCAGAAGCCAGCGATTAAAGGAAATTAGCTCAAAAATCTAGGGCCTCAAGCGTGCCCAGTGTGAGAAAAGGCAATGCATGATTCAGGAAGACTGGCTTGGGTCTTTGAAGACAGGGGTGCTGCAAGAGAAGGAGATTAAATTTTAAATACAGAACTATCAACTGATAGCTAAAAATCAAAAATACAAAGAAAAGAAAACCTTGGATTTACATACAAATGTAATTAACCAGCAAGTTCTCCACTGCTCCATCATAGGCTTACTCCCACATGACATCGCTTTTTATTTGTCTGGAGGCAAATTATATAATTTCCTGCCTCAGTTTCCTGGTCTGTAAAAGGGAACGATTTGATGATTCAATGAAAAAAAAGTATGTATTGATTATGATGCCTGTATAGAAGCAGCCACTACATGTTGACTGTTATTATTTTTCAAATTCATGTTATTTTTAAGCCAGTGGTTCTCAAACTTGGTTGAACTTTGGAATTGTCTGGAGAACTTTTAAAAATACTGATGCCTGTGTACCTTTCCTAGAGATTTTGATTCAATTGATATGGAGCGTGGCCTCAGAATTTTTTTTAAGCTCACAGAGGATTACAAGATGCAGAAAAGTCTGAGAACCATTATTCTAGAGCCCCTCATATCCCTCCTCTGAGACTAGTGTCTCACGAGGAGATGGTCCCTTGTGCTATGTAGAGTGAGGGGACATTCTGAAGTGTCAGACTAGCTATGGAGCACTGAGAAATACTCTCTTCCTAAAGTGTGATTCCCACATCAACAGCATCTGAATTGCTTGGGAGCATCTTAAACTATCAGGTCCTACCTCAGACCTACTGGATTAGAATCTTCCTTTTAACAAGGGTCCCATGTGTTATGTATATAGTCAGGTCAGTAAAGCCATGCTCTTGCTCACACATTTTCTCTCTCTTCCTTCTCCCTCTTGCTCTGGCTTCTTTTATTCACCATGGAGAAAAGGGTAGCATTTCTGACAAGGAAATATACTTCCGAGGGAAAAAAAAAAAAAACTACTAGTGTTTATTTCAATAATCTCTTCAAATTCAAATCTCCTTAGTTAATTTTTTTTCAGCTGCCAGATGTAGTTTGAGTTTTTAATACCTGTCTCAACTCACAAGCACCCACTTTATGTCTGCTGACAGAAGTGTACTGGGCCTCTTATATAGCTTCTAAAAATATTCCTTCTAGGGCTAGTGCGAATGCCTTGATCTGGCCAGCTTTGGTCTATTGTCGAGCTGGGGTTGACATTTGATAGAGGATCTATGGTACATCACAGCTGTGAGACCAAATTTAGAGGAATATTATTATTTACTAGAGGTTCAGAAAGGAAATAAAATCCTCCATTAGAACCTAGTCATTAAGGTTAACAGTAAACCATAAAATGAATGGAATGTTGGCCCTGTGGACAGGTTCCCAAAAAAGACAATGCAAATGTTTTTAACTAAAATGTGTGGAGACAGGACAGGGCTTTGGAAGAAAAGGAGGGGAGTAGAGTGAATGATTTAGAAAAGAAAAATACATCTCAACAGGAATTAAGCTTCTATGACATTAAAACTTTTTCTGCCCTCCCTTTCTTGCTCTATCTCTCCTTCCCTCACCTATCCTGTTTCAAAAAGAAAAATATTTAAATATGAGTTTTTAAAGATTCATATTGAGATAGAAATAATATGAGTTACGCTTGCTATTTTCACTATTTTTCTCTCTCATTCCCTTTCTAGAGACACGACGTCCTCTTTATGGTGCTTTTATGTCTATAAACGACTGAGAGAAAGACACTGAAACCAAATCTGTAAACTCGTGAGGCTCCTGGATTGGTGGGGAGGGGGGTAGAGTGAGGGGGAGACACAAATTGCAAAGAGCAGAATAATCAGATACAGAGGGACTTTGATCTTCTGAAGACCTAAGCTAATAGATGTTAAGTGCAGTTCAGTGGAAGTAATAACCCATGAAGAAAACAAAATCTGCAAAATGATAAAATGCTGCAGTCTACTGATCAAGGAAGACATTGGAAAATTACTATGAAAGCATCCTTAGCCCAGCAGATCCAAGGTGAAGAAAGGGCTGCGTCTGCCAACCAGCAGCCAGACATTCCAGGCAGACTTAGCCATCTCCCATTTGTGGCCAGATTAACACTCTGTGGAACCTGAATGCTTTCTCACTTAAAAGGCATGAACTGGCATCATCATCACAGCTCTGGGCTTCATAATCTCTCCCAGTGACGCCACGGTGAATCACCCCATGGCTGGCCATGTGCTTTGTGGGGGCATTCCGGGGGCCGTTGTTACTGGTAATCTATTAGTGCAAGTGAAGAATTTCTGAATAGTCTCCAAATGAAGTGCTGGTCTTTTTTTTTTTTTTTTTTTTTTTAACATCAAGGCAACAGTTAAGACATATTGGACATTCTTCATGAAATTAAAATCTTACCAAGTAAACTATTTAGAAAGACATTAGGAAATTGTGAGCATTTAAATACAACTTTAAAATCTTTTATAAAAACTTTGTAAAAAAAAAAGAAGCTCCTTACACAAGTTTAAGTAATATTTTATTATGTGCATCCATTTATTGAGCAATGGCTGCATTATACACATTTTGTGAAGTGAGGAAGGATTAATCTATCAATAGACCAAACTCAATTTTATTATCTGAAAAACATCTAAAACTTGAAGCAGTCAGATAAGTTTAGTCTGGACAGACTCTTTATTGTAAAAAAGAATTAAAATCAAACAAAAATAAAAACTACCAGAAAATGTGAGTTAAAAATCAGAAAAGTAGGAGAAAATAGAGAATGCTTTTAAAAAGCCACACCTTCCTACATTTCATGTAATGGCTAATTAAACATATGGAATACATTATGTGAACCACATATTAATGTGTTTGGATAGGGAGGGAGCAAATAGATGAAAATAAAAGAAAGCTCTGTGGTTGTAACCCGGGCATGATGTGGACAAGCTCTGTTGGGCACTAGCATTGGTTCATCTGTGAAAAAAGTACATGAGAGCCCTTAAAAGCAACATCTCGCTTAAGCATTCTTCTTATCAAGAGAAAAACTGAAGTTGGCAAATCTCACGTAACAGTATAGACTCATATTTGATGGCAGAAAAAAAAATGAAAAGAAAGGAAAATTATACCACTAATTTGTTCCAGTGCACTTAAACCCTCCAGACTATTTCCTCATGTTGAAAAGGATGTTGGTTAACATCTACATGTACCCTTATTAAACACTGTACTACGCCTCCACAGAGATATTTAGAGACTGGCCCTTTAAAATATATTTTATCTACGGGGAAAGCAGAGACTGGGCCCACATGATGCCTAAGGGACTTAATGGAAAATTAAAACTCCAGGCCTTCCAACAATTCTTGGAAAAAGATATTTTATATAACATATGCATTTATTTTTTAAACAAGCTGAATCCTTGTTTTGAAATCATGTGTTACGGGCCTTGCTCCTACTGCAGACTGACCGGGTGGCTAAGATGAGAACTTCCCAGCCTCCGAGTTACCAGTCCATTCCTCAGCCTGCTGTGTCATGCTGCCTCTCACCAACAACCACCCTTATCTATTATATGCATATAACACAATTTAGACTAAGCATGCTGAGTGGATTAACTAATGATTGCAAACCACTTTGGAAATAGAAAATAGCCCACACGTGTGCAGAATTGCTAATGATTAGATAATAGACTGTCCTGAATTTTACTTTTCATTCAAATAAACCGTTTCTTGATGATGAAAGTTGTGCTATTAAACAAAAATCTTTTTTTTTAATAGAAGTTTTCACGGTATTTTCATTTGAGTTGAATTTCTGTTCCTCAGACCCATATTTCTGCCAATTTCTATCTCTTGTGCTTTCTCTGGCACAACCGAAAGAACAAAGTTAATAACAGAGAAAGGACAAGCTTTAAAAAGTGCTGCATTTATCGTCAGTTGTAATTCTGCTATTAAATGGTCTTGGCATTTGGGAAATTCTTCTCAATCTTACTTTATTCTTAGAGGGAAAAAAACTGAAAACATGGAGTTTCTACTAAATATAATCCTTTTCCATCTTTCAGTTTCTCAGTCCTTTTCTCTTTTACACTCAGTGTTTGACTTCCTACCTGTGTAGGATAGTACAAGCTAAATGATGGGCCTTTGTTTTCCTTTACATTTTCTAGAAGGAACACACACTCATGTTCTTACACACACACACACACACACACATGATATTTGTGTAGAATTATTTTACACTCTGATTTCTGCCTGTGGAACAGATTGAAGATTTTACCATCCAAAACCCACAAAGAGAAAACTCCTACTGTGGTCTTCAGAATTTCCATTCAGTTGATTTGCCTGCCAAGTCCAGTGACCAGTACCGCCACTCCTGATGGTGGGGAGCATATGGTACTGCTGTGAATAGTTTTGCTCTCACTGCTGTGAAATCCCACACCCTCCCACAGAATGCGTTTGGAGGAGCAAATGGTAAGTGTCGCTATTCAGCGAGCTCTGTCTTTGCCTATGGAACCATCTTTTAAACAATAAAATGAAGAGACAACTGCAGGTCTTCATAGTCACTGGTTTAGTATTCAGTTTCAGAGTTAATGACTACTGTTAACTATCCCCTCCTCTCAGAGAAGGAGGATTACACATCCTGAGTTTGCCAGGATCCACAATGGTGAACCAACCACCATGTTTTTTTCTTTGTTTCTTCCTCTTTCTTCTTTTCTTTCTTCTAAAAACAAAATTCAAAATGGGACACAATCTCTAAATTAAACTGGGCCATCGAAAAGAGCATCGTTCTTAGGGTTAGATAGCCTGGTGTATGAAACACTAACTCTGCCTTGTAACTTTGGGCAAATGTCATCTGTGCCTCTTCTCTGGAACAGGTGGCATGAGCCCGTAATACCCCTTCTGGTTCTAAGTTTGTATGTATTTGTCTAGCTCAACCCCGCCCCACCCCACTGCCAACCTCATCTCCAGGAAAGTCTCTTTCTAAACCATTCAGAATAAATCATTATTTTTCATTTTATAATATAGCTTTCAGGAACTTACTTCATTGCTTGTTTCTGGAACTATTCACCTCCACTGTCAAGTGGTTCTTCTGTATGTTTAGCAAAACTCTCTCCTGCTGCAATATAAAGTCATTTTTTTTCCTCCTGTTTCCTGTGAAAACAAAGATCAATTCTTTGAAATCTTGTTTATAATAACTTTTCTTATTTGTGCTTACTGTTACTAAGCCATTCTTTTATGTGGTGGATCTTAAGATGCAAGTTCTCATGTTCTTATTGTCTCTTCTGCTCCACCTCCAAACATAATCAGCACACTCCTGTTTCACCAACACGGGTGTGTCCTGGGTGAGTGCCTCACTGGAGGCTGTTCAGAGGCATACCTGTGCTTCAGTGGGTGCCACATTTACTGGTGTACAATGGGAGGAGAGAGGAGAGGCAGACGGTCCTTTGCTACTGAAGGGAGCTGTGGAAACTTGTCCAGATGGGAAGCCTCAAGTACAGAGGCACTTGTACATCTACTTATCTTGAGCCTCAATGATGTTGTTTATAAGTGAGCTATTCAAATTGAGGGAGAAACCCACAGAGAAGAGAATATAACAGGTTGGAGTGATTATGTACAGAAGGAGAGGTCCTAGTAGAAGTCCAGAGGGAAAAGTAAAAGGGTGTAAAATTAAGAATGATTAATGACAGGTCTTTAATGGTTTCATTGGATCCAAAGGTACAGGACAATACAGTATAAGAAGCACTTGATACAGGAAAGAAGCATAAGTGTGAAGGAAAATATATTATTCTACAGATGCTTCCAGGCTCTGAAGATAGGAAAGAATCTTTCAAGGGCAGAAAGTAGCTGCTTCTTCCTCCCTTACAGAGGTACCCTAGCTGGCACGGTATTTCCTCCTGGTCTTTGGGAAATTCTCTCCAGCTGCATTCTAGCTGGGCCAATTAGAATAACTGTGGCAATAAGGTGAGGGTGCATATAGGAAAACAATTAAAACATTTAGGAAAATTTAATTTAGGGACACAGGTGCCTCCTCTCCTAAATGTGTCCTTAAAAGTGTTATAAAGTAGTGTGTGTGTGTGTGTGTGTGTGTGTGTGTGTGTGTGTGTGTAGTGTTCAAAATATCTGCCTGAGAATCAGAAAACATTAGATTTTTAGTTGCATGAGACCCAGTTTTACCCTCCCTCCAACCCACTCACTCTCACTTCCCACCTCTTCCACATCAAGTTTAGAATTGCAACAGTGTTTAAAACTACCCACAATGGGTAATAATAATATCTACCACTTCTAAAGCTTTTAATGCGTGCCAGCTCTTTACATGGATTTTCACATTTAATCCTTACAGCAATATATGGCGTAGGCACAAACATTTATATAATGTTTTCAAATGTCAAACAATATTCCAAGTGCTTTACAGATATTTATTTAATTAGGTACTATTGTTATACCTTTTTAACATGTGAGATAATCGAGGCACAATAATCTGTCCAGAAAGAGCTACTAAGTGACAGAGTCAGGATTCAAAACTCTTATCTGACTTACATCATTAGATTGCTCCACAAGGATAGCAATTACATATGGTTTTGCTATCATATCCTCAATGCTGGGAATACTGTAACCTCTTACACATATTGGTTGAATGATTGAATACGGAGCCTAAACCATTATCTTCTGTGAAATCAGGACCCCAAGCAAACAGACTTTCCCTGAAACCAAGTGAAACACCCTAGACAAGTCATAACACCAGGGAAGTCATTGTTCATTTAACCATAATTTTATTCAACAAATATTTGTTGAGCACCTACTATGTGCCAGACCTTAGCCTAGGTCCAAGTGGCACTTTCTTTTTAGAAATAGAAATATCTAAATACCTCTTATACCCAAGAGGGTTTGCCTCCAACTTAGTCCTAGTCATGTTACTGGAGCCAGCAATGGACCCAGCAACACAGGAGGGTAGTTCTGATCCCATGCAAGTGACTCTAAACCATGTTTTGTTTTCCATCATTCTTCAGCTTGTAGGGCCCACTAGGAATAATGACTCAGTGCTGGGGAGAGCATGGGGGCTACATGTAGCACACCTCAGGGGGAGGGACTATAAATTGGAGGTGTTTTATTGTTTTCTCCTTTTTCACTCTGTAAAGTTTCCAAAAGGAGGGATCTATCTGAGTGGGTTGCAAAATCCATCTTAAGGTCAGCTCTAATTAAGTTGGGACTTGGCAGCTGTATGACTTCAATGTTGCTACACAGCTGCCAAAGTTGAGTTAGGTGCCCACCTTCAACATCAGCAGCGAGTCCTGGGCTGCCTGCACAGCCCCCTGCAGCCTCCCAAAACAACTTGGCCTCTATGCAATGTGGAATGGGTCAGTGCCAAAAAGAAAATCTTATACTTTGCTTGAAATAGATGAAGGAGTTCAGAATTTTATGTTTTGGTAAATGTTAGGAAAACATAGATGTCCTTTGTGTCACATAGTAGGTACCCAAAGGCCCATTTCTTTTCATTTCTATAATCAAGCTATGCTTCTAGTAACAGAGGATTGAGTCAACTTAGTACCTAGGACATAGCAGGCAATCAGTAAATTTGTGTATAATGAAAAAAAAAAGTGTATACAATGACATAACAGAGAAAATGAGGCATCAAAGAGACTCAGGTTCTAGCCCCTATATTTTCTGTTAATTAGTAAGATAAAAATAGAAAATTATCTCTCTAGGGCCCAGTTGTTTCATCTAAAAAAAATAAAGAGATTAAATAAGTTTTAAATTCCTTTCTGTTCTTAAATTATACAACTGAAATTTTACATAGAGGCAGTATTACATGATAGAAAGCACAAGAGACAAAGCTCAAGAGTCTGTGGACAAAATTTAACTCTAGACTCTGCCACTGATCAGCCAAGTCTCAGTTTCTTCATTTATGTAATTGAGATATTGAAATGCATTTTGTAAGACTGCAGGAAGACACTGAGATATTAAGTCCATGTCTGGAATATAAAAGATTTTAAATAAATAAAAAATAAAAACCTATTAAATTGAACTCTATTCTTCCTTGTAGAAAAGTGTTTTGGTCATTTGGCATAGATCATATTAATGACCCTAATTCTTCACCAATCTCTATATCTATGCTGTGTGACACATGACTTTACAGTGCTCTCCCAAGCCTTGATTCAGCGTTCAACTAAGTGACTCGCTTTGGCCAGTAGGATGTTAGCAGATATGATGCAAGCAGAACTTTGAAAAGTGATTGGACTCAGTCTTTTGTGACTCTACCATTGCCATGAGAAAGACAATGCCTAAACTAAACCCTGGGACAAACAAGTCATGGAACAAAGCCACCATTAATGGTGATCAGTCTAGGGTAGCCAGATCTCAGTTAACTCAATTCTCAAAAGCTAAATAAATGAGTGTTTTAAGCTACTGAAATGTGGAGTAGATTGTTATGCTATATGTTCATGATAATAGATAACTGATACACAATTCATTGGTTTATAACAGAAGACAGAAGTTGTAGATCGTTTTATTTTAAAATCAAAGTTTATTGGTGAAATTTGCAAATATATTTACTTTGCCATATTTTGTGAATCTTCATAAAATATACACTTGGGTAAAATTTTAGAAGGAAAAGGAAGATAAAAATTTGTTAACTTGTCCTTTTGGTTCAAATGATAATTTTAATGGTGTCTGAAGCATTTTAAATTTCTCAATTAAGAATGTTTGAAAACTTGCCACTAGGTCTGAGTATTCCCATTTGAATTTTAGATTTAGGAATTTTTAGCAGATCCAAATCTGGCAGAGTACATTGCTTAATACCATTACCTTTTTGTAGAATCCAGATATTTTAGTAAGTTTTATTTGGATTGACAGGCTTTAGAAATTGTGTCAAAAGGTGGCCCTTGATATGTTAACAGGACCCTTTGTTTACAAGGTTAGACTCTAGCAGGAAGGACTCTAGCAGAAACCAATCACCTCTGAACCAATACAATCACTCCTTAAATAAGTTAGTGTGCTAGTGTATAAAACAGAAGCTATGTTCTTCAGGATGTCAGGACATGACACTAGCTGGTAAGCCTCTTCAGGGCAGGAATGAGAGCAAATAATCATAACGGTGGGCATATAATCACTTGCTTAGCAGAAGATGAACACTATTTTCGAAGAACAGCAAGTCGAAACCTGCTCCTCATTACTTAGGGTTCAACCAAATGTTACTCTACCAGGAAGAATGAATTCTTTTTCCATCCGTTTTCCCCTGGGACCTGTCAGGCCCCTTTTCCTGACTGGCTCTGCCACTGAACTGTAACCTCTCAAACACTGGAGACTCGTCATACACATCTTACGTCATACACATCTTACATCCCCAATGCCTAGCAAGATACCTTAGACATAAAATGAGCTTAATAAACTACTGTTAAATGAATAAATGATAATACTGTCCCAATTCATGAATGAGGAAGCTGAAGGTCAGAGAGATAAACACATTTTCTGGAAAATTACACAGCTGGACAGAGCTGGGAATTAAATTTGAACTCAGCTCTAGTTTCTTCCACAGTCTATTTCCTCTATACCACACTTGAATCAGGATTCCTGTGGCAATAAACAGAATAGTACAAGTAAATTACATAGCACAGTAATAGATGCTGAATAAAAGTTACTTAACAGTTTTATTTCTTCTTCTGGTACTAAAAAGCTCACCATTGGAGATTTCTCTCTCTTCTCCCAAGTTCCTTTTTATTCAAAGTCATCCATTTATTGTTAGTTGAAGGAGATGAAAAATAAACCAAGTATCCTAGTAGTGTAATGGTGAATTTATGGCATTAAATATCAATTGGACCATTATACAATCATTAAGAACTATGTATAGGAAGAGTGTAAAAGAAACTGATAATGAATTTAACAACAACGTTTTGAATATTTTCTGAAAGCAACATATTAATTCTTTTTGAATATATGCAGTATATTTGTGGTACTATCACAATATTTTAAAAACTAAAAAAAATAGTCACTGAAAAAGGACTGGAAGAAAATGTTAAAATCAGATTGGAAGTATTTGTCTTTAGATGATGAGAATACAGATGATTTTTGCCATATTTCTGTTTTTCTGAAAATTTCAAGCTTCAAAAAAATGAGCAGGTCTTACTTTTAAATACTGAAAGTCGTTCACAGTGGACTCCATAATGCCTTTTTTGTTTCTCAGGATGTCTTTGATAGGTGAATCACTGTCACCATTTTGCCCCTACTTTGTCAATGATTATGTACTTTTCTCATGGTATCTGTAACCCTACATTGTAATTAGTTGTTGTATATTGACCTCCCTTGTTACTTGATGTGAATTTATTAAGAGTAGAGATTTTATGGTTCCTCTGCCTATCTCCAGTACCTGGCTAGTCAACTGTTCATAGTAAGCTCATAAATATTTGTTAAATGAGTGATATTTCTCATGAATGAGTTAATAATTTGCACCATGACCTCTATCAAAAGGGATAAGAGAAGAATGTATATAATTGTACATATGTATTTCGACAGAGAGCTTGCAAACACTGTACTACATGTTTTCACATGTCTTACTTTTGCACATCCACAAATTAGAAACTAAAACTAAAAATGTAGTCAAGTTTTTTTCCCACATCTTTTCTGAGTAATGATGAATAGTGTTCAATATTTGTGCTTTTCTAACATAAAATCTGTAAATTCTTTAGATATAGGCAAAATGTATGAAAATTATATCAAATCTAATTTCGGTGTGTTTTCTTACACTAGGATGTATAATATTTAGTTTCATAAGCTGAACAAATAATACAATTAGTGTTTATTCTTTGACTATTTTTTTATGAAACAACTCAGTTAAGAAAATGTATGCAACAAAAAACAGTGTTTTCCAGTCACTGCGCCAAGTCTCATATGTTAAACAAAGACAGACCAACCTTAAACCTTTTGATAAATATGATGCTTGTGGTAACTGCAGCATTCACTTCATATCCCATTTCTCCAAGTTCCTGTCAGCCAGATGTCACTTGCAATGCAAACACTAGAAAAATATGAAATAATAATTTCATACATCATCTATGTGTGCATGAGCCGGTCAAACATTCAATACAAATTCAAACTGCTACTACACACAGAGCAAATATCATCCAAATAATATTTAAAATGATTGAAAGGCTTTTGATTTGGAAGTGTATTCTCTTAAGCTAAGTGGTCCCCAAGACCATCTAGAAAATTCAATTGTTTCATTTTTAAAATGTTTTCTGCCCAAAATTATATCAAACCCTAATGTCTCAATAGAAACACATGGGATTGGATTGCTGACTGGGCGCCTGATGTTAAAGAAAAATCTAATTTCACAATGGCATTTCCTCATACTGTCTCACCAAAACACACACAAAAAAAATGATAAAATTTTAATGGATAATTTTCAGAAGCAGAATGTTAACCATTGGGAAAATATGAAGGGAAACTTAGCATTGTAGTGTAGAAGAAGCAAAATGAAGGAAGGAATTGACAACAAATACAGATATACAATGCTATATAAAAAGCATTCTTAAAAGCTTTTTCTTATCAAAAACAGAACTTCAACTTTTAAAAGGCCCTTACTATCAAAATATAAGCTTTTTTTTGTGTCCATTTCTAGGTTTCTCTTTCCAAATCTTTTCTATTTTGTAAAATGATACAGGGAAAAGGAAATACACTGTAAGTTATACTATTAGATATGCATTTGTACCATGTTGATTTCTATTTTTGATGTTAGCTTCAAAAACAGGCTTGTGTACCCACAGCTTCAATTAAGAGATAAGAGAGAATGGTATTAGATTCAGCCCTGCTTCTTTTCACTAAGGCCCTGAACCTCATTTCTTTCTGCTTGCTGCTTAGTGGCGAATTTCCTTTCCTGTCTGATGGCAAGAGGTTCAAATTCTTTTGTTTTAAAGAGGGAACTTGGTGCAAAATAAAAAGCAGGATTTCAGAGAAGGTAGACCTTCACACTAGCTATGTTACCTTTCATGTGTCCCGTACCATCTTTGAGCCTAGTGTTTGTATCTGTAAGAGGAATAATAATCCTTACATTTCTGTTTTTCTGAAATGTTTAGAAATATTTTTAAAACATCTGACACAATGCTTGACCCAAAGGAAGGACTCAAATATCATTTTACAATAATTCTAATTTCTTCGAGCTTCTAACACTTGCTTTCTTGGATCCCGCCTTCTTTCTGATCTTTCTTGATCATCTTCACACCAGCTGGCAGCAATGGGAAAGTTTCAAATAGAGTGCTGAGGGAAGGAAAGGGTAGCCTCCTCTCTGGACAGATTACCCAAGATCTCCCTGATCATCAGTGAGGTAAGCGGTGTGACAGCTGAACATCTGCCAAACCTTCAAAGTTACTGTGTAACTTGGAACTGTGGACTCAAAGAGCTGGGGACCACAAAGAGGCAGATGCTGATCTCAGACAAGGAGGAATCTTTGTCTTTGAAGACGCCGAAGATGGTCAACAATTTTCATCAGTCAGCACTCCTCCACCCCCTCCTCCAAGACTCTCTACAGAAAACCTCAAGATTTTAAAGTAGACTCAACTATAGCACCAATGTTTCTGTTGAAAAACTTGAAACTAATAACAAATTCAACATTCTCTATCATCTGTCATCTATCTATCTATCATCTATCTATCTATCTATCTATCTATCTATCTATCTATCTATCTATCTATCTATATCTATCATCTATCTATCTATTATCTATCTCTTAACTCAACTTCTCCACTATGTTATATTTTCCTGTGAAGGCAGGCCTTGGTTGTTAAATTATCTTGGTCGTGCATCCTTTATTCTTTTCAACCCTGACACAAAGTTTATGACCAGGTAGATCATTACTAAATATCTAGTATTTAAAATTAAAGTTAGCTTTTCTCTTGAGCCAACTTATTTAACTGAATAAAAACTGACACTATTAATTAGCTAGGATGGGGAGACTGAATGGCATAGCTGCTGGTAGCATGGGATTCAGGATCAAACAGAACCAGAATGTTATCTCAGCTCCACCATTACTTGCCATCTCAGGCAAATTTCTTAATGTCTCTGAGTCTCTGAGTGAGAATAATAATTCCTACTTCTTAGGACTATTATAAATAAGGTTGCCAGATAAAATACAGGACACACTTTTAAATAGAAATTTTAGAAAAACAACGAATTTTATAAGTACATCCCAAATATTGTAAGGGACATTCTTATGCTGAAAACTATTTGTTGCTTCTCCAAAATTCAAATTTAACTAGATGTTAACTAGATTTTAATTTGCTAACTATGGCAACTCTAATTATAAAGACTAAATGAAACAGTACATTGTAAAGCTACTAGCTTTGTGCCCATTGGTTAGTGGGTGCTCATTAAGTGTTATCTCATTTTCCTCTTCCCCCGTGGGGCCTTTGTGCGATTAAATGCCTGGTACGTAGTACCAATTCAGTAAATTTTAGTGCGCCTTTCCTCTCAAGACTCAGCCTCAAAAGAATGTGCTCTATGCAGGAAGAGCCTCACCCACTTCCATGTTCGTCTCGTCTCATCTCTAGGCTTGTCTTCTTTTTTCTTCTCTGGGCCCGTTTGCAACATGGACTCCAGAGGGTGTGGAGTGGTCCTGTTAAAAGGGTAAAAGTTATGGGACAAAGCTGTTAACACAGATTCCCCTTGATTCAAGGCAACTTGATCTTTAAGAATCTAGATTTACTGTGAAAGTAGATGTTAGAAATTCTTTAAATTGTGAGCCCTCTAAAGAGTTCCAAAACAAAACTGTGAAGGACTTGATTTACAAAAACACAGAAACAAGATAATCTACCCAGCTAAAAATTTGTTATCTAAAGTGTGTTATAAAAGCATTGCTAGCAGTTTTATAAAACTATTCCTTGCTTCCACATGCACCCCTCACCCCACAGGTCAGCTTTTTGGGACAGTTATTCATCAAAGTAGAAAAGCTTTCTTCTGCGACTATTGCCAGATGCCCTCCTGGGGTGGCTAGGCATGAACATGGCTATTTGTAATAGATACAGGCAAAGGTTTTAAGAACAAAATTTTTTTCCCTTATAAGTTCAATGTTGTTCTTCTCTGAGAAGCCAGAGATAGCACATAGGATATGATTCAACGGAAAGTCTTTGTATGAGAAAATGGTCCTTTCAACATGGTCTATCTGAGGATCAGCACATTTGGACTCTGTCTGACCCACATTCCCAGGCCTACAGCTGGCTCTGCCGGACCAGGGGCAGGTGCCAGCACCCTGGGAGAAGCTCTTTTTCGCCCCAATTCTGGGAAAGGAACACCTTTATGTCTGGACAATCATTAGGCCTTAAAACCTATGAATATTCTAGATTACACATCAGATCTTTCCACAGGAATCAAGTATTTGGCTGACAGCAGAAAGCAGGTAGTGTCCACTTCTTCAGCTCACATTCTCATGTAAACAGGCGCCCAAGTACTCAGCACCAGCTGCAGCTTCTGGGTGGTCCTGTAGGAAGTTCCAAGTGAATTGCAGTGCAGCCTTGTAGGCTGGTGGTCACACAGCTCCAGTAAGCATCTGTGGGAGGGAGCAAAGGCATGTATATTCTCCACACTCCAGTCTCGGGTGGAAAATCAAAGTAAAATATGACTTCCCAGAGAAGTTCTGTTCTCCAAAATTAAAAAACAAAACTGAACAAGACAAAATCATAGAGGAAAACAGTGGGTGGATTTTTTCTGGCAGGCAATGCTCAATATGAAAATTTAGGGGTTCAGCTTCCTCCTTCTTCTTGGGTACATGGATGTAGAGTCTTTTTAAATGCATGTTAATTGGTCAGTATTAGTGCAAACTAATATATGACATTATGACACTTTCCAGCATCTCTCCTCTGGTAAAAAAGGAGAGTTGCATATACTTAGAATCCCAAATTTACCACTCAATTTTTGTTTAACAAGTTACTTAACCTTTCTGTGTTGTTATGAGAATATAAAGGAATTAATTCATGTAAAGGTATAGAACACTGCCTGGCATATAGTAAACCCTAAACAACTGTTAACTGTATTAATATAATTAAAATGACTTTAATAATTATGCTCCATATTTTTTACAGTGCTTTATAAAGTCCTTCACCTCTCTTTTAATGAATCTGTACTCAAGGTTAGATAGAATGAGAGAGAAATTTCCATTTTTCATAATGGGAGAAGGAAATAACTAGGAGCAATTGGATGATTATATGATATTGTTCCAGGTAGAAAGAGTGCTGTGTGTGATTTAAGAGGGAGAAGAGGCAAGTTCTACAAAGGAGATATTGAAATCGTTGTCAGGTTGGAAGTAAGAACTCAATAGTAGTATAATGGGACATAGGCAATGTTCAGGACTGTGTATAACAAGGGAATTGGAATGCATGAAAGTTGGAAGAAGAATTTATAAAGAGCTTACAAATAAAAATCAGGTATTTAAATATGATTTGGGAGACAACTAAGGTCATAAGTAACCATTTATCACTTCGAGAAAAAGAAAATCTAATTTCCCTGGCCCTACACCTTATCCCAAATCAATTATAGATAAGGATTTAAGAGTCAAATATATAAAATATTAAAAGGGTAGAGTAACCAGAAGAAAAGAAAATTGAGACTTTATTGAACATCTGGGGTAGGTTTAACTTTCTAAGCCTTGAATCCATACAACACATTTTTTGTGTATCAACACTTTCATTTTGGCACTCGTGGATCAAATCAGGGAAATCAATTTCAGGGCACACAGGTAGCACTTCCAATAGAGGTTCTTCTCTTTCTTGGTTTCATCTTCTAAGATGAGGTGAAATGAGACTGATATATTTGCATTTTTCATTTCAGTGAGAGAAGGGAAGAAATAAAAGTGATCATATAATTGTATGATATTGTTCCAGGTAGAAAGGATTATATGTGTGACATAAGAACTCTCAGGCAGGCACCATATAATTTTTGATACCCAATAAAAAGTAAGAGACCCTTGTTCAAAAAACAGGAAACGAATGTCATTAAACATATTAAGTTATAAAACTTTTTCCTTTCTTGAATTGTTATGTTTTTTTATTTGCTATTTCATGCCATTCTATGTAAATCAAAATTACAATTTTTAATTCTTAGCAGGAATTTTACTGTTCATCTTTATTGTGCAATGCCAGTTTTAAATGTAAATGTAAAAGCATTTAAATCGTATACAGAATTACGGAAATTGAACAATTTTTATTTGGTAGTTTGTACATACATATTTATTTTGTTACCAAAACGTGAAAATGTTGTGCAAAATGAACTCAGCTGTTTTTATTACACTTTTTTATATACATACATTCAACCAACATACTACTTTCAGTTTATCGATGAATAAGGAAAGACTGAAAAGAAAGGAAGCATGGGTTGTCCTCTTGTTTCTTTTCCTTTCACATCATCATTTTCAGTATAAATGGTTGCCTAACACATGGAAGTAACATGAATAAGAAAAGCTATCATGCAGTTCCTCAACCATGCCTTCTTTCTGTGCTCTATTTTGGAAAAAAATTATGGTGGAATGGAAAACTTGACTTTTAGGGGATATCGGCATCCCCTCTCCTTATATTACGGTTACAGATGCAACATGCTTAATTTATGCTTGCTATGTCTCCCCTCACTCCCACACACTGTGGGTCCACAAGAATTCTATACTCATGGACATTGTGAATTCTATGTGCAAATGGGGTGGCAAGAAAAGATGGTCACGCATGTTGTACATTTATCTTCTGTTCATGTGCATGTTTCATTGTTCCTTAGGACTAACAAAACACAAATTCAAAGATTAAATTATTAAGCATTTCAAGATTGTTGACAGCAGAGAATTAAGCCAAGTATGAGGTCCCCCGAGACTGCACAGGTCACACACTCATGAAGCCAGCCATGTCCCTAAGTAAAGTTTACTTCGTTAGTTTCAGCCATTGTGTTCTCTTTGGAACGTCTGCAGTTCTATTGTCCAAACAATAATCATATGGTAGTTTCTATCCTTTAAGTCTATGGTGGTCTCTCTTAGATTCATCATAAGTCTCTGGAAAGAAAGAACTATATTTTATAATAGTTCGTGTCTTCAGTGAATCACAGAATGTCCTGTATATAAAACAGGTGTTAGTTGTGGGTACTGATGGTGATGAGCACCCCACATGATGTGACTCATAGATTCTCTGAAACCATAATTTAGTGATGTCTGTTATTCTACTGCTGCTTGCTAAATTCCTTATTATAAACTGACAAAGGAGTAAGGTACCCTGGCTATTTCTACTGATGTCCCTTTTTTTTTAATCTGTCATATCTTGAAGAATTGCCAGAAATTTATCTTTCCAGTATAGGTAAATGTTTCCCAGTTCATGGATAATAATGAAGAAAATGGTGATAGGAGATCTGGAACTGTGCAGGTCACAATACTATCTCAGTCCAAAGAGTTACAGGGAGCTTCTACCACCTCCAAGTGTCATCACTATGAAGAAGCAGTACTGGCAGCCACTGCTATGGACATGGACATTGAAATCTTTGTGTATATAAGATACAAATCTTACACACACAAATACTTAACCCTCACTGAAAAATAGAGAGATGGCACAGGAACTTTAGATTACATAGACATAAACCAGCTCACCACAGTGAAAAAAGACATTCTGAATTGAGAAAAAAATGTTTGACATATTTCCCCCCCTCCACCTTCTTAAACTTGGGTACTGTAACAAGCACTATAATAACGTAGAAAGATGATACTGGGGAAAGATTCTGAGGGTATAGGTTAATCTCTAGTAGTTTCCCCAAAGAAGGCAACTATAACGAATTTGCAAGTCGCATCTTAGGATCTGGGATCTATGTAGTAAAAAGGGTAAATCCAGGGAAGCCAAACTCTCTACCTAGACTAAGGGGTTGAGCACAGGACCAGATAAAGGAAACCAAACCAGAAAGATCATGACCTCTGTCCTTTTGCTGAGATACCACACCTCATAGCATAGGCAGGGTATATGGAACAGGGATGGGACAGGTGGCAGGGGAGGCAGGAATGCTATCCTTACTATTCTTTTATTTACTCACCACGAGTATCGGAGGAGGAAATCCAAGGTGACTAAGGAAGGATGTGAAAAACCTATTCAAAGAAGCAAAAAATGAGTAAATTTGGAAAAAGAAAAAGAAAAGATTGAGGAAAGGAACAAAAAAGGAAGAAGAGAGAAAATAATTATGTTTGTGAAAGTTCCTTGCCTTGCATAAGCCTTGATGTGTAGTAGTAATGGTATTTCAAGTCAGTTGAAGATTAGAGAAATTAGAAAGGAAGAAAATAAGCTGTGATTTAGACTGGACTGGTGCAATTTCTCTCTTCAACCCTTGGCTGCTAAAAATATCATAATTTACCCCATGATGAGAGACTCAAAAGATAAACACTTAATTGAAATAGGCTGACGTTTCCTAAGGAAACTCATTTTAGGACTAGGGAGAAGAGAGAGAAGAAAAGATGGAGAATGAAGAAGAAGAGAATTGATAGCTCACTAATCCATTTCCAATCAAAAAATAACTTAAGTTGCTCAGCCTCTGGGGTGTGGTTGCCAAGCAAACCATAGAGAAGTTGACTTGCTATGATCCACAGAGAAGCAGCTGATTCTGAAAGGCAAACTAACAAAGGTAAGAAAGATCTTTTTAGTAAAGTATCTCTGAGGGGCCATGGTTTCCGTGTTCATCAAGAATCCCTGAAAACCTAGAAATTTGGAAGAAAGTCGGAATTGATTTAATCCTTTTTTACTATAAATCTCATTTCTGAAAATGATTAACAGAGGCAGAGACATAAACGGTAAAGTCTCGATCAGGGAAAATGCTGTCAGCGTATCATCTAGACAGATTAGAAAATGAACGCTCAGGTTTCTGTGAAGGAAGACTAATGACATTAAGTCAAGATGAAATAGAAGGGAACGTCGCACAGACTCAAAAATCATAAACCATGAGCTTGCCCTGACAGAAGACCCTTAGCAACTTTCCGAACTGGAAAATTATGAGGAGTTTGGTCTTAGCGTATTTTCTTAGGCCTCATTTAGAGTCCCTGGCTTGTTTGGGTTTGTCCTGAAGTTCTGAGACTTGCTTTGCCAAGGTTCTGACATTTGTATAAAAGCAAGGTACTTCTGCCTACAACATTCATTGCAATCAATTGCACACTCAGAAACAAGAAAACGAGGGTTTGGCTCACTAAAAAAATAAACAAACATTTAAGATACTTCCACACTGTGCAACCATCTGATTTTCGAAGTGTCACGATTCTGCTGTCTTTCAGAAATAAGGCAGAGCTGTTGCCCTGAAATCAGTGGTGGCTGAGACCAACGTCCTTTGTTTAAGTTAAGATCAAATAGTGAAGCAAGTATATAAATTCCTGACAAATAAAGCTAAAGCAGGCCTTCTGCTCTGTTTGGTAGCGGGAACAAGCCTGTACATCTGCTTCACATGTGGTATATCACTTGATTACTTAAACCGTGTCTCCATTGGAAAAACACACCCACAGAGACATACACACATGCCTCCATTTTTTAAGAATAAGTCAGTAGAATAATCTCAAATCTAAATATCAGTCTGCTGCAATTTCTCAGGGATCTGATAAAATAAATCCATTAGTATTCTCATGCAGTATCTCTAAGTTGACCCATCCTCTTTCAGTGACACACAATGATTAACAGAATATTGCTCCCATCACCTTAAAAATTGGGAGTCTCTGCAACCTAACTGCCAGTCTTTCTTATGCCAGGAGCAATGCAGTTTCCGATATTCGATATTAAGGCATTGGTCCTAAAGCTAGGGCAGGAATGGTCTCCAAGCATTATAACACATTACTGATTTTCATGAGCAATAGGCCTATTGATCTAAAATTCAAGGTAAATCTTTATCCAGTTTCACAGTTGGGGAGGTTATCTGAAAAGTATTTCACATCTTTTACATTCCTAACTCCCTTATTATGGCTACAACATTAGAGGATAAAAATATACTGTTCTTCATGCCAGATTTTCAAAATATGCAATATTCAATAGATAGATGAGTAGTTGGGTGGATAGATACTTACTGTTCAATTCTAATGTTTCTGACTTAAAATTCTAAGGTCATTGTCTCCTTTCTGACACCTCTTACTACATCAACATCCCATTATATCATTATAGACTCATGAAGCAATGTACTTTTACATTTTGCAAGATAATGACTCTTTTGTATTTCAGTTTTTATCATAATATAAATCTTGAATTGCAATTTGCATATCTTTTGTTTAGAAAAAGAGACCCCTATTTAAGACTCTGTCATTTTAATACATAGGTTTTAAAGTGGTTTTTTTAAAAAGAAATGCACCAAAATATTCCAATTTATTCTTCCACTGAATAACTGAATCTGATTCTACCTCTGCTGCTGCATCAATAAATTAGCAAATGTCCTGAACAATACGTTTCAAACAATGATGGCTCAAATGCTTAGTCTTTTGTGCCAGTAGGTTCTCTGCCTATTAGAAGTCCAGTCATGAATTTGTAATGGCAATTTGATTATTTGGACGCAATGTCAAGCAAATGACACACGCACACACACACACACACACACACACACACACACCACACGTGTATATATACATAAAGTAGTTCTTTCTTATCTGTGGGGTATACATTCCAAGATCCCCAGCAGATGCCTGAAACCATGGATAGTACCAAACTTTATATATAATATGTTTTTTCCTATACATACATATCTTTCTCCTTCAACTCCTCTGGAAATGTGGCAGAACTTCTTCATCAGTGGACATAGCCAGGAATTTTTAGTAATTTTGTCCAAACATATTCCTGAACTGTGCAACCATCACTTATTTGCAGTAAGTAGCTTGGCGGCAGTTGTTTCAGGGGATCCCTTGCTCAAGTCTTCATTTAAGACCAACAATTTCTGGCATAACAAGTTGCTGTCGATTGGAACATGTTTTCTGTTGATGTCTTCCATCTACAAAGTTAATGCCTTTTCCATCTTAACTAAACACTTATGCACTGTGCAGTAACTTTTGTAGTTTGAGGAACATCAGAAAAGGTAGCACAAATTTATTTTTCCTTCTTTACGATTTCATGGATAGAAGATTCATTCTCACCATAGATCTTAGCAACTTCAGCATTTTCTTTCTTAAGTCGAGAACTTTCACCTTTTCACTTAAAAGAAGCACTTTACAGCTTCTTTTTGGTATATTCAAATTGCCAGCATCACTATTCTTGCACTTTGAGGTCATTATTATATAAAATAAGGGTTACTTGAACACAATTATTGTGATACCATGACAGTTGATTTGGTAACTGAAATGGCTACTAAGTGACTACTGAGCAAGGAGCACATACAACATCAAGATGCTGGACAAAGGGATGATTCACATTCCAGGTGGGATGAAGCCAGACCTCATGAGATTTCATCATGCTAGTCAGAACAATTTAAAACTTATAAATTGTTCATTTCTAGAATTTTCTATTTAATAGTTTAGAATCTTGGTTGGCTGTGCGTACATGAAAGCACAAAAAGCAAAACTCCAGATAAAGGTAGGACTACTGCATATACATTTTTTGATTATTTATTTATTCTCCATAGAGTTAATATTTTACACACACACACACACACACACATACACACATACACACACACGTATTTGTTTATATATTTTATATAAAGCCATACACAGTCTGCTCGGCTTTTTTCTTTCTGCCTTTTTCTTTGTTTATTTTTCCCCCTGTAGTAGGACTACCTCTGTGAAGCAGTCTGGGAAATCTGTCACTGTGACGGACCTGCAGTACATATGAGAAAGCCTTTCAGAGATGGGGCGTGGGCAGCATCCTGTCCACCGCTGCACAGCAGGAAGGGAGCAGGGAGAGTGCTGCAGTATCTAACATCCCCAGTGCCTCCCACAGTACCTAGCACATAGAGAGTGCTCACTAAATAGCTGTGGAATAAAACAATGAATGAAAAAATTAATGGGCCCTAGGACACCTCTCTTCCCAACTCTTTCATCAAATTTCAGAGCTGCCTCAGTAGCTGCCATTCTTGTGGACTGCCATATATCTGTCCCCTTTTCCTATGTAGCCCACAGCATTGCCCACTTGGCTTTATTCTGCTCTTGCTCATTCCATCCTGGAAGAGTTTGCCAAGGTCAAGGGATAAGATCATTGTGGAAAAGCTACTTTTTGGTGACAAAGAAAACCCACAAAAAAAGAAAAAGTTTAATCCTCTGTTTTCAAATGTCCTGGTGACACAACTGAACCAATTGTTTTTGAGCATTGACTCGCTGCTAAAAGAGGAATAAGTGTAGTGTGCAGCTCTGAACTGTGGTTGTGAAGCGGCAGAGAAATTGGAGTTTAAAACCCATCTCTTCCATTTCCTCGTTGTTTTAATTTCAGTGAGTTACTTCATTTCATTTATCTAAGCCTTAATATCCTCATTTGTAAAGTGGGAATAATATTTGCCTAACAGGACTGTTGTCAAGATTAAACGTGACAGTATGTGTGAAAATGTTTATTTAGCCTATATTATGTTTGTAACGTGTTTATTTCCATTCCTGCCATTCCCCCTTTCCCCTGCCCCCCACCCATCCAATTTTTTCTCCTTTCTTCTTAGAGAAAATGGAAAATTTAAGTGTGTCTTTAAACATGGCCAGAATCAGGTAGATGAGCCAAAGAGAAGTGGACAAAAGCAGCCAGAGCAGAAAAACAATCTAATGTCCTAAGGTAATTGTCTCCTTTTGAGCCCTTCATCTATTCCCCACCCTTCCCCTTGGACTAGGACATGCACCCCGGACACTCTAAGAGGTCCACATTTGGCCAACCTGGCTGACAGTGACGCTGTGGGGAGCTTTGCAACCCCCATAAACATAGGTAATTAAGCCCCTAAAAGCTCTTAGGCTTATTGCCCAGTAAATTCACAATGAATAGTAACCTTAATAAATGTTATAAATCTCACCTCAGAGCCAACAGGAAATTCAAACTTCTGCATGTGTGGGAGCCAAAGTGCTGCTGAAACAAAAGGGAGGTGTGTGGACAAGGAGAACATTGTGCTCAGCCCTCATCTCCCCTGGCAGCACCAGAGCGCCCCAGGCCTGGGAAAGGCCTTTAATTGTATTTTGTGAGGCAGTTTTCTGGCCTCCTCATTCCTCCCTTCCTTCACCTGCCTTAACTCCTTCGTGTCCCAGTGGCCCAAGAGGTAATCCTTCCATATACATCTCCTACTGATTGAAATAAATGATGGAAATATTTGCTGGGGCCAAATTATGGGCAAGTTTCTTTTTTTAGGCCAGTATTTTAGTCAGAAGCAATTTTAGAAACTTAACTAAACCCTAAAACTGAAACTTAAACTCAGTGCTATACAAAAAAAAATGGGGGGGAGGGGAGGAGAGAATATCAGAAAAGAGAAACCACTGGATATTTTGATCCACACCCTCACAAAAGGGTGTTAGTTTTAATAAACAGTCACAATTTGGGGCTGTTATGAACCATAAGGCACACTCCTGGCCATGTTTCCAATTTCCTCTCTTGCCTTTACTGCTGTTATATTAAGGTCTGTGGTGAGGCAAAATGTTTATTAAAAAAGGTGAGGAGAGCAATATTCCAGATTAGATTATTTCACCTGTTCTAACTATATACCATCCAATCAGAGATCTTCGCTGTGGTTTTAAGAGCAGCCCTCCCACCTCTGGGGCTGCGGGAGGGAGTTTCAGCCTGTGGTTACAAAGTGAATGCAGATTAGGCCATTTTAATTACTGACTTTAACTGAATATGGAATACATTTTCCAGTCACAGAGAGGGGCAAATAAATGCATCTGGAGCCTCCTCCATCATGGAGATAATTACACTGGGATTGAAAAACATCTCGGGAGCAATGAGCAATGAGGACTCAAGTGATAGAACAGTCCTCTGAGAAGGCGTCTGTCACATCATGAGAGGTTAAGGTGGAGGAGTCTGAGTGGCTTTGTACCAAAAAAAAAAAAAAAAAAAAAAAGTTTCTCTTTGAAGACCCAATTCATACAGAAAAACCTTCTGAAGCAAAATGGGGAGAAATGCTCAGCATGCTGTAAATTGTCTAGAATAAGGTGCAGTCCTCACACAACAAAATCCCATTAAAGCAAAACTTTTTTTTTTTTTTTTAACTCTCTTGGGGGGAGGTTTTTAAGACAATAGACTTTCTTATAGTGAATCCTTGGAGACTTTTTCATTCTTTCATTGTTTCTGAAATTTCTCTAATTGTGGAGTTGCAGAAAAGTACTTATATATTGAATGAATTGCCTATATTCCTCCAATGTTAACACTATTTTTAATATTCCTTCCTTCTCTCTTTTCATGTTTGTAGGTACATGGTCTTCTATCCTAAGCCGATGGGTGTGTGGGGTTTTGTTGAATAGTGTTATTTAGGTTAAGAGACACTACTTGACCTATGGCCTAGGCAGGTATTCATAATAATAAGTCAAGTTGTAGTACCATTCTATAGAATTTATTTTAGAAACATGGGTTTTGAAATCCTTAATGGAAGCATTCTTTTTACATTCTCTCACATTCAAATACATCGGGCTTGCTCATGTGATCAGCCTTTAGGCCAGTGCTGCCCAATAGAAGTATAGTGTGTAACACAAATACAAGTCATGTAGGTAATTTTGAATGTTCTAGTAGCCATATTAAAAACATGGAATGGACAAAATTTATTCTAATATGTTATTTAGCCCAATATCTCCCCATCATTATTATTTTAACATATAGTTAGTATAAAAACTTTTATTAATGAAATATTTTACATTCTTTTTTTATACTAAGTCTTAAAATCCATTTTGTATTTTGCATTTATAGCACATCTCAGTTTGAACCAGTCGCATTTCAAGTATTTGATAACCACTGTTGCTACTGTGTTAGACAGTACAGCTATAAACTGTCAAAATTTCTAATGCTTTAGGTTTATCTGAGTCTATCTTTCCTTCTATTAGTTTTGGTATATATCAACACTACCATTTTCTAACCAATTGAATCTGCTTTAAAACCTCACATGACTTATAAGTTTTGAGTAAACCCAGGTACCTATCATGTAACAAAAGACCCTTGTGGTTTCCAATGAGATGAACCTGATACTTCCCAATGTTTACTCTAGAAATGTAAAGTCTCCATCTTTTAAGATGCCTATTTTCTTCATGCGTGTTCACGGGAGTGCCAGCGTATATATACAAATCATCACAGAGAAGAGGGACTGCTAACACGGAAATCAGAAAGGAAACCATCCACGTTCTAAAGTTGCAGTTTTCATTGAGGCAAAGCACCAGGTTCTGCCCCAATGCGTCTCCGTCCCATTCCTTCAAGACAGTCTCCCTCCAGCCCACCCTCCACCCTTGGCCCGCCCTACGTGGAATCCATTTTTGGGCTTGCTAATATTCCCCTTATCCTTCTGTTACATGTTCAATCTGACAGACTGTCACCATGAGTAAGTGATGTAACACTGTCTTCACTTTGAGATAATCAAGAACTCAAGGGGTAGCTTTTTAAGTACAAACTTAAAAAAAAAAAGTGTATTAAATTCCAAAAACATATTTCTTTCTTTCTCTCACCCTCCAATCACAAGGGCATGACAAAAAAAAATATTTTTCTAATTCTTTCCTTAGAAAAGACTGTTTATGGTCCACTAATAAGAGTTTTAAAATCCCTGTCAACAGAAATCCTCCTACTTTTGTAAAGGTAAAGAGCTTGAAAAGTTCAGAGAACCAATGGTGATGTCGAGGACCACTTAGCCACTAAGCAAATGGACTTTGGGGCATTTCCAAATTTTACTCTCAGAAAAAAAATCCTAAATAGCATGCTATACTCAAAAATATTCTGTCATACACAAACCCCATTCTATGGTTGTATTATTGCTACTTCAGAAGTCCATTCATCTAAATAGAGCCTTTTGATATCATACTTCTTGAAATAGTTGATCTGGTCAGCAAAGACCTCAGAATATTAAATGTTTTAAAAGAAAGTTCATGCAAAGAAAGAGCCAAGAATAACTAAAGCAGAGGTTGAAAATTTAGATTTAATAGGAAGAATATTCAAGGGCTCTTAGGTTCTTTATTGATCTTTCAATTTTCTTCAACATTTTATTCTCCATTCACTGTGATACAATAATTGATGATGCTTAATTAAACGCTTAACACTTTGTTATAGAGAGAACATAAAATATAAGGTTTACCTTTTTAATTCATTCTTTCTCCCTCTCAGTTACACATATCTGAGTACATACAATTATAACCAACACACCCTGGTAGCTACTACTTAAATTTTTAGGGTCCGTGTCAACATGAAGAAAAAAAAAAAAAGGAAAGAAAGAAAGAAAATTAGAGAAGCAGAGAGAAGAGAGAACAAAAGAAAGCACTACAAATGCAAACCTACAAAGTAAAAGCAGATGCCACAAAGTGTACTCTCCAATCTTCTCTCTTGCCAAGACTGAGCTGCGTTCTGCGCTAGGTAAATATTTCCAGGTCTAGATAATGTGTCTTTGTTCAGTCTCCGACTCAGGGTCTCTCCAGGTGAGTAGAGAACTCATGTCACTGAGACTGCTGGGGCAGCACAGACCTCGGATTTTCCTATCCTGCCTGCTCAGCCGTATGGCGTGAGCCACACCACTACCAATGTCCTCAGGCACTTTGAAGACAGTGAATTAAAACAGATTTATGCTTGTCTGAAAAAGAATCATATACTTTTCAAGTTAAAAATAAAAAAGAAAGAGATCTTAGACATAAACTAAAGGAATCTTACATATGAGGAAATCAAGGTTTAGAAAAGTTCAGTGACTTGTTTAAGGTCATGCTCATGCATTTAACTAGTAGCAGAATTAGGGCTAGACATCGTAGGGAAATGCAAGTAAGGAAAGGGAATTGAAATATACCCAGAGAGGAACAGCTTGTAGCTCTTTTGTTTTCTTTTGTGATTTAGAGCCTCAGTGCCTTCATTATGTAATAAAAGTCAACTGCTTTTGCTGACTATCAAATAACTAAGTGGCTGGGAGTGGTTAGAGTTTTCTGTATCTTTCAAGATATAGGAGAAATCTGTATTAAATATATAGATGTGAACCCTGCTTTTTCTTGACATATCCAGCTTCATGAGAGCAGAGAATGTCTCTCTCCTCTGCTCCTGTACCTTAGCTCCCAGCACAGTGCCTAATGCATTATAGAGTTTCAAGAGGTTTTGAAAGTAAGAATAGTTAAATGAATAAAGAAGCGAATGAGCCCTTGGAAGGAAAGCTATTTACAGCAGAGATGTGCCTTACTATACATATTTATTACATTCCTGTAAATGTATGTGCAGGCCTGATTTAGGTAACTCACGTGATATGCTCTTTCTGCGCTGTGTCATCTTTGCATCTAAACTAGCAGTAGCCATTCTGTTAAGTCATTAATGATTCAAACCAAACATATACAAGCAGAGGTGGCGCTCCAGTTAGAACAACTTTCTATAAGTAAAATATTCTTATGGGAAGTGAACACACGATGTAAATATATATATACGCCTTACCGTTAAAATGTACAGATGAAACTTATTGGATTTCGTTAACCAATAATTAAAAAATTAATTAAATAATTAATTTAAAAAAATAAAAAATAAAATAAAAGTAAAACAAAAAATTAATTAAATAATTAATTTTAAAAATTAATTAAATAATTATTTAAATAAAAGAAAAGTAAAATATTCTCCGTGTGTTAGGGAGGACAAATAAACCCTTACATATCTGTTCGGTAAGCTTAAATATGTGTATGCAGCTTTGTTATTGTTGTTTTAATAGCGAGAGTCATCTGTTCAAAGGAACAGCAACAAAATACAAAAGCGACACCTCTGAATGCTCCAAAGCCCTCCAGTAGTTGTGACAAGTGATTAAGAGCAGAACTGGGCTACGCCTCAAGAACTCTTGCTCTCCGCTGCTCCCTTGAACCCTGAGAGACTTGGTTTGCCATCAATTCTGTACAAAGTAAGGCTGTATTTTTCAGCTGAGAGGCAGTCGGGGGGGGGGACAGAGACAAACACCTTGGTACGTCAACCTTGAAGTACCACCTGGAGGGCGAGGGCCTTTCACGGTTTAATAGTGGACAGAATGTTATGGTGATGATCTGGGTCAGGTGGTGACTGAAGCAGTCACGGATCCTGAAACAACAGATGTCACAGTGACAGCTGTAATATCTAAGACTTATTTTTCTCCTTCAGCAGCAGAACCAAATAATGGGTAACAGATCTGAGCTTATAGAGGAAGCACCGACTTTCCTTTATTAGTTTGCTCACTTTGGCTGTACAATATTACCTCCTTACACCATAGGTGCTAAACCTCAAACAGTCATATGTTTCCTAAAGATACAAAAATAGAGCACATGATGCTAAAGGTAGACCTTTAATAGCTTTTTTTTTTTTTTTTTTAAATTTTATCTCGGTATTCCTATCATCATTTTTTCCTTGGGTCCCACTGAGAAAAATCATCTGGCTTTTAAAAGCCTACTGGCAAATTGAGAGACAATCACTGATGAAGTAGCTCTCTATCGGTAGTGTTAACTCCAGAATATCATGATTGTAAATATGCCACGGAATTTTTTAATGTCCCAGTATACTGGCTAGTCTATAAGACCTTAACTGTCATTGATTGATAAAATATGTAGAATAATTTTACGATATTAAACAAAAAACAGATAAAACTGTGTTGGCATAGCATCTGACATAGTAGACACTCAATAAATATTAAACATGTGAATACGAGTAATTCAGAACTGTTTCTGGACTTTAGGTAACTATATCATTTCTCTCAAGTATTTATTACTCCCCCTCCCCCTTTTTCTAACCTTAAATACCATTCTACCTTTTTCTATATACACTTTCCTAATTAATTTTGTCCTAAATAATATGATACACTGTTTTCTTTTATTTGTTTGTGTTTAAAATATATGGGGTGCAATAAAAGTAAATTAAATACCATGTGTTAAAAGAATTCTCAAGGAGAAACAAAATAAAATAACTACACTAGACTTCCAAATGCTTTCCCATCAGAAAAACAGCTCTGTGTTTCTCAAATGTGAAACAGAGTGACCGCCCACCTCTGTCTCTGTGGTCCCCAGTGTGAGCTTTCTTAGGGCTGATCCACTGGCTCCTCTGGAACTTGCTATCACATTGTCACCTCATTCTCAAATTGCATGAGGAGATAGATCTTAACATTTTTTTCTACCATGATCGTGACTAGATTAGTAGTGCTCTCTTCACCATCACTTTCCCTACCAGCCTCAGATAAATTGGGCTAGGGATTGAGAACTATGATTGTGGCTTCCTGGTCATCCTAGTTTCCCTATGATGGGAGCAGGGAGCAAATTGATGATGATGTGGTTTTGCGTTGATAATGACCATTCCCATGAAAACGTTAATTGAGTATCTACTATTTGTGGGAACTTGGAAACATAGACAAGGAGAAAATACAGTATGTTTCCTTAGGGAACTAAGAAATATACTTAGAAATTAGTTAAATAAGCATATTTCTAAGTTTCCTAAGAAAATATACGGTGTTTAGGAAGATAAACAGCACATAAGATAGTTCAAGAAAATATCTCAAATGGATGATATGGGCAATAATTGTTGGAAGAGGGTATGAATGCAGTGGAATTGAGTGATTGAACCCATCTGGAAGAAACGAGAAAAAAAATAAGTAAGTCGAGACAAGAAGTTTAAAGAAATTAAACCATAAAATGCTAAAAAGTTTAATTCCATTTCAAACCAATGTAAAAACCCTAAAAGTAAAAGAAAAGATTTTCTATTCATCTCTGGCCTATTCTAAACCAAACAGTATGAGGAACTTTACAAGAACAAATTTGACTGCATTTGATTGACAGAGAGGAAACTTTCAAATAATGTTGGAAAGATACCTGAACTTCTGGGAATCTCTGACACCAGCCCCCCTGCCTATCTGTGGGTGGCCCAATCTAATCGTATGAGCGATTAGAAGTAGATGTGTCAGGTCACAGCCTAGGTGAGTCCTAGAAATATAACCAAACATGTAGTATTACGAAGACAAGAGAAAGAAAGAAAAAAAAAATCCTCAGTGGGAAGAAACCCAATTTTAAGCCTCTAGAGCATAGAAAAGCCCCACTATTCATTAAGGGAGGTCCCACCAGCTATTTTCTCAGGCAGCTTGTATTCACATTAATGAATGAAAGAGAGAATTTTAATGTGCACCTCTGAGAGAAATAAGACCCCCCCAAAAGTTCATTCCCCAGATTCCTCTGGGCTTTTTTTTTTCTCTCCCTTTTCCCTTTTCTAGTGCATAGTAATGAGGCTTCATGAATCTGTGAAGTGAAGCAGGATAAAGGTAGAGTAGGATAGTCAGGTTCTGCGTTCACGGAGACTCAGCTTGAGCTTTCCTAGATCTGTAACCTGGCACTTCCTTCAGTGCTTGTAACTCAGACCTAGCCTCAGGCTCCAGCCAAGGGGGCTGGGGGAGCTGAAATACAGCCCTCCCTTGATGGGCCAGGGGAAACTCTGGCTACTCATGAGAACTACTACCCCTTTGGAATAAATCTCTAAACACACCCCAACCTGACTCTGGTCTCCTAGTGTTTGATCCTGGATTTTTAACCTTCTTTCTTACCCCCAGATCAGAGAATAAACTTCTGTCAGACATTATAAGGAAGGCTTAATACAGAAAGCCAGAGGTCAGGATGTCGATCTTATTTGCCCTGAAATATCCCTGAACTTGTAGAAATTCATATTTGTTTGTATTATAAATGCACTAAATGAGCTAATTACAGTGATCATAACTCACAATTAAAAACAAACACAGTTCAAAATTTCAAAGACTTTCAATATCTTTTCTTTAATCATTCACCCAGGCTCAAAATATGCATTTTTTAGATTAAAGCATTAAAGTTGCTAATTATATTCTCAGAACTAACAATTATTTCTTTACCCTTTTAGTACCTTCTTCTGGCAACAAAAAAATGTCAGCACTGATTTAATTTTTTTGTTATTATAGGATTAAAAGAAGTTTCTAAAAACGCAATTAAATTTGCCCTATAGCTAGAATAACTTCCCTATCAGCATCTGAAACCTCTTCTCTAAAACAACATCATAAAAAATGATTCAGACTTTCTTGACTTTTGTGATACATTCCTTTGGTGATTATCTCCAATAACAACTCAACCATTTTAATGAAACTCCCTGCACATCACATCCTGGTGAAAGGTAGGACATATTAGATTAATAAAGAAAATGAAAGTTAAATTGGCTGTTGGAGTGTGAAGCCCTGCCCGTGTCATGCATGGGTTCTCCACCTTTGGGAGCCTAGTTCAACTTCAGCCCCAGGCCCTAAGTGAAAAGTTCAGTAGTCTTGAGTACGTCCCCACTTAATATATCACAAAATCAATTATTTTATGGTGGTACACTTGGTAACCTATGCTCAGACAGAATCAAGTTTTGTTCCCGCTGGGGATTCACCAATTATCTATTCAGTGAATTATTTCAGATAAAGCAGAAACACCTGCTGTCAGCAGAGGGAGTATCTGCCTAATATGGGTATCATTCTGAACCTGACGTGTTATTGCATTTGTCACGTGCAGGATGGCACTGTGAGACTTTGGATGAATTTATCACATTACCGAGATGCTTGATGGGACATCAGAGCATGATTCAGTGCCCAAAGTTAGAGCTAAAACGCTATAGCAGAGAACTCCAAAATGAAGCCACAGAAAAATTGGGGAAGGGGGTAATCAAGTGTGCAGATACGGCAACTCATCTGTCTTGCCTGATTTCCAATAAGTCAGCACAAATAAAAAATGTGATAATTCAGCACAACTTCTTTTTACTGGCTATTGACCTGGGCCAGATTCAAAGTAGGAACCAAAGAAAGGTTCCACGGACTTCGATGCTGAGATTAGGATAAAGGTCAGGGTTGAGATGGGCATAATTCATAAGACTGCTCTCCCTAACCATCTGCTCAAATCAGATTTTAATTCTTTCAGGATCTCTCTTCTCTTTCTCAGAAGTCAGTCAATCTCAAGACACTATGCAATTTATTCTTCTCTTTTATGAAATTAATAACAATACCTGAAACTGAAACAAAGATCATATGTAGCAAACGAGGTGTCTCTACAAGCCAACTCCCATTTCAGAGTCCCAAAGAATTAACCTATGAACACTAGGACCTATGATAAGGTCCAGAAGCTCATATGGTTTGGATCGAAAGAAAGAACAGGAGCATTAGGAAGATTTAATAGCCTTATACTAAGATATTGTAGGTAATTTTTATTATTGTTAAGTTCTTCACTGGAATAATTGTCTACTGAAAGCATTATACTAGAAACCATGGAGAAAAGTATCATTTCCTGATTTTGAGCAGTGTCTAGAACCAGACAGATTTGGATTCAAATCCTAGATCTACCCATTTATCAGCTGTGTTGCAGGGATTTAATAAATGATTAAAGCCTTAGATACCTTAATCTCAAAATGAGAATAATGACTCATAGGGTTACACATTAATAATATGTGTAAAGACTTTGCATGATACACAACACATGGCAAGTACCCTGAAATTTTTATCTGTTGTTATGATGGGGTGATTATTGTTACTGTTATTGTGCTATTGTTATATTATTAATATAGAAAAATAGTAAATGGTTTCTAGGACAAATCTATAAAATTCTTAGTTGAGATAAGTAGTAGAAAAAACTAGTGATTGAGCTTTAAGGTAAAAGAAAAAGAAACAATTGGTTTAGAACAGACATCAATCTTGCTGTACAGTCTCTAAAGTCAGCTCTCAATTATCTTTGCTAATAGAAGGGAGAAAATAATCCAAAACAACAACTGACTCTATGAGCTGGCTTTTTTTTTTTTTTAATTGAAATCCCATCAGAGATACAGACATACAACCTATCAGCTTTTACTCTAAGTCCTGGCTCTATTTTTGATCCCAGTTGCTGGCAGGTATCTGAAACTCAGTTGTATCTCTGAGAGAGAGCTTTACCTTTCTGGTGACCCAGAACCTGCCACCTACCCAGTGCCCCATGGGCCCTGATTGTTAAAGCGCCTTACTGGCATTTGACCCCACATGTATTGCTCAACCACCCCCTAACCTAATCCACGTCCAAGTCCAACTTCTTAATTTATTTTCTTTAAGGCCAGAAGGTTTTCTCATCCAAGAACAAGTCCTACTCTGAAACACCTCACCATATCCTAAAACTATAACCTACATGAAGATAAACAAATTTGCTCTAGATATAGTCACTCCAGGCCTGGTCTTTCTTCTGAATCTCTGAGTCCCAACCTATAGCGGTTTCTTCTCTGCCCTTCTCCTCTACCACTGCTGTTGTTCCCTGATATTGTTCTCAGACCTGGTTAGCACCATAAACACGAAGGCTGTCTCTTGAAAAAGGGGCTAACTTTCCTCCACTTCCTGGGTGACTAAAAAAGAGGCAAATGTTAGTGAGTATCTGAAGGGAAACCAAAGGACAAATTCATGCTGGTTTTCTTTCACACAGAGTCAAGCAAAGTATAAACTTGTGAACAACTTTAGGTAAATATCAGCCCTGCCAAGTAGTCTTTCTGGCTGACCACCACAAATGTTTGCCTCGTCTTCTAACCTGGGACTTAATAGAACAGATAGTTAAATTATAATGATTTGACAGGAATCCATTCATTAAACAAGTAATTATTCAACAATGATTTATTAAGTTTTGTTTTGTTTTGTTTTGTTTTTTTTGCAAATATTTATGTTAGAAGGTACTGAGCTAAGTCCTATGTAGAAAAGAAGGTAAGACAGATATGCAAATATCTATGCCAGTGGTTCTTACCTAGGTGCAATTTTGCTCCCAATGAGATTTGGCGCTGTCCAGAAAAAAATTTGATTGTTACAACTGGTGGGGGAGCAGAAGAGGTGCTACTGGTATCTTGGAAGTAGAGGCCAGAGATTCTGCTAAACATCCTACAATGCAGAGAACAGATCCCCACAGCCAAGAATTATCTAACTTTAAATACCATGTGCTGAGGTTTAGGAGTCTGAATTCCATTATAAGGTACTACAATCTACATTCAATATGAGAGATGGAAGGAAAAGACTGTGGAAAAGCAAAGGTCACTTTTACCCAGTAGTCTAATCTAATCTGAGATAAAGAGGACTGTGCCGTGAAATTTAGATGAGATTTGAAAGATTAAGATTATAGAGTTATAGAAGATGAAGAATAGATTTTTATCAAAGGGAAGAAAAAGTATATTTTAAAAATATGTTCAGGTCTAAGGGGGAACTCAAATAGTATAAAACAGCTAGAATCATTTGAAGAATAAGCTGTAAAGACCAGAAGAAGAAGGTGACAACATTCTTTATTGTTGTTAGAGACTATCCAAACCTGGCAAGTGTTAAATTTTATAATATCAGGCCCTTGTGTGTACAGTCTGTTATTTCAGAGTCAAGTAAATTTAGAGTTAAAAATGGATTGTAGATGTGTTTTGTCAGGTTCCATTTTGATGGATTAAGAACCTGAAGCCAGGGAAACCATGTGAGTTGAACATATCTGTAGTCAACTGGGCCACAGTTGGGTTTCTATTTGCTCTCAGCTTTATTCTTTTTCTTTCATTCTATGCTGAATTTGGGAGATGCTACCATATGCATTTTAAGACTGTCATTTGGGTTGGTTTGCCTGGCTATAATGAGTGCTCACATATAGGACCCTGCACAGACTAGATGGATAAGAAGAAGAGCTGACAACAGTTTGGGAAATCTAGTCCAGTGATTATCCACTGGGCTCTGAGTGCCATGGAGGAGGATGTAGGGAACAACCTAATCCGCATGCGTAGCTATAGGCATTTCAGAATCACTTGAAGATTTTCTTCATATGCAACATATTCCTTAAATATTCAAATACACCACCAAGGGGTATTGCAAGTTGTTTGCCCTGAAATTTTGAGAATCATTACTTTAGAGAGCAATTGCTGAATGAGAATAAAAAAAAAAGGCTGAGAGACAATACTATACATTTTAACAGGGAGCCTAATCTAATATATTAGACTCCAAAGTGACTTTATAATTAAACTTACCTGATTCCTAAATTTGGGGACAGTTTTAGCTATGTTATTGTTAGTGTAGTTTCCTGACATACGTTCTTCCAGAGTCATGATGTGTTTTATTTTTTAAATAAAACTGAATAAAATTAATTTTATTTTGAGCCCTCACTATTTTGTGAAGTACAGTCACTATCTTTCAAGGTACAGTTCATGTAGGCAGAAAAAAGAAAACAAACAAAGGGGTCCCTTGTGATGAAAAAGTTTAATGTGATTCCCATATTTTTCTGTTAGGTCATATTTAGTTAAAGTCTTCTATGAGCAAATTTAACCACTAGGTCAAGAGCTAGACTCATCACTTCAGATCCTGATTTTGGCACTAATTAGTGATGTGAACTTGGGCCCACCATGTAACTTCTCTGTGCCTCACAGGAATGTCGAGATGATAAAATTAGTTAACATATGTAAACTCCTTAGAGCAGTCTAGTTCACATTAAATGTTAGTTAAGTGTTAACTATTTTTTAAAAGAACTTTTTGACACCACATGAAACACATTGATTTTTCTTTATGTGTTTCTGGTCCCTGGCTCAAGGGTTTTATTTGACATCATCCTTTCCTTACATATCCACACCTACAGCCTTCTCTGAGCAGTTCTCTAGGAGTCTTGGAGAGCTAAGTAGTCACTACGTGTTCCAGCACTCAAGTCCCAACCAGGGGTTCTGGAGTCCTCAAGTTCCATAAGTTTCTTTGCTATTTCTCAAATCTTAATGTTAACAAAGCTACATGTGCAGGGCCGGCCACATAGTAAGTCATTGTTAGTGAAATCATGGATTATAATTTTTTGTCTTTTTTTATTCCTTTTGGATGTAATTATATCAGTGGTATGGTTATCTTATTCTGAATAGATCAATTTGTGTTAATGCATGTTTCTTGTGAATAAAAATGAGGAAGTAAATTAATCATGTCTTTAAAAACACAGATTGTTCAGTAGACTAAACCTTTTAAAATAAGGAGTCTATGTTGGAGGCGAGGTTGCTAATCAAAAGAGTCCTTACTAACAAAAAGGTTGAAAACTGCTGAAGCCTAATATGTTTCCTGCATATCTCTCTCTCTCTCTCTCTCTCTCTCTCTCTCTCTCTCTCTCTCTCTCTCTCTCTCTCTCTCTCTTCCCCCACCCCCCTCAATTAATTAAGTATCTCTATGAAATAATAAAAGCCTGAAAGGCTCTGAAAAGCAGGTTCAATGGTGGAATGGGAAGCACTGCGCCCGGCTGGTGTAGAATGCATGGTTGAGATGTTATCTTTTATGTGCAAACTTAACGTGCCAGTTGTTTTATTTAGAGAGAGAGAGGAGGGGGAATGCATTAGACAGAAAGTCCACAGCATAATTAGGAAACAATCAACACGTTTTTCTTGCTGTCCTAATTTTTTCTTCACTTTAAAATGCTCCATTGAGTTTAATTAAACTTGCCCTAGGCTTATAAGCCTAGCAAACTGGGGAACATTTTTTTTTTTTTCAAACTCGCTTTTCTGTCAGAAAGGTTTTCTTCAAGCTGGCCCAGTACTGCTCGACTTCAAGGTTTCAGGGGATGTTAAAACAACTGTAACCAAATTAATGTAGATTATCTTTATTTTTTCCTATTGATTTGAGCAGAGGGGACGGGAAGCACCACCAAACAAAAGACTACAAGGTTATTAAGGATGCTTGGTTTGGGAAGCAGAGAGTGGGAAGATGATTTCATGTGGTTATGAAGGAAAGAGAAAGAGAAGGGTAAAGGGGATATGCCAATAATGAATAATTACTGGTATTTTCGTGGACTGCTATTATGAATGCCATTCCCTTCCTTCTTTTTGGATGTCAGTGTCTGGTTTGCTTTGAGGAATTACCATCTCCCCATTCCATGTGGTTCCAGTGGGGCCGTTGGCTATTTTGGTCTGCCCTCCAGGATCCTTTACGCTCCTTTGCAAAGAGCTAGATTGGCATGTGACCATAGCAGACCAGAAAGGCTATTACGCTCTCTCCCTTGGGAATCTAGACTTTGACCAGAAACATATAATCGGGAGTTTGACATAATTCATTCTAATGTCAAAGCCATGTAGAACTTGTCCCTAGGCCCTGACTAAAATTCCTTAGAGTCACCAAGATTCTAGCTCTTTCTGAATCCCAGGTGCTCAATTTTTGGTTGGATTTTGTGAGTTCTTCAGTATTTATATTAGATAGATTTTACTCATTTAGCTAAGGTAATGGACGATCCCCAAATCTCAAGGATTTACAACAACACAAATGTATATCTTACTCATGTTAAATGTTGCCTACAGTTTTCCCGAAGCTTTTCTCCATATACTCTTCACTTCAGGTTGAAGGTACAGCTTCTGTTTGGGAATTTATCACATTTGTAGCAGAGAGAGCAGCAGAATGAGGAAATCACAAGATTCCTGCTAAACCTTCTGCTTAGGAGCGGCATATATTACCTCTACTCACCCCTACTTGGCCCAGGCAAGTATAATATCAGAAGGGCTGGAAGTATAATTCTCATCCAAGGGAGAACCTAATAGAGACCAAAAAAGAGAGGCAGAAGACACTTTTGAATAGTAATATGATTTAAACTTCAGTTCTGCCATGTTTTAACTGTGAAAATGTGGAAAAATTACTTAAGTTTCCTGAGCTTCAGTTTCTTGAAAGCAATTTTCATTTCTTGAAAGCAATGCTTAACAATATCCAGTCCCCTTTTGGGTACACATGGAAAACCAGACATGAATGCACTGTGTGATCAGTCCCTGTCAATGAAATAAGAAGATGTGATTAGTATTACTTCCAGGATGAGATAGTGATAAGCCATGTGAAATTCTCCAGTCTCTCTCTTCCCCTGCTGCTGTGACTGAAAAGACCAGAAGTTCCAAATGGCACAGGTATAAGATATTAGAGCCTCTGTCAGCTTAGGTCTCTGAGTGACTTTATAAAACAGAGTAATGTCCATGCTATTGACCCAAGATGGACAGTATAATGAGAGGAAAATGACAATATTTTATTATGCTACGCCATGGATGTTGAGGTTAATTTGTTTATTCAACATAACCTAGATTTTACTAACTAGAAAGAAATTGATAATACTACAATCATCATTTCTGCTATTAAATTCCTCCCTGCTTGAAATATCTAGAGTGGGTTCTGTTTCCAACACTGATCTTACTGATATGGGTACCTAACTCAAATAAGGTATGATAAAAAGAACTTCTTACACAAAGTAATGCCTGAACTATGTCTAAAAGAATGAATTGAATAAGTGAAGTAAAGGAGAAGAGACATTGCAGACAGAGTTTATAGCACGAACAAAGGCACAGAAGCAAGGAACAGCACCATGGGGATCTATGTTCAATTCCATTTGCTGAAGTTATAGAAAATTAAGTTGGAGAGATAAATAAGAAATTTTGTGCTCTGTTAAGGAGATTGGAGATGGAATATCTTGTGTCTAATATTAAGGTGCATAAAATTACATTACATCAAGGCAATAAAAAAAAGTCATTGAAGGATATCAAAAGAGAAAGAAAAGAGGTGGTCACACATGAATTTTAGATAAATTCCTCTGCTACATAAGAAGTAAATTCGAGGGATGAGTTGGCAGATAAAATGAGTACTAGGAAGCTGCTTAGAAGGCTATCTCAGTAGTCCTAGGGAAAGGTAATGAAGGCCTAAACTAGAGAAGTAGAGGACATCAGAGTGGGGAACAAATTCCAAAATATTCTGGATATTCAATCAAGAATACTTGTTGAGCAACCGAGCATGGTGGTGAAAAGGGGGAAGATTTAAAAATGATTCTCGGGTCTATGGCCATGCCACCCTGAATAAGCACAATCCCGTCTGATCTCAGAAGCCACGCCCACCCAGGAAGACCAGGTGCTGTAGGTGTAAAAAAAAAAAAAATAATAAGAGATTGTAAACTGACAAGAACTGACAAGGTCCTTGCAATCTGCGAGATCAACCCCAAGGGTTGCCTTGCCTAAAAAATAAAAAAAAATTTAAAAAGATTCTCAGGTTTTTAACTTGGATGACTGTTGATATTATTGAAGGAACAGGTTGACATAATTAATTCAATTTTATATTTATTGATGTTGAAGCATTAAGGGTATATCCAGATAGATATATCTATTTTAAAAATTGGATATCTTGCTTTAAAACTCTGAGTAGAGCTCTAGACTGAAGGTACAGATTTGCAGATTTCCAAATCATCAGCCTATAAGTAGCAGCTTAAACTATGGAAGGGGATGAGATCACTCAGGAAATTTTAGAATAATTATCACCTGGTAGAATATCAAAATTAAGAATGGAATTAGCCAGAAAATGAGCCATAGAAGGAACAGAAACGATCAAGAAAAACTAAAGAATATGGTGGTACCAAGTGACAATAATAAAATTATTAAATGTAGAGATTTATTAAGCTATGTTCTGAAACTTGTCCATTGAATATAATACAATAATAAAGATTGCCATAGGATTTGGGAGGAAATCAGAAATCAACAGTGGAAAAGAGTCTCTTTATTCCTTAAAGATAACAAGAGAGGTACGCAATGGGAGAACATTTTAAACGTGCTTACAAGTTATAAAAAAGTAACTCTAAAAAGAAAAAATAGAAAATACTTATGGTAAAGGTGAAGAGAGATGGATTAAAGCTTCAGAGGGCAAATGAGTAGTCAAAGTCAAGGACAAAGGTGGAAGATTGGCTTAGAAAAGACACAACATCCTATACTACAGGAAAAAGGAGATGAATCGAGTTCTAGATAAAGAAATATATTGGTAAGTTTTAAAATACTTCATTGCATTTAAGACAGTGGAAATAGTATAGTCCTTTCTGTTGGTCACAAGTTTAGAGATGGCCGTAGTAATGGGAAGGTGAAGTAAAAGGTAGACAAAGGTCTTTAGAAACGAACAGGGCAAGAAACCATTAATTTAGAATTTTTGCATAGATACTGCACCTGGACTCATGCTGTTACTGAACTTGGCGTGGGAAGGACTACAGGGACTGTTTCAAAGTCTCCAGTTTTCCAAAAGTGAGGAGAAGTGATTTGGTAAAAAGATAGCAATGGCCTAACATCAGGAATCTCAAAAGACTAGAGAGTTTTACAGGAGAATAAAGGAATGATGGTTTAGAAGTCATATGAGAGAGGAGAAGAAGGCTGAAACCATTTCAGTTTAAGCCGGAAATATCCCAGTCTGGATGATGAAGTATACAGTCACCTTAGCTAACAGGGAAATAGATTTTGAAGGAACATTCAAATTTCAGTTAAAAAAGGAGGTAGGGAAAATATTTTGTATATAGATATGAGATGTAGGGTAGAAGGTTAGTGGAGGATGTTCTGGAGTTATGATTGTACAATTAGTTCCTCAGTCCCTCCATTAACTGACCACACAATGCTCCACTCCTTTCTTTCTGCTCCGGAAATTTTCCTCGATAGCTTGTCACGCTCATTCCTACTCACCGTCTTAACCTCAAAGGCCTTGACTAATTTCTCTACCTACATTTCAATCTTTCAAGACCTAGTCTAAATCCTTTGTTACGAAGCTTTCTCTGATTTTAATAATTTTTCTGAACTTCTCCATTCTATGAACCACTATATATATTTTGGTTATGTCAATATGTGGTACATAATTATGAGCTGCTTATGAATTACTGTTTTGGCTTCGCTCCTTTAAATAGCTTGCAAGTTCTTTGAGCACATCCCTATTTCTCTTGAGAAACTGCTTCTTGTCAATTTTAACGATTTCTTTCGGAGAATTAAAGTTACTAGTTAAAATATTCTACTTAATCCCTCCAATCACAGGAATAGCCAGGTGATCAAGTTTGGGCCAATTACAACACTGCATCTGAGTAGTCATGGTGATTTGTCTAGAAGATAACTAATAAGAATTCTTCTCTAGGAATTTTTAAATGGAAGCTGGAAGGAAAGGGAAGATCTTTCTCTTTGGTATTCAAATCATTAGATGGGACTTCTTAGGTGATGGCGGGTCTGTTTTGTGATGGCTAATTTTATGTCAATTTGACTGGGCCGTAGGGAACCCAGAAATTTTTTCAAACATTATTTTGGGTGCTTCCGTCTTTGAATGAGATTAACATTTAAAGTGATAGACTGAGTAAAGCAGATTGCCTTTTCAAATGTGAATGGGTTCCATACAATAAATCGAAGGCCTGAATGGAACAAAAAGATTGACCCTCCTCCAAGTAAGAGAGATTTCTTCCTGCCTGACTGCCTTTGAATGTAACATTGGCTTTTTTTTTTTTTCCCCCTACCTTCTGACTCAAATTGAAACCTTGGCTCTTACTGGGTCCTGAGCCTGTCAGCCTTTAGATTTGAACTGCACCATTGGCTCTCCAGTGTCTCCAGCTTGCCAATTCACCATGCAGGTCTTAAGACTTGCCAATTTTCATATTTGTGTTCATCTTATTGATTGTTTTCCTAAAGAATGCTAATAAATGTTCCCTGTTCTGTGGAGAAAAAGAATGGAATGGACAAGAGGCAGAAATAAATAAAGACGACTTCAAAGTATTCAAATCCCGGGTTTGTATTTTATTTCTGATGTTCCTGGTTCATGACTGTAGTATTGCTTCCTTTACTTCTATGAGCTAACCCAGAATTTTCTGATAAATTCTCTTTTGTGTTTTAACTAGCTTGAGTTGAGCTTCTGTAACTTGCAACTAAAAAACCCTGACGAAAATATTTCATGTTTTATATGTCTATATCCACTTTAGCATTCAGAACTATGGGTATGATTGATTGGATACAAACTTGTTAAAAGACTGATTGATTGACTGATTGATTGATATTGGAATTACATCATTCCTTTGCTCAGTTCCTGCAAAATTCCTAGACTTCTCAATATTTCATTCTGAATCCTATAATAAAGAAAATTTATCCAGACTGCTCCTAGGAGATAATCCAACTCCAAGAGAACAGGGCCACGGGCAATAAATAGCCTAGATTCACAATGAATAAAACAGATTAAACTAACGAGAAACTTTTTGGCTGAAATCACAAAGATTATATAAGCTAAAGGAAATGTGGTAGATGATTATTTGATCTTGTATCTTGATAGTGCACAGAGTAAAGTGCTGGATACAGCATCTCATGAAATCTTGATAGCTAAATTAACTTAAATTGGCTGCATATGTAGATCTTAAATATCTGAATACAGCAAACATGAGATGAATATAATATAGCAAAGTGTCAAGTTTGAATGTGTAGACTAGTTAATCAGATAATAGGGGATCAGTTTAATTCTGTTTTATTGTACCATCTTCTTTAATAGTATCTGAAGGGGTAAACAACATGTTAATGAAATCTTCAAAGCACTGGTAAGAACATTAACAAATTAAACAAAGAACTTAAAGAGATCTGAGAGATACACTGACAAAATAAAAGTTAGAATACTCGAGAAGAAAATATTCCTCAAATGGCCTAGATCCCAAATGCTTAATTAGAACTAAAAGGAAAGTGACCAAGTAAGATAAAGATGTCTGATTTTTAAAAGATGTTATAGATCAGTACTAGATACACTGGCATGAAAGGTGACATAATAGCCCAGAAAGCAAGTATGGGTAGTATAATTGCATTCGGTATAATTGCATTTCCTATTTTTTAAAATAGGAAAAATGCATATCAAAAGGAGAATCCATAAAGAAGAGATTGTTCAACTGAATGACCATATATCACTAAGAATTTATTATCAAATACAACAAAATATAGTGAAGAGATAAGAATGACTACATGTAAAAAGATTTTCACATCTCAAAAGAATAGGATAAATAATCCGATGAACAAGTTATATGACAAAGAACACTCAAAAAACAAAAAAATAAATCAACAATGATGTATGAAAAATTGTACCAATTTTTCAATTGTATTAATAAAAAAGAATAAAAAGATATGACATGTTTGACCTTGAGAATCAACAGGTCAAATCATTTGCCTCTAGTAGGAATAGTTTTAAAAGCTAACACTCATAGAGTGCTTAGTATCACAGGGTAACTTGTAGGCATGGGAGTTTGGAAAGTAGGATAAGAGGGGTGTATTAAAATGGAGTAGGCTAGTTTGCAATAACAAAGAGATTGCAGACTTTTAGGTTTTTCATAAAAAGGAAGTTTACATTTTCATGTAACGGTCCTGGGTAAGTGTTCAAGTTAGTGAAATAGGTTTTATCTGGTCATTCTAGAAGCCAAGCTCTCTGCAATTTTTTTGCCCCATCCTCTCTAAGTGCATCATTACCACCTTGCTCTACAATTACCACATATATTCATCGCTAACTTTATACTCACTTTCAAGTCAACATTTAGCAAAAACTTACATGCTGGACTCTGAACTAGTCAAATTAATATGTATTATCTTTCAATCCTTTCATCCACCCCTTGAGAAAGACATTTTTATTTCTCACTCGGTGTTAACTTGGCAAAAGTCACACATCAAGTGGACTGTAGATCCAAATGGCAAAACTGAGTCTCCTCACCATTAACACTGTGGAGCACCCACTCACATACACCCACCTCCCCACGGAGACTTCATGGAGGCTGACTATGTATACAGCACTGTGAGATTCCTTGAGGGATGGCCCGATATATGAAACCTACTCTCTACTCTCAACAACCTTACAAATTAGAGGACACACAAGCGTTGACATACACTCATATGTGCACACTCACTATATACACGATAGAAAGCACATAAGCTGAAGTGATAGAGAGGGTGCCAACAGTTTTTATTTCACAGAAGACCAAAATGAACATATGTTGGAGATGTAAGAGGAAGATTTTTAGAATCAGGGGGACTTGAAATGGGTGGATTGAAAAAGACATAATGGCATGAGAAGAGAAAACAAGACAGAAGCCTTTTAAGGTGAGAGACCCAAGGAGCCAGCTGGGAACACAGGTAACAGTCAGGGTTAGTCCCACGTCTTAAAGTCTCATGCATCTTTACCTGACCAACAATGTTGGTTAAACTGCAAGCAAATAAGCAAATTTACAAATATGGGTTAAGAATGTCTTGGCTCTGTTCTTTTCCCTTCTAGGGTGAATGATCTGAATCTTAATTCAAAGTTTCCAATGCTTGGTTGGAAATATCTTCCCCTCCCCCTCTTTTATGAATGTGCAAATGTTATAATGCAAAGGTGAACTGAAGAGCTCTTTGTCTTCAGAGACTGAAATATATTGCCCTAATATTAGTTGGTGATATTGCTCTTGAAACAGCTCAACAGCTGTTTTCCTATTAATATATGTGCAGTTTACTTTGTTTAGCCAGGCTTATGCCAAGAGATCTTAGAGGCAGGAAGAGTAGAGACCTCAGGGAGAAGGGAAAAAGAAACTTCCTTGGCTCCAAAAATCTTATTTTAATGTATGGTCAAATTGCCTTCTGTCCCAGAAATTACATAAATACATTTTTAAGAAAACTCTACCAGCCTTTCACAAGCAGTGTGTGGGGGTACTTTTTCTTAACAAAAAATAATCCTAAAAATTCCCCTTGATTGAGAAGAGCATGACTTTCAAAAAGAAATGCCTCATATAGTATTGACATTTTATAAACCATAGGGCAACCTTGTTTAAATGAGGTGTTTATTGGATCCTTACCAGGGATAAGTACTATTCAAAGTACCACTACCCAAACTCAGCCTGGGTTCCAAAGACCTCAGCCAAATTTCGGAAGATATCTTTTTCCACTGACAAAATAAAACTGCCCTCTTTTATTCTATTCTAGACATTCATTCATTTAATAAATATTTATTTTTCTCCAGCCACAGACAGGCACTTTTCAAGTTATTAATAATGTAGCAGTGAACTAAAAAAAAAAAAAAAGTGATAAACAACATAGACTATGTTACATTCTGAGAAGCAATATAGCTCAAGATAAGAGGGTAAAGGCATGCAGGGGGTGTTGTTTAGAATGGATTGGACAGGAATCCTCCAGCATGGTGTGAGCAGAAGTGATCTGAATGAAGTAAGCAGGTAAGTCCTCTGGATATTTAGGAGAATGCCATTTGAAGCAGAGCTATGAATAAGTTAAAAAGGCCTGAGGGAGAGGAACAAGGAAGGCAATGTGGCTGGCAAATAGTAACCAAGGAGGAAGTGGCAGGAAGTGAGTCAGATAGGAAATGGAGAACTGGGTCAATGTGGGTCAGTTTTACTCTGGGTGATGTCGAAAATCTTAGAGTGTTTTGATCAGTGAAATGTTATTATATAACTTATTTTTAAAATAGTTTTAATTACTACTTTGAGACTAGATGGTGGAGAGGCCAGGGTTGCAGCAAGGAAACCACGTAAGGGGCTATGGCGGTAATCCAGGAGAGAGAAGATGATGGCCTGGACCTGAGGAAGGTGGGGATAAGAATGAGTAGCAGTGGTGAAAGGCCATGTTACGAATATACAGTTGACCCTTGAATAACATGAGTTTAAACTGTGTGGGTCCGATTATAGGCAGATTTTCTTCAATAAATACCTACACTATTATAATTATATTTTCTCTCCCTTATTTTGTTATTTTCTTAATAACATTTTCTTTTCTCTAGCTTACTTTCTTGTAAGAATACAGTATGTAATACATAGAACATGCAAAATATATGTTAATCAACAGTTTATGTTCTCAGTAAGGTGTCCTTTCAATAGTAGGCTATTAATAGTTAAGTTTTGGAGAGTTAAAAATTATGTGTGGGTTTTCAACTGCTTGAAGGGTTGGTGCCCTTAACTCCTGTGTTGTGCAAGGGTCAACTGTATTTGAAAGTAGAACTGATAGAATATTTCAATGGATTGAATTTAGGGTACAAAGGAAAATATATAAAACAAAGATGAATCCAAGTTTGGGGACCTGAGGAACTGAAATATGAAGTTGTGATTTAATGAGTTAAGGAAAATAGGAAGTGGGCGAGTGGATAAAGTTTGGTGTAAAACTCAGTTTTCTGGTGTTAAGTTTGAGATGCTGATTAGATATACAAGTGAAAATGATGAGTGAATGGCTACAGACATTCTAGAGTTCAGGGGACAAGTCAGAGCTAAGATGTAAGTATGAGAGTTCTCAGGATAGAGTTTATATTTGAAACACCTAGCTAGATAAGCTCACCTATGAAGTGAGTGCAGAATAAAGAAAGGAAGAATTCCAACGAGCCCTAAGGCATTTCATTACAAAGGTTCAGAGTGTAAAAAATAACCATGCAAAAAAAGGAAAAAGAAAAAAAAAGACTAAGAAATTGTAGTTAGCGAAATATGAGGAAAACCAGGAGAGAAAAGTTTCTTGGAGACTAAGTAGATAAATTATTTGTGGGAGGAGGATTTAGAGAAGGCACATGGCAGCCAACCATGGCTCTGAGAGCAGACAAAAAGAGAAAACTTTCCAGCCCATGAATCAATTACTTGTTCTGGAGTTTGATTGCCCAACAGGAGTTCAACTGAAAGTTACTTTACGTCAAGAGTTCGTTCTCAGCCTTACTCCTGCTCTTCCTAAATTCAGCGGCTTTGCTTCTGTCTCATGGTTGACATCTACTTTCTAATTATTTCCAACTCATGAAGAATACCAAGGAACCATTGTAAAAGAATGGATGGTTATACAATTTCATTCAACCGAGGCTTGCTTCGTACATCACCATTCTTATTACATCGTCATTGCTGTCATCTTTATTATCCAATCATTTTTGTGGGGTCTGCACTTGCCACTGAACTAAGATCTTTACATATACTCTGTGTTAACCCTGAAAACAATGGGAGTTAGATATCTTTTTTTCTATTTTAACATATAAGAAAACTGAGAAGATGGGTAAAGTGCTTGCTTGTATATGACAGAACTAGGAGCTCAGAGTGTCTAAATCTAGAGTCCATGTTTTTCATTACTCCTCTGCTGCTGATTTTGTAATTAGCATGTACCTGGTTTACGCTCAATAAAATAAGTTTTATTTCACTTAAAGAAAAATAAATACCAGGAACTTACCAAAATTCTAAAGAAAAGTATTTGTAAATCTTCCACAAACCTCGTCCTATCCATCTCTTAGAACAATGTTTTGTAAAGTTCCAAAATTTTAAAACTCCCTCTTTAGATGTTAGCATGCTTACACAGCACCACTCCCAATTCCACCACCACGCCCACTCAGAAGAACTTTTTTCCTTGAGGTGTAAGGTAGTTGCTGCTCTTTATTTTCCTTTTTTGTTTTGTTTTGTTTTGTTTTGTTTTGTTTTGTTTTGTTCTTTTGGTGGAGGGTAGAAGTATGCAGTAAGTTTATCTATGGTGTTCATTATACGAGTAACATATATTACCTCATTCATATAATTTTTCTGAAGTCAGACTTTCAATTACTTGTGTTTATAAACTTGGTTTTAAATAAAGTATATTTATTTTGCAAATATAAGAAAAGGAGAAGTTGATTTCTATCTATTACATTTGCTAGTTTTGAATCCTATAAATGATGGTGTCCATCATTCCTGCGCTTATTAAATCATTTGTTTGTAGAATATTATACATATTGTGTTCTATTTGGACTTGAATAATAACTTCCCCCTATATTACATTTATAGGGCCAATACTCTTACCAGAGGTTTTATCTCATATACTTAAGATTTAGGTTGTTCACCATTTTTGAGGGTAGAAAGTGAAAAAGTGAGATTGTGCTTCTTCTCAACCAATGTAACTGGGCTAACTCTCACTTATCTCTTTACAAGATTTCCATCTCATTTCCCAGCTTAACAAATACCAGAGTAATATTTTAGTAACCATGGAATTTGCATTCCAACGTTACTTTTGGTTAATGCATGTTTTTTGTTCCAGCTGTATGGTTTTTATTTCATCATAAAGCTTTCATTAATATTCCAATGACTTTTCTAGGGACCACCCCTCAAAAACCAACAAGAACATGTTAATAACTTGATAGTGGTTTGAGCTCCACTGAGCTTCTCATCATTTCTAACGGCTGAACAAATGTAAATTTAGAGCTGCCTTCTTAGAATTTCCTTTTCAACATAGAAAATACTTTTAGAAGCTAAATTTTCATTTTAAATTTCACAATAACAGGAGCACAGATTTACAGTGCTCTATATGCCTGCTCTAAGCATCACATGCTAATACCCATGGACAGATACAAAAAAGACAAACCAGCACGAGCATTATGACCTAAAAAGGGAAATTCCATGAGTTAAAAGGAAAGTCCTGGGCAACGGCAAGTTCTATTAACTAACTTGTAGGCACTTTAGCTGTATTTCTCATTCCTCCTTCCTTAAATCTGTTATTTTCATTTCTCTCCCAGCAAAAATGGGACTCTCCAGCCATATTCACCTCTTTTTCAGTTTCTTTTTCGCCGACTTAAGTCCTCCTCAATTTTCAGGTCTACACTGAAAAGTCCCTCTATTTGAGGTGCCTGCCCTGATGCTCAGACTAGACACAGCTCTGGTCAGGTTTTCTAGTACTTTGTAATTTTCTTATCATAACATTTATTACACTTCAGCACTGTGGCTTCTTAAGTTGAACCTCTTCAACATCTGATTTTTGGCAATGAAGGCAAAAATTTACCTACTTCATAACTATGTGTTGAAGAAATGAAGGGCAACATTTGAGGAGGTGGATAACAAAAGCCTTCTTGTGATGGTATAGTGTGGTTTATAAGAGTTCCTCGGGCTTTTTCAGACTGAGTACTACATTCAAATGTCAGCTTGGGCACTATCAGCTTAATGGACTGACCTAGGTTAAATTGCCTAATCTATTTGAATTTTAGGGTTTTTTTCTATGAAAATGAAAATGAAACAGATACTTCCTTAGAGGATTATAAGGAATATACAGTGAATATTTATTGTTGTTACTAAATGATATTATGACTAAATAATAAATTATGCTTACAGATGTCACTGTGAATTACATTTGTAGCAATGGTTATGAGTTTCAGTGGTAAATTAAAAAGGAAGGAAAAGGTTTACAGGATTAAAATAATAATAGTATAATAATGCGTTGAACCTATAACCATAGACAATAAAGATTAGAATATTTTGTGGCATGACATTGTCCAACTTGCTAAATTCTCTATTAGGCATCAAGGATGATAAATTTATCCCTTTGTGTTTATCTTTGAAAATTAAAAAAATATAGATTGAACTATGTATGTCACAAACTGAAAGTAACCATTAGTATTAAAAATAAAATTTTTATCTTCCAAATATGTTTAGAAGCTTTAAAAACTCAAAATATTGTCCATATAGTGAAATGCAGAAAACTGAGAAGACAATAAAGTAGAAAAAATAAAATCAAACAAACAAATAAAAGGACCAAATTTCTAAAACAGCAAAAGCAAGGCCAAATACATCAGTTATGAAAATACAAATAAATATATTATACATCTTCTCGGTTTGATATTTTAAACAATTTGATGTAATCCTTTAAGAGCAAGACAAATATATAAGTATTAAAATGAAAAATTTATTAAGGATAATCAGAAATTGCCTTTTATAATTTCAAGTTTTCTATAGTAATTAAGTATTATTTCTTTAATTAAGAAAAAATGGATTAAGTTAATACATGTTAAGACCTCAAAAGAATGCCTGGCACAAAGTAAGCTTTACGTAAGGGTTGGTTCAGAGAATCAGTCATTTCTATAGCTACAGTGCCATCTAAGTAATATATCAAAGCCAGGACACAGCAATAGTATCACTATTATGCAGCTCCTTAGTTTAAAGAGTTGGTCACATTTATGGGAAGTCCCCAGGGTGAAATTCCTTGTGGTGATTTCAGTTATTTGTGGTACAGTTCATTCATCATCATCATAACTCTTATTTGTAGACTAATGAGTGGTATATAGTAGATACTTACTTTAATTACTTTCAGTAAAACCAATAATGACATTTAAATTGCTCTGTTTACAAAGTGGCTTTATCTTTATTTTCTGAGATAATAGAATTAAGCAAAATTTCATTTAAAAGTTTTTGCTCTTCCCCATCATGTAAATTCAGCTATTGTATTTATTTACTTCATTCATCGATTTATTCGTCAATTATTTACGAGTCATTGTGCATGTATAAAGGTGAGTGAAAAACTTTTATGGTCCCTGTCCTCTTAAAGCTTATTATCTATTAAAAGACAACAAGTAATTTATTATCCAACCTGCATTAAAAAACATAGTTCCATGAGAATACATAAGCATATAGCCAAGAACTCTGTCTGTTGACAGAGTAAGGTAAGCTGGGTTTTTCACCAAAGAATTGTTAAAGCCAAGGGTTATTATTAACATATCTTTTCTGCCATGTCCATGTTTCAGTTCATCTTTCTAACATCCAGAATGCTGATTCACCAAAATAAAGATGTTTATACTCAATGGATTCTTTGTTCCAATCTCCCAAATTAGCTCTGTAATGTATCAATCCATACCTTGTTTTATGAAACCCTATGTGCTTGAAATATATATGTTTTGATTCATTAGTCAGTAAGAACCACATGTAACCACCGGGATAGAAAAAAAGAACAGACACACCCAGATGGGCTATTATATATTCAGAATGAAAAGCTTTTGAACAGGTTCATATTTGGGGACGAGACACATAGCTCTCTACCCAGCAAACTCAGTTCCATCAAGGAATGGAGCGGTTTGCATAAGGTCAGTTACCTTGTCATGTCCCTAGAGATAAGGTCATATGTGAAGAACATTACTGAAGCATAAAAAACAAAAAAACAAAAAACAAACAAAAAAACACATAGTACCTTGCCAAACACCCCCTGTTTTTTCTCCTTTTCCAATACCCCCTAGTAAGTTTATTTTCTAAAAAATTAGTTCATCAAATAATACCTGAATGCATTTGTCTTGTAAAAATGAAGTGTCTTTTGATAACCAGCCCTGTATCTCTGTGTCATGTACCATCGATGGAGGTAATCACCGTCATTGGTTTAGTGTGTTCCTTCCAGGGCCATTGTCTCTGAATTTACATATATATATGGGGATATTAATTTCTCTGTTTTTTTACACTAATAATACTATTCTGTATTTTTTGAAACTTTTTAAAATAAACTTTATTTAGAAAGCTCTATCTCATTCATTTTTTAGGGGTATGAGAATCTTTTATTTCTTGGTTTCCTCAATTATTTGTCCCCATTCCTTTTTATCATTGTGCCGTATAACAGAGAGTATATCAGAATTTATTAATTCCCCTATTGATAGGCATTTAAGTGGTTTCTATTTCTTTTTCTTTTTTTCTTTTTTTTTTAAATTTTTTATTTTTTACCAAAACAAAACTGCTGCAGGGAATATTCTTGTGTATATGCAGCGAGTCTTTTCCCAGGCTATCGTATATGGAAGTAAGCTTGTGAACACTTAAATGTTGTCTGTCACTTTATAATCTTATAAGTTACCATGAATGACATCAAAAAAAGTCAAAATTCCTAATGACATAGGCAATGACCAATCAGAAAGGATGCACAAAGGAGCCAGGGCAGACATCAGCCAGAAGCGCTCAATATGCTGTACTTGTTCCTTCTGCCCAAATGCCTGCGCTGGGATTTGGATTTTCGGTGTTGGCATTCAAGAAACATTTTTATCCTCTTACATATTTCCTTGTGATCATATTTGACTCTTCATGTTAGCAGTGGTACTTATTCATGGCCAAAAAACACATAAGGCAAAAACTGTGTGTGTGTGTGTGTGTGTGCGCGCGCGTGCGTGCGTGTGTGTGTGTGTGTGCACGCGTGTGTGTGCGCGCGCGCGCCCGTGTGCCCATGCGCGAGTGCACGTCAGAGTTCATTATAGCTCTTCTAAAAATAAATACTGATTGTTATTTTTAACAAACGTTATAAATCAATTTAAATATCTAAAATAAATAAATGGTAAGCTCTAAAGAATATAACTGTAAAGGAATATTTTTAAAGAATATGACACGCAAAAATGGGTTGATAGCTTTCTCAGTAAATATTAACTATTTTTTTTACCCATTCCAGGCCTAATATTCATATAGAATTTGGTCAGGCATTCTTTCATAATTATTCAGACTTTTAGTTTAGATCTTTTCTAGAATCTTTTATGCTTCTGGTACTTTAGGTCAGTTCCCCTCAAAAGTTTCTCTAACTTTTTAAATTGTAGCTATGCATTCTTAAGGAACTAATTTTGTGACTACTAAGCTTTCACATTTGCTTTAAAAATGTCAAAAGTTTCAGTAGTCTTATTCTTAAGGATATTCCTTTTATCCTTCGCATGACATAGACTCAGAAAAAGATGGAAAAGAAGCACATGAGGTATTCCTTTTGCTGAAATTTCAAAAACTCCTTGTGATTACTTCAAAAGAATCTGAAAGTTCTTTTCTGTTTAATTATTAAACAAGAATAAAGCCTATCTCTTCCACTGTTTTTCTTCTTCTTCTTTCTTTTCTTTTTTTTTTTTTTTTTTTAGTAACAGGAAATGGGACTAGCATAGCATGTTGTAGTCTGTAAAGCACATTTCCATCCACTAAATGGAAGCTCCTAACAATGTAGAACAGTTCATCACAGAATATCATTTCCTTTAGCAGCACCGGAGCGATGATCCCGACTCTTAGTCATGGACCTTCTCTTGCCAAAATTTTCAAAAAATTTAAAATAAATTAAATGCGGAGTTTCAAAATTGATAATCTGTTAGCAGCCAAGATGGAGGATATGGGTCAATCTTATTTTCAATGCCCCATCCCCCAATCGCTCAGAAATATAATTGTTTTGTACCTTCATGATCCAAAAGCAAATCAAAGCCATATTTCATTCAAAGTGCTCATGGCAGAGAGATCTTGAGATGCAATTTCCAATCCTATGATTTTAGAATCTATTAAACCTCTTGTTCTTGTAATCACCTTCAAATTTTCTCCACTACTTTACATGGATAGAATAAAGAAGCTATAATTTTGATTACAGGATTGTTTTGTTCTCATTACTTCTTCATATCCACTATTTCTCTTTAATTTCTAATTTGAAACATATTAAAATAATAAAAAAATGTTTCGATGATTCCAACACTAATTATTTGACAGGTCTAAGATCCTAATCTCTCAAACATCTTACTTATTTCATTGAAGCACATGTAATTTTAAGCATTAAGAAAAATTAATTTTAATTTATTCTGTAAATGAAGAACATTATATTTAATTTGAGAACACATCAGTCTATTCAAACTGAATTTGAAGGGAAGAAATAATATACTGCGGAAAACCTAAAATCAAAGTTGCTTATTCTATGCTGTACAAATGAACCTGACATTTTTCATTCAAAAAAAATTTATTCTATAAACTACGAGATAGGTGTGTTTGTTGGTCACAAGTAACTGAGACCCAGGCATTATATTAGGTTCTCGAATACAAAGATAAAGTAGACTCTGGCTTAAGGTGATCACAATATGATAAAATGCAACATGGCTAGCACTGAGCAATGTAGGAATGACGTGCTGGTGGAATGTTATTGACAACAATGATTTCTTCCCTTCAAGGAAAAAATTGGGACAGGTTTCACAACAGTGGTGGTTTATTAGAATGAGTAGAAATTAGAACGAGCAGATATCAAGATATATATTTAAGTGAACTCAATATCCAGCTATTAAAAACTACTTTGAGGATTGCTTTTCCTGGATAGATATATTTATAATTCCTTCCTACTTTAGTAATTTGAAAGCCATATTTACAGGAGGCTGCTGCATGCAGGAAGATGCAGGCCAAGAAAATTTCTACTTTCCTCCTCCACCTTCGCCTCAACCCCTTCAGCCAGAAACACCCTGCTTTTAGCTGTATTATTTAAACATAATCGTGCTGGGAAAAAAAAAAACTCTTTCTCAACTTACCTGTTTTGTAAATTAGACTTTTGCGTATAGACATATATGTATATTTTTAAAATTGCACCTTAGCAATAGACATTCAGTCAGTCATATATACAAATAAAAGTTCGGACCTTGAAAATAGGAATATAAGAATCTCCAACAGACACTTTTGTATTATCAACCCAACTTCAGTCAGAGCATTTGCATATAATGAAAACAATGAGGTCAAGTATAAGTGGAGTGTGCGATATCCTTCACACTTACTAAGAGAGTGAGTTGCTAAGACGGCAGCATTTCACAGTAGAAGTTATTCTGTGAAATTTCAGATTTAAATTTATCTGCCTTTTATTTTTTCATGAATTCCTCAGCATAACACACTATTTTAAAAACAAATTTCAAGATCTATATGAGCCTTTAGAACACTTCTAAACTTTGAAATCTGCCAGTGCTCCATCATTTTTATTTGCCATGCAAGATCTTTCCTTATTGTAAGATGGAAAAACAAAACAATTTCTTTGAATTTACCACATATAAGTTATCTTTGGGGGTGTGGGGCAAGAAGAGGAAGAAAAGGGCAATTTTGTTTTTTTCTTAACTGCAAGGTTTTCACATCAAAATATAGAGCAGGTCACTGAGTTAAGCATAACTAAAATTTTAGAAAGTTCATTCAGATTGTTTCCTTTTTTATATTAGACTGCCCCTTCCAAATTGAATCACATTTTCACTACAAACACACATGCACGCATGCTCTCACACACACACATGCATCCACACCTGCATCTTCCAAGCTCTTGATTTGTCTTGACAGATGAGAGAAAAGACCAATAACTGTTGATAAACAAGGAATTTTCTGTACTGAGAAGAAGAAGAATAAGTTTAAGAGTTAGTTATAGAAACTCACAAAGAAGAAAACTCTCTTTCTTTGGCAGAATACTCTTACATGTCTTTTGGTTTTAGACAGTGTGATAATTAATTTTATATATTAGTTTGGCTGAGCTGGAGTTCCCAGATATTTGGTCAGACATTATTTTAGATGTTCCTTTGATGGTATTTTTGGATAATATATACATTTAAATCCGCAGACTTTGAGTAAAGCGAATTGCCCTCCATGATGTGACTGGGCCTCATCCAATCAACTGAAGGCTTAAATAAAACAAAAGGCTGACCTCACCCAAGCAAGATTGAATTCTCCAGAAGACTGCATCAGACTTTATTTGAAATCTTGACTTTTCTTCATTCTCCAGGAGACAGCCTTTGTATTCAAACTGCAACACCTTCCTGAGTCTTCTCTCCCATCGGATTTTGGACTCACAAAGCCTCCACCATCGCATGAGCCAATGCCTTAAAGCAAATCTCTTTCTACTGATATACTAATATTCTAATGGTTCTGTTTCTCAGGAGAACCCTAACTAACAAAGATAGTTCTTACCATTTGTCTAATTTGAATTTGGAATGAATGAAGAGGATAGATAGATAAACCATTCTATCTTTGAGGGAGGAACTAGCAAGCTTGGGGGAAGGGTGTGATAGTAGAAAGAAAAGGTGTCTTCGGCATAATGAAGGGATGAAAGTAGATTGAGAAAATAAATAGAAACTTTCCAAAGGTGGTAATGACAGATGCTTTTAAGAAGAAAGTCTTCTATTTTTTTTTTTTTTTTTTTATGGCTTGGTTGTGCCAATTGTGATCTATCCACCTTTCGATTATTTCATGATCCTTCTTTCATTCATTGACTCCAAATCCTCAATAAGATCTACTACACATATAGCCTTCAGTAGGCGGTATTTTGGAAAGTAAAGCAATTATTTCAGCAGCCAGCAATATGGTATAGCATGAAAACTAAAGTGTAGTGGTGACTGCATATAAAACTGTGATTGAGAATTTAACAGAAGCAGTAGCAGCTAAGTAAAAGATAAGTTCAAAGATTTCGAAGGGTGTGGAAAGAGGGAGAAACTAAGTGTCTTATCAGTAGTGAAACAAGGATGAGGTGATCCTAGCAAACTGGAGACTTGCAGACATTCAAAAGTTTAACCCATATATTACATTACTCATTGTACCAGATGATTCACTAAAACCCATATTTAGAATGCAATAGGAAAGAAGAGAGAGAAAGAGGACAAAGGAGATAGAGATTAAAGATAAAAAACAAAAACACAAAAAACAAAAACCAAGGAAAAGAATGTAGAGAGGAATTTCGTTTCAATTTCCACTATTGACTTAGTCTCTGATGTTTGGGGAACTTCTCTAAAAACAAAGGTTCAACACATCATTTAACCTTATTTTCAAGATCTATCCCTATCTGACTCCAAATTGTTTTTTAAGCCACACCTCTCACTAAGTCTGTGTGTTATAACTCAGGCCACTGGCTGGTGACCCTGGGACCAGTAGAGATAGGACCCAACTTGAAGTGGGCCAATCCTCACTTCCTAGTAAAGGAGGAAAGCATGGAGAAGTGCTTTGGAAAAATATTTACAGCTCCAAAGATGGCAGCTAGTCAGATCAGGCATCCATCTTCCCTTTCTTAGATTTAGTCTGGCTTGAAAGTGGGGCAAGCAGAGTGAAGACATTTTTTATTTACCCAAGTAAGAGGACCTTAGAATAATTTTCAGGAGAAAATCCAAGAATATATCATTTCAATTATGTTCTGCCTTTCATTGAATTGCAGAAAGTAACTTTTTTGTTCTATAAGGTTTCTCTTTCTTGGTACACTGGAGACTCACATCTAGTGGCCTGAATAGAGAAGGGTTGAAGATGTAAAGGAAATGTGTATGGAGGGGACATACATCGATCACAACTGAACAAATTTACCCCACTCTTACCAGTAACTGAAAATTGTGATGATTTAGTCACTGGAATGCAATTCCCTTTCATTAACTAGAAAGAGTTTGATAAGCAAAAGAAAAAAAACAACATGATTTGGCCTCTGGCCAGATTTTTCATGTCTCTGTCTTTTATCACTAGGCTACAAACACATGAGATTTCAACATACTGACCTTGTTCCCATCTTAGGGTCTTACACCTTGCTTACCCACTTCCTTGGAATGCCCAGATCTTAACCTAGCTGGCTCCTTCTCAATGTTTAGTCTCTGCTCTATTGTCCCTTCCCTAAAGGCTTTTCCTTACTCTCTGAAAATAGCACTTGAAGTACCCCAAAACACACCCAGTTGCTTTCTTTCTATTTTCTACCTAGCACTTGTCATTATGTGACATCATCCATATCTATCTATCTATCTATCTATCTATCTATCTATCTATCTATCATCTGTCATCTATCTAATCTAACAATTATCTTTTCTTATATTTATAAAATATCCCCACTAGAATCTAAATTTTATAAAAGTAAAAATGTTTTCTGTCAGTTCTCTGCTCTGTCTTTACCATTTAAAACAACGTATCCCACATGTAGTAGGTGGTCACAAATGAAAAATAATGTTTAAAAAGATTTTAGAAAGAATGTTCATCTATTGTTCTTCATTTTCAATATATGTGTTAATAACGAATTATTCTTATTTATTCCTCAAAATTAGACCAGTGAGACCTCTAGCTAAGATTTTTTTTCACTGTCTAATAAAATTCTGTCTAGAACATAATAAATTTATAATTTAAAAAAATTACAATCATTCAGGCTTCATCACTAAATGTGATCAACCTCTCAAATTCGTTTGAGTTAAGATTTTAGTAACGTAATGATGTATGAGTCATCAAATATCTCAAAATCCTTTTTCTTTTGTTAAATAAAATCTAAAGGAAATGACTAATTAGTCAATTTGAATGATTTCCAAATAACACCACCAGCCTCTGTTTGTCTATACTACCAAGGTGAATTATTCATTAGCATTTATGAGAAGTGCCTGAAGAACACTAGAAGTGGGAGTAAAACAACCTGGAATGGTTTTTAAATGACCTTCCAAGCAACTTGGATTAACACTGGCATTATTCTCCCTGTACAAATTGAGTTAAAATTTTCCATGTGTCAGGTCTCAGAAGAAGGCAATGAAGGAGTGGCTGTCTCAGAGAGGAAATGACCTTCTGCACTTAACACAATTAGATTCTGCATCTTTCTCTGTGTGTAGTGTCTGTGTGTGTCTCTGCCTCTGTGAGAGGGAGGGAAATGGAGGAAGAAGAAAAAAGCAGAGGGGAAAAGGAAATCAGAGAGAGAAAGAGATGAGAAGGAGGGGGAAGAAAGACAGGACTGAGAGAAAGAAATAGGAAGAAAAGAAAGGGGAGATGGGGCGTGAAGAAAAAAAAAGAAATATAAAAAAATAAAGTCTAGAAAGTGGAAGAGAGGTGAATGGACTGGGAGGGTGAGAGGTGGGGAGTGGAGGAAGAGAAAGAGGAAGAGAGAAAAGGGAGGGAGAAAACTTGTGATAGAAATGGCAAATTCAGAGGCAGGCTTCCCCTGAGTTGGCACGCAGGGTTGCCAGGCTCCCAGGAGCTCTTCCAGGTGAGTAGGGTCACGTGACTTAGTACTGATTAAAAGTATAAATTACAACTCAAAAAGAAAAAAAAAAGTAATTTTCATGTTTTTTTTATCTTCTGTGAGGTCATACTCCCTGGTTGTAGCTGAGCCTGCTGCTAGGTACACCCCTCTTGTTTAATAAAATTGTATTAACTTTATTCCTGCCCTTGATTTGTGGCTTTCTCACGTTGTGAGGAATAAATAATAAATGATTGTAAAGCACTTGTACATATGAAATGCCACATAAATGCTTAATAATAATCAGCTTAGGCCAGGAAACCAGGGGGGTTGAATAGAAATCATTGCACACGGCCATTTCTGTTTATGTGGCTAAAATCATCCAGTGTGCTGTCTCCACTTCAAATCATCCTGCAGATTTAATTTTCACCCATTCAAGAATCTAATTCTCTGCAAACTAACCAATCTTTGTTCCTCCATCCCTACAGGAATGTCATTTATAAGTGTAGAATATGACTGCAGCAACCCGTCTTTGCCTTTTCATTTCAGCTCAGTTTTTGCAGCACTTCTTCCCTTCTTGTAATCCTTTCCAAACCCAAATGTTCACTATTTTGAGCCATCATTTCTTACTCCTTGGACATACTTGTTCTACTCTGGTTACCTTTGGGAAAATATGTTTCCAACACTTGGATTTCACTGCATTTGCATTTTGGAAATCCAAAATAACTAAGGTGGTAGTTCCTCGATGCTCTTCATTCATGCATTCATCTAATCACTTATTCACTCTACACTTACTGATGGAGTGCTGTGCCATGTATTGGGGATACGGTGGAAGCCAAGGCAGAGAGTTTGCATTCTGTAAGGAAGGCAGGCAGGGCAATTCTAGCATAGTGTGGAAAATGCTATGATCAGAGTAAATACGAGGAGCTAAGGAAGTCAGAGTATGAGCATCATGAAGTAGGAAATTCTGCTACGGTCAGAACTGATTTTTCTCCTTTTATTTTCAAATGTCTTTAAAAGCCTTTCTATGTACTATTTAACATAGCTGAAACTCTTTTGGATTGACCAGGTTATGAAGAAAAGGGAGCTATTCAGACGCAGAGAAATAGCCCAGACTTGCCTCTCCACTTCATTTGTCTGCTTCAGTTTCTGATGGATGGTGATACCCAACCATTATGAGTTGGTGGGAGTTGGTCCTTTACCGATATGACCTTCTATTTTATTTCCCAAAGTATATAATTTCAAAAAAGATAGTGTCTAAGCTTGTATTAATATATTTGATGACAAAAAAGTACATGTTTACTGCAGAAAACAAAATGAAAATAAATATAAGCAAAAAGAAATTAAGTGATATCATATCACTCATCAGGGACCATTTTTATCACTCAGTGTATATTCTATCAGATTTTTTCTATGCTTATATTATATAAAAATATAATTTAGGTACATATCCCTCATTTCCATAGTATTACATTTGTCATCAATGTGGAGTATACTACTCTGTATACATACATACATATTGGTTTATTGCCTTTTTTTACACAAAGTATCAAAAACGTAGTTTCATATAAAAATACATTTAATTGTAATTTCCAATGACTTCTTCATATTCTATTACACATATGAATTATTTCACAATTTTAGATATATGCATTTCTGAAACAAAATTGGAATTAGTGTAAAGAGGTATGTCTTCATTAAAATTTTTGTTACATTACCAAAATACACTTCGGAGAGACTGAATGGGTTTACATTCTCATCTCTCATATATCAGAGCCCTGCCCACACCCCTCATCCCTCTAAATTCCCCTTAGCCAAAATAAAGTACTCTCAAGAAAGAAATGTTTAATGCTCAACAATTTTAATTTTTTCTCTACTTTTCCAATTTTCCCTTGTGGCAAGAGAATTAGTGGGCCTTGGGTTTTCAAACAGGTGGAGAAGGCTGTAGGGTGTATAATTGCTTTTGGTGAAACCATCAACGTCCACATTTAGTTTTTCCTGCTCCACTTCCTCCAATTCAATTAGGATGTTCTTACCAGGGGGAGAGTTTTCAAAGCATCAGATAAAGTGTTACCTCATGATTAATAATTCATGACAAGAAATGGAGATTGAGAAAAGTAATAATGCCCTCCAAACTGTTTTTCTCCATCAGTCCCTTGTTCTCATTCACATAAAATGTTGTGTCTCAATCGTTAAAGCAAACATACAAAGTTTCACTGCCCCATAAACCAAAGATCCAAAGCAAGAATCATAAGCTTTTGAAGTCCTAATCTTGTGAAAGCTGTAGACTCTCTGCTAATAGAAAAAATGAACATTGTAGCATGCACAGATATTATGCTTCAAATTCCCATGGATCAGGCACTCAACTAAAGACTCCCTAGGTAAAAATCTCTGGTCAAACAAACAAACAGACAGGAAAAAAATAAAAAGAAAGAAAGAAAGAAAGAAAGAAAGAACTATAGATCATAAGTAGAATGGACAAGAAATTTCATGTGCTTCGCTTCTTTTTCCTATGCTCAAATTTTCAATGAAACAAAGGAATTTCCTCAAACATGATTTATTTAGTTATTTAGATATTTTGCAAGGGGAACAGTGAGGTAACTGAAAATTAAACGAGTAGATTTTGACAAATGAATGTATAACAGGACAACTCAAACAGGGGCGAGGTGGGGTATGGTTGATGTTGAGAACTGTATGAAAGGTTACTACAGAGGCTGCAGGTTTTTTCCTTGCCAAATGCTATCAGTCATAAAATGTCCAAGGTGGTAGGTCACACCCACTGTTTCATGCTCTGCTACTTGGCATTCCTTTAAGTTCTTCCTCAATTGTCATATCTCCACAGGCCATAACAAGGGACAACAGTCAGCAGCAATTCAATTTCAACCTCCATCTGCTGGCAATAAGAACATAAGGGAAAAATTAATGTATACTCACACACTTGTCATTATAATAGCCCAAATTTGTTTTTATTGTATGACTGTCTTCCAAGGAAATCAAAAAACAATTTATATTCAAATTCCCAGATAGCAACTCACCTAGTAGATGGCTAAAATAATCATCTCCGGTTTTTTGAAAGCACAGAGATGCTAAAAATTTGTCAAAGGCTACATAGCACTTCCATTGTGAAGTATGGTTATCAGAAAAGCTCACTGGGAACCATTTTTGTATCCCTTTAAATCTAACATCTAATGTGCAAGCCAGAGAGCAGGTTATATTAAATTATATAAACATACAGAAAAATATTTTTGTTCTAGCAACAAACATAGTTTTTCTTCACTTATTTTCTCCCTTTAATTTATTCTTTTTTCCAAAACTCAAAACCCATAATTTTCCATTTACCATCTCTATGATTTTGGACAAGTTGTTTAATTTCCTTCTACCTCCACATCTTCTTCTGTAAAATGGAAGTAATGATAGAAGTGAACTTTTGTTATTGAGATGAAGTAAAAAAATTCTTAGAAGATTTCTAAATATATACAAGGTGCCCATAAAATTCAGAAACACAAATGTCATAATTTTATATTTCTTACAGATTGAGTGGATACTGCTCAGTGGATAAAGGGGCTGATTATGACAAAGACTAGCAGAGCCCTTTAATAAAAATCATCTTGAAAGAGCTGTCATTTCCTATAGCACATTTGGAATGCTGGTTCAAAATTAGAAGATATAGTCAGTGAGCTGGACACACTCTTTTGTGGACTATCATCTATTTTCAACAAGATGAAGGGAACAGTCATAGCTTTGGTCATAGTCAGTCCAAAGAGGCCAACTTGCCAGACATCCAAGTGCCTCGTAGTACTGTTTAAGAGATTTCCAAAGTATACATTTTTCAAGCATACAAGATATAAGTTTTACAAAGTTAACTGAGGGCGATTCTGATGAACATGATGAAAAGCAATGCATTGAATATATTGGGTAAGATCACTGAACAAAGTATGAATTATAAAATCAATAACTATTATGCATATTTGCCTATATTTCAAGGATTTCACCACCTATAGTAAGAGCTCATCAAGTATTTATTATTATTATTATGTATTATTTAAGGAAAAAAAAAGGAAAAATAATAAAAAAAAGATGTTCCACCATCCACTGTTTTCATTTTTGATATAATCACATTTTGGTACCAGCGAGCAAAGGTAGAGGAATCACTAGCTAGTACTAATAATTCTGCCTTATTAAATTGTGATCCCCAATTAACTTCTTCTTCATTAGCTGACCAATATGCTTCAATTCCTTAAGAAAATATAAGCAGTAAAATAATTCCGTGCATGTTTCTTGGTTTTTCTTCCATAGAATCAAAATTGAAATTTGAAGGATCTACATTTTTTTTCTACTTCTCCCTGTCAGTGACCTTCTCATAAATTTTATTTGTTAAAATATTATACTTAGGAGCCAAAAGTATTTATAAAAATAAAAACAATATCTTAATACACACAATGATAACAACAATTTACTTCTGATCACTTATGTTGTGATCTCTGGAGATTTAATAACAGATTTTTAATGAGCAATTCCATAAAAACAATTATGAGAAAATTATATATGGGAAATTTAGAAAAACCTATCTTTGCTTATGATACTCCCTAGTAAAGAGACAGAGAACTTTCAAAACAAAAGATATACATGTATTATGTAGTTTTAATAATACCTAGCATGCTATTAAATCAAATGGACCTGTCTTACCAGATACCTAAGAATGATCTTAATTCTCTAGCCTAGTGTGTTTGGTGTGATATACTCAGCCAAAAGGGGAAAATTCAAGAAATACCTGTTATTTAAATGCTGAAGTTTTGATCAAAAAAGAAGTGGGAAGACTCTTGGTATTAGATTTCCAGCTTGAAAGGGAAGGCACACAAAAATGAATATAATTTAGGAGAATTAAATAAAGGAATTACTTACAAAATTGTGAATAGGGATTAAGGAAGCTACAAAGAATTGTTAAATATCCCAAAAAATAATAAGTGCTCAACTACTCCCTCTAAATCTGAAGGTGAAAGTGTGTGGAGAGGAGCTAATAATAAGACCACTAATACACAGAAACATTGATGGGGAGAGACATCTAAGTGGGAGGTGGTTGAAGAAAATGAAACAGTGGAATAATCACCCTGACCTCACTTTTCATCATCCCTCTAGTTTCCTAGCAGTGCTCTCCATCTACCAAATTCAACTAAAAATCAGACAAGTAACTCATTGATGTTATGGTTACTGGGGTTGAATCTAGGAATCTAATCTGTTTACAAATTGGGTTCATGATTTGTGTATATTCCGAGGTTTGAGAAACACTAAAATCCAATGCAAAATGAGTCTTGCTCTACTCCAAAGATCAGAAAACTTTTTATGTAAAGGTCCAGATAGTAAATATTTTAGGCTTTCTGTATCAAACAGTCTCTGTTGCAACTACTCAACTCTGCCTTTGCGGTATGCAAGCATCTTAAGAAGTGGGTCTGGCTATACATGGCTCCAGCAGGCTAGATTTGGCCCATAGGCAGTAGTTTGCTGATTCCTGATCTATTCTGTGAAAGCCAAATAATCCATGGAATAATGTGCTCTTTAAAGCCCTGGATTTAAAAAGATAGAATTCTTGAATATCCTCTGATGTTTGAAGGCCTAAACATGTTTTTTTTTTTTAAATAAAACTTAAAAACTTTAAAAATGGACTAATAATTATGCTTATTATTGATTATCAACAGAACTTACAAGCCCCGACAAATTATTTCGTACTCTCAATCACATCAGAAGTGAAATTTAACAAAAGTCTCCAAAAAAAAAAAGTTTCAAACTGGGAAACTCATACCCCAAGAACATAATCTATTGAAGTGTGATATGAAATGTTAGAACTTTTATTTAATTTAATTTTCATTATATTTGTTTTAATTTTATTTTTAAAGACTTTATGGTATACTTAAAGAAACATTACTGTAGTGCATGCAAATATTTATAAATTAAACAAATTATTCATTTTTTTCGGAAAGCAGCATTAGCAAAGTAAAAACTTCCCAAAATCTACCCTTCCATAAAAGCAGTAAGAACACTGATAAACAATTATTGAACCATATTTTTAGGAACTCCTGAAATTATCTAAAAGCTTGATATAATCCAAGGAGAGTTTATTCAAGAAAAATGGTTGAATCTCAGTAATAATATCAAGTTAGTGGCATTTTAACTTGCCTTGTCCCATCGTTTCCTCGTAGCTCTGTAGTAACCTTAAATACTAGCCACTGCGGAATCACAGTAACTGTGAAAAATAGAAGTCTAGCAGCCATAGGAGTGGGCAAAATGGTTTTGGAACTCCCCTAAAAGTCCAACCTTAGAGAATTGCCATTATTTGACCTTTCTTGAAATTCCCTGGAAAGACCTCATTCTCAGAGCTTGTCTTTATTGGAAATGACTTAAAGTTCACTGAATGAGAAAAGCTATGTTCACAGGACATTTGCCAAAAAGAGTCAGAGGCAATTTCCTAACATTATAGCTGCCTAGGGTGGCAATGGCAATCGAAATAGTATATGACCAAAAAATTAAAAGGAAAATAAAGGGAACAGAATTAAAAATAAAAATAAAAGGAAAAGAACTCCACAGGGTGTTTTAAAAAGATCTAACACATTTGTGGGAATCTAGAAAGTCATATGAATGTATGGCACTATGCACATGCCATGAAAAGACCTGAGAAGTCTCTAATCTCTATCCATGGATGATCTTTAGGCTCCATGCAAGCAAGAAATGAAAACCAATACAAAGTTGTAAACTACTGGTACATTGAAAACCTACCTAAACCCACACACTAGGTCCCTCAGCAAAGGGTGAGAGACTTATTTGTTCAAGGCTTTTAAGGAAATATCTGCCCAAGTATTATCTGGCCAAAGGTAAATAAGCAGAGATAAAACTAGAGTGACTGCACATAATAAAAAATATAAATATTACAGATTTATTTTTCCAGGAAAGCCACTAAATAAATAAATATTATCAATGACAACAAAGACTAGGTGGGAAGTAGAGATCTATTCTCAGAATTGTCATCCTATATTATTTAAAATGTCCAAGTTGCAACAAAAATCACAAGACACACGAAATAATAGGAAAGTGTTCAATACACAAGAAAAAAAACAACAAATAGAAACTGTTCCTAAGTTTCCCAGATATTGGATTACAAGACAAAATTTTTAAATCACATATCATACATATATTCAAATAATGGAATAAAATTACATTTTAAAACTAAAGTAAATGGTGACAACAATATCAACAAATAGGTTAAAATTATAAAATAAAACCCAGTAGGAATACTGGAGATAAAAGGGATGATAATTACAATAAAATATTTGCTAGGGGGGAATAACAGCAAATGAGAGTCGAAGAAAAATAAACTAATTTGAATACTGGTCAATTGAATTATCCAGTCTAAAAAAACAGAAGGGGGAAAAAAAACAATCAGAGACTCAGAGACCTGTGTGATACCATCAAGTTTATCAACATATATAATAGGAATCTCAGAAGAAAAGAAAGAAAACAGGGAAGAAATAATATTTGAATAAAAAATGACTGAAAACTTCCTGAATTTCAAATTCAAGAATCTCAAAATATTCTTTGTAGGATAAACTGAAATAGATCTGCATATAGACATATCATAGTGAAACTGTCAAAAGACAAAAGACGAACCTTGACAGCAGCAAGAAGAGAACACAAACAAATAAACTCATTATGTACAAAAAGCCTTCAAAAAGAGTAACAAGTAATTTTTCAGAAGTCAAGAAGGCCAGGAGGCTGTGGAATGATGTATTTAAAATGCTGAAAGAAAAGACTGTAAGCCAAGAACTATATATCTAGCCAAACTATCATTTAAAAACGAAGGCGAAATGATGGTAAAATTAAGATACTACAAGATAAACAAAACTGAGAGAATTGCTAGCAGAACTCCCCTAGAAGAAATATGAAAGGAAACCCTTCAGGCTGGAATAAAAGGCCACTATGCAGTAATTTTAATCCACATGAAGACATAAAAATGACTAGTAGAAGTAATTAAATAGGTAAATATATTTTAAAAAGCACAAATATATTTTTGTTTGTAACAATTTATTTGACCTTATTTTTTAAAAAAACTGCATAAAATAATATTTTAAAAAGAGTTGATGGACTTAAAATGTATAAAGTTGCAAATTGTATGCCAATAATAGCACAAGCAAGAAAGCCATGGGGCTACATTAGAGCAATTTTTTATGTACTATTCAAGCTAGGTTGGTACCAATCTGAACTAAACTGTTATAAAGAATATGTTAATTGTAATCTCTAGAGAAGTCACTAAGAAAATAACTAAAACAACTTAATCATAAAAGAAAAAAGAAAAAGAAAATTATACACTAGAAAATATATAGTTTAAATAAAAGAAAGAAGTAATAAAGAAATAGAGGAACAAAAATACCTAAGATATAGAAAACAAGTAGCAAGCCTAAATCCTTCTTTACCAACCTTAATACATTGCTGGTGGTAATGTAAAATGGTGTAGTCCCTTTGGAAAACAGTCGTCTAGCTCTTCAAAAAGTCAGGCATAGAGTTACTATATGATGCAGCCATCTCACTCTTAGGTATAGATCAAGAGAAATTAAACATGTATCTATACAAAAACTTGTACTGAATGTTCGTAGTGGTAGTATTCATAAGGGCCAAAGTGGAAATAACCCAAATGCCCATTAACTGATAAATGGAAAGACAAAATGTGGCATATCTACACAATGGAATATTATTTGGCACTAAAAAGGCATGAAGTACTGATACACATGCAGCATAAAGGAAGTTTAAAAACATTATATGCTAAGTGAAAGAAGCCAGTCACAAAAGAACACGTGTTTCATTATTCCATTTACGTGATGTGTCCAATATACTTAGGTAAATCCATATACTTAGAAAATAGTTTAGTTGTTGCTAGAGGCTGGAAGGAGGATGAATGACTGCTAATGGGTACAGAGCTTCTTTTTTAGGGGGATAAGATGTTCCACAATTAGTATTGGTATTTTTGTAACTTTGTGAATATACTAAAAGCTGTGAATTGTATACTTTAAAGGAGTAAATTGTATGGTATGTAAATTATATCTAAATAAAACTGTTACAAAAAGTTAGAGTGCAAGCTCATTATATTTGTTTTTTAGTTGATCACAAGTATGATCAAAATAGCTTTAAGTGGGCTGTGGTTCTGAAAGGCTACTATCAGATTTATCAAACTTCTATCAGATTTACATTCTCGATATATCAACTAAAACTCTACACAAATACAAAACCAACAACTCGGGAAAATGTGAACAATATTTGACAGATTATGGAGTAAGCCATACACTTGGGAAAAGGACTCACATGCTTTAAATCTTCTGTTGTATGGATTTTCGTCTGAGAATAAGCTAAAGTTGAATAGAAAACATACACTATCTCTGTCCTGAAGGTCCAGAGGATAGAGTTCAGAAAAGCTGTAGCTGCTGAAGAATAATGGGGAGATATTTTAAAGGAGAAAGATAATATGGTAACTAGGTCCAACACTCTGTGATAAACTTGGCTTAAATTTCAGCCTAACCCTTGAATCATACAAGCATAAGGCAGACCCAAAGCAGCACAGATAAGGAAAAACAAAACTTTTACTGTTATTTGAGCTGCTGCCCAAGAAAGAACATTTTTATTTTTAGTATAACCAATTTAATTTTCTGCTAAAATGAAAATATCAACACTCTTCAGAGGAATAAAAGAGAATCCAGAGTTTCTGCAACATAACAATTCACAATGTCTAGAATGCAATCCAAACTTATTCAACATGAAAAGAAACAGAAGTATTTGACCACTTCTCTGGAAAAAAGACACCAACATTGACCAACCCGAAAAAGATTTAGGCATGAGATTAACAAACGTGGATTGTAAAACAGTTAGTATGCCTCTGCTCACATTTAAAACAGTAATTATAAGTATTGCTGCAATAGATAAAAAGATAGGACATCTCAGCAAAATATATATATATAAGCAATGCAAAAAAAAAAAGGAAATTCTAGTGATCAAAATTTCTGATATAAAAATCTGATATATAAAATGTACCACGTGATTTTAACAGGAGAATGAAGAATACACAGAAGCAATATTTAGTGAACTTAAGATACATTAATAGCAATTATCCAATCTATGTAATAAAGAAGATAAAAATTGAAAAATAAATTGACAAAGCTTTATTAGCTTATGGAATAATATCAAAAGGTCTATTTATACATTAGAGTTTCAGAAAAAAAAGAGTGGAGCAAAACTAGTTGAGGATAAAGAAGATATATACATAGATGTAGATATATATATATATATATATACACACACACACACAAACTATGTATATAGTATATATATATATATTTTAGGGATATACATAAACATATACAATATTACATACACCGCTGATAAAGCAGTGGCAGAATTTGAGAAGATTGGCTCCTATTTTGAAAGAGATTCTATTATGGTAAAATGCTATTAAACAGCATTGTATACTACAGAAAAATTGTTCTTTAAAGGAAGAGTCAATCAATGCAGCAAACTTCAGCGTTGTCTTATTTTAACACATGTCCCATTTGTCTCGAGAATATTCACTGACGGTACTTACAGCTGCAGTGTTTACGCTGAGATAACCTGCGGATTACAGTCCCAATCGCATTCCCAAAGTTTACCACGAAATATCTTGCTTTTATGATTATTTTTGCATCACTCTAGTATATCGATAGTCGCTGGAAATGAATGACATCATTCTATTTATAGCCTTCCGTTTTCAGTAGTGATGTTTCTGTTTACAAAATATAGTAATTCTCAGTCACTGAAAATGTCAAATCCTAGAAAACGTAGCATTCCTAGGTGTGATGTTAAATTAATGCTGGCAGCAAGTTGCACTTTTTTTCTTAAACAGGAAAAAGGTTAAGAAATTGCCCCAACTATCCTAACCACAACAACCACTGTTATGATGAGTCAGCAGCCAACAACATCAAGGCAAGACCTTCCACCAGCAAAAGGGTTACAATTCACTGAAGGCTCAGATGATGGTAGCATATTTTAACAATAAAGTATTTTTAATTAAGGTATATACAGTACGTTTTTAGACATAGTGTTGTTGCACACTTAATAGACTACAGTATAATGTGAACATTACTTTTATATGCACTTGGAAAACAAAAATTCGTGTGACTTTATTGTGATATTTGCTATGCTGGCGATGGTCTAGAACTGAATCTGCAATATCTGAGATATGTCTTTGTAACTATGAAACTAAAAAATGTGTATATTTAACATAATCCCACTAGGAAACAAGAAACCAGTATTTTGGCTGTAGAAGAAATTTTTTTAAACCTCTTTTTTAATAGATCAGAACTAAGAATTAGTTTCTATTCAGAGTCTTTTCCATTTTTCTCACTTAACTCTTTCATCACTTAAACCATTTGAGCCAGATTCAGGTCGTTTCTCCTTCTGTGACAGCATCACAAACTTCCTTTAAGCAAATGTCTATTTTTAAAGATAAAAACACAAGCAAAATGTTCTTCCTAAATTTTCACTAGTTCTCACATTCATGTGCTTCAAAGTCCCAGAAGCAACTAGATAAGGCTTTAGCAACATTTTCTCTTGTTCTTTAAATTGGTTTGCACAACAAAAATTGGTTGTATAAATAAATAAATAGATAGATAGATAGATAGATAGATAGATAGATAGATAATTTTTAAAATTTACAATTGAGTGCATAAATATTATTTCACCAAAGTCAGCAACTTGGCCCTCTATAAACTGAGCTGCCCTCCAGTGTCCCAGGTTCAATGTGCAGTTGGGCAGTCTGCCAGCATCTAGACCTGTTAAGAGCTGTGTCTATTCTTTATATCTTGACCATGTTCAAACACATGGACTAAATAAAAATATTTGTATTAAAAGTTAAGTAAATATAAAATGTCAACATATAATTTATAAAAGAGAAATATACAGTACAGAGTGCAAACTCTTCCCATGATTAGAATTAGACCATCATAGAAAAGGAAATTGCTATAAAAAAAATTTTGTTTTCTATTGTCAACAATGTAAGAGGATACTGCTCTGAGTGTTTTTATATTAGCATTCTCTAGCACCTGGCACAATATAAATTTAAATATCTTTTGACTGGATTAATGAATGAATGAATGAATTTCTCTTATAAAAAAGGTGACTTTAAGATAATGAAAAGAATATAAATAAATTGAATCACTGCTGGAATCTGGAAGTCAGTAATTGATACTGCAAAAAAGTAAAAAATTCAAAAGACAGTCTTGAAAATTCTTTGTAAAATAAAAAAAAGTGAATAGAAATTTAAAATTTGAAAAGAGAAATTAATGGAGCAGAGTTTCCAGATTTATAAAAGATTATAGGGTTAAAATGAAAAGTAGCATTAATGGTAGATTAATGAGAGGAGACATACTTTAAAATTTTTTCTGGTAAGATATTTAATTAATATATTAATCCTCAGTACTTATCACCATTTAACATATGACATATATTTACATATCTTATATATTATATTTTTTCTATTAGAATTTAAGTTCCAGGGTGCTCAAATTTTTTAGTTCTGTTCCACTGTTATATCCCCATTACCAAGAAGAAGAAGAAGAAGAAGAAGAAGAAGAAGAAGAAGAAGAAGAAGAAGAAGAAGAAGAAGAAGAAGAAGAAAGTCTGATAATAAATATGCAATAAATATCCAGTAAATAAGTAAATTAATTTTAAAATAATTTATTTAAAAATACCAGCTAGGATTGAGGGATGAAGGTGGTGGTACATGAACCAGTAAAGAACCGAGTATATTTTGACAAAGCAATTAAAACCAAGTTTATCTCAGTTTCTCCTCTGCAACAAATGTTATTTAAAGAAAAAAAAAAAAAACAGTGTAACTTAAACTTTTTATAACCCTAAAATTTTACTAATAATAAGCTGCCTTTTATGCACAAAGATAACAGAAACAAATCTCAAGTTTTGGTAAAATCTATGTAATTATAGTTCATAAAAATGCTTGAAGGAGTGCTTTGGACAATTTAGAAATTTTATCAAAATTAAGAGGTCAGGAAAGAAAAAAAAAAGCAGCTAACAAAACTTACGGGCAGTTTTGAAATCGACAAAAGTCAGCAAAATTAACAAAATCAACTGTGAATTGACAACCACCATGGAGAAAAAAATTGATGATGAATAGTTTAAATGTGTTGAAATCCACTAAGTGAAATAGTAAATGTAAAACTAGCCTTGAATAAAGAATATACATACATATATCTATACATTGAATATATAGTGTGTATGTTATAGACATATATATAGTTATAAATATAAAGATGATGATGATGATGATAGATAGATAGATAGATAGATAGATAGATAGATAGATGAGAGAGAGAGAGAGAATATTATTGCTTTTGCTTTCAGAATATTCAATGAAGGCTTTAGTAGGTAAGGGTGTGGAAGAAACACTGGGAGCACGGCTAGAGTCTAATACTTCGAGAGTGTTCTAATGATGAGTTACTTGAGTCTACAACAACTTCAGTAAAATAAAAGAATGAACTCTTACATCCCCTACTTTTAAATTTTCTTTTTCCTAAGATTATTCTTATATGCGTGGTAATGTCAACAGAACATGCCTACAAGAAAGCACACTCTATGAATACGCCTGTTTACTGTGTCTCAGCGAGGGCATAAATCCATATCTCAGTGGAGAAGAACATATGGAGCCGAAAAAAAGGAAGAAAATATATTGGTTTAAAAACAACTACTTAAAGCTGGTGACTGGGCCAGAAATATCTTCCACCTTTTCGCTAAAACATTTCAAATTAGTTTCTAATTGATATAAAGTAGAAAACTTAAAAATAGTCCTATTTCTCTAGGAGCTGCTTTCAGCAGAGTTGCTGTGAAAATGATGGTCTAGACAAAAATGGCACAGAACATATTGCATATCCTGGCTACACATTATTAACGTATTTTTAAAATTCAGTGTACATATCCTGTGTGCCTGGTTCCCAAGTCTCCTCTTGTATGTCTCAAAACTACATGAAGCTAAAAATAAATAATTGTTAATCCAAATTTAAGTTCCCCTAAAGAAGACATAAATGTAGCCTAATTAGTCAATGAGTTAATATTTATTAAAAAGTCATAGTGTAGTGAAATTGTGAGCAAGCATTTGATAGCTTATACCAGGACATAGCATCATCTTCTATAGTTACCTAACCTAGAAAAGTCAGTTATATTTAATTTCTTTTTCTTCCTTCCACCATGATCAATTAGACTCTAACATGTCAATTCTACTTACTAATACATTCCAAAACCTCATCTGTTCTCCAGTCCTCCTACCACTTTCCCAATTCAGGGGTTTATTACTTCCTCCCTGGGTTATTAAAATAACCTTCTACCTACATACCCTGTCCCTCAACTCTTACCTTGCCAGTGGACCATCCACATTAGTACCCAAATTATCTAATTATCTCATTTTTGCATTTGAAAGCCTTCAATGACTTTCCAGTACCTCACAATGAAAGCAAATTTTCGCAAAGCCCACTTGTAAAATGAGTATTATTTCTCAATTCCTTCCACCTCTGATATGTTATGAATTTATGTCTCTAGGTGAATGTTGACTAAATGATGAGCAATTCCTAGAAAACATTTTAGTTAAATAAACATATGTCTATGACCATGTGGTATTTTTTCTTAAATTACTCAGCTGATTTTGATATCTGTATCTGTGCCTGATTGTGTGTGTGTATAATATATGAAATGTATATGATTATCAAGTAAACTTGAAAGAATGCTTAACATCACCAAAAGTAGATTAGAAATAGATTGCTCTGAGTAATTGCTTCTGATTTTAAAACTCTTTATGCTTCACTTTAGAAACTTAAAAATAAAAAAAAAAATACTAAAAAAAAACAGTAATGATAGTAAAAATTAGCTCAAATCCAAACATTCATAGACAATTCATTCTGATATTTCAGGTTCTTTCTTTCCATCTCCCTATTTTTGAACACACAAGTAAACTCTTTAAAATTCAAAATTCTATGACATATATAGTTTGTCACCTTAGTAGCATAAGTATTATCTTATACCATTAAATTTTTTTTTTGTAAAGTGTGCTTTTAGTAGACATGTAATTTATTTAGTCATTATCTAATTGTTATTGATCTTAAACATTAATTAATTAATTAATTCTTAACTACACTCTTTATTATTTTCTTAATATAAATTTCTAGAAATGGAATTCTTGCACTGGAAGAAAAGAATAGTTTTAATGGTCTTATTATATAGCAATGCATTTTTCCAGAAAGGATACTAACCATGTAAGAAAATGGTCATTTCACCAACATCCTGCCTGCATTGCGTATTGCCTTTTTAAGAGATTATTTTTTGCCATTGTGAAACTAGGTTTAATTTTCATTACTTAGGAAATTTAAGATTTTTCTTATGGATATCCATCATTTATTTTGCTTCTATTGTAAATTGTCTATTCATGTACTTGGCCTATTTTTCCATAGGGGTATGAAATAACACATATTTTGCCAGCAGGTTTCAACACACATGGGAAAAAGATATATTGATGGAATGTGCCTTTGAACCTGCATTCAAAAGAACTCAGACAGAGGTTAGTGGTGAATAAAGCAATTGCTTTTGCTTAATGACACAGGTGGGGAAAGAGTTTGTAGAACATGTATTTTTTGAAAATAAAATATCTGTGGCTTGCAGTGTAGGTGTATGTATAAATCAGCTTCAAAAGTGCTTTCATTGAAGGAGCTGCTGGAAACATAGTATAAATATATGCCTTTTGTATCACTACATTTCTGTAGAAGGGCATATATAATGGTTCCTTCCAACTTAAATTTAGGAGTTAATAAGAAAAATATTGAAGAAGCTAGAAACTTCAGAGTCATCCTTGGTGTGTCCCCTATCCGCCTGCTAACTAATTCGGATTCCTTTTTTTCTGAGTGTCAACACAGTGGAACCTTCTGGATTCATTCCTTTTGCCACTGTCTTAACTCAAGCCTTGTCACATCTCACCAGGACTGCTGCTGCAGCATCTGAGTGTTTAAAATCTCTCTCTGTTAGTATCTAGTCTTGGAGTTCTATCAGAGTTAAATCAATAGTTATTTTTTTCTATTGAAAAAAAAAAAATGTTGCCAAACTGCCCAGAGTTATAAATTTATTTTTGCGTCCAATCATGCTTGAACAACCTTCTGTCCTCACAAAAAAAGGCTGTTACGAATCTGTGTATGTCATATCCAAATACATAGGATAGCTTGTCACATGATGAGCCCACCTCTTTCCTACATTTGCGTTTGTTTCTTAGAATGCTGTTGCCTTTACTCTTTTCCGGGCTCTAGCTCACATGTCATTTATTGTGTGGAGCTCTCCCCAAACTACCCAGTTAGTCTCTCCATTTTTTTGTTGCTCCTCTACAGTGTTTTGTCAGACCTCTATTATAATGCAGTGTATTTTAATTATTTACTTTTGTACCTATATATACCCCTAGGCTACAAAGTTCTTTCAGATGGAGACTCTATCTTTATATTTTTATTGCCAGAGGTTTGTGACTGGCACCATGTCAGATTTACAGAATCAATGAATGGATTTTCAAATAATCAACAGAATCCAAACTAAATGTGCAAAACACTGTTTAAGCACTTTTTTGTTCAATTTTCAAAACCACTTTTATTATCACCTCAACTTCGTAGATGAGAAAACTGAAGCTTAGAAAGGGTAAGGTAGCTTGGCCAAGGTAGAGCTGGGGTTTGAATCTCCATTAAATTCCAGAATTGAGGAACAAGGTTGGATAGCAAAAGTGCCCTGAATGAAGAAGACTTGGGGCAAACAATGTCCTGCCCATCAGATTAAGTTGAGCCTTAACCACTAGGATATCATGATTTCTACTGGTATGTGTTTTGATAAATGTATGTGGAGAAAATCAGAAAGATTATTTACTAAAGAGGTTCATGTTTTTCTGTGTAAAGTTATTGTTTCTTACAAAATATAATCCAATATTTGAGAGGCATCACCTTTATCATTCAGGTATTACAAAATAAACCTAAAACTAGAAGGATTGAATTGTGTCAACTGTGAGAAATAATGTAATAGTTTCTTTTTATAATAATCTTGCTGAGAGATTGTTAAAAGAACAGACTTGAAAACATCCATCTGCCTGCAACATGACGCAATCCATATCTTTGTATAATAGTTTCACCTTATAATGCTTCTAAGCTTACATAGTCTTTTACTAGTGTTTCCTAATGAGAGAATGGTATAAGAAGAGAATATAAGAGTGGTGCTGAGGGCAAACAAACAAACATTACTTGAGGTACTGGGCTAAGCTATGAATATGTGCTATTTAATTTCTAGAATTATGTTGAGAAATCTCAAGCACATAATTAATGACATAGGTATTGAACTAGCTTACTGCTTTACCATCTCCATGAAAAGTTCTACAGGTGCAGCCTGGGAATACATGTTGAGTTACATAATTTTGGTGCCTATGGTAGACACATATGGTGGAAGGATGACTGTATGATACCAACTAGCCCTACAAGGTCAAGTTTTCAACTGTCTTCATCATCTACTGCCTGGCAGTGAACCAGGCTGAGGAGGTGGAATGGATTACCCATGCCCCTGATCCACTCTGACATACTCTTGTTATTTCGGGCATGGAGACATAGTCCTAGGTAAATGTCACTGATATGTACTCCCCTAAAGCTGAATAAAAACAAAGGCAGAGCTTATTGATTTTTTAAAATTAATTTCTTTCTGCCAGACTTCATTTAGGCCCATTGCCTACTTTCTTTGAGAACACCTGGACAAGCAGAAATTTCCACTGCTGACTTAGAACATGGGAAAACTAAACTATAAAGAGCCAAATTTCTCTTGTCATTCAATACAAGGGGAAAGAGATCTTCAAGAGAAACATGGTGAGAACGCGAATTGCTAAGGGGAGTAAGTAATACACCCAAGAAAATTCCTCAGAGGTATGAGAACTGCGACCATATTCTTAGTTATCCCTTCTGAAGTTAGAGATTCTTATTGTTGGAAGATTATTTGTTTTGTTGGCAAATTTCCAGATCCACTTATACACTGTAATTGGCCATTTTATTAAATATGTTTTTCATGGCACTTTCATAAAGTTTTTGCCTGGATTCCCAAATATGAGAGGTAGAATCCCATCATTTAGAAGTTGCTTATCAAAAGGAGAGTATAATTTAAGATTAAACCCCAAAGGGGTGTGTCTTGACATGCTGTTTTACCATTGAAAGACTTCATAGGAATAAAATACATAAGATTTTATGAAAATATTTAGTCAAGGGTGTTTTAACTTAGAAACAAACAAAATGTTTTGCAGATCCTGAATGTTCTAGTTGCCAAGTATATCTCAACATGAAAGGCTAGTGTGAAGGGTCACTTTAGAAAGAAAATAGTTGCAATTGAGGATCCACTGTCACATTTTTCCTTCCTCAATAAGCATTGTGAAATTAACCTTTTGAGCCCTCTCTCTTTCTGATGCTGAAAGGAACACTTCCTTATTAGAAGCATTGAAAATGAAATAAACAGGTACAGATCATGTCACTTTTGAATATGGGAAGATGTGATTTAGGTCTGCTCATGTACAGATGACCCTGGAGATACTACAATTCTTCTAACTCCTGGGTCATAACCCTGAGAGTGGAAAATAAACTGAATTATATGCAACTTGATAGACTGAGTCTGATGACTTATGCTATGTCATGCATATTACACAATTGAGTACATAACTTTATTCAAGTCAGGGCATTTATTTTACCAAAGTATTAGATCTCTTGCTCTCATACATACATGTGCACACACGCACACACACATATACATCATTTTTAATAACTAAGATACAAAATTCAAGACTGTTTCACGATACCCTAAAGATAACCCAGGTCTTTTGCCATGCAGACATCCCTATTGCTATACAAACGTATGGTAGACCGGAATTGTTCTGTGCTGAGGAATAGATAAATGACATGGATTGAAATTATGGTAAATTTAAATTGATGGCATAATTAGTATTATCTCTTTTTGTATTCATTGTAAGAAAAATTATCCAGGAGGAACTCATTTTGCATTAATGTTGATATAAAGTGTAATTCTCCAAGATTTTCATTGTAATTTGGCATTAATTAATGCATCATTATTTTAAAGTGTTAATTAAATTGTTACAAAAAGGGATATCTGCAGTGGCTCAGGAAGAAAATCACATGAGCAATTAGTTTTGTATAGGTCTGTGGCTTGGAATCCAAGATCACATGCATGGAAGCAGCCAAAGGCCAAGATAGACGGCTGACAAGTAGAACTCTGCTCCCCCTGCTCAGCACATTGTTGACAGTACATGGCCACTTTTCTTATTTTTTTTTTCATCATGTTCCTGTGAAGAATGAGCAGTCCTTAGAACACTGGATATTTGTTCTATGCTTAGGAAATAAGGCATAAGCAGAACTATAGTTCTTAACTTGATTTTTCAGTGAGTTTGGCAGAAGTTACTGACCATTCCCATGTCAGTAAAAATAATAACAATTTTTTTTTTGCAATATTGTCTACAGATTGCAAAAATAGGTTGATGTTGAAAGCCAGGTTAATATTTCTACTAGTAATAAATTTCATACAAAACTATGACAAATCAAAGGGGAGATAATCTGTGGTAATTCTTTACGCAGTGGACCATCATTGTTAAGGCATCTGGAAGTCATTGAATGCTATCACGGCTTAAGATATATAATTCCAAGGAAATTCCATTATGATTTCATATATCAAAGAATCATGGCAATCAGAGAGCAATGCAGGTTGGTGATTCAATGTAACTTGGTATTTGGAGGGAATACATAAAGTAGGTCCCAAACACTTTGCCATGATGGTCTCACAAAACACAGAAATTTGGAGAATCCCTTATTCTGTCAGCAACATTATCCTATATTTAACCCTGTGGGACTCTACTGAATGAACATTCTTTGTCAATAGTTGTAAACAAAGTTCCCCATAGGAAGAGTATAAAAGAATACTATAGCATCATACCATGTAAAATTATGTGCCCTTTAAATTGGTTATGTATTTCTTTTCTGGATACCAAATTGGTATCAGGTTACAATTGTTCCTTTAGCAGCCACAATGAGAGTCTCTAATTTCTTAGGTTCTGTAAACTTTTTCTTATAGTCATTTCACGAACATATAAGGCAAAGCCCAAATTCCTACAGTCAGGTTGAAGTCAAATCTTTCCTTTTTGCATCAAATGATAAATTGGACAGAAAAGATCAGAATCATTCCATACTGTTTTGACAGTTCTTACGTGAAAGATCATTCACTCCCTCCTCAAGATGCAAACTCACTGTAGATGAAGGTCTTTCTTGAGTCTTTTGTCCAGCTTGTGGCCTGGTGCCAGGATTACTTAATAAAGAATTAATTAATTGGTTGCTTCATGTAGTTAATGGGTAATTGGTTTCCTAAAAAGAGGTGACTACGAAACTTCTATAATTTCAATAGATTCTACTGAGAGTGATCGGTTTTACATAAGACCAGTATTCCTGAACCCACGTTCTCACATATTTCCATTGCCTCTACTACTAATCTCTAGAAAAGGCTATAAAATGAAGTAACCTAAAATCGAATCCAATGGCAACTAAAGAGGAAGATTTGATTAGTGGGGAAAAAAAATTATTTCCCGGGAGGGAAATAAATGTTTTTGAAAAAAATAAAATAATAATAGTGGGGGGGGGGGAGAAGAAGTAGAACCAGACTGCCACCGAAGTACCCCAAAACCTATTCATACCCTGGGGAAGTGTTGTGTGATCCTAAGGTTGGAGAATCACTCTGTCTGTGAGATTAAATTATTTTAAGGTGACCCCCTCATCTCTCAGTGAGAATTTCTCCAAGTCTCCCCAGAGATTTTTGAAATTACAGAGTCAGTATTGACACTTCTAGTTACCACTGGTTCTACATTCCTGCTTCAACCAAATTATTTCAGTTCATCAATAATCACTCTGTGCTTTTAGGAAACAGATTACTACAGTTTAGATGCTTCTTTTCCAAAAATATCGACTTGGGGACAGGCAAGAGGCTTACATTACAAGACAATAGAAATTCTCACCTGAATATGACACATGCCTGTGCTCGAAGGCCACTTCCCAGACTCAGTAGCACACCAAATTCCTCCGTTATCACATTCTCCTCCTTATTGTTCACACCTATTTCTCAACTTAGATCCCAAACTCTTTTCCTCTCTTTTCTACGATAAAATTTAGCCCCAAGTTACTGCTAACTTCGTTTGCAGAACAGTTTAGCTACCTCTTTGTTTTATTGTCTACTTTCGTATCATGCCCCGAGGCTCTCATTACCAAAGTGGGTCTGTCAGGTTAATTTTGACAAAGGACTTTTTAAGTCTCTATTAGGAAACAGAAGTTGCATTCAATGCTGGTTTTAAATAACTTTTTTTGTTTTGTTTTGTTGAGTTTGTCATCTTAAAAAGAAAATAGTTACCTTGGGTTCTTTAAAAGGTTTTGGTTTCTTTGTTATTCTTCAGCCCCTCACATCACATGCCAATTCCTTCCAGGCAGGTAACATGTGTGGAGTTTCCTTTGTAGGTGTTTGTAAATGCCAGATAGACTCTTTTGGCTATGTTAGGCACCGGCAAACGCTGCTAAGGAGCAAGACCTGACTAATTCAGAGATAAGAAGGAAAGCGTTTCCAGTCCCAAGGTTTAGATGTGGGAAAGGAAGTGTGCAGAGAAGCTTACCACCTTTCCAGTAATAAAGAAACCTCAGAAAGAACACAAAAACTACCTTTAATTTTGGAGCATAAGGAGCTTTACATTTCTTGCCCTAAATTTAGTGCTGTAGCATTCAGTTAAAACCACCTTGTGTCCTATAATATACTTCCTGGTCTGCCCTGAGGTCTTCGGGAAGCATTTTATCTTTCATATAATTGCCAGGGTGAATCCCTAGTTATAACATACTCCACAGCATATAAAATAATTGTTGCAGCTGAACCCATCACATAAATATTAGTGATTGAAGAGATTGGTTGGGATAAATCAATGTGCGTGACATATTTAATAAACTTTGTATAAACATTGTTTGCAACAGCTATAAATAAAATTGTCTTTAGGAACTTTACATATTGCACATCCCTGTATTCATGGAGAGGCGCAGGCATGATTTCTAGCTATGCTAAGTGACAAGCAATGCCTTTTCAAACCTGTCCAGATCAGGCCAGGCAAGCAGAGTCAGGGGTCGTGTCCACACCAGGTTCATGTGTGCCGAGGTTTGGTACATCATCCAAGCTCTCCACATCACTCACTTGCCAGTGGGAACGGCATTCATTCGGAGGAGAACTTCATGCCAACGTGCTGCTGCTTTTTTTTCCCCCCAAAGAAAAAGCCACACCATAAATAAAGCATCATGGAGATGGCATTTTACATTCACACAGATTTTGGCATAAATAAATAAAAAGAATTTTGTTCAAATTCTGTCATCCTTACATGCCATTTTAAAATTATCTTTCCCTACTGGTTCAGCATATTCAACTACACTGTGAGAGTCATACTGGCTCCCTCCAGTGGCTGACTTGATTCAGATGAAACCACAGGGGTGTCTCTTAGGGCTGTACAACCTAATGGTTCAGTGTGGAATCACTTACTTCTGAGATAACGAGTTCAAACCCATTTGGGAATTCTGACTCACTCTTCCTGGAAGGGTTTGAGGTAGGTATTGATTTTAATTAACCTACCTCATAGTCTCTCATCCACATTGGTCTATTTAACTATTCCCATTTTATGGATGAAAAACAAGTTACTGAAAAGCAGTAGAGGGATTGGGAATGCTGGGCGTGCATGGAGATGGCTCACATCTGAGCACAGGACCAGAGAGCTCACATAAGAGCTTTCTCCAGACTTAGAATAGACTCTTTTACATTCTCTGCCTTATTACTGTTAGACTCCGAAGAACGAAAAGTTTTGGAAATATTTAGGTTCCATTTTTAAAGAGGTCAGACATAATACAGTATGTCTTCAGCTTTAAGCTTAATGAAATGTCACGTACACATTTGGAAATTTAAGTATGAACTATGGGTCTTACATTGTTTGAAATTTACAACTTTCACATTTATTTTTATTAGTAATATTTTAGTCGCTCAATATATTCCCTTGGCATTAATGGAAAAAACATGGTGTCTTCCAGCAGTCAAAATAATCTCTCTAAATTCCCACTGAGTTTAAGCAAAGGCCATGCAATTTAATGGTTAAAGTTACAGCTATATATTTCTAGTGTGCTGTGTTCAAATTCCATTAAATTGGGCCCTAATTAAAATTTATCTGAACTATTTTTTTATTATGTAATTATTTTAATTCTTAATGACTCACATTAACCTCCTTTTACTCAGGGAATAAAAAGGGGAAATTTTTTTTTTTAAAGCAAAGCAGGATAAAGAGCATATAAATTAGAGGATGATGTGATGTCTTTTTAAATCGCAGCCCTGAGAACTGGGTGTGCAACACAGATGATCAAGAGAAGACTTAATTAGGGCTCAACTGTTCAGTTCATAGTTCTCGGGTCTTTATAAAAGCAAAGAGAAAAGCTAAATCAAGTGTAATTTGCCATTATTTTCCCAGATAGCTCTTCCTGAAATGCTATTTTTCACATGCCGTTTCATTTTTTTTTTTTTTTCATCTCGAGAGCATGGATGGCATCAAACCTTGTATATACAGCGTGCCACTTGCCTGCTGTCAGAGAAGGAAGTGACAACACTTGTCACTACCAATCTCTTCAAGTCTGGTCTCATCTGAGCAATACATACAGCCTGATTTCCAGGTATTTGTTGAAATTTCGAGTTATGTAACATGTCTTTGCAATGCTCAGAATTGAAAAAGAAGTACCAAAGGAGAAATAAATTCTTAAGTTTCTTAGAACTCTGAGTGTAGATAATACTGATTTTAGCTGAATTCCACAATATTGAAGAGATAACTTTGGGGACAGAGAGAGGAGGTATTATGAAGCTAAAGAGAAAAAAATTATGGATTCAGGGTGGTCAAGTAGCAATGATGAGACATTTTTACGAACTTTCAAAAAATCAAAGCAATATGAGTACATAGTTGAAGAATTTAACAACTCCAGAAAGCACAGTATTATTTAAAAAGAAGAGAAAGATTAGTCTCTCTGCTTGATCCCAGCTCACATACATCCAAGGGCAATGACCTTTTTTAATGCTTTTAACTGTGTCTACTGCTATGCAGTAATATTGTGATTTATCAATTTTAAACATTATTCATATTATTCATTGATCTCTTACAACAGTGGATGAAGATTTTAGCTCACTCCCTTTCTCTCTCTCTCTCTCTCTCTCTCTCTCTCTGTTTCTACCTTTCCTGATCCTTGCAATAAAATTTTATCAATTTTATCAATAAATCCATATCTATAATTTTTATTGTTGTCACTATGTACATATTAAGCAAAGTAGTTGCCTCTGCTTATACTTACTTTGTTGTACATGTTCTCATTCACTAAGATTAATAATTGCATCATTTTTTCTTTTCTTGACTTCTTTTCATCTCTTTCTAATTCTTGACTCACCCTCCAAAGTGTACTTCTTAATACAATTCCCCGCCCAGTCATATCTAACAAGTAATATATCTGCTTTCTCATCAAACCTCCCGGAGTTCTATACTTTCTAGTTTCAACCTGGTCTGGCAACTTCTAGACCTGCTAATTAGTAATTGCCTCTTGCATTTCCTTTTGAGTTGTCCTAAGGATTACCTTATCCTTTCTCCAAAGTTAAATCGATTTTTTATGATAATGTTTTGTTGAAGCACATCTTCCAGTAGCTTCCAGAAAAAGGGTGAATTTAGAAATCTTTCTTCCCTCAGAACGTTAAAGCTGTTACTCTACTCTTCTATCTTGCATTATTACAGTTTAGAAGTGTTCAGTGCCATCTCCTGATTGTTAATATTCCCAAATTTCATTACAGACCACTTTGGTGTAGTCTTTCATTAAATCAGCTTGCTAGACACACAGAGGGCCATTTCGCTTTAAAATTATGTTTTTCATTTTTTTTGAAATTTTCTTGTATTCTTTTAAAAAATAATTTCCTTGCAATTATTTTCTCTTTTTTTTTTCTAGAAAGTCTATTAATAATATATTAGAACTCATTTTAGGTTCATGAAATGTTCTAAAACATTTCATCAGTTTATCTCTTTTTATTTTTGTTCATTCTGGAATATTTTTGACTGTATCTCCTAACACTTTTATTAAAATTTTGGCTGCTACATATTAATTTTAAAATCACTATTTTTCTCAGATCGTTTCATTTTTACAGCATTCTGTTGTTGATTCACCAATGAAATATTTTCTCTACTCTCCAAAGGTATTCATTCTTTCCATTGTTCAGGTCTGCTATTAGTTCTTTGTTTATTTGTTTCTGTTTATTAAAGGATCTGATAATTCTTAGCTCTCTGTTCATAGTTAGGCAATAAAGAATTGATGGAAAGCATATGTTAGTGCAACTGTGAACTAATCAGTGCCTCTGTGACACAAAAAGTTGACCTGTTGACTTCTTCACTGGGCTATCCAATTATTGATATATGTAGGTTTGTAGTGGTTTAATTTCACTAGGGAAGGATGCTCCAGTTCCCCCTGTGCTGCTAACATTTTGGAGTTGAACATACCAGTAGAGAAAATCTGAGAAAGTTCGCAATATTCAGGATGAGACTTTCCCTTAAACCCCAAATTTATAGTTCGTACAACGTCCCAGTTTACTTCTGTGTCCAATATCCTGAATCTTCTCAAGGAGTATTTTTGGTCTAGGCAGTTTTAATTTGGTGGGGAGAGGAAGTACTGTTATATTATAGTTGTTGTTCTAGGTCAGGTATAGCCACTTGCGGTAGAACTAGTGTAAAAGAAGTTATCATCCATTTATTCTTTAACAAGTAGTGAGTGCCAGATCACTTTTCAGGACCTTTTCACTTTAAAATTATTTTTAAAAATATTTTGAAATGTTCTTGGATTATTTTGAAACGTCTTCCTTGCCAGCTACAGATTTATCTATTTACTCTCTCCTTCTTTTCCAACCAACTGGAGTAGTCATGTGATACTGAATGTGTGAGGTCTTTTAAAAATTGTTTTTAGATTTTAAGGGAATATAGTATTGTTAAAAGCATGGTATTTGGTACCAGAAAGACCTGTGCTTGACTTGTATTATCTACCTGAATAATGTTAGAAAACCTTTCTAGGATCTAAAATTCTCATTATTAAAGTAAGATAACTTCCCTGGAACTCTTTTCCTCAGCTGTGACGTGGGAATATAATATCTTTCCTAGGTGTCAAAATTGCATGAGTTATTGCACATAAATTGCCTAGCATGTAAACTTGCCTTGATTCCATTTCTCCTTGGAATCTTAATGTCAGTATACCAGTAAGAATTAATATATATTATATATTGTATATTATACATACACACACACACACACATCACATATATCCTAACAAAATTGAGACTTAAGCAAGATGTAGGTGGTCAGTCTTCCTAGGAACTTAGATTCTTTCTAGCTTTCTATTCCAACACATAAAAATTGAGGTGATGACAATATTGTCATCATTTGAAAATTAGAAAAATGTGTTTAGCACAGTATTTGTATACAAAAAAATATATAATAAAAAAGATAGAACATTCAATCAGTCAGGTTAGTTATAACCAATTAAAAATATGTAAATATAGGATGTTTATCATGAGGAATAGAGAGTGTGCCCACCAAAAATCTGGTGATAAATTCTGACTCACCTACAATCGGTTAGGGTGAAAACAAGCAACTGAGCAATTAAAATTGTACCTCTAGTAAGAAATCTCCTGCTATTTCATTTTAGGACATGCAACACCACTCTCTTAGGCTTATTTCCCCCTTCATGGCACATAATCTCAATCTATCAACTGAATAGAGATAGTTATTGTCATCGTCGTTGTCGTCATCACTCCACATACATTACACAAGGTCATCTCTTCAGACAATTTCATTCATCTTCTCTACATTAACATCAGTTAACATTGGCTTTTGTCCCATTTAAAAACACTTAGTTTCTGTTTAAATTGGTAATAAGCTCAGTAAATTCTAGATATAACTTTGATAAGTATCCATTGTTCTTTTAAAGGTATCTTCCCTCTAGGGCCTGGCAGAAATGTTGAATTCCTCCTAAGATAAAATTATGATAACTTGATGAATAAAAATATTTTACCTTTCCCACAAAATCTTCTTTAATAATTATCTTGAATGCTCTATTTTTTATCTTCTAAGCAGTAAGCAAAAGAATTTGCTAAAAATATTTCAGACTACTTTTTAATTAGTGTTTATTGTTCTAGAAGTTTTTATTTCCTCAAATTTTTTAGAACCTGTGAAAGCCAAATAATTCATTAATCTGCACCAATTCTACATTATACTCTATGTAAATGGCAAAGAAAAAAACCCCGAGATTTTCCATTTAGCTCATGAATTCTGTTGATTAATGAACTAATATGTCTTCTGATTCCTCATTGTGTCAGAGATAGTTTGTTCCTTCCAATCTCAGCCAAAGAGAGCAGATCCAAACAACCTGTGAAATCCAAGTAGATTTCTACCACAGAGCAGTCTATTTCCTGCTGGGGTCTATAATGTCTTCCCCCAAATAATGGAGAGATAGTGAAAAGTGTTACATACAGAAGATGGTGGCCAGTTTAAACTGGGTATCTTCTGAAATTATACCCAAATAAATATGGGCTAAGTCCATTTTGTTATACTAACATTTTCTTTGTGCACTAGTGGTCATGAAAATTTTTTGTTGTCAAATCTAGATGACTTCACCTCCATGAAATTGTGATTTCTAAAACACAAAATCTAAGAAAGATGTACATTGGGCAGCACCAGCAAGGTCAGCTAATTCATCAAGAGCCAAGCATAAAAGTTCCCATGTTTCACTTTGCCAGTAAGCTTGTCTGTTTCATCTAGTGCCAACAACTCAATCCACTGAATAGATGATATATTTATAAAGGAATCTTTTCAAATTCATAGAGTACTTCAGTTCTCATCTTCCCAATGTATCATTTGCTACAAGGATTCATTCTATCATTTTAGAGTCAGCAAATGGATTATTATACCATCAGTTTTCTGGAGGTGCTAAGGCAAAAAATGCATTCTCCTCCTGAGCATCTTAACAGGACAATGTTAATTTTTTTGGAACGAATACTGTGTATCTTGAGGTTTCTAGAAGTTCTCTTACACAGAAAATTGAATACAACATTTTTCATTGAGGTTTTAACTTTCTATTATTTGTCAACAGTTACTAAATAGAATAGACAATAGATTTATAATTAGGCAGAAGAAAAATAACTAAATTTAAATGATTACATCTGAGAAATTCAATTCTGTATTCACAAAATTTTTGACTGGGAAACCCACAACACGATATACTCCTTTTGATTTATTACTTAATTAGATTCTATGAGACTACAACAGTCACATTCCATATTGGAAGTTTGTTTTCCATAGGTTTCTAAACTTGCTGGTGACATATTTCTGGATGCCTATCAAACTTTACCAAACTTATCAAGTTCATTTTTCTCTCCTCTGAGCCAGATTGAGAGAATCATCACAATATTTGCTAAAGATCTTCACAGAATCTTCATGGTCAAGAGGAAGAGAAGAATTTGCCATTTTACCCTTTGCACAAGGAGAGAAACACTAAACAGTAGTCACAAAGGAGCTTGATGCCATACCCAAGGGTGATGTATAAGTAAAACAATCTTCTCATTTGCACACTGATGTGCTTTGTTCTCTTCTGATGTGCAGACCTTACCCAGAAGATGAAGAGCATCTGTTACACAAGCCAATAATAAATTGAAGAAGAGAGATTGAGTTTATACTGAGTGGGAACCATGGAGATTGACAGTGTGATGATATCTGTGAGTGAGAGGTGTTGAAGGCTGAAGCGGTTATGAAAGAAACTAATATGTTTAAATTGTTTTACATATTGTTCAGTGCAAGGCTGTTTATACGTGTTAAGAGAGTAATAATATCACTTCTCTTAAAGATCTTTTCATATGAGAATGGACTAGATGATCTCTACAGATTTTTCCTTGCCCTATGAGTTTAAGTTCTGTGTGCTCTGTAAGGGTTTGCTGCTCTAAGGCCTTATATGTGGAAACAGCAGAATTGTGTGATGAGTTCTCTGCTCTCAGGGAGCTTATGATCTATTAATGGAATAGGAGTTTAGACAGGAAATAATACAAGAGCAATACATGTCACTAAAAATAAGGACCCAAATATATAACACAAAGATATATGTCACTTTGATTCATCATTATATCTTCAGTATTTTAAACGGTATCTGGCATGTTGTAGGTGGCTTATAAATAGTTTTAAACAAACAAACGAACAAACAAACAATTTCACACCTAATGCTCTCCAGTTTCGAGAATAGAGATCTCAAACTGAATAGGTTTACTCTCAGAATGTTACATACTGTATGATTTTTATTTACACAACATTCCTGCAGTGACAAAATTATGAGAGTGGAGAACAGATTAGTGATGATTGCTGGAGTTTGGTAGGGAGAGAAAAGGAGTTGGCTCTGGCTATATGAGAATAGTACAAAGAATCTTGTGATGGAACTGTTCTGTATCAAAATTGTGGTAGTAATCTCACAAATGTACACATTTGACAAAATTGCATGGAACTTAATGAATGTAAAACTGGTGAAATCTAAATAAGGTTGATAGAGTATATCAAATTTAATATCCTGTTTGCGAGATTTTACTTTAGTTACATAAAATGTTACTATTGAGAAAAACTGGATGAAGAATATACAGGATCTCTCTGCATTATTTCTTATGATTGCATGTGAATCTATAATTACCGCAAAATAAAAAGTTTAGAAAAAATATCGCCAAATCTGAAAAGGCTTATTGGGTAAAGGGTTCACAAAGAAGTAGGACCGAGGTAGGATTTGAATACTGAGAGGAAAGTGCAGAGATGATAGGATGAGTGAGCTGGAAAGTAGCCTTATGAAAATCTCTAAGAAAACAATGGTCCATGGTGATATGGAAACAGCTAGCAGCACGGTTTGGCAATTCGCTGGTATTGTATTTAGTGGAGAATGAATAGTATAAATTTTGGAGTACAACCTCCCTCACTCTATAGGCCAGTTCCCACACTCTCATTTGCACAAGAGCCGCAAACTCCCTAATCTCTGAATGCAAGGCTCCTCATTTGTATCACAAAGGGTATGATACCTTCTTTGTAGAGATATAAGGATTAAATGAGCAAGCAAATGTGGAGAGCCTCCTCACTCAGACTTTGGCAGGTATGTAGCAAATATAAATTCCTTTCCCTTGCCTTTGAACCCAGTCCTACAGGTAAACCAGGGGTTCTTGGGTCAAGTTCAAAGCAGGTTGCTTCACACTCTTACCACTGCTCAGTGTTGAAGAAGGTGAGGAAGAGGGCAGTGTCAGGAGCAGAGACTTATCACCCATCAGCCTTTAGCTCCAACATAAGCCCAGTTTGAGGAGAGAATGTAAACAGGAGTGTCCTAAGTCCCTGCGCTGAAAAGCATAGTGTCTTGCGAGAGTAGATAGACAAAATTTTCAGAACAGTCCATCAGGGCCAGCATCATGAACCACCAAAGCTACCTGGCTTTGCTGCCTTTGCTTATACTGGACAAGGCAAGAAAATAAAGTCAGGATGTCTTCTGGGCAGTGATGGCGTGGCCCACGCTGAGCCAGGCAAAGTGTCATTCCTGGGGGCCCTGAACATGGTCAGCCAGGGCCCAAGCTGCTGGGGAAACCATCTAGCCTCATAAGGGTAATCCCCTTTGGCAACCACTATAGCAGCCACAAGAACAAAACAGAAAACTTTTAAAATAAAATGTTTGCTCACATACCAACAATTTTCTTAAATCTACATTGAAAATTAGTACCAATTTGGAGACAGATGAAAGATCTAAAATAATAACTTTCCAAGGAGTGTTTCTCCCTCATTTCCTCTAATTTCAAAATTCAAAATGATTATCATTTTGAAATCTTGGTCTCTGTGTGTATGTGTGTATGTGTGTAAGTGTGTTTGAATGTGCATGTGCGTGTGTGTGTGTGTGTGTGTGTGTTTTCTACAGTGAGTATTGGTACATTTTCTGCTATTTTCCTCCAAAGAAGAAAAACAGATTGGAGAGATGAAACCTTAGGCTGACAATATATAGTTTTGTAAATACAACACGTAACGATACAACATTTACCAACAGGCATTAGCTGTAACAATATGAATTCCACGGCTGAGCAGTACAAAACACATTTGGAGCTATTACTGTACAGCATGCTACCGATGTAGCAGGATCATGTTTATTGAGATGTACAGTGAAACCTAAGGAGCTGATCGCACGCAAGAAAGGAATCTAAATTGACTTCTCCAAATTTCTGCTGCTTTCAGGTAATAAAAACCTAACAGCCTGGATTCTAAACAAAATCTCTGTCAAAATGGACTGTTAGCTTGAAATCCAGTCAGAAATGTCAGGCAGTAGTGTTTTTTGTTTTGTTTTGTTTTAGTTGTGTTTTTTACTTGTGTAGTTCTGTTTGTTTTCTGTTTTTGCTGCTATTGATACATCAGGCATCCAATCATGAAAAACAATGTCCATGTCACTAAAATGGCCTCCAGGCATCCAGTATATCTACATTGGGGTTAAACATCTGTGTGAAGATGTGACAGTACACCTTATAAAAGGTATTATTGAGTAATATAGACTTTCTGTAATAACCAAACAGTAAAGAATATAGCTTTTTAAAGGTCTCCCCATGGCTGATCTCATGACTCAAAGATAAGACACTGTGCTGCAAGCTAAGTAATAAAATCTGGTGGGTACTCTGGGCTAGCTTGTGACAAATCATATCAAAGTATTATTAAAGAAAGAACTTGAGACCCAAGACTATTATTGATTCTTGACAGAATTTCTTATAAATAAAGTGTTGCAATCAGGTCCTGGACTTGCCAGGGTCCTGGTAGAATTCTTCCTATTATAGGGGAGGCTGCAAAATAGTTACACTCCATTAGTAAGAGCCGAAAGCTTCCGTGTGCAGAACCACAAGGATGGGTCATGGTCAAAAGAGAGCCAGTAAGAACGCAATTTCCAAAGGCCTTTTAAGGCACTATTTTGATCCCTTTTTGAAATGGGTAAAGCTGCCTCTGCGCTTCCACACGAAGCCGTTTGTGCCCTGACTGTGTTAGCAGAATGCATCCGTGACCCTTCAGAGCACTAAGGACACACCTCCATTAGTGTCCATATTCTTACAGGGAAGAGGCTGATACAGTCAACTGAAATGACAGGGTGATAAATATAAAACCACTATCATCAATAAGACTGGAATGTAAAAGCACTTAGTTTCAGCCTAAGTAACTCACAGAAAGTTTGGTTTCAAGAACCAATGCATCATCCATCACTACTCTACCTTCTGTTGACAAAGTAATTGTAAGATATCTAGAATGGAGGTTCAATACGAGCTGACATTTTTGAAAGGGGGAATTGTGTGCCTTACTTACTCATTAAATGTATTTTTCCTCTACTAAAGATGTTTCCTTTTTTAGTTTATGTATGAATAACTTTAACTAAAGTTCCCTTGACACCCTGACTTTGCTCTGAATAGCACCTATATTCATTAACATAAAACCTGAAAGAAAATAATTTTAATGTAGTTTTTCTAACGCTTCAAAAGCCTCTAACAAATTGATCGAGCACAATTATGCATTCTAAAGGGAATTATAAAGAGATCATAGAAGGTTGAAAAGTTCTAGTTAAAAAAATTTTTTAAAAACTTTGGAGTAAAAAAGAAAAGAAAAATAGGCAGTTAATGTGAAACTTTGATGCACACAGAATAAAGGTAAACTGAATTTTTAGGTGTTTTTTCTTTTTATTTTTCTATAAGTGCAGTGTTCGCAAGAAGAATAAACAAGAACCCACAGCAAAATGAGGCTCAGATAATTTGACAGATGAGGTATATTTTATAAAAGTGTTTGAACTTTGGAATCAGACAGGCCTAGGTTTGAATTTTTGCTTTGCTACTTACTATCTGCACGATGATGAGCAAGTTACTTTTTTCTCTCTGAAACTGTTTCCTATTTAGTAATTAATGTGAGAATTAAATAAAACATTTTTTAGAGCACTCAACATTCCGTTTCATACACAAAAGCATTTAACAATTTAGTTCTCCAATCTCCATTTTAAGCAAATCAGGAGATGATCAGGTCTTCCTTTCTCAAATCCTACAGCAAGAGCTAATTATCCTCATTAAAGTTCCAGGGCAGGAACAGGAGAGTAAGATGGATACGTCACCCTCAGGCTGAAATTCCTACCCCTGTTTGCCAGTGAGGGAGCATTCTTAGAATTTCCCCACTCTACATATTGCCCTCAATCTTGTTCTTTTTTGCAAAGTTCAGTTAAATCCTACTTTCCCCAAGGAGCCATTCCAGATACTTCCAAGCAGATTTTCACTCTTTCTAGTAGCGAATTGTTTGACTTAATTTCCACTATACTGTGAGTTCCTGGGAGGGCAGCAACTATGTCTCGTTTGCCTTTGTACCCCATAGTTCCTAGCACTGGCCTGTGCTCAAGGAATGCACCGTGAATATCTACTGGTTTGCCGTCTTATAAAACCAGGCTAAGGGCAAAGTCTTAGAATTTAGAGTAAAATATTAAACAGCTGACATAGTCCATCCTTTTTACATTTTGCAAATGTGATCATTGTGAACACCATGCAGAGTTGGTAAAATTCAGGCAGTCAATCAAAACCACTTACTGAGGCCCAAAGTGTTATGAGTAAGGAATATGAAAGAGAAATAAAAAGCTGTACACGAACCTTTGAGAAACTTACTATCTCACTAGGAAAATATACATGAGGGGGATGTTAAAAACACACCACCACCATATGTAGGTTATAAATCTTAGACTGCCAGACAATAAATCTCAGCGGATATGTTCCTGGTTGCCCCGAGCCATTGTATACAAGTTATAGCACAGAGAGTGTATCAGTAAAACTATATTGGACCTGTTGCTCTGCATGAGGCTAGATTTATATTTAGTCAGAAAGTCCAGTAGACCAGACAAGTTTCCTCTCTTTATTTCAAATGACTGTACTTCCTAGTGGTTAAGGATGTAAGCTCTGGGGATAGTCTGCCTTGGTCAGCTTCCCAGGTCTCTCTTTTTTACCTGTGTAAACTTGGGCAAGTCACTCAGTCTCCTTGTGTCTCACATTTCTCATCCGTAAAATGAGAATAAAAATAGTACCTTCCTTACAACATTTGGGGAGAGGGGTGGATTCAATTAGTAAATTCAAGAAAAGCACTCAGAATAGTACCTGGCCCAAACTGAGTGCTCAATAACCACTTTTCATCATAATTGTTTCCTGAAAAGCAGCATATTTTGTCAAGTGCAACATTCACCAAGGCTCTCAACTCCATAGCCAAATTTGTTCTCCCAAACTGATAAGCTCACCTTATGTCTTACTGCTAGATGGATTTTCCCTGTTCTCTAAATTACATTGGCCTCATAGACTAAATCTGCAAGGATATAAAGGAAATCAAGCTAGAAGGGGCTAAGTATCTAAAGCAACTCTTAGACATTCAGTGAGAACTATAAAACAAAAGTGGTGATGTCATAGATGATATTAATCATTTACCTGAGAAGGTGGGCCAGAGAACTACAGATCTTAGGTGTGCATTGATCTTGCAACTGTAATTGTTTGTCCTGTACTTTGCACAAATACTTATATGCTTCCAAAAGTTCTTCGATACAAATTTTATTATCCCTAATTCGGAGCCGAGAAAATCAAGGTTCTGGAATGTTGAGTGACTCATCCAAAAAGACTGTATATGTGGAATTAAGGATTGAAATTTGAGTATCTTTCAAAGCATCCTTCTCCCTATGAAATAGTTCTCAAAGTAGGAAAAAATATGGTTTTCCAGGAAGCAAATTTAGGACCTACTTTTTACCCTGCACACAGGTTTGAGCTATCAGTCAATTTTCTCTAGAATCTAGAGAATGACTGACTTTAACCAGAATGCAGTCCATGTGTCATTTGCAGCAAGGAGAGAACTTCTGATTCTTCACTTTGATACTTTCTCTGCCCCAAAGCAAAATTTAAAAGACAAAAATTAAATATTCTTTTGCTGTTTAGATGCTCTGTTTCTGCATTCTGCAGTGGCACTCATGTCCCTGGAGTGCCTGCACCCATTTATTTTCCATCTGTTTCTTGCCTTCCTAAAACACTTTTAATGCATCCCAGAAGGCTCTGCTTCTATCAAATAGAAAAAAGGAGACACACTTAAAAACATACAGGATGCACCAGAGGCTTTTCAGGTGAAAGGAAGATAAACAAGTTCAAGAGTCCAGGAAAACAGGTATCCGATCCTGCAACATTTAGACACTAGTTGGCTTGGTTGATTCTTGATTGCAGGATTAAAATACAAGAAGACTTGTGCCTAGGAGTCCATTTGGTAGAGGGGGAGTTGACTTTACCATAGTGAGGATGAAGCTTAAGGTGCTACTACAATATGGGAAAGACATACAAATCAAATCAGTAGGAGGATAAATTTTTGTGTGCAGTGTTAAAATGTAAAGATTTTGGAATGCTACAGGACAGAGTACTCAGAAGGCTTGGCGAATCAATTTTCTCCCTGAGGATGGCCTCAGGCTTATCTCTCTGAAGCAAAGAACATCTAAAGCCCATCATTTTGTACCATTGACTGGTTGCTCCTGGAGAAAGAATCCCCTGTGAAACCCTGAAAAGTGTTTCCCCAGAGCCATGCCAGGTTTCATGGCTCCTATTTGGATTCAATTAGGACTGGCTTGGGAAACTTGGAGAACACAGGATCAGCAGCGGTGGGGAGATGCAGTAGAGGCCAAAGGGGACTCATTCATAGCTTTTCAGAGGGCAAAGGAGACTCGTTCATAGCTTTCGGGTATCTGAAAACAGTGCTTGCTCATGACTTCTCTTACTCCAAATTGTTATGAGAGCCAATTATTCCACCTATTAAGGTTTTAATGTGGCACCAATAAGTCAAAACTGGTTTAACAACTAAGAATTATGGTTGGTATAAAATGTTTGAATTTGGGCTAATAACATATAGTAAGTTATTAGACAGATGAGATTTAAAATGACTAAGGTAAGAAATTGGGTTCATAATGGATACATTAATAGACCACTAAACTGACTTTAAAGGCTCTGGCAGGCACAGTCAAGATACCAAATATATAACAACTCCATCCATCTTGAGATTCCTCATCATGTCACCTAATAGAATTTCAAACACTATTAGCACACTGATAAATGCTTATTATATACTGCCTGTACATGCTGTCTTTTGAATTAAAGGCAAGAACAAGCAACTGCTACTTTGCTGCATTGGATCATCTTTCTCTATCGTGATTCTGAAATGCTGAGTCTCCTTCTCTGGATTGCTGGAGAAGCCATAAACTCCCTTCTAATTTCAGAAAAAAAAAAAAAAAAAAAGCAAAAAACACTTGTGACCAGAGCGAACACACATATGACTGGATAAATACCCAGAACAGCTTCTATGAGACTGATATCTTACATACCAAACCTAATTCTCCAATCCCACCGCTGGCAGGCCAAGGACCATTATCATTCCTTTATTCACCAAATATTTTTAGCAAATACTTTAAATTGAGCATTATTCTAGTTACTGAGACTGTGGTAATAAATAAAATGTATATGACCTGTGCCTTTATGTTGCTTAAAGCTTTATGGGAGAGATAGCTATTAAACAAATAACAAACAAAAAAAAGTTACTTTTAAATATACTTACTATGTGGGATCCAAGGAAGAAGGAAAGAGTCCAATAATACTTCTCTAAGGAATGACAGAAATCTAAGTCATGCATACGATTTATTCAAGAAAAAAAAATAAAAGAAAAGGATGCATATGAAGGGTCTGAAGCAGAAAAGAACTTTTCTATTCATCAAAAGAAGAAGAGTATAATTAAATAAGTCCTCTTTATGGAGAATATCATAAGGATTTAGGGTTTTGTTCTGGTAGGTCATTGAAGAGATTTAAGCAGGGGAGCCATGTGGTTAAATTTGAGTTTTTAAAAATACCACTATTACTGCTATATGGAAAACGGATTGAAGGGATCAAGAGAGACAGCTAGAAATGTAATTAGGAAGCAATTTCAGTGATCCATGTGCAAGATGATAGAGGTCTAAGTCAGACTAGAATGCTGACAGTGGAAATAAAGAGCACTAGAAGGAATCAAGACCCATTTTGAAAGTAGGATCAATAAGACCTGTGATGTATAGGATGTAGGGATGGAGAGAGAGGCAGGTGTCAAGAATGACTCCTAGATTTCTGGCATGAAAAACTAGATGGATAGAGATGCTGTTTAACCACCGGAGCTTATGGTAGAAGCATAACTGCATAAGGAAATTTCATTAAAAGTACATCAATCCCTTGTCTATTGCAATAGCTTAATTTTCTGGAAGACTCATTGATACAGAACTTAGTTAAGTATGGGATAACATTTCCATGGGCCCAAAAATAGATACCATAAAATCCATGAGATAAAATTGTGAACTTTAATATAGAAAAGTCCTTTAAGCTCTCAATCAAAAAGTACCTTTTAGTTTTTCTTTAAAGATAATGTATTGGATATTCTTACATAGCACTTAGATGGCCTTAGAAATAATGACACAAAGCAATATTTAAAAACAAATGAATAACTTCACAAAGTAAGCAGAAATACCTATAAGAATATGGAAACAAAATAAGGTTATATAATTGGCAATGTGAAAAACATACATGGGAAAGGGGGCGTTTCCACTGTTTCAATTATATTTACCCAAAAAGGATACTTTTTCTCTCAATTTTCCTGATGTGTTTTGATTCATTAAAATAATTTCTATTATTGCTTTTATTTATCTCTTTTCTTTTGTCCTCTTTTATTTCCTTCTTCCCTTTCCCTGTCCTTTTATCTTTGCTTTGCACTTTTTCATTGGAAATTACAAAATTAGACTTTAAATAATTACAACTAGATCTATGAGAAAAGGCACATTGAAGGTTGGGGAGAGTTTTTTAGAAGTCAACAAATACACAAAGGAAGACTGTAAGAACCTCTCTGAATTGCCATTGAAGAATCGCTGGGCTATAATCTTAAAAACTTACAGACTCTTTTTTATCATTGTATCCCCAGATTTTAGCACAATACCTAGGAAAATAGATTTAAAATTTATTTAGTAAATGGATGTAATAATTATCTAAACAGATAATATTGAATCATCAGAAAGGATCAACATGATAAAGATAGTTGTAATAGTACTGGGTAGAAGGGAAAGTTATACAAAAGTGACAAAGAAAGCTTTCAGATGAGATATAAAAAGACTTTCTAGTTGTCAGTGTAAAATACTTTTTTTCATGTTATATCACCTGGAAGATTGTGGTATTTCTTTCCATTGGCATCCAATCTAATTTGATATTATTATTATTGCACAAATAACATTATGACAAATCTAAATAAAAGGAAAACGTGAATATAAATCCCTAGAAAATAAATTGAACAAATCGAATGACCATTTTTATGATATTTTTTCTAGTCTCTGTCTACTGCACACACACACATACACACATACACACACACATAAACTGAATAATAACTGAGAATAATCACAGTATACATATAATTAAGTATTTTGATTCCTTTATATAATATTATATTATAAAATTTGTACATAATTTTATAATTTTGAAAGGGATGATCTGAGCACCTATCCACATTGCAAAAAATTCATTAAAATAACAATAAAAAATGTACCAAAAGGAATATATCAAAATCCATTAATTAATCTGTCCATTTATTTATTCGATAAATATTTGAATGCTAGTCACATGCCACACACTTTTGTAGATTCTGGGTATATAGTGGGAATTAAAATGAACTCTGATTTCATATCAATTATAGTATAATAAGAAGGGAGACAGTTTTCCCAGAAAGATTCAATTCTGGAGTTGGCAGGCATGAAGATGAGGAGTGGGTGTTGGTGGATAGTTCAGGCCAATTAAACGAAGGAATGTCTGTAAAACTGCTGGGACTACTGATCTTTCCATCATCTGTAAGAACAGAGAGTAGCATTTGCCTCCATCTTAATTAAGCACTTGGGAACTTACTTCTAAGCAAAGTGTTAGACTTACCCCAGAGGGTCCTTACTGAGGTGCTGGGATTAAAAGTAAGAGATGGGAACCAGAGATAACTCTAGATCTACACAACAGTCCAAAACATAGATAGAGCTGGGACTGGGGAGAAAAGAGCTCCAGGCTGACAAAAGAGGGAAGTAGAGAAACCACTTAACTCTGGCCCCAGAGTTAAGTTTCTCTTTCAAGGACACTGTCAGGAATACTGAACCTACTTGCCTGTTTCCTGCTTGTGCACTCCACAGGGCAGCCTGATTATCAGAAGCACTGCCTCCTGTCAGCCTTAACAAGAAAGGAAGGAGTACTTTGGTAAATCAAAGTAAAGGAGACAATAAAAACTTTCCAAAGTATGCTAATTGCATAGACCTCATTTACTAATGTGAATAGTTACCTAACCAATAGCATAAAGGAGGATTACCAAAGTAAAAATAGAAAAAAAAAAAAAAATGACTCCCTACAGAAATAGAGCTCATATAAGTAACGGAAGAGAACCAAAAAAAAAAAAAAAAAAAAAAAAAAAAAAAAAAAAAAACTAATTGGTATCCTGGGAGATAGTCTAGAAGACATTACATCCCAGAATACAATTAGACCACTCTAAAAAAGGAATAATCAGGAAATAAGACAGGGTTTTTTTTTTCAGAAATTAAATAAGATTTCTAAAATTAAAAAGAAAATCAATAGAACAATTCAATAATGAATGAACATGGCTGAAAATGAACTTGGGTGATTTGGAAGATGAAGTTGAGAAAAACTTCCCAGAACTAAATGCTAAGGGAATGAAAACTATGAGACAACATAAAAGACATGACAGGTTAACCCAGAATAGACCAAAATAACTAATTAGAATTCCTGAAGAAAATAACATTATGCTCTTTCTCACAGATGGGAACATAATCAGACAAATTCTACAAAGAAATTTATCTAAGCTAAAGGTGTAATTGATTATGCAAATTGAAACAAAGACTTAGATACATTTTTATGAAATTTCGGAACTTAAGAGCAAGGAGAAATTCTAAAAAGTCCCAGAAGGAAGAAAGTAGATTATTTACAAACAATCAAAAATCAGACTGACATCACATTTTTTAATTAGGAGTGAAAGCTAACAGGCAACTATCAATTTTATTGGAGACATCACACAAACTTTCTAAAAATAAAATTTACTTGAGGATGTATTCCGACAAAATGAAACAGGAATCCTGAAAAGTATGATACATGGGATTGAACCACAGTAGTCCCAGTACAGGGCAATGCATAATTGATTGCACAGCCAGCCCAATAAGCAATGAGTAAAATCAGTGAGAGTGTTATGTGTAGAGTGTCATTTATAAGTAAGTCCATTCTATCACAAATCACTTGTGTTTTCTGTCTTTCAATAAAGAAAATAAAGGCATTTAACAATTCTATGACAAACAGATGCAGTGAAAGCCATAGTTCAAATAATGAACACATTATAAGGAAGCACAGCTAGGAAACAAGAATCCATTTGCTATTAATACTTAGAATAGACTTTCTCTTTTGAGCAGTAGAAATTAAGTGACATAGATTAACATACTATTTTCTCTGGATCCAATCACTTCACTTATCCGTGGATAATAATATTTACATTACAATTATATTATGAATATGTTTATTTTCACTTTATAGAACCAACTTCTAAACAAAGCGTAAAAGACAATTATAATTACAGAATATGTAAAAGTAATGGTATGGTTAACAGGAGATGGAGTATGTAGGAAGAGGGGGAGGAAAATAGATGGAAAAACAATAGGTTCACTAATTTTCTCACTTATCTAGTGAGAAGTCAATAGATACTCTCTAAATTGATGGGTAGAGAATAAATAGAGGTCTAGATTTTTATTTAGTTACAAATGTAACTCCTGTAAGTACTAATAACATAACCAATAAAATTAAGAGATAAAATACTAATATTTTATAGTCTGGCAGAAATAGATACAATCTAAAGTTGATAATTCAAGAAATAGATACGTAAGTACATTATTTAGAATTTACATAGCAATCTATGGTAGATGAACCTTGACTACCATTACAGCCTGTTACACTGTGTTCATTTTTAGCAGATGACACAGGAAAATAGATCTCAGTAATAAGTGATAAAAGGGTTCATAACCGTCATTCAATTTTGTTTCTAATCTCTCCAGGAGATTGCCTATGGTTTTGTATCTGCGGTAGCCTGACTTTAATTCCCGTGTGAAGCAGAAACTGACAAAATTCTCAGCATTGATGCAATGAGGACCAAAGGAGAACCATCTTAAGAAGAGGAAATAACTGGTGACTATAGGAATTTTCAGAGAAAAATTAACTGCCTTGGAGGGTACACAAAGCATTGTGAAAGCAATGTATCCAAAGTCATGATTCTTAGTAAAGAGTCTGACTATGGCAAAGAGGGAAGGATCTTGTCAGAATCTTTCAAAGTTCAAGCATTCTTCTCATGCTTTAGGACTTCAGTTTTGCAAGTTAGGCCTTTTTTTTTTTTTTTTTTTTTTATCCAAACACATTTAACTGATATTGAGAAAAGATTTCACTTGGGACATTTAATGATATTCACCAGTCACGATAAATGTTGACCCACTCTGGACAATTTAAATGCCACTTTAAAGAAAATCCAAGTTTCCTGTTCTAGCGTTCTCTCTTAAGAATATTTGGCAAAGAAAAAATTAAATTAGACTATGCTCAGGTGTTCAAGGCATAGTGTATTAGGCCCACATCACCAGCTACTACAGCTGCTTAGACCTGTGATCCCTCTTCCTAACCTGTGTGGCATCAATGTGTAGCAATGTGGAGCCAAATAGATCAGAGGACTGGTCATGCTTCCCTCACAAACTATATGACCTTTGGCAATTTTATATCCTCTTCAGGCATCATTTTCCTCATCTGCAAATTGGACATATTGAAGATAATTGAATATAATCTGCCAATCCATCTACTTGTTATGGTAATTAAATGAGATCCTTTGTTCAAAGTTCTTCATAAGTTTTAATGTGCTCAATTTATTATTATTACTATTGCCATCCACATCATCATGAGATAAATTTTAAGAAAACTATTCTTTTATAATGGATATTATCAAAGGGTGAGAAATAAATGTTGGTGAGGATAGAGAAAAGGGAACCATTGTGCACTGTTGCTGGGAATGTAAATTGGTGCCTCTATGGAAAACAGTATGGAGGTGCCTCAAAAAACTAAGAATTGATCTACCATATGATCCAGCAATTCCACTTCTGGGTATTTATCCAAACAAAACAAAACACTGACTTGAAAAGATATATGCACACTTATGTTCATTACAGCATTATTTACAATAATAGCCAAGACATGGAAACAACTTAAGTGGTTATCAATGGATGGATGGATTTAAAAAAAAAAAAAAACATGATATAAATATCTAACAAAATATGATTCAGCTACAAAAAGAAAGAAATCCTTTCATTTATACCAACGTGGATGGACCTTGAGGACATTATGCTAAGTGAAATAAGCCAGACAAATATGATATGGTCCACTTATATGTAGGATCTAAAAAATAGAAACAAACTTCTTTCACCTGTTCTCTCTTTTGCTCTTATACAACCTGAGTGTATTGATGATACAGGATTTCAAAAGGTTATGCCAGCTCATTGCCTTCTTGCTCCCATATCAAAGAGGGTCAACAAATTGAACACACCAATGAAATAGAATCTAAGTTTCCTTGCTCAACCTCAACATCAGAGTTCCAATTTGGAATCTTTGAGGTTGGCTACTTCCATAATTAGACACAATAGATGGTTCCTTTTTCCACCTTTCATTCCCCAAGTCTTTCATTTTCTATTATTTCTAGATGTGTCTCTCTACAGTTAATGGCTTACTATCCCTTTGATTATTGGTTCCTCTGGCCCTTTGTCTCTTACCTGTCCTCTTGCATCATCAATAGACTGTCATCAGGTGCTTCATAAATTATCATGTGAAGTATTTGAAGTGCCAGTTATTGATTGGTATGTCTAGGGAAAATTATACTTTGGTTAAATTGTGCTTACGACTCCAGACAGAAAATACACATTTTTGTGATAGGTAGATCTCCAAATCAAATGGAGAGTGCATTTCCAGGCATTTGCTTCATTCATATCATTAGCCATTCAAAACTATGAATTTTATAATATTTAATTTTCTATGTATTTTTCTAGTAAATGAATGAAGTAAAATGAAAATTAGTGGCCTATTACTTTTATTAGGTTGCAACACTGCACCTAGCAGTGTAGAGAACATTGAAACATATGAATTATTTTAGAAGATAATTAAAGAAAACTAAGCAGCTAATTCCTCTTATTATTGGTTCATTTTATGCAATGTAACCTTTTGAAATTTTTGGTGGAACAAAGAGAGTTGGTTTGAGTGTGTGTGTGTGTCTGTGTGTGTGTGTGTGTGTGTGTGTTTTCAAAGATTATGTGGTAATTTTCATACAATTATTAATTACATAATAATGTAATTAATTACATTAATTACATAGAATATTACTTTGAGATGCTATATATCTGTATATCTATTGAGAAAATGATTACAAGAGTGCTCTGAGACTCAGTCTGCAATTCTCTTCTTCATCTACACCCCTCCCAAAATGATCTTATCTTCTCTTTTATAAATACTACCTCCATATTCCTGATTTCTCATTTATATTTCTTGCCCCAAACAGTCACACTGCATATGTACAAATACCTACTCAACTTTACACATGGCTATTTAATGGTCATGTCAAGTTAAACTTTATAGACTGAACTCTTAGTTTCCCCTTCACACAATGTTCCTCATCTCTGTATACGTGACCAGCATTCCTCCAGAAGCTAATCTTGAATTTATCCTTGACTTTTCTCTTTCTTTTACTCTTCACGTTTAATTTTTTAACATACTCTGTCAGGTATGCATTTAAAATATTTCCCAAATTGAGCTACTTTTTGCCACATCTATACATCCATCCTTTCCCTAAACACCACCACCTTTTACCTGACGACAGGGACAACTTCCTAACAGGTTTTCTTGTCTCCATTCCTATTCTCTATTATCTATTCTTAATGCAACAGCTAGACAACCTTTTAAACATTAATCAGATCAATGCCTTCCAAAGACTTCTTGAATCAGGCAAAATAAAACCTGAAATCTTTGCCATAGCTTACAAGGCTTTCAGTGAACTGGCCTCTAACTATCTTTCTGTTATTCTCTCACTGTCATTCTTCCTTCTACCTACTGCTCTCTGTGATGATGGTGACCAGACTCATTGGTTTAGTTAGTATCATGAATTCCTAATTACAGTTTCATTAGAATAAGCCAGAATAGGTTGGGAGGACTTCACTTTCCAATAATGCTGGTTCTTGACATGGTCTTGTCTAGCAGTGTGTGTGTGAGCAGCATGTTCAGTGAACCAACTTTTCACTTAAGTATACAATAAAATATGAAAAATGTCCAAGAATATTCTGTTACATTTTTTTTCAAATTCAGTGTAACTAAGGCTTTCATTTCAATTGGGTATGCAATGGACCTGTAAGCACATGGCTAGAGACATCTCATTTCTAGTCTCAGCTGATGATGGAAGAAATAAAGTATGCCACCTACTCTGCTAACCAATAGTGTACTATAGACCCAGTCTCAGCCTGTGAGATGCATAAAGTCACCAAGTTGTCAGTCAGGGGTCAGTGAGTAATGAGAGAAATCATTGTGTAAGTGTATATGAAATATACATAGACAATGAGAATGAGCAGTCCTGTAGAGCAAATAAAGTATAAATTGAATGCTCTTACTATAGAAGTTTGGTTATTGTTCACTATTGACATACAACTATTATTTAATTTTTGACAAAGCTTTTTAATTTTTAAAATATATTTCAATATATTATTTTATATCTTAATAAGCAAAAAAATATATGTTAGATAAAAATGAAAGCATTGATTTTTCATTTCTCACATTGACCTAAATGCTTGACTTACCTATAGCGCTTATCAACATTCACTGTTTACTTTGGGGGCCATAAACGATACAGCTGCCATGTGAAAACCAGAAGGCATAAATCTGCTGACGAAGCATCATTGTCTATTTCAAAAGTTAGTGGTTATGTTAAAGTCTGAGTCCAAAAAAGATCATTTAACTGATGCAGCTGTGGAATATATCAATCACTCTGAGAACCATGACTTTTCATTTAGATCAAAAAATTGTAGCTTTAAGTTGTGTTTATTTTCAATTCATGTTTTCTTTTATATGAATGAAAAGTAAGGCAGTAGTTGTTAACATATTGAATTTATTTGCAGAAGATATAATGTCAGTTTCCTATCAGTGTCAACAGATGCTTTAGATAGAAAATCAATTATTCTAATAACGGTTCAAATTTTTTATATAATTTATAGAATCAAAGCAAAGCTTCGGAAGTTTATTTTATTAAAGAAGGAACATTTGAAATTATTGAATGCTACTATAAAACTAATTTAGAAGTAAAACATCGAAGCCACAACTATTAGTTTTGTTGTGATAAAAATACAAGTTTAGTGGAGCATAATATAATGATAAAAACATAATTCTTACAAAGTTAAGAAGCCTATGGAACAGATATATACTAGGAATTGACTGTGATGTGCACATAATTCATGATTATGTCCAAATAAGTTGGGATAGTCTACTAAGGAAAATAGAAGCCATAATTGTAAACACACACCCACACACACGCGCGCACGCGTGCACGCACGCACACACACACACGCACACAAACACACTGCAACTGAACAACAAAATGTGATGACAATGATGTTAAATATTTTTTTTAAATACTCCAATATGGCAATATAAGCTTCCTCTTTGAGATTCATCATTGAATGGGTTTTAGAAATATTTGCACTTTTGAAAAACTGTTTTTTAAAATCAAACTTCTTGTCCCATTAAGATATTGTGCATTTTTTAATAAATGATCCCAACTTTTGTTTGTTTTTGTTCAAAATTAGTTCAAATATCTTAAATCAAACTATTAAGCAATGGAGTATAAACAGGCTTCAGCTTTTGGATCTTTTAGCAAATTGCAGTTATAAACACAAAGTGTACAAATAAGTTAAAAATTATCCTTACGAAAGCAAGAGAGGAACTGAACATATTAAAAAGTGAGAGCTTGAATAGTGCACAAAAGATAATTCTGAACTTCCGTGATTGTGTTTGGAAATACCTCAATTAGTGGGAAGAATCTTACAATAAAGTTCTTATTTTTAATTGGATAAATTTGTAGTATATGTTTAACTCAAATGAAATTCAGGTAGTATTTTACAGCACCTATATCTGGCAAAACATTCAAAAAATCATAAATAGAGATAACTTACTTAAAATTTTTTTCTTATGAAAATATTTGTCAGAGAATAGAAGCAAAAAGAAAATACCTGTGAAAATATTTGGCCTGAAATATTTAAATATCTCAATGTGAAAAAATAGATTTAAGAGTATTCTTCATTTTGCAGAATATGTTCTGAGGTTATCTGACAGTTCAACATTTATAGAGGAAATATTTTTCTCATTTCAAAATATTGTGCTGTAGAGAGAAAAATTAATTAAAGATGTCAAAGATTTCAAATTTATTAACCTTAAAATGCAACTCGGAAGAAAATTGCAGAAAATTTATGGAAAAATCAAAAAGCTGTATTGAAAAATAATGCATTTTTCTAAAAACAACCTTGTATCATTCAGGATTTTACACAGAAACAGAACCAATATGATGGCTACAGATGTATATATACGAAAAGAAACTTCTTGTAAAGTGTTGACTCACATGATCATGGAGTCTGAGATGTACCACCATCTGCCATCTGCAAGTCGGAGACCCAAAAGAATCAATGGTGAAGTCCCACTCCAAGGACAGGAGATAGATATTTTATCTTAAAAACAGTTAGGAAGAGAGATAGAATCTCAGGCCTCCATCAGAATGGATGAGGCCCACCCCATTGGGGAAGGCAAATGCTTTACTCAGTTTACCAATTCAAATGTTCAGCTCATCCAAATTATCCTACAAACACACCTACAGATTGAGGTTTAACAAAATATCTGAGCAGTCAATCTGTGGCCCAGCAAGTTGACACACAAAATTAACCATTACAGGGATATAACATGGTGTTAAAATAGATTACAAGTAAGAAACTGATGAAAGAATGTAAATACAAATTTGGAATCATTACCCAGCTTATGTTGTTTTTAAATGTTCAGATAGTTAATATTATATTTCTATTTTACTTATGTTTTAAATATTTGAGTGCTAAATATCAATATTTCTTTTCTCTCTCTACTTTCTAGATACATGAACCATACATGTTTTTTCTTCCATTCACCTATCTTTAAAACAGTTTGAGTTGGATTCTCTGCCATTTGAAAATCAATGAATCTTAACACCATACTTAAAAGTACTCTTGAAGAAATAGGGAGATAATGTTTATGCAGCATAGCATCATGTATAACACATCATAAATTCTCCATAACAATACCAATTCCTTTAAATTTAGCAAAATAAATTCCAATAAAGTTGTGTCCAAATGCCAAGATAGCATCAAGTCCCTAATGATACTTTCAATAAAATTTGGAAAATACTAATATGGCTCTCACTCCAACTTTTTCCCTATAGTTTGCTACTTTCACTAATTTCTCAGTGCTCAGTTATAGCAGTAATCAATATTTGCGTTAAAGATTTTGAAACTGCTGGCTGGAGGAGTAGGCTGAGAAGTTGATAATCTATGTAGTGCAATTTAAGACCCACCTAGAAAAGCAACCAATCAAAAATATTTTCTGAATATGTGAATTTATGTGAATCTGAATGACCCTTGAATTTCCACCCTTTTTGACTATTGCCTCCTCTGGCTTTCCATAGATTTAGATGTGAATGCTTGTGAAGAGAGAACTGCCATAGGTAATTAGACATTTATTTTTCCAGCCAAAGAAGATTTATTGAGCATTTACTATATGCAAGATATTCTTCAATTTACCCATTATGCAGCAGCCTAAAAAATAAAACTTCAATCTTTATGGAGCTTATAATCTAATAGAGGGTAACAGAAAATAAACAAGAATATTTTAAGTTAAATAGTATTACATAATATATTATATAATTATATGTTATATGTAATATAATAGATAATATAATATAGAGATTATATATATATGTATGTGTGTATGTGTGTGTGTGGGTGTGGAGAGAGATAGAGACAGAGAGAGAGAGAGAGAGAGAATCGTGTATGTTATGGTGGATAAAGTAAAAGGCATAGGTTGGCTTTTAGTGTTAAACTAAGCATTGAGGAGAAGCCTCAGAGAGAAGGTGGATTTTAAGCAAATAGTCGAAGTGTCTCAAACAGAAAATAGCTGAAATAAAGGCCCTAAAGTGGGAGTGTGCCTGGTGTGTTTGAGGAATAACAAGGAAATCAGAGTGGCTGGCTTGAGTGAGCAAGAGGCAAAATAGCAGCGATGGCATCAAAAGGCTTTGGCTTTTACTCTAAATAAAATAAGTTAATTTATAAATTTCTCTTCTTTTTGGTGAGAAATTACCCTATACTTAGGAGGGAACTGGAAGCCTAAGGTAATATGTAAAATAGGGGGAGCACATATTTGATGGCAAAAGATAAAATCACTCCTGTTATCCTTAGGAACACCTTTGCAACTAGAATACTTTTAAGCAAAATGGACAGAAATAAAACAAAGGGATTTCAGCTGGAGGAAGAATAGTGGTAGTTCTTAATAGGCAACTGACAAAACATCAAAGCCTTGGACTGTGTTATTCGATTGAATGAGTCTGTCCATTTCCATGGTAGTCTTTGTAAAAAGTGACTGAGTCTCATCACCTTAAGCTGTATACTTTCCACACTCTTAGAAGGTTAATAGAAAGGAAGACCAGATGTAGTGTTTCTTCCTATGTGTCCACGGACCACCACCAGAGTATTGCCTGTGAACACTTGTGAAAATACAGATCCTTGGGCCTTCCTCAGGCATAATGAATTATGCTGTCCAATAAGTATGCTATAATTTCTGTGCACCTAAAGTTTGAGAATGCTGAAGAGAAAGACAACTTCCTAAGTATCTCTCTGACTCTGGTTTTCTGTGGATAGTTTCCCATACCAGGTTCCTAAAATGTTCCATCGTACTGTATTTTTTTTTACGGTTTTCAGGGCCACTGATCTTTGGATCAGATGAAGAAAGAAGAGTCTAGAAAAATGCCTCACAATATTATTGAAGGGAGAAAAGAGATGATTTAAATGCATTTTAAAATCATTGTTCATTTCTATAAAATTTTGTGTATAGTTCCTAGGTGGAGCAATGTTTAGGTTAAGCGGGTATTAATTCTTATGAATGTGCAGTTGTTGATTATGATGATTCGAGCCCAATGAGAAGTAATGATGACTAAATATCTGAGATCTATTGCCTTGTTAGCTATGTTAACAGCCAATGACAACATAATCTAAAGAGATTTACTGTTTGGCTTTAGAAGAAATATCATACTAAAAGTGTAATTAAAACATTTATTAACCTGCCAAGTTGAAAAGAACTGGTTAAGACTTACATGTCTGAAGAGCGGCAATGACTTGTTTCCCATTTTGTCTTATGCCCGCCTTACCCCATGAAGTAGCTCCACTTACTCTACAGGAACTCAGAAAATGAGTTTGCTGATTTTCCTTAATTTCTAGTTTGAGCTCCAAAAAGACTTCTAAAAAATTCTTTATGGCAAGGCCAGCAATTATTGAAATTTCCTAATTACCTTGTCTGAGACCTTTCTTCATACAGGGGTGCTGCAAATGGTCTCTCGATTTTTTAAAGGTCAAATTACCTTGTTTCAGTATCTTCTGGTGATGGGCCAAATGAGACTAGCTTAATTTAATATGTCTCTGCTGCTTTTCTTTTAATCCAAAGTGGCATCCATCATGGGCTTCTCATTCTGACTGATATTGATCAGGTAATTGCCCTCAGCCTGTCAAACCATCATGATTTTTATAAGAATGAGTCTTTTCTAGAAGAAAGACTCAGAGAGAGATATGAAGATTTTGATTAGAAGTTTGCCCAAAAGCAAGTTCAAGTAGAAGGCAAGATTGAAAAAAAAGAGAGAGGAACTAGGCGAAGGATGAGGGTGAGGGGAGAAACTTGAAATAGTATTGTGCCCTTCTAAAATGCAGTAATGCGAATTACTATGATCCACTTAGCACAATTCAGAAAAAAGTTCCAGCTCAGCAATTAACACATTTCAGAGCAAGCCAGTTTTGACAGTAGCCAATTGTGTGGTTATTCAGAATAAGAGTTAAACACAATAAAATAAAATACCAGTCTTATTTAATGTTCTGTCTCAGGATCCAGGTGGACACTATCCTTGTGGTTCAAGGCGATCATTTTCTCTTTCTTTGCGAGTTTATTGAAAATAAACATTAGCCAACTCTTTAATTTATCCTAGATTATTAAAGTAAAGATGGAATCCAAAATCAAAGGAAAAACTCCTGCTGGGAAAAGATTCTTTCAGGAAAGTTTCTAAAGTTGATTTGGGGAGTGTATGAGACAAATTCAGCTATAAGGTTTTATGTGAAATAGAGCAAGGTTACAAAAGCTCATGTGAAGACTTTAAGAAGTCAAAGTGAGCCTACATCTAGGGTATTATTATAGTTAACAGCCTGTTCCCAGTAGTGCTGGGTGTCCCTGAGCTGTATCAAGCCAGCAGGGAGAGTTATCCTGCTGCAAAGGCTTTATGTAATCAACCACATTCCCGCAGATATTCAAGACTAGTTTGATACCCTTCAATTGAGAGTGCTTAAGAATAAAGAATGCAGCTTTGTCACCTTCAGAGAATCTTTAAAATAGTCACTTAAACCACCAGTACCTTCAATGAAGTTGCTTTAAAATAGTTGACTCTATCCAGCTTTTTTTTCGTATCCCCATTGACCTTAAGCCCTCTCATGTTTGGAGGTCTTGCCCCAAACATATAAACACTTAAAATATATACCCAAGATCTACATTAAATGTAATATTGGTATAATTTTTTCAAAAAATATTTGTAAATTTGTTTTTGAAATTATTTGACCATAAGTAACTAAGTGGATTCAAAACCTGTTATGAGTTCTCAGCAATCATTATGCATAGTTGAAATTTAACAAAGTGAGAAAGTCGAAGCCTACAAATTGTTTTCAAATACAGTAACATTTTAATAAATATTAATTTTAACAATTAATTAAGATGGTGTGATATCACATCATGTAGGTATTTATTAGAACATTTCTTAAAATCCATTCTGTATTTTTTCTTTTTTGGGATTTTTGGAATCGAATTTGTTATATATTTTGAGCAAAATTCTCAATCTTATTCCACATCATGAATGAATGTTTTATGATTTTGATTTTTCTAATGGTAGTAGCATGAGTATAATAAAAAAAATATTGTTTGTTGGATCTTTATAGTAGATTTGCAGTAGAATTTTTAAGTTTCTCCTTTGCAAAGTAAGTCAAATATCCTGAACAACTGAACAACTTTTGGACTAGTTACTTGGCACTGAATGTTGTATTATCATAGGAAAGTAGTACAACTCAAAGAGAAGTATGATTCTGGGCACCACCTGAAACTACTTATCTATTCTCCAGAGAAAGGTCATAATAAGTGGAAGTTACTGAGGGAGAAAAAGAAGATGAAGAGAAAATAAGTAAAGGAAATGGAAAGTGGCTTTTCAGTTTTTGTTTCTGGGTTTCAAGATTTCCCTTTCTATTTTAATTTCTTTCTCTCACACTCTCCTTTTTCTTACCTATGTCTCAAAAGGATTGCCAATGGCATATTGGGCTAACACAGTAAACACACATAGATGCAGCAGATCAAAGATTTATTCCATTGTGTTTCTTCACTATCCCAGTTTGCCTCCCCCAGGAAAACACCAATTATTGACTCAGTTGAGTTGTGTGTGTGTGCATGTCTGCATGTGCGCTGAATGTATATGCATGTACATTTACAAGTGGACACTTTTCGTGTTTTCCTGTGGAGATTTACCCTCCCTGATGGCAGATGAGGCTGTAAACCTTGCATCAAGTTCACCACAAGACCTCTCCGTCCCACAGCCTCTCCTTTCCTGGCCCCTGGATCCAGCCCTCTGGGGTTACTAAAGCAAATGTCATACCACCTTGGCTGTACAATCTTAGTTACTGAACATTTTCTGTGAATCTAGACAAACACCACTCACTACTTAGGATGAATGTCGTTTATTATATTTTGTTTGTATTTCTTGCACTTACTTGATATTAGAATATTTTCTCTCATATTCAATGGCAATATATGTGTGTATGCATGTGTGTGTGTGTGTGTCTGCCTGCCTGCCTGTCTATCTGTCTGTCTATCTATCTATCTATCTATCTATCTATCTATCTATCTATCTATCTATCTATCTATCTATCATCTATCTAGTGTGTTCGTTAAATTTCTAGCCAATTTAACATATCTATCCTTTCACATTTTCAGAATTAACCACATTCGTGAAAAGGATAAACCTTCCATTGAGCTCTTTTATTTTTCCCTTATATTGTGTGTGTAACGTGTCTTTCAGGTCTTCTCTGTGTAAATAATGTGTAAAATAATCAAAGCACCATCGTGACTCGACAGCTCAGGGCTTTGATGAATAGGGCTTTATGTGGGATTATCATATGACATTTCAAAACTAAATTGTATTTATGAGTCATATAGAGTACTATTGCATTATCACCCTTTGGTGTGGAGTTTGTACATTTTGCAAGGATTGGAAGAAAGCAAGGGACCCGGAGCTGAATGCTCTTATTTTCGAACATGAAATTAAAAAATAATAATAAAAGGAAGCCATTATTTAGTATTCCCTCAACTGCTCATCTAAGGTTTCTAAACTTTTGAAAGGAATCTTATATTTTCTGTTGTCTCTTAAATTCTATTACTTCATATATTTAAAATCAATGTTTCCAAAATCTTTAGAAATAGCTAATCTAAAACTTCCTGAAGCATGGTTAGAAACACAGTTCAGAGCTCATGAACCCTTGAACACATTTTCACCTAACTTTACAACTTGCATAGAATATCACATGCACAGGCAAGACTTTGTCAAAACATAAGGTGACAACATGTAAATGAAGCAAAGCAAAGATATTCTACATATGAAATACTAGCCTCCAAAAGAGTTATCCATGTACTTTGTCAGCCATTTTGGAATGCATTATACCAGTTGAGTCAGATAACATTTTTTTCTTGGTTAAATTTAAAATAATTTTCCTCCCTTTGAATATGATATTACTCTATAATTTATTAAGAACTATAATAAAAACAATATTGTTCCTCAGTCTCCCTTTCTTTAAATAGAGCCCTCAGGAAAGAGTGACATGGGTCCTCAGTCTCCCTCTCATATTTCCTTCCAGTGGTCTGTGGCATATACAATTATTCTACCAGCTCTAACCTTGGTCTACTCGATACTGAGACTGGTATTAAGAAAGTCACTATTACCTCGAGAAATGAACTGATTTGTGGTAACTTGTGTGCACTGAATTTTGTATAGCACATCACATTTTAAATATTCTTCCAAGGCTACATTCTACAGTTGGAGGCCCCTTATGGACCATTCTTTTGTAAATGGAATGTTATCCAGTCAATTCTACATTTGATAGTTTGCCATCCCAACAGGTAAAACCACTACATAATATGGCAATAAAACTTAACTACTATTGTTGTAACAAGAAAAACTAAAAATCACTTATAAACCCATGAGTCACAAGGAAAAAATGTAATACAGATATGGAACTACTGTCCTGTGATGCAAAATAAAATGGTATACTCTACCCAAACCCACTCCATATAAATATATATTTCATCTGATCACCTGATTATAGAGCTGACCCACATGGAATTGTCTATATTTTTAAAGCAAAATAACATGACCTGAATTATAATAAAATAAAATATGCTATAGAGAGATAGTATTTATCAGCCCTAATAGGAATAAATATCAAAAACACAATATTGAGCAACATTTAGAAAGTACTTAAAAAGTCCTTTGAATCATTAACTGAAATTCTTAGCAAACTGCTGGGTTATTTCTTTAGTTCCTTCAGTGTGGGCTAATATTCTGAAGAGGAAGGTGATCATAAAACAAAACACTGACAAAAGTGTTGTAACCTGTCTTCTTGATCTTTCACAAATATTGGCATTGACATTTCTAAATTCTCAAAGCTCTCCTTATTCCAATTCAGGAAGTCACACTTCTTTACTGCAAATGGCATAATCACTAAACCAAAAATCCATTATAAATACAAACAAACTTGTGTGACACAAAGGAATAAAGCAAACACCATGACAACTTGAAAAAATTCAAAAACAAAAACATAAAACTCTGGTCACACTTTCTTTCTCTTTTTATATGCTTCTTCTAAATATGCAAAATAGGCAGTCATGGTAGCTGTTTCTCCAGTTTACTGGTATTGAAGTAGCCAAATTCAGTTGAATGATGATGGGCCTTCAGTCCTATCAGACTTAACATTAATATCTCAGATTATTTTGTTAAACAGTCAAACTAAACGACCTCGGTTATATTCACACCATTTACATAGTGATAACTGTAACTTGCCAAATACTGAATTTCACCTGAATCAGTTCAGAGAATGAATGTTCACTCAGAGAAACTCTCTCTTTGTAATCAATTATTTTCAGAGAATTACAAATATTTAGGGGACAGAATTAAAGCTCTCTTCACCGTAATCCTTAAAACTTACAAAATTGAATCCTCCAGCATGGGACTGTAACAAGCAGAAAACCCTCTCATGTTCTCAATCACGTGCAGATGCAAATATCACTCATACTCTAATGAAATAATGATACCCTATTTTCTGCAGTTTCATTGACAAATAATAAGAAAGATGTCTAAACGGGTGTGGCAGGGTGAGAGTTAAATCTGATTGTAATTAGATTGCAGTATGCATGGTCATGTGGTTAATAGTAAATTTTCCTTGATTAACTGGTCCTGTTTGTTAAGAGCTCCTATTAACATTAGTGCTCTCCGTGTTGGCTGTAGAGACACACCATGGACCAGTGCAAAATTAATGAAGGCAGGTACGCATGCTGATTAGAATGTGGCAGTTTAATAAACTCTTCCAACATTAAATTATTTAATGCATTCATGCTCATGCAGGCTATTCGATGGTCAGCTTGACCACCTATGTGTTAATATTGGGAATTGAAATGCAGAGAGTGGAAGAGATATAGTGGTGTATGAGGTAATTAGCTCTCATGTCTGATAAATGGGGCAATACCTATGTGTGTGCATGTTTTAGCACACCACAAATGGTGCTTTCATTAACTGGAATCTTCTGTGGAAATTTTTATAAATGTTTAGTTTGATTTTTGCACCATAAACAGAGGGTCTGATAGCTGTAGTCACTGTCGGTTGAATGTTTGAGGCAAATTTCAAGTAAGCCGTAAAGTAAGCTGTCTTGTTAAACAGGTCACAAATATTAGATAGAAAGCTTATCAATAAACATCACCAATCTGGACATAATCTATGTCATATAAATATATTTTATATAAATGTAAATTATTTCAATATATAAATTCAAATATCTATTAGATCTTGAGCAAAATAATAAGCACTTACATTTTGTACAATGCTTTATAGTTAACACAATGTTTGTTCATGTTATTTTATTTTATCTTCACCATAACAGTTTTAGGTGGATAGTGGATAGTGTTTGCTAAAAAGTGACTCATCGGAGCCTTAAAAATCTTAGTTCTGGTAACTTGAAGCACAGAGCCTTTTAGCTTAACAATTCCACAACTTCTTAAAAAAAAAAAACAAACTAGTATTTGTGAGAATTAAACTATTATTTATAAAAAAGTTAATATTTTTACAGTAGGTGAGTATTTTAGGAACTTAACCTCTCTAGGAACAGGAAGCTACTTAGATTTGGTAGAAACACAAAAGGAGACATTTCTATATTTTAACGGTATCTAAATATAAATTGGTATTTTAAATGACTTCCATTTTCCTAGGTCCCCGAATACTTTCTGGCTGTATTTTAGACATTCATAGGAACTTTCACACTGCTTGCATGGAAATAATCTGCCAACGCATTACAATCTAGACTTTGGGCCTTGGAGACAGCATAGGAAGCATGAACTGTAGTTTTGGTAAGGTCATCAACAATTCTGGCTTTGCTGAATTACAAGATCGCCCACTGCCAAAGTAAGCTGTAGGAAAATGGTTGAATAAATTTATCAATCTGAGGACTTCTATGATTCTTGCCATTCCTTCCTTCGGTTCTTTTCTCATTCTTAAGATTCCAGTTAAAATAATAAGAAGGAGAAAATGATTCTTGCCCTAACAAAATCAAAAGAGAGTAGCAAGAAAGCCTAGATAGGCTAATGCCCAAGAGACCAGAATAGCAGGTGTGTCTCCTAGTTTTGGACATTCCCAGGAACTGCCAGTCCAACTTTGAGCAATTAGTTAACTCTCTGGGCCTCTGTTTTTTCAGATATAATTGAGGGGATTGAACGAAGTGAAGTTCTAATTTCCTCAAATCTCTATCAAGAACTTCTTAGTGTTTCTTACCTGGAAAAAGAATGCCAAGGATCCTTTTTTCAAAACCCCCCTGTGGATGAAAAAGAGCCTTAGTATTCTATGGCAGACAGAAAGCGTCATCTATGAACAGCAGACTCTGCAATTCCCCTTCTCGTAAGGGCCTGAATAGGTAATTTGGGCTTTGACTAGCCTTTGATTTCTCTATGGGCCTTAGCCAACCTGATCTGATTGTATTCCTGCTGTTGGTGCTGCTACTCCCACCCCTCTGGCTGTCTCCAAAGGATGCTGTGGTCATGAATTAATATTGTCCTCTTGGTTAGCTATTACAATGTTGGTTGCAGTATCAATAGTGCTTGTCCTTACTATTTCCCTTTGACAATGTAGACAGTTATTGATGTCTGGCACTTGTTAGAGGTGGTTGGCAGCTATATGAATACTGTAATTTACAATAGGTTTTCCACAACATTGCTGTGCGTCCATGAATTCTGACAGCTATCTGAAAGATATAAGAGCTGCCAGTCCACCTTTTGCAGTCATGGTGGGTTGACAAAATGGGTTTTACCTTCCTTTGAATCTAGCAGAAAATTTGAACAATTAGGAGAATAAACAATTTCCTTTTGTTTATACATTTTTAGTCAATGAGCATTATGGAAAATCAATGTATTCTATTTATCTAAGCTATCTATCCCAAAGAAAAAGTAGCTCAAACCAGGCTAAGTCTTCACTTCTTACTTCCAAGACTTTGGCTTCTTTGAAAATCAAATGTGAGAAAGCATTTTAGCTGAATACTTGATGAAGAAGAACTCTACTCCCAAAAGAAGGTTAGGTCACACCCAAAACACAGAATGAGCTCAAAACAGCAATAATAATTAAGCATTGAAAATGGCATGATTGGAATGCTGGGGCGATGATAATGTGGTAAACATAAAAATACAACTTCAATATCATGCATTTTTTCAAAATGCCCTTATCGGCATAGGAACTTTCTCAGCAATATCATTCCCTTTGTATCATCTAGTGCAGTATATTTACTACTTGTCAGGTATTTTGAATTTATTTAACCCCTGAGAACTCGATGAGATAGAAACAATTTTTATCTTTGTTTTACATATTAGGAAACTGAGTCTCAGAAAGTTTAATTAACATGCCTATGGTCACGGAGAACTGAGACAAAGGCAAGATTTAAATCCAGAAAATCTTAGTGTTCTTAAATCCTAAATATGGCACATCTAATCTGGCATAGTCCAATAAGGCAGCCACTAGCCACATGTAGCTATTGAGCAGTTGAAATGTCTAGTCTGAATTTAAATGTGCTATAAGCATGCAGTATAACAGAGTTTAAGACTTAGTATGAAAAAAAAGAATATAAAACTTCTCATTAGTAGTTCTGTTACATTGATTACATGTTGAAATGTTTTGAATATTCGGAGTTAAAATACATGATTAAAATTAATTTCACCTGTTTCATTTTTAATTTTTAATGTGCCTACTAGAAACATTTATATATTTATATAAATATTATATATAATATTTGCATCGATTAATGCAGATTTCTTCACCAAGTGGCTCCAATTGTATTTGTTTTCCATATATTCTATCATGAGAATATTTCATTTTTACTAAGATACTCATTGGAAGGAAAAAAGAAAAGGTGGAAAATAATTACTCCAGCCAAATAACACAGTGCTCCCAGTATTGGCCATCTCATATGTGCTTCATGTGTAATCTCATATGGGATTTTAAAATAGTTGTCTATCAACAGTAACTATCGACCAAAGTTTGCTGCTTTACTCTGCTTGCCATGGAACTCTTTTGATTTACAACAAGCCATATTGGAATCTTGCGAATGTTGGAAATTCCTGCCCGATTTTTGGCCAGCCATCAGCATCTATCATGTGCAGTTGTTGAAGTTTTTAAGAGTAACCATCATGTATATTCATTATTTTGTAAAAGACCCTTGTACAAAGGTCCTTTGGAGAATCCGATGGTGGGAGACAGAGGCCCTGATACCACCTCACCAGTGAAATTATATCTATTAATTAAGGAAGGGGAAGAAGGAATCCCTCATGAAGTCAGAAAACAGCTCCTGTCATTCACAACTGTACAAATTTCTGTAAACCCATATGATCAACCAAAATACACTTAGGCCACTTTTCACACAGAAGTTTTCCTATGAAAAACAATAGTCAAAATTAAGTTTTCCATAAGTATGTGTTGCTGACTGACCAGTTTGTTGCAAACTTCCCAGTGCATGCACCTCATGACCCTTGCTGATTTATTAATTTCATTTAATAAATTCTACTGTGAAAATCTACATCAAAAGCAGAGCTCATGAATTATACACTTCAGTATTTATATTCTCATGATGAGGAGATAACACGTATGAAAAGCCACAAGGTAAAGGGTTTTAAGTATTGAACATAGGTAGAAATTATTAAATACAGTAGATTTAAGTATAGCATATAAGTCAAGACATTTAAGGAGATTGAGACAGGTAGATATAGGAGAGAGGTGTTTAACCTTCACTTATAAGTTTTAATTTGATTTTAAAGGCAATTGCATGCTATTTTTGAAATAATTGATCAAATAAAAAATCTAAGTTTAACTTTTGTTGAAACCGTAAAAACAAAAACAATCAAAATATTTAAATTTTTTTCTCTCTTCTAGCTAAAAACCAGCTGAATTTTAAAACCAAATTTTGCAGGCACTTTGACATGCTTTCAGCGTGGTTTTTTAAAGATTAAACTATGGAACAATCTTTAAACATTAATGGAGGTCGCATGGCAAATCCCACTCACACAGCAGAATCATCATGTCCATCTCCAAATGTGCGCCTCAAGCTCTAAGCTGGAAGAATACAGAGACATTCTTATTCTTCCTCTTCTTCCTTGGGTTCTAAGAATATCCTTTAAATGTTTAAGTAGCACATCTAATTCCTCTCTAATACATTTTGTTGGCTTTAGTGTTCAATTTAATTTAAATCAGCAGAATAATCCAAATGAATCTAGGTTGCTGTAATGTTACATTAGGAAGACCTGATCCATTTACAGCTAAGGTACACCCCAATTCATTAACATTTGCTCAATAGGCTTCCAGCCGGTGACTTTATGAAAGGAAACAGATGCATCTGAATGTCACCTTACTACACCTGTGACTATAAATAGATTTTTGTCCTGTCCATGTACTATTGCTACATCCCATTCTAAGGCAATATAAATAATGGAATTGGTTTAATTTATTTTTAAATACACAGATTTATACAGAAATGTTGTTTAAAAGGCTTTGACAATTAAATGAGTCTAAATTTTACACAAGCACAATGGGGATTGACCTCAATAGCTTTTCAAGTGCTAATTACTAAATTTAAATGCAGGACCGCTCAAAAGGGCTAAATCACAGAGGATAGTCAGATGTTGTGGGTTCTAATCTCCATGTAAGGCAAGATTTCTTAGAACAGAGAAGTAGAAACAAGCAGTGCAACCGTCTGGCTTCTGCACAAGGGCAATAAAACTGGTTTGAGATCTGTAGTTTCACATATAGTCTCTGAATATTCTGAAGGAACACAGCCCCTTGCCAAAAGGAACACTTTTAATTGAGCTATAAATTAAAGAAACTAAGCAAACCTAAATCAATTAGCATGTAAATAAAGAAAAACTATGGAATCTTGAAAAAAAAAATGCAGAGGGAATTCTAGAAGCCCAGAGAATGAAGACATTTTACAGGCCCTCTAGGCCTATGGAAACATTCAGGGAGCCATCCTGATGAAGTAGAATGGATGTATAACAGAAGTCACATCATCTTATTAGTTCTAGGACTGGTGCATCTCTGAGCCATAGTTTTCCTCCTGTGGAAAATAGAAATAATAGCTCCTGACTTGTATGTATGAAAAATTACTGTGAGGGAAACAAATGAGACCATGAGTATAAAAACATTTTAAATACTATTAAGATCTAAAGTGCTATTTAAACTGTTATATATTATGGGGTTGCTGGATTGAAATGATATTTCTTTCCAAAACATGTTCAGGGGGTTAAATATATGGTGTCAAAGGAGATTTGAGGAAGTTGGGAGTTCACTTTTTTCAATCCTCAATTACACCTGAAAAGATAGAGGCTCTGAGAAGGTAACTAATTGCTCAAAGTCAGAATGGCAGTTCCTCAGAATGTCTTTTCTTTCTTTCTTTCTTTCTTTTCTTTCTTTCTTTCTTTCTTTCTTTCTTTCTTTCTTTCTTTCTTTCTTTCTTTCTTTCTTTTTGTATCTTTTTATTAGTTTCAAGGACACAGTACATTAGTTAGACATTTATATAGTTTATAAAACAATCCCCCTAATTACTCCTTCTCTCCCCTGGTTTTTCATCTAACCAATATATTAATGATAACTGCATTCCCTGTCCCATGCTCCCCATCTCCTTAGAATGTCCTTTCCATTTTCCAAATAGATTTTGTTCTCCTCTGCATTTCTGAGTGTCCTTTTTAATCCATATTAGTCTGGTCTTTCTTCATAAGGTAAGGACAGAAGAAAGACTGTAAAAATTACACTTATATATAAGAGAATGATACATAAAGATCATTGGTATTATAATATGCCTACAATATGGCAGGCATTATTTCAAGAGCTTTACATTTCTTAACTCCTTTAATTCTCTCGACCACCCTATGAGATAGGTATTGTTATTTTCCCCATTTTACAGAAGAGGCCAATGAAGCCCAGAGAGGATAACTAATTTGGCCTAAATCACAAAGCTTTAAGTCTAAGAAATGAGCATCCAGCCTCTAGAGGGGATGGATGCCTAGTTAGGGAAATGAATCAATGTTCCAAGTTTGAAGTGGACTTGGGAAGCCCAGGAGTAGGGGAGACTGAAATTTATTGGGTAGAGAAAGTAATGCCTGCCAAAGGGTCATAAGCCAATCCAAAAAATACCTATCACAAGCTCATGACAAGGTAAAATATTGTCTAAAGTCAACCCCTCTCTAGGCAATGTCTTCTCAAAGGCTGGATTTGTGGGGTGAATCATTTTTAAGAAATTAAATTTGTGTTGGCTACCAATTTCATTAAATTTAGGGAATAGAAGAGTCAATGAAGCAGAATGAGAACCAAACTAAACACTGTGAAGGCCTATATAGTAAATTTAGTTCAAACCCCTCAAATTATTACAGATCAATAAAGAGCCTGCTGATCAGGGACAACAGAGCCCCACACATTCCCAGTGCATGTATGTGGTAATGGTGTGGCTTGTTTTGTAGATACTCATGAAGATTGATGTGTCATCTATTCTGGATCTTGCAATGTTCCCCCACTAATTCTGTATATGTTTGAAAAGATGCAAGAGCCATATGAATTTTGTTTCACAAAATTCAAGTAATCCTTATTTATAATCATAATTCTTTTTTTTTTTCATATTCAGATCTTCTCTCTCTTGGGTTCCATGAAAGTTCATATTATGTCTAATACTGAGTTTGACTTAAAAAAAAATTGTTTTTATATATTTAGGTTTTAGGAGAAATTCTTCAGGTACATTCTGGAGTCTAGTAATTGGATATTGTTAGTATTAATAAGAATTACACAGCCAAATCCCACTGCCATGCATTGAAAATTTATCCCTTAGGATCAAGCCTCAGTAATAATTTGAATGTGTTGAAATACAATTTCCATTTCACAGACCTCTCAAAAGGTAAAACAGATATGGAAGTTTATATTCGAGATAATAGAAAGGAAGCTTCCTAGTTTGTGGTGCTTGGAATTAGAAATGGATAAGAAATCATGTTTCTTCAAAACAAGAATTCACTTTCTAAAATTCTTAAGATTGGATTGATTCACAGGACAAGCAATCCTTTCAATGAGGGACTCTTAATAGTGGATTCTTTCTATGGATTGGCTGTATTTCTGTTAGAACCATTTTCTTTGCTTTCAAATCTCTGTAATACATATTATTTGACTATCTGGAAAATGTATTATTGCCTTGTAAGTAAAATGGAAAAATTACTAGCCCACACAAATTGTATCAACATATCTCATGCTAGGTTTTACTCCAGATGCAAAAATAAGAGAAATTTGCCTTCTTTCCTCTTCACCTCATATAATTTGTTACTTACTTTAAGACTGCTGATAAAGAACTACTGATATGTATGTTAAAACATGGGCAAATTCTAAACAAACATAATCTAGGCTTTTCTGATTCTGCCTGCTTAGCCAAGAAACAGGTAGCGCCTTTTCTGTATGTATTCTTTGCATTAGTTTTTCCATGAAGATGCCACAATGGAACCATCCCAGCTATTCCAATTCTCTATGTTAGTATCTTCCATATTTTTAAACTTAATTCAACAATCATTCCACACCAGAGGATATATTATAACTTGCGAAATGCTCAGTCCCTTTGAATATATATATACATATAGTGTGTGTGTGTGTGTGTGAAATAATTTTACATAAGCAAGTTTAAAACATCAGGAGAATAGAAATGGATCTCTTTGAAATTGTTTCTGAAACAAAATTTGATTTTTGTTAATAGTACATGCAAAACAATGAAATAGCCAAGAAAACGTTTTGATACAGTCCTTTTGACAAAGGGTCAGTCTTAGTCTTTTAAAACTTAGTATCCTAAAATAATATAAATATATTTAGTTAGAATACTTTCTGTAAGTTTGCTTCCAGTGAAACCAAAAGTGGAATACATTGCAGCAAAACATATTAATAAACTACAGCATGTACTGTGTTACTGATGTGCTTAACAGGGAGTTATGTTTATTATTCTATAATCGCCATAATTTTTTAAATTGCTGTGTAAGAGGTTTTGGCAACATCTCCATTGTGAAACATACAACCATTCAAATCCCAATTCCCAAACCTTTAAACAAATCTACTGTGAAGACGTATGTTTTTCTATTCAAAACTGCAAGTTATTTTACCAATGCATCCTGGTAGCTAGAAGCTAGGTCAAAATATCTTGAAATGGCACATTTCACATGTTTCCTGAAAAATTCAAAAGTGGTGTATATCATCAAGGGATTTGCAGGAAGAAACATATATACAAAGTCAACATTAGTTAGAGCATAATTTCTTCTTTAATGTACTTGTTCTTATGTGGAAAAATTATTCTATTTTTGTATTAATGTTAGGTTTATGAGTGTTTTTTTTTTTCCCCTGAACTGTGAGTAGATTTAGGAAGGTCTTTTTTCTCCTAAGAACTCAGAGAAACAATCACTTTAGTTCTGTAAAAGAGTGTCCATTTATAATTGTGGTAATTTGTATTTACAGATTAATATTACCTAAAAAGACCAGGATGCTCTACCTCTTGTTACGTGACTCTTGTTTCAAAAATCTCTAGAGAACTTGCCCCGAATCTTCACATTGCATGAGTTTTAAGCACTCTTATCAATGATGCTTTTGAAAATGTAATACGATTCCCAGGTTCCTTGAAACAGAAATCAGCAGGGGGAAATTGATTGCTCCATTTGCTTCTAATGAGTTGGAGGAGGTGACCTCTGACCAAGGAGGAAGGGACAGTATGACACAGTGCTAAAAATGATCTTCTCTTGTGAGATGAATGGAAAGAAAATTCCACTGCACAATTCTAAACAGTTACACTTTTTCAAAAGGCAATAGGCCAATTTAGCTTAATCAGACTCCTTTTCTTCCTTCTTCTTGATATCTACTAGTAATCCCCATATTTTCTTTCCATTTTACAGCACTATTAAACATTTCTATCTGTGCACTGTGTGTACTGAACGTAGAATAACCACAGACATCAGAGTGGCCTCCTCCAGGCCTACTGTGTCTCCTCTGGCCACATCTTGGGCTCTGGTGTCTTGATAACTTTGCAGAGGGAGCATCCGAGCTGAAAATGTTCTCCTTCCCCATCATAATCCCACCTTTCTTCAGAGCCCAGTTCAAAGACCTCTTCAGCTGAAATTCACCTTTTATCTCCTAACCCAGTATATACTTGGCATATGCTTGCTGTGTCATGTATATATTTCTGAATGAATGCATATTACTGGTTATTTCACCATTTATATGCCACTTATTGACATCACTGTGTTTAAATGTCAGATCTCCCTAACTAGATCCTAATTTCCCAGAAGAGTAGGAGATATCTTTCCCTTCGGTACTTTTTCAGTGTGTGTGGCAGAGACCTTTTTATATAATAAAAAGTCAATGATTATTTTTTGAGTGAAAAGTAAACAAGAGATATTAGTAGAAAATATGAAGACTTACGCAAAAGGTTCCTAACTTTTTAAAATATATTCACCTTTGGAATACAGTACTGTAAGACTAAAGAAATCTCAAATGAGGGAGATCTTAAAGATTTCACCAAATGGAGTCATATTAAATTAAACTACCAAATTCAATAAGTGGTACTTCGAATCTTTCAAAAAGAACATCTTTGAAGGATACTAACCAATGACACACATAAATGAGGAAAAGACAAATTAATGCTTAAAAAATTAACAATACATGAGTTTTGATTCAAAATGCAAGCTGCTCTCTACCTTTGGAAGATTGGAATAAATAAATAAAAAAGTCATAGATATCAAAAATAATTTCTTTAATTCCAAAGAATCTTTCACATAAGAAATTTAAAACATGTTAAGCCTTATCTGATAGTTGAAACATCTGCCATGGTCATGTCGAATCTGGGGACAGGGAAGCCAGAAGGTATAGAAAGTCCAGTTGCACAGAGTGTCAGTAATCTTACCAAGAAAAGAATATAAGCCTTCCAACCTTCAGCTCCTTTGCCATGGAGTTACATTTTCCACACTCATATAAAGAAAAAAATACTGAGAGACATAATTTTAAAGAGATATTAGTAACCGCCAAAATTAAGATTTTCTAGAAAGCACCTTTCCTGTGTATTGTCACTGTCACTGCATTAACCTAAATTATTTTTAATCTATCAGTAGATTATTCCCATAGCCTCCAGCAGGACTCTCAAATCCTTGTCTCGCCCCTCACCAAATATCCCTTTACGGCCATGGCATAATTCTGCTCAAACCATGCAGCTCAAAGATAATACTGCTCTAACTTAATTTCACCAGTTACTAAAGTCTTATAAAATCTGATCACACCTTAACTAGCCAAGTTTGTTTTCTTACCATTGAACAGAGTAATACGCAAAACACTTTTCTAATCGGAGCAAGTAAATGAATCTTGACTTTTTAGATATATCTTAAGTGTCTAAAGGCTCACCACAATGCCAGGCACAAAATAGATGCCCAATATACACATATGTTCATTGAAGAGATTTTTAAAAAGTACTTGTGAGTTACTGGTATATTGATGCATGTCCTACGAGCTGCTTTATGATGTTACCATCTAACCATCTAAATGTAAACGTTAATAGGTTTAACAGTTCTAGATTAAAAAAAAAAATTCAACAGAGGCCCTTTTATCATCAAAACTGCTCTGTGTGCTCTGAAACATTCTCCTCATGAGATTTGCCTGGGTTCATCATCTTTCTCAGACAGAATTCTAAAGATGCTTTCACATTCAGGAGTGTTGAATTTATTTGAATACAAAAAGCCTAAAACCCAAGTTTATCTGTCTTCATATAAGCACTTCAATAAGATAGACCCAACAGCTATCAATTTAAGAGCAACGTCTGGATCTCTCATACCTGCCTAATAGATACAGAGCGTTATACTCAAGGACTTTAAGACAATACGTTAAAAAAAAAAAAACCTAGCATACCCTATGCACCACAGAATAAAGAACACGGCTTAATTTTTTCCACATTTGAGAGGAATTGAGTATATTCTCACAGTAGTTCCCATTGCAATTACTTGAAAGATGTAAACTCTCAGAGAAGAGTAGCATCCATCTTGAGTCTCTGTCTTCAGGATAGGTATTCACAAAAGCCTACTTCTTTGGTTTAATTTCAGTCTTAGGTGGGCAAACAAGCATTTGTTTCACAATGGATCCCTTCTTGTCAATCCTTCAGATGATTAGCTTCTCTGAAGTTTGGTAGCGATCAAATCCAATGAATGCTACAGTTGAGTCACTCATGGGTCGCTTCCTTGAGATTTGCCATTTTGCTGTACCTGCATCTCATAAGGAGACAGTATTTTTGGTCAATTACCATCAGACCACTTCTTAGGTAAAAAGTAAGAGAAAATGCACAATTCCTAACAAGCTCATTATTACTGATGCAGACTCCTAGTCAGCTACTGCCATATTATGACCAAGACTCACACTGGTACCAGTAGACAACTGACATTTTGCCTGAGCATGCATCTCTGGCCAGTGATAATTAACCTGAAGGTAAAACACCAGCCATTTTCTTAATACAAGAAGGCACCTCTTTCAAAGTTGGGGCTCTTCCTGTTTTAATAATCAAAAGGAAAAGACCTTTGGTACTTAATATTTAAACAAAATGTTTAATATTTACACAGTAAAGTTCTTCTTCTGATATTAAACCAGCATTAAAGCAGGGATGGAAATTGGTTTATAATCTCTGACACTAGGCCTGGAGCCTTGTAGTGTAGTAAACAATGTCACTCTTCAGATGGGTACCACCTGCAATGGGTTCAGAAATGTCAACTGTAATTAAACATTTTATTTCAAGGATAATTCATAGGTTATGTACATGAAGGACTGCTTTATGCCATGAGAAATTTCAAAGTATTGGGCTATGTAAATAAGAAGCAGGTCTTTTTTATATTACATGTTTTTTTTTTAAGTACATGCAAACTGCCCGAGACCTAATTAATATTATTCTTAAACATATGTTCATATTTTGCAAAGATTTTTAAAGTCAATTTTATGAAGCTTGGCTGGTAATGATATATCTCTGCCTTACCAATTATTTCTTTTCGCTAGAAGTAAGAATACTGTAGGGGAGAAAAAAGATACGATTTTCTACCAGCTCACACACTAAACTAATGATAAAGCTAGAATTGGCCCTCATCAATGCTATATTTCTCCTTTGGGGCTTTAGTTTTAACTTATGGTTTCAATGAAAAACTGAAGAAAATTTATTGTTTAAAAAGGATGACAAGTTTTTAAAAGGTATGAGGGTTACCTAGCACCTCCAATAATGCTTATAATCCTAATAAGAATTGAGTGAAATTATTCAATTAAGTGTGAGTGTGTGTGTGTGTGTGTGTGTGTACATGCATGCGTGCATGCGTGCAGGCTTGAGAATGAAAGAGGAAGCAATCCTCCATTTTTTCTATATCAATACAATTTCACTCACTGTTTCTTGGTAGCAATTTGTTAAAAGCTAGCATAATGACTTAGAGATTTAAAATATACTTTCTTTGGCCCTTTACCATAATATTCTATATCATTTTTCCCAAAAACATGACTTAAGAGGAAATATCTTAAATAAAAATGCTATTAAGATAATAAAAAATACTGGAGTGAAAGTGATGCTTTTTTGTGCATTTAACATACTCTTTTCTCTAATTATTTGAAACAATAGGAAAAAGGATCCTCTTTCTCACTCATTCTCTCTTCTTCTTCTTTCTGAATTACTTCATAACCAAATATTCTATGACATATATAATCTACCACAAAGAAGACCTTAGGCATATGAACAAGCTTAAACACAAGGTGAAGAGTCAGGCCTTTGCTAGGGAATTGGGAGCCCACTTCTACCAGGCGGGTACTAGGCAAGATGCATCGTACAGAGCAAATGGAGCAACAGCCTTTGTGGACTGTTGCTGAGATAAAATGTTAGTTCTTTGTCATTTTGTCATTTTGGTTATCTTGGGAACAGTTTGTCATTAATAGCAAAAAGCAACAGACATAAATTCTTCTAAGTCATTATTCCAAAATGAGTGTAATATGAGTATTTGTTAAAAGAGTTCTGATAGTACTTTCTTTAATTATTAATCCTTTCTTTTGGAAATGTTCACTATAAAAGCTATACAAAAACATGGAAAAAAGAAATGACATATTAAGAGAAAATGCTGTAGATAATATGTATACTGCTTAAATGTACATTAGAATTAAAAAGCTGATATATAAAAAAACACTTGAAGAAAATATGACAGTATGTTAGGATGGTGCGGTTATGAGTAATAATTTTTCTATTACCCAAATTTTTATAATGAGATTATATGACTTTGATTATTAAATATCTATGTCCAGTAACATGATCACCTTGGAAAATTAAAAAATCCATGGTGGTGAACTCGTTCATTGAACCACAGTAGTGAAGAAGTGGAGAAGACATTTGGTGAAGGCATGGACCAAACACAATCTAATTTTTTTTCTCCACATCTCCCACTTAACACATAGAGAATAGTCCAAGAAAAGTGCTGGCAAAATAGGATAAAGGGAGAAGATGGAAGAACAGTATCAGGATAGTTAGTTGGTCTAGACCTGGAGTTCCTCTTAAACTAATTTCAGATCCTAATTTTAAAGATCCCCATTATCTTCCTGTTAAAATCATGCTGCCCTGGCAACAAGATAGAAGACAAAAGCTCTCTCAGTCCACCATATGCAATCCTAATTAGGAGAGCAGGAAAAAACTGTGGTTTTGTTAAAAAGAAAAAAAAATCTAGTTATCACAAAATAGGATTACAGCATAGACAAGGTAGCTCAGCTACATAAACCTCCACTGAATCAGACCAGAAATAGTGTTATATTGACAATGCATTTTCAAACTCAGAAATGAGAAAGAACTCTCGTCTAAGGCTGCAAAGCTAGTAAATGACAGAGCTAGTAGGCTGGCAGAAATGATCAACTTAATATTTCCAAAAATTTCTTTATTCAAGTCATACACATACATAAACATACCTTTTGTCTCAAACAATTAATTAACATTTTGCAAATATTTATCATATGACCTAGCAAGAGCTCTCATTTTCCCCTTTAATCTAACATGATCTCCCACTGCATCTCCCAACCATAATTTTCTCTCTGTAAAAAATCCCATGATCACAATAAACCTACTATAATGACAGTGCCAAAAGCCTTCTACATTATAAAACTTGATAGCCAGCCTTGTAGCCTTTATAGGTGGAGAGGTACAAGGTTGGAGTTTGAGACTTCTTGCATAAAGAACCAAGTGAAGGGCATGGCAACCATGGAAGCATAATTAGAAATAAGAGTTCTTCCCCTAGAGCCTTCTCCTTTGCCCACCGAGATGGAAAAAGCTTAGGAAGAAGAATCCTAAAGCACTATAACTGATCAAATAATAAGAATTTATTTAAAACAAATATAATATTAAAAGCTAATTTTTTCACCACAAAATTAATTGATTAACTTTTCCCTCTACAAATATATTATGAAAACTTTCTCACTACACAAACTCTCCAAGTAAAATTAATGGTTTTTGTTTTGAAAATTAATTTAGATATTAAAAAAATTATATTTTCCACCAAGATCTCAGTTACTCAGATTAAATATTAACCAAAAGCTGTCTTCTGCTTAAATAGAATTTAGCTTTTGAAGTGTTTTTATTAATCTCTTCTGATGTAGGTGCTTGAAATTCTATGAAAGTGCTGCTGCTACCCGTTCTGTGCATCACTTACTGCAATTTATTTTCAGAACATAATTCTATTTATAAATGAAAATCCTATTAAAAGAAGACAAGAAAAATTAGTCCTAGACTTTGCATTGGTAGAGTAGAAACAAAATGAGCGGCCTAACCTGAAGTGACATTTACAAATTACCTGTTAATTTAAACCGGGTTGAGGGATGACAGAATTTAGTCAGACTGACAGGAAGTACCGAAGGAATGACAGTTGGGTCTGGTGTGGTCATAAAACTCTTACTGCTGGCACATTTATCTGTGTTCCTCTACTACCCCACCACCTCCCCCAAAGCTTCCTGCCTAGTAAATAATATATTTGTAAAAATATTTACATTTTTGTCAGATTACTGAGTAAAGGTTTTACACAGCTGGAAGCTCTCCTCCTTTGTTTAAGGGGAGGAAATCGTTCTTTAAAAAGGCTTCTGGCTTTAGTTATATGAGTGATCCTCTTCCCCATCATCCCAAATATTCAGGCCCAAATGTCAGTTTTTGACTATGCGTGAGAGCCCAACAAGGCTACTAACAACTGAATACCTATATGCGAGCACATAGATATACACACCCCCTCACTTTCTACCTCCATATTTCTGAGAACAAGCTATCGGAAAAAGCTGGTACTCCTTTTACTTTTTCTTCTCGATTTCTGAAATGTAATCATCCAAAAATATCATGTAAATAAACCTGTAAAATGATTATCTTTGTAGGAAGAAGTCAAAAGGGGGGAAAAATTGCTATAGATGGATAATTTTAAACTACTATCAGCTGGATTAGGTATCTGCAGATATTGTACATATCTAAGTAGATTTTAGTATATAGCAATTAAAATCTATTTTAATAAAACCTTTATTCCACATCCAACTTACAAAAAGGTATGTTTTTCTGTATGGTGGGCAAACCCTCAGTAGTACTAGTAAAAACTTTGTATGTTCATAGAGTGGAAATACACATGGGCACAAATGTACACACACAACATACATGCCATACAAATACATACAAGGGACATATGCCCAGTCATCTGGTTTTCCATTACCAACACGTCTTTATATCTTAAAAAACAAAACTAGTGTTTGTTTTTAAATAGGAGGCCATCTTTACATTCATAAATTAATGACAATAAATACATTTAGGTAAACAAAGTAAATTTAAGTAAAAATATGTTGAAATAAAATAAAAATGATAAAAATAGGAGGTCATCTTTGCATTCTTAAGTTAAGGACAATAAAAACATCCTAGTGTTTCATCTGCCTCCATCCTGGTTAAGGCTCCTGCTTTCTTCTTTAAACAAATTTCTCCATTTGAAAATTCAACAATTTTCAAGAAATCATTGCACTCTTTCTTCTTATTTACCGATTCTGGCATTCTATGGACTGTGCAGGGATAATTCTGTAACACAAAAGTAATTGCTGTGAATTATTCACACCCTGATTCTCAGATCTTCACACAACTTTTAGTAACTATTCTGGGCTGGAAAATTATTGGGTGTAGGCCTACTTCTCTAAATAAATATCTCTTTACTTACGGTCAGGGTCCTACCAGTGACTATGAACCACAATGTTACCAAAGAGCAATGTTAGAAGAGCAATGTTACCAAAGTAATGAAAAATTTTATCTTGAAATTTTGATCCATTGTCCCTGATTTTGTATCATGTGTTATCTAGCCATAAAAAATAGTTCAACCCTTAATACTGGGATAATCAGAATAATTGCATGAATAATCAGTACTTTTTAATAAGAAACTAGTTGTGGATAGATTAAAATGTTAATTTTGAATTAAAAAGTTTGAAATCTGAGATTCTGACAAAAAGAGTCTGTTGATAAAAGAGATCCTTTCCATGCAGTTCTTCAGCCTGGCTGGGTGAGAGCCAGGCCCCTTGTAAAGTCCTTGCCATAAAAATTCCATGATTTTGATGATTGAGTCATTTTAAGTTAACACCAAATTTAAAATTTAAAATAAAATAAATTTAAGAGAAATTATTCACCTCTTCCTCCATTCCTCCAGCCCAGAAGTACCATAGGAGACTTCCTCCCAATACCCAATAAAAAATAAAATTAAAGGTCTACCTTGTCCTTTTTTGATACATAAAGAAACACTTTTTAAACAAAATGCTACTTTTGGGTCTTTCTTCAATCTCAGTTTGGAGATAAATTATAAATTATCTGTGTCTTAGACTCCTCTGTCACATTGCTGTCAAGAAGCATATGCCTGTTTGGACAATCCTGGTTATTTCTATAAGATTTATGAAATGTTACTTTGCTCCAAGATTGATATCCATGTCCTTATTCAGTATATCAAGGGCATATGATAATGATCGCGATCAATGTTATTTTAACACTGCACAAAGGCTGGGGTGTCAAGGCCATCACTTCATTAGACAACAAGACTATTGATTATTAACTAGAGACTGGCTAAAATCGAAATACCTGCACAATCTCCCCATGACAAAAAATTATCAGTGGGCGAGCAGATTACATAATTTGTCAACCACTATGAAACTTTCTCAAAACTGAACAGAAGGTATGAGGAGCATTTCAAAGGGCGTTTCCCAATGAGCAATTTCTCCTTTATGTCCCCTGACCTGCTAATACCCTTCCTCTTAAAGCTGAAATCATTTTAGATTTGCAACACTACTTAAGTCTTGACCTTATGATGTAAGTGCTCATTAGAAATTGAGAGGAAGGGAGATGAGAAAATTCTTAAGCTTGGGTGGTAGTGGAGGAGAGAAAAAGGAAATAAAGGGATTACACGTGTGAAGGGAAACAATTAAGGACAATTTATGCCCTACTTTTCTTTATTCTTCCTAGTTCAGCCTTTTGTTTTGTAAATATCACAGGGCTAAAGGAAACCAAGTAGTTTTTCCTCTCTGTCAAGAGATATATTATTATTTAGTTGGCGCCAATCATTTTTTACATGCAAATTTATCAGAAGCCCATTCCCTTTGCCCTGAGCAACTGCAAGCTATGAAATTTGTACATACATTGCAAGTGTTAAAGAGCCCTCTCTATCCTGGAATCTTATATTTGGACTCTAAGGCAATTTTCCCATCATGTCTGCTTTAATTAGGCCATGCTTCCTAATTAGCATAATTTCTCCCTTGACCAACCCTCTTTGTACACACACTTAGAAAAAAAGAAAGTGAGTTAAAAGGAGAGCAATGACAAAAAGAAAAATAAAACAAAAAACAGCCTGTTCAGAATAGTGATGCGCACATTTCCTAATGGAGCTCTAAGAACTCATCCTAAGTAAAGCAAATGGCACGAGGCATGTGGAAAACTTATTAGTGAGGACCAAAGCAGACGTTTATTGCCCAGAGGTAGAAAGTTCACTAATCTTCCTGTTAAACCTCTGTTTTCATTTCCTTCTCAACTAACCTCACTCTGGACCAAATTCATCACCTGTCTTAAGCCTCCAATTGCTACTGAAATCAAAGAAGTCAAGGGAATGCTGAATGGAACCTCATGGGAATTTATTTCTCTCATTTTTTTCTGCTCATTCTCAAAGATTATTTCAAAATGCTAAAATGTCAAGGCCTTGACCCTTATAACTTTCACTACATTTTTGCTTCTCAGAAGCAGCCTCAGAAACCCCACATCATGGTTTTGGAACCATCAGCAATGGTTTTGAGGAAGAGAGATGGGATTGGCTTTATCAAATTATTGAGCACACAGAGAAGAAAATCTTCATCTCATTGCAACATGAGGATATAATGGGAGAATTTTATGTCATGGGATTAAGTCCTAGGCAAAGCTTTTTTGACAGTGCTAGGTTAATATGATGGAGCCCTTGCGATAAGTAAGAGACCTTAAAAATACAAATCTTAAAAAAAAATCATCAAAGCTAGAACAATTTGAGCAATGAAATAAATGACAATATTGAATTATAGCCCAAAGTATAATATGTGTGTGTCTGTATATATGTATATAACCACACTGCTATAAATAAGAAAATAATTAAATAAATTATAAATATCTTCCTCCCAGGTAAATTTTGAATAATTTATATAAACATTCTTCTCTTCAGGTGGTGTTTCTTTGTGTTCTCCCCTCACCACCCCACCCACCTTCCCTGTCCTTAAAATGGCCTGGACTTAGTTACTTGCTTCTAAAGAACAGTTTATGCCGGGGGGGAGGGGAGGGGGGGTGGGTCACAAGTAAGTTCAGAGTGAAGAAATTTGCCAGATATTACCTGGGCCAGATGATCAAGATTAGCACTACCAGTGTTGAGTCATATTGATAACATGTGTCCTCCTGTTAGGATGTGACAAGAAGGCCACATCACCTCTGTGGTATTCTTTTCAAAAGCTTATAATACCAGTTCAGTAGAAGAAAAACATCAGACAAACTCTAAGGGACATTTTATGAAATAACTGACTAGTAATCTTCAAAATTGTCAAGGTCATGAAAACAAGACTGAGAAACTGTCACAGACCAGAAGAGACAAAGATGCAATATTTAAATGTGATGTGATGTTTAAATGCAATGTTGTATCCTGAATTTGTTCCTGGAACAGAAAAGGGCATTAGTGGAGAAACTAGTGAAGTCTGAATAAAGTCTGGAGTTTAATTAATAGTAATATACCCATGTTGATTTCTTAATTTTGACAAATGAACCACGGTATGTAGAATATAAACATTAGAGAAAGCTGGGTGAGGGGTATGCAGGAACTCTCCATATTCTCTTTGCAACTTTTCTGTAAATTTAAAATTATCCCCAAGTAAAAAGTTTACTTAAAAAATTCAAAAATATCCCTACAATGAACAGCCTAGAATTTTTTCATTGTGTAAAGAAAAAGATTAAGAATGTAGAGTATATCAATTTTGACCAGAAAAAGAATGAAATGAGAAAGAATAATCTGCATCAAACAGAACAAAACAAATATACACATGCATGCATAAATGTACATATAGGATAAAGACACACACATATATAGATAGACAATAATACATACATCTATAGAGTTCTACTATTTATTAATTCATTTATTATTTCCTCATTCACTCATCTACTATTTTAAATAATAACTACTACATATGAGGCATTTCACTATGGGCTGGGGATCTAACCAGGGATGTGATAAATATGAAACTTATCCCCTCTTATATAAACTCGTTTTTTTTTTTTCTGTTCCAAAACTTAAATCTTCAAGAATTTCATGTATCCTTCAGAAGTATTAGGTTTTTCGAGTAAAATTTTTGGGTTTCAGATCCAGACATACCACTTATTGAATATATTGTTCTGAGCAAAATTCTTAACATCTACCTGTTTCTCAGTTTCCTGGTCTGGAAAATGTAGATTATAATAATTACTACCACTCAAAGCTGTTGTAAGGATAAAATAAACTCTCACATATGTTATAAAATGCTATGCAAATGTTATCTATAAATCAAAGGACAGTTACCATACTGTCTAGCAGGGCTCATTAGAAACAGGAACCAGTAGAATGAGGAATAAGAAAGAAGAGAGTTCTGACTTTAGAGATGGAAAGGAACCAAGAAAAAAACCTTCTCTCTGTTACAATCTTGCCTGAAGTCAGCTTTGGAACTGAATATAAAAAAAGTCTAGTAGAACAGCATAAAATAATCTTGTGAGGTAAGTAAAAGTCACACGTTATTTTCCCTATAAATGAATAATACACCAGAGGGCCAAAGATATTCAATAACCTGATCGAAATTTCATGCTGAGCCATTAACACATGAAAATTAATAATTTAGTCTCTTTGGCATTGAGAGTGTTCTGTTCTGTTTTGTTTTGTTTTGTTTTGTTTGCATTTGTTGTTGTCGTTCGCCATTTAGCACACCTTTTGTGCTTATGCCCATCTCATCAGTACTCAAGACCTAAAACTTCTTTTTTAGTTTATTAATGGATGCATTTGGGAGATTTTCATATGATTGTTTTGTCAGATTCTAAGTTGCCAAAGCTCCTACATCACTGTTCTTCAATGAAATCCTAATTGATGCCATAAAATTCCTCACTGCCCACTCATGGTCTGTATAATCATCTCTAACCCCACACCACTGGTTATCCGTGAGAGTTTCCTACTGCAAGCTATATGCCAGTCTTCACTCTCTTCCCTTGCCTGTGTTGTGTGATACAATTAAATCATGATGTATACTTGTATTTTAATGTTATATTTATAACTATACATATGCCCAAAGGCTTTAGAGGGAGTTACATTTTTATATCTTGAAAAAAATACATATTCAAAACATCATTTTTTGAAAAGCAAGAAAATTCCTTTAGTAGTTTTCTTCTTTTTGCAAGATAAGAAAGAGTAAAGTCAAAGTTTTCCCTAGGCTAGTCTATGAAGAATTAGATCAATTTGAAAAGTTTTTTGCTTTTATTGAAAAGATTCTGATGGTTCTTCTAGCTATTTGTTTCATACACATGGCACATAGGTGACAGTCTATTTCAAGTCAATATTTCAAGTCCATGACCATTTATTGAGTTCTAACTTCTTGAGATAAATAAAATGAATGAATTCCATTCTTCAAAGAATTTTCTATTTGGCTAATGTGAAAAACAAAATGAATGGTTAGAAAATAATATAATTTTGCATTAGGCTTACATATAAGTTGTTATTAAGGTTTAGTTGAGGTTGTTGGGGAGAAAGTCATGAGAAAAAAATGTGAAAAAGAAAAAGATATTTGATCCGCATCTTCAACAATAGGTATAGGTGTAATCGGAGAACAAAAAGAAATGAACTGTATATATAAGCAGAATCACATGATCAGAGACCTAGAAATATCAATTATAGGAGACTCGTGGTACCAGGGATTCAAGAAGGCAAGACCAAAGATGATAAGTCAAAATATGGTTGGGGGCAGCTTTTGAAGGCCCTTACTTTCTAGTTTAAGAAGTTGAGGATTTTTAATTACTGGCTATGTGGATCTTCCAGAGAGATTTTTTGAAGAATGAGGAGTTAGGAAGGGATGCAGAAGTCATAACTAATAACAGAATATTCAAGAAAAGACTAATAAAATCATTCAGGCTAGTTAAATAGCATTCTTGGAAAACCATTCTCAATTCATTAAACAAATTTAATTCAGTTTTAAAAATATGAACTGACATAATGGTTTGTATCAGTCAGAGTTCAGTCAGGAAAACAGAAACCACTTTAGATATTTCAGGCAGAAATGAATCCAGCACAAGGAATTAGAGACTTAATATCTGTTAGAAAGGCTGGGGGAGAAGAGGTCAGGAAAGCCACCAGTAGCATTCAGTAAATCAGGAAATGTATACATTTAAGGAAACTGATGCTAATTATCAGCCATCTTTAGCATCTAAGTGGCACCAAAGAATTGCAGAGAATTTCCAGAAAACTCTGGTAAAACCTTATCTTTGCCATCTGCCTGAGCCCAAACATCTACCCAGTTCTGCTCAGAAACAATAATGCCTTCCATCTCTTTCACAAGTATCTTTCACTGGTAGTTTGTAAAGCAGAATTCTGTTTGCAGAAATTCTAAGAAATTTAGTTGCTATACTTTGAAGCCCTTGAAATACTAGTAATGCAGATCATACAGAAAATGGTATCAAGTTGCCAACAGACATCTTGGCACATTGTGCAAGGAAATTCATGATCTAGGATAAATATTATTTAAATGGCATTGATAGTAAAATCTGAAATTTTCAGATACATTGGAAAGACAAAACAACAAAAATAAAACTAAAGGTCTAGTTGCTAATAATTATTGTTCTCTGCTCTACCCTTTCCTAATTCCCTAACGTTTCACCCAATTCAGGTACACCAAAACTTAGTGAGCCAAAATCCTTTTACACATTGGAACTTATGAATCCAGTTCCAACAAATTGTCTCAAAAATTACTCATGACGATTCACAAGATTTTTGAAGATTTGAGAAGCACAAAATATTTAGTTTTGCCGTATTGAAATGAGATTAGGCACTTAAAGTCTCAAACAAGAATGATCATGGAACTTTCTATGAGGTTCTCGGACACATAGGAAAGAGTCATTAAATATTGCAGTTCTGACCATCTACACTAACACATATACAAACACACCCAGGTCCTTATATCTTTCAGTTGCTTCCTCTTGCTCTTAGGATAAAGTGCAGACTGTGGCCCTTGACTATTCTCCAGGTTCATTTTGCCCACCTCTCTTCCTCACTTGGAGCCCCAAATCCACTCTGGCCTTCTTTCAGTCCCTCTTTGCACAGGCTCTTCTTCATCTGCCAGGGATGCCCTTGTCCTGCCTCCTCCCTGCCTCCTTCTTCTGTCTCTCAAATATCACTTTACATGGCACTTCCTTGCGGGTCTCTCCTGCTCATCAGTCTGAAGCCCCCATTATTCCCCCCATCATGTTCTATGCGTTTTCTCCATAAAATTTACCTAACCATATAATTATGTGCATAATTTACTGTTAATTATTTGTTGTATTTCTTTCTTTTCTGGTATATTTTACAAAGACTATGACTTCCATTTGTCTTGTTTATAATTGTATCTTCAGTCTACCATAGAGTCTATCACAGTACGCATTCAATAACTATTTGTTAGGAGGAGATAGAAAGAAGGAAATAAAAAAGAAAGGGAAGAAAGGAGGGAGGAAGGAGAGCACCTCTGGCCCCTACCACCATTCTACACAGGGGCTATTCTCTTGTAAACTTTTTTTTTTTTTTTTGAGATCATTTCTCTTCTTTTGCATGAAAACCCTAGAAACTGGTGAGTTCCTTCATTTCACCTCGCTTAATAGATACATGTAAAATCAGAACACCTTAACTCTTTTTCTTAGGTTAATTGCAATATTACAGTCTTTGGGGGAAATCTTGAATGATGGACCACTGCCTTGGGAATAGATTTTGTGTGTGAGAAAGACTGATGAGTTTCAAAAAAGAAAAACAACGAGAAGCCATGGACTCTGGATCAGACCACCACTGAACAAGCTCTGGGGCATCTGGCATCTAGTCCAGGAATGAGAAAGCATTTTCAGCAGCCACAACACCCTCTTTTCTTGCAATTTCTGATCTGTGACAGCTGCATCTTTAGAGTGGCAGTTACCCCAAAATGGGTGAAATTAGCAGGAAAACATACTTATTTGCATGCTATCATCTAAAATAGGCCATGGAAGGGGAGGTGGGGTGGGGAATGGAGGAAGAACATTTTGATCCAAAATTACAGTAGACCGTAGCCAGAAGTTCGGCTGCTTTTTTCAAATGTGTTGTCAATAAGTGATTGTCAGACAACTCATGCTTTTAGGTGTAAGCTGAATCAGAGTTCCAAATGCAAAACCCAACACTCAGGGATATCATTTGGATTTTTAACATTCCCTCGGGAACCTAGAACCCTTAAAGCAATGAATAAATTACAATGAAGCATAAATATAGTATTTTCATTTCTGACAGAGATAATCTTGTTCTAAAAGGATCCGCTATTTAAAGAAAAATGATATCCATTTTTAGCAGCCCAACATTGAAATTTCAAGAGTTAGAACCCCTCAGCTTGGATAAACTCATAAACACATAAAAATTAATTTTGCATTATTCTTTGAGGCTTCACACTTACAGAACAAGCAGCAAAATTGGCACTTTCTGTTATTCTGTCGACTTAAAAGCAAAGAACATGATTAAGGATGTGGCAATTTTTCTACTTTTTCTGTCCCTCAGCAGCTGAACTGAATCTTTGTGCAGTAGCGACTTAAAACAGCAAACAGAGATGTTGATGATTGATTCATTGAGTAATCTCACAAGATCAGATTCAACAGCCACGTTTAGAAATTTGTTGATTGGTGAAGCCACACACACACACACACACACACACACACAAGTGCACAACATGGCATCTAGCAAAGACACTATTCAAAAGTTGCTTGGATAGACATAAAGTATGGAGGTGAAAAGCATGGATTCTAAAGCCAGACTGACTATATTTGCATCCCTGACTCTGCAACTTCCCAACAGTGGAACTCTGAACAAGTTATTTATCCCTCTGCACCTCGCTTTTCTCATCTGTAAAATAGAAGTAATAATATTATCTCCCCAATGATTGCTATGAAGCTGAAATAACCTGGTAAATGTAAAGTAGTTAGGACAGTCACCTGAAGCATTGTAAAACATAGTTAAATGGTACTATTATGATGATACCTTCTTAGGAAGGAACTCTAAAGCCTGGACTCTTCCTCAAAATAAACACATTTGTAAGTACCTTGGGGTATCTGATTGCTAGGTGTCATATACTTACACAAATATGCCCTGAATGATAATAATCCTATGTTTATGATCTAAGCCACATATAAGTGTTCATCTAAAGCAATTTCTGTAAAGGGCCAGAAAGTAAATATTTTAGGCTTTGCCACATTTTGACTCTGTTGTAGCATAATAGCACCTATACATAATACTTAATGAATAGTGTGGCTGTGTTTCAACAAAACCTTATTTATAAAAACAAGAAGTGAGCTAGATTTGGCCCCTACGGTATAGTTGGTCTGCTCCTGATCTAATGAATTCTTCAACTAAGATATCTTCACATAAGTAGTTTCCTAAATGAAATTACTTAGAGAAGTAGGATTCAAATCTCCTTAGATATTTAATCCAAGGTTTCACAAGGCATTCTGTATATTTCAGTGAAATTTTTCCTGACATCACACTTAAATCCTCCTGAGGTATTTAGGAAACCTCAGTTTCCGTCCAAACTTAAAGGACATTTCAGACTGATACCAGTTCACTTGTAAATAACAACAGTCTACATTTAATAAGCATTTAGTCTATAGTGGTCAATCTTCCAAAGGAATGAATCACCTCACTTAATGATGATGGCAAATTCCAACAGCAGCACTTTCAAAATATGTCAACATTCCGCTCACTTCTCCCCACCCTCACCAGGACCATCATGATCTCAGGCACCTTCATCCCTCATTTGGTTTATAGGTATAGCTCTAACTGCTCTCCATGTTTTAACCCTTGTTTCTAACAGTCCATCCTTAGCTTAGTGGCCAGGATGTTCCTTATAAGATGTGTCAGATCATGTCACCTGACATGTGTCTCCATCATGTCACATATAGCAGCTCTCTGTATCACTCAGAGTAAAATCCAAACTCCTAATGGTAGTCTGTAAGACCCTCTGAGCTGGCCCTAATTTTCACTCTGGCCTCATCTCTTACTATTGTTACCTTTTGCTTACTCTAAGTCTCCTGCCTCAAGGGTTTTGAGCTTATTCACTCTTTCTTTGGCCACGTGTCTTGATCATCCCCGCCTGTAGGTCTGCTCAGATACCATTTTCCAAATGAGTCTATTCTGAAAATCCTATTTTAAATTGCACCCCTACCTGTTACCTTTCTTGTATTACTTCTCTGCTTCATTTTTTTTTTTACCATAGCCATTACTATATCTACTTATATATATTTTTTTGTCTTCTTCCACCCACTAGAATGAGAGTTAAAGGGGGTAGGAATTTTGTTCACATCTGTATCTTTAGAACAAAATAATGCTTGCCACATAGTAGAAGCCTCACAAAACTTTTTTCAATGAATGACTCTAGTAAACCCTGTCTATGTACCAAGTATAGTTATAAGTGCTTTAAAGGTATTATCTACTTTAATCCTCACAAGTATTATAATCCACATTGCAAATGAAGGAACCAAAGCAATGAAAAGGTAAATGAATTGCCCTAAATCACATAGTAAGTAGCAAAGGCATGCACTTGAAGGTAGGCCATCCATCCCTAGCCAGTATGCTCCCAACCACCATACTCTACTCTCTACATTTAATCCTCACTCTTCCTTAAGTGAGGGACTATGATTATCCTGCTTTTACTGGTGAGGAAAGTGAAGCTTAGTGACCTTAAGTAACTTGACCAAGGTCACAAAGCCTGTAAATTGAGGGTCTAGGATCAAACTTATGTTTGCCTTTCTCAAAAATCACACACACAAAAAATGTATCACGATTTTAAATGCAAAGTGATGTGATGAGCTTTAACAAAGGAAAGCTGATACAATTTTACAAACACACAACCTTTTATATGTCGATGGGCTTAAAGCAACTATCTAGATATCCCTTGTTCAACTTCTCACTGAATGTAGCCAGTTCTCTGGAGATTCTTCCAGAACTAAGGCATTTGCTATGCAACATCAATAAGTCTGGGTAAAGACGTTGCCATCATCCCCACCGCATTAAGAGGAGAGAACGAAAGAATGGTAAACACTTTTGTCCGAGGTGACTGACACAGCTGTCTGTAATGAAGAAGATAAATACGAGGACTTAACGTTTCAAATTTGGCCTATTAGCTCATTCTGATGCTCCCAAATTAAATTTCAATAGCCTAAAGTTCAGATATGCACAGGCTGAGATTCAAGAAGAACTCAGAGGTGGTGATGGTGTGCATGGAAAGGGTAATAACCACTCGAAACACAAGCGAAAACCATGTCCACACTGCGCATGTGTCGAGTCAGGACCTTGTTTCCGTGAAGGGAACAACTGAACAAAGATTCCGAGCAGGAGCAATGGTCCAACCAGACCCGTCATCAGTAACAAGAAAGAGCTGGGCAAACCCCAACAAAGGTGGCACAAGCAGGAACTGTTGTTTTGATTGTGGAAAAGCATAAAGAAGGAAAGACCATCTGAAAATTCTAATTTGTAAAAGGACACGGATAAACACAAATGCTTTATTTTATATTTTATTTTGAAAAGTTAGGTACATAAGGAGGCTATAAATACTTAAAGATGTGCTCTTGCTTGCATTTTAAAGCAGTTAAAATTGCAGTGATGCAGCCAGAGGTATCACAAAAGACCTGGAATTTTAATAATTTGGAGAGGGCTTCTGATGCACAGAGGCAAGGGGAGGGATTAGATTCTTGATATCCAGTTCTCATCACACCAGGAATCTCATATTAATGTTTGTTAGGAAAAGGAATCCACCATAATTCCTACAGCCTTAATGTTGAACAGAAATGTCAATATGTTTTATTCAACCTTTTATTTTTCTTCATAAGGTAAAATCTGGCTCATATATCTCAGCGCATAATAACCCTCAAAAAGTCTAAGAAAAGACAAAAGTATATGCTTATATTTCATAATTATTTGGTAGTTACTAAGTCCCCATCATTATCCAGAATGCACGACTACAACTACAAAAGGATTCAAAGTACATATATATGTGTCTATGTAAGTGTGTATATATAGTGTGTATATATACATTTTAAAATATTTCTCAAAAGGTTAAAGAAATAAAATACTGTAAGAAAAATACAATATGATTTTAAATGTAACATGTAAAAGAGCATTTTAAGCAGGTTCCACTGTGTCTAGATATAAATACATCTGCACACAATCAGGATATATATAATAAAAGGCAATCACAAAAATCTCAGAATCTCGGCAATGATTAATAGAAATAATTTGATTAGAGAATGTAATCTTTGAGGCCAAAAAAGCTACATAAAATTTTCAAAGCTGAGCTCAGTACTTGGGGTTGGAGGAAAGAAAAAGAAATGAGATTTTAAACGTATTTTACTAAAGTTTTATAGTTCAGAATGCTTCTCTGGAACTATTCAGTAAATATAGGCCATATCTTTACTATTATCTGCAGCCACAGTCATGTGTGCATGTACGCGCGTGCACATACACACGCACCCCTAAGTGGAATTTGTCACTATAGGATATTTAAAAGCCAGACTTGCTGCATTTAAAATGTATGGAATTTATTTTTAAACCAGCCATATCTGAATTCAATGCCTTATATTTTGAGTTTTAATTCCAATCATGCTAATTTTAAGTCACAAACATATATCTGCCGGTAATGAAGGTTGTTTAATTAGGTCCAGATAAAATAGCTCCAATTCTGTTTCTGATCCACCTGTCAAAGCAAATCAGTCTTTTACATGGCTAAAAAAAAAACAAATTAGACTAGCTGATGACTTTTTGAATATTCAAGTAGACACACCGAGGATAAATCCAAACAGAACTTGTGACTGAACAAAAGCCTGAAACGTGACCTCAAAGATGAAGATATCTTATTCTGCCAAAAGCAGATTTGCAGGCAGGGTCCTCCCTGTGAAGTCAAGGACAAGGTGCTAACAAGAAGCAATGAGAAGGGTACCAAAAACGGAACAAGCACCACAAGAAATAAAATCTTTAGGGCAATGTACCAGCTCAATGCAATGCAAAATAAATACAAGCAATAATAAAAGTGATAAAGAAGGTCAGTTTATCATTTTATCTGCTGAGGAAATTTCAAAACAAGAGACATCCTAATTCATAGAGTATGCGTTATCCAGAGTTACATATAGATTATTTTTAAGACTACTAAAGATAGAAAAACTGTCTTGCTTATAAGTCTAATATGACTAGTTTTAGAGTATTCTCATCTTATAGTTCTAGTTTACTAGTGTATAAAGCATTATATATTTGAAGATAGAGCCATAGAAGCAAAGGAATAAAGTACTTTGAAATTTGCTTACTGGTCATGTGAACAAGAAGCATTAGATGGGAGGAAGAGAGAAAGAATAACCCAAAATCCAAATCCTTGAAGTCTATGGTAGTTGCTTCTAGATAAGATCTTCAGAGTATTCCATCCCCACATGGTTGGTCCCTGAGGAAAGATGTGAGATGGAGTCAGTAGTTAAGACTCTAGACATATGACTGTCCTCTAATTTCTTACTGTTACATTCAGAAAAGAGACTCATGTTCTGTTCTTTCATTCCCAAGTTGCTTTAAACAAGAGGCACAAAAATAAAAATAATAATCTAGAGTATAAACATTTTATAGAAGTTTCTTTCGTGTATACCTAAAATTCTTATTTTAATATAACATATATATTTTATATATCATTACTTATAATATACAAAATATATAATAGTAATAAGTAATAAAATAGAAAATATATAATGTTTAATAGGTAATAATATATAAAATACATAATAGTATTATAGTATTACTTGATATCATATATAATATAATAAAATTTAATTACATTATTACTTAATATAATATATATATATATATGAGCTGAGGAAAAGATTAAAACAATGGAATAATTGGACATCCATTTGGAATAAAATGAATCTCTACCCTTATCTCACATCATACACAAAATTAATTCAAAATGGATAATAGGCCTAAATGTAAAAAAAATTGAACTATAAAATTTTGAAACAAGTATAGGATAAAATCTTCTTTGAGGTAGGTAAAGATTTCTTAGATTAAGACACAAAACATCTGAATCATAGAAGAAATGATCGATAAATTGGACTTCAAATTAAAGTCTTTGCTCTTCCAAGAGTAACATTAAAAAATAAAATAAAATACAAGGTACAGACCAAAAAAATTTTTTGCTACACTTATAGCTGACAAATAATAAGAAAAACAATTCAGTTTTAAAGATGGGCAAAATATTTGAACAAATGATGATGTATAAATGGCTAATAAACACATAGAAAGATGTTTATTGTCATTAAATCATCAGGGACACGCAAATTAAAACAACAACGAGACACTACTAGACACGTATTAGAATGACTACAATTAAAAAGACTGACAATATCATGCACTGGCAAAGATGTAAAGCAACTGGAATTTAACATATTGTGGTTTACAGTGGTACAAACACTTGGAAACAGTTTGACAGCTTCCTATAACCTTAATATGATTCAGAAAATCCATCTGACTCCATTTCAGTTATGACTTCAGCCATGCCTAGAAGTTACTTGATCCAGAAACACACACAAAAAAAACACAAAAACAAAAATAAAAAGCCTAAGTATCTATCTATCCACAGAATATTGCCTGGGAAGGAATATAAAGTAACATTTTTGAGAGATGGAAATGTTTTCTATATCTTGAGTATGCTGGCAGTTACAAATTTGTCAAAACTCATTGAAATATACATTAAAATGGGTATGTTTTATTATATATAAATTAGACCTTAATCAAGTTGCTTTTAATAATATTAAAGTAGATAAACACTTTAGAAAACACCTATACCTAACCTTTTCATATTATAGATGAAGAATGAAGACTAAAGAACTTTGTCCCGCTCAGTTGAGTAGAGCTAGCAGAGCTAACAGAGGTGGGTCAAAAATCTCATATACTAAACCTCAGTCCAACACTCTCTCTGTGAAACTGCTATCCTTTCACTGAACTATAGAACTAATTTAAATGGAATTTATCCTAAAATGGCCTTGACATTAGAGATTTTAACTCCTTAGAGATTTTGTAGGATGACAGTGATGATGATTTTGTCCCTCCAAATTACATTCTCATTTTTCTAAGAACTAAATCTCTATTTCTATGTACTTGTCCCACACTTTCAATCCATAAAGTTTGGGAATTGAACCCCAGCTCCTGCTCCAAGGGACAGTATGTGACCCAGGGCTTAGATCATCATTGCCTAACACAGTTACCACTAGACACATGTGGCAACTTGAAATGGGGCTGGTAAAATTGAGATGTGCTATAAATGTAAAATAGAGTCTTTTATATTCTTTTTCTTAGGGAAAGAAAAAAATGAATGTAAAATAGCTATTAATAAATTTTATATTGACTACAGTTAAAATAATAATATTTAGGATACATGGTTGAATAAAACATTTTTAAATTTCATCTGTTTCTTTTTTAACATCTCTACAGAAAACTTTAAATTACATGTGAAATTCACATTTGTGATTAGCATTATACTTATATTATGCAGTGCTGGTTTAAACAATTATTGTATTTATAATCTTTACCAGATAGACTCGTTTTTAGAAATACATATGTCAGACATAGCAGAACTGATTGTACTTAATCCACTAAGTTATCATATTTTAGGTAGTTTGTGTTGGACTATCTGCCACTAGCAAGTGAAAATGTCCTACATATTACTATTCTTAAAATAAGTGTAAATCAAAATTTAAAACTATCTCTCTGTGCTCTTATACAGTTCTTGAACGCTTTCCAATTCATCATTTTCTTTTGTTTTATAAGTGAGTCTTTATTATCATAAGAAAACTGGGGTTCTAAGAAGGTAAGTGAGAGCTGATCAAGGTCAAATTAAAAAGTAAACAGTTTGCTAAACTCAGGTGTTTGGATTCCAGACTCCATTTCTTCCCCCTGTGGCATTGCACTCTGCTGACTCACCTGGAATGTTACATTTTAAAGTTGGAGGTAACAGAATCAACATAAATAGAGGTGATTTGTCATTTATGGATCCCCAACTAGGAATTAATCCACCTAAAAGATGATCTTTGATGTACTGCTGATGAGATTAGTTTGCATTCCAAATGTTATCACGCCATATAAAGCATAGGGTGACTCCTTATAATTCTGTCAGAGAAACAGTACTCTATAACTTAAGAAATAGAAAGTAAGAGATGGTTTGTTGGTGAAAAAATGACCAAGGTTTTTTTGTTCTGCTTTGTTTTGTTTTTTTAAATCTCCGAAAAACAATATAAAAAAAGAGGGCTGGATAATAAAGAGTTTATACCTTTCCTCTGGGCTGCCCAATGGAGAGTTGGACTCTACATTGAGACCAAGAGGCAGGCCACCCAGAAAAATTTCCTATAGATCCAGGGACTGGGAATAATTCAGTAGGTTCAGCAACAGCTTTGGCAGATACCGCATTCTGTGGTCTCCAAGCTTCTCAGATTGCTTATTTGGTTTCCTAGATACCTTGTCTCAGATATAAATAACATTTCATAGAGATATAACTTTAAAAAATAAATTTTTGAGTAAAAATAAATAAACTCTACATTCTCGGTTGTATATTAGCTTAAATAAATTCCCTGGAGTATGATTACCCCATAAAGAGAGTACCAGTACCCAATTCTTTAGCAAAATCCATACACTCTATAAACTTAGCCTAAAAATGAAAGCAGACTACTCTCCTCTTGGTCTTTCCTATAAAAAGAAAGTGCAATAGTTATGGTGACATATGTCCTGCATTTACCAGAATGGCCCTAGTTTCAAAATCCCTTATCATTGTCCCCATGAGAAAACAACTTATGCCTTGATTAAAATATATGTCTTGTTTTTCAGTAACAAAAACCTAAGACAAGTTTTATAAATGTAAGCTTAAATCCTTATTCTCATGGTGATTGCATTCTAGCTGGGGAACTGAGGAAAGCAGGTATACCAAAGGAATGCAAGAAAATTTACATTGTGTCAGAAAACAGTGCGTGTCCTCGTGAGCTTGCTCCCATAATCACCCAGGTTATCATGTTCTCTTCAGGCTACAACTCAGAGAGGTCACAAGTGGGAACATTTCTTAGCAGGGGTCTAGGCAAATGGGGATAGTTGCCTTACCTCTCTGTGCCTCAGTCGCTTCACCTATAAAATAAATATAGTAACACATTTCACAAGGACATTGTGGAAATTAAATGTGTGCATGTAAGCACTTAAAACAATGCCAGGTACACAATAAGCACTCTGCCAATGGCACCAACAACAACACAACATCATCAACTCTCACTGCCACTCTTTCTCCACTGGGATTTGTTTAACTTCACACCATACGGAAACAGACTTATTTGTTGCCTCTTAAAACAAATGAACAAACAAAAGAAACAAACAACAACAATGACAACAACAAAAGTCAATTTGTTTTCCTGCTGAATATATGCAACCAGGAATCTTTGCCTACTGAGATTCTAAGGTGAATGACATTAGCTTTGCACCCACTCCCTGCCCCTCCAGCCTCCAACGTAGTTGAAGGGGCAGCAACAAGTCTAAAAAGTTACGAGCCGGTCATTTTACCCTAGTATGTCTTTAAAGCTTCCTTTCCAACTCAGTTTTCTCCAATGAAAGGTGCTGTATAAGCAAAAAATATTATTAGTATTAATAAAAATATTTCAGCCATGCTGCTTCTTGCATCATATGTAATTCATTAGCAGCAGCTTGTAGGCGAGGCAAAATTTTCATGTCAAATAACGTTTTATGGGTCTTTAGAACATTATACTCACTGGGTGTCCCCACATCATGATAGGACCTCCCGAGGAGAGAGGACAGACAGCAAAGGTTTTTGAAGCCCTTTCTTTTTCAGATTTGCTTGGGGAAAAGGTTAGTTTCTGCTTTCTTGTTCAGCAGCCACATAGTGCCAGGAAGTTTAGGTGCTTCTTGAAAGGGTTCATGGAAATTGGATATATAATCATGGTACCTCAAAACAAGAAATTAAGTGTAAAAAGGTTAATGAAATATTTTAGTCATGATTACAGTGACCATGATCAATCAAAGGCCAGAGAAATGGCCACTTTACAATTAAAATATCTCAATGCATTGTTATTTATCACTGTTGCTGTATTGCAGCAACAGGCCACAATTAATCATATAAATCACCCCATAAACTAAATTCTGAGATTCCTTTTTTGTCATATAAAATGGCTGTGTTATTGTTGAAACTGATGAAAAGACTTTTTTCTGTTATTCTGATTTAAAGAACTATTGTTAAAAAATCTCTTAGGCAGAAATTATAGGGAGAACTCTAAGCAAGAAATTTGAGTGATTTGTTTAAAAGCTCATTAGTTTTCAAGGGCAGATAAATACTTCTCATTAAAATGAATAATGCAAGCTAATGTCATTCACCTTTGTGTTTTCACAAAGTTTTATCAGAAAGGTGGATTAATTAGGCCTTATGCTTAGTAGTCAATCATTCAATCAATCATTCGTTCATTCATCATTTATTCATTCATTCATCAGTCAGTACTTACAGAGGGCCTACTATGTGATAGGCACTCAGCTAAGCCTCAGAGCTATAGTAGCCATGATCTAACCTCATGTAACTTTCAGTCTAGTAGGGAAGAATGTCATTGCACTACTAATCAGAAAAGTAGAGGATATTATAAAAGATAGAGTATAGAAGACTCTAGACACATAGAAATTTGGGTCAGGAGGTGAAGAAGAGGCATTTCAACTATAAGAACTGAAGGATAAGAAGAAGGAGTTGAACAAGTTGTGGAGAAATATTCAGGCAGAGAAATTAGCTTGTACAATTAATCACTGATATGTTGCCAGGACCTAGCACGTTGTAGATACACAATAAATATTTGTGGAATAAATTCGTGTCAATTAGTCTATTCCCAGAGATACTTGGCTTCTTATACTCAGAACTGTACCCTAAAGATTGATGGGCTGCAGGACAAGTCCCACTCAGCCTCTGCTTTTTTTTAGCTATAGTCCTGCACAGATAAAACCTGACTAAAATGAAAATGACATATTGGGGGTAAAGAAAAAAGAAGATATTATAAAAGGGTAAGAGATAATTCATGGTGGTGTAGGAGACAGATGAAGAAGGAACATGGCGTTGCTAGTAGCCTCTCCATAGGTCCACCTGATGTTGGGGTTTAGGCACTGAATATATATTTATAAGATCATAGAGTTTTTGTTTTCCCATCAGAAGAAGATGCCCCTCCCTCTCAGTGATGCCTGATTCTTCAGCAACAAAGGACATCATCTCTTTTTTTCTTCTTTCTTTCTCCAAAAGCAAGGACCCAGGGGGTCACTCTAGACCCTGATGTACAGGTTGCAGTTTATACCTTGCACAAAGACACCATCGAAGGCAGTGAGTGGCAGCTAAAACAATCCTATGCTCTACTCTCCAACTTAAAGGACCTGACATGAGGCTATTACCTCATAGAGGTGGCATCTTTTTCTAATTTGTTCACCCACAGAGAATGATTTTTAAAATTTACACAAGGCACCTTACAAACCAGCTGCGTCTCTGTTCCTCTCTATTCCTCTTCCTTCAGATGATGGGCTACATGTTTATTAGTTTTATATTTGGCATTAATGTTTTCACTCCAAAAGAAAACTGATCTAAACCAAATGATTATATTAGCAAAATGGAAAAGTGGGGCAGAGCTGCTCTGGAATGGTGATGATGTTATCAAAATGGAGGGCTTTGTGGCTGTAATTTGTTCTTCTAAAATGCTCCTGTGTGGACTAAAAGTTATTATAGTAACACCATTACCTCCATGACAAAGCACCATACAGCACCAGAAAGCTCTAATTTCACAAGCCTAATACACAAAGACCATAGAAAGGGCATAGTTAATGCCAACAATGTATATTCTTCAAACCAAACAACCTGCAAGCAATCGAATTGAAGCACTTTAAGTTAAAACACTTTCCCAGGTCTATGCTTCATAGAGGAAACAAAGAGGTATGAGACTTGTCCCTACCTTTAGAGAATTTACATATACTAAAAAAAATATGGAAATAACAGCCTTTTCCTATCCTTGAAACATGGATAAAAATTTGTTCAACTGCACAAACATAAGATGGAAAATAAAAATGTTTCAGAGTGTGTTTGAATATAACATCAGGAAAATACACGTCAAGACTACAAGTAATCACATGTCACTTTTTGCCTCTGCTTTACAGGTTTCAGAGTGCATTTAAATATATTATTCCGGTTAAACCTCACAATAATCCTGTGAGTTTAGGCAATCCAAATACTTTTTTTGTTAATTTCATACCCAAATGAAATATTTCCTGGGAAAAGTTAGTGACTTGCCCAAAGTTACATGGAACTCAGACCAAAAATCAGGAATCTAACCTTGAGCCCAGAGCTTTCTTTCCAAAAAAAAATGCAGACAGGAAAACAATGACATGCGTCACTTGTACATGTGAGTTTGCGAGGCCATGGGGTTGCTGTGACAATTCCTGGCAGGAATATTTTTGCTATGAATTGTTACGAGTATGTGACACAAGAAAACCTGGTGGATGAGAGGGGCCGACAACATGTGGCAGTTAATTGAACATATAATCAGGGGCTGCACCACCTTGGCAGCTCTGGATTATATCAACAGGCATAATGATGTTGCTAAAATTATGCCACCACAATTATCCCTTAAAGGTATGTGATAAATGAATTAAGTACGAGAAGCATAAACTTTCAAATACTTAAAAATTGCTGCAAAATGAATGGGACAGAATCTTATCAAAGAGTAGTTGTTCTAGGTGATTAACATGCTCTTTATTCATGTCAAAAATTTGGTTAAATATTGATATAAGTGCTCCATGTAGTTGAAACATCAAAAAGAAAAAAATACTACAGGAAAAATGAAGTACTTATATGTTGGCTCTAACAAAAGGGTCAAAGCATGTAGAGAATTTTAAAAGCATCAAAATAAAGCAGAGTTGATTTCCGAAGCAGTAGGGTATAGATGATCATTTTTTGTGAATAGGGCATCATTTAATGTACCAGCACCATTCATGATACTTCATTATCAGGAACTTGTAGATAAAGGTTAACCAGTCTCTAAAAGATGTTGAATCAAGATGTGGAGAGAGAAGGGGATGAGTGTCAAGAGGATAGCAAACAAGCGGGTGCCATAAGCATCATGGTGGATGGTTCCTAAGAGCCTCACGTGCCTGGAAGAGGAAAGATAGGAGTGCCAATTCCAGAGTCAGTGAAGAGCTCAGAAGTTGGACACACCTAGCTTATAGTCCCCACCAGGTTCTCACTAACAGTACACATAAGCCGCGTATTTAATTTCTGTGAAGTTTCACTTTCCTCATCTAAAAAACTAGGACAACGATTGCCCCAACCTCACTAACTTGCTATGAAGAATAAACAAATAAATGTGAATATTTACTTCACTACTTGCCACAGAGGGTCTGCTCAATAAATACGCACTGTCATTATCATTATTATTATTATTGGGTCTCAGGCCACTACAATATATACATATGCTATAAATGACTATAGAAGCTACACTTTTCTAATAGCACCATGTCACCAATCAAGTAAGTTCTGACATCTGTCTCCATCAGTATCTATGCTCCTTAGTATTTTATAGAGATATGCACGGTCATCAGGCAGTGGGCCTCCTTTGTTTGTTTACAGCATTTCGATGGGAGGGTTACCAGCCAAAATAAATTGGAAAGTGACCAAGATCAGCCATTGTAGCAGTTCTAGTTCAATATTTGATGGGAACGAAGGTTTAAAATTAATCACGTAAATGGGGATAGAGGACCACCTCTGTATTATGCTCATCCATGCTGGCCATATCCTCATTACCATAGATAATTGAGAACTGACTGTATTTATTCCCAAAGACTTCCTTAAAATGGAAAGATCTCTGTGGCATCTATAAGATTCAATTAGAGGACCTTTATAAGCACACATCTAGTTGAACCAAATGAGAGATAAATTAACCTATAAACAGCATGCTCTTTCTTGTGGAATCCTCTAATGGCCTGATTTAGGATATCAGCAGATGGGAGGTCAGTGCCCAGTGCTTTCAGAGTTCAACCCATTCATTACAATCAGGTTCATGATGCCGCGAAGAGGTTCTAATGAAATACACTCCAATAAACCTCAGAGGGGGACAGCTCATGCGTTCATGAGACATCAGTTTAAGGCAGCAGACAGACTGTGATTTTGTATTTCTAGGCAGGTGGGGGTCCAAATAGAGCCACTGCACATTTATTAAGTTGTATTCTTTCAGGGGAGAAACTCTTGCCGAGACATCGTACCTGTAAGCTCCTTTAAGCTTTTAGCTGAAATGTTCTAGTTCACATACAAAGAAAATTGCACTGTTTGTCACTAGTCAATGTCCTCTAACATCAGGGCTTTAGTGGGAAAAGAGACACATTAAAAAGGTACCTGATCTTCCCTGTATCTCTCCCTACACCAACTGTGAGGGCTTTTTCTGAGTCCTTTCTTCTCAAGTCTAGGGGAAGTAAAAACTTCTATATTCTGAATCCTGCCAAATTATAGCTTCAAACAATACTAAGAATGTTCCTGCAGTTCATTTTTTTTTAACCAAAGTATTCCAGAAGCCTAAAAAAAATCTGGTTTTGTAGCTATGTTCACTAATAAATAGCTTTATAAATTGTCTGTAAACCAAATTAAGAACATCACAGGAAAACAAAACAAAACAATCCACTTTTAGCATCCATGTGTAACATTGCAGGGTATCTTACTGGTTTAGAAACACCCCATTTTATGTGGTGCTAGCAGATGAAGGATAAGACTGCATTTTGCATGTGCTACACAGATGATTCCAGGGTACAATGAGATGGGCATGTAAATGAATTGTAGATAACGCATTGAAATCTTGATCTAATGCTTCCCCTGAGGACTCATGCTGAGAGGTGCTCTTAGAGATGAAATGGCTTCTTCTGAGTTTGCATGGGTACTCCAGCAAATGAATCCTCACAGAAGTTTCTAGTGGCTCCATTTTATATTAAATTCCAACATATAATGAAGTTTTACAGTGCAGTTTAAAAAATATTTTCTTCCTATTTTGCTATTCATAGTTTTTTCCCCATATAAGTATATTTATATACCTACTCTTTTTTACCTCTCTTCTCAGCTAATTAAAAGCACATTGAGTTTTGAACATTTTTTCACTCTGACTGCAGTTTACAGAGGTAGGTCAGCAGATTAGAGCTAATAATATCCAAGTTAAAAACTTAAAATCTGAAATTTTGACAATCTGTGTTTTAGAAAAACTAAATAGCTTGCTTTACCTAAAAATGTTTTTGATGCATGTAAATTTTTCCTTCTAAAAATATATTAACAACTGCAATGTTAAACTTTTTTCCTGATTGTAATTATTATAAATAACCAGAATAAGAGCTTTTCTCTTCATAACAATTAATATTTACCCCTCTGCCATGTCTCCACTACCATGTCTTCAACTAATGTTGACCACATTCCAGGAAAAATATCTTAATTATATATAGATAGTGTACTTAGTAAATCCCCGTCATTGTAAGGCTGTAATATGGTGCTTAGTGTTCCTTCAGTGACAATATATGGTTCTTCCTCTATATTACAGAAAGTTTTCAGAATTCTTAAATGTTCGTTCATGTTATTCACTTACTTAAGTAAGTCCTCCCCTTCTTTAATCTCAAAGTTACTCATTTGTTATGATGCATGCATTCTTTTAATAAATATGTCTGTGACAAGCATTATATGTCAAGCACTTTGCTAGGTAGTGGGGATACAGAAAGAAATAAAATACACCAGACCAAGGTCTTTGCAAAGCCTAGTGTTCCAGGGAATGCAGACAAGTAAACGAGCAATAATAGAGGAACCACAGAGAAGAGACACTTAATTTTGACTTGGGAAAGGCAGCAAAGCCTTCTAGGAGAATGAAATACTAGAACACAGGCATCGGCCAAAGAAAAGAGAGATTCAAATAATCTAGAGAGAGGAAGGGTGTGTGTGCCGGTTTAGGAATAGGAGAAAGAGCACTACATGTTAAAGCACCTGAAAGAGCAACTGGAGCTCCTGAGGGCAGGGCCAAAAGGTGGCTTTACTGATCACCCAGCTTGACCTTAATGACATTAGCTGGTCTTCTTTTTTTAAAACTCTTATCAATACAGTAGAGGCTCATTATCCAATAAAAGTTGGCATTCACATTTGATCAGTTGATTAAAAATTATGTTTAAGTGAGGAAACATAAAACAGGATCTCAGAAACCCTAAACACTTCATATAACATAAATTATCAATATATGTTCACATATCAATCATTCAATGCAGGAGTAAGACCTCTTTTTTGAGAATGAATCCTCTCATTGGAGTTTTGTTTTTCTCCATTGCATAAAGCATATAAGTAATAAATCAACATTTTCTAGTTTAACTTTTTTAATTCGCTATTTTTATTTTTATATTTTTATTTCAGTTTTATTGAGATATAATTGACATCCAGCACTGTATAAATTTAAGTTGTACGTCATAACAACTTGACTTACATATATTGTGAAACGATTCCCACAGTAAGTTTAGTTAGCATCCATCATCTAATACAGACACAAAAATATTTTTTTCTTTGTGATGAGAACATTCAGGATCTCCTACCTTAGCAATTTTCAAATATATCACGCAGCAGTGTTGACTATAGTCATTATGTAGTACATCACATCCCCAAGAATTATTTATCTCATAACTGGAAATTTGTACCCTTTGACCACCTATATCCAATTCCCCCACTTTCTATCCCCCAACTCTAGTAACCACAAATGACCTCTTCTTCTTTGAGTTTGTTTTTATGTCATAGTTTATTTTATTTTATTATTTTATTTTTGATTCCACATATAAATGAGGCCATACAGTATTTGTCTTTCTCTATTTGACTTATTTTATTCAGCATAATGTCCTTGAGGTCCAAAGGTATTTTAGTGGGGAGTAAAGGAAGAACTTAAAGACAATTTTAAAGTAATCTGAATGATGATTTTTATAGTATTTTCCCCAAAATTTTATAACTGTCTTATCAACCCTTGAATTTTTGACAATTTCTGCTTGAATCTTCTCAAAGTTTTCAAATTAATTTCCACAGAAACAACTCTTTCTAAAGTTATCTTAATCCTTTGTTTAATTACTTATGGTGTTGACTCCTCCTGAAGGCAAGGGCCTCAAATTTAGTGACTCATTGTATATTTAGGACTTAGAATATTTTCTGATGCCTATTAGGTATTATTAATATTTACTGAATGAATGAACGTGATGTTAGGGAGGCAAATTTTGAAAGACATAGAAAGTCAGGGTGAGGAGTTTGAATATTAGTCAAAGAGCAATGGGTAGCCACAGATGGATTTTGAAAGAGAACGGCACAATGGACATGATATAATTTTTATGGTAAGAAAATTCTTCTGGCTGGGGTAAGAGAGAATGTGGGAGCCTGAAGCTGAGAGACAAGTTAAAAACAAGTGAGACATTATAGAGGCAGGAATGATGAACGTAAATTGTGAATAGATATTTAGTGAATGGTTATTAAGAAGTGTTTGGGAGACAAAATTCACAGGATTTATATTGGTGCTACTTATTTTTGTATCTTTATTCTCCATCAGATTAAAACCTACTCCCTGCCTTAACTCTAGAAGAACGTCAGCCAGAAACTCCCTCTTGTTCATCTCAGTATTCTCCCAGAACAACCAGCAGAGCTCTTATGTACAATATATGTTCAGTAAATGTTCCAGGGTCCAATAACTGTTTAAACATTTAGTTTGTTTTGACTCATACAGGAAACTTGAGTTGAATGTCAGAGAATCATAATGAGTTTTTATCCATGTTCTCAGGACCTAAAATAAACAAAAGTAAGTCCAAAGAAATCAAGCAGAAAAGACATTCAGAAATCAAACTGTTTATAGAGCCTTTTCCTTTTTTTCCCATGAGATTCTGCAAAAGTGATAGATTTGAGGAGCTTTCTTAGAAGCAGAGATGCGAGATGGCTGGTGCTCTTACCCAGTCACTTTTGGAGGGAGGGAAGGAAATGCAATGAGTTAGAGAGCAAAAGTGAATGTAACCAGCAGCAACATTTCCTAAAGCCAGCAGTGAATTAGGCTCTCAGGGCATCAGCGCTTCTAGAAAGAACTTTCAGAACCAGGTGAAGGAAAACAAGGACTAGGAACAATGCAGAGAAGAGAGAGCCCCTTAAGCACATAAATAGGAACATAAATGATATAGAAGAAGCCTTTTTTTTTAATTTGTAAGGTTTTGTTAGACCGTAAGTATCCTTAAAGATTTTATCTAATTTTATCATTGTATCTATAATGCTTATTATGAAATCTGGCAAAAAATAAATATTTGATGAACAAATGAATGTAGGGTAGTGATGAGAAGTGAAGTTGGTAAGCTATTGCTGGTCCGAAAGGTCAGCTGAAGCATCTCTATACTTCAGTAGGTAATGATTTTTGAAGGGGTAGTGGGTGTGAGAAAGGGTGATAAGTGAAAAGTAGCATTTTGGAGCAATTAATATAACATGTGCTTGAAGGGGAAGTAGAAAGAAAAAGGAAATGTACCTGAGGAGTAGTTTGAACCTGGAATAAAATGTAGCAATGGGATCAGAAAGGAAGTGACAGGTGTAAACAACGTAATAAAGAATTGTGTGGACTCGAAAATGAATTTTTATATGGATAGAGAAAAAAGATAAGGAGTCCAAGATAAATATAGAATTTGGAGTTACTACCAACGGTAGCAACTATTTCTCACTTCTATTTTACAGGTGAGAAAACCAAGGCAAGGAAAGTTTAAATTACTTGCCTAAGGTCACATAATCAATGTAATTAATACCAGAGCTTATATTCACAATTACTCATTCATGCTGCTGTGTAAGTTTATCAATCAGAATAGTTTATGCCTTGAAAGTCAGGTCACCAGTAGAAAGAGAAAAACGTGGTCAGCAAATGCCCTCAAGTGACCCTTCCTCTTCTAGAGCCCAATTCGCTGGCTACCTCCATAAGGTCAATCACTCCCTTCTAGACATACCCTAACAGTAACAGAGATAAAAATATTTTAAGCCAAAATGAGTATTTTAAGTCTGTATGAATTTAGAAAAATATAAAGCTTACCGATGACAGAATATAGAACACATGGAATATACTAATAGACTCTCAGATACTTAACTGAATAATTTAACAAAAATTGTAATTTGTATCTTTCTTAAATTACATATCAATTTCTTAAGGTTTTACATCTCACAATTGAACTGCTTTCTAGTATTCCACTGTCTTGCCATGCAAACCTGTATATATGATTCCATCTATTTTTACTGTTTAAAATGTATATATATGTAAATTATTATTCATTGGATCCTTTTGCATCTGAGATATAGATGTTGAATCAATGTGGGAAACATCAAGTGTCTGTTTTAACCTGACTTGATTATATCTAAATATAAAATATAAATTAGCATTTTATTCTTGGTTGTATTTATTGTATTATATTATGCATTAATTAAAAACATATGTGTTTTAAAAACACCTAATTTACAATTCACCTATCTATAACATCATAAGGTCAAAATTTATAAAGACTGAAAGCTTTATGCTAAATTTTTAACAGAATATAATATATTCTTATTGATTATTTTTTAGATTTATTATCAATTTTAGCTCAGTATTAAAGGTTTAAAAAATAGAAAATAATCAGGTTCCAAGTTGCCTGTGTTTTGTAACATTGCCAAACATCATTTTTCTAGACTATTGATGTGATTGACATGTAGATATAATTCAGGAGGAAAACCATTATTAATAGGAAGAAAAGTTATGACTATTGAATCATGACACTTTGCTGTTTTAAGTAATTTGCTGGCTCCGTGTTCACAAAGAGAATATCGTTGAAATGGAGAACAGGTTAAGGAGCTTGCATCTTTTTAAAACATCAAAACACTAATGGAATGAGACATCGAGGTTTAAAATAAAATAAGTACCCAGAGGTGGAAAATGTCAGGATGGCTACAACACCAAATCAAACTCTGTTCCCAGATTCCCACTCCCCTTCCTCACCAACCTCCACCCCTGATTACGGGAACGTGAACCCTCCACAGTTGTCACACAAATGAAAATTACCTCCACACAATTGACTGTGAATTATTAAAGAAATTTTATTTGGTGATATGACTTACTACAAAATTTGAGGCACAGACTCTCTGAAATGCAATGAGAGATCTCTGAAATGCAAATATTTCATCATTTATTCTAGTGGGTTTTTTGTTTTGTTTTTTGCCATTGTTCAAGTGCAAAGTTGATTAAAATATAGAGCAAAAGAGGAAAGGCCTCAACTTTATTCTTATTTTGGTCCACTGAATAGTGGGTTTTTTCTTCTCTCCTATAGCTTTGTAATGTATGGCTCCCTTAACCTTAACCTTAGAAATAATCGGGTATTTTTGGACATAAGAGCAGTAGATGATGCAGGGGGTGAGTACAACCTTACAAATCCATCACTACAATTAGGGGGATAAATAATTGACAATATTCTTCAGCTGATGCATAATCTTTGGAATCCAAGTAATCTATCTTTGAAATGGGTTTGTAATCCAACCCACAATTATATCCTTAATTTCAATTTTCATCATTTATTGTCTGAATTTAAAATTTACCCCAAGCTGGTTCCATGCTCCCAGTCTCCTACAGTTGAAATCATTTACCACATTTTTAACAGAATTATCTTTTGAAAGCATAGTTCTGATTATGCTATTTCCAGCTCCCAAGATTTCGAAAGCTTCTCTTTGTCTCCCAGATAAAATTTGGAGCCCTTACATGGTTTTCAAGACCCTATATAATGCAGCCCCAGTTTCCCTCTTTTGTCTACCCTTTTCCACTATCCCTCAAGCTCTGGCAATCCTGTGCTACCTACTGATCCCTAAACATGCACACTCATCACCCTCTGAGCCTCTGCACATAATGTTTTCTTGTCTGAATGTTCTTCCTTTTATAACTCGTTGGAAGAAATCTTACTTTTCTTTTTCATTCTCAAGTGAAAAGTTTCCTTCTCTATGAAGACCTGTGACCACCAACATCCAAATAATATCTTTATTTTTTGTCTTCCAAGAACACTACCATGCCATGAGCACTCCTCTCATTGTGTTAAAGTAAATTGAATCTCCTCCTTTCTCCCTGAGAGACATTTAGACTTTGTAATATAGTGTCTTATTTATCTTTGTGCTCCCAAGGCTTAACACACAATAAGTGCTCAATAATTATTTCTTAGCTTTAATTGGAGGAAAGAAAGTTGTAGTCTTATTCCATATTAAATAGACTAATTTAAAGATAAGTAGAATAAAATATCTAGATATTCAGGGTCTTGACTGAGTTTTAATCAAAGATAATGTTTATAGGTTTACATATGATGTGAACCTCTAACTTTAATAATGAGACAGACTCATTGGGATAACATAAATAAAATAATGTATGCATTCATTCAACAAGGTTTGCTAGATACAATATGCAAGGTGCTAGTAAATAAATATCAAATAAATGTTATAGATAAGCATTTCAAGAAATTCAGAAGAATTATTATAATTAATATGAGGTTATTTTCAATTAGAGCAATAGGAAAGGTTTCACAGAGAAACTAAGATTGATACTCAAAAAGGATCAAGTGGATCATATATGTAAAAGATAGTAATGGTAAAGAAGATTAGGTAATATGGGAAGCAAATAAATATATTTAACCAGAAGGCACTGTATATTTATGGCTATGTTCAGAGCTAGACTAGATATTAGATAGCTGGAGACTAGATAGCAGAAGACCCTAAAATAAAGTTTAGGAGCTAGATCTTATTTCAAAGACATTGGCAAATCTTAACTTAGGAAATAAGGGTGAAAGTTAGACTTGATACAGTTTCAGAGTTTTTCAGTTTCACCAGCCTACAAAACTAATATGAAATGATGCAACTGTAATATCAAAAAAAAAAAAAAAAAAAGCCAGATCTTAATTGCCAGTACTAAATGAAATTCAGCTACAACAGAACAAAGCACCACCCTTCAGACTGCCTCAGTTATTTTCAATTCCTTCAGCTCACACCACCGAATCCATGTTCATCATGTTAAACACATGGCCACACAGACAAAAAGCATCAACAATAGTGTGATGGTTCCAGTCAAGATATCTTACCTGTGGTCACATGGATCTACAAAGATGAAGCCAAGTATGGATGATTGCGAAGGAATGATTCCAAAATAAAGTTTTTCGCGTGCTGTATTGTCTCGCCACTCATCTCTGATAGAATTTAAAGGGAAAAAAAGTATTTATTTCTGAATTAGAATGCAGAAACTACCTCTTTCACACACACACACACACACACACACACACACACACACACACACACACACACAGGGAAAGGCAAGGAAAAGCTTTGTTTTAAAAGTCTTGTTTAGATCAGTTATATGGAAATGTTTATTATTCCACTCCAGGCTTCCTTTGTGGTCTTAGAGTGCATCAAGTCCTGTAGCCATTCCTCTTCAGAAAACAAAATTCTGGAAGCTACAATCATAATGAGGGTTCATCTTTACACATCACATCATTACTTTATTGTAAACTTTATGCAAACTCAAAGTTCTCAACCAAAACACACAAAAGAACCTTTTAAAGTTCTTGCAGCCTTTCTCTCAGATGTGGAATAGCCTGAGGTTAGACCTTTGTTAGCACAAAACAAAACTTGAGGAGCAGTTGGGTCTCTCCCAGAGTTGGACCAAATAGCAGTTAGCATTTCCACTGGGCCACTTCCTAGGAAAGCTTATGACAACACTAACATAAAATTTCTAGTGATGTATAATTTCCCATTCAAACACTAGAACAATTATTTTCCCTAAATCGAAAAATAATCATTCTTTCCCGACCCTGAATCTTGTGTCCAAAATTATTTGATTGACATGCAACAAACAGTTCAGATTGCAAATGATCCAAGTCTCTCTGTACTCACAAATTGAAATGCAGGAAAAGGAGACCTAGCCAGATAAATTATCCTTGCCCCTGTCATCTTTTAGCACAGTGATTAAGACACAGGCTCTGGAGTCAGACCATTTAAGTTCATATACAGCTTTGTCACTTAGTTTGTTGTGAAAATCACTTAAATTCTTTCTCAAATTTGACATTTGTAAAATGTGGTTAGTGATCCTACTTACCTCACAGAGTTGCTGGAACATTAAATGAAATCATTATTGTACAGTACTTAGACACAGCCTGGCACAAATACAAGCAATCAAAAAATTGTTAGCTGATATCATAATATATAATAAATTTTATTTCATTTATTCTACAGTTAACACATTATTAACACATTTTTTAATTCTTTTATTGAATCCCTATCTCCAGATAAATGAACCAACTTTACTTTGGGAGCTTATGATTTAAGGACCTATTGCGAACAAAAACAGCAGCTACTGAAGTAACACTCGAACACATTTGCGTCTTTCCACAGTTCCAGGTTTACTGGGTGAAACCTTCTCAGATAAGTCAATCAGGTACCCATGCAAGTTAACACAAAAAACACAGATTAGGGAAGTACAGAGTCTTAAGCAACAGAGCGAAGGGATGAAAGTCCTTAGTGTCTCCCAAGTGAGCTCTGTTAACTAGAGATAGGAAGATCTGTGCCTCGGTCCCAAGCCAGTGGCTACGATGGATCAGAAGGTCAGAGTCTTTGGCTCTAGCGCATTCGTCTGTGATACTATTGAGTCAGGCTTGATCATCCTCTATCTAAGGTGTTTAGCTTATATGGACCTTACATAGTGGAATCCTCATGCTTATAGGCCCCTGAAGATGGGGCTGATGTTTCTGTGCTTTCTGGCATTCCGGTTACACCCTAAGGGTGTTCCCCTTGTGTGCAAGTTGACATTACCGTCATGGCTCCCATGGAATCCATTTTGTAAAGTCTAAAATATCCTCATTTTTTTATGCTTTATAAAGAACTGAATTTTGATTCTGCCAGGTAGAGGTTCAGGTACTCAGTGGAAGCAGGCAGTAACTCATCTAAATAGTGTTCTCAACCTGGCACAAGTGAGAGCACTTTCCAGGAGTTGGGCAATGATTCCTCTGCCTGCACCCCACTGTTGTGTACAGGACTCACATTTTCTTGTCACTGTTTGCATGTGTATTATCCTTACAACTTTATTAGCTCATTGAGTTGAGTTTTATAGGTACAAAACTTGTGCAGTTGCCAGGCCCCACACTCAGATGGGCCCCACATTTGACTAAATGCTCTGTCATGAAATCCTTAATCATGTTTGCACCAAGAGACCATGCATTTTCATTTTGCACTGGGCCCCACAGATTATACAGCCGATCCTGCTGGGACCATGTCTTTTTCATCTCTATAACCTCAGGAACAGTGCTAAAAGATTGACAAATTTTACTGAAGGAATGACATTTATGAACAAATGAACGAGTTAAATGCATGCATAAATGAACGAATGACTCTAAAAACAGTCAATGAGATATTTAAACCCACATTACATTTTTTCCCCTTAAAAAGGCAAATAAGAGCCAAGCCGAAATCTCAATATCCAAGCATTTCAGAGGTGCTAATCCTCCAAATGGCACAAAGCGAGGGCATTGCTTTGCTGGGTTTCAACTGTGGGGCTCCCACCAGTGTTAATGGGGGTTGGGAAAGGGAATAGACGGCAGGCCTGAGCAAGGCCGGCAGTATTCATTTTGATAACTGGATTCAGTCACATTTACTCCTTAAAGGTTATTAGTTATTTTAAATAATTTTGTTAAATGCTCAAGAGGGAAAATGAAGACATATTAATAAACACACAATTATACAGGTTAGAGCAACAATGCAGTGCTGGTCATTCAGGAACCTTGTGCTAATTTTAATTAGCTGCTTTCCCTTGCTTTCAAATGTAATTAAAGGAGCTTAGTTGTGCTCAGTGATGCAAGCCACCTTATTTAATCACTAACATTATTTCCCTGAACTATTAATGATTTTCAAAACGCTTGTTTATGCAGAATTAGAACAGTAATTACCTTACCAGTTAATTTTGTACCTTCACATTTCACACCTAGCTCAAACGTCATTCATTTACCACGGCTTCTCTGTCAAAACAAAGAAATGCTTGTTCTAAATGTGCTTCTGAGTGCCAAATTGAAAGCCAAGTTTTGTAACACTAATAAAGTAGCTCCCAAGTGAAACAGGTGTAGTAATTTAGACCCTTCCTGTCTCGAGCTTGCACGTACATGCTATGTCTTTTCTTTATTAGCTTTAAAATGAGAGCTTGGTGTGCAAAATAAGCTATTTAATTCAGACTTGTGGAGCAGAATATAATCTTTAATTTAAACTAGTGCAGTAAAAAGAGGCCTTTAATTTTAACTGGCATGTGCGTGTGAATTTGAATTAATAATCCAGAAAATTGAAACTGTTTTGCCTCTGTTGCTGGATATTGACTGTTCTTCACATGTCCTTAGTTTCACTCACTCGATTTTGCTCCCAAACCATGGCTTGGGCTTTCCTCCTCATCTTTTTCTTTTTTTCCCCCTTATGATGTAGCTGCTTTATGCAAAGCAGAGCTTTCTGAAAAAGAAGGTCTCAGTTGACTGAACTTCCTTCACAAAAATAAATAAATAAATAAATAATGTACTTTAATAAAAAAAATACTAAATCTGTCTTAATTTAGTTTACAAAAAGAATATAATTGGTGTATTCATTATATCTACTTAAAATGTAATTCAAGTGCACTCTGAATTCTTGCCTGATTGAATCCTTAGATGGAAAGATGATCTATCCACATTCCTAGCGACAAAATCCCACTGAATCCAGTGGTACCGATTCCTACTCTGAAGCTTATTCTCACATCAGAAGCAATATTTTAGAAAACGTTGGTAACAATTACACCTATGATGTTATACAGGTTTTGATTTAGATAGAGCTCAATTGTGTGTGTCCTTCACAGCTTTTACATATGGATCTTTACCCAGGAAGCCTCCAGGTACTGCTAAGCCTGACTGAGTGTTCTCTTTCCCTACATCCAAGAAACACTGAGCATGTGTAACACACACTTAGCTTCAATCACTGTGTGTTAATTTCTCCACTAATTCAGGGTATTCGTAATTGATCACACATTTCTTTGCCAAAAACAAAAACAAAAACCACAATTTCTAGATTCTCAACACCTTGGGTCTGGGTCCATGTCTTTTCAGTTAATATTTGCATGTGATTTAATAAATTTCCAAAGTGGGAATTCATTAATACTAAAGACATAAACGTGCACTCCAAAATTTCAAATAGATGGGCTACTGTGCAAAAATGCACTGAACTGCAAGAAGGTCAAGAATATAGGGGAACATAAAATGTGCATTTTTAGGTCAGGAAAGAGAGGGAATGATTTAATTAGGATTAGGAGAGGTTACTGATTGGATCTGAAACGCATTTAGACTAGAAAGAGAAGACAAGAAAAAGCAGGAGAGAAAAGTTCTGACAGGCTAGTATACCTGGCATCAAACAATACTGCATGCAGGCCCCTGACAGAGTTGACAATAAATATACTCAGCCTCCTCTTTCCCAGGAAGCATCACCACCCATCAGGCCTTTAACAGGAAGCTCCAAGCCTCTATGAGATGAGAGTGCTCTTCTGAGGAAGAGATCATGGATGGAATCCCACTATCTGGGATTGGCCCCATTATCTGCCAAGCCAAATATAGATAGAGGATAGATAAATAGATTGCCAGCCAGAAATAGATATGCATTTATGTAAATGTCTATACCTTTTGCTAGTTCATGAAGCTCTTTTAATAGAAGGCAAAGATTTTCATTAATTAAAGCTTAAAATTTAAATTGCTAGAAGGCAATCATCTGTGAAGGTAAGACTCATTCACATGAGAACGCAACAGTCAACATGGGTACATAATAATCCCATGTGATTTCAGGATGGCTACCAAGATAAGACACATGCAGAGGCAATTTGACATTGTCCAGAAGACAAATGTCTCCATTTCTGCATTATGCATACTTTTATAATAAATAAACTTCACTTACAATAGATTATTAAATCAAGATACAACTATGGTTTTTTGTACAGTACAGCTTTTATTTCTTTTAATTTGGTCATATTTATCCAAAGTACATTTTATTGGAGGGAACAATCTCCTCAAAGGCAGAATTCTTCACTTAGAGCAATCTCTTCACTTAGAGCAAATACTTTGCTCAGTAAATGAAATAAACAGTAAATAAAAACCAAAATTTGATAGTATACTAATTGATGTATTGCTTGAATCATTGGCTAAGAAGAGCTAAATTTTACCAAACCTTCCATCTTGCTAAATTCCCTGTGATACAGCTCAGCTCTGAGGAAGTCCTTAGCTTGTGTCATGGCTGTACATTGTACATACAATTTCATTAAGAAAACATTGATTATATGCTGACCGGATGCTAGGCATTGTGCTGATTCCCAACAAAACCAAAATTGATAAGACCCTGTCTTTGCTCCTAGGGAAGGATAGAGACATATAAACAAATAAGTTAAACAGAAGGGGTATGAATCACAGAGTAGGAATCTCAAAGTATATTGTTATCAATTCTTTTAAAAATTTCTAGAGATATTTGCATTTGGTTCCATGTTGTAGCTTTATTCCTTACAGTAATGCTCTTCTAGAAGACTACTGAGGATGTTTTTTTTAGTTCTGAAAGGCTGACTAGATTTTTCCTTAAGTCAAACTGGAATATATTCTGATATAAATCCATTTCCTAGTGTTAATATTTCCTTGAACATGAAAAAAAGCTGGTCTTAAATTCTTATAGAAAGTTTTTTAAGAACCTTAAGACAATAATTAAGCCAATATTTAGTCTTTCTTTACTAGAATAAAACATTCCTGTTTCAGTAGTGTTCCTTCAAAAAAGGCTATTTTCCATTCTTTAATAAGTATAACCCTTTAATAAGTATAAAGCATACTTTGCAAATATAATTGAAAATAACCCTCAAATGACTCTTTATTTTTCTGTATCATTTTTTTCTTTTATTTTCTCTTTTATTTATTGACTTTTTGCTTTCCTTGCTCTCTCCATTCCTCCCTTCCTATGAATATATGGTCTTGTAAGACATTCTACATAGAATATAAAATGAAAATCAATTCCTGCCCTTAAGGATCTTACAGCTCTGTCAAAAAGATAGTATAGATGTGTTACTAAGGAAACCATGAATAAAGTACTTGGGAGTTCAGAGTGAGTAAAAATGAATAACCAGAAAAAGATTGATGGAAGAAACAGATATGTATGATTTCTACAGGAAGAAGAGTTGAGGAAGTGCATTCTAGGAAAAGAAACCATGTAACAAGGAGTGAAGAGAGAGAACGGGGAAAAAAGCATTTGATGGGCCTAGGGAATTCAAAATAATAATTATTTGGGGGTGGATGCAGTAGGACACCAAATGATTGCAGCAGAAGATAAGGCTCCAAAAGCAAGTTGAAATAAGAGGTTGGGTGCCCTTGTCTGTCATGCAACACTAGTTGGACTTTATTCTCCAGGGCAATATAGAGTCACTGAAGACTTTTGAGCAGAAGAGCAAAGTAAGTAAAAAAAAAAAAAAAAAAATTAAAAAAAATTAGTCTTCTTGCCTTTTAGAAGGTAGAGTAGATAAAGCATGAGCTTCAAAATTATGTCAAACCAGTTTAAATTCCGGCTATTCCATTTGCTAATTGCTTAATTGCATGAATGTTTCTTCGGATTCTCCTCTAGCCTCAGTCTCCACATTCATAAAATGTGATAATAAACCTTCTCTTTTCTATGTAGGGTAAATGAATTGTACTGCTGTAAAATGTCTGTGCCTGGCCTAGAGGATATGCTAAATGAATGTTGTTTACATACCCCTTCCTATGCTTCCTGTTTGCATTAATAACATCTGTGATTCATTTTGACACCTCACTTCCCCTTTCCCACCCAACCGGTGGACAAATCCTATCAATTCTATCTTTGCACTAGCTCTTGTATCCACACTTCTCCTAACCTTCTCCCATCTTCTACTCTATTTCAAACCTTCATTTCCACTTGCTTGAGCTATCACTTCAGGTTTCATCCTGGTTTAGGCCACTCTAGGACCTCTGATTGACTGGATTCATCTTCCTATAGCCTTTTGCTGGTCCTATCACTGTCCTAGCTAAAATATGCCCACAGTTCTAAATAGTCTGTGGAATTAAGTTCAAATTCCTCAGTTTCATATTCAGGACCCTATCATGCCTGGTCCCAAGATAGATACCTTTTTCAATATAAATTATCACTAATTCATATATTTCAGTCAAATATTGTCCTGTGACTTCCTGACTCCATGCCTTCACTCATGCCATTCCATTGCATTCGACTATGAAGGAAGCTGACTTGCTGAGGAAGGTATTAAGGAAAGTTTAAAAGAAATTGGGTCCTTGATGACATCATTGAACCACTGAATTAACCAATCCTAGGGCCACCCAAACTCAGGACTTCTTATATGAGCTAAGAAATTCCTTTGTGGTTAAATCCAGTTGAATCATGTTATTTTATTGCTAGCATTTGAAAGCATCCTATATGACAACGTGCTCACTCCCTCAATGAGCTCAAATTTAGCATGGTAACATAGAAGAAAATAACCTCTAAACAACTATTTATATTTTTGAATGAAAATAAAGCTTATCCCACAACAGAATTCATGTTTCCACTTTCTACGCCCCTATGGGACTAAAATTGTTGAATCATCCTACTCCATTGATCACAAAAAAACAAAAACTTCAGAAATAATTGTAAAGTGTATCAAAATTCCAAATTCATCAGTAACCCCATCCACAAGTATAGAAATTAGTCCTACTTCTCCCCTAAAAAAGTATGAAGGCCAGAATAAAAACATCTGTGAGCTTCCTTTCCTGAGCATGGTACGTGCTGTACCTGTTACGGTTTCCATGCCTGGCTTGACTGTTATTGACCTTTCAGGAGATTTTTCTCTGCTGGCATGAAAAGTATTTCAGGAAATTTTAAATATTCTAACTTTAGAATGAATAAGCAATCCTTTTTTTGTCCAAATTTAACTTTTTTAAATTCACCACTTTTCCTCTCAAGGAACACAGTCCAAAGGCTCAGAGACTAGGCTAGGGTGTACTGCAAGCCATAAGTCTCAGAGATGGACAAGTCTCTCATTTTAAAATGGCGCTTCACAGATCACCATTCTAAAAAAGCTAATGTGGCCATTTTCTCAACTCATAAATTTTTCCTAACATTTGTAGGATTCTGGCTCTAAATTTCTCTTCCCATATTTCCAAGGAAGTCCAAAATATCAGACTTTGATGTCATATAGTTCCTCTGGTGAGTGAGTTATCATGAACATTGTGATCTGAACATCTCTGACTGCATTTCTAACTTTTTACATTGTAGTGTAGTTTGAGCAAATATTTTATCTTCGTTTTTTCATTGTCAGTAATAAGGGGGATATAGAGTAAGTATATGTAGAATGAGATAAATAGGAAAGACACTGAAGCCAGAAAGGCTACTTAGAAGGCAATGATCCAGATGAGAGGAAGTAAATGCCTATCCTAGGTCCATGGTAGTGGAAATAGACAAGCGAACTAGATTTGGAAGATATTACAGGGAGGTGTTATCAAAGATTGTAATGAACTGGTCAGAGAAGGTTAAGAAAGGAAGAGAAACCAAACACATTATAGAATATGAAGCACATAAAGCTAGGAAATAACATTAAATGAAAATCAGGAAGGAATAAAGAACACATATGAAGGTGGGAACCGGAAGAAATGAGTTTAGTTTTAGTTTCTCTACATTCCTGCTCATTCGATAAGCAAAATTGAACATAACATGCTACTAGGTATTCAACTGATGGACAAGACCTCAGCATTGTTCTGAAAATATTTCTCTAAAAGATTGATAGTTTCCTAAAAAAATCTGTTGTCTATTCTCTGCGAACATGGCTAGTCTATATTTCCCAGCCCCTCCTGAACCTTGGGATGGCTACACAACAGCTCTCACCAGTGGACTACGAATAGAAATTAAATGTGTTATGTGCAGACTTAGTCCTTGAGACTGGTGTGCCCTCTCAACATTCTCCTCCTTGCCATTGGTTATGTCTCACAGCAACCTTGTATCAACTATGACAATGATAAGGACCAGGAGGATGGTAGAGCAATATGATAGAAAAACCTGGATCCCTGAATGTGGAACAGAGCCACCTGCTGACCTGGGATGCTCCTCTTAGGCTGTTACATCATAGGAAAACAAACTCTATTTATTTGAGGTCATTGAATTGTGATTGAAATTTTTTTGTTCCAGCATGACTTGAACTCACACAAAGACTATATTCTGTTTGTTTGGGGCTCCTAAGGCTTTAAAATGAGTCATCCTTATCCTGAGACTGAGGAGAGCTCCAATACCTTTAAACTATTTACTCATTAAGATAAAATGAAATACTCATAGAAAAAGAGGGTAGAACTTAACACTGAGGGTAACCTAAGGGTTAGGTTAGTGATACAAGTTTAAAAGAAACTTTTTCTTGCTCTCAGTATCAGAAAAACTGAAGCTGGTCCCAGGCATATGTATATTTTCATTACATCACAAAACCAAGTGACTTTTCCATCTTTGCCATGGTTGCTAGAAAACTCAGAGACATATATGTGATGCAGTGGCGAATATGCTACCAAATGTATGGGTACATGGTCTGAAATTCTTGGTCACTGGCTTTCATGCGATTACTAATATTTTCTCTCTTCACTGATCATCTCAATTCTGCCCTCTTGATCCAAATAAAATATCTATAAGTTACTTTAAATCATTTCAGGAATCAAATGAAACATAAAAAAAAAATGTGTTTGAAAATAACCCATTTTTTAAAAACTGAAGTTTTATATGCAGAAGCTTTGAAACTCGATGAGATAATGTGTACTGTTTCAAAGGTGATTTCAAAACAGCACCATTTGGATAATCTACTTTGTAGCCTGCAATTTTCTGCTTTTTGCATGCAAGAATATATTTATTAAGCTATTTATAGAACTTTAACATATAATTTACTGTTCTAAACACTCATTTCTTGATCTTTGCTCTTTATAGCAGACATCCATTTAGCATTGCATATATTATTCAACTGTCATAATAAGAGAAGCAAAATGAAAACACTGGGTTTTAATTTAGTACAGAATTATGTTTTAGTAACTTCTTTTCTGTATTCTGGTTATATTATTTATATGTAGAAATTAAATAAATCATTTTCATAAGAGTTTTAACCAAATATGAATGAAATTTTTATAATGGTTTCCACCTCCTACAGGTTTAATGATGCCATATTGGAGGAATTATGTAATCACTGAAAAGATTCTCGAAAGTAGCACAGTAGTCATGTTGCACCTATTCAAAAGTTGTACGAAAGGTCAATTCCATTTAAGATTTCAAATATATACTCTAATTTTAAAGCTGGCTAACACCTTACATATAATCATGAACACATTATATATAATAGTGGCAGTGTTAGTTTAAGAAAAATGTATATTGAACTTTACACTAAATAGATTTAATATTTAAATATATATTTAAAGGCTTTAGGAAACTTAAGGTGACAAAAAAAAATATTTTCAATATTCTACAATGCCCAAGATTCATGGTCTCCAGGCAACTAGGAAGCACATGGCTGCACAGGGTCAGTCCTGTTCTTCCAGCACTGTTATGTGTTTGGTTGATGATTTATTCAAACTCAGTTTCAAACCTGCTATTAGCTCTCACATTGCTTTAATGCAACTAGTTCACCATTCATAACTGTCAAGGACGGATTCGTCAGAACTAGGTTATTTTAGGCCTCAAAACTTGTAAAAATGTCTTTTTTCTTGTTAGCATATATAAGACTATAAACACTATTTTTCCATTCTTCCACATTCTCCTCTTTTTGTAAATACTTTAGAAGACATCTACCCAATGTTAAACTTACTCGTCAAAGGAAACATACTTGAATCATAAGTACACATGGCAATTTACAGGTTCTTTTTGGCTCATGGCTGATAGTGATGGCCCCTGAATGCCTCTCAACTAATCACAGGTAGGAAGCAATGGCTTTTATAAAATAAAAATAAACTCAAAAATGTACAACTTGACAGGAATAAGAGACCAAGCAACTGAAAACTTAATGCCCTCTTCTTTAAAAGGTGACAGAGAAGTGACCACTTAGATAGTTCTGATTCTCTGCCATTTAAAAAAATAAGAAAGTTACAGAAATAGATGAATCTCAAGAGCATAACACTTCAGGAAAGAAATAAATCACAGAAGAATGCATAGAGCATAATCTTATTTAAATAAAGTTAACAATTGGCAAATAAAAAATAAAGGGAAAGATTAACTAAAAATTCTGGTTATGGTTATCTGGGGGACATGAGGCTGAGAGAATGAGATTTGAAGAGGCACATAAGGGGCTTCCAAAATTCCCGTGAAACTTTAAAAAACAAATCCCATAAATCAGAAAAACATTCAGACTTTGGTGGATAGCGAGCAAAACCTTGCTCCTTTATAATTATTTTGATAAGGAAAGTTTATTAATATCTTCAGAAGAAAAAAACAGGCTTATGGTATACCAGTTCAGTTAGAAAATGTCAGTCTTATTATTATGAAAGCTCAGAAAGTCTTCTTGGGAGAATTTCCTGATGTTTTTGCCCTTCTCATCAGGAATGTCGACAGAGGAATAAAACAGCACTCGATCTTCTGGACAGCTTGGTGTTTGTCTTTGGCTGTCAAGCAAAAAAAGCTGCAATTCCAGTCATCTGGAGAAGATGAGAATACTCTGAAAAATCAGATAAAATAGAAAATGGAATAAGAGAATCCAGACCAGTCATTTTCTCCAATTCCCTTTGGAAGAGGCCATAGTCCCACTTCATAGCACAGGGATTAATGAGCTGCAATCTCAACAGCATAAATACTGAGAGATGAAAATGTACCTGAGCATTTGCATTTTAAGTCATGAGGTGTAAAGATTACATAACATGGGAATTCTTCATTCAAAGAGGAAAAATATATACTTAATACACAAATAGCATTTTATTTTTGAATTTGAAAACTTCTAGAAATTAATCATTTATTCAGATAATTAGAAGGTTTTTAGGTATTAAAACATATATATTTTGTCAGTTAGAAAGCTCACAATTTAAATTCCAAGTTTAAGCTGAACAAATTTCGATGTTTTTTAGATGTTTCTCTAAAAGCATATGCACCTGCTCTAAGAAGAGGGTGTTTATTACTATAATTATCTAGAGACCTTTTAACTTCAGGATGAAATGTATGTGTATGTGTGTGTATATATACACATATATACATATACATACGCGCAGAGACAAGCACACACATATATACGTATTATACATACATATATATCTTCAAGTAAAAATTGAATAAAAATATGGTTCTTTTTTGTTTCCTTAAAATTAAAGAATTTTAAAATTGCATTCCTCCTTTAGTGCCATGCAATATGCCATAAAACTTGTATTACATCATTATATCAGTTGAACACAGACATTCCCCAAAGAACTGGCTCAGGAAAGTGCCACAACATGGCAGCCTGTCCCATCTCCCTTTGGTGTGGATTCCAATTAAGTCTAACCATGAGGGAATGGCTTTCTGCCAAGAGCACAGCAAAGGGAAGGGACAATGCCAGTCTTGGGCCAGGGGAAATTAAAGGCGATAATGGAGACTGGTGTTTCTGGCGTTGCCCCCTCTGATCTAACCTGGAAAATGCTGAGAAAAGAACTGGTGTGAACCAGTCATCTTCTCTTAGTTCTGATTTGTTTGTTTATTTTCTACAGTAAACCTTTAGTACATAAGTCTTTAGAGTGAAACTCCAAGACATATGGGTTAACAAATGGACAAGGTCTCCTGGATCCTGTGTTCTAATCCTGCCTCCCTTCTGACACCACCCATCTGTGTAACACCACCAACCTTTCTCTCCCTGACCCAATTAACTATATGAAGCCAAGTGTCTACAGCAATAAGAAGATAGAGACCTGGCATTATGTCAATTCCTTGGATTGCAATGTGGGCAAAGCTGACTTTTTGGCACTCAAATCTTGGTATGACAAAAAAAAAAAAACAAACAAACAAAAAAACAGAATACCCAAGTTCTAACCCCAGCTATGTCATCAACTCACTTTGTGTCCCTAGGTGTCACTTCACTTCTCTGAGCATTGGCTTCCTCCTCCATAAAATGAGATTTTTTTAATTGCTTTCAAAATGTGGTCCAAGGACCATAGAGGTCTCTGAAACTCTTTCAGGGTGTCTGTGAGATAAAAACAATTTCTAAGTATACTAAGACATTATTTGCCTATTTTACTCTCATTTGCTCACAAATATACAGTGGAATTTCCAGAAGCTGCATGAGGAGGTCATTAGACTGAGGTGGCTCTAATGCTTTGATAGCCCACATAAGCAATTCAAAACCTAAGCCAGAGTCAATACATTCGAATCTGAGAAAGTGAAACTTAAGAACGACTAATCACAAACAGCCAAGTAAGATTTCCCAAATAAGGCAACTACTTAAGCAATAGCCAATCAAATATTGCTTTGCTTGGCTTCTGCCTCTTCCCTATAAAAAGCTTGTCCCTAGTTCTTGTCAGTGGAGTGTCTGTCCCCAACCACTTTGGGTTTACAGCTACACAATCTGAATCAATGTATGTTCAAATAAACTCTTAAAAGTTTTAATGTGCTTGAGTTTAAATGCAGAAGCAGATATAAGAATCTAGTTCTCTTTCCTGAAACCAGAGATTTACAAAAAATACGTAAAACAAAGCTACTCTTCTCACTAATAAAAAAGGGTTATTTCTCACAAAACTATGTTATTTTATTTATAATGTATTTATTAATATTTTTAAATAAATTAATAAACATTTGAAAATTTTAAAAACATGATACCACAAATAACGATAGATACAACTCACATAAACCAAAGCTCTGTAGGGTCCTCAATTATTTTTAAGGTTATAAAATAGCCCTGAAATCAAGAAGTTTAAGAACTCTAGACCAAATGATTTCTGAGACCCCTTTCAGTGCTATGATTCTTTGATACCCCATACATCATCAGATATTATTACCTATAGTGAGAAACTTCATAAGAGAACTGAAATCTCCAATTCATGTTGTCTTGTACAGACATAATCTATAAACAAATAATTAAAAATATTTTCTAAATTAAACAATTTGTAAATAGCTAAATGTTCACCCAGAAACCTAATTAGACCCACAGTCTTCTAAATAAAGAAGCTATGTCTAGTTACTCATAAATGGGTTACTCTGCATTTTGAGGCCTCTATTTATGAAATTTGTGTTCTAAATGTTTGGACCAGGAATTAGCACCTGTACCAAAATCAGCTGCTATGGAAGAGATGTAAGGAAGCCCCTGCAGTGACTTTGTGCAAAGCTCTAACCAGTAGGGTCATTACATATTGAACACTAAAATAATCAATCAGATCTTCACCTTGGGAGGTTCGAAGGTGTCATATGGAGACATACATAAAGAATAGTGTGCCACGCACCCAAAAGATACAACACATGGGCAATAATCTGAAGCTATGAAATAGCAGAAGCCATATGGCAGTAGAAGCTACTATTAAACAGAAGCCATGAGATAGAGAAAATGAGAGCAGAAAGAAAAGCCATCAGTAAATGCAGTGGGATAAAAGGGGAGTGGAAGCAGAGGGAGACGTAAAGGCTAATCAAATCTGCCACACCAGAATGGCATACTGCTGTGCCATCCTCTCCAACATAAACACATTTCTTATATATTTGTACTGAGCACCAAGTATAGGGTTGGAGCCCCACACAGATTAGGCACCCGGGAACAATTTGGGGAGAGAGAAAGAGAGAACTGTAGACTTCAAGGCACCATGATGTTTACAAGAATGAAACAAACACGGTCTTTACTTCAAAGAGCTGACAATCTAGGAAGTAAGAAACTAAATTCTCAAGATGCAAGGCAGGTGTAATCCACACCTTGAGTTGGCTACCAAGTCTTGGTGAGGGATGGGGATGACTTCTACCTGTAGGAAAGAGAACTGTCTTCATGAAGAACTATTTTGACTGGGTCTTGAAAAGTGAGTAGGTGGATGGCAAGTGAAGATTTGGAAAGAGGGCATATAAATAAATGGGAAAAGCAAGAATAAGACCATAGAAACAGGCATAAATGAGGCCTATTTGAAGGACAGAAAATATGCTGATGGATAAAGTGTGCATAAAAATATAGAGGGACATGACACTAGAAAAGACATCAGGATCAAAGCATTAGGGTCCAGAGCCTAGCATAAGTTTGATTTCTTTACTTGGATGACAATAGGAACTTGTGGAAGCTTCAGTTATAGAGAAATGACATAAAATTAATTACTACATTTTTAAGGGCTTTCTCTATGCTAATATAATTTTACACAATCATTAAAACCTCACAATAAAATAAATATTTTTGTTCCCATTTTACCTAAGAGAAAACTAAGGCTCATGTTGCTCCCAGAGTCTGCTCAAGATCACAGAGCAAGTAGCTGAGCTGGGTTCAGATTCACATCTGTCTAACTTCAATGCTCATGGTTTTAACTTCAAAGAGTGTAAATTCGAATGACTTCAGAGACATCCAATCAATGTTGACTGAGTAAAGCAAACTGGGTGTTCTAACAGGGAGTAGTGAAAACTATAGCAAAATGAATACATAAAACCATTCAAATTAAAGATGGTGGGGGGAGGAAACGTGCCATCTGTCTGAGGCCAATAAAATTGCACTCAGGCTAGAGTCACCTCTGTTTGTCCCCTCTGTTGATGAAACATCATTCTTTCCCTCTCTAATAAGATCTTAATTGTGTCTTAAGGTAATTAATCTGAAGTTTTACGAAGTTTATACCGGTCAAGAAAGAGGCAAGTGGAAGGGAGATCAATTAATATGACCTCACCACATATTTCCAGATGAGAGAAAATAAATCTGTTGACCATAGAGAAGAAAAGAAGAAAAGGCATGTGTGACGTTATTGAGACAGGGTAGCCATCTTTAATAGTGGGATGAGAGGAGTGGGGTAATGCAGAAATTAGCTCTTCTCAATAGCTTCAAAATCCCCAGATACTTATTTTTTCCTCATTCATACCTACCACAAGATTTATGTCAAATTTTACTTTGCCTTTCTCTCTCTCCATTCTCTCACATAGTATCCAGCCTTGTAAGCATCTGTCTCCCTTTTCCGTATTATTCCAGTGATGATTTAAAATTCATTAGTCCTTTATTATGCAAAGCAGTGCAGTCCTGACCAGGCTACTGCCCAGGTTTTGCATAGCTCAGCTCCCCACCCCCACCTAAAACCCATGCCTAGAAAAACCTAGAGCTCAGTATCTATCCATCTAACAGGGACTCTCAACCTCAGAGAGGACCCAGACACCATGTCTGTTAGCCATGCAACCCTGTGAGGGTCTCACCATCGATCTCAATGGACTTTTCCAAACATTTCTTGCAATTGGATTCTACCCAAGAAGAATCTTAGTGAAGAAAGTTTTCTTTATGTAATTATACAAGTACTCATCCCACAAAGACAAAGTGTATCAAGTTTGAATGACTGGGAGGATGATGGTGGCTTTGACAGAAATCTGGAGATACACAGTGCCAGAACCCAAGGGAGAGGTTAAGTCTGCAAACATGAATTTGGGAGGCATTCAAGATAGAATTCAAGAAGTGACAGAAATGAGAGCACATAGAGAGAAGCCTGAGGAAACAGCAGAGGTAAGGCCTATGACCAGGAGGCAGAAGCAGGGAAAGGAATGTGTGAAGAAGACAACAAAGTCAGAAACCTAGAAATGAAAATTGGAAAAATGCTGTCCTAGAAGTCAGAGCAGGAGGGAGTTTCACGTGGCTCAGCTGTAGAGGCCAAAAAAATTTTGACTCCTAGCTTTCTCTCGCATACACCCTGTGTCTAATCTACTGGCAAATTAGGTTGACTCAACTTTCCAAATCTCTTCAGAATCTGACCACTTTGCCATTGCTGTTTCTATCAGTCTGGCTCTAGCCATTGTCTCTTCTTGCCTAAGATTGCTGCACTCATCCCTGCTTCGACCCTTGTCCCCCAGTGTTTTCAAACCAACATAGCAGTCAGAGTGAGACTTTTAAAATGTCAGGCAGATGACATCAGTTCTCTGCCCTAAAACCCTTCACTTGCTCCCCAGTCTTTTAAAGCCAAAGTTTTTACAATCATCGACAACTGCCAGTCCCAACACGGCCTCTCCCCATGTTACGTCTCCAATCTTACTGCCCACTGCTCGTTCCAACTCATTCTCTCTGCTCCATCACTGGTTTCCTTCTCCTCCTAGAACCTAGCAGGCATACTCCTGCACTTGGGCCTTTGCCCTGACTGGCCCCTTTTTTTGAAATGTTCAAGTGAGATATCTAGGGAACAAAATTTAAAGAAGTAAGGTAGCACAAGTGCCAACCCTGAGAGTGAGTGTCCTCTTAATTTTGAGTCATCTCACTGGACTTACCTAAGTCCTGTTTTACGATCGATAATACTGTTCTTACTTAGTATATCAACTACTTATGTTTTGCATTCTTCCTTTAGAATGTAAGGGCAGAAAGTTCTATTTTTTTTTTTTCATGGACACATTTCAAGAACTAGATACAGTGAGTGCCTGGAACATTATAGGCTCTCAGAGCATATTTGTTGGATGAACAAATGAAGGTGGTATGGCCCAGAAATATCAAATACTGCAGGTAAGTCATATAATGTATAAGATAAAAAAAGAATTAAAAGATTTGAGAATCATTGTTGCTTCTTTCTTCAAGCATTACCTAGTTCAGAGAATAGAGTGAAAAAGAGGAGAAAACAAATAAGAAGGAGGAAATAAAAAGACATGAAGCAGTTTAACAAAGGAATCATTTTTGAAGAAATAGTCATAATGACTCAGTGGACAATGACACACTGATCATAAAATTATTCTCAAATTACATATTAATTCTCACTCCTGTAGTGAAACAGGTTTACAGCAAGGAGACATTTGAACTAACCAAATTGAAAACTAGTTCACAGAGGAAAGGTGTAAAGGTAATAGATAAAAACAGGTGAAAGACAATGATTATCAAGTGTAAAGAAAAATGCAAGTGGGATGTCCAACTAGAAAAATAAATTTGATAATCCTTTTGTTCTTTAACAAAGAATTCCCAGGTTTTGCAGCCATTAAGGTATTCGTTAAACATGTAAACTTGAAACTTCAATTGGAAATTAGATCTGCTACATATTCTGTAAAGGAAGGGCTCTTATCTTAAGAAGATTGGAAAACTGGAGGGCAAGAGAGAGAGGCAATTTTCATTAGTGTCTGCAGCCAGCTAGAGGGATATTCAAAATCATATTTCAGATGAATTATGAGCATGAGCAATATATTCACTTGGCGCTCACCAGTCCCAGGGAAAGTCAATTAGCCACTGGGGGTGTCCTTACATTTTCTCTACCTTAGATGAACTATAGGAAAAGGGCAAAAAGTTGGAATCACTTCTGCTAAAGATGAGGTTAGTTTAGCCCTGGTTTTCCACGTACGTGCAAAATGAAACTGGAAGCATATGTGTTCTGAGGTTGCACTTGATTCACTCCCCGTTTTAACAAGGCATCTAGAATGGCAATCAGGTCTGCTGCTTCATAGCAGGACTCGCTCAATCTTTCCCCAGAGGGTTCATCAAAGTACTCATCAATATTTTCCACAAGAGAATGGTGGCCCCTTTTCCCAGAATTTTGAAGGATATATGTGTTTTCTCTGCACCCCTTGTACCCTGGCAGATCCATCTACACATTACATCACTTAGTTATTTCAAAACTGCCCCAGCTGGGCACATGTTCGTTGTTACAGCTTCAGAAAATTCTAAGAATAAGAATTTCATTTTTGTTATACCAAAAACATATTTCAAAAATAGGAACCCTTTCAGTAAAACAAATATCATACGTATTGTATCTAATGTAATCAACCACTTTCGGACTTACTTAAAAATCAATGTTAGCTTGTACAGAAATTTTAACTGTGTGCTACTGTTTTGTCTTCTAAAGCACAAACCAGCTAGATTATATATCAGGAACAGTAAGTGCACATCCTTTTTTTTTTTTCTTTTTTTAGCAAATTCTATTACTATATAAAGTTTCAGCCCAATAGCCACAGGTGCAAGAGGCAGTGTGTCTGCAGTTCTCAATCACATTCTCTTCTATTATGGGCTATTTCAGCCAACGTGATCTATAATAAATATATTGGGTTTTGTGCTCTTTCATAAGTTCCAGCCAGTGTCTACATGCCTTTCCCTGGTGTTCCTAAGAACAGGAGAGCCTCAGGGAGGGGTGGATGAAATTGGAAAATATAAATAACAAATCAAAAATTACAATTGATTGGATAAACAATTTCCCTTAGTCTGTTTCTTAATAAGTGATCGATTTTATGATCAATATTCATTATTTCCCAGAACATACTAAACTGCTTATTGAACAAATGAATGGCTGAAACTACAATGACACAGAATCAAAAAGGTGAACCAATTTCTTTAATAACATGGGCTGAACGGACTGTCTCATCTTACCTGGTTGTTTCACATCAATGCACTTTTCTGCATAGCCCTTTGGAAAAAGGCTGAAGTTCAGGGAAACAGGGGAGGTAATTCATTACTCATTAAAAGAAATGGGTTGTGGGAGCTCATGTTTATATGTGTGAGAGCTGAACTGTAGCTTGTGTTGGGCTGTCTTTTGTTCGTTTGAAGTAAATTCTCCAAGCTACCAAAACAGGCTCTCCCCAAAGGCATTGCCTCCTGAGTTTGGTGTGCTCCATGGATGTGTAGAGAATTGGAAAATCCAGAAGATAGTCATTTGCTAGAAATATTTTTACTGAAATTCAAGAAAATGACTAATACATATGTGGGATGAAATAATTAAGGTTAAATCAACTTCTTGGTAGCAAACATTGTCTTTTTGTTTGCTGCTCTATGATAACTTTCAAAGACTTTAATTAAACTTAACCAATTCAGAGAAACTACTGCAGACATTCAGGATATTCTACTCTGTGGTTCCCTTCATCATCTTGTAACAATATGATAACCAATACATTTTCAGATAGCTGCCTCCTCTTTAATTTTTTAGTGATTTGCAATGGTCTTCTGTACACAAAAAGAATCTGTGAAGAAATGCAATTGCTTTGGAGGTTAGGATTAGCACTAACTTCACCAAACTGCTAGCACCGATGTGTGAACAAGCTCAATACTGAACAGAGGTAGTGAGCAGAATCCCTTGCCTAGCGATGATGCACATCGTCGTGGGCAGGCCTCTAGTTGCAGAGGCTCCACTACCCCTTTGCAGCCTCTGGAGGAGTGAGGGAGCACATCAGCTCATTTAATTCTTTTGAGGTCTCCTTTTTTATCTCTCATCTCAGAGTCCCCTAATGTCTATAACAAATGCCTAATTACCCAGTTCTATGAAAAATGCTGGACTGATCAATTATGAAAGCAGCAAATGATTAACTAGTAAAAAAAAATAAACCATCACTTACTTAAAGTCAGTCATCCAAGGCTTATCAAACTACTTAGGAAAATCTCATTAAATCAAGCTCCCCTAATTAGAAATTAGATAATTCTGACAGGAGCAAAGTTAAAGTTTACCTTTGTACTGTCTATAAAAAAATGTTTTTGAAAAGCAGAAGAATAACATAAACAAGCCTTAATGATTCTGTAAATCTCAGGTTCTAGGATAGATTCAGTATCCTCCTAGGTATCTTGACAGCAAGTTCTCAACCTTGAAGCTATCTTTCTGTATGTAAATCTCTACCTACAGAAAGTATTCAAAGCTTTAATTGTAAAAACATTCTTATCTATCACTAAAACCGTCTCAGAAAGACTTTACCAGGTAACATAATCAGAGTCTACTTGTAATTAAAGTATTTTAATATATGCATAAATATCTCATTTATATTGCATCAGCAAGAATTCATACAAGTAAAATTTCCAGACAACAAGATTTTGACTTTAAGCAGCAATATTTATTTATTTTAATTAGGGAGGTTTGACATGGCAGTTAAACGTGAGGGCTGTCTGAGTTTACTTCTGCTTCTACCTTGAGCAAGTTAATGTCTTTCTGTCTCAGTTCATCATTTGTAAAATGAAGATAAAAATGATAACTCTTAGTGCTCTGAGGATTTAATGAAGTGATGCATAAAAAAAGTCTTTAGATCAATATTTGTTCCATAGTAGATGCTCAGTAAGTTCAAATTACTATTATTTAATCCTTTTTGAAAGAACTTAGAAAAATATATTGCACAATTATCTGCCTTATGAAACAGAATACACTGAGCATAATTTAATCCATTTTTATTTATTCAACATTATCACCATGAAAATAGTTGTAATATGTCTTATGGGATCACTTTTTAAGTCATGTCAAATTTTCATACTTATGTTAGCCTTTAATAGTTCTTCATTTTCTTCTTCTCCTTGTTGTTCATTATCTGCTATCTGGACATCCCTGGTGTTTCTAATAAAGTGCCTTATTTCATACACAATGGTTCAGATGCTCTTCTGCAAAGTACATTACCGGTGCTTTCTGCACTGACAATAAGACCTTTTCCATGTTCTCTCAAATTCTAGAGTCTAGTTTTGATGACTAAATATGCTAAATATCTGAGTTCTCCATAAGTACAGTATTATTATATTTGAGTATCAGGTATGTATTTAAAGTACCATAAACCAGAATTTTCACTGAGACTAGCCATTCCCTAGTTAATAATATTTTATAGAATTTATTTCTATGGACTACTTTTAATTGGTACAGGGCCACTGTAATCAGACTTGCTTCTTTGGATTCTATAGAGGCTTAGGTAATATACTGTTTTCAGTTCCTCTCCACCAACTACTTTCATTTGTGTGTTACATCAATTTAAAAAGTATACAAGTTTGGGGGGATTTTTTTTGGTAGAATTTATACCCAGTCTTTCATCATCTAATCTGAATTTTCTAAAACAAGACTCACAGCAGAAAAATGAGATATGGAAAACTGTTAACAGCAAAGTGTCCAAGCATGGTGAATACATTCCTCTAATAGGTTTTCATCCATCAGCATCAGATTTAGCACAAACGAAGTATAGACTTTATCTTACATGTGCTACATTAAGGGCGTTTTCTGTTTTGTTTTGTTTTGTTTTGTTTTAATTTTATGGAGTGTAACATAAACTGAAATTGTTTTCAGGATTTACAGAAAATAGATGTATTTTTACTCATCAAGAAAGAATATGTTTTCTCCAGTGAACAGATAGATGTCGAGAGACACATAAGCTCAAAAATGTCATAAAATGCTCATCTTATTCCTTTCAATGTCAACTGTAAAGGAACCATGATCTAATTATGCTGCTTGATAGTGATCATTTGTGATGGTACATACCATCACAAATGTGACCTACTGGTAGTGACTTTCTGTGTCTGGTGGTAATGTTTCAAAAGAGAATGTTGTGAAGGAAAACAAGAAGAAAATGGAAGAAAGAGGTAAAGTGATGGCACTACCATCATAGAAATTAAAATAACACAGTGAACAAAATAGAATTCCCTACTTCTGCTGCCAGGCTCAACATAGAAAAAGGAGGAGAAAATTACCAAGCCCCGTAGCTGTCCTGAGGGAATTTATAGAGATTTTGAAAATACTGATTTTGCCACTAACCTGGTATGAGACCTTAGTTTAACACAGTTTAACAGCTCAAACCCTTCTATCTCCATTGGAAAATGGCATAGCCCAGAGAAGCTACTTGAACACTTAGATTTAGAACTCAGAATGAATGCCAGGCTATGTTCATAACCCAAGGGATGGTAACCAATCATCCTTTGGGTTCAAATCACCCTATCGAAATCTATTTTCAAAAAAGTTGAATTAATTATTACTAAGTAACATAATTTCTTCACATACTGCTATCATCTAAACAGATTTACATTATGACAGGACCAATGTTATAAAGGCATCTAATCTGGGGTATATACAGGGAATAATAGGGAAGATAAGGAAAAAATTAGTTCCATTCATATGTATTTTTCATGCAAGAAAACTAAAAGTTTTACTAATATTTAATATAGATTGGCTCTAGTACCTCATTCAGTCTGCCTTTCAAGTGGTGATATGTCACAGAACTTACATGAAGTAACCTAAGAGAAGAAGGAAGTCCACAATACAGAAGGGTTGACAGGGCCGCATCAGACTGCTTACAGTTTATTGTGATACTGTGCTGTTTGCTTAGACTTAAGTAGATTTACATGTTATCAATTTGTAACTAAACTAAGCCTCATAAAATGTGAGATTTTAAAATGTATGCAAAAGATGCCTTTTCACTGACATCATTCATAAGCTATCACTGCAAAAAAAAAAAGTTGGAGCTAAAGTGTCAAAGTCCTAAACTATTGACAATAACCATGATAACCACAAAACCTTTAAAATATAGTAAAATATTTATTATTCTCTGCAATGAAACAGAAAGGGCCTCCAAAAAACATTCTGTACCACACAAAAGTTAGCTGATATCTCACAACCAAGAACTAGAGAATCTTATGACATTATTTATATATATATATATATATACACACACACACACACACACACACATACATACACACACCACACACACACACACACACATACACACACACACACACACACAATGTTTGCATTTTTCATTTACAAAAAGTCAAGGAGTATGAATTTGCTGACTATTTTGGGAAAAACAGCATACTTAATCTGGCCTTTAAAGTTTAATTTGATGTTTCAACTGTGGGTGAAAATCACTGTATTAAAAATATAACACTAAAAACTTGGACTATAGAAAGAATATTTAAAAATTGATATTTAGAATCATTTCCATTTTAATATGATTTTACTACCAAAATGATATGTCTGTCACTTATAAAAAGCTCCCATATTTTCATACTTTTTAACAACTTGAAAATAGAATTGTAACTTGATTAAAAATCCTCTAGATCGAAATTCTCAGAGGGATTTAAATTCATGTGTTAAATATATAAGAATGTATACCTTCAAATTAGTTTGCAAAGGCAACTGATTAGCATCTTTAAAAAATGACCATTTGCTTGCCCTGGACCAATACAAATGCTTGCATAATGGTGGAGAGAACTAGAAACTGGGTATCACAAATTAGTAAATGCAGTCACAATGATGACTTTTTAAATTTTACCTACATACTTTGATGAAATATTCTTTTTTGCTTGATGAAATATTCTTTTTTGCTATAACAGACATTAAAAGAAAATTTTAAATAAACTAAATTTAGAACCAGACTCAGCTACATTACAAAGGATTAAACCAAGATGATCCAAAAGTTTGAATATAACCACAGTGATAATAATTTTTGTGAAAGAAAAGACTTCGTACCATCACTAAATATAATGTTTTATTTCACTTTTGTCTCCTCCAGTTAAAATGTTTGCATATGTTCTATTATGTATGAAAATATTCATGCAATAGTATATACATAATTTATGAATCAATAAATATGCATATTTGGAGAAAGTACTCAAAAAAGTTTATTGAGTGATGGATAATTTTAAAACTTTGCATCACTACTTTAAGGAAATTTTCTTTTATTTCCTTTTTCTATTCCTTTATATAAAATTCCTCTGGTGGAATTTCAGATTTTAGTAAATAAATGAAAGGTGTTGGCACAGGAAGTTCTTTCCTTTCACCTCTGAAAGCATTTTCAGAATTCACCTATGTATGAAGCAATCTTTAGCATATACATGACCCACTTCAAAGCTGAACTAGATAAGTGTGGTAGGGCTAACATACATAAGTACAAATTTGTACACAACTGGCTAAGCCTCAAGTTGGAAAATGTAACATTTCTTTTCTTTTCTTTTTTCAAAAACTCTTTCTTGTTCTTGAGTTCCTACAGTTTCTTGAGTTTCCAGGTGCTGGAGAAACAGAGTTCCTTTAAAACATTTATTTCTGGAATAACAGCACAACTCATCTTCCTTTTGCCTAAGGAGGGCCCACAAGAACCCCAACTTAGAAATAAGAAAGCCACATAACCACTCTGTTAAACAGTTATACAAATTGCATTTGCAATGTGTCTTTAAATTGCAGGGAGCAGAAGCGCACCTGTGATTTTAAAATATTCCAAACAGTGTCCTCTGGATATACTCCACCTTCAGCTACCAACATTCTGCCGGCAAATGCTATTCCAGTCATTCTATTTCCTTCCTCAGCCCTTCTGTTCCTCTGCCCACACATTTCACGGAACTACCAGAAGCCACCAGGCAGGCAGCTGCCACAGAGCACCAAGCAAAGATGATGATTTTAACTTCTTGGGTTATACTTTCCAAATGCCAGAAAACACAGAATCAAAGAAAATTAGCCATTCTGACAATCACAGTGCAGACAAGAGGGCAAATTTGATTCTGCCCCTAGTTACAGGAAAGGGCAACTGTTTTAAGATCTGTTTTGTGTACTTGTGGTTCAGAAACATTTTCCCTGAAAATATGCTGACAAAATCACTCAGACCTTTAATACAGTCCTGAGAAAATACCAAAAATCTGTAAAACAGTCTTAACATCGCATGACACACTTCCATAGGAGATGAGCTCTATGATTTCTATTTTCTCTCAAGGCTTCCATTCTCCAATTTCTAAAGACATAATTATATCAGAATCTAATTAAAAGCAATAGAAAACAAGGTAAATGTTTTAAGGATAAATATATATATGTGGAGAAAGTATAAAGAAATGTACCAACCAAGTTCATTATCACAGTTACCACATAGAGGAGAGAGAGAGCTATGCTCTCTATTGGTAGGTAAGTTTATATCTTAAGAAGTTCGGGGTGGGGGGGGGGTTAGGGTTGGGGGGTATAGACTTTACTGTCACAAATATTTGTAGCTTTTGAGTCTTAAGGATGGTTTATAATACTTTTTTAACCCTAATGCCTTCAATTTCCTTTGGTACCAATTTTCTCATTACCTAAACACTCAAGGTAAAGAGACTGAGACCTAGAGTCATATAGGCCAATGCCAAAACCAGGTCTGTCAGTAAATAAGGCAATTTCCTTAACCACTCTATGAATTGTTTTTCTTTATCAGAGAAATATGCAGAAATAAGAGTATCTATTTCAAAGACTGTCAGATGAAATAAATTAGATCACAGTACTAAGCAAGAACTTAATACCGTGCCTGGAACATAGGAAGTACTCAATAAATGTTAGGTATCACCAGTATTTAATTTTATGCTTTCTCAATGACCTGCCTACTACTCTTTCAGTCAACTTTAGACTATATTCACTGAGGATCCTTTTCCATCTTCCCTTTCTGAAGCAATAATCAAAGTATAGAGTACCAAGAGATGTGAGTATCCACCAAAGCAAAGCCTTACCCCTTGCCCCCAATTCCACATTCCCTGGTGTTTTAAAACATCTTCTGCTTCAGAAAATAGTCAGTTGTGTTCTTTTTAGGAATGGATCGGCTCTGGTGCTAGTGCACCAGAAAGAGTTTTTATTTGACAATAATGTAAGAAGAGTCTCACCATGAGTTAGATTCCACAGACAGATATTCAGCATATTGGTTTTCCCACTATTCTAGACCTGAAAATTATGATAATTATATATGCACATATATAGTGACTCCAATCAGGTACTCAGTGTCAATGCCTCTAGCTGTCATAAACCAAGACACTTCTGTAGCACAACAAAGCAACTTCTAGGAGTTCCACCTCAAGAAGAGCTTCCCAGTATTTACCAATACTGCTTGGCAATGCACAGTATCATCAGATATTCTTCCCACTAAAAGGTCTTCCCTGCAATCATCTAACCCTGACATACAATGGGATGCATTCACCCCCTAAGTTGCCATTGCTGCAGACATGCTGGCTGTTCTCCATGGATTGAGGATGGCTCTGTGTGAGACCAAAGAGGTAATTTCAGCTGCAGCATCAGTCACTTGGCTAGTTGTTATCAGCATTGCTCAGGGAGCCACGAGGGTGGGAGGTGATCCAGGAGAGGTTTCAAAGCCTTTGCTAGTAACATAAAGACCACATCTGCTGCCTGACCACTGGCCATGGCCAATGAGCACAGCCAAGATGCATTATATTTTCACTTGATTTTATGCACTCTCTCCCCATGATGGTAAATGTACTCATATTAACAATGGAAAGCTCATTTTACATACATTTATCTTCGGGATTTGTGTAAATGCTACATTTTCCTTTGGAGTTACCTAACACAAGAACCCTAAGTAGCTCTGTCCTCTGGTTCCAAGATGTGGTTGATAAATGAAAAAGGCAACTCCTTTTGTCTTTTAGGTTGATTATCCCTGGTGCTTAAGATAAACTGACTCAATTATTATCATTGACTTTCAGCTCTTAGCCACAGCCCACACAAGTCAATCTCCAACTCTGTGTTGTGATCAAGTTCTCCTGTTAACTGGCACTTTATCTATCTGGGCTGTGGTTTCAGAGAGATTTCTCTCACCCAAAATCTAAGTTCAATGTATTTAGGACCACTATTTCATGTTGGGCCTACAATTGGTGAATAGCGGGAATGTCCTATCTAAATAAATCTGGTATATATGCCACCTTTTTAATCAAGATGTGCACCTGCATAGTTACCTTTAATTTGCAATCTAGTCCTTTCAGAAATCTCAAGACACACGTTTGCTGTTCAGCTCAGAGACCTTCCCTACTGGAACGTTGCCAATGAATAACAGGAGGAGCCGGTGCCTCATCGTCGAAGGCAGCGTTTCTCTCCATCAGAGACCGCCCTCGACATTATGCCCCCTACACTCCACTCCCACCCAGTTTTCTCTTAACATATTTTTCCTCCCAATCTACAGCTCTTAGACATCTATATGAATGATTTCCAAGTTCAGAAGTCATCGTTACTTTTAACTTGTTTGTATCAAGCATAGTGTACAGAGTCAGGATGTCTTTTAACTAGATAAAGATGAGACCCTAGTCTCAAGAAAATTTCACATTAAAAAAAAAAACAGTTTAGATGCAAAGAAATGGATTTCAAATATATGAAACATAATTTAAGTATTAAAATAAAATATACGGTTTCATCTATAAACATGTCTTTAGGTCTGTTTTGATGTAAAATTCTTTTTGCTTTTCTGGGTTGGCTTCAAAAGAATCCTGTTTTCTCCAAAAAACTCTGTATAAGTAAAGATCTGTGTTGGTCTGAGCTCCTAAACTTTTCAGATTCAAACTAAAGCAGACTGGCATTGTGCATATCATGCATATAAATTTGTAAGTATGACAATTCCTTGGAAATTGACCTCAAAAAGAAAGTATGTGAATGGGCCTAGTACAATGGCTAGCAAATAATAATAACAAGCACTCAATACAATTGAAAGAGGAATTCAAACCATTTTGTCATAAATTATGATTTACATTTTTTTCTATGAAGGGCTATAGAAGAGAATGATTTTTTTCTTGCATTAACTATAAAAATTCTAGCTCCAGAAAGAAAAAAAAAAAGAACTTAGAAAATAGCATCAAGGACACTTACATATGTATTCCATGAGGAAAATAGAAAAAAATGCAGGCAAATCTTATAAGAACAGCCTGGTGAACTTATCAAATACTTTTTTTTCCCCAAATTTTTTATAGCATTAAGATATATGTTTTCATGGAGTTTAAAAAAAATCATATAAATCTCCTGTAAAAGATAAAACTGTCACAAGAGAAAAATGTAATTAAGAAATATGGTTATTCGTCCAATTCTTCTTTGGCAGCCATCTTGTTTCCTACTCTAGTATATAAAAGTTAGTAATTCTAAAACTATATAGATGGGATGGGAAACCCCTTACTAATGAAACACTTTAAGTGAGCTCCCTAAATACTATAACCAGCATTTAATTTATTTTTAATCAGATGCTTATCATTTGTTAAATAAATTCCAAAGACCCCAGGATTCCACAGCCCTTAGATAGGCTAATCTCCCACTGGGAAGCAACACATATTAAATAGTTGCTAAACCTTGGTAAATACACTTTTAATAATTAATTCTAAAAGTATTTAACTTGCAGTAATATACCGGATATTTCAGCAATATTGTAATCCATGGGATATTGCCGAGGGATTTCTCAGATTAACACATTTGGGTCTCTGAGTCCCATCTGTATACCTCTATCTGAATTAACAGCAGGTGATTCAACACATGGCTACCAGCCTCTGTGTGTTTGAGTGACCAATGATTTTATTACCATATCAGTGAGATCAAATCAGTGAAATGCATCAGCTGAGGAAATGCTTAGTAAGGGATAAGACAGACGGTGGCTTACAAGTCAACCTGGGTTTTCAAAACTGATAACTACTAAAAAGAAAAATTACTTTTCCTATTGAGATGTGTAAATATTATGCAGATCATTCTAACTAGATCTCTATGATGGATGGTGCTCAATTTTAAACGTATTTCAGTAATGCCTTAATTCAATAGAATGGAAGATACAGAAGATGTTGAAGGATCAAGGTGAGAATACATTTTCTTGCACAGATGCTTTAGTCTTGTTCTAAAAATTCTTGGGATTTTTTATACTGCCAACTCCATAATAAATAAATAAATAAGGGTTTTGCTTTTTTTCTTCTTCTTTAAAATAAGATTCTGCGAATAACTACTTTGATACACTCTATATGGCCCATTCAGTTCCGTTCGTCCTTCTCTAATATGACTACAGTTTCCCCTTTCCTTCTATCTAATGTTAATTGCAGCTCACACCCTGTATGTTAAAATTGAAGACAAGCCTGACCTTTGTGTTGAGCAGTACCAGCCACCTCCCCACTCACAATGACAGAGACCACAGATTGACCAGCAGATGGTGCTACAGAGCAGGCAGCAACCCGGGGCTGTACTCCTTGGAGCTGAAGTACTGTGTCACAGACTCTATCCAAAGGATTTGCAGTCTTCAGGCTAGTCCGTTTTCTCATTGAGTAGGGGATTCTCCATTCCCCTATTTTTTCTCTCCTCCACTTTTATTTTTTTCCAATTTCATAAATGTAGTCTTTGTAGTTTTACAAATAGCTTGATCTGTCCCTATTACCATTCTCCAGCCTTTTCCTTCAGGGCACCATGAAATACCTGGGTAAACATGAAAGGTGCAGATAGCCTTTTCGTTCAAAAAGAAGTATCTTGTTTCCTGTGCTGGCTAATGAAAGCCCACGCCATGGCAATGTTTTAGAAGTAATAAAAATCTAACGTTTTTTGGAACCATAATAGTCTAAAATATTAATGCAGTTTACTTTTAAAAATGTAATCAATAGACGTGGGGAGGGGGCAGGGGGAAGTGCCCATAAATTACTAAAGGCAAAAAACATTCTATTAGCACACACTGGATTTTGCAATATTTGTTGGTCTGTGTTTTACTGGGGGGGACATTTTTAATTTGCTGAGAGCTGGAGTTTCGTTTTGTTTTGTTTTGTTTTTAAATACCTGTCTTTATCTTTCTCTGTTCAAGAGGGATATTTTTAACATAAGTCATTTAGGAAATGTAATTCTAATGCGGTATAGCTATAGGTTTCAATTAACGTTCTACCTTTCTGACAGCCTTTACATTACATGTTTTATGAAATCATTAACTATTGTCATGTTTCTATTATGATACTATTAGGAAATAAAGAGACTTATGTAAATGGAGATGTAAAAGAAATGTATGACAGTTACTCCGAGCAACATCTGTGCACTATCATACATGCTCACACTAATTTTCTAAAGATTGTTCCATTCATTATAGAGCATTGTTAGTTGCAGTGGCACAACCCTTATTTCCATGCATTTAGGGAATGAGGCAGAGAGTGGGTAAATGAGAGCCTAATCAATACCACTTTTCATTTTGCATCTAATGTGCTGCCTTTCCCTTTCTTTTCCTCATGCACAAATCCAAAAAAGATCCTGACGTTACAGTCATAAAATGTAATTCTTCTGCAGAAACACAGACAATAATGCTTTCTGTATTCAGGCATATTGCATATTCTAATGGCATTTGGCTAAATTGAGTATGGATTTAACATCAAAGGCTTCATGAATTTTTCAAATGAGATATTAAAGTCAATATTTCAAGTGAAAGATATTTCAATTTAGTTGCATACACAACAATAAAAAACTTCTACAAGGTAGAGGTACTAGTGGCTGTGGCAGTATTAGTTCATTCAAGAAATTATTAGTTTATAAGAAAATCAAACACAAGGTTGTGATATGGCAACGACTCTGAATAAATTAGACTAACTGATATGCACTAGTGTACTTTATCTTTTCCAGGCTGAAACAGTACACTTGCCACGGGCATGCTCAGGCCTCCTGGCTAATTTTTTCTAAACTCTGTTGATTAGCGTGAAGATTTGCACTGCCATTTCATAAATCTCCTTATTTTCATTTGTACCAGTGGAAGACAAGATATGTGTGTGGAGTGGGGTGGCGGGGGAAGCTGTGTTTTGCTTTGCTTTTAAGTGAATCTTACTTCAAGGTGTCAATACCTAAAGTGAGTCTCCACAATAATGCTAAATATTGCCTTCCAAGCAGGTAAGAGAAGGCTCAGGTTCAGTGTGTGTGTGTAGGCACTTACAGACAGCCCCCTATGTCACAGCAGATCACTAATACTTTCAAACAACACGGGCAAGCTTGGATTTCTAGAGCACCTTTCCACCGAAGAACTCTAAAGCTCATCCACACGTTCCATCCTTCTAACCAAATCCCCAGGGAGGAAAGAAATGGCAGAAAGTATTATTATCCCCGTTTCTCAAATGGGCAAATGTAAGAAACAAAACACAAAAATAACTTGCTTTCCTACTGCCCTGTGGCCTTTAAGAAATGCTTTAATGGAGAGGTCAGCACTAAAACTGGAACTGGAACTATGTCTCCTAATTTCCAGACTGGAGTCCTAAAGATTGAACCAAACACATCTCTTCTTCAGCCATGTCGATAGCATGTTAATCTGTCTGGGTTTGTATTGTCTTTTTGGCTTTGCTCTGTAGACGCACACAAAGGCATTAGCTTGAATTCCCTGCATAACAGGCCCTATTTTACCTCATTGTTTTGACAATTGCAAACTTACAGTGCCTTTTATCTAGTATTTTCATGCCCTTCATCAATTTAATCATGGATTAACTCAACTACATATACACTCTATATTTGCAGACACTTTAAATAATAAAGAGTAAAGCAACTAACTCACAAACGCACCATCCTAGAAGAGATGGCTATTTCTAGATTATGACAAGCAGCCCACCCAGCTGACCTGTATGCAAAAATCCCTTCCTATAGTTCATAGAGAAGCCAGACACTGAACAATGCAAAAGCACTCAGCTCTGCTTTGTGCCTGTTAACCCGTCTGCTACCAGTGCATTATTTAAACCAGCCTCATTGTCAGAATCCCTCACTTTATCACGGTCTCTTAAAAGAGATGGTGTTTTAAAGACCCAACGACTCTGAAATGCATAAAGATTTCATTCTGTAATTTGAAGGATAATGGCCTATCTTTGAAACAGGAAAAATCCTAACTTTATGAAAAAGACAGGAAGATACACACCCGTCACCAATGCTCTCTTTATTTTTAACAAGAGCAAATATTAGAGCCATCTCTTTTATTCAAAGGACATGGAATGTCCTAGGAGGGTGTTTTCCTCTGGACTGCCACAAACATGTACCCACAAAATACTCATTTCACCTGTTTAAATTAACATAACTCATATGACAGGACTTATTTTGCAATTGGATTGCATAAAGTTGTTTTTCAATGTATCTATACCCACCCCGACAACAACAGCAAAAAACCTCCAGAACTAGAGATTGTTTCTTTGCTTCATTACATCTAAATGATTGAATTCATTTCAGTCTCAATTCTCAAACTTCCCTCCCTCCTTCTATCCCCCTTTGTTTTTAAGGGACCCTATTATAGGGAGGAAAAACAAAGTGGAACAAAGCTACAATTCAATGCTCATTTTAAGGTTTTCAGTTATAACAGTGCTCCTGGGCATGACTATTACATATTGGATTCTTTGGAAAACTGTTGATCTTTCGATGTTTATCATTTCTTTATTTAAACTGTAAAAGGGAGTTTTGTGGAGAGCTAGACTTTGTCTCTAACTAAGGCCTATATTAAAACTCAGCCCAGACCATGAATGAAAATGGAGGCTGTGGACTCAAACTATTCCCTCATCGGCTCGTGCCCACATTATAAAACCTGTAAGCTATTTGGCACAGAAGAAAAGAGATGGGGAAACATAAGAACTAAAAGCCAGGGCCGACCACTTACCTATGAGCCACGAATATAAACACAGAAGGAAGTGTTAGCTTAGCTCTAGAAGGTGGCAAGGGGGACATCAGAGGTTTATGTGATATTCAGTGTTCATATTCCTAAAAGAAAGTGCACATTTTAAAATTTTCACTGCACATCTGTGCATTGCTACATTTTTAAGGGCCTGCTAGGACTGGAATTACAGGAGATTTGAAGCTCACAACTGAGTAGCTCTGGCAAAGCTGCATGGGGGAGGAAGGCTACTGAAAATCATGGGGGGAAAGGTAGAGCCTGTGCCAAAGAGGAACATTAAAAAAGGGTTCTAGCCGAGGAAACTGTCAGCTTTATATATGGGAACTTGAAATGGAAAAATTGGTAGTGCCACTGAACCTGAACAGCAGCTGTGAAATCAGAATTTACTCCCTAATCTGAATTAACTAATCAAAACCAGGTCACTCCTCTGCTTTTCCTCCGCTACCCACCGCATCGCCCCTGGGTTATTTTTCATGACCAATAGCATTCTGCAGCGAAATAAATAAAGAGGAACAAAAACAGAAATACTAAAGGTCAAAGTTTCCCCAAAAGACCAAATGCACTTGAGATTTAACAATGGAAGAAAAAAACATAGGTGTTCCACCTTTCGCCTTTTCCTCTCTGTGGTACATAGACTTACTAAAAAAAAAAAAGCAAGGTTATAGCAACATCGCCGATGTACTCAAATGGAGACCAAGCATGATTTTTAAGTGATGACTTCTGAGATCTACGCTCAAAAGAGAACTACAAGGTAGGGGCTGCATGAAGCAAAAGGACCACTGTGCTCGTAATTTTTTTAAAATTCATATTTGCAGCTAATTTCATACACAAGCACTTTTTGATCAAGCACAAGCATTTAATAAAATTGTACTGGTAAATTATCCAAGGAAATACATTAAAGGGTGTACAATAGCCAAAGCACAATTTGAAGCTCTTATTAACTGGTGATTATCTTCACTGATCCACATTACCATTCAGTTGCAGATGTTACTGACATTAAGATGTATGATGCAGAGGCTGGAGAAAAAGCCCATTTAAAGACAGGTGAATACTTAATAGTAATTCAACATACACAGCACAAAATGTCTTTCACAGGAGTTCAAGGTTTTTCCCTTTTTTTCCCCTTGCAATTTTATGTGAATGTTTATAAATAAAATGAGAAATGAAATTCCATTTGGTAGCCATTTGACTTGCTCAAGTTTAATGGCCATTTAAAACTTTGTAATTTATCATTTTAGGCTTCTTTCTTATCTGGCTTTATTTATTTGTTTGTTGTTTTATTTTAAATCCTCTTTTCCTCTAAATTGTTATGGAAGATCCATATTTTAACTATGCAGATAAAATTTATCTGACATAGAAGGATTGTTTATCTTTTAGTTTTAGTAACTATACGGCTGTTATTGCAATAATTAACTGCTCACTGGATTCGGAACAGGTCCTTTAGAAACTATAGAACCACCATCTTTCCTATCCGACTGCTCAGTATTACGGATTGCCCTGCCTTCACGCCCATCACATTCCATGCCCCATGCTATGCAGCTCAAGGTAGATACAAAAACTGATCTATTCTACATATCTCTAAATCCAGCAAAAACAGCTAACAATTCATTAGGGATGCTTTTCTTAAACTGACTTTTAAGAAAGAAAACCTAGATATTCCAGTATGAAGTAGAGAATAAAAGTAAAGAATTTCATGGAGAAGCAAGTCAACACAATTGGAACAATTTGAGACCAATTCAGGCAACCAAGTCCATCTCCTTGTCACTCCTTTTCACATACAAATGCCAATTGCCTACTAATTTTATATATAGGTTATTCTCACACAGACTCCAAATCACTAGCAAAGTGCAAAAGCAACAAATTTCCTCAGCACCTCCAACCTCCTTTCTGTATAGTTCTGATTTTCAATGTTCAGCTGTCTCAGACAGTGTACGCAACACTGCAGTCAGTCAGAGTCTCTTCCTTCTAAATCCAGCCTAAATAATGTTCCCCAAAACCTAACTTCTTCTCCATATTTCCTATTCTCTTTTAATTATTTCAGTCCTGTATTTCACACTCCCCCAATCTTGCTCTCTGCAGGACTAATGGAAAATAAAATATTAAAGGTCAATATGGCAAAATATATGTCATACTCCAGCTGACATTTCTTTTTCAACAATTGCTTTTACCCAGAGGAGTTGGTAACAGCAGACCCAACACATGCAACAGTGCCTGTGGGAAGTATGTTTTGTCTGAGAAAGTTTTTTTTCTAATCACACAGCATAAGCATCTACTTATTCTGCATAAGCATAACTCTGATCCTGTAAACACACACATATGTGTATTCATAGTTTTCCCTTCCATATTTTGAAATATATGTGTGTTGCTAGTTATTGTTGTATATAAACAGAAATTTTACTGTCTTTAGGGGAATCTATATTATAAAATATTTAGCACATTCAAACATGGACTTCGCAATATTTCTCTTTGTTCCAACAGACAAAACATAGAATAAAGAGTGACTTCTCTTTAGGTCAAAGGAATTGAGTCTCGAGGGGTCTGAGTTGTCCTGAGCCACCAAGTTTCAGACTGTGTTCAGAGAAGCTGTATGTTCTCTCTGAGGTTTCCAAGGAGAGGAACCTTGGGGAGGACAAGATTTCCTCTTTCTTCTATCGTTAGCTTCTTCAGCAAATGCATCTATCTTGGCTAATGATTCTTCTAGGGACTTTTCAAATACTAGGCCCAACCTGGCTTTATCTTTTTCTAGGTTCTCAAAGGTTTCAACAGAGTTCATGTTTAGACTTTTTCTCGAGAATAGAAATGAATATGTAAACAATCGATGTTTATTTCAATTCTCAAAGAGATAATTCCTAGCGGATAACATCTAGTTTTTCCATTTAACATAAGGTGAGCTTTATTTCTTTTTTATAATTCAGTGAACTGAGATGTAAGCTGATAAGAATCCTTGCAGAGATATCACTAGGACTCGTCCTTAGCCTAAACTGCTAAACTCTGAGCTGCCAAGTTCTAATTTACCTGTAAGTGCCCCCTCCCGCAGGGTTAGATAGGTACTTTACATTTGTGACAGTGAGAGACCATGACATACATTACAAGCTCTTTTCCTACTAGTCATTATACAAGATAGTTGAAAAATATAAACATAGTTGGAATCAAGTTGGCAAAAGACCCCAAATGTATCTAAACACTTTCTGAAGGTGAGCGTTATATTACACTGTCTGTCATCACTTCGAAGCATGTTTTGCCTTCCTTACTGGGGCATTTGTTAAAACAATTATCTTAAACTCTGAAAGTAGGGGCAAGAGAGACAATAAAAACAAAAATAATAATAACGAGGACTAAATAATAATAAATGTGCTTTCACTTTGTCAGAATCTGAGAAGTTTACATTTTGCAAAGGATTTCACACTTCCTACATCTCTGTATAACATATGGTATGTTCAAGGAGAAGTTAATTACAGTTCATGTTTGACTGTTGATTCATCCCTATTTCAGAGCACAGTGGCAGGAAAAGGTGCTCATACAAGCTGAGCTACCAGCAGCACCAATTAGTCCTTTGGTAAAACTGATAGTCAATCAATTAAGTTCCAAATTTGAAATTGCGTCCATAGTACTAAATGAAAAAGCTGCCCATGGGTTACCAAACTGTGCATGTTCAATGAAATGCTTCCTTTGGTTGTATATATTGAGAAAGCCTGTTGTATCCTTCTCGAACTAAGGAAGACAAAACTTTGGTAGAACATGAAGAACGCACAGTGTTTACCTTGTGAAGGTGGTTCCGTGGTATAGGAGTAGCTCTTTGTCACCAGGCTGCTGTGTCACTACCTTATATAGCTCTTGTAGAATAGTGTGGTGCTTAAAATACAGTAATTACTGTTGCAGCATGTGCATAGCAATGTAAGAACCTTATCTAGAGCTATACGTGGGACCGAGAGTCAAGAAACAGCTGTAATTTTGGCTTTAAATATGTTTATGAGCATTCTGAATGGTTTAAGCTTGCTGTGCAGCATATGATTTTAATTTTCTTTATGGATATAGGGGGGCCATGAAATGCTGACTTTTGGTATAATAATTTTTTAGGTTTCGGAGAAACTATAGGAGGCCAGTCAGTCCTCAAGCCTGCCTCTTAAATCTCCACTTGTAAATTTCTCGGTGGTAGATGTAAGTTTAAAAAATCATACCACACATTATACAGTAAGTCTTGCATCTCTGATGTGAATGAACCCTTTCAGTTGACTACCTAGGCTCGAAGAAAAGAAATCAAAGCAAACCTGTAAAATGAAGGTACATATCTTATTTACCAAATCATGACTCCTTTCTTTGGAACAGAAGAAATAGCGTATTCCAAAGGAAAAATTAAATTTCCTTATTTACCACAGACAAAACTCAAGGAATAGTCGTTTTTATCTTGAAACTCATATTTAAACACACTTCAAAGCAAGTGCTAAATTGGTCACTTCTTAGGAATTGCTAAAGCGCATTTGCTTACAATTAAAAAAAGAAAAACATTTGAATTGCCTGTAGTTATTGTAAGTTAATTGTGCCTACTTCGGTTTATTCCCTTTAAAAGAACACATCCCAGGCCAGTTAGTAGTTGAAAGATTAGTGATGAAGAAAAAATGGGTCCTACAAAAAAGATGCACTTAATGAAAAAGAAATGACATTATTCCCCTCGAACGATTTCTATTGTGAAAGCCTAATAAATATCCATTTGACTAAAACTAAAGAAAATAAACCTGATAGACAAGTAGTACTTATCAAGGTGTGGACTCAGACAGGTAATTTCATCTACTCTTTAAAAATATTTTTCTGCATTATAATTTTTGTAGCAACATGTCTTATTTATTTCGTCAAAGTACAAAGTTACTTCTCAAATTAAAAAAAAAAAATACATTTGTCAATCAAATATTCCCACTAGCTTCTGTTCACATCCAGAGAGTACAGCAAATGACACATTAAAAGCCCAGGAATGTATTAACACTTAAGTTCCAAGTAACTAAGAACCAATCTGTTATGATAAAAAATAAAAAAAATAAAAAAAAAAAAAAAAACCACCTACTTGAGATATGTAACTCATTGTATGACAGGGACAGCTGGATTCCATGATTTCTTAGATGGGGGTTTGGCAGGTGCAAGGCTGGTTTAATCAACCTTTATTTTATTTTCCTCCCGGAACATAACTAGATTACATTTCCAAACCTTCTTTTCAACTAGCGGAGTCATTAGAGTGAGTTCTGGCTGATAAAACAGGGTCGACATTAATATGTACAACTTCAGGCTTTCACATTCTCCCTCATTTTCCATACGCTGGAGGATGAAGTTCCAGGAGGTGGCAGAGCCACATGACAGAGCAAACATGATCCTAAATGATTGTGTGAAGCCAAAATGTGAGGGAGAAATCTGCTTTTATTATGTGAAACCACTGAGATTTTGACTAATGTAAGCAGCGACATTGTTGTGTCTCACACATTTGAAGATTCAACTAAAAACCACAATAATAATAGAAAGGCTTGTTTTTCTAAGACCCCTCAGAGAAGTAATGAGTGCATTTATTAAAAAACATTTATTTATCACTTACTGTAGGCACCAAGCAGAGTTGAAAGATACAGGTTCTTCCCTTCTGATTCTTAAAGTCCAATTAAAGGAGAGAAAAAGTTCCTGGGATTACAGTGTAGCCTGATAAAAGGATATATTTTATAGGGTGCTTGGTGTACATTTAGGAGAGGCTTCTAACACAAGCTAGTGGGGTTAACGAAGACTTTATAATGGTGGTTATAATTCAAGTGAAAAAGTTGTTGGGTGCAGGCCACATGAAACAGGGTGCCGTAAGCAGTAGTGGAGAGGCCTAAGGATGCACTAGACTCTGTGCCAAGACACAAGAGCCTAATCAATCAAGGAAATTATAACACATCGGACTCAAATCCAAGGTTCCACCAGTTGGCTTCATAACGGAAATACCTATTTTGCTACCTTTAAACATATAAACTCTTTATTAGAAGAAGAGAAGCTACATCTACAAAAAAAGGTTCAAACTAAGATCATACTGATTTCCCTGAATATGACAAGCTTGGCCAATTCCCTGAAAGTGATGAGGATGTGGCAGCCTTGCTTATTTATCTTTGATTTTGGAAGCAACATCTGTATGATTTGGATACATGACATTAAATCTTTTGGGGTTTTCTAAGAGTGTCAATAGGATAATTCCATGCTCTTAAAATTCAGACTAATATTTCTGTACCACTATTATGTATCTGTATTGTTGAAAAGTGTATGGTTGTATCACTTTTTGAGTCTCGTCTGTGTGAAATTCAGATACATTATCAAAATAAGTGTGCTGAATATTATAATTAATGGTACTTTTTTATTTGTCTATTTGTTTGCTTGTTTATATATTGTTGGTTTGGGTAGGCGATGCTAGTTTTCATTTACGCATGTTTTCTTGGCTAGAGATGAGGAGAAATGAAATGGTACAGTTATTCTGGGTTTAAGAATGTGATTTAGAGAAGGGATTCATTAAAAACACAGAGAACTGACATTTCTCTGAATCAGAGAAATATACAAAAAGAGGGCATTTTAAAAAATAAAGCACTCTGTATTAGGAACACCAGCAGATAAAAGTGGTCAAGGTAACATAAATAAGCAGACATTATTTTACAAGACATTAGTCACTAGCTTTAGGCAATATACCAGCTTCAGACAAAAGAAACCAATAAAATGTGCTCAAGCCAATGCTATGTTGGATATGCACAGAATTTTTCATAAAACTTTGGACATCATGGAAAATAGCAGAGGAGACAATAACACTCCAGGAGACAATTGTGTGTATGGTATATCATTTCCAAGTCACCTGCAGTGTTTCTCATCTAAATCTTTATTTAAAATAGAAAGGCCCAGACTATTCTGATCATGTAGTAAGGATTAAATATTATTTTAAGTAATAAGAAGACCACATTTCTACAAAAACATAAAAGAAAGGTTTCTTAACATGAAGAATGTGTTTAGGAATCTCAGTCTAAATCTTGGCTACATTGGATTTTAAGCCTCTGAAAGTAGAAGACATTATGGTAAAATAGAGAACGCATTTGTCAAGTTGATTCTTCTGTAAGTAATGGATAATATAAGAATAGAAAAGCAACAAGATTGATCAGACTTAAAACCAAGGTTAGGATACTTTGGACTCCAAAAAGAACAAAAATGTAAAGCCATGTGCTGAGCTGAATTAAAGTGCTAACATGAGATTGTGGGGTCAGGGGGAGGGGTGTGGAAGAGAGTGAGAAGAAAAACCAGAGCTCTATTTACTGCTCAAAGGCAGTATGTGAAAGTAGATAGTCTGCCCTGTAAAGATGATGTAAAACAAAATATAACAGCATAACATAGCATAGCATAGCATAGCATAGCATAGCATAGCATAGCATAGCATAGCATAGCATAACAACATAGTCAGGAATTAAATCAAGCTATCCAATGGTTCAGCGGATACATCTATGAGATACACATCATCTCTATAGACTAGAAGACCGGAAACAGAATGAGAAGACAGGGGTCTAAAAATGATAGAGGTCACAGTTATATGAGTAAGAAGTGGCAATCACAAAAAAGAAAAGAAAAAGAAAACAGGAAGGAATGCACATACAGAAAGAAAGAAAATTGTAAAACACAAAAACAACAACAAAAACTCTCAAAATGAGTTATTAAACTAGATTAAAAAGCTCATTAAGAAAAAGTGTGAAGAAAGGTAGCTAACGAAATAAATGTTTAGAATAGTAATTGTTCTAAAAAAATTAATTTTATGTTGAAATTTGCCAGAAACTTTAATGTTAGTATGTTTAGGATTCTCAGGAAGAGAAATGAAGAAATAGCCTTAATTTAAAATGAAGTTATTTTTAAAAGAGATGTAAAACGAGAACAGATGGATATGAAAAGAACCAATTAGAAGTCTAGAAAGTAAGATTTTACAGGAAAAAAAATATTGACAACATGATAAACCTTAAATTGAAAATAATTGAAGAAAGAATTAGAAAATTGGAAGATAGAACTGAGGAATTTACCCAAAATAAAGAATATAGAGACAAAGAGGTTTCAAATTTTTTAAATATAAAACATCAGATATAAAAGACATGGATAATATATAATAAGATCTAATTTATATCTACTAAATGCTGTAGAAAATGGAAAGAAAATGGAAAATGGTGAAGAGGTATTATTTGAAAAATTAATAACTATGAATTTTGCCGGATTGAAGAAAGATATGCATACTTAGGTCTGGGTTATTTTTCCGGGTATTGAGCAGGGTAAATAGAGATAAATCTAAACCAAAAGTTATCTTAACAAAACTGTAAGACATTGAAGATATGAAAAGAAAACTAACAGGAAAAAAGAAAAAAGAGATTAACTTGACAATTACACTCATAATAGATTTGTAGATATATATTTCTTAAAAGAAGGCTAGAAATACTGAATAATTTTATACTTTATTATGTTACATGTGTTTATTTTTTAAATTAACATAAACATTTAACAGAAGGGGAAAAGGAATAAAAGGAAGGAAGAAGGAAGGAAGGAAGGAAGGAAGGAAGGAAGGAAGGAAGGAAGGAAGGAAGGAAGGAAGGAAAGAAGGAAAGAAGGAAGGAAGAGAGTTAGGAAGAGAGGGAGGGAGGGAGGGAGAAAGGGAGGAAGGGAGGGAGGAAAGAGAAAGAAAAGGAAAGGAAGGAAAGGAAGGAGAGAGAAAAGTATTGTAAAGGGAGGTGTAAAGAATATTTATTGAAAACCTGATGAATTAAAAAGTTAATAAAAAAAAGAAAACATAAAACACAAACAGAAATACAAAATGATTATAAAAATAAGCTGAAATATGAGTATTCATAATAAATGAAAATTAAAAAAAGAGAATATTAGAATAGACTGAAAGAAAAATAGCACTGTATTGTTCACTAGACACATCCAAAACAAAATCACACAGAATGGTTAAAAATAAAGGGATTGAAAAATATCGGAAAAATACAAATTAACACAGATGAATGTTATGGAAATTAATAATGGTGAGAACAGGAATCAAAATAAAGCTCGTCTATCTATATTTTTTAGTCATAAGAATATATGGCAAAATATTAAGATTCGATCAAGCTGATTGTTATGTTTCATAGTTCTCTAGAACTTTCTGTGCAACAATAATATTACCTAATAAAAATATTATTTAAAAAAGAAAGCATATTGGATTCAGGGAGCCAGGAATTTTCCAGTAAATTCCAGCTATGTCACTAATTTTGGCAGCTCTAAAGCCTTCAGGTAGCACATCTAGAAAATGAGAATTTTGGATTTTCAGTGGTTCATGCATCTGCTGTATTAACATCATTGTCGCATGTTAAAATATCTCCTGGATTAGACCCTTCAGATGTGGCCAAGATTGGTAAGGGGCAGGCATGTCTAGTTTACAAAGCCCACTCTCCACCCCCGTAAGAGACATCTGAATTCGGAGACCATCAATAAATGATCTCTCATTTCAACAGAAACTTTGGCTATAATTTGTAATGATTTTGGAAACAAACTATTAATACTCTTTACTTTTTCTTTTATTGGGGAAAGATCCAAAAAATAAACTAAATTAAAGGCTAAAAAGACATGAGATTCATATGTTTTAGCAAACTAAGCAGAGCAAAATAATCATTTCTCGTAAATAATACTTTCAAAGCTTTCTAACACTACCATAAAGGTTCTTAACCCAGAGTCGATAGAAGTTCAGAGGGTGGACAGACCTCCCTAAAATACTTGCAGTTGTGTGTGTGCATTTTCAGGATAGGCTCATTAGCTCTCATTCAGATTGTTACAAAATTGTCTGATTCTAAATAGGTTAGAAAGCACTCATTTAAGAAAATGACCAAAGAAACTGAAAATATTAGAAAGAACCTTTTTCAAACCTTGTAGCATTTCAGTGTTATGTTAGAAATCATAACTAAATGCCACTATGTGTAGAATTGAGTTCAGGATTAGCTCAATAGAAGGTGGTGACTTAGGGTTCAGAAGTGGTCATTTATAATGGAATGCCCTGAGGCCTCTGAAGTGCTGTGAATGACGTAAGGAATTCTCCAAGCAGATACTCTTTAGAAAAAGACGGTCAATTAGGAGATTGTTGTAAAAAACTGGGAACTGGGTTCTAGTACTGTTTTACCCCATAATGAGAGGTGTCCCTGGGCAAGTCACATGGTGTCTCCTCATTAGTAAAATATAAAGACGATGGCATGTTACTTAAAAATTCCTTCTTGTTCTAGATTCATAATTTTACCAGAAACACTCTTCTCTCCTCCAAAATAGAAAATAAACATTATGCCCTAAGTACAGATCTAAACAGAATCCAGAAAATACTATGATGAATCAGAGGTGGAAAAATTCAATTTTAGGGGTAAAAAAGAGTGTAACTTTGCTAAGTCAATAATCCAAACATTAATTCCATGAGAAGCTAGTACAATATATTGTACCTTTTTGAATGCATAATTGAATTTCAGCTAGCAGATAAAGGCCATTAGAATGACTAAAAGTACGGGCTGTGATTCTCCATTCAAGGTGGTTCCATTACTGTTAAAAGTTCAAAATCAACAAATAAGCTTGGGCAGTCTTCGATTTTCTGGCAGTCAGCCCAAACCACCATTTATTCCAGGAGTCCCAGAGTCCAAGTATAATCATATGAAATTTATGCCTACTAGATCCTGTGAGTTGTGACTGAATTAGTCTTCAGCTGACCCCAGCGTTAGTATTTAATATTCCTAAAAGTCTCTCTATTTAATCCCATGGTTTCCAAGGTAGTTCATGGTTTCAGTATAAGTCTTGTGACATTCCTTTCAATGACATTGTTTTTCTGCAAAGGTAGGTTTTTGATGATTGTTATGATCAAAACTAAGTAACATACAGAATTGTGGAATAAAAAAAATGAGAAAGGCAGTATTCAATCTGATCACAAGGTGTGAAAAATTCTGAGGTATTCAACAGGTACACATAGCCCATTAATAAGTAATTATAGTTATTTAATAAAATAAAAAATCTGATTTTGTCCTTCAATTTCTGAATGTTTCTTTTCCTTGAATGTTATGTTAGAATATAAACACTAAGTTATTTTAACCTACCTACCTACTTAATAAACAAAAGAGTTAAATATTTCTTTGGGGCATTAAAAAAATCACTGAGACATCAAGAGTCTTGAGAAAGTTTGGGAACTACTGGTTTAGTATGAAGAGGAATCCAAAGCTTGGATCAAAAACAAGCTTGACATTCTTAGGATATATATCTGTTCTTGGATTATACAATACAATAGGAGGAAGAGTGAGGAAAGAGGAGGAGGATGAAAAGGAGTAGAAAAAAGGAGGAGGAGGTGTAGAAAAGGAGAAAGAAGAGGGAGAAGAAGTAGTAGTCATGGTAATATCAATAATAATGGTCATTAACTAACATTTACGAAGTACCGGGCTTTGTGTTATGCATTTCATCTAACTTAAATTGTTTCAATTCCATGACTTCATCCAGCCTCTATGCTCTCACATGTATTCAATTTCCTCTTTTCTGGTCAGCAAACAGCTGTTATGCTAATCCTCCAAGGACACCTCCACTACTGTGGCAGCCCGGCCCCTCCCCCCACTGACATTCTTAATTAGCTGATATCAACTTCTCAACTTGTAAGTATACTAATTTTCCATAGTAGAATTTAAAATCAACAAATATATATTCTGCAAGAATCAAATCACAGTGGTTTAAATCAAGTTATTCCCTGAGATTCTTAGTGACACAAAAGCAGCCTCCCAAAGTAAGGTCTTTACTTTTCTGCTTATATTTGTTCTCACTCATCCTGAGGCTACCCTTCCATTGCCCTAACACAAATCCAAATTATTCATTAAAACTGCAGTGATTATAAAATGATCACAGTAAAACAAATAGCATCAGGCTTGATTTTGTGTGAACAAGCAACTTTCTGGAAACAAAATGCCCTTCACTTTTCCAGGCACTATTAAGTACATTTTCTCTTTCAGGCCTCTAATCAGCATCTTAGAAGGGCGAATTCATCTCCTATGGGTAATAATTTGCTCCCACCGAATAGTTTAATTACTCCAGCTCACCAAAGGTTCAGGTCCACTGTAATTAGAGTACTATAAACTTCAACTGGGTATAGCAAGGACATTCGTTTGTGTCTTTACTCTGCCCTATTTTTACAAGTTCTTAAAGTTTTGAAAACTACAGATATTCAGAGACAAATACTCTAATAGAGTGGATCTCTTTGATGCAATCAGAGAAGCCCCCCTGGGCTGAGAAAATTGGAGGGTGGGTTAGTTGTTTGATATAAAATTTAGGGAGAAATAACCCGACACCTTTATTTAGGTAACCATCACAAGTAAAAATTATAATTTGATTATAATAAATAAGCAAATGATTATATTTTAGTATTGGCAGGCATTTAGCTCCTACTTCTTCAGTTTACAGTTCAAAGAAATTAAGGTTGGCGGAGGGTATCAACCAAATTCATGCAGCTAGGTAATGGCAGAGCCAAATTAAAACCTGAGTCACTCGCATCTCAGATTCCCACTATTTCTCATATACCATTTGGACCCACCAATCATGTAGAAAGAAGAGCAATGTTGTTGTTGTTGTCGTTTATAACTTTACTCTTTGTATATTCTTTGAATATAAAGAACCAAGTTCCAACCTCCAGTTTCACTGAAAACTTACTAAACCACTTCCATCTGCAAGATAGTATGTAAGATACTAAGAAGAGGGCTGAAAAGTACACTAAGGTACGCTCTCTGTCCTCAAGGAACATGCAATCTAACAGTAACGTAATAGTGTTGTCTCATTTTACCAGAGCAAAATGGACATCCAAGCTTATTCTAGGTTAGTCTCTAAATTTTTTTTCTGAGATTTGACAGCTGTCAGCAGACTGTGATCCTTTCTCATATGCAACATTATTTTTGGACAGATCCTGTCCTTAGAACTAAACATTCCTCTTTTCCCTTGCAAATTTGGAAGTCGACTTACAAGAGCCACACCTGAATGGATTCCTAATGACCTATCTTAACTATTGTGAATTTGCTTTAAGTGGTGTGATTAATATCTCCTATAAAAGATCATTTTCTAAATATAGAACAGTTACTTTAATGCAAAAGAGCCCCTCTGGATGCCTAAGCTCTCCCTCAGTCAGGGAGGATCAAGTTAAGAAGACGCTCAGAAGTCATTTAGAGAAACTGTTGAAATCAACTGCACTATTTTAATCATCTCGGAAATAATCCCATCCACTTCTTGCAAAGAAACGAATGGGGTTTCTAAGTGGAAAAGGGATATAAATACCTTCCATTGATAATAAAGCTCCCATAGCATTTTTGTTTGTTTGTTTGTAAATTCCATAGCTAGATCTGTATTAGAGAGAAGATAGGCAAAACCATCAGTAACTTGTTGACACTGATCAGGAGCAAGAGTCCAATGTCCCACTCAATCTACAATATGTCATGTGTCCTATGACTGCTAATAGTCAAGAAATAACAGAAGTAATTAAGGATAATAATATTTATGTTGTGCCTTGCATAAAACAGTATTTAGTTTTTAAAGTTTACGAAGATGAAAATCAAGAGTGTATAATGTCAGCGGTGTTTATAAAAATCAAATGGGCTGAGAGTATGAGCAAGTTCTGGACAAAACTGAGTCTTCTTACTCATGACCATCAAATGATGTGTCAAGACATATCTGTGGCACTTGCGACTTACAGTCCAACAGCTCTCAGACTCCATGGGTGGCTTAAAAACATCTGGCTTGAAATTGCAACCACTCTAGGCCAGATTGCCTAATGTTGAGTTGCACAGTCAGTATCTCAAATTAGGCTAGGACCGATGTCACAACTGGGCTTTATCTTCTGTGCAACCAACTCAGCATAGCTGTTTTCCCTTCTATCACCATGAAGTTCCTCACGTCAGGACTTCCTCTGAATGAGGAAACACTGGGAGTCTTATGTTCGATCATGTAGTTCACACTGATAGAGCACCTGTAATTTGCATGTGCAATGTAGGGTACTGAGAAGCAGGATCAATGAAACCCATCATGGCTCTTCTGTCACTCACAGTAGTTCATGCAGGATTTCAGGACAGATCTTTTCCCAAATATTCTGTTTCATTGTCAGACAACACGTCCTTTCTCTTAATTCATAAAATAGTGTCACCTCACACTTCTTAAAGAGTCAGTAAAATTGGAGCTATTAGGATTTCAGTGTGTGACATTTAGAGCATAAGGAATTGAAGTAAGGAAAGAATCCTTGTACTTTTAAAGGTAAGATGTTGTGGAAATTGAATGACCTTAGTGATTAAAAGAACCAAGAATTGTGAAATTACAGACAATATTAAATAAACATCTTTACCCTTACCTCGGACTAAACAAATTAGAAAACATGTAATAGAGTCAACTCATTGCACTACTTCAAGGATGTCATTTACATCATAGTCTAAACGAATGACACTCCTGAAGTTGCTCAGTATGTAGTATGCGCGAACTACATGTAAAGGTCCGTATGGATACAAATAGTACATTATGAGCTATCAGTTACCTTTAGATCAGCACCCTTTCTCAGTTACATCTAATGCTCTTCAAGCTTCTTTCCCACTACCTATCCCAGGGCCAGATCCAGTAAGATGTAGGATACAAAGATGTTTCTTCTTACTGCCTCATTTCATAGGATCAAGATACCTTTTGTAAAAAAGCCCAGCACTGTTGGAGCCTTGCTATATGTCAGATACTTTACTAAGTACTTTGCTTTTATTACTTAATCTTCAAAAAAAAAAAAAACCAATAAGGTAATTATTATTAATATCTCCATTTTAAAAAGAGGAAATTTGTCCAAGACGACATAGCCAGCAAGCAAAGCTTGAACTCAAAACCAAGTCATCTTGATCCAGTTTTTATCATTAGTAAATATTAATTGTGTGGCTACTTTGTACCAGGCACTGTTCTACAGTGTACAATGTAGAAGTTCTTGCCCTTGAGGATTTTATATCTTAATGGGTTAAACAGTCATTAAGCCAGTAAACAAGCATTTCTTTTTTTAAAAAAAAAAAAGAATTTTAAGTAGCAGAAGCCCTACTAAGAGAATGAAATAGGTAACAAAATACAGGGTGAGGATGACGGAGCCTCCTTAACAAAGGTGGTCAGCAAAGATGATGCTTAAATGAGAGCCGAGTGAAAAGAAAGAGCCAGTCACACACAAATATGAGGGGAGGGGAGAATATTACAAACGTTCAAAGGCTCTGAAGGGAGAACACTCCTGGCACGTGTGAGAAAAACAAAAAGTCTGTGTTGTCAGGGTGTGCGAGCAACAGGAAGGGCAGAACGAGATGAGGTCAGTGTGCTGGGCAGCGACAAGTTGTACAGGCTTCTCAGGTCCTAAAAAGCTGTTTGGATTTTTTTTCTAAATACACTACAAAGTTATTGAAATGTTCGAATAGGAGATTTATATGATTTGACATAAAAATACAAAAAAAAAAAAAGATCATCTTGGTCTCAATGTGGAGAGAATTATATAGATGGACAAGAATGATAACAGGGAACCAATTAGGAGAATCCTGCAGCCCCAAAGTAAGAGAGAATAAGGATTTGACCAAGGACATAATGGTGAGAGTGATAAGAAATAGTCTGATTCTAATGGCACAGTTGTCAAACGGTGGGGTTGACTTGGATGTTGAAGGTGAGGGAAAGGGAAATATTAAGGAGGTCTTCTAGGTTTTTCCCTGAGCAATTAGGTTGGTGTGGTACCTTTTGATGTGTCAAGAAAGAATGTGGGAATCTCCATCTGAGTAATTGTTTGGAAAAAAATGATTTGTTCTTGCTCATGTTAAATTTGAGATGCCTTTAAGACATTCAAGTTCAGACGCTGAGCAAACATCCAGAATTCAGAGGGAGTCATCAATTTAGAGATTTGGAAGTTATCATTTGAAAATCATAAAAGTAGAGATTTAAATAAGTCATTAATGTGGAGTCACCAATGCATTCAATAACATCCTTTAAAATGGAAAAAAAAAGCAACAAAGCAATATAATTGGAGAATTTTTTTTAATTATCTCATCTCTGCCATGTATTCAATTTATAAATTTGAGCAAGTCACTTTTCCTTTCATTCTCAGTTTAAAAATCTGTAAAATAATACTATCTTCACAGCATTTTAGTATTTTCTTATAGATAAATGAAGTAATATATATTAAGCACCTAGATTGATTGGCTTATAATAGGTGCTTAAAACATGGTAACTTGAAAATGCCTCATTGACTTCATGGTATACTAGAAAGAGCCCAGACTTTAGCTCCGAATCGACCTTATTTTAAATCCCAGGTCTGCCAATGTACAGGTAGTACAACCTTCAGAAAGTTATTGATCCTTTCTGAGTCTACTTCCCCATCTGTAATATAGGGACAATCATAGCTACCACTTAATGGCACAGTGAGGATTAGAATGACAGGTGAAAAATACCTGGCAAATAGGTACCACTTAATAATGTATAGCATTTGTTACATTTACAATCATTATTATTGCCTGTGTCACATGGCTAGAACACAGCACAGCTCAGAATTCAGGTTCCAAATTTCAGGCTTTGGGCTCTAAGTTCAGTGCTCTTCCCACAGTATCCTGTCACTCAATAAGCACTCTCCAAGCAGTCTGTTTTTCATTTCTAATGAGAAGAATAACACTTTTCCTACAATTCTAGCACCACCCACCCCCATTCATAAGTCCACTATCATTAACATCAATGATCTAATGGTTTTGCAATGACTTGGTGCTGAAAATAGTTTCCCTTGGAGGAAAAACCAACCTCCTGACTTCTCCACTGGGATTGTAAAGGTGAACAACAAAACTCTTTTCTTTGACTACACTGAGTTGCAAGCTAGCAGGAATGGAAAGAGAATTAATTTCCATTTTTACCCATAAAACAGTCGTACTTTCACATGCATCCAACTCATATTTCAGGATTAAAAAAATTAGAGCCCTCAGATGCAAACTTAATTGCATATTTGACCCATCTTGGTTTTGACATTAAAAATTGGTGAGAAAAGAATAATTATTATAAATATCATAATGTTCAGTAAAAATTATTTGAGTTCCTCAGATGAAAGATGTTTATATAGAGTATATATGATGATTCTTCTATGATTAGCTATATTCTATCCAAATAGCACTTAGTAAAGTGAGTGAATAATATTACTAACCATGGATATTGTATTTTATATTTACATTCTCAAGGTTTTATTGCTACAGGAACATTATTCAAATAGTTATCTCTAGCCAAGTTCAGTGTGTTTACTTTGAATAACAGACCTTCACTTGAAACAAATACTATTAAAATGGCTCCCACACAAGGAAATAAAAAGAAGTGAAATGAAGTTGACTGGTTATACATATGTACACGGAGCGTGAAATGAAACATGCGGAAGAAATAGAAAGCTTTTGAAGGAGATAAACTAGAGTTTGAGTAGTAGATGTAATAAAGCAAGAAATCAGAAACAAATTCCCTATGAATTAAACTAGGCTACATTTATGCTCTTACTGGAGCCTAAATCCATCTGGTAGGCACTATGAGTGATTTCAAAAGATGTGATTTTTTACCCTCAAGGAGTTTATAGGATACCGAAGAAAGCAGTGCTCACAAGTAAATATACAAGTACACATACATACACACTTAAAATACTTAGAAAGTAATATAGGAAAATGTAGAAAACATGTAAAAACAATCTTCACTTAGGGTCAGCTCTGAAATAAAACCATAAAGCAATCTATGTATGTAAAAGAGTAAACAAATACCTGATTTGAATTATTTGATTTATTTATTCTTTTGACCTAACTTACAGTTTTTTGGGAAAGTCAAACTGTGTATGGGGGAGCACTCAAATGAATGTAAGGTCATCATTCTGCCTACTAGAATCTCTGTCCTGTTGTCTTGATGTGGTACACTAGATAGTGGACAAGCATTGAAGGACCCCTGCTTCTCAGTCAAGTCAATTGAATAGATCACAGTTGATAAGCTGCAGGAATGCTGAGTCCCTTTAAGTTCATGCACATATAGCCAAATAGCTTGAGAAAGATGTTTCTTTGGAAATCCCAGAGAAAACATCAGAATTTTAGAATTGATACTTTAATAACCAATTAAGACAACTGCCGAGGGCTTCTTAGAGGGTGATGCAGCCATGGACCACACTCCCAGGGAAGTTAGACAATCCGAAAATGTGGCTGAGATGGGGAAGGGAGGGCTCTGATCCTGTTCATGGAAAGCAAGGTAAGCTTGGGAGGGCTGCTTCTCTTTGGATTGTCTGTACATACTGACAGTAGGACTTCAAATGACAATTCTTTTTCTAGTCTTCATGGAAAGTTTCACTCAGGTGATTCCATTGACCTTGGACTATTTCTAGTGTACCATTGTTCCTCCATAGAGAAAAGGCCAGTTCTCCACACCAAGCCTATGAGGATCAGCTACATTCCTCTATACAATACACCACCCCTTCAACTCCATTCCAGTTCCGTGCCCTCATCAATGCCCAGACCAAGTCTCAACTCCTCCAGGTAACCCTCTTCTCCTCCCCCTTCTCTGGTGTCTAATAACACTTCCTGTGCCACATTTAATATTGAATATTTTAAGTTAAGTGCTTCTTCAGATTTGCCTTGTCCCTTTCCCTATAATGGTAGGCTTTTCCAAAAGTCCATGCTTGTAAATATGGACTATATTTCATACTTGTGCTTATTTCCTAAGGAACCTAATATGGTTCTTTCTACTGAATCTTTTAGATTTTTTTTGTGGTACCTCAAGTGAATCACAAAAAGTTATTAAATTGAGGCTATCACATGTTGAGTCTCTAATCAGTAACCAAAGATAACATCAGACTCAGTACTGAGGATAGTTGTGAGTATTAAGCTTCTCGAACAGCAGCATCTATGATAGAAAGTAATGCAAAAACCACAGTGGAGGACACTGACTGTTCAACAAACATCTCTGAGTGTCGTCTGAGTGCCCGGCCTAAGCTAGACCCTGGGGATAAGATGTGTTGTCAGCTCGTCACTCCAAAGCACTAGGTTCCTACAGGTTTTGTGGTTCTGATATCTAAAGTCAGTGAATGTCAGGATATACATAGTTTCTGAAATGTGTTGAAATCGGTAGTTTAAAAGGAGCAATAAATATACAGACTAAACTACTCTGAACTCATCTATGAAACCAAGGCAAAATTGCCGAGCTCCTCACATCTGTAAAATGCTTCAGATGATTCTCTAATTAAGTAAATATCTCTATGCCCAAGACCTTCATTTTTCAAAAAAAAACAAATGAAAACTCACAGGCATCAAGGATGGTGCAGACTATTTGGTGCAGGCCCTGTTTTTGACGTGCTACAATTAATACCTATATTTGGCATGTGAACTTTCTTTAAATATGTTATCTAAGACCAGAAATCATTTTAATTAATAATAATAATAATTTTCTATTGCATTCATACATCAGGCAAAATTCATCCATATAGAATTTTGTTTACAAGCAATCTAGTTCCAATGATCAAACTCCATGTAACATTACAAAAATCTAAATCAGGTTTTGAGTTCCCTTGGGAAAAACCTTGAGTGAATTTGCCCTGTCATGCCAAGGAATTTGCAAGAGATTTACACCTTCATCCAGAAACCATTCAACACCTAATGATTTTTTTTTTTTTTTGATTTGGCTAACCAGGAAAAAAAATGATCCTTGAACAATTTGATATGTTCCGGCTGAGACGTGAGCACATGGGATGCAAATGCATTCTGTCTGAGCCCAACAAAAGATTTCTTGAACTGCTTGAAAACCGGGTTCTGTGCACACACTTCTGATATCTGCTATTATCTCTATGATAAACCTGAGCCAATAAATCAAGTGTATCACATATATAAAACGGCTCATAAAAGATACTGGAAAATATCATATAACTTCATGAATAATTGTGTTTATAAATTTAGTCCTACCAGTTACAGAGAAATATAAAAGACACAACATTTCTAGGGAGAGAAGCTATATAATAGAAGGTGAATTATCTATTCTTCTGCTATAATAATTTATCATTTTCAAGTTATTACTTCACTGGACCTAGGTAGATATATTCCATAGGATTCAACCCAATATGCTCATATTACTCTGTTACTCTGGAAATCATTTCTTAATCCAAGAGTCTCATAGTATACAAAATCAGAGTTGGGGCTATGTGTCAGAGAGCAGGGCTGAGTGATTAAAATAAGTTCCTTTTTAAGACTGAAATGAGAAATGCCAGAGTTCTGGCTTTGCCTTTCCCATTAGGTATGCAACCCTACTTCAGATACGATATTTTTCTTCTATTTGATTTCATTCCATAATTATTTATATATTTTGCCATGTCCTGTGTTAGGTACAGGAGAACAGATATGACTAAGACATGAACCCATCTTGAGATAAAGATAAAACTGGCCAATTATGCACAACAAACCTCTACCAGTCAGCCTCAGTCTGTTTCCCAGGCTCAGAAGTACTCCTCACAACTGGGGTCTTGAACCCACCTCCAGGCTCAGACCTATCTACTTTCCTTATCCTCTTTTGTTCTCAGGGTCAATTCTAACCATATACAAAAGTGATTGAACATTCAGCAGCTGGCTATTAATCTTCCTAGACTGAAGCCACAATTTGCCTTTCAATACTTTTAAATATCAGAAACTAGACTCAGCTTTTTGCAAACATTGTTTGTTCATATCCCTACAATATTCCAGCAAAGTGTTCGTCAACCCATTTTATAGCAACAGAAACTGAGAATCTGAGAAGTGATATATCTTTCTACAAATCACAATGTCAAGTAAATGATGAAGAGAGGATTTTGGCCTAGACTCATAGGCCCTAGACTCAAAATCTATTCTCCAAAAAGTTCAAGGTCTGACTGCAAAGCCCAGCAGTGGTCTCAGATGCAACTTTCAGTTCTCACAGAAGCTGACCTCTCCCTCCCTACCACCTGACCTTCCAAGGATCAATCCTCCAGATTCCCAGTGACCTTCAACCACCTTCTCCACCTCCCCCGGCTACCATAAAAGACTATTTGCCTGATATAACCATACCCCCAGAAGGCATTTGGCTTTTCAGAAAGCAACTCTCACAGCTCCAGTCCTTGCTGGTAAGAAAATCCAGTGCCAAGTCTCAGCCCTACTCCACTGGCTGACTGGCCATGGTTGACCAACCATTAGCTTACAGTTTTGAGAGGGCACAGCTTTTAAGATAACGCCTCACTTGTCTTTTCTTCATTGCTGTATAGGAATCAAGACCACAGAGTTAGCTTGCCCTATGTCTACAAAGTGCCGAAAAGGACACAAACTAGTAACTATAAACCCCATGCGTTTATTTAAGCTTAAAGCCAGCTGAGATTTTGTGAAGATTCTGAACCTCTCACGGCAGATCATGAAGAGAAGTGCATGCATCCTGTTTATTGTGTTGATTAAAATGCAATCCTACATTTAGAAGCAAAAATCATTGTTTCAATATATGCAGTTCTTTCTTCTTCCTTTCCTCCCCCACATCTATTCCCAAATATCCATCAAAATAAGAATATCACAAACAAAGAACAAAGAAATTAATCCACGATCTAACATAATTCTCACTAGGATTGGTGGTCTCACAAATGAAATCTGCAGAATGTCTTGTGTAGGTTTCAGGTAGGTCCACCATGATTTCCTGTATCATTTACATGTAAAAAGCTCATCATGTTTAAGGACCCCTGAGAGCTTTGTGGATACCAGCATTTATTATTTCCATTTTATAAAAGAGAAATCAAATGCCCAGAGAGGTAAAGGCATCAGCAAAGAGGCACAGAGCGATGCATTAGAAATCTTAAAAGGGGGCCACCAGAAGCCCAATTTCTAAAGCAATGTTCTGTCCACTCACCCATGCTGTCACTCATAAAGATGGCACCTCTCATTAAGATGAACCGTAATCATTAAAAATCCTTTAGCTTTCTAATATTAACTACTTTTATTTATCTCAGGTCTAATGTTTCACAAAAGCTCAGAAGTGAATTAGACATTTTATTTAAATGCTACTTAACTAAAAGTTAAAAAGTATAATTTTCTATTGCAGAATAAGAACCAGAGAGACTAATTTGGTGGAGCTGTTAAATTTTACAAAGCCTGAGTCTCAATTTTCTCAAAAATATTGTACATTTATTTATTGAAGTGAATGAAACATTTGCTATAAAACTATTCAACTGAAAGTTTTTTAACAAAGCATAATTTACTTTTCATTTACAGAACAAAGGAAAGTAGAAGGAAATCTCCTCCAAGGTATTAGAATCATGTGCAGTATCATATTTGACTAAAAAATTATTTCCCCAGCCTGTTTTCTCAACACTAAGGATATGCAGAAAAGTATCACTTGCATTCATCATGAAAATTACAGAAAAATGACTGAAATTACTGAGAACATTATTAAATAAAATATATACTTATTATCTGTCTTTTTGTCTCTGTCTTTTAGTCTATGGTTTACAGAACATTGGCTCTTCTTTACTAGTCCTCCCACTCAGAAATTAAATTTTACTCTACTCCCAAATGTGAGGAGTCAAAGAACTCCCATACAACTACATCTAGGGTATTTGAGGGTGAATCACCCAAGTTGTAGATCCTAGCTCTTGGCCACCTGCCGGGAATGTGCCCTTCAATTTAAGTGTGACAAGTGGGGCAGTGAGAGGCATTCTCTTCCTCCAGCAGATGGTAAGCAGAATCAGAGTCTCTTTGTTCCAGGTACATTGAGTTTCAAAATGAGGATGGGGCCCGTCCATGTCTTCTTATCTGATTATTCATGTGCACGGTATTTCAACCCAGGAGGCTGAGGCAATGAATATATACCCTGATGTATTCAATGTGATAATATGGAATGAGGGAAAAAAGAAAAAAATGTGTCCTTGTTACCACCTACTATTCATATGCAGAATCAGATCCAGTGAACTGAGCTTGGCACTTTAGGCTCTTGCCATTATATATTGCAGAAAATCCTATCAAGAGTTCCCAGTTGATGCAAGTATAAATGTTTGGGGACATGTAACAGCAAGTCTTAGAATCAAAGAGATAACTGATATAACTAAAATCCTTTCTCCTGGTAGAATATAATAAAGCAAGCACTATAAGTGTGAGTGTGTGTGTCTGTGTGTGTGTGTGGAAGTGTGCATGTATGTGGGAAACTTGTTACTTATTTGGGGTATGATGATACCCCTATAAGGTTAGGGGCAGCCATGGAAGCATACTGCAGACTTCAGTGGGCACAGGCTTTCGAAGTATACTCACAGGAGTCAGGTTCAGGGCCTAAGCAGTAGCAGTGTGGTGATAAGGTGGGGAGGGAACACCATGGGGCCAAGACCCGAAAAACAGAGGCTCAGCTGGAGCCCAGTGAACTCTTAAAAGAGGTCCCAGCAGCAGATAAAAGATGAAGGCTTTCACAGGAGAGTGGGGTTTCATTAGACTCATGCTTCGTGAGTGAGGCCAGTATTTTATTCGTTTTTGTTTTCTCAGCATACTGCAAATGTTTGCCCTATAAATGAATGAATAAATGAATGAATTAGTGAAAAATGAGGCAATAAGCAGGAGCTTAGGTAGTTAGAACTAGGGAAACCACCCCGTAGATGACAGGGGCTAAGGCCAAGAGTACTTCTGATCAGAATTTACTGGGGGCAAGAAACTGCAGGACAAACACAGAGTGAGAAACATAAGACAGAAATCAGTTATTGCAGGTGAAATAAGTGGACTTAGCCACTCAGAACAGCAGGAGAGTTCATATCCTGCAGTCAGCATCCACTGTCAGAGAAAACCAACAGCCAGGATGACATGATGCTAAGACCCCGAACTGGCGAGGGGAAGAAATAGTATATGGTATGTGATTGGACCCTCCTAGGTAGGATGTGTGTGTGTGTGTGTGTGTGTGTGTGTGACAGAGACAGAGGCAGAGATAGAGACAGAGATGGAGACAAACAGAAAGAGACAGAGTTAAAGAGAAGGAGGAGAAAAAATAGAATGGCTATGAGGCATCTCCTTTTTTCATTTACATATTTATTCAATCACCAACTATTTTTTGAATGCTTACTTTGTATTAGTCACTGTGTTGGGCACTAGAAAGATAAAACAACTCTATTTCATTTCTAGAGTCACAAGGAGAATATTGACAGATGAACATTAATATATGTTCCTTCCAGAACCTGGGAAAGGAGCCCAGGTATGATGGCAGCTGCCAGCAGCACATATTGGTGGAGGTGGGGTGGGTATGGGCGTCATCTCAGATAGTCTGCAGGTCACTACCAACTGACCCTTCCTCTACCACATATATGCTGTATTCACTCCCTTGGAAATCAGAAGCATCTTTCTTGATCAATCACTGTTCCAGGTCCAGAAGAGCATTTAAGTAAAGAGAGCACAAAGAAAACTGATTTTACTCTGAAGTTCTTACAGAACTTCTCACAGAAGTCCTGACTCTTGAGGGTTTGGGATTTTTTTAAGACAAGGAAAACATTATCTCTGCAGGTTATTAGATAAACAAATTTTACCACTTAGTATTAAAAAATAAAATTATAAATGCATCCTGAAAAGATAATACATATACAAAAAAAGAAGGCTCAGTGAAGACATGAGGTCTATCTTCAGATACTTGAAAACATGAGTTCTGTCACGTGGGAGAAAAATTGCTGTTATTATATGACATTCTCAAGAAGCAGATTTAGGACCATTGGGATATAAGTTCTGCTTCAATATTATAAATATCGCCAGACTGACAGTTATCCAGAGAAGGAATGGACTATGATAAAATGGGTTGGGTCAAATGCATAAAGTATGACCAGGCTTCCCCAAGCAGATTGACATGGGCATCTGCATGGTCAAGGTTTAGAGGAACTGACCAGTGGCCTTTAAGACTGAGAACTAAAGAATCCAACATATCAACTCTGACCTAAGCTTGGTTAGCACGGAAGCAGTAACGTACTGTAAACAACTCTCCTAAGTCCATTGGGTTCATAGCTGTATACCCACAAGTGATCTGTCCCTGGGAGCAATATTCCAGCCAGCGGCTGGTTGACAGAAAGTGAGGTGAGATCACTCATTACATGAGCTAGAGGGTAATTACCTGGTATCCTGAGCCTCTAGAGGGGTATTCTGCAATGTTCATCAGAATGAAAAAGTAGAAGTCCAGACCTGTGTGTTAACCATATTGTCCTACCTCTAATTTAGTGGTTTCCAGTTGGATTGCGGGAAGCCCTTGTGGTCTAAGAAAGTGCTTCATGGAAGCTCTAAGGAGGAGAAGGCTGAGAAATTAAGAATTTAGGGTCCCTATTTCTCATTTCAAGGGGCAGCTTCTCATTTGTTTTATTTCCCTAAGATTTCTTTGAAGAAATATCAGTCTCCTTAACTCCAAGCAGTATGTTCAGCGCTCAGCTGAAGTTTGAAAACCACAGCTGTAGAAGATTTTAAGCCCTTTGCATCTCATCCTAACCCTGGGAGAAGGAAACTCTGAAGACATAGCAAAGTCCTTGTAGATGCACTGCTGGGCTATGATAACTAGGGGAGGAAGTTCAGATATGAGCAGCCAAAAGATCACGAGCTCTCTCTGCTTCTCTGTCATGCCTGAGAGTCCCTCTGTGGATGAATTTACATTACATTACTTTTCTCTCTTCCACCTTCCTCCAATGTTTCTCCCTTGTTGGTTCTAATTGCAAGGCCCAGCAGGACCAGGGAGGCATACTAAAATGAAAACACTGCTTTAGTCAGCTTTGCTCCAAACCACAGAAGGGCTGCATTCTTCAACCTTCCCTCTGAGACTTGTAAGCTCCCGAAGCCCATAATCATCATATGGGGCTTTAAGTTAGAAAGGCAAAAGCAGTTCTCAAAGCCCAATGTAGTCTAGTCCAGGTCACAAGTGCAGGACAAAATAGACATGAGAGCTAAGGATTAAATTAAAACTTGTTTGCTCAAAAGGACATTGTGTTTTGAATTGTGCTCAGGTACTGGGGTCACAGTCAATGCTTCAGCTGGATTTAGAATCTTGGTTACCTCTCCATGGAGGTCTATATAGTTATACGACATTGCAGCGTAATATGAAAGTCTTCTATCCATTAGAGATGTGTTTACTTATGACTAATATTTGAGAAACCAGACATCAGGCCTATGGCAGCAAAATTAATTCCTGCTTTAGCCTGCTGGTGGGGGTGAACACATGCTAGGATTGGATTTCAATTGCCCAGTGATATTATTACTACGAATCAAAAGTAAAATTTTCTGAGGAAGACAGAGACAGTCTTCCTTAGATGATTTCAAACTGGAGCTGGAAGTCTGTTTGTTGTGGAACTGAAGAAAGAATTCAATTTTGGGAACTCGTCCACTTTTTTAAGCCCCACTGTTTTCACTCCCATCTCCAACTTGCATTGCCAAAGGAGGTCTCTCTGATCAGATGCAATCCAATAAGTACTGGAACGACTTGTGTGCATGTATGAACACAATAAAATTGTATTTCTCGTCAATGTACAGTTCACTGAGGGTGTTCTGGTTAATGAGTAGATTTCTGGTTTCGGGAAAACATATTTCTCCCATTCCAGACTATAATATCACAGTTTACTAGGCTCAATGTTTTATTACTTCAAGTGAAGTGTAGAAACCTTATTTCCTTTTAGATCACTTTACTGTCTCCATTTTTTAAAAAAAACAACCTTATCAAGTATTTCTTCTACGTACATTTGTTTCAATCTTCAAATAGAATTTAAGAAATTATTGAGAAAAATAGTCTATTATATTTACCCTTATTTTTATTCATTCTGATGTTCTTTCTCATCTTAAGTTCCAAACCTTCGTCTCCTTCCATTTTTTTTCTGTTTAGAGAGCCTCCTCAGCCATTCTTTAAGGATCAAGTTTTTGTGTTTGCTTGTTTTTGGGTAACAATTCTTAGTCTTCCTTTGTCAGAGAATTTCTCAAATTTGTCTTCATTTCTGAAGGATATTTTTGCTTGATGCAAAATTCTCAGTTGATTGTACTTTTCTTTCAACACAAAATATTTTGTGTCATTTCTTTCTGGCTTTCTGGGTTTCATATGAGAAATTCGCTATCATTTGTATTAATGTTCAATTCAAATTAATGCTCAATGTAATAGATAATTAATGCGTCATTTTTTCTCTGGCTGCTTTAAAATTTTTTTCTTTGTATTTAGTTTTTAAAGTTTAATTTCAATGTATCTTAGCGTACATTTCTTTGGGCTTATCTCACATTAGGGTTTGCTTAGATTCTTAAAATGTAGGTCAAGTCTTTCACCAAATTTAAGAAATTTTCAGATATTTTTTCAAATTTTTTTCAGTCCACTTTCTCTTTTTTCTCTCATGTGCTTTTCAATATATTTTCCGTTGTTCAGATTGTGTAAATTCTATTTATCTGTCTTCAAGTTCTCCCCTCTGTCATCTCTAATCTATTACTGAGCTCATCCAATAAATATTTTATTTTATTTTAATGATTTTTCATTCTACAATTTCCATTTGGCTCTTTTTTATAATTTTTATTTCTTCACTAAGATTTTCATGTTTTTATTTGTTTTAAGAGAATTTGTCATTGCTGTAGAGATATTTTACAATGGCTACTTTGCAATTCTTATCAGATAATTCCAACATCAAATTCATAAGTGTCTGCTGATTATCATTTCTTTTTCAAGTTATGATTTTCTTGGTTCTTGATTAATGGATGTTTTATTTTTATTATTATTGTATCTTGACATTTTGGATGTTGTGTTAGTGGTAGAGGTCTCGGGGTCTTATCTGGTGTTTGTTTGTTTGTTTGTTTGTTTGTTTTGTTTGTTTGTTTGTTGTAGACAGTCCCCTTGTTAAGGTATAGTATTAGAGCTAGGTAACTATATATGCCAAGCTTCCCTCTGAGCCTTCTGACATCACTGAAGCAAAAATGGAGCACTAACTCATTGCAGATGAATGAAGTGCAGCACCCCTTTCAGCCCTTAAGACACCTTCTTGGTTAAAGTGCAGCACTGACTCATACCAACTCATTGGCTTTAAGTTGGGGCATTAGATCATTTTACCTCCCCACTCTGCCCCATTGGTACCAGAAAAGTCAGAAGCACAAGGCTGACTAGCACAACTCACTCCACCTTATACAACCTCATTAATTGTAAGTAGAGGTGGAACTTCTGCTTCTTACTAGGTCCAACAATCACTGATGAAGGGGTGAAATAATGACCAACCCTAAATCTCACCATCTCTCTAAATCTCACTGTTCCTGGGTGACAGTGGAGGCTTAGCTCATAGCATGCTCCTGCTTTGTTGCTTGTTTCCTATAGTAGAGTGTGTTCTTCATGAAGACAGGGATATGTTCCTTTAACATCACATGGTATGATTTAGGTATTTTTGATGGTTAAATGAATAAATAAAATAATAAATTTAAGAAAACATAGGATTAGATGAACTTTAAGGGCTCAGTTCCTGAGGTTCTATAGTCTATGATTCTAAGTAAGCATCTCTAAAGGCTAAATTATGTTGTTCAGTGAAGCAGAAATTCAGGAAAGTTTTCCCTATTAGTGGTGGAGAAGAAAGAGCCTAAGTAATCTTTTCTATAATTCATTTAATATTTTAAACACAAGATGTGATCCCCCACTTTTCTGGAAAGAACCTTCGTTTTAAATCCTTATAAATTGTACTGAGTAATGTCTATACTGCTTCTTCCAAGAAGCAATTTGAGTTTTTCAGAACTCAGAACCACATATATCCTTCCCTCTTCCTTATCTAGCTCTATCAGGAGGCCAAAAATCTACAAGTTACAGCTTTCCTGGCTGTTTCCCAGTTACTTGCTTTCAAATTTAAAGAAACATTATCTGGAGTCATTAAATTAACAACGCTGTCCAGTGTACCCACCCTGTCATCCATCTGCTTAAGATGCTTGTCAGATGATACCCTCCTGTATCTGCAGTCTTCATCTGGTATTTGAAGCTATTGAACCTGGCTCCAAGTTAGTTTACCTTCTGTTCCAAATGACAAAACTGACTCTCATCTTTCAATTCTAATAACTGTGTTGTGACTAAATCTTTCCCCCACAACCTCTCCTCATTAAGGGTATGAGGTCTTTGGAATACATTTATACCTGGGAGATGGTGACTGGAGAACATTTTAGGAATCAGTATATGCAGAAAGCTACTTCTAAGAAGCTTAGATTGTTGCCCTCACTCTCCTTCAACCAAAGTCTGAACCCTGGGTCATCTTACCCTTTCCCATATGCCAGTTTATTTCTTACAATTTGAAAATCTCCTTCTTTCCTTATCCCCATGAATGAAAAATAATAAAACTGTTAGGCTATCATTGGAATCCAACTAAAACTTTGGCTTTGCTGAAAGTGAATCAAAATATAACCCTTAACTGCAGAGAAATTCAGTGAGTAAATGGGATAAAGGGAATAAAATCACATTTCTTTTTAAACATTATTACTCTTAAAAACTTTTCATGGCTCCCCTTCATTTCAACTCTTTGAACTGGCAATCAAGACCTTTCTCAATATAATCCCAACCCCACACCTTCTCCTCCAAATCAAAATTATATACTTCCACTATAACCAGATTTCATTTAATCATACTCCGAAAGCAAAATTATGTGTTTTTTCATATTTGAATCTTTGCTCACGCATTTTCACCTGTCTAGAAAATCTACACTGTTTCTTTCTCCATAAACATCCCCACAACCATTGCCATCTTTAGTCTTCAGTGGTCCCTCATTCGAAACTCCTATAACAGTTGTTTTCTGCATCACTCACCTAACACCTAACATTCACTGTTTTTCTTATTATCCTTCTAAGCCTGTAGTTCTCAAAGTTTATTATTCATCAGAACTACTTGGAGTGTTGTTAAAAAGATAGATTTCATTGGCTCCACTGAAGAGACAATGATTTAGTAGGTGTGATAGGTAGAATTATAAAGATAGGTCCCTAAGATCCCTGCACCCTGTTTATTCAATCAAACGCTATTCAAAGTACTGCTGTGAAGGGATTTTGCAGATGTAATTTAAGTCACAAATTGGCACACCTTAAAATATGAGGATTATTGAGCTGGACCTACTCTAATCATATGAACCCTTTAGAAGCGATGAGTTTTCTCTGACATGTAACAGCAGAGAAGTCAGAGTGATTCCAAGCATGAGAAGAACTCCACATGCTTTGATGGTTTGACAATGGAAAGGGCCATGTGAGAAGGAATGTGGGTGGCCTTCAAAACAGAGAACCACCCCTAGCTGACATCTAGCAATGAATTAAATTTTTCCAACAACTTGAGTGATCTTGGAACTAACTTTTCCCCTAGAGCCTTCAAATAAAATCCTAGCTTAGCAAGGCCCTAATTTCAGTCTTGTGACACCTTAAACAGAGAACCTAACCCAGCTTTCATGGACTTGTGACCTTCAGAACTGTGAAATAATAAATTAATGTTGTTTTATACTATTAAGTCTGTGGTAATTTGTTAGACAGCAATAAAACACACACTGACACACACACACACACACACACACACACACACACACACACACACACTAATATAATAGGGTTGAAGCCAGACCCAGGAACCTGTATTGCAACAGGTAGGTGGTCCCTGACCACAATTTTAAAAACCTCAGTCAAAAGTTTCATAAATTTTAAAAACTAGTTTTATAACTAATTTCCTACTTGGAAAGATAATATATTTGCTCCTTTAATTTGTAATTAATTCTAACTCACACTCATATACTCCTGAATACATTTTAACTTTGTAAAATTCTCCCAAGTACATAAACTATTTATACCCAACATGTGATCCCCACAGCCTTCATTTGGACAAGTCCTCATACATGGAGAAGACAAGAAAATGCCATGAAAGCAAAGAATGACTTTTAGATGGGCCATTAACTTGTTTGTAGCTGTGGTTGGCTACATAACAGTAAACAGGAGTCCCTCAGTCTACTCATCAGAGTTCTGTATGAAACCTTGATAAGGGTACCCTAAAATTACAGTTATAATTGTTATGCATTATATGCTTTCTTAGCATGACCAGCCACTTCAAGTGTTAACGGAACTTTGCCAGTTTGCAGGCTTCAGAAAGTGTGAAGCACAGAAGATTTTGAAATTCTATCATCATGGGAATTCTCCCAGTTTACTTGATGGAGGCAGTTGAGCACAGCCTTTCCAAAAAATAGAATCATTAATATTAGTGATGGATAAGAATTTGAAACTCGTAGAGTTCAAATTCCTACTCCAAACTCTGCTTCACTTCTTGCAGTGATGGAGAGCTCACCACCTCATAAACCAGCTTATTCCATGTCTGGACAGTTCTGTTAGAGTGTGTTTTCTCAGGCCAAACTCTAATCTGCCTCCCTGTATCTTCTCCTTATTGCTTTAGAGTGGCTTTTATAGACTGGCCTCGAGCATCCTGTTGACATTCGAAGATCACCATCATACCTCTCCCCTTTACTGTGTATGCTTTTAGTGAAAATCCTAGTTTCAAAATGAAGAAGAAAGGATGTTATTGATACCATTCTCTCCAATATTGTCTTTTTAGATATTTTTCCTACATCGTCCCATATGATTGGTCTCTCAAAAAATCAACCATAGAAGTAATAGGAGAGAAAGGCCTGGGAAAGACGATGTTTACAAAAGCAAGAGATAATAGTGAATTAACAGAAAAATAGAGACAAGAAAGAGAAATCAACACATTGGAGGCCAAATAGTTAGTATCCAGTCCTTCATAGCTCTGAAGTTCCAAAAGAATAGACAGGATTTGAAGTACCATATTTAAGTGCACTGCTACCTTAAAATAATAATTTCCTATCATTGTGCCACTATTTTATAGATCCTACTGCATTCATGTCCCTATTTCTGCCAGAATCATAAAGCAGCTGCAGTCACAAGCCTTAATGGAGTCTCTAACCTGAGCTAGAGAACAAAGAAGATTTTAAAGACAAAATGAATAGATTGCAGAGGAGGAAAAGCAGCCCGCAGTCCCCTTTCATCCAGATAATATAACATAGACTTTGTCTTATCTGTCAATATCTATAAGTCTGAAAAGCTAAATATGTACAGTGCTTATGTGTCTAGACAGACAGACAGTTCTAGACAAATCGTGGAGCTGAATTTTTATGCTTTGGAAATATTTTAAACAAAGATACTGCTGTGGTGGTTTTACATCGTACATGCCCGTAGCTTGAATGCAGCAGGAATTCAAGCAAGTGTTTTCAGGTTCTGATGGAAGGGGAAAGATCTGACATTACAAAAAAGTTTCTTTTCTGTTTCCCTCTCCCCTCCAAGCAGCCCAGTGCAACACCTGTCTCATCAGCAGGGGCACTCGGAAGGGATGGGCCTCAAGGCACCTCAGCCCCAAGATTCTCCATGCCTCATTCTTCATCCACGCTGCTCGTAATGTTCCATCACTGGCACAGTTACACCTGAACACTCTGGTGCTGCCAAACACCTGGCTTGATTTTCCACTGTCCAAATGAAAAATAAGCATAATCTGCTTTTTGAGGATACAGCAAATGAGGGAGTTCATGACAAATTGTGTTGGTTTATGCAGAATAGTGATAATAAGAAACAAATGAGAATTTTTTGCTTAATGAATAATACTAATCACGTTTCAACAAATGCTGTGCCCTTCTAATTAGAGAGACTGCATAAAATCAGCTTAATTTATTTGTGACTAGTTATACGGAGTTTAAATATTTACTAGAGATTTACTCAAATGTTTGAGAGGATTTTAAACATTTCTTACAGTGGAAGCGGCCTGCCTAGTTCTGCGGGGTACAATGACAGTTCTAACTTGTAGAAGCTCTCTGATTTTGCAGTGTAACATAAAAATTCTGTTTCAAAATAAAAAAGAAAGAGTATTATTGATTTATACACTAATTCTCCAGTTGTTACTCATTTTCTTGATTCCAGCTTCCAAAGTTGGTCTCCCAACATTCATCACTGTAGTACACTAGAAGGAATGAGCATCTTTTTCAATAAATTATAAGAACTATGACTAATTATAGTGATATTAACTATGCAAAGTAATGTGTAACTTAAAATGGATACGTTCATCATTTCAAATTATGCCTTTGACTTTTGATGGTCTAATATAGGCATGCTCTCTGTGTACTGAATGTATACTATATTTTCTAGGAATCTTTTTGCAATCCTAGGTTCTGCTTGTGAGCACACTGACCTACTAAAACTAACCTTCTATACCTTTTCAATAACCTAGAGCAATGAAAAGAAGGATAAGCAGATAACTATGAGTGATAAGGAGCAGTGAGACATAGCTATGTAATGCTTCCTTGGCATGGAATTATATATAAGAGGTCTGGTTATGAGAAGCTTTGCTAAAATGCCTTATTATTTATATTTTTCAAAAGCATTTTGACTATGACTTATTTTTATTCAATACTAATGGCAACCTTGGGGGTGTTAGATATCTTCTGGTGAAGACCCTGAGGCACTGATAAGTTAAGGGATCTGTCCAAGGCCACAGGGCTAATTAGTGATGGTCTGGGACTCTACCCAAGATTTTGTGCCAGCTAATTCATGTTACATTCTCTATACCTACTAAACTGGTATATAAGTGAGTTCATTAAAGAAACTTCAAGAAAACTTCCAAAATTCTCTCTTCACTTGAGCAATATAATTTGTTCCATCATTTTTTGTCCATTCATTCCTCAATCCACAACCAACCATTTTTTAAACACCTTTCCTGTGTCAGGCACTGTGTTAGATACTGCAGACAGAGTGTGAAAACACAATCCTTACCTTTCAGAGCCCTCCCTCTGGTGAGGAAGATTGACCTGTAGTCAAAAAATTATAAAACACCATAGGAAGGGCTATAGTAAAGGTTCGTATAAAGTGTTATGGGAGCACAGAGGTGAGAGAATTATTTCTGACTATGGGACAAGTAAGAAGGTGGTCGAAGGAGAATTCTCCAATAAGGTGATGGTTAAATTTAGACTGAAAGAATTCACTGAATTTCTCCCAGCAGACAAGAGCAAAAGAGGCATTCCACAATGCTTGAAAGGGCAAAGCGTGAAGGGTGCAGTGCATCATGGAAGAAGAAGCCGGAAAATTAGGCAAAGGATTTCGTAGAGGGCCTTCTATGCCATCCTAAGGTGTTCAGCCTTTGTTATGTGGTGATGAAGACTCAAGAGAGTAATCTCAGAACAACAGTGGAATCGGTTTTCTATTTCAGCAAGGTCACCTGGAGAGGGTGTGTAAAATGGAATGAAAGGAAAGACACTGGAGGAAGAGATCAATGCTGTAGGAGCAAGTGATAAGGATTTGAGTTAGGACAGGGAAGTAAAGGGCAGGAGCTGGGTAGAGAAAATGAATTTGAGGAATATTTAAAAATAAAATAATTTACTGGATTACATATATAACACACAGAGGCATATTTTCCCCAATATTCTGTTTCTTTGTTTCTTCAATGTTTAAGTGACATGACTCATTAGCCCTTAAGCTTCTAAGAGACAAGAGTAAATGTTTGTCAAAGAGAAATTCTTGTTATTCTCTTGAAATTGCACCTTACAGTACTCACAGGATAGCAGGCATATCCACAGATAAGGGTTTTAGGCTTATGATTGGCTGACATGTTGCAACACGATAGACTTTCCTCTAACGTCAAAAGAAACCAAACAGCTACATCACAATAAAAAATATTGTGCCTATAAGCCCATAGGTTTAATGAAAAAATATATTAAATTCCTAAATATACCTTTCTCTAGATACCAATTGCAAACAGCACTGCAAATTTCAAGGAAAATATTTGTTTCAAACTGTAATTTGTAGCCCAAATTTTAGGTATTTAAGATGATGTATTATGTTTTAAGATAGCTTATGACAACACAATTCAAAATTTTTAAATGATTATATAATAAGAGGATTAAGTATGGAGCCAACACCTCTCTTCAAATTCTGCTTCTATCAATGAGCTGTGTGACCTTGGACAAGTCATTTAATCTCTTTGCGTCTCAGCTTCCTCATTTGTTGAAGGAGACAAGAAATAGTAACTATCGTAAGTGTTGTTATGAGTATTAATGAGTTATTATACTTACAGAGCTTACAATAGCTTTGACATTATTATTATCATTGCTGTTATAATTGTCAGATTAAAGAAAGACAGGCTTAGGCCTTAACAATATAATATGATTCTACTTAATTATCTTAATTATGACAATAATAGTCTAGTCATCTTCAAAATCAAAAATAAGATAACATCTTCATTATTAATTACAAAGAAATTGTCTTTCAATCATAGCTGGGTTCCTGACTCTGATAGAAAGACATGGTTGACTTTGAGAACAGCAATCTCAAGAGATTAGGTCTGTTTTAATTTATTTTTTTTCTGGTTATCCTTTAAAGCCTGCTAAATACAGAACATCCCTTAATTTATATAAAAACTTTTCTGAACTTAGTGAGAATTCTAATAGTGATGTGAAAGGCCCATTTTTTTCCTAGCTGGTATTGTTTTTCATTTGTCCTAGGTCTATATTTTCAGTCTTCAAAAGATATTAAAGCCATTTATCCTCCTGAGATTTGATAGCTAAATTGGCGCTTTAAAATTAAGGAAAGGAAACATTTATTGAAAGCAAAGTAGATGCCCAATAAATGTTTATCAGTCTAGACTCCTAATATGAGCAGACAGGATGCTCACTATATGCGCCCTATATGGTCCTCATAACATTGGGTAAGGTAACAATTATTACCTCTGCTGTGTAGGCAAGAAACCTAGAAGATATAAGGCCTTGCTCAGGGTCACACCATTAACAGGTGGCCCAAATGGGATTTACCTTGAGGTCACTTGACTTTAAAAGTCCCCCGGCCCCAGCAATCAAGGTGACTCTTGGCCTTCAGTTCTTCATGATAAAGAACCTTAATTCTCTCAAAGTTGTCCTCTCCAATATGTTAAGTATTTTATTAGGCTTTTCTCAAAATATTCAACTCCATTATGTCTTTTCCTTCTAAGATGAGCTCAGCAGCCTGAACAACATGCAGAAATTCATATGCAGGTGCATCATGATGGAGCAGAGTACTTTAAATAATCCTCTAACTATATGGCATCCTCATCCAAAACTCAATGCATGGCGTCAAGCTGGAAATTCAGAAACTAGCATGATTTTAGACCTTGGTCATCTCAAGCACCTTTCAGTGACTGCATGGGCTCACGTTTGATTACTGTTATAAAATAAAAATTAGTTGATTAAATGGAATTTAAAAGATCACTGAACTTTTTTTTTTTTAGTGTTTAATTAAATCACCCTTGAAAAATAACATATAAGCTGTCGGATGCTTTTCAAAAATATGTAATACATTCTAATTAGAACAGAACAAACAGACAAACAGCTGAGGCCTTTAGGATCCCCAAATTATAAAACTTTAGGCCTCTTTTCTGATAGCAACAGCTTTAGGCTTCACTTCACCCCTGGACAGTTGGCGCCAGAGGCTGCAGCCTTGAAAGGCAACCAGCATCCCAAACTGAAGTTGTTCTGGCAGAAGAAGGAGGCCCTAAAAGCATCTGATTATTTTTAAATGTGCCTTCATTGTGCTGCTTGCAGCTGTGAGTTAATTTTGTTTAAAAGAAAAAAAAAAGAACATTTGCTTCTTTAAAATCCAGGTTTCTTTCCCCTCTGCAGAGCAGCTGCAAGGAGAGCAGCGCGACTTGAAAAGCCCCCTGCCAACCTGAGTGTGCCACTTTGGGTGGATGCCTTCCTCACCCACAGGGAAACAACATTTGGCTCAAGAGTATACAGGCTTCAAGGGCTCCCTTCATTGGCCGATTTATGCAGACGGGCAGATGGAGGGACCAATTGTACAACCGTAAAATTTAAAGCAGGCAGATTTCTGAGTACTCAGGTCTGACTCTCAGCCCTTTTACAGATGAGAGAGACCTCAAGGACAGAAAGGTTAAGTGGCTGGCCTAACATTTCATATTTAGTTAATGGCAGTCCTATCATGCATATAATCTGGAACCAGAAGCAATGGGGTGTGAGGAAATAGAGATAGGGGTGCCGTCATGAGACAGATTCTGCCAGCAAGCATTCCTCTTCCTCAAGGCAACATTTATTATAGCTGTCTATTTGATATCTTAAAGATGCTTGGCCCCTGGTTCCCATGTTCTTCTTCAGTTCCATTTCTGAATCATCTTCTCAACAGGATTCTGAAGTACTTCTCTCTAGCCTCACCATTTGCTGCTGGCTCACCTCCCTCGAAAAGTACCCTTTCTCTAATGCACCATGTCTTTGTTTTAACCAATTTGATAAGACTGTAACTCATTAGATTTGAATATATGCCTAGTTTAAATTTACTTCTAGCTTTTGCAATCCACATTGCTCATGGGGTTTCTTCCTTTCACCACACTATTGATTAAGCAATGGAGTTCTAGATCCTGGCTATGAAGCTTCTTCAGTCAGCATAAGATAACCAGTGTCTCTGTGAATCCCCCCAGGTTTCTATATTTAGAATAAGCCACATGGTGATAAACAGTACTGATCAATCCTGTCTCTGCCATTGCCCTGTTAGCAAGAGGGTAGCTCTGCCAGTTACTTGCCAATCAATTTCACAGAATGTAGGTTGGCCTCACCCAATTCAAGTCTCCTAATTAATGGAGTGACAACATTTTGACATATTGTTGGCTCCTCTGGCTCTTGTGTGAATTTGGGGAAGAGAACCGAAGGAGGTTTAGAAGAAGGTGGAGAGAAGTAAGGAGAAAAGAATGCACACTGACTTAATGGGTCTTTGCCGGTTTTTAACTAGTAGTAATTTTTTAAAATAAATAATCTTTTCTAATTATAAAAGCAACATGTGTTCACTGCAGAAAATCTTTACAAAATACTGAAAAACATAAAGGATAAAATAAAAATCACTTTATTTAAGTTTGGTCTGTTTTATTTTCATCTAATGAAAACCTCAATGCCTTCTAGCCTAAATGGTTAGGAATATCTTAGTTCATTCTAAAATTAGAGCAGACTTTAGAGCTGTTTTGAGTGAGAGATGTGACAGTGACACCAGTTATAAGGTCTCACGCCACCTCTGCTCTCTCTTCTGGGTGCCAGCTTTCCCTTATGGTCACAAAATCTCTCCCAGTATCACCTAGGACTTCATGTTTTCTCATTCATAGTCAGGGGAAGAAATAGGCGCCTCCCACCCAACTAATAGTCTTTCAACTCTTTCTGATTGGATCAAATAAAATTATACACCTACCTCTGAACCAGACATTAATACCAAGTTAACGTTTTGCACTAAATAGCTCAGGCTTGAATTATGTGTCTACATCTAAACTAATAACCGTAACTAGAGGGATGGTATCTTTCTGATTGACATTTTTCAGTGATGGACCACCTGTAGAACTTAAGGTGAAGGTCAATCTCACCAAATTGCATGGCTGCTGCGCGTGGTGTAGAGGTAGGAGGGATAATAGGATGGATGCTGGGGAGTCAGTCACAATGTCTGCCATCCTAGTAATCCCATTGCCTAGGGAAGAACCACTGTTGATATGTATGTAGCTCTGAGCACACACATATACTCTTTGTGTGATTCTGTGGGTGCATATTGCAAATCAGAATTATATTGTATGTATTCTTTCATGGCTTCTTTATTTTTCACTGAAAAACATATCATCAGAGTTTTCTCGTGTCATCAAATATTTCAAAAATTATTTAAAAGGCTGCATGGAATTTAAATAACTCTTAAGATTTGGACACTCATTAAAGTGTTTTATTTTTCATTCTTAAAAATTAAGCTACTATAAAGAAATTTGCACTTACATCATTGTTCACATCCAGGCTTGTTTTTCATAAGATAGAGTAGTAGAAGTGGAAATGATGAGTAAAAAAGTGTAGACACTTTTGAACACTTAGTACGAAATTGTCACCTAGAAATATGGTGCCAATTTTATACACTGACAATAGCGTATATTAGCATATATAAGTATCCACACCTATTATAATTTTAAAGTCCCAAAGTATGAAAAATACTGTTTGAATTAGTAATTAAACCTGTGGAGGAAAGTAGAAGGAGAGGTCACTGATTTATTAAAAACTTGAAATTCAGAATATAGAAACTCTTGATTTTTTCAATTCATGATGCCGGCACCAAACCTAAAAAGAAACAAAATAAGATCATATTTGTGTGAAGAAGAGAAGTAAAGTCGCCTCAGGATCTATATAGTATGCTATTCTATTAGTCTTGACTCTTTGATATGTAAATTACAGGCATGCAATTTGAGCTGCCTTAGGCAAAAAGATAAATGTATTGACTCATATGACAAGGAAAAGTAAGAGTGTAATTGGGAATGACTAGAACCAAAGATTTGATAGTACCAGAATCCTTCTTATCCAATTGTTACTTTACCTCTATTCATGTCTTCTATTTTAAATCAGAATTCTCTAAGAGGCTAGGACCCCAGTTTCAGAAGCTTCTGAGTTTGCATTTTCTTGCCTTCACCACCAGAAAATCTCACCCTACACTCAATTTTAAAGATCCAGAGCTACACACTGGTTGGTTAGGCTCAGCTCATCTACAAATTCTTTGTTTTAAGGAGAGTGGGAGGCAGACTTTTGCAGAACAACCAGTTACTACTTGATTGGCAGCCCCTTACATGACAGACATGATCTGTGTACTGGGGAGTGGTTCCTCTAGGGGAGAATGGTGTTATTGAAAGAAGTGAAAGGTATGCTAAATTGACAAAAATACCTCATCTTGTAAATATTTTATTTTAAAATTTTAAACAATTCCATAATATAGTTACTACCTTAAATATGTAGAGGAGGAAACTGAGACTCATAGAAATCAAATTAATTGCTTAGGATTTCTCCCTTTCTCTCTCTCTCTCTCTCTCTCTCTCTCTCTCTCATACACACACACACACACACACACACACACACTCACACACACACCTCCACCATGTGGTCATACACTATCCTGGCTAGCCACTTTATCTCTGTGAGGAAATGTTTCATGTGGGTCCACCATTAGCTCTCTCTCCGAACCATAACTGCCCAGAGCTGCTACGAATCATAAAGGAATGCGGAAAAGGTAGGGAAGACATTGGAGGAAACAGACAGCTTTTCCTTGGCCTTCTCCAGGTCACAATCTAATATTCACTCTATGAAGACATGCTGAATTTCCATTTGATCACCTTTCAATCATTGCCTCTTCTGCACTCCAGAACAGTAAGCTAACTCTTCCCTAAAGTGTACAAGATAACTTCTTAGCATCACAGAGGAGCCTATAGATTTAGTCTAGTCTGTGTATCTCATTATGTGGCCTACAAGAATAATAATCAGATAGATTAAACAATTTACCTAGAGTTAAAAGCCCAACTAATGTCATAGGCAAATTCAAACTTAAGCTTCCCATCTCCCAGGATAGTGATCTCTCACTCACATGTGGCTATTTCAGTCACTCCAAAGTGAAATAAGCTCTTAAGGTGAAAATTCATATCAGGAAGCAGCTCCAGAGAAAAAGGATAAAGGAGAATGAATATCTGTGGATGCTCAAAAGAAGAGTGTTACACCATCTCCTTGGACAGGGATGGACGTGCATCCAATTACAGCAGTGGGGAAGAATAACTGAGAACACCAATGGAATTAGGACTAAAGAGACATTAACAAACATTTCTTACATATCTATTTGGTGCCAAACGCCAAGGTGTTGGGAATAGAGCAATAAACAACATATACATAGTCCCTGGCCTCATAAAGATAGCAATCTAGTGGGGAAGATAGATGTTAAACAAAAAGTCACAGATGTAATGGTTATTTTGAAAGGTCACGTGTAGGATCCTGTGGGAATGCAGAGCCTATTGACAGCAGTAGGAATGGCCATTCAAAAGAGTGACGTTTAAGTTGAGACTTGAAAGACAGGTAGGATATCTTGAGGAGCATGGGGAATAGAATAGTAGGCCAGGCAAAGGAAAGAGCATGTATAAAGGCTTGGAGCTGAAAGAAAGTGATGATGTGGAGATCTGAAATCAAATCCCTGCGATTAGGGCATAGAGTGAGGAAGAGAGTGGGACAATTATCTGGAGAGGCAGGTAGAGACAAGAATATGAAGAGCTCCTTGAGCTATGTTCAAAAATTTGGTCTTTATTCTAAGGAAATTAAAAATGATTTTTAAGCAGAGAAAGACAGAATCATCTCTGCATTTTTAAAGATCGTTCTAACATCAGCATTGAGATATTTAAGGAACTAAAGCTGAAATAGTGAAAAACCTCTCAGGAGGCACTTTCATGGGTCTGATTAAACTCGGTGTTGGCCTAGGTAGGAGAATTCGCAGGAAGGAAGGGAGGGAACTCAAGATTTGCTTCCATTGTTCCCTGAACCATGCATAACAGAAAATGCAAACTCAAACCTAAAGTCTGTACATGAGAGGGATCTCTGAGAATTAGGATAGAAAAGAATTTAAATTGCCTCCTGTTTACTAGGAAAGGATTAGAGAAATGAACACACAGAAGCAAAATAAAATTAGGTGTTATAATTCTGATTCACAGATAATATTTCCTGGCCAGATGCTGCTGTGGAAATTTCAGAAACACCCACTAAAATCATAAATGAAAATCACATATTCGTAACATTTAATGAGAATACAGGCTGAATTTACAGCCACTGAATGTGCAATATGGATGAAGATGTTGATTTACCCATGGAAGATGGAAATATATATGATAGAAGAAAACAATACCAAGAAATGTGATAAACATTTGCATGAAAATGAGTCACTGGAAAAACTCAAAACTTCCACAATACTTTATGCACCAAATTATCTTCAGAGTGATCAAAAAGAAATAGTAATAAATAATAATAGTGCATTTTCCTGCCATTATTTTTTTCTTTTACAAAACTTCTGTTGACTTCAGTGGAAGTTCTGCATCTAGAATGTGGCCCAGGAAATTTATAGTCTGTAACTCCAAGATCAAAGACCTTGAACGTCAAGAAAATCTCTTACCCTTATTTATATACACTGTTCTTTATCACAAAGGAAGAGCTGGTACCCATTCCAAGTAACCAATCATTATGCAAGGAATATTCTGACTCACCCAGCATCCCTAATCAGTAAATGCTGTGCCAATGGAAGGAGAGTGTGAAGAAGTCACAGCATCCATTAATAAAAAATGACTGGGGCTTTCTATCAACAGAAGCATCATTAGGAAACGTAGAGAAGGAAAATAGTAGGCTGTAGATTTGTGGTGGCAGGGATAGCAATAGAATACTAACATTTATACCCTCTTAATCACTTTGTTTTAAAATGATGCTGGATTTCGGGTAGTTACACATGTGCTTAATACAGCATTTTGCATTTTCAATTTCTTGCAAAATTTCTGACTATAGTCTCAAAGATGAGACTGCCTTACCTGACCCTTCGGCCTTCCTTCCAGTCTCCAAATACAAATATTTCTCTTTTTTCCAGTTTTATTGAGCTATAGTTGACACATAACATTGCTTAAGTTTAATGTGTACAACTTAGTGATTTAACATATGTGCATATTACAAAATTATTACCATTATTATTTTAGTTTTAAAATATGAAATATTTCATAAATTTTCATGTTATCTTTGCACAGGGGCCATGCTAATATTCTCTGTATCATTCTAATTTTTTAGTATGTGTGCTATCGAGACGAACACCACAGATATTTCTAAAAGGTAATTGATCATCATTGTCTTCCACAAAGACATTGGTCAATTGTTGGCAAAAGATTAATCAAATACAAAGGAAAAGGATCTCAGATTAATTCAGAAGGTTCTTGAATTGTCTCATCTCTTTGTTGCCCTTTTACTCCCAACCATGAATGCTTGAGTAAATAAAAAAAATCTGATTTGCATTTCTAATAAAATGTTCGATCTGTATTTCAACTGAGGATACTTCTTGGTCACACAGTACTTGTAATTCCAAAATAACTGCACTGCATTTTGAAAGAAAACAAGGCAGTCATGTTTCATTTACAGAAAGCCTTCTTGATCACGTCTCCTAGTAAGTTAAAGGGATCTGAGTCATTCATTGCGAATGAACGGAGAATCATAAGTTCATATAAAACATCTATAAATCTTAATAGAGGAATGAGCTAATACTACAAAAGTCCTACTACTGTATAACTTTTCGAGTATCACTAATGCACATCATCAGTGGATTAACTAATAGTATTCTGCTTTAATAGCATTTCTGCCCTATCATTAACCCAAGCATGGTCCATAAAGTTACTTGAATATCCATAAATAAGCTTACTAAAGTTTATATGATTTCCAGTTCTATCACCTCAGTAAGAAAAACAGCATAAAATTCTTCATCCAGGCTCAATTGTGTGCATCTAAAGGTTAGAGATTGGATAATAATATCAATAGTTATTCAAAATGAAATTAAATTCTCACTGTCAGTTTTCCATGCGTTGTTTTTAAAAGATCATGATTCTGATCCTAATTCTGCATATTAGAATAATATTGCCTCTGATCATAGTACACTATTAATCCATATTCTACCTTTAGACAGAATCTGGATAGATGATGCTTTCAAATCACTACCCAGTCTATACTGGAAATTATACTGGTTTTGATAAGAAGTAGTTAGACTATACCACCCACAAGAAAAAAAAAAGTCCTATTTAATCCAATTTTCTATTGGAATTCCAGGATTTATGTCACTATTATAGAAAAACTCATTTTGGTTATAGCACCAACATGGCCAAATAAATGACTTCAAGATGCTAAGAGAAAGTATTTGGCCAAGATAAATAGGTGTTCAAACAGGCCTCCCCAACTTACTCATTTTGCTATATGGAAAATAAACTAACTGAGTTTAATGTATACCAAATGAGATTTGGAAGCACGTTCTAATTCCCTTCATTCTGTACCAGGAATGAGCAGTTTTTGATTTCCCCGCTTCCACCTTTAACCCCTACAGTGTATTCTCAACAAAATGGTCAAAGTGATTCTTTTAAAATATACATCAAATCATGTCACTTCTCTGCTCAAAATCCTTCCATGTCTCCCATTCTATGAACGGTGCAAGCCAGAGCCGGATAGTGGTCTACAGGCCCTATACACTCTAGCCTCTCTGATCTATTTCTTACTCTTCCCCAATATAGTCACACCCTAGGACCTTTGCACTATTTGTCTCCTCTGACCAGAACATTCATCTCTCTAATATCCCTATGACTCATTCCCTCACCTCCTTCAAATCTTTGCTCAACAGTCACCATCTCAACAGGCAACTTTGTCCAATTTATTAAAAATTTTATTTCACTCCCTCTCCCTACATTCTCAATTACCTCTTGTGCTATTCTATTTTTCCTCCATAGCCCTCATCAGCTTCTAACATTCTACATAGTTAACATATTTATTGTGTTTCTTGTCTCTCTTCCTCAATAGAACTTAAATTCCACAGGATAGACATTTTAGTCCATTTCATTCACAACTGTGTACACAGAACTTGAAACGATGCACATGACAGGTGCTTAATATTAGTTGAATGAGAGAATGAATTCCAAAGTTGCGGAATATGGGACAGGCCTAGTACACTGAAAATTTGCAGATGTTTTACTAAAACCCATGATTTAAATTTTGTAAACCTCAGTTTTCCCATCTGTAAAATGGAATAATTATAGTATCTAACATTTGGGGTTTTTGTAAAGATTAAGAGAGAAAATAAATGGAAAACGCTGAAGACAACACCTCACATATTGATTATTTTGATTAGTCCGAGAGTAATAAAAGGAAGAATAATAGAAGCAATACCTAACATCAGTATAGACTTTTACGCTTTATGAAGGACATAATATTTCTATTATATCCTTTCAGGATCCTCCCAGATTCATTCCAGGTAAATATTAATAACTGGATCCTCAGTGTCTGGTACCTCAATAGTGTTAAAGATGTAACCAACCACAAGGCTATCAAAGATGGAGGGAGGATTCAAATCAAAGTATTCTGAGTCCAAGCCCTGTGTTATTTCCTCAATATCAGAGAAAATAAATATCACTTCCAGCTCAAGACCTTAACAGAATGAAAGGTCTTTGAAGCAATGTTTTTTATTGGTTTTTAGTTTACCACATCTGGATGTTGCCATAAAATGTGGCTTAGATGAGGCAGTAGTCATCAACATCCCATAATTCCTGCAAATCCTGGGAAGTCAAGATTCAACCACTGAATTTTTTCTCACCATTGATCATTGACTCAGTCACACAAGTGTATATCAGAATACATTTATTATCGTAGTGTGTCCCAATATGCCTATAAGCACCTCAAGACAAGAATAAGGTTTTTTAAGGGAGCTTCTCAACTCCTGATTCAGTTTTGTTTACATGGTTAGTGTTTAGTGAATTTTTAATGAGTAAATAAATGAATTTTAAAAATGGGTGAGTTTATTGGTGTTGCCCACCTTATTTTCAAACACAGCATTGTCTCCCTTTTTTTTCTACAGAATTAATCGGTACAAAATCATGCCCTGCCCCATCCTCCACAATTGTGTTAATTGGAAAACTAGCTCCCCGGAATGTTGTGCATAAAGGAATTACACCTTTAGGAAATGCCAAATTGAGCAAGTTCAAACAGGTGTTTCACTACAGGACCTTTCAGAGACTTTACTACACTAATGCCACTCCAAATCCGCAAAATTTAGATAGCAGCTAGAGCATTTTTCAAATTTCTTGAATCATGCATCTCACTAGAAACAAGGCTTTTTTGCATGGAGTTTCTCTCAAGGCAAGTTTTCCAGAGAATATGTTTATCTATAACAAATATACTCAGTCTTCAAAAGTAGAATCTACAAAAATTTCAAATGAAACACCAGGAACATGAAGAAGCCAAGGAGAGTTCATGTTTTTGTAAAGCTGGATACCTTACAGGATAATTGTACTTAGATTTATTATTTACTTTCCGTTAACCCTAATTCAAGGTTTGTGTAAGACCACAGCTATTTTAAAAAGCATTATTTTGGAGGATGATAATTTCTTTTAAAGAAGGCACTGGTTTGGGGGTCTTATACAATCTCATGGACTTTAAGTAGAAGGCCAAAGCTCCTTGTAAGCAAAGCAGTTAAAATGATGATGGGGAGGAAAGCAAGGGTGCTCTTGTCCTACTGGACCTTACCACAAGATCTCCGGGCCCATGTAAATAAAAACTTTTAGAAAAAGACAAACTTACCCAAAGATCTTTATCAGTTAATAGCATCTTAACTTTATTTATCAGATAAGATTAAGTAAACCTAACAAGATACCAAAGGCATAGGTCACATAATTTACATATTTAGATGAGGCCAAGGAGAGCATGATTGAGGGGTGACATATGTCAGGGGAGGAGAGCAGTACTTGGGTTCCCTGAAGGGGGTGATGGGAAGGTCTTATCAGAAGAATCCAGTAAAATAGGAATGAAAAAATCTTTAATTCCACTTTGTCTATTTTATGTTTTAGCATCCTGGTGGCTATGATGATAGATGTTGAATACTGGCATTTTCATAGGAAATGGTAAGCAGAAAGCCTGGACACCTAAGTCAGTTGTGTAAACGTTATTGGTTAAAGACACACAGATACATAGGGAAGGAGGGAGACTTTAGCAAATACGAGAAGACACTGATACTATAAGGTCCCCAGAGCCTGTCATAGGCAATCAAGTCAAAAAAAAAGCAAAACTGCCTTTTATCTGATTCACCCAGAGGTCTCCCATTTTCCCCTCTTTCTCCATTCCACCCTATGCATCCATCCTTAGTCTTAGCCCTGAATAAAGAAGGAATGAAAATCAGCCTGATTATCTCCGTTATATGACAGATTTCCATATGTATACTAACACATACCCTATTCATCATTATTGCACTAGGTCTCCCATTTTATTTTTTTAAATTATAGAAATATATGGACTATGAATGGTATACAAATTCTCTCCTCTCTTTCTGAAGGTAGATGGCTTATGAATCATTGATGAAATCATTTGACTCTGAGATGTAGTCTCCTTACGAAGACTCTTCCCCAAACTTTAAATCTGCAATTCTCCACCCGAGTCCAGTTCCTTTTTGTTCTCCACACTTCCACTGTGCTCTCTCTTCCAAGCTTTTGTGAATGTCCTGTGGAGGTCTTCTGTCCAGGAAATTCCCATTAAACACAGCTATCTAACGCAGAGATATTCTCTTAGTGCACCTCATTTGCGAAGATTTTAGTCTGAGAATTTTAAACAGATTCACTCTGAACCCCGAATGAATCACCATGTTCCTGAGGAAAGATGCACTGTCCACAGATGAGCAGAGCTCACCCTTGGCCAACAGAGCAAGTCCTCACTCCACTCAGTCTCGCCCACAGCTCCCTCCTCAGAACTGTGAAATCTGTTCTTCCTTTGTCTTCTTAGGAAGATCTAATTTCCCCCTGGATCCTTTCCAGGATAAAACCCACTCATTTCCTTGACTTGCAATGTCCTCTTGAAAACTAAGTAATGAAAGCAGATGCTCTAACTCAGACACATATTTTCTCACTCAAACGTTCATCACAGCTTCCCACCCAAAGCTGAGGCATTATCTGTTGAGAAATTCACAGTCTCTAAAGCCCACGGAAAGGTCAGTCAGGCTGTTCTTATGGGCTCCATTATTATAATTTTCAATTAATCCAAAAATTTTTTTTTATAAAGCCTTCGTGCCCTCACTCTGTTTTGACTCCTATAGGGAAATCGTCAGAAAAACAGATATGCTTTTCTTTCTGAGTATCCTATACTCTCTCTGGTATTCACACCATTTAAAAACAACTATTACAACAACAAAGATAGTCTTTTTCTTGGAAGGAAAAGAAACCTGCTACCTGGAGATTACTTTCTTTGGCCAGTCACTAATAAACTAATATGCTTTCAACTGGACCCCCAAATGACACCCATAAAAGCCAAGTATAAACAATTTTCTCAGCATAGTCCTAGATCCTTCTTTCTCCCCCAGGATGTGGGAGGAGAAAGAGAGCATATAATTGGCAAGTCATTTCTAATTGTTTCCATAAACCAATAGGCCCTATACCCTGAATGTGACCCTACTTAAAATTGCATCATCTTCCACAAACCAAAACTTTTCAGTGTTAAAGAATCGAAAAAGCAGACTGTTAAAATAACCTTGTGTGTCTAATTGAATGGCTGATTTAAAATAAATAAATAAATAAAATGAATTAATTAAAAAGGCTCACATCTAGTATTTCATGTGACTGCTGTTGATCCTCCATGGCATGCACAAACTTTTTTTTTAGAAATTACGGGAAGTGTCAAGACCCTTACTTGTTACAATTTAATTTTCTGCTGCTAAGGCAATTACAGTTCAATGAATGATGATTCAAACACATCGAAGTTTTCATTACTCTTTGCTTAATTTGTCAGTTAATGCCTTTGAGTTCTATGATTTCCCCGACAGTCTTAACTTACCATTAAAAACCTGTCAAAGAAACAACCTTCTGATTCCAGAGGGTTTAAAAAGTACATATCCTTTCATTGTTAAGAAAGTTAGAACTCGCTCCTCAACCAAAATATTCATACTCTAGGAGTCCTCAGTTAGGAATGTTGCAATAATTCTGGATTAGTGTTTTTTAATACAACAGCACTGCAATAAATACCAGAAATAAGAGTTCATGCTTAAGATGCTATATATCATAGGAATGTTACTTTCTATCAATGTTTCTTAGTGGTTTATGGTTACCTGATAAATGTTGGACTTTTACATTCCTCTCCATGTCCCAAGCATCTATTACATTTACACATTTTATACTTCTCTAATATTTTTGCAATACATTTTCCTGAATCGGCTGATGACATTTAATAGAATGTTTAAGACACAATATAAAACCTTAAATGCTTTTGCTTATTCTGAGGGAAAAGTGTGCACATAGATTGGATTTCAAATTAAAACCTATGATGATGTACCCAACATTTTTTGCTTCTGCTATACATATTAATATATAACTAAATGCTTCTTATGCAATACTGCACCATCAGTACAAATAACATGCTCTCATACTTACAGGCAAGCCAGATGATTAAGGAGCTATTAATGACGGGAAACAAAACCACAGTGCTAGGACGTAATAGTCCATGAAATTCTTATTGGTAGAAAGAAAATCTGCAGTAAATAAATATTAACCTAAATGCTATAGAAAACATAAAGCAAACAGGGAAAAATGTATTCTTTAAGGTAAAATATAGGTTAAAAATTGCTGACGGTGTAAGGAAAGTCTATTTGCATACCACAGGGCTCCATCTGCTGTGGAAAATATAAGCTGCAAGAATGATTTAATATTTAATAGAAGTAGTAGCCACTGTTAATTATAATTTGCACATTTACAAATCAGCACTGATAGCAATACAAATTATGAAATATAAGGGTGTTCTGCTGGATACTAGGGAAAATAAGATGACAGACAAAGTTAATGGAGTATCCCTAACCGCAGTTCTGTCAGAACACATCAGAGAACTAATCCAGTTACAAAGAGCCTGCAATGGAAAATCTATTTAAAATATTAAAATGCTGTTTGGTAAAAGCTTTTTCATAGTGCATTTTACTTAAACAGTTGCTTATTGCTCATGGGTCATTAGCTGTACACCCAGATGCATTCTGCAAACTGCCATTTAAAAGAATAGTAGAAATTAAATAAGAAATATATTTCTGCAGCATTATTTTCTGATAGATAGAAAGACTTTGCTGAATATCTAGTCTGGAAATGGGAAAAATAGTGTGTGGGCACACCGTAAGTGTAAAGCTGTGGAATTAAGCACTATGCCTTGCCTACATTGAGCCATAAAATTAGAAAATTCGACACAACTTTTCCCTCTAGACCTGATCTTATTCCCATTTGTACTTAGATGCTAATAGTGATGATACAAATCGACTGTTATTTAGTAAGAAGACAGAAATTATCATTGATTTTTTCATTAATCTTCTATTTCACCTCATTTCTCTCATCATCATATAATATAGATTAGTGGTGGAAGCATTTTATGCGCAATGTCTTAATAGAACTTTTGTTCTCTAAATCATGAATGCCGTTAATTTTGGTCTCTGGAATTCCTAAGTTATGGAACTGATCCTTTATACAAACTTCTTCAATTTGCTATGATTAGGAAATCCTTACTCCATGACAATTATTTATAATGTATGATAAAAATATTCTTACATCTTGCAAGGAAAAAAAAATGTAGAACAAAGACTATACCAAGCATTGGGTTTTAAATACATAAGCCTAAGCAAGTCACGCTGTTACAGATGACATATAAATGTGAAATTGAATGTTATCACATACATCAGGAAATGTTAGCACATATTTAAGTCTACTTAAAGTATATATATATATATATATATATATATATATATATATATATATAATCAAAATTATTTGTTGGATGTAGGCAGAGCTCAAACTTGGCAGTCTCCGGTAAAGTACTTCTAGGAGATGTTTTCTTGGCCATCTTCCTTTCTGAATTTGAATCTTTTAGACAATGTGCCCACCACCTCTTATTGTTTTATTTTTAACAACTTTAGACTTTTACAATACTTTCCTGATCTCGGTAAGTATTATTCCTGGCTTAAAGAATTATTTTACAGATCTATGCTATTTTATCTATTTTTGGATGTGTTAGATGTATTTTTCATCACCCAACACATCCAGGACATGTAGTCATAGCTACAACTCAGTAAAGAACCCATGAGACATGGACTTCATTAACTTGGAAACTCAAAGGTACTACAGCACTAGTAAAAAGTTGTTGATAATATCTGCATATTAGCAATGGAAACCCATTAGGAACCAATCTGTCTTCATCAGGACCGTAGGTGGAAAACATACCCACATCCACACACACACACACACACACACACACACACACACACACACACAATTATAGTCCCTCCTGAGAATTAGCCCAATAGACCTGCTACCATTCAGGTCACAATTTCAAATATATACCATGCGTGCAGTCAGAGAAATCTGAAGCTTAAATATTATATTAGATTACTATCAACTTCGTAACATTCAATAATACCCTCCAGGAGCAAGTACAAGTTCTTTCTGGAGCATAATCTTCCATTAGGCCCTAAAGTTTCCCACAGAAGAAGTTCAACAAAATATGAGCTCACAAAAAAAAAAAAAAAAATTATGAAGAACATGAAGAAATACTCCACAATTTATGATGATGAACAGAAACAAATCACAGGTTTAAAACTTTAAACCTTTAGAATTCTGAATATATTAGTGTTAGAATGAAAAATAATTATAAATAAAATATTTTTAAAGAGATAGAGAATGTGAAGAAAGAGAGAGAAAGAAAGAAAATCAAGATATGTAAGCAAAGAATAAGACACTATCAAAAATGACTGGTCAAATTTGAAAAATAAATACAATGTTTTGAAATAACACACATATACATTGAATTTTCAAAATAAGTAGAAGGGATTTCTATGCTTCTAATGGTGATAGACTAAATATTTCAGATCAATTCTCTAGCTTAAAACAGCTATTAATTATGGGAAAAGTGTTTTAAATTATATATTTGAATTCATTGGAAATAAAACTAGAAAATGAAGAATTATGAAGTCAAAATTCAGAAGAGACTTTTCCCTAATATGTCTCTGTTATTTCCAGAATGAAGAGCTGAGAGACTAAGAAGCTGAGCAGAGGTTTAAATAGAGACATGAGGCTGATGGGAAAAAAAATTCAAGTTCAAAACCTACCAAGTGGAGAAGGACTGGTAATTCTGCTAGGTTCTGGATTAAAGGTTAACAGAACAAATCAGCCTCAAATGCTCTAAAGCTCTATTTGAATTAAAGCAAAACTTGATTACTAATGCCCTTAACCACCTGTCAGATATAAAGATAAATTTTTTATATTAGAAGATAGCATCATTCTAAGCTTCGAGTTATCTCCACCTTTTTTGATATGCAGTGATTAGAATAAGATAATAAGATAATAATAACTAGGCATATAATTAAGCAAGATAATGTAATTAGAACCTAAGAGAAGTAATAGAACATAGAAGCAGACCTACAGAGATTCTGAGTAATAAATTTATCAACTAGGGACTTAAAAATTAACTATGCTTAATATATTCAAAAAAAAAATTTTAAAACAAGTCTATTGATTTTAGCAAAGAACATAAACTATAAAAATGAAAATCCTAATACTGGAAAATATAATAATTGAACTTAAAAACTTCATGGCTAAGATTAACTGCAGAGTAAACAGAACTGAAGGGACTACCAGTGATTCAGAATATAGAAACATATCCAACATCTATTAAAAATTATATCAATATGTTAACAAAAACATCAATGTCAATACACAAAAATATATTAGTAGAAGATGTCCAGGATAAAGGACAGAGAGAGAAAAAAAGGATAGGGTGAAAAACAAAAAAGAGTATAAGAAACATATATGGTCAATATAATTAAAAGATTTAATCTATGTCTAATCAAATTCCCAAAAAAGTTGAGAAAATGAAATTGAAGTATTATTTGAAAAAATATCTAAGTATGTCTTAAAATTGTTGAGATATTAAGACATACTTTCAGTGAGTACTACAATCTCAAGCAAGATAAATATTAAAGATACCACACCCAAGCACACCAAAGTTCACACAATCAGTTAGAGAAAAAATATACTCAAATATACTGACCTTTAAAAAGGCATCAGTAAGACTAATGGTTGATTTCCCCACAGAAAAAAGTCAAAGGCAGAACATGATGGCATGATTTTTTTCAAAATGCTGATAGATAGATAGATAGATAGATAGATAGATAGATAGATAGATAGATAGATGATAGATAGATAGATAGATAGATAAATGCCATGATAAAATTTTATACTCAAGGGAAATACGAAAGTAGAAAGAAATCTTTTTAGGTAGGAAAAGATTTCATGTCATTGAAATATGTATTTCTAAATGCCTAAGTTCAAAAATATATCATATCCAGATAGAAATTTAATGTAGTTAATATAGCAGTTTTCCTAAAAATTAGCCTTAAAGGCAACAAAATTAGACTCAAAATCCTAATTGAATATTGAGAAATTTAACAAGTTAATTCTAAAATGTACATAGGCAAAGTGCCAAGAACAGCCAAGATATCCAAAAGTAGAAGAGGCAATAAGGTACTAAAATATCTCTACCAGAAACCAAGGTTTATCATTAAGCTGTATTAATTAAGCCATTTATATATTTATACAAATATACAAAAATTAATCAAAAATATAATAAAGAGTCCACAAACAAACCTACATATACCCACATGTGATAGTGACATTGCAGATTGTTGAAGAAAGAAAAAACTAGTCAATAAATTATATTTAAAAATTAATTAACCATTTATAAAAAACAAAATTGAACTCTACATTATATAAGAAAGTATATTCTAGCTGTATTGAATACATATATGTGAAAAATGAATTTTTCGGAATTTATATTCAGGGAATATAAAAGAATATCTTTATCACTACAGTGAAGATTTCTTAAATAAGAACCCAAAATCTACTAACCATAAAAGGCAAAATAGATAAATTTGCCTGTCTTGGTATTAATAAATGATTAGTAGAACATTTTCTTAGCAAAACATACTGACTACAGATAGACTTTCAGAAGCTAGTTACCTGCTTCCTAGCCATTCCATATTTGAGCTGTATTTACTAAACCATTTCAGTTGTCCCCCAATCTGTTTCTTCCAGTTGTGTTTTTTTATTATATTATGTTTTTTGATTACCCACTTTAACTTTCCTGGTTAACCTCCTTTCTACTAGTATTAATTGTGCTGCATAAAATAGGATTTTACTCTAGATAAGCATAATTAAATGATTAAGCAGAACACTTAGTTTTTCTCTAAAAGGTTGACTTTGCTATTTAATAAATTTTTAGCTTATATTTCTCATCAAAAAAAAAAAATGTAGAGAAAGCATTAGTAACAACTATAACCAAAAAAAAAAAAAGAAACAGACTATGATATATTTAAAAATACAGCAAATCAATAAGGAAAGGATAAATAAAAAGAAAAAATGGCCAAAAGACATAAATAGATATTTCACAGTAAAGAACACAAAAATGGTGAACAAAAATGTGAAAAGATTCACAAGAGCATTAGCAACCAATGAAAAGCAAATTAAGGCCCAAATTTGATGTAATTTTATCTCCATTAGAACAGCAAAAATTAAAAAGCCTAACAATATTGAATAACATAAAGTAAGCAACAGTAGTGTATAGAATTTCTAAAAGCTGAAATCACTGGTTTAGATTCTGCTGAAGTTTTGAAAAATATATATAATGTATTTCGATAAAACTGCCAAGCCTTAGAAGCTGCCAGCTTGTTGTTTACTGTCATTGTAATGACTGTACCAAATCCCCGGGATATTTTTGGTAGTTTTCCAGCAGATGCTATTCTGAATGAGTTGATATTAATACAGTAATTTAAAATAATTCTGTGTGCCAAGTAATAGATTATAAGAACTATGTATCTGAACTCCAATTTTAGTCAGCCAATGGTAAACAAATTTGCTTGCATTTTTTTCTTGGATTCATAAAACCAACTCTTTGAGGCATATAGGATACCTTAAGAACACTCATTTAATATTGCCTATTAAGTGAGATTTAATAATTCAAAACTTCTTTATAAACTGCAAAAATGCGTTACCAATAAAAAAAAAACTATTGCTCCATTAATAACTATAAAATTATCAGCTAACTCAAAGAATGAGACTCAAAAAAAAAAAAAAAAAAAAAAAGTTAGCCTAATCTTGAAGGCAATGTTAACAAATGAATCACATCAACTACTTGGATCATTGGATTCACTACTGAAATTACAATATCAAGGCAATTGGAAAAAAAATAAAAGAAAAAGATTTGGGAACTCTGCATATCTGTGGGCTTAGTTTTTTCATCTAAGTAAAGATATAATTTCATTGCTTTTCCAAGGTTGTTGCAAAGACAAATTAAGTACTCATAAAGAAGTAGTTGGCAAATAGAAGTGCCCTGTGTATGCTAAACATTAGTATTTGAGGAAAAAAGTGCCTTAATCAGAAGCCTAACAACCACTACCTTTTACACATTAGGTAACATGACAACCATTTTAAAAAGAAGCGTGGCATGAAATACTAGTTCTCTTTTCACCCTGGTACTAAAATGAAGTAAAAGATACCATTTTTGGTTTAAATCAATTCAAAACAATTTTTAGTGTCAACCAAAATTTGCCTTATGTTCTGAGAAAAATATGCAATCTTTATAATATATTAGAAAGAATATTCTGTAGTCTTTCCTGCACTTCCATCCCCAAAATTCTATTATTATTTTAATCAACATTTTGTGCAACTTTTTTTACAAAAAGAAGATGCAAACATAAGACTATGTTTGAGTTTAGCGTTTGAGGAAAGCTTATAGATCATCTCAACCAGCTCTCCACTTATACAGGATTTCATTTAATTACATCTCTGACAAGAGGCCAACTATCTAGACTTCATCAGAACACTTTCGGTGAAAGAGCATGTATTGTGGAAATGATGGAAACTATCTCTATTGTTTCTAGAATAACCAAATAAAAATTATTTCTCTGATTTGATTCCAAATTTGCCTCACTGAAATTTGTACCCATTGATGCTGCTTCTGACCTCCAGAACAAGAAAGAGAAACCTATTTGCTCTTTCATGATCTTTTAAAATTTTGAACTAGTTTTTCAGATTTTTCTTGTAGTACCGTCATCTCTTATCTAGTTCCTAAATGATATGGTCTCAGCAACATTGTGAGTGCTATTCTCAGAGCATGCTCTCATTCATATATGACCTTGTGAACACAAAAAACACAGAATTGAACTTTTGACTTTACATGTGGTTTAGCTAATGCTGTTTTTAAGGAAATGTTTGCTTTCTGTGATCTTTTTTCACTGTTGGAGAATAAGGTATTTGATTGGCTTTTTAGCAGCAATGTCATACTAAGCCACACAGGTCTCATGGGCAACTACAGGACTTCAAGAAATTTTCCATGGAACACCTGTCAAGGCAAGTTACTCTGACGCTATCTTAGTGTATTTTTTGAATCTCAGTTCAATTTTTTTGTTATTTTTGACTCGGAAATTTTATGCTTCCATGTTCATCTTTAATCTTGATGTAATATACTATCTAATAAAACTCTTATTTTTCTGTGCACTATCACTGCCTGCACAGTATTTATATTTAATTTAATTTAATTTAACTAAGGAAGGAGGAAGAAGAAAAGGAGAGTAGAAGGGAAAGAAGGAAGGTAGGAAAGATAAAGGGCGGGAGGAAGAAAGAAAAAGAAGGGATAAAGAATCTTGTCTCTTCACGTAAGTTGTTAGCTCTGAAAAGAAACCACTCCTTATCCACTATTTCTCTCTCCACAGTACTCATTTTGGTATTGAGTACACAATCAGAAATCTACATCTTACATAAATAAGCACTAAATATAAACCTTTAGAAACTATTGTGAATGGAATTGATATCATCTGTGGATGGATATAAGTCAATACAGGAGAAAATAAGGAAAAGTTTAATGAATTAAAGAATTATAGCAGGTTGTTAGAAGATGTGTAAACCTGTGAGGCAGTGAAATAGCTTTCTACATATCCTGAAACAGTTTTGACAGAATTGACGGCACATTGAATCAATCTATAAGATACTCAGCTGCTGACATAGAGGAAAAGGAACGGTTACTCATGCAGATTGATTAGTAGCAGGTTCTGTACCTGGTGTATGAAAAGAAGTATTAATGAGCCCAAAGTAGAAGAAAACCTCTGTCCTGGAGTAAAGTTGGGGAGAAAAGTCAATGAAGGAAATGAGGTGAACCAGGAGGGCCAATTGATTGCAGGTCACACTGGGTCAATTACAGCCCTCTCTACAAGACTCCCAATCAAAAACTCAAAGTCAGCTTTATCTCCTCTTATTTCCTCACTCCTCAGTATCCCAAGACTCATCAATTCTAATTCTGATACCAGTCCTTTGCTTCCTATTCATATTGTCACTTCCTGAATTTAGGCCTCATTTCTTGCTTGAAAATTGTAATGGTCTTTCGACAAACCTCCATGTCTTTAAACTTATTCTCTCATTTCTAACTTTCACAAGAATTACTTTTAAATTACACATCTAGTCATGTCACATTTCTAGATAAAATGTTTTGATGGCTCCTCAACTACCTACTTGGTAAAGTTCTTGACATGGCATTGAAGATCCTTCACTTTCTATCACTTTCTAGCACTCTAACACATTATTCTTTAGTCACCACAAATGACTTCTTCAGTCTCTGTAACGCGTGACTTTGCTCAAGATTTTTTTCTCTGCCTGGATATTCCTTTCTCCTCTATTTCATATATTTTTATTATCATTTAAGACCAAGCTAAAATGGCAAGACTTTTTCAAAGATATTTCCACTTCCTCAATCCCTCTTCGAAACATAGATTATTTCTTCCACCTCAGCATCCATAGTACTTTTCCCATGCATATATTTTGCACTTTTTGAATGGTGAATTTGTGAAATTTTTTATCTTTGTATACCCAGAGGTTCTCAATAGGCACTGAATGAATGAAGGAATGAATGATGCAGGAAACAGATTCAGTAGTGAAAAGTACAATATGACAGTAAAGGAGATGATGATGACATCTATCTTCTCAGCTGTTACTTGAGTCACTTTTAAACTTTGAGTCCTATAAATCTCTTAAATAATGTAACTTTATAATCAGAACATGTAGATTTATAAATTTTATGATCATGTATTTTGATGCTTTATCATTCTGAAACATTCAAATCTGAGGCAAGCATACACCTGTTTATCCATCCCCAAAATATTTGTACCAAGAACTATTCTAGGCACTGGAATTACACTGCAGAATAAGGCAGCAAAGACACTCTTGAAAATTTTACATTGTAGTGGTGGTGGTAGTGACAGACAATAAATAAGTGAACCAATAATCTTAGGCTGTGTTACCAGCTAAATACAACAGGATACTGTGATCAAGTGACTGATCAGTGGCATGTTTAGAAAAGAGCTTTCCAAAGAGTTGAAATTTGAACTGAAGCCTAAATGATGAGAAGGAGTCATGTGAAGATATGCTAAAGAGCAGTTCAGGCTGATGGAACAGCAAGTGCGAAGCCTCTAGGGAAACAATGACGTCGTATTTGAAGATAGAAGGTCACTAGTTGGTGCTCAGTAGAAGAACAGGAATCCTGGGGAGTGAGCAGGGGTCATATCATGTAGGACTTTACAGGCCATGAGGAGAATACTTAATGTTATTTTTAGTATGATGGAACACTCAAGAGATTCCCACTGTAGGTCACTAAACTTGTGACTAACCAAACTATAACAAATACCTCTTTAACATATTCTCTGATTCACATTCCATTGCCTTAATTCAAAACCTCATTATACCTGGCCTGAACTATTGGGATAGCCTCCATTTGTATCCCTCACATCAGGCAGTCCCTACATTAGCCAATAATATTGTCAGAATTTCTTTTTCGAAAGAACAATGAGATCAAGTTACACACTTTACAAATCTGTGCCTTGTCCACATGTTCATCTAATTCTTAATCTTTTATTTTTTCAGCTAATTGACAGATGTCATTCAAAGACAAAACACATTCTTTTGTGTATAGATAGACTTTTATGTTACCACAAAAAAATGTCAAGTGGTATAACAAAAAGATAGCATTTATTAGACACCTTCCATTGTAGCTAAGTATTTTTTTTTTAAGAGGTTTGTAGAGTAAGGTTTAGAATTAACTTTCCTGCCAAAGTTAAAACCAAAATTTATATAAATGTCTTGGTATTTATAAAAACTGATATGGTATGGCTATGCCCTGATCACCATTTGTCATTAATAACAAAAACATCTCAGCATAGCTCTTGCTTGTAACTACAATGCACATGTAGATGCACTACTCATAATGTCTCCAGTTCAATTCGCCTAACACTTTATTTATTTTTTCATTCATTCATTCATTCATTCATTCATTCATTTGGGTGGTGCTGTCTCAGAGGGCAAACAGGTTTAGTGGGGCTACAGCCAGGTGATCTTAACACCTTATTTAAAACGCACACACTTTAAGTTTACATTTTGATGCTTTTTGACAAATATATACACTTATGTAACCATCATTCCAATCAAAGCACAGAACACATCTATCATCTCAGAAAGTTTTTCTGTACCCTTTTTACCCCAGTAAATTCTTTTAAATCCCAGGCTAAGGTAACCACTGCTTTTGTCTTTACAGAGTAGATATTTTTCTTCTAGAATTTCATACAAATAGAATCACCCAATTTATGTATATGCACATGGCGTTTGTGTATGTGTATGGATAATTTTCCTCAGCATAATGATTTTAAACTTCATCAATATTGTTTCATGTGTCAATAATTGGTTCTTTTTTATTTTAGAGTGGTATAGTTAATTGGTTTAACTATTGGAAATTTGCGCATTTCTAGTTTAGAGCTAATCATCGTTATCATCGTCACATACTACTGTAAGTATTTGTGTACAAGTTTTTGTGTGGGTATGTTTCCATTTCTATTGGATAAATACCTAAGAGCTGAATTGTTTTATGAAATAAGAAAATTATATTCTAAAGTAGTTCTACCATTTTATATTCTCATCAATAGTATATGATAATTTTAGTTGTTCTACATTCTTGCAATTCAAATGTGCTTTTAAAGTTACCTCCCATGATTTCAATTTGTACTGTCCTAATAACTAAGGATGTTGAACATTATTTCATATTTATTGACATTTGACATTTTGTATGTTTTCTTTTTTTTGACCTACCCTCAACTGTTTTCCCCATTTTAAATTTGATTGTTTAACTTCCTAATATTGAATTTTAAGAGGTTTTTTTCTACATTTCTATATATAATCCTTTACAACTATATGTATTACAAATATATTCTCACAGTGAATACCTTGCCTTTTTATTTTCTTAATGATGTCTGTTTAAGAGCATACATTTTTAGTTTTGATAAATTCAAATTCATCAATTGTTTTTAGTTCATAATTTAGGTGGCCTATACACGAAATCTGCCTATCTCAAGATGGTGAAATGTTCTCTTATGTTTCCTTCTAGAGTTTTACAGTTTTAGCTTTTACATTTGCTCTAAAATCCGCTTCAAGTTATTTCATTATTTCTTTTATCTAATGTAGATTTAACATTATGTTTTACTTCCAGTCCTTTAAGGTAGAATTTTAGTTCACTGATTTTAAACCTTTCTTCTTTAATATATATATATACATCTAAAGCTATACATTTCCCTTAAAGCAGTACAACACACCTGACCCTGGTGGTAGGGTTGCCAGATTTAGCAAGCAAAAATATAGGACACCATGGAACATATTCATACTGAATAATAATTGCCATTTATCTGAAGTTCAAATTAACTCGGGGTTCTCTTTTTTATCTGGTAGCCCCACCTTGTGAAGAAAGGAAAGACTTTGTTTTATGGCTTTACAGGTCAGCTTCTGACCAGGACTTGGACAGTCCTCTAAGCCAGCTATCCCCAACCTTTTTGGCATCAGAGACCAGTGCTCCTAATAGAAACTAATGCCTGATGATCTGAGGTGGAGCTGAGGTGGTGATGCTAGTGCTGGGAAGGAGATGCAAATACAGATGAAGTTTCATTTGCTTGCTGACCACTCGCCTCCTACTGTGCAGCCTGGTTCCTAACAAGCCATGGCCTCGGGCCGGGAGCTATGACTCCTGCCTTAAAGCATGATTTTAGCTACTTTAAATTTCTTTCTAAGGTTTAGGTGAAAATTTGATATTTTGTGTATTCATAATCAGTCAGTTCAAGATATTTTCTAATTATCCTTTTAATTGCTTTCCCGACCCATCAGTTACTTAGAGGTGTGTTGTTTAATTTCCAAGTATTTGAGAATTTTCTGGACATATTTTTGTATTAATATCTAATTTAATTTCATTCTGGTAAGCAAACATATACTATGTGATTTAAATCCTTTTAAATATGTGAACACTTGCTTATAGCCCAGAATATCACCCACAATAGCCCTTTGAAAAGGATTTCCATGGTATTGGGTGCAGTCTTGTACAAATGGCAATGGGATCAAATTGGTTAAATATTTTTTTCATAATTTCTACATTTTCTGCCTATTATTTGTTCTACCAATTGCTGAGAGAATATTGAGATCACCCATTATTATTGAGGATTTTTTAAATTTTCTTTTTTCAGTTCTACCATGTATTTTGGAGCTATTATTAAGGGCTTATACATATAAATTGTTACATCTTCTTAATGAGCTGATCCTTTTACTATTGCTCTACAGCTATATTAATATTTCTTGTCTCAAAGTCTAAATTGTATATGAATAAAACCAAATTTGTTGTGCTATGTGCCTGGCATAAGTTTTTCATTATTTTACTTTTAAGCTACCTGTGTATTTTTTATAAATAGTATTTATGAATGGTATTTAGTCATGCCTTGGTTTATAGTCAATATAATAATCTTTGCCTCTTAATAGATATGTTCAGGCTATTTATGTTTATTATAACATTTGATATGGTTGGAGTTGTCTACTATCTTGCTATTTGTTGTTTGTTGTTTCTTCCTTCTTTTGAAATTCCTTCCTTTGGAAAATTGATTTTTCTTTTTAGTATTCCATTTTATCTCCTCTTTTAATTTATCACATATAGTTTTTTGTTTTATTTTTCAACTGTTGCTTTAGGGTTTATAATAGAATGAACTAATCACAAACTATCTTCAATAGTACTACAGTATTTCGTGAAAAATTTAGGAATCAGGCAACTATTTTTTTCATTTCCTCTGTCCCATTTTTATTGTCATACATTCTACTTCTATATTTGTTTTAGACTACCCAATACATTGATATAAAAAAATTAAATTAAAATTGTTTCTATATTTACCTATATGTTTACTATTATCACTGATCTTTATTATTTTATGTAAATTTGATTTTCCATCTTGTATCATTTTCCTCCAGCTTGAGAAACATTTATATTTTTCATAAAGATGTATTCTAGCAATAAATTATTTTTTATTGTCTCAAAATGTCTTTATTTAGTCTTCATTTTTAAAAGATATTTTTGCTTGACATAGAATTCTACAATGTCATTTTTGTTTTGTTTTGTTTTGTTTTGTTTTGTTGATGTTTTGTTGCTTTGTTCTATGGTCTATGTTGTTGTTTTATCCCAGCACTTAAAAGATGTTGTCGCTTTGTCTGGTTTCCATTGTTTCTGGTCATTCATATCTTTGCCTGTATAGAACTTTTTTTTTTTAATTCATCTGGGTTCTTATAGATTTTCTCTTGATTGTTGATTTTTAGCAGCTTATGATGTGCCTTTATGAAATTTTCTTTGTGCTTATTTTAGATATTGTTAAGCTTTTTAGATCTGTATATTGATAATATTTGTCAAATTTGAAAATGTTTCAGCCATTATTTCCTAAAATGTTATTTCTGTCCTATTCTTCACCTTTTATGGCACTCCAATTGAATATATGCAAAATTACTTGATATTACACCGGCAATATCAAGCAAAAATATTTTTAAAAAATTAAGACTAAAGACCTTTTAAGACAATAAAATATACACATACATATTTTTTTAGGTTTATAAGGCTCTATTAATTTTTTCCAGGCTTCTCTTCCTTTCGTTTTTTAGTTTAGATAGTTTTTATTGTTCTATCTTCAAATTGTTGAGGTTTTCTTCATAAATATATCTGTTCTTAAATCCATTGAGTGAATTTTCCATTTCAGATATTGTATTTTTTATCTCTAGAAGATTTATTTGTTTTCCTTGTTTTGTAGTTTTCATTTCTCTACTTATTATGTTCATGTTTCCTTTAAATTTTTGACATAGTTATAATAAGTATTTTTTATTTCTTTATCTGCTAATTCTATCATTTCAGGATCTATTTCTACTAATATGGTTCACAGCTTTCTGCTTTATCATGTCATATTTTTATGTTGGAAGCTAAATATTGTGACCGTTATGATGTTCTGTGTCTGGGTTTTGTTGTTTTCCTTTGAGAATTGCTAGTCTTTGATCTAGTGGGTAGCTAGTCTACTTGCAGATAAGCCTAATTATTTGGAGACTTGGTGTTCTTGTTGTTCTTGTTCTTGTTAGGGAAGGTATAGAGTAGTCTTTACTCAAAGATTAAGTTTCCTTATTCCTAAGGCTTGGGCTTTCTGAGAACTTTGTCAAAGACTGTGGGTATCCCATGAGGTCTCCCTACACTGGCTGCTTGGAAATCAAATGGCTCTCCACCCTGCTGAGCTCTGGTAGTTGCTCAGTTTATAGTTCCTTGGTAGTTGTTCTTTCCCAGTTGTTGTTATTTGCCAAGTCTAGTGGAATCTTACCCTATATACGTGCAACTTACTATTTAGCTAAAAACTCAAATGTTTGACATGGAGATTTCTGAAGCTTTTTCTCTGCATATCTCCATAATCATCAGTACTTTGCCCTACAAATTCTGACAGCCTTAGATTCCTCGAACTCTAATCTGTCTCACCTCAGTGAGACTACTGAGTTATGCTTAGTTTCTCTTACCTTTGCTGGGGTTTAATAAATGCTTCCAGGGAGAAAATAGAGTGAACATAGGGTGTACCTTGCTTGTTTCTACCCTTTGTGGATTGCATGTGTCACTTGTCTAATGTCTGAAAATAGTTGTTCGATATATGTGCCCACCTTCCTAGTTGTTTACTCATCGTTTATTGCAGTGGGGGCTCATCTAGTACCAGTTGTTCCATAATGGACTGAAGCAGAATTTCATCTCTGAATAAAGATAATAAATATAGCTCTGAAATCACATCTCACAACATAAAAAAAATTCATAATCCCCACAAGTAGTAATGCTACATCAGTAAGTGTGACCTGACCCTAAGATAAGCTGGGTGGTAGGTTATGAATAATTTCAAGCCCATATGCTACATCGTACCCTATCCTCTTACAGTCAAAGAAAATATCAGAATACCAGTGAGGAAAGGTAATGTTACAGTATGAATAAATTCAAAGTTAGTTTTTACTTTACCCATAATATAACTAATAATTAATTGCAAATTTTCAGTGTGTCCAAATACTAGTGTTAAGAACCATAATTAATTTAAAGGTAAAAAAACCTAGTTCTGAAACTTAGGGTACAGGACTCTTAAGATCTGCCTTCCCACAATATCTTTAAACTCATCTCTCACTTATTTAGCTTACTCATATGATGTTCTAGCATAAATGAATTTCACATTATTCACAGCATGGTCGTGACTTTGCTCAATGCAACACCTTTGCACATGTTGCTTCCTCTCTCTGTCCTTTTGCAAGTCAATTCTTATCCTTTTGCAAGTCAATTCTTATCCTGCTTTCAAGACCCCGACCTTGAATTAATAATTAATCTAGTGTTAAAACATTGAGTGCTTTCTGTATGTCAGGTACCCTTAAAACTCTTTGTTTGTATTAACCCATTTAAAACTTACAATGACATTTCATGCTAAATTTAAATATAAGAAAATTAAAGCTTAGAGAATTTAAATACTTGCTCAAGTGTACACAGCTAAGGAGGAAACAAGGATATGTATCCAGATGTTTGACTCCAGACCTTGAGCTTTTAACCAGTACACTTGTCATTCTTAAATTTTTGTTACATGTCAGAATTACCTGCAAAATTTTCAAAAATCTTCATCCCAATTAAGTCAGATTTTCTAGGAGTATGACTAATACATTAGCCTCTTAAAATCCTACAGGTAATACCAATGTAGCCAAATGTGGAAATCAGTACACGATTCCTTTTTCTTCAAAGGAATTTGGTGTTGGTCAATGAAGGCTCAAGGATGTGGCCCAAACCAAATTTATCATACTAGAATTTAGCATTTAGCAAATGACTACCGCTTATACCATGTAGAAGGATACAGAGGAGATAGAAATAAATTGTTCAACATAGTCACAAACCCAAGCACCAGGCAATTGTTGAATAATCGAATATCAAAAGTCTACCATTAAAGCAATAATAAAATATGCCTGCCTTGTTGTCATGGTTGGCTGCTTCTGCCTAAGTTGCTGTTCCCTAGGCATCGCAGGATACCGTAAAGTAAATAAGAGACATTACAAGATTCCTTTGTAAGAGTAAGTACGGAATATAATACTATTACATTGTTAAGCACACATACTAAGCATACCATCAATAACCTTTAAGAGAAAGGGTGGAATCTGGGCTCATGCTAATGTCAGAGAAATTTGAATTCACTCATCCATAATTATTGAGGAGTGTAGCATTATATATTATATTAGAACATTTTTTTTAATCTAGTGTCCTGGCTGCCTCAAAGAATAGCCTGTTCTCAGGGGGTTAGTAGAACTCAACACATACTCATACATCCCCACTTCCCCCACCCCACTCCAATGCACGCATTATGTTTCTAGAGACTTTCTAAGAATAGAATTCTTCCTAGTCCAGTAGGGTATCAGTTTCAGAATTAAAAATGATGAAATTCTATTAACTCTGTATATCAGTTTGTATATTTACAAATACTAATGTGTCTAAACTCTGCCTGTATTTATCCCCTGATCAAATTCTGAGTTATATAGTTTTACTTAGTATAGTGTTCAACCAAGATGACACTTTATAATATCACAGGAAATGAGACACTTTTTCTATTGATTTGGGAGAACTTAAATATTTCTTGATTATTGTTTTGTTTTGTTAAAAATATGTGTATACACCAATGTTCAATGGTAGACTAGAATATTTTAATGCACTTTATCAGTATCAATTTAATATCCCCATTTTCCAGTTGAGGGATGTATCTGTCACCATATACTATACTATGATGGAGTAACAAACAATCACCAAAACAATAATGGTTAAAAACAACAATGGTTTACTTCTCACACCACCATCCATCACAAATCAGTTCGGCAGGCATTAAGTTCATCATAGTCCATGAGGATTTGAGCTGATGGAGGGACACTTGAAAGGTACTGGTAGCCACACCAAAATAGTTAAACCACTGCCTGGCTCTTTAAGCTTTTACCCAGAAGTAATTTCTATATTTGTGTCTTTAGACAAAGGAAGCAAAAAATGCAAACCTACCATGTGTCTAAAAAGAAAATCAGAAAAAAATTGTTAAACAGAGCTGATGACTGCCTATCACAGTCTACCCTTCTGCTTATCAAATACTTGATTTATTCTCATTCTGGCATGCAAAACATATATATTCTTATCCAGGAGAAACAATTCAAAAAATTTTGTATATTTACAGCATTAAACTCAAAGTCCAGGATCTTAGGATAATGCACACAGGAGTTATTGATCTATGACAAGTCTAAAATCCTGGGCTGATATTGTGAGAGTCCCTATTCTGGAGATGAGGAAGACTCTTTGTCCACAGCTCACTGTATTCTCAGGGTTTGTCTTCTTTCTTCCCCACCTTCCCCCTTTCCGTTATGTACTTTGGCCACTTATAAAATAGGTTTCAGGAAATATGCCTTCCCTGGAGGCTGGAGTCATTTTAAATCTTGAGCTTTTGTAGGATTGTGATTTTTTTTGGAAATACAAGACTTAAAAACTTAGTTGGCCTCTTACCAATTTTAATCTAGTAATTTTCATATACCAGTAGATATACCTATAACTTTTCTAAGACAGAGTTCTTAGATTTGCGATATTCCTTTGCTTTATTGCCACCTCCATCTATCTCTCTCTCATTTTAATTGCTGGTATTTTGGGAATACCAGGTTTCTCCTGGCAGTCTACAGCTTCAATCTACTTTCTCTTAGCCTTTTTGTCCAGCTGAAAGTACTTGCTGGGTGTAAACTTAATCCATCCAGAAGTTTTAACAACAGGTGTCCCTTGAAACAACTATAGAAACTTCTCATTTTTATCTTTTACTGTTTGGATTGAGTTTTTTGGATTCTTTTTATTTCTTTTAATTTTTGCTTGCAAATATGCCAAATATTTCATTAAAAAATAAAAACAAAGTTATCTTTCTTATAATACCTTTCAAACACACCCAATAGCAGCCAACCCATGCTAGCAAGTCCCACATTTTTTAGGTTATTTACTAAAGCACACTCAAAATTCTAGTTCTTACGTCAATCAGGGTAGACTAGGTTATGCTAAAGTTACAAAGAACTCCAAATTATCAGTGACTAATAAAAAAAAAAAAAAGGAGTGGGGAGCCTTTTCTTATTCATGCTGCAAAGCCACTGCAGATCGTCAGAGATATCTGTTCATAGCTGTCATTCATGGTCCCAAACACTATCTCTGAAGTTTCTGGCTACCACACCAGGCTTAAAGAGAGAGCACGTTAAATCCTACACTGGCTCTTAAGCATCCACCAAAGCGACTAACTCCAAGAAGTTTGGAAATGCAACACTGCCACTTGCCCAGAGGAGAACTGGGTATACTTAATACACAACATGGAATATCACAGAGGAGGACTTACAGCAAAAAACTTAGTGACTTAGTAAGTGATAAAATAACTCAGCAAATCAAAGGAAGAAATTTCCTCCCTATCATCAACTCATACTTCAAGAGTTCTTAGATTATAAACATTACACTAAACCAATAAAATGTAAAGGAACGGTTTTCTAACAGCTTCCACTCAAAAGAGAAACATCAAACACTATTATATTTTAGAGAAAATATTTTTTTCATTCCCACATCTGCTATTTACCAGAGGACAGGACTTAATGTAGAAAAGTTTCTTGGATGCAATGAGTTAGAGCTTAGATTTTTTATATATATATTACTCTGTCTGTTCTATCTCAGCAGGCTCTGTAGCCTCCTGAGATAGTGTGGGATGCAAAAAAAGAAAAAAATATATAAGATTGGTTTAGTGCAAAAGAGAAATTGGTGCTTTACTTAGGCACAACCTTGGGCAAGTCATTTGTTATTACTTACTAAGGCTTCCTATTCATAAATATTTGACACCCACATATACTGCAGGGATGTTGGAAGGGTTAGTGAGATAATGCTGAGAAGTGCCTTGAACCACTAAACACTAAGGTGCTAGAGCCAATTTAAGAGGTCATCTTTTTTAATAAAACTCAATAAAATCATTTCTTGTTCCCCTACTAAAAATATTAACAGGAGCTATGAAATACCACAGTTTAACAGAATTAGCAGATTGTTCTTTAACATACCTCAACTGCATAATCAGTACAATTATGTCCCATTATCCTGCCTTTCCTCAAGCTGTTCAGTGCCTGAAAGCTCTTCAAGCTTTATTATTCAAAAGCTGAATATGGGTCATCAATTTCTCCTTCTGAGCTGCTTCCAATTACCACAGCCCGAAGAGATCTTCAGAGAAGGAGTTCTTCAGGTGGCACTTGCTCCTATCAATAACTCATTATCACCCATAGTCCACAAAGCCAACTGGACTGTGTTTACGAGACTCAAACAGAGGTGAAGCAGAGAAGCAGGAGGAGTGGGGGATGCCATGAAACTTCATAAGTAGTATCAGTACTCATCTGGCTTGACCTTAACTTGCAGCTCTCAGTTTGATTGCCCACTCACTTTACTTTGCTTGGTCTCTTTTTAATGCCTCATTCCACAATACTAGACCTCGTGCCTGGAGTAATTGTTTGATTAAGATCTTATTCATTAATAATACATCAATGTATTCATAAATGTGGAATCTAGAAAACAAATAAATGAACAAAACAGAAATAAGCTCATAGATACAGAGAACATTTTGATGGATGCCAAACTGGGGGAGGAAGAGATTAAAGGGGAACGAGATTAAAAGGTACAAATTAATAATTACAAAACAGTCATGGTGATGTAGAGTATAGCATGGGGAATATAGTCAGTAGTATTGTAATAACTATGTATAGTATCAGATGGGCACAGATTTATTGGGGTGATCACTTCATAAGTTATACAAATGTCTAATCACTGTGTTGTAAACCTGAAACTAATATAATACTGTATGTGTACTGTAACTGAAATTTTTTTTTATTAATTAAACTATTTGATTATGTTTTATTATTCTTTCAATTTGACATTTTCTTTCAGGGAAAGATTTGTCATATAGCATGAAACCCCAAATTTTATCAACATAACATAATGTAAGAAAATTCCCTGTATTGTGTCTATGGTGATTTTATTTTCCAAGTAGTATCATACAACATAGCAACATATCATACAACATGTATTACTATGTTTCAGATTGTCTTTGTGACTGGTTTAACATGACGGTAAGTTTTAAATCTCAACCATTTTCAGACACAATCCAAGTTTCCCAGCAGCGTCAAGGGTTTGCATTCCAAACCTGTCATGTCTTGGAACATTCCCAAACCTATCACAATTTCATGAGTGATTTGTCCTACTGATAAGTTCTCCCTGGTTAGGACAATCCACAGTGGAGTAATTTAGGAACTAGCTGCTTAGGCTAATTATTTGAAATACATTCTTGCTTAATAGCAGTAGGAATGCTAGAGCTTCTTAAAGGTTTCTATGACAAACATCAATTCAGAATTGTGCATTTGTGCCCCCACCCCTACCCCTGGCACAACTGGAACACAGCCCAGCCACTCCCAAAACCAGGCTTTCCAAAGACACAATATACATTTTGATTTTGTTTTTCAGAGCATGTTTCCAATTTTCACTTTCAATAGGAATATTTTTAGAGATCATTGAAAGCAAAATGTCTTGAAAATGTCTTCAAAACTTCTCTAAGTTTCTTTCCAAATGTCATGATTTTTTGGAAAAGACCACACCAAGTGGTAAAGAGATGGACAAGACTGCAAACACTTCTAAAATCTCTTTGGAGATATTCCATGTACCACATTATATATGAACTGAGAAATGAAACATCTGTGACTAATACAAAATTGACTCTGTCTTAAATTATAATTAACAGTAACGAGAAAATGTTGCCTGTTCACTTCTTTAGAGAATCAAGTCATCTTTTTATCATTAAAAAGCTTGAGCCAATGATTATTATTTTTCTAATTGACTTGCCCGGTGCCTTTCCAAATTGCAGCTCAAGACTCACAACAGAATAAGGACAATGAGGACTCTAACCACAACATAATAAGGCCTTCAAAATTAGTTTTCAGAGGACTTTGAACTTTCCATAATGCCTAATCTGTAAGACTTGTTTTGGCCCCATATCAAATATTCATACCATCTTTTTCTTTGCACTAAATACCAAGTTGATATAACTTAAGCTGCTAGCTTTAGAAAATACATAGTACTAATTTTTCCCCTGACAAAACTTCCAAGAGAATGTAACAAAAGAGAAAAGAATAAATTATATTTCTTGGGGGACCCATGCTGAAGCCTCCAGACTATGCTCGTGGGAGAAGAAATGAGCCCTCTAGTCATCAGTGTTTTGTCACAGACATGGGCACCTGAGTCCAAAGGCCTCCCCAATCTCTCCTCATTGCCACTGCTCTAACACAGACCCTTTCCCTTAAACAGTCTAGTCTACATCTCTCCCGTCAATGTGTCCTCATAGCTTGAAACCTATGACTAGTCCTTTCTAACTATCTAGTTGCAATCCATTCTTCAACACCTCCAGTCTCACCTTCCATTTTGAAATTTCTTCGAAAATGGACATTCTTGCTTTACAGTAAACCCTCTGTCCTCTGAATTCCTATTATAGTCCCCCGGTCTTATCTTCTTAAGTGTGTGGTTACCATATATCAAGAACTCAACAGAAAGTTTCTTGAAGGCATGGTGTTGCCTATTGTTCCTTAATAAGAACAGCAATTTCTTGCACCTATGAAAGCACCTTGGAAAACCATAAAACTCTTTTTCGAATTTCAATCCCCTTACATATTTCTTTCTATTTGAGTTTTTCAATAATCCTATGAGGTAGGCCAAGGCAGTCCTTTAATATTCATATTGTACAGATATGCAGAGTTAGACATATGTAGTGACAAGCCAGTGGTATCCTAGCTGAGACTAGAAACAAGGTTTAGTGTTTTTCTTGCTACCGGAAGTTCAATTTTTGTCACATAATACCTTTCAAACATCTAAAAATGCATGAACTCCCAACATTCCTGCAGGTTCACCTAATTTATCATCTATGGCGCCTCTGACATCCAATCAACTTGCTCTGCTTGCCACGCTTCCCTCAATCCCTACTCCACTCCCTTCTCTAATAGCACTCAGTCTACCAACTCTGATCTTCCTGGCAGGGCCCCTGCCACTGCCACCAGGACCTCATGTACCAAAAATCCTAGTTTCTCTCAAAGGAGCAACTGCCTTCCCAACATCTTTCTACATCTTAGCATTGCAGACTGTTGAGTTGCTTGTCCCTGGGAAAGGAGATTCTTGCATAGACCTTCAAGAACCGATCATTCGTATGTTGAGCATCCAAATATATTATAAACTGGGATCTGCAAAAAGTTCACTATTTTCAAAAAACGTGGATATCTATAAAACAACTGTAATTCAAAATGCTATTAGATAAATATAAGGAATTAATGCTTTGACACATTTTATCTCCTCTCTGACAACCATTATTTCTTTCTCTTTATCTCTGTTGCTGCCTCTGCTCTTTTCAAGTTCTCATTTAATCTGGACTTTGATTCATATGAAAAATGTTCATAGCCACAAAATGGGGCAGAAGCATTGTAGGTTTTGCCCAGGCAAAGGCAGGGAAGCATGAAAGGAAAGATGCTCTAGTTTAGGGATTAGAGTCTGCAGTCACAGAGATCTGTGTTCTAATTCTGATTCTAGAAGTAACTAGTTGTATGACCTTAGGCAAGTTGCTTTACCTCTCTGACTCTTTATCTATAAAATGGTCATAATACAATCGTTTATATAATACAGTCATAATACAATCTCAAGTGAGATAGAACAACTAAAGGATTTAGTACAATGTTTAGCACATTTTTAATACACAAAATATGTTAAGTGGTGGGTAGAAAGATGTGACTAGAGTACAGGTGAAGAACAACTGAGGGAGCCGGGCATTGCAGTCAGTGCCTTACACACATCATCTTGCTTTATTCTCACCACAATGAGGAGTCTGAGGCTTAGTCAGGTTAAATAACATGTTCAATGTCACACACTTAAGTTGCAAAACTCTTCAGCCTCCTAAACCCGAACCCGTAATAGTGCTTCCCTACTACTCTCCAAAGATGTCACTGATCATGAAAACTTTGAAAGATAAACCAAGAAATTTCTACTTTATTCTCTAGACATTAGAACTTAAAGAATATGGTGGGCAGCAATGTCTGTCTAAGCTTCAGAAGGGTGTCTGGCATTCACATAAATGATTGGGTGAGAAGGACTGGTCAGGAGGCTATTAAACTAGCCGAAGCAAGAAGTTGTGAAGTCCTGACTAAAGCAGTAAGAGTCAAGTGTGGAAAGAAAAACAGGAAACATGACCAAAGAAGGTCCTGAGCAACATGCAGTGGGGGATACAAAGATGGTGAAATGAGGCATAAGAAGGATACAGCAAAAAAAATGAGAAACCATTTATTTTTGAATAAATAGAACAGCATTTCTCTTCCTCCATTCAGAAGCTCCTTTAAATCCTGCCTCCTCTAAAGGGTCTCTGCAGTTGTTGAGATAGACACCTTTGATGTAAGTGGAATGGAAAAATGATATCTCTAGTAAATGAGCTTCTTCAAAGTTTTTTTCTTCTCCAATTGGTGTCAGCACCAGAAAGTAAGGAATCCTTGTAAGCTTTTACTTGAGCTCATTAATTACATGTACCATTCAAGAAAGGTATAAAATAAGAGTATACTGGGAGTCAAATGGTCTGCCTTCCTTGCTCTTCAAGTATGAAATAACATGTGTAACAATGCTTTGAATATTAGAAGGTGTTATTGTAACGTGATGGCCAATGACGTTTCTGAGAAACATGAGAAGGACAAATTATAGTCTTGTACCAGTCTCCATGGTATGGACTAATTTGACAGGCTGATTATTATCCAAATCAGGTTTACCTGATTTCAACTCTTTTCCCATTAACGCTCTCCTAAGATATTTATTCTTTCCAATATATCAGATTTAAAATAACTCTGGTACCAAGTATTAAGATATTCACATTAAAATCACTGGCTCAAAGTTTAATTGTATTGATCTGATTTTAGAGGCAGCACTCACAAAAAAATATTAGCTATGTTATGCTGCAATGCAACATTGACTCAAATTGGTATTGAACATAAAACCCACCCTGCAATAATGCAATCCGTAAATGCACAGAAGCAAAGACAAGCATAATCCAGGCTGATTCTCACCTCCTCCCCTGCTGATTCTTTCTCTCTTTTGCTATCACTATAGCAGTCTGTTAAGGGGCCCTCAAGCAATGGAGGGTGTTCTACAGACTGAGAAACTGAAGAATCAATCTGGTCAAGAAAACACCATCAACTTCTGATGGATCGTTAGAAGCAGGTAGAAGGACAGAAAACAAATGAACAAGGTTTTGTTGGTGGCATTAGCTTAGCGAGTAACTACAAGCAAATCATCCATCTGCATCTCTGAAACTTAGATGATAATCTGACCCATCTACATTTATAAAATGGACAGAACTAAGTTTGGGAGCCAAAAGGAGTAATGTTAAAACCTGGGATCCCCTACTTGCTGACTGTGAAAAACTGGACAAATCACAATTAGCTCATATTTATTCCCGAAATTGTGAGAAAAAAATTCTTACTTCAGTAGCACCATAGCAAGGATTAAATGAGATAATGTGGTAAACATACTTTGTACCGAAGATATTCAATAAATGTTCTTTTCCTTTCTTCCTATTTTAAAAGGCTGTTATGGGAATCCAATTATAGTAGAAATGAATATACTTGAGAACAAACTCGAATCTATGCAAGTGGAAAGCATTATTATTATGATTATGATCCTTCATTTCAATTTTCTCCTCTTATCCAGACACTGGTGTTCTTTAAAAAAAAAAAAAATGGTTTGTGGATAAGAGACAAGCTGAGAGGAATAAAGTTAAAAAAAAAAAACTAATGCAGACAGTGGAAAGCTAATGTTTCTTCATTTGTTTCTAGCTTTGTGGTACTAGGTAAATCATCAAATAAAACCAGTCAGTTCCAATTAACTTTCCTGGAAGTGAAGAGCCAAAAATAAAAGAGCAAGTTACATATGTATTTTTTAAAACTTTTCCGGTGCTAAAAAAGCCACTAAAGTCTGTATGGTAAAGAAATAATGTGCAATAACACTACTAACAAAATGCTAATTGCTACCTGAAACAACACTCATAAGACACTTCAGTGACTGGGAAAGAGCAAAATCTCTGGATTTCTGAGAGTAGTGCTTGCAGTTTTCTCAACCAATCGCTATTTGTAGGGACAGAAACACTGCTGTGTAGTAACCAAAAAAAAAAAAAAAAAGTAGATTTCCAAAGGCTGCACCCTACATTCAGCAATAATGAGACCTCCAAAAATAGCAATAAAAAGCAGGGACTTTTCAACCCATGACATGAAGCTATCAGTCAATTAGCATGGCTGATGTACCCGCGGCTACAAAAAACAGCCTCAATAATACCACCGGTGGACAGTTCATACAAAGATACACACATAATAGGAACACCCATAGTTGGTTGGGCATGACAATGAGAGCTTAGGGAGAAAAACTGGGAGACAGGACACTAAATGTAACTTCAGAAAAGACATTTCAGGTTTCAAGACACGAATTAGTTTCTTTATTTTTTTTTTCTTAAAGCATACCACTCTTGCTCTATATGCCTGTAAAAATAGAATTCTTCAGGATTGTCCTCATAGAAGCTTAGTTATACAAGGGATTTCTCACAGTACTTCCCACTACTGTGGAACTTCATTTAAAACATGGAAGTGAAAGGAACTAAGATGAATTATTATAAAAAGTGTTAAAGTACAGAAAACATTGTAAAACGGCCATTTTAAGCTTAAAATTCAAACATTGTCTCGTTTCCATCAGTTTCCCCCACCAACTTCTTCTCTTCATCCGTAAAAACAGTTGAACTTCACTGAGGGTCCTATGTCTTAAAATTCAAATATATGCAATATGTTATGTCTTTCAACGCCTTCACTTCTCAAATAGGAAATACCTTGAATTTATTATCGAACCTGACAATTCCTTGTTTAAATGTTGTAGCTTTGTTGGATTTGGAATTCTTAATATTATAACCAATAAACAAGAGAATACTAACTAAAAGAAAGACAGAATAGAATTGATGAGCTCTACTCCAGTACTGTACGTACATTAAAATTCTCTTCACTATGGAGCATTTTCATCTTTTGAAATTTGGGAAAAGGATAAGCTACATGTTAATTTTTTTTTTTTTTAAGTTCACACTATGCAGCAAAACCGTCCAAATCATTTTGGTGTACGGAGATTTTATTTCTAATCTTTCTGTGCAAAATGCTTTGTTAAATCCTGATGACAACTTTTATGCATAATGCATAAAATAAACTTTGCCAAAATCTAAGGCACTTTTAAAAGCATGTAAACCCCTTTAGAAGCCAAGTGACACATTACAGGGCATGCCATTACAGTACACTGCGAACGCCACGCTGCACGGTTGGCGGAAAGCACTGTGCTCCATATCATTAACTCCCAAATGTCTAATATGTGTAGTCACCTTGGTTTACTTGCATTCAAAACTACATGCTCTTTCTTATGAGATTTTTCATATATCGATGCCCAGTTTATGTACTACATAAATTCAGTTCTGTCTTTAACACTTCTGGGAATCTTCACACTTTAAAAAGACCAGATTCTTATTTCATAAAACTGAGAAAAACTTGTCACTGACCAAAAAATAATTTTTAAAATGTTTGTCTGTATGTGTGAATTAGTATTTCTATGCATGTATCTATCATTTGATAAATCAGATAGGTAACTTCAGTTCAAATCTTATGGCTGTTTTTGTTTATTTAAAACCATAAAAATAGAGACTGAGAAAGGAAATGACTTAGCATTCAAAAGTAGGTGCTATAAATCCTGTCATGCAAAAGCCAAATAAAAAAATAAATAAAAAATCAGAATAACAATGTATCACTAGCCAGTGTCACTAAAATGATTTGTTTTACTCCTCTAATCTTTACCATATCTAAACTGACTAAAATAAATGAATAATTGCTCTGAATACAGAGCAGTTAATTGAAAAACTGCACCAAGTATAAAACCAAGAAATCATAACACAAAATACAAGGTTTCTTTAGTGTTTAGGAACTTATCTTTGTCAATATTTTTAAGGTTTAGTGTAAATGATACCGTTTACTGTCATATATCACAGACCATCATGAATTATATTAGATGTCCCATGAATATTAATAATGTTAAGTTATAGGACATTATATCAACACACATTCAGGTGTGAAATGCTGATGGAGTTTGGCTTTTTCCTGAAAGAAAGTGGTGCTGATCTAAATGGGCTTTACCTTGAAAGCCAAGTTTCTAAGGGCAGGCCCTATTCAAAAGGCATGGGCCAATATGACAAAGGACCGCATCCCCTTGGACGCAGAAGGTGTGGCATCTAGCTTCTAGACGATTTGTTTTTCAAAGTTCCCCTCTGGACATTCATTTACCATTGTGTGAACAAAACAATTCAAATCCTAAGAGGGGGGTGGATATTAGAATGCAGAAACAAACACTGCATTGTTGATTTCAAACCGCGTTGTCTGGGGAGAGCATACATTTCTGTAGGCGGCCCACAGTAGAGAAAATAATTTTGAGAATTAGTTGAATGAAAGCAGGGGCACATAAACGAGTTGTTAATCATTTGGGCCAGTGAAAAATGTCCTTTCTGGAAAATCTTTGAAAACCTATAGTACCTGAATTTGCATGAAAGTTGTATTATATGAGTATTTCTTTATTGAAAATAAAGCACTTCGGGCTCCGTTCAATAATAACAGCTTACAGGAGAGTAATTGAAGTTATCCAATTCTCTTCCCATTGAAAATGACCTACAGTATATACACACAGAGACACACACAAAAAAAATCTGTCGTGCAATTTTATTGAGACTGAAGTAAAAAGGAATTGGGGTTAGGCACTGTGTGAGCATTTAACGCACACCAAATGATGATATGGTCGGGGAAAATTATCCCTTTTTCTTCACGTTCCTTTTCCAAATTCTCATCTTGTTCCACCCCCTGCTGAGCTCCTATTGACTTCAAAGAGAGGTCCATGGGGGTCCAGAGCAAGATGAGAATTTGGCCCCGCATGCATAATTTTTGTGCTCTCTTATTCATAACATACACAATAAGCACTGGATTTGAAAAGGCTCTAACAGAGGCTGATAATGGCTCCCCACCGAACACATATCTTCTTGGTATACTAAACGATATCGCCGAGTGCGCCAGTGGAAACACTGAAAACTCTGAGGAAAAGACCATGCCAAGTCTTTGTTATTGTCCTCGTCTATTATTATTACTCTAGCTAATAATAGCAATATTTATGTAGTATTAGAATCACAGTCTCATCACTGTAACTTTTATAAGATCACAAGCATATCTGAATCTTTGTAATAAGGAGAATGTACAGAAGGTTCTGAAATCTTCTCCCAGGAAATCTCACAATCTCAAGGTGCAAGAAGATGTCACATGGACCAGCATACAATAACAATAACACAAAATTACCGTGGACAGTGATAAAGAAATAATAGGTGGGATAAAGTCACTTTTTAAAAATACTGGTAGGGAAGACAAGTTACTCTATTGGGGGACTGCAAATGACAGAGGTGATATCAGAAGGAGAAGTTGAGGAAATATAATACTGCGGTGAGGCTGGAAGATGAACCAGCAAACTATTCTAGCATCGTGAAAAAAATAATACATTGTGGGTTGGGGGGTGGGTGTCGAGATAATAATGGCAACTAATGACCCAATGGAATCTAATCATATTGGGAAACAAAAGAAATACTACACCATGTCATTAGTTTCTCATTCATAAATGAAAGCATTTAGTCACATACAGACCAATGAAGAACAGGAAAAGAATATCAATCTCCCTAATACACAGTTTAGTTCATCATTATTTCATCCCATAGTTTTGACCTAGGTATGGGGTTAATCTAATGTTGCTTCTTATTTTTCACTGCCCTGTCCTTAAAGAATAATTTACCTTCTCAAAATTAATGCCTTACTATCTGTACTAGAGTATCAAAAACAGACAAGATCATGTAACTGCTGAGCAACTCACTTACATAACTTGAGATATATATATATATATATATTTTAATTCTAGCTATCTAGGATCCGAAATACCAACTGATATCTCATCCTGCTGGATGGGCAGCAACGGTGTATCCTCTATTTACAGATAAGGCCTGCAACTTACAAAAGGTAGTCAACAAAAATTAAAACAATGTCATAAATCTAGGAAGCACTTTATGGTTTGTTTACAAAGCAGTTTCACATATTTTATTTCATTTGTTCCTATCAACAATACTGTAGGTCAGAGGAGGAGAATAAAATGGAACTTCTAATTACCAGGGCAGCTTCCAACAGACCTGTTTGCCCTAGCAGATAGAGCACGTAATTGAGATTAGACATATTGCTTCTTTAGTCACTGACTTTACTTTCCTGGATATGTGTCATTATCCCCAGCATGTGACCTTTTTCTCAGCTTTTAGCATTGCTATTATCACACATATATACAAAAGGGAAAAAAATGACAGTAACTCAGAGACACTATTATAGGTGTTGGGGTACTAGTGTATACACCCTGCTTTCACTTCTTTGAGAGGAACATTATGCCGACACAATACTATCTGCTATTGTAGCTCTGCGGCTCAATAATGCATGGTTCTGAGGACTGAACAGAGAAAAGATTTGCTTGATACTCTCCTGTTTTTCCTTCCTTGACTCACTATTTAAAATGAAATTTGTGGACTCGTGGTTCTATGAGTCTCTGACACCTGACTAAGCCCTTAGTATAGAATAGGTAATTAATAAATATTTCCAGAAGGAATTAATCAAACACCCTTTTAAAAAATTATTTCAGTCATATGCCTTTAAGAAGTTACTCTCAACTTGAAACCAAGTCAAAATTTTAGGCTCTCTGATTTGTTTTTTTAATCAGCCCACTATTATTGTAGGCATTTTAAGGTGGTCCCGACAAGGAGAATTTAACAGAGATTTAGATTTATAATCCAGGCATTTTCCTAGTCTACCAGGAAAGAAGTTTTATCTTAAAGAAGGCTTTTCTACTTGTCTCTCTGTGATTGAGGAATCCACAACAATACACAACACACAGGGGAAAATCACATGTAAATGGTTGAAGCACATGGCATGCAACTGTCTCACATTTTCACAGCCTTAAGTAGTAGAAGATTATTCTTTTAACGAGGATAATTTTATTTTTCACTAGATATCTATCAAAGAAAAGATTACAACATAGCAGCTGGAACACTGGAACCTACATAATGTATTGCACATTTTAATCATGTTGGATAAAACACTCTTTCTATGGATATCAATTATACTAATGACTCTTATATAATACTCTCATGTGCCTACGGGATATGTATTGTCACCTCTCTTTTGTCATAAAAATAGTTAGTAGCTCTGGATCCACAGTGAAGTAGTTGCTTTCATTTTTATATAATGAATGAGTAACACTGTAAAAAAAGACATTTTATCCCATATTAGTTTAACAGAGTGAAGAGATTTCACATATGACAGTGCTAAATATACTCTTAAGCTGCTAATAAAGCCAAAGCCTGCAGGGAAAAATTCTAATGATGAGCAACGCCAGAAGTTTGTATTTCTGAAACTAAAGCAAAAATGTTCCACTTAGGTATAATTTCTAAATATCTAAGAAGGAACAAGGATTTCTAATAATTTCATTTCCAATAAATCTCCCCAGTCAATTTGGAATCATTTTATTTGCAATAAATCTCCTCAGTCAGCCTAAAAGATAAGTACACTTTTTTTTTCCTTTTCCCAGAGTTCAGTGTAACAGAGGAAGCTCCTTTGAATGTGTCCTTAAAATTAATAACGACAACAGAAGGTATGATTCATGGCCAAACTACTATATGCGTCTTTTTTGTCAACAGAACAAGAATTTCTGCTAGAATGGTTGAATATTATTCACCTAAAAAATAAATAAATGGACATGTGACTAAATTCCTTAATTTGTGTTCCAGAAATGCCTCAGCTGAGGGTCCATCAGTGTTCCCATTCTTCATAGTACCAGCTAGCAATGCTAGAGTTAAGGCTTTATGAGAATTTCCATTATAAACTTCTAGTTTTCAGGTTTAATAAATCAGTCATAAAAATGTACTCAAAGCTAAAACTTGGCAAAGCAATTTAAAGAAAAGAAAAAACTTCTGCCTGGTCATTTTTAAGTTACACAAGTATAAAAAGATACAGCTAGGAAGGAGTCTTAGAAGCATCCCTCCTATAAATAGTTTTGAAGGCATATAATTTTAATTATATAGAAAATTGGTCAAGTGATTGGTCCACAATATAGCCAGAATATTTAGGATGGCTTGAAGAAAAGGGTAAAATAATGAAGTTATTTAAATTCCACCTAGAAGCTTTTACATATGCATTTTGAATGTCATATTCTCTTCAATTCACCAGAGTTTTTTTTAAAAAGCATTGGATCATTGCTTGCTTCTCCTTTGTTCAACTAAACAGAGTATCCATCTGAAAAGATCTTGGAAAATTCTCCCTAATTTAAGTATTGCCATTTATAAGGTATGTACACATTTAATTATTTATGTAGCAAAGTGAAATGACTCGTATTAATAAAAGTTTCTGGTTTCTCTAATGTATCTTTGCAAAATATTGCTTATAAATTTTGTGAGTTAATTCATTTAAATATGTCAATAGATCCATTTGAACACTAAATCTTTGAGTACATATTGAGTGTTTCTTGGACTCTATTAATACAATCAAATAGAGTATTTGTTACTTGGTTATATCCCCTGTTCAAGTTTGACGGCCATTGGAGGCACTAGTGATTTTGCCTCAGCAATCTAAACCTTCATACATAAACATAAGGATTAAAAATTTTGTAAGGCAAGAGTCTTTGTGGCTTAAATTTATTCCCTTTTCCCCAAAATTGGAGACATTAATTCCTTGGTATTTACATATTTAATTTTTGACTATTTAAGACTTATTCTGAAGGTTCCTGTAACTTTTTTTTTTTAATTTTTGCTCATGTCCATTGGAAGAATGACTTAGTCAGTGAGGGAGCCTAGCCAGCTGCTCATAATCATTATCCTAACTTAGCTTTGTTTTTTAATAACTTTTATGTATCCAGTAATAATATTTTTGTTTCTTTGTGAAAAATATCCCTTAAAGGTAACTGTACTGAAAGTGACATTGGCTAAAAAGTAATAATTCTTAGTCATAAAATGAAGCAGTATAATATATAATGTCTTTGAGATTATACTGCCTGGATTCAAATCCCAGATCCATTCCTTTTCTATTTGTGTAACTCTGAGCACATTACTTAACTATTCTGAAGCTCGGTTTCCTCATTTCAAAAAAGAAGGGGATGAAAGTAATAATAATGCTTCCTCATAAGTTTTCTGTGAGCATTAAGTAAATTTTAGCACTTACAATGTCTGACACAAGATAAGTTCCCAATAACCTATTAATATTATTTTTATTATTACCATCACCATTATCGTCATCATCATCATCAAGGAAAATTATAGAGGTGGTCCCAAATAACCTCTACCAAAGACATCTCAAGATTTTACAGCTCCCAGGCTTCATATCAAATAGTTTTTATCCCATCTGTTTTTCTTTTAGTTTCTTTTGGATTCTTTATGCTCATTCTCTCTCAATCTTTTAAAGCCTAACTTTCAAGCACAACTTGCCCTTCTCAAAGCCAAGGGTTTTATGTCTACCTACTACTCAACAGCAGGTACAGTCCAAAACTTGAATAAAGATTTTTAAATCATAGTCATCAAATTGGTACATGACAATGAGGAAAAATTAGAGGAAATCACTAATATGCTGTATGATGGAATCGAGATCATGAAGGACTTAAACAAAAATGATAGGTTAAAACTAAGAAGGTGATCAAATCGCATTTCAAATATTGTGTTTAGTTCTAGGCAAGAAGTTAAATTGCATCCAAAAAGCAATTAGAAAAAAATTATTTTTTTGGAATCATCTCTTCTTAAAGTTTTTTCTGGCTTCATCCTCTAAAGAAAAGTTAAACATTCTCCCACATCCATATGTTTTCATTGCATTTCGACTATTATTTTCTTTGGTATATTTGGAATTGTATTACAGTTTATTATGCACTTTTCTTATCTTCTCAACTAGATTACAGAAATGACACATATAGTTGCTTAATAAATGACTAAATTTGGAATAAAGTTGGGTTTCATGGTATCTAACATCCTTTCATATTTAATATTTTATATATCTTTAATGATTCTGTTATTTTTTAATTGGAAATTATTTTGATAGCCCATGGCAAATTCTTTTAATTTTGATACATGCCTACTTATTAAATGTGGTTAACTTAAAAAAAAAATCTATAATTCCAAAAGAGGTGGGATGTTACCAAATGCATTTTTGAATTTCTAAATTGCTGATTCCTATTCAGCAATTACATTTTTCATTTAAATTAAAATTATCCTTTTACATTTTCGGTGGCAATTTAAATTCACAAATCTATTTGGAGGGTAAACTGGAAATATGTACAAAGAGTTCTATAAATATTTATGGTATTTGTCTGGCATTAGACATCTAGGAAATAATAAACAAGAAAAAATAGAGATACAAAATCAATTGTATCATTAATTTATTATTGTGTTATATGAGGTTTTATTTTTATACTAAAATATCTAAATAAAATTGGAAACATAAGTTCAATAAAAAAATGAAAACTAATTAAATAAATTAGGTTATCTCCATACAATTAGAATGTATTTTTAAATAATTAAGAACATGAAAAACTAATCACAATAAAAGTAGCAAATAGTGTTTACTATATAATCCCAAAAGTGAAAAAAGTACCAAATAGTGTTTACTATATAATCCCAAAAGTGAAAAAAGTACCAAATAGTGTTTACTATATAATCCCAAATATATACTTATATATACATATAAACATATACGTATATACATGTACACATACATATGTGTGTGTGTGTGTATGATAGAGAAACATTAGCATATAATCTCTAGGTTATAAGACCATATATAATTATGATTTTCTTCTTTATTATTTATTTTTCTTCTTTTCCTACTTTCCAATTAAACAAAAATGAATATATATTCCTTATGCGTCGGATTTTAAAAAGTATTTTAAAAACTTTTATACCAGTCAGATCAGCACCAAGACAATCTAAACTACCTTTGAATATCTAGAATCTTCTGTATATTAGAGCCTAGTAGGATTGTTAGCAAGCCATACACTAGAAACTTTGTTTCAAACAAATGTACCCTTTACACAAAGCATTTTCCAACATAAGATGCAGCATAAGTTATAAAATGCCTTATGAAAAATTAACAAGTTTTTAACTAAATAGCTTAGTTAAAAAATGGGATAAAGAAGTGGGTAAGTCTAAAAAACAAAGGGCATACATAACTTTTGGATAAAGTTGATATATGAAAGTGATGAATGGTTCATATAATGTGCCAAGGAGAAAGAGACATGTGGGAGAGATGCCCTAATATATCATATGTACATATTCATATCTAAGTAGAAAATGCAAAATATATCCCATCTGTTTTCACCCTTTTTTCATCCTCTTCAGTTCTTCCAACAGCTGGTTCCGCAGCAGTGTACTTTCTTGGCAATCTCTCATTAGAGGAGAATGGCTTCCATTATTGCTTTGATGGACAAGAGATGCCCAATAGAATCAATCCAAGGTGACAGCCACTGTCACAGCTTAAGCACATATTTCCTGGCATAATAAGTGGTCCTGGGTTGTTAATTTGGTCTTTAGTTTATTTTTCCTGCCAGGCATATTTTTCCTATCTTTAGTTATAAATTATTAAACTGTCAGGATATTTGCAACAATTTCCTGTTTCAAATAAGGTTGTAGGAGGCAAAAGACTTAGACTTATCTTACTGCAGTTACAACTTCATGTACATATTTGATGTTATTTGGTTATTATCACCTAACGTAACTGCAAGAGTAACAGGAAATAGAGCTTTTGAATACTTTTGTTTCATTCATATAAATAATGTATTCTTTTTGACTCAAGTCAGATGACATGATCTCAATGCACCCAAGATGTTCTTGGATAATGATGTTAGTGTTTATGGGTTAGTGGAATATTCTCTAAGTAATATTCAAAGATAATATTCTGTTATGGAAAGAACACTATAGGAATAATAAAATCTGGGTTTGGGTTCCACATCTGCTTCTAATTAATTGTGGGATCTAAGACAGGTCATTAAGCCCACCCACCGTAAAATGTAATATCAACACAAGCTAAAAAGGAGTGAAACTCTAGAATTCTATGTTCCTACCTCAATGGTTCTTAATCAGGCATGATTTGCCCCATCCACCCAAGGGATGTTTGGCAATGCTGGAAGACATTTTTGGTTGTCATAACTTGGCAAGTGTGACTGGCATCTAGTAGGTAGAAACTAGGGATACTGCTAAACATCCTGCAATGCACAGGACAGTCTCGTACAACAACTAATTACCTGGTCCCAAATGTCAATAGCCAGCTTTGAGAAATCCCGCTCTACCTTCAAGTTGCGTCAGCTCATAGGGGAAAAATTTCAAATGATTCATAGATCAGAATGCTAAACATTTACTTTTTTAAACTATTGAAGTTTGAACATTCAGAGTTGGATTCTAGACTTGCTCAGGTGATGGTTGGTGAATTTCGTCTTCTAAAAGATGAAAAATATTTAGAATGATTCAGAAAATCAGCATTGATTTCAACTGTCACAATTGCTTAATTTAATATGGGCTTTTTCATGCAAAATTAGTCTTCTATACTTTGAACACCATTCTCATTTTCTCTTATCTCAGCAAGTGCAGTTAAAAATTATGTTTTCATGCCACCAAATGTCTTAGCATCATGAATGTGATACAACTTAGAAATCAATGTGGACTTAACTGTAGGTCAGATTATTTAAATAGTTGACTATTTACTTAAAGGTTATTTACCCTTACCTTGACCTTGGTTATTTCTTGTTTTGTTTTGTTTTGGTTTGGTTGTGGTTTTATATTTCTCTTTTTAACATTGTTTGTCGATGGCTTCAAATTATTGTAGTAATATGAGGATTATATGATAACATATTCTTCTTGTAATTTTATTTCTAGCAGGGGTAGAAAATAGCTTAATATAAGTGATCATTAATTAAATGAAAGATTAAAAAAATGCAGTTGAGTCTTCTTTAAAAATTATTTTAAAAGCCAGAGTTTTATGAGCTGAAAGAAAGCCATGTATAAAAGATTACATTTGTTAATTTGTTTAATAGGAGAGCAGTGAAATAAAACTGTTATACTAACCTAACACTGTAGTTCGACATGTTCTTGGGAAAAAAAGATGGAGAGAAAAATATGTCCTAACTTTTTCCCCTTAAAATTGCAACAATTCTAAATAATACTTATCACCATGTGTCCTTGAAAAGTATATATTCATAATAGAAGTTTCTACCACTCACCTTGCAAATTTCAGCTAAAATGCTATCAACTTCAAAGATCTGTTTTTCTTGGTTTCTGATGTTGCCACACCCTATTGATGTGGTGACAAGAGGGTAAATTTGCCAAATATTGGAAGTTCTAAGATAGAGTGCTAGAGTTGCAAACACATAACTCAACAAGAGTCTTGGCTAAATAGGGCTTCTGAAAGTCCTTAAATAAACACAAAATGATTTTTCCTTATTGATCGACTTAGATTTCAATGAGTCCCTGAATGTGAGGACCACAGAAAGTTATGGAAGAACCGAATGAACTTGTATATTATAGGAATCAGAGAATTGTTGGATAAATGTGCACGTATTTGACCATCTTGCCATTTGTTCTTTATATTACAGGCTTTCCTTTGAAGCTCTGCGTAGATACTTCCATTTCTTTCACTTATAGTTGATGCAATTTTAGCAAGCTCTAAAAGCCTTGTACTAACAGTCAATCAACTCTTAAAGTGCCTCGTCATTCTTGTCAAATCAGCCTTAATGTTTCTTGGCAGAAAATCCAATTGTTTCAGTAATGGTGGACTTAAAGAAACCCCAAGTTAATGCTGAGGAGGATTCTCCATTTTCTAAAAGAAAGACTGATACAAATGCTTTAACTTGATTTTGAGTGCTCAACCTTCTATCTTTTGACAATATAAATTTTTGCTATTCCAGTCTAATATCAGAGAGAGAACACTGGACTTAAACTTCAAAAGATCTGCCTTAAAATCACAGCTCTGCCATTTAATAGTGGTAGGCCTTTGGGTGCATTATTTCACATCATTGAGTCTCAGTTATCCATCCCTATAGAATAACCACACCTAACTTAAAAGACTGTTATTGGCATTACATGGAACAATGCTATGAAAGTTCTCTGCATATTGCAAATCACTATACAACTGTTGGTTATTTTATAATTTCTGCCTTAAGAATATATTAAATGAATATGCTAAGCAAAGTAGTCCAGGTTTAGATACGGTAGAACACACATCACTGTGACCCTGTATATTAACATCATTACTGCACAAGCTTTCCCTGTATTACAAACAGCCCATTTACATGAATTGTAGAGGAAGAACCAGCTCCTACCACCCAAGAAAAATATTATCCTTTTTCTCCCTTAATATAAAACGTGTAGCAAGAGGATGACCTCATTAGCTTCTAATATTATGCAGATGTAGAAGGAAAGAGAGTCTATAAACTATGGGTGCACAATAAGAAGAAACCTTTGACAAGAGAGGTATCACTGCTGAGGACATCCCGGTATTCACATCTATATTCTTATAGAAACAATGTTAGGTTTAATAGGTGTAGTTTAAAAGAGATTTGCCATCACTGTTAAAACTTCATATTTCCAAGTGTGTGCACAAAGGGCCTTTATAGACAGGTTCTGAACCCAACCATTACACATGGAAATCTTTCTATAGGAAAATATGTTTTAAATGCAAACAAGTAAGTTTAAATAAACATTTAGAGTTCGACTCTGCTCAAAGTTAGGGATTGCTTGTATAATAAATTAAATATAAATTATATTTCAAATTCTACCAGGATTAAGCTTCCTGAGGATAGAATCAGGGACTTGCCTGCCGGTGAAATCATAATGGAGAACTGCTGCCCTAGGATGCTCTGTTAAGAATCTTGGTATTGTGGGAATGGTCCCAGTCTGATTTGGGGTGGATCATCTTCATTTGGGTGTTTCCCTGTTACCTTATATTGTGCTTATCTGATGAGATAGTGTTTTGATACAATATTTCACTTGTCTGAATATGAGGAGGCAGACAATGAAATAGACCTTTTCCTTCTTCAGCCCCAATGACTCCATTCTTAAACCTCGATGCTCTTTACAATCTGATGTAACTATTACTAAAGAAATAACTTTTTTAAATCACTAAGAAATTAATGGCTATGATCCAGACAATCTTATCATCTCAGTTGTTTTCATCTATGCCAATTAATAGCTGTGACTGAATCAGCTGTGTGAATACGTACCAATATTATCGTGTCATATTAGAGTCTGCTTATTTTAGCCTTACAGACCCAAAGTCATTCTGTTTCTCCTGAAAAGATATTTTAAAAATTACATAAATTTTAGTGTATATTTTGCAGTTTCTTAAATATGATATGTAATTTGCTAAATATACCCCGATGCTTTTGTACACTCCTCTGCTCCCAGCCCAAACCACAAATTCACTTGCTCCATATCCTGCCCCGCCACAGCACTTTGCACTTACCTCCACTAGCACTTACAATACCACCTTAAAAATACTTGTTTACAGACTGCTGAAGGCAGGGAACATGTTATTCATCTATAGTAGCTATAGAATAAATTGTGAATCAAGTAAATATGCCATCATTCTTTTCTGACCACATGAGTAAGTGGTATTGAGAGTAAAGCACGGTTTGTGATGTTTCAGCTTCCTGACAGCTGAGAAGTCTCATAGGGTATTTATGAATCCAATTTATTCTTTCATCCAGTGAATCATTGGAGTAATCGTAGCTTCTGTGTATCTATTGCAGAGACAACAAATTATGGATCCTGCATTATCTATATCCTCTTACCTTATTTAGAACAGTGATATCTTGAGTCTCTCACTGTAATCCTCAAGCTATAATTCTACTCTGATGCTCTGGATGCTTACCTGAGAGTCATATGGAAGTCTGGTTCCCCAAGAACGGGTCAGCAGCAAACTTAGGGTTTGGTTAGACTCTCAGCAATTCTGCTCACTTTCTGGGTAAACTTGAGAAAGTTATTTAACCTCTCAGAAATCTCATGTCTCACATCTATATATTAAGAATGATACGTATTTCACAGGATTATAACTAAGACAATATGCATAAAACACCCTAAGAGGGTACCTGCCCAGAGCAGAAATCATTAAATGTTACTTCTTTCTACCTGTTTTCTTCCCTCACTACTCCTTTGTTCCTCCAATGGCTATATGTAACCATGTTGGAAATAATCCTAATGGCCACTCTAATTCTACCAGTGGAGAAAAGACAAATATAAAGTGAAGATTTCTAAAAACACTGATTAAGCATTTGAAAAGGATTTATAATTCTAAATATCTCCTTTATTCATTTATTCATCAAAGAATATTTACTCAGTGCCTGACATATGCCAAGACTTTTGCGGGCTTTGAGTATACACTAGTTAATAAGATGGACAATATTCCTTACTTTCATAGAGTTTCCAGTCCAGTGGCATTTAAACTATGAGAAAATCAAATGCTTGAGATTATAGAGAAATCTGGAGAATAGTTTTTGTTTTCTAAGCATGAAAAGTTTTTTTTTTTATTGTTTCTTAACTGAGATAGAATTTTTACATTGGATTGTTTCCCAATAACATATATTAAAAGTTATCACAGTGTCTTACACATACATAGTGGCTGCTCAAAAAAATTTTTTTATTGAATTAACAAAATTTTAAAGAGCCTTTTTTTATTTTAGATTTAAAATGCCTATAAAGACAATAAGCCCCCAAAAAAGGCCTTAGAAATAGTCATTGAATGTTGACTAAGGAACAAAGAATTTGAATTTCATGCACCATGCCAGCTCTTCCCACTCCACTGGGGAAAACAGACAAGTTGGCTATCTAAATAAATAAAATTTTTTCACAGCTGGTGAATTTTGGTATTTAATTATGAGATGAGAAAGAACTTTTTTTTTTTTTTTACCAGATAGGAACATAATTGGTCTCACCCACTGGAATGATTAAAAGCATATTATATTGAGAATAAGTTACACAAGAGAAAAAGGAAAAAATCTCCACCCACTGGTACATGACCATACTAAACATTCACTCCATCGAGCTTACTGTCAACTTCCTCCTTTGGCTTTAACAAAGAGAACCGGGAGCCTTTCTACTTTGTCGTGTTGTAGCTGGGGTGGCTAATGGTGCTTCACTGAGTCTCTCTGCAATCAGGATGTACCTGTATTTCTGCAGGAAGTGAGGCTCTCACTGCATCAGATAATGAAGAATGCCTTTGCTCCAATACCCACACGGCACTGTACAATGCTCACCCAAGCAACACTAACTTCATGCTCTGCCTTGGAATGTTGGTAAATTTTGGGAGCTAGATGTGTACTTAGGATTTCTTAGCTGTTTGATTACATTGATGAAAGGATGTGCAATCAATCTCCCCCTAAGACAGTGAGTGGTATTGGCCATAACTCATTACTCCGTCAAGTATTTGGCACTTCAATCGATGGGAAATGATGTGTGATCATTCTAATTTATTATACATCATTTCCCATCAATCGACGAGCTGAAGTCTTGACATAATAAGTACTTACAGACACTGTCAATCATTCCTAGTCCAAATACCTCCCAGTACTGCCTTTTTGGATATCCTCAAATAGTCATGAAAATGGAATGTGCCCCAAAACACAATGTAATGATTTGCTTTCACAGAGGAGATGACCTCTTAGTGGTAGATTCCACCAGCAGTTGCTTAAACACTGGACCATCCAACAAGCTAAGGGGGATGAAACTAATATTCAGATTAGCCATGATTTTTCTCCCAACCTCTCCAAATGGTATTGAAAATTTGGTGGTATTGCCAGAATCATCAGGATATCCTGTCTTTGAAAAATACCACCCTTCTCTGCCTATCTCTTCTCAGAAAATTTCTTGAGCACTTTTTGGAATAATGTCAAGCCTATTGATTTTCCTGCCTTTTGTCACTGTGGGGAATGACATCACAAGACAACAGATCACCAAATAGTATCAAGCTAGCAGAGCTCATGAATTACCAGTACTTTTAAATAAGAGCCCTCAGCTGTCATTACTGCCTCTACTGAAGCAATGGATAAGAACTGTACAGTTTGTTTAGGTGTATTTGTCTGAAGTTTGATTCTCATGAAAATAAAATAAGGAAAAAGGATTGTACAGTGCATGTACTTAAGCAACAGTGTCCAAAACCGTAATTTTCGACATTGCTTATTGCCTACAGTTTTCAGGCACCTCTGAAAACTGACTGTTGCTTCAGATGAGGATTTCTGCTAATTTTGAAAATATGTCATGACATTTTCAATTTCTACTTTATGGTATTTTTCAGGAACAAAACCATATATATATCCATTAAAATCTGCATGCATAGTAGAAGGAGAATTTTTATTTTCACCATAGCAAAAGAAATATTTTTTGAAAAAATGAGGGTTATATACTTTCTATAACTGACATGCAAAGCAACACTTTTGTGAGGACAGAAGGGAAAATACTGCATTTTGGCTGTAAAAAAAATTATTTTCTTTGCCTATGAATATGGCCTCTTAAATATCTGGGAAAATAACAAGTAAGCTGCAGAGGACTTTTCATTCTTAATAAACTTTAAAAGAATAAAAAAGAAAGAAAAGAAATAAACTACATGATTTTTTTCACCAGCAACGTTTGTGGCATCAGCATTTTTTTTTTTTTTTTTGTAAAGAATCCAGCTGTGAAAGTTGGATCATTTTGAAGGAAGCCTAGCACAGTGTTTTACATGCAGTGTGTGAGTATGATCCGGAAGTCAGTTCAAGGATTCTAAATCATTGCCAAGAAAGTTTGCTCCCATCCAGGTCAAGGGCCCACTACCCAAAAGATTAGAAATGACAAACTAATACAATGGATTTTAATAGAATCTTTCTCAATGGATTTCAAAGCATTCATTAGCTCATTCAATCTTTACAATTTGCTTGAGCCAATAACTTTCTAATCTTGGGGGGAAATGTCTTTCTCATTCCTTCTAGCACCAGCATTTCCTCTTTGCTTCCTCGTCAGCAATCAGTGGGTCTTGGCAGAACCAGGGCTTACTGGGGAGCCAGCTGGCTTCTTTAGCTCTTCATTTGCTCTGGGGCTTATCCAGGCTAATGGAGAATCACAGTTCATTATGCACCTTCTTCCTCTACCTCCTGTGAAGAAGCTCCAGTGTATTATCAGGTTAGGGGAGAGTGGCATCATTGCCATTGAAACTGCCAACAAAAGCTTCCAATATCCTATAAAGGAGTTAAGGGCTATCAATATTTGTTTAAAAAAAAAAAATGTGCCCTGACCACAGAAGAAGCCTGGTAGGAAATCCAAGGATGCAGAATTAGTATCATCTACTAATTCGGCTCCATTCTGTATGAGTAGGGCAACGGTAACCATTAAATTCTCACGATGTGCCAAGCACTATGGTAAGCCCTGTATGCATTTTAGTTAACTTAGATCCTAAAACAACCCTAAAAATTGACGCTATTATTGTCCCTATTTTTAGATGGGGAAACAGAAACAGGGGATCATAAATGCAAAATAACTTGCCTAGAATCGCCTGGCCTGTAAGAGAGCTGGCATCCCAGTCTGAGTCTCAATAGTAAGCCCTTCTTCTCACCTGCTATCAACATAGTCTTTAAGGAGAGTTGCCATTCAATTCAAAGACAGAGAGGAAAGCAAGTCAAAGAGGGCTTTGTTATGTGGTCGAGATAAGGTTTCAAATATGGTACAGATACATGGAATAATAAACTAAAAAATCATAAGGGCATCCTTATGATAAGTAAAATATCTGTTTTTCTTAGAAATATTTATTTCTAGAGAAGAAAAGTTATAAGCATTTAGAGACTCATTTTCAAATAAAACATTATTTAAAAGATAACTTTTTTTTTTCAAAAATCTGATGCAGAATCCATCACAGTCCATGCTACTTTGTACAAAATTAGGACCCTGCTTAGGAATCTTCATTAACAAAAGGAACAATGCCTAGAGTGAGTGCACATGTGTGAGGTTTGAGTTTGATATGATTTGAAAAGCTTGAGTAATAAACTCCTGAAAAATGGGGTTTGGTAATGAGAAGCCTTTAACGATATAGACATGTTGCCAGGTACCACTTTAATAAACTATTACAAGTGATCGATGCAAAGGTGTTTCCAACAGCTGTTTATGCAATGTGGCTGGAAGAATTCTTCCATAAAGAAGCTGTTAGTGGGAAAATTGGCTATGCATGGTTGTGATGTCAAATCCATACATAACAAACTTTTTCCTGTCAATCAACAATCTTGCCATAAATTAATCCATTTATAACAAGGCTTTTTTGAATTGACAGCTTCAGTGTGAATAACATAAAGGACTCTTTAAAGAAAGTGAACTCAGAATGGCTTTTTACAACTCTAATACTGAGGGAGAAGTGCAAAGCCTTGTGACTTTTAATTTATATTGAAAAAGGTGGGCAGCAGCTCTAAATACCATAGTAGCTTTCCAAAAGTTCCTGAATACAACAAAGCCAGGGTAACCTCTTAGGTATGGCTTGCAGAGGTTAAGCAGGATCTGCTCATAGTCACTGATGGAAACAAATTCTAGAGTATTTGCTTTGACAGTCCTGGACATAAAGATCAAATGTAGATAAAGTCATTATGTAAACACCCTCTTGTTTGTTTTCTGCCCAGGAGGGTGCTGCTAGCACTAGAGCCTCGTGCAGATGAGTGTGCCTCTGTGGTCAGTAGCATCACAGTAGGTATATCAGGTAGATCTTTAGACCCTGTTGTTGGGTTCTGTTGTTCTGACCCTTGACCCTGCTTTTCACCCATGTTGTTGCACAAGCTCAATTATCTCGGGTTTCTGTTGTTTTTTTCCCAAACAAGTTTAATTCACAAAAATCACAGGACTGTAAAGGATGCCTATATGATATTAAGCAGGAGTTTCTCTGTGCCAGGTAAAACAATACCTGAAGCAAAAATTGTGTTCTTAAAGATGGCTAGAGATGGGAGGCCATAATCTGTTCAGGGACCTCTAATTTAACATTTTTAACTGCTGATTTTTCTTTATTATTATGTAGTACAATAGCCCCTACTATCATCAATAAAGAAAGAAAACGTGGCTATTTTTTAAGCCTAAATTAAACATGCTTCATCTTCTAGCTAAATAACATCTATTTCTGGAGCCGAGTATTCCTTTCTCTAAAACTTTTAATATATATAACATTCCTGCTCTCTTCAATCTTTTCTTCACCTTTTCACTTTGTGAACCTAATCAAAAAGTAGATATGAATAAACTACTATAAGCAGGCATTAAGGTCAAAAATTATTTAACAGATCAGTAAGAATCTTGTAATGTATTAGGAGTTTTTGTTTGCTTTATATTTTGTTTTTTGTTTGTTTTTTCGTTGTTTTTTTTTTTTTTTTTTGTACTAGGTGAGAATTCCACCCTAAATTCTTCGCAATGTGTCCTATTAAGTGTGTCCTTTGAAGAGGGGAGGTCCATTGTGGACCCTAACCAAGGTATTCCGCTTCACTGATACCCTGCCACTCTGTGAAGGAAGATTGTTCTGATATTCCTCAGTTCTTGCTCTGCCCCATCAGCATGCTTGCTGAATTGCTCACCTGCTTCCAGTTAATCACGCTCTTTTGCCTGGTGGATATTTCCAGACAATTCACACAGTGCTTATATCTTTTGTTCCCCAGGTACCCTACTTTCTCTGGTGATTTTTGGCCTCTTCACCACCCCCATGTATTATTTATTTTGTCAAGGGCACGTCCAATTCTAAATCTACTCTCCAAATGCAAGTTCACTCTACTAGGCCACACATTTCTCTTGTAAATCACATGTTTTCAATTCTATCACATTGGGGAGGAAGAAACTTTCCTCTACCTTTCTAGGTTCTTTCATTTGGTCTAATACTCAAATCAAAATGAGACATATTGACAAGAGAAAATAACCAAATTTAATTACATATGTATGTAGAGGAGCCCCACATACATGAGAGAGTCAGAAACTGAATGAGAAAATGAGATGTAGATGTCATCAAGCGCCTATGGGGAGGCAGGTCGTTTGCAAGATGATAAAAAGAGCAGACGTTCAATAATTAGAAGTGTGTCCTGCTCTATACGTAGGTCATGAAAAGTTATTTCTTGTGATAACTCTTATTATGGGCAAGGCCTCAATTTAAATTATTTAAAGGAAAGATAAAAAGTTTCTCTTGAGCCCACATATCTCAACTGCATTCAGTTCAAAATTATCCATGTCCCAAAGTAGTAACTCTTGGGGAGGCCTACTCTGAACTCCCTCAAACTTCAGAGCCATTGATGAAAATAACTAGGCATGATCACGACACAGAATCTAATAGACTGCAGGGATTTTAAGATGCAGGGTAAAACATTATATTTTTAAAAACAGTGAAAATTATTCTGGAAAATTATTCTGCGTTTTTTCTCTCCTTCAATCTATCACAATGTGTTTTATATTGAGTAGACTCTCATGTGTTTGTGAGTGAATAAATGGACAAGGAAATGCATAATCAGTTCAGTGGAAACAGCTTCTCGTGGGCCAGGTGTCTACATCTCCAGAACTCATTGCATGTAATTTAGGTTTAAGTTTCCTCAGATTAAGTTTCAGTACAATGTGGACAAAAGTTTCCACTTGAACATTTCTACCTATCTTAAGGAATACTAAGGATTTTCTTCAATATTCTCATCTTTTAACATACCTATACCTTGCTTCACAGTGCTACCAAAGCCAAATGTTAGTATATTCAAAGAGACAATTACAGCCCAACCATTCAAAGCAGATAAAACAAAGTTGTACTTATTTTTTAAAAGATGCATTTGTCCAAAATGTGGGGAGTATTTTATATACTTAACATTGAGGATGTGATAACATGCTCGTCCTCAAGATCTCAGTTATTTTTCTGAAGTTATCACCCAAAAAGTAGATTGGTATCAACCCACTTAAAACTAACTGTAATTCTCCCCCCTTTCTGCCTTCTTTCCTTTAATGTTCACTGAGCTCTTATCATGTGTAGGCACAGGAGGCCATGTTATTCTCAAATCAGGTGTTTCCAGCTACAGCATTCCAGCTAGACCTCAATGGCAGGATAAAGGTGACATAGGAAGTTACCAGAAAGATTTCTTTTGCATTCCTTCACAAATGTTTACTAAGGGCCAGGCACTGTTCTAAGTGACAGGGTTCTGTCATTGACGAAACACCTTAAAACGGACAAAAATCTCTACCATCGTGGGGGTAGTCAATGTGAGCAAACTTCTTTATTTCAACATTTTATTTTACTGACTCTGACCAGATTCAGATAACGGAAAAGATGGGGGGGGAAAAGGACAGAAAAGCATGACTAAAAGGAAAATGTGGGACAGAAAGTCAGGGAGATGGGCCTGAGTTATGTTAAGATCAGAGATTTCATCAGAGCTCCCTCCTTTCCTTTCCATCATCCTAGCCATCTTTCATTTTGGATACTTCATTACCACCCAGCCATGAGCCCGTTGCAGGAAGCTGAGCAATCCGAAACAGGCTAAGTTTACCACTTGTAGATAACTGAGACTTCCCTCCAAATCCCTGAAAAAAGAGAGAGAGAGAAAAAGAGAGAGAGAGAGAGAGAGCTTATTGCCTAGATAGATAAAATCAATTGTTATCCTTAAAAATCCGTGCATAATGGAGAATAACGACTGTGATCCTAGGTAATTAGGTGCAGGGCTCCACTGATCTCCAGGTTTACATTAGCAGCATTACCATCCTTCAGTAAGGGCAAGTATCTTCTTTTGCCTTCTTGCATTATTCCTTAATTTCACACACCCTATTTAATTAAACAAGTATGGTTAACAAAATCTGACACCAAATTTCCTGAACTTATAACTATTTGAGGACAGTATTTTTCCAAAAAAAGAAAAAAAGACATTTAGAGAAAACTAGTAAGAGCCAAAAGCTTAGGTGAACATTTTTGCTTTTTATATTTTTAAATTAAGAACACTGGCAAATGGCGATCTTAGTATAAAGTTACTGTAAATAAGATCTTTGTCTCTAAATGAGACGAGTTCCTCAAAACTCCTTTTTCTTTTTGACTTGAACTGCTCAGCCCCACTTTCTGTGAAATTCAATCACATTCATTAGCATTTCTAAAGATGTAAGCTACTCAAAACAGCTGCATTGTCTTTCCTTTTCAACGAAAATGCAGCTTTTCCTTTTAAAGAGAGAAATCTCCCTTTAGTTACCCGATTCTTTCTGCTTGGCACCCATAATTTTCAATGGTAGAACCAACCCCCATGAAACAGGAAGTGCAATCCCATTTGATCTCACTTGAAAGAAATTGTAAATACTTGGTAAGGGCGGAAACAGTAGCTCAAAGAAAAATACAACAAAATAACTGTGGAAGCAAAAAAAAAAAAAACACGAGAGACAAAGTAATAATCATTTAAATGAACTAACTCTTTGTCCCCTGGACCTAACATCCTCGTTATCAGGAGCATTTAATATATTCCCTATGGGAAGCAGGCTGCTTGCTGTCTGTCAGTCTTCCTTCTCTTTCATTGGCTATTTCAGCAATTAGAGAGGAAATATTTCTTCTTTTTAATCTCTTAGGTCTATATAAGAATATCCCATATGCTTCAAATCATAAAAGTACCTGCTTTTTTTTTTTTTAAGGTGAGTATTGATGGAAATATATTGTCAAAAAGAGCCAGGGTTTACAAATTAATCTTTTTTTCACTGATTAGGAAACCATCTTTTGTGTTGCCTAGTTTTAAATTCTGCCTGCAATTTGGTTGCAAGCCCAATTTTGTACATTTAAAGCCTAGAAAATATGCTGTTATTTATAAAGGGAAATGGTACCTTAACCCATGTTGAGAGGGCAAGCCCTGGAGCTGTGTTTTAGAAAAGGTTTGCAATGATCTATACAGATGTCTAGCTGTCACCTTGTGACAGTGCCATCAAGCAAGGTTAGAGGGACTGAAGGACCCACCAGTGTCAAGTCCTAACCCAGTGAACTTAGCAGGCACAGAGATCAGGAAGGTGATGGGAATGCTAGAAATATGGAAATTAGCCATTCATAATCACATCTGAACAAAACAAAAGACAGTGCGAAATGGAATCAATCTTTTGTTTCCAGTAGATATCAGATTAAATTAAAACACTCTAATTTATAAAGAGCTGACCATAGGAACTTTTGAAAATGAAGCAGCTCATTAGTGGAATCTACTAATAGCAGTGGGTCTAGTGCTGCAGAGTGTAGGGAAAGAGGCTGTCAGAGCTCTTGCTACCAATGGATGTTAAAAAAAAAAAAGTGTTTCACATGTGATTTGCTCAAATTACTACACTTGTGAAATTAGTAAATCCCTAAACAGGTGTGTCACAGCTACTTTCTATGTTTAAACCTGGCAAACCAATTCCCTTCATAGAAAATGTTGCTGACCTGGGCTGAATAAGTCTCTTATAAGAAAGAAAACCTGGCTCTGAGACTACAAATGATAATCAGACCTATTCTAAAATTTTGTGAAATGTAAATCCTTCCTAAAGGAATTTTCAATTTCATGCTTGTGGGGCACACTAAGTCAGAAATGTCAAACTGCAAGTGACAAGTACTTGCAGAAGCGCTTCTTCAGAGACTGTCAGTCTCTGCAAAGACAGGTTGGTTAACTCTCTAGCATTTGGGGAATAAAACTAAAAATTGTGAGTAGTTATCTGTATGTTTCAGGGAACCAGTGGGGTAATAACTTTCTACGAAATGTATCGGATCCACAAGAGGAGCAATGGCAAATTCACAATGTCAATCGTTCTGTTAGGCACTCTACTAGCTGGGGAAAATCAACAGTATTTCCTTATGCTTTCAGCCCAAAGAGAACAAATATCTGACAATGTAGCTTACAATGAGCAAGTGGACTCCTGGTGGAAGCTACTCCAGCCAGCCTTCCTGAGTTCTGGCCATGGTGGATGCAGAGGTCCAAGCCGAAAATGCATGGTCCTAGATTATTCCATCCATTCTGTAGTAAACTTTGCCAGGTAAAGCCTACTTTTCAAGACTCATTCTAATCCTGTTCTCCTGACATATCTGCCTCATATGTGTCACTTCTTGCTCACTTTTGGTATGCTATCTTTAAAAAAAGACATGGTTCAAGAGCACAGAAGGAAATGGAAAAACAATTGTGTGGATATATCCTGAATATATGTATAACAACAACAATAACAATACCAGCTGTCGTTTATTGATATCTCACTCTGTGCCAGGGACAATACTAAATACTTTGAATATATCAATCTCTTTAATTCTACAACAACCCTATGAGAAAGATATTACTTTAACCCCATTTTACAGGTAAGAAAATTGAGGTGCCGAGGGGCAAAATGAATGTAACACTTGCTCTTGACATACAGCTGTCAAATAATACAATAGGACTAATAGTCAAATCTGCTCATCACCAGTTCTATGCATTTAACTAAGATACTACAGTCTCCTGCTTCATAATGGTTAACGTATCTCTTTCTTACTTGCGACTTTGTTCTGTGTGTTTTTGTAGGGCTATCGAGAAAACCATTCAATCATTTGCCCATTTCTTCATGACCTTATGACTTCTATGGTTCAGGCTCCAGAAATTGCACTTAAATTTAAACTCTCCAGAATAGCACTAACCAATAGAACTTTTAGCAAAGATAAATTGTTCTAAAAAGCTGCAATATGGCAGCCACTAGTCACATGTGGCTATTGAGCACTTGAAATGTGGCCAGAGTAACTGAAGAACTGAATTTTTTAGTTTTATTTAATTTTAATGAATTTAAATTTAAATAACCGCATATGGCTAGCGACTACCATATTGCGCAGCTCATCTCTAGAGGGAAAAACATGATGCTCATGGATCTGAAACTAATTTACTCATTCAACCAATATTTTTGAGAGCCTAATATATACCAGACTTTGTACTAGGCACTCTATAGTATACAGTGAATAAAAATAGACATTGGTTTCTGACCAAAAGAGAGACTAAGATAAAAGAGCCAGAAAGGTTGGAGAAAACCAAGGGAGTGTGGCATCACAGAAACTTAGAAAGTTTCTCAGAACTCAGGTCCCTGCTCTACTATGTAGGCTACTGCTGAGGAGACAAGATCAAAACAGAAAAATATGAGCTGCATCTGTCATTACCAAGAAACTGCATTGTATTATCAGGAATAGTGTCAGCAAATTAATGGGTTCAAAATCCAGATTGAAATGAATTAGAATAATTAGGAAGTAAGAATATAGAAGTGGGGTTGATGTCAGAAGGTGTATGCATGGTTTAGGCACCTCGTATACAGCATATTTGCAGGCCATGGAGAATAAACTTATAAAGAAGGAAAAGCTGGCAAGGCAGAAAAGGGCAGTGGGTAGCTGATGTCTTTGAGAATGCAGGAGGAAATAAGATCCAGAGCCCAGTGAGAGGACTGGTCTTGGCTAAAAGGAGGGACACTTCCCCTGGTAAAAGAAGAAGAAAGAAGATGGGCACAAGTAAGCACAGGTTTGCAGAATTGTTCACTTAACCCAAATGAACCAAGCATCCCTGGATACTACCGTAGTCAGGAGTTGCATTCAGAGAAAATTGGTCTAGTATTCAAATGTAATTGAAAAGCAATTAAATATTTTTTGCAGTCTCTATAGAAATCACCAAAGGAAATTACATTAATAAAACAATAAGAACTTCCTGAAACTCCTTTGTGTCTGTCTCTCTCTATCTCTGTCTCTGTCTCTGTGTCTCTCTTTTTCCCACCTCTGTCTTTTCCCACGACTTCAAACTCTCAAGAAAATCTCTAACTAAAAATATAAATGGAGTGAGATGAAATGATGCCAAGTACTAGCACTAAAATTTTATAATTCTATAAATGATAGAACTTGATATTTAAAACTCCATCTTTTTATTTGTGAGAGGCTAGGCAAGCTTGAAAGAATTTTGAAAGTTACTAAAGGTTTCTGTAAAAAGTTACAAGGATGCAACATCATAGTGTATGTAGAAAACTGATATGAAAAACTCCAAAATTTCAAGAAAATTCAGTAAGGGGGAAAAGAGGGTTTAGAGGTGGCTGGAGGAGAAGGAGAAGGAGGATCATAGAAAAGTTTGAGAATCGGGGCCAGTATTGCCAAACCCTGAGCAGAAATTAGAGATGTAGATAGAGGCATAACATCTGTTCTGTTCCAAGCAGCTTTGTTTCCAAATTCGCCTCCTCTTCTTTCCTTGCCTCAGCCTGGCCCTATCTCCTTTTTCTTTAATGACGTAATGACAAAACAGTGAAAACCACTCAAATAAGATGGGTGCACTTGGGCACACAAGGTGATAATACTACAACTAAGGATTTGTTTATTTATTTATTTTTAATTCAAAGGGAAGCAAAAGGAGGTAGAGTAACTTACCTCTTAAGCTGTTTGTTTGAAAATAATATGCAGAAAGGGAAATGCAACCCTCAACTAACAACTGCCTTCCTTGCCATCTGCTTAATCTAAACATTAGCATATCACATATCTTGGTGAACTCAAATTGCACTGCAAACAAGTGCTCTGTTCCACTTTTTCAGACTGTCGATGGAGAAGTCAAGTGAGAATTCTCTATGGGATTATATGGGCTTTCTGGGCTTCCAGCATATGCATTTAGGGCCACATTTTCAGTCCAACCTTAACTCATCATACCACGACTGGAGGCAAAATCGTGCCTGGCTTAATTAGCACAAGTACTAATCAAGTACTAATGAAATTTGCCCACAAGCAGTTCTTCAGACTAAGGCACAAGTAGTGCACACAATTTCCGTATATATCACTTAGCATGTCAGCACAAAAGGAGAGAAGTAATGAACAATTCCTCCCTAAAATGTGCTTCAGGCTAACCACAGGCAAACATCATCTCTACCCAGAAGTAATCCATTAGTTTCATGAGTGTAAACTCCGTAAATCCTAAATCTGCAAACTACATCCCAATTTTCCACATTAAGTTGCAAATTTATAAAAATATAGAGTGTTATCAATGAAGACACTTCATTCTCACAGATTTATGAGCTTTTTAAGACCTGAATTTGGAAATGAGTTTGATTTGTAATGTACCTTACAATATATAGGCGGTCGTTCAAGCTAAAACATCAGTTTTTAAGAGGTGGCAATAATGTTGGAAAACAGGCCTATTTGTTTAAACTCAGAATAATGACAAAAAGGAAGCCTAATTTTATCTCTTCCATCTACCATTAGTTGTCTTCTGTGTTTTAAAACTATTAGGATCTGTCCAAGCATAAGAGCTTATTTACAACACTTATATTAATTACACTAAGGAAGATGCCTTCAATTTTATCATTTAAATCATACCAATAGGAGATGTAGTAAGCACACTGAAATAAGTATTTACATACTCAAACTTCACACAGAGGAAATATTTTTGCTCTAGTATCTCATCATTCTTTGCCAAAAATAAAATTCTGGGTCATCCCATTTAGGGGGACACAAGCGAAACAGTAATTAATTCCCAGAGAAAGGTCACATTAAAAAGCCAAGCAGAAAATTAAGAAAGGACCCCACAAGGACCAAATGCTGCCATCTCTTCTGCCCTGTAAACTATCCTTCCTCAAAGACTGTTACATTTCTCAGGGGAAAGGATCTCACCTCCACTTGAACAGGTACAAGGGCCAAATGACATATTGTTCTCTTTATGGACTACTGACAGACATCACTTAAAAAATAATGATAATTGCCAAGTGCTAAAAACCAGCCAATTCACATAATTCGGGAGAGAGGAAAGCAAATAATTCAGAATCTGGGTAACTCAGACATAACCTGTCTGTCACCTGTGATTCCATGTAGTAAAAGCCTCCCACACAGCTTCCTGAGTTACGGACAACAGATTAATTTTGGCACTGATTTCTCATGCCCTTTCAAAGATGCCGTTGTCTGAGCATTATGTTATAATATTCACTTTTTCCATTTGTAAACAGATCTAACTTATCTCTACAGAACAGCAAATAGGAGGAAAAAAAAGGAATTTCTTGTCATTATGAGTTTTATTTTTCTTGATTAAATAAAGGTTTGTGAACTATAAAGACTGTACAAATTTAACATGCTGTAAAAACAAGAAAAATTCATGCGGACTACAGCCATTAACAAAATTTAAGCCTGGCGTTCTTCAAAGGAACCAAGGGCCCCATCTGCTGATGCTTAAATGTACTACAGTAGCAAATGGATTAAAAAGAACATACAGAAAAAGAATTTAGTTGTATTAGTTGAAAATACAACTAAAGAGCCTGAAGCTGCTGAATCTGGGGAACAGAAGGCACCTGTAGAAGTCAGAGAACCTGCCCCTCTCATCCTCTTCTATATTAGGGCATAACTGTATGGAAGTCATTCTGTATAGATATGTAGTTATTTTGTGTGTGTTTTTTGTTTCGATTTGCTTTAGTCCTCAGGAAAGGAGTTCCAAGTATACAACATTCACTAGCAATCACCTCTCTACTAAAAGACCTTTGGTTGGAGCAAGTTCTCTTACTCTACTTACGGGTGACTCTTGTTTTGAAATGACTTTGAATGGTTTGGGTCGTAATGGGTTTTGATGCTGCCCCTTGTGATGAAGAAGAAGATATTCCAATCACTTCCCAGCCTTATCTTCAACTTCAGATAATTCTGGGTCTTTTTTCTAAGCTACTTTGTTTATAACCATTGTAGCAACTAAGTGAATAGGCAAAGCATAAGAGAAAGACTCTAGAAAGGTTAAAATAATGGGAGTCTAGTTGCGGCTGTGTCAAAAATTCTTTGTTTAACCTTTCTCTGCCTAGTTCTACTCACCTTAAAAATAAGGTGTCAGATTGCATAAACTTCCATTCCTTTCCTTTTAGCTCTAAAATTCATTGTATTATCTAGAAGGGTATAGAGAATATCATGTATATCTTTAGATCACCATAGCACATTGCATACACTAGGAGCTCCATAAAAATTTGTTGAGCAATTCCTAAGTAATTCTTTGGTTTACCAAAGTCATTTGCAGGCAGTAAAAAATTTTGCTTTCTAAATTATTTAGAAAAATATACTACATGGTAGGTATTTGTTCAAATAATGAGTAAAGTGCTGTATGTCCCAAACTACCCTTCTCTATTAGTTAACCCTCCTACATCATTAGGGTCAAAAGGAATAAACTTTACTGGGGGTCCAGCAAGGTCTTAGGTCAGAAGCATGCGGTTACTAGCACACCAGATGGTGTGGTCATCTGTAATTGGGAGATTAAATCTACATCCCTTTTTAGATGAACTCTTGATTTTCCTCTTTAACACTTGCCCCACCTATTCAACTTGTAACTGTCCTTTTTCTCAGTCATGAAGATGGACCATTTCTCTACCTCTTAACCTGAGTCATTTACTTCTCCCATATCTTGTTCCTAAGTACCTCCAACATAACAACTACTTCTGTTTCAGCTCTCTTCTGACACCTCTCCCCCGAGAGTTATTCTCTGGTTCTTATCCATCTCACTATGACACCACCACCCACCAACTTGGTTAAACGGAAACACCAGTATTTCCCTCTCCCTTACCCATTACATCTTAACGAGTTACCAAGTATAGTTGATTCTATGTAAGTAATATTTCCTTAACATATTATCTGCTCTCCACTTCTGTCTGCAGTGGCAATTTTTTAAATCTCTTACCTGAACTATCCTGCCTTGTGTCTCTGCCTCCAGTCCTGCCATGTTTATATACATCTTTCATCTGCCTCCAGGATGATGTACCTAAAATGTGACCTTGTCATTTCCTAGAAGAAGACAACAATTTCCCTTTACTTTCACTATGCATTTTAAGCTGGATACTACCTGCTCTATTCTTATATCCCACCACTCTGGACTTAACTATTAAAGTTCCATGAAGACAAAAGCATATGTGGTTCAGTCCATGAAACATATTTCTTCCCGCCCCAATTCTTTACTCATGCTATTTTCTCTGCCTAATATAGCTTCCCACTTCTCCTAGCTAACTTTAATTAAACCTTATAGACACTGCTTGGGTGCCATCTTCCATAAGGGGTATGCTCTGACTACCCCTAATATGGCCAAATGTTTCAATTCTATCTATGACCTAGAAAATTCTGTGCACCATCATATCCTAGCACTTGAAAGGCTAAGTTTGAAGAAGACATATCAGCATAGTGCCTGTGCTATGCCTCCTTCTGTAGCCTTTGATGAACAGACAGCTCTTAGAACTGTTTCCCATGTGACCTCACCTTCTTGTCACCATTGATTAAATTACAGGTAGACAGTATGTCAAAGGGCAGCCACGGTTGCTTTGAAAAACATGAACTGAACCAAATTCTTTCATGTTTCTAAGTATTTTGAACTAAGAAACAGAGAAAGTTAGAAGCAGGGACAAATTCTGAAAGCTATGTTGTAGAGAAAAATAATGACTGGTCCTGCACAAGAAAAAGTTTTAAGCAAGAAGAAGCCACAAATAAGCAGAAAGCGTGAGACAAAGAAGTGAAGAAAGCATATGAGAACTTGTCACCTCCTACTCTGAAACGACTGAAATTCTGCAGGGCCACCTGGATCCAGAACAACCCTTCGACTCTTGCTCTTTCTGAAGTCAAGAGACTCAGCTTTCCCCGTTTGTTGTGTGCTTATCTCTTACAATAATCTCTCTAACAAATAAAGAAGGAAAAGCTAAGTCTTAACTCTAGTAAGTAAAGGAATCTAATCAAAACAGCACTGAATATTTCTTTTTTCTCATTCATCTCTGCCACTAGACTATAGGCTTCCTAAGGGTAAAGAACAGATATAGAATCTGGAACATAGTAAACATTAAATAAAACAGATATTGCAATCCAGGAACGAGAAACCAAAAAAGAGAAGGCTATAGGAGGCAGATGAAAGGGATCTGCTTTCAGTAAACTTAGATAAGCTATTAGGGAATTTATATAAAACAATAAAAGAGTACAATTGTCTCATCAATTACTTAAAGTAAAGATACTTTGTTTTTAACTGATAATTATGCACAGGAAATTTTTCCACAGTCCTATCTTGTAAAATATGAAACGTGAAATTTGATGCTAGGTGCAGTTCTTGATTACACTTTTATAGATTAAGTAAACGAGGAATTAATGATCACCTACTATGTGCTTAGCATATTGCTACATACTATAAAAGATATAAAACCAAAAAATACAAAATTCTTCTTCTTAAGAATCTCATTTTCAGCAACTGTTCTTTATACAGTTTCATTAGCACCCTGCTCCCTGATCTTTACTAAGTATTTTGAAACTAATTTAATAATATATACCTTACTCATAATAAAAGCTTTCTTAAAAATGGCATATTTTAAAAATTCCACAAGTTTTAGATTCTTGCCTCAGTTAATGTAGTAAAGGCATGGTAAAATATTATCAGCAGAAGACTTCATTTTTTTGACTACTTCAGCCACAATAAAGAGATTATGAAAATTCTAAATGCCTTGCAACTTAAAGCATATAAACTCTATTTTTCAAACTATATGAATAGCTGGAAGAAGCAGCTAAGAGTAAAGGCAGGCAGGGAATTGTAGAATAAAACTTTCATAAAGTCTCTGAGATGTCTAGTGAGGAAGTCTCAGGGCTGACTGTTAGGATGATTTAAAACCTTAAACACCATTTTGTTGACACATAATTCTTTTATATATTTTCAGTATATAAATTGTGAGCTCTTCTAAAGGAAACACAGTTTTTCACAGTGAAAACAAAGGAAAAAAAGCCTCTAACTCTTATTACATTTTAAGCGCTAGATAACTTTGCAAGCGGGTAACCAAGTTTATGAAATCATGTAGGTCGGCACTCTGTGAATCAGTGTGGCAGGAATCATTTCCTGAGCGGACTTTCTATTGACACATATCTAACCATTTTCACATTTAATATTTTTCCTTATGGTTGTTAATGTGCCTCAGAAATATGGAAATGTGAAAACCAATAGATTCTGTGGCTACAAATTGGATAGTAACTAATACAGACATGGCTGGTGTTTGTTCCTCCATTCGGGACTCTGAGAAGTTTTGAACAATGGCCAATGGGTTGGTTTTTGTTCCTCCGAAGGAAGTCTGTCTTGTTCAAAATCCTGTTTCCACTAAATATAATATTAGGACAAAGGTGGGGCTTTTTTCTCTATTAGATTAGAGGGAAATATGATGTTCAACATACATTTATTGACTGTTTATTGAATAAATTTAAATATGAAAGACGTAGTAGCAGATGGATAGGAAGATGTGGTAAGAATTTTGGCTAAAAGCATTTTTTTTTAGATTTTCTAAAATTTTTTATGCTCAAAACCTACCTTAGTTAGCTATCATGGTATTTTGTACTATATAAAGAGAACAATTAGTCTTTCCTAAGATCAGGTAAGGTTATTTTGAAAAATCAGATGACCATAACTGTTCATTAATTTATTTACTCATTTATTCAACAAGTATTTACCCAGCCCCTACTATGTGTCAAGCTCAATTCTAGACCCTGGGAATGCAGCAGTGAACAAAACAAAGCTGCTACTCTCAGGGAGCTTACATTCTAGTGGGAGAAACAGACAGTAAACAAAGAAACAAATAGCTACATACCTCAATGTCTGTTGGTCTTAGATGCTATGAAGAAAAATAGCGGGGGGGGGGGGAGGGTCAGAGAGTGATAGGAGCTACAATTTTAGACAGAGTGGACAGGGAGACCAAAGATTTGGAGGAAGTATAAGAAGAAGCTATGTGGGCATCTGGGTGAAATAGTAGGAATAGCAAGTACAGAGGATCTGAGCAGAGAGCATGCGCGGTGTGCTCCAGAAACAGCAAAGAGGCCAGGAGGCGGGAGGTTAGGAAAAGAGCAAGAAGCCAGAATAAAGAAAGGCTTTGGAGGCCATTGTGACGTCTCTGGTTTTTATGCTAAGTGTGTTAAAAAGCCATTGTCATAGGTACTCAGACTTGTCCTTTTGTAGCTACAATTAAAAACTTGAGAATGAATACTCTCAGGTTCGAATGCATCAAACAGGGTTCACACTATCAACCTCAGGCTCACAACAACCATTTTTCAATCAATTCTCCAAATGTAATTCCAAACTCTGCACTTGGGGAAAAGTAGACGTTTTTCTTTAACCATGGCAATCAATCAAAGGTTTATCAATGACAGACCTTATTTTTTAAAAAAAACTGACAGCTTCCCATCAGTAATAGGTATTTTCAGGATCCCATTAAGGATTAGCATCAAGAACAAGCCATTGACCATCCCAGCTCACGGAAGCCCAAGATGCAACAAGGCTTTGCCGAAGCTTGACCTATCCCAGGTCAGCTCATGCTGAGAATCCAGGGTAGACATAACATCTATCCTGAATAATTTTTCAGACCTAGTTCAAAAAAAGCATAAATCTGATGAAGATCATTTTTTGAAAATAGTATTTTATTACTTTGAAAGCATCCTAACTGCAAATAAAGCATTTCTAAGTGAAAGTACTTTTTTAATGACTTATTAGTAATAAATAACATCCATATGTACACCAACAATTAAAATATGCTAAAACTCTCAAAACAAGATACTGATGCCTTTAAAATGGCACCAATTTTTGTGTTAGTCAGGGTAGGCTAACAGCTATTTTTAAAAAATTCCCACATCTCAGAAGCCTAATACAGTACAATGCTACCTCTTGTCCGCATCACAGACCAGGTTGGCAGGCAGGGTCTTGGCTTCATGTGACCATGCAGCACCCAGTCCCCCCACACCTCATTACTCTGCTCTCTTCTAAGTCCCTGGAGGCCTCTGCATTCAACCAGTGGGTGGGAAAGTGAAAACATGTGAGACTTTCACTCCACTTTCCTGCCAATGTTAAGGCACCCCACTTCTTCAATAGTCCTCCATCTTCCCTGGTCACTCCTTCTTAATCTCCTTAACTGATTTCCTTTCTCATTAACTTCTCAATGTCAAAGGGTTGGAGGAGAGAGGAGCTAGATATCAGTCCTGGAGTTTCCTCTCTTCTCTATCAAGAGTTGTCTTTTAGTTAAATAGTCCAGTTACGTGGCTTTAAGAACATCTTAATATTAAAGCCTCCTAAATATACACATCTATTTGGATTCTTCTCTTCAATTTCAAGACTTCTGCATCTACCTGATTATTCAACATCCCCACTCATATGTCTAATGAACATAATAAATATGGACATATTGAAAAGTCAGCACGTTCAAAGCTGAACTCATGAGCTTCTCCCAAAATCTGTTTCACTTGCAGTCCATCTATGTCAATTGATAACTCCTTCCTTCCAGTTGCTATGGCCAGCCCTTTGCAGTTATTTTTGATTCCTCTATTTATTTTGTATTTCTGGGGCTTGAATCTTGCTCTGTTCTCAGGAAATTTAATTGCTTCTGCTTTATATTTTTCAAGTCCTCCCACCCTTTCCATATGTACACAGCCTGCTGCATTATTTTAGTCAGGGTTCCCCAGAGAGGGAGAACCAATAGATGATATCTATGTTTACATCTGTATCGATATCTGTATCTATACCTGTATCTATAACTATGTCTATATCCATGTTCAATTATATCTATATCACCTATGTCTATATTTATATTATTTATATCTATTTTTGTGTCTGTATGTATATCCATATCTATATCTGTATCTAGAGAGAGAGATTTTTAAAGAATTGACTCACAAAATTATAGAGGCTGACAAGTCTGAAATCCAGAGAGCAAGACAGCAGGCTGGACATTCAAGTAAGAGATGGCCAATGCTTGATTTCCCAGCATGGCACTTTGGTCTTCACACTCTGGACCCAACCTTTCTTTCTAGCTTCACCTTTCCACTTTGTTCTTTTGTACCTTCTAACCAGGCCAAACTCTTCATTTTCGTGAGACTAGTACCTTTCATGCCATTGACAGTGCTGACTGATTGCTTCACCCAGATAGAACTTAGATCTCCTCTTTTTGGATTTAATGCCTCTTCCAAATGGCTACACTGTCATTGTCTAATACTGTGCTCCTCTTCCCAACCTATCTTTAAAACAGCTGGCTGTCGGGGACAGTTAAGAGGTTCAGCACTATTCCATAATTCCAAAAATTATGTGCATGAAGAAAGGAAAAGGATTGTGCTCAGAAGAGGGCAGAAGGAAACAGGTTTAAAAGTAGAATGGAAAACAGTGAACTAGAACAAGGTTCGAAGTTGCTCTCTCTTCTAGAACCAGCTTCACCATTCCTTGAGTTTACTTTGTTTTTCTTATAGTGTGAAATTCATTGGAGATGTACCTCAAGACCCTTTTGTATAGCATTGTGTTCAGGAATCCTGGAAAGGCTGCAATTGCCCTTTGTGTCTAAGGCTCAATTTCAATAGCCAAAAGGCACTGGCTTCCTTAAATACCTAAAGAAGACAGTGCTATACAGAAAAAAAAAACTTGTGACAATGTGGTTGTTAGATCCGCTAAGACTACATGCTTGCCAAATTTTACTTCCAGGTGCTTAGGAAAGAGAGAAAATTGTAATTCCAACTGGTCAGTGGTCAGAAGGTAATATTCAAAACATCCTACCACATGGATAAACAAGAAAATAATTAGAAATCAAATGTTAGAGAATTCTGCAGTGAGCATGAATATAATCCACAGGATAAACAACACTTGGTTGACATTTGACTGAATAAATTAAAACCCAAAGTAATTTGAATAAAAATTCAAGACATGTATCAGAGAAGTTCAGGACAGGAGACAAAATATGAAATCTTGCTTTTGCCATTTGAGCTTTATTGGAGTTTATGGGCAGGCCTGGAAAAAAAGGTCAAAGGCCTTCCCACATCACTATGGGTTGAACTTCATTGTACAGAGCCATAACTGGATTCTTGAGAAATCCATTAAGCTGAAATGTGTACATTCAAGATAGTGTGTTTCTGAAATTACCATACTCAGCAAATAAAAAGTCAATCTAAACCATCTACCCTGTCTCATGTTTCCTTGAAACAAGATTAATAATAACAAATCAGAGACATTCTACTAGGCTTTCATTACTCTCTGTAAAACAATGACAATAACCAGCTACCCAGTTAAGGTGACAGATGTCTGACTGTCACATGCATTTAGCACATGCATGTGTGTGTACACACACACAAACGCACATGTGTGATTCCTTTCTCTGATGGATAATAAGGATTCTAATATCATGAAGTTTACAGAATTGACTCTACAGTTGACTTTATTACCCTACAGCAAATATTTTCTTCAACAGAAATGGTTCTATGAAACTTTCACAGAGTTTGAGTTTTTGTACTTTTAGTGTACAGAAAAGATCAGTCATCCGCAAATCTGATTCCTCACCTCAATAATATTTACGGCATCACACACACACACACACACAGAGAGAGAGAGAGAGAGAGAGAGAGAGAGAGAGAGAGAGAGAGAGAGAATGTAGAATTTTGCTTACAAGAGGATTTAAAAAAGTAACTGAGCTGATGATTGTATCACTAGGGTGGCCACAAGGCTCTGAGCTTCAGCTTGCCTGATGTAAGGTGATTGAAGTAAGCTGAAGTCCCGAGCCTTATACTCATCCTAGTGATGTACTAGAATGCTGCACTTGATATTGAGAGAAAATATATATACTGCTGTACTTGGTATTTAGAGAAAAAAAATCACAGATACTCAGAATTCTGAGTGGAGAGAATACAAGATAAAAAGTTCACTCTGGTAACCAGTAAGAATGCAGCAACTCAGTGATTGCACAGAGTGAGCCAGGCCATTGCCTAATACATCAAATCCATCAAGAAAAATAATTACATCCATATCAATTATTGGTCTATTAGAAATAAAGACCTGGTGGAAGGACACTGTCCAAAGGTGATTGTCTAGTGCTTTAAAAATAAATGTCTTATCTCTGCCTTGGCATTTTCTGTACCATCAAAAGGCCATTATCCTATGACAGTTCCATTCCACAGACATTAACATTAGATACCAATTCTTTCTAAAGGCTCTTTACAATGCTTTGTCTCATTTGGTGGGTTTGCCAAACGTTCTTCACATTTCATTAATAAATTGACCCTCACAAATCCCTTAGGACTCTAGGGAAAATTAAGTTTCATTCTTTTTTCTTCTTCTACTCTAATTAATACTATTAAAAATGAAAAAAATGATATCAATAGATCAATCAAGTTTAGTAAATTAGACAGCACAATTTAAATGAAATAACATTAAATGGAAAAACTATATTAATAAATATAACTATATATATAACAACCATATCCCAACAGTTATGCTAAGATCATTACATGTATTTTATTTATGCACACAATAATCCAACAAGACAGGTGTTATTTATCCAGGTTATAATTGAGGAAACTAAGTCTTGGGGAGTAACTAAATGCTGAAGTCAGAATCTAGGTCTGTTTGACTTCAGAGCCTGAGCTTGCAAACATTCTGCTTTATTGTCTTGTAGGTGGTATATTTAAGGACTGTTCTAAACACTGATCTCTGGCAAATCATACAGGCATTCTGCCTCCATTTCATACTGGTGAAAGTTAAAATAGATAAAACTAATCAATCTCGTAGTCCCTCCTCAGTTGATCTTAACTGCTTAGGTGGTCGGCAAGACTACAAGTTATATCTTTAGGCTATGATTAAATGTAGTGGCAAAAAATAAAGTTATGTCATAAGAAGGAAGAGTAATATCTCTAAAATCCTACTAGACCGTGTTATTTTCTAGCTTCTATCTTTTCAGTTGCTCCAGATGAAAGTCAACACATCCTTTATGAAAATACAATATAGATGCCCATCCTCTGCAAGGAGTCCTAGGGAGGTTTGTTCCAACAAAGTACTAGAGCCATGTGTGGAAACAATGCTGCAAGCCTTGGTTCCCAAGTTTATTAAACATTTCACTTGTTTATAACTCGACCCTTTACTTGATTTTGCTTTTTGAATAGAAAAATGCAGCTTAATTCTCGTGAGTGTATGGGTCTGCAATAACCAGCCCATTGTCTACGATAACCTCTACAGGGCTTAGATGCAAGTGTTGTAACTAAGTTATTATAAATCCCAGAGGAACTACACATAGAAGTTTTTGTCAGTAGCTCCCAAGAAGAAAATCAACTGCTTCGTTTCTTCCCAGATCCAAGACTGACTTTCCACAAGTGCAATCAAGGGTTGAAGGTAAAGAAAAGATTTCTAGGCATTTACCCTGGATGGAGGAAGGTTTCCTTAAGGCTTTATAGACCAGTATGAATTAGTTTTCCCACTTTACAGATAACAAAGACAGACTAAAGAAGATTAAGAATCAACAGCACTTAGGAGCTGGAAGGAACTGTGGGAACCTGTTTGGCCCAACTCATTGCCTTCTGGCAAGTGAGTGTCAAAACCTCTCAAGATAAGTGAAGGGATCTGACCTTTTAAAAATGTAATTTTTTACAGAGTGGTTGTCCAACCATGGGGAAAGGGAAGGAAGAGAAAACTTTATTGAGGAGCCCAGAGGCAGACCAAGTTTTCTTTCTCCCTTTCCTGCTCCATTCCAGGTAACAGCCTGAAACAGCAAAATGCTCCTCCCTAGAGTGAGGTAGATGGCCCTTGTGCCAACCTTTCCATTTGCCAATGTGCTCCATCATGGCTTCACACCGTGATAACCACAGCCTCCCTGGGTGTTCAGTTCAGATGTTTTTGAAATTTAGTTTAAATATAGTATAAATATTATTCATTTTTTCTTTTAAAAATTATAATACTAAAATATTTAGTCTACTTTTCAATATGATTTAATTAATTTGGGAGGCCCAAGCATCTTTTTATAGAGATATTTCAAATATATACTTTCCATTATGGTGTCAACGGGAAATGTGTCTTGGTACTAAGGAACTGATTTGCACCATAGCTTTAGGAATTCATGTTGTACAGGTTGAAGAATCCTACATAACCTACATGTAAAGTGCTATGAACACAATAGAATGATGGCACGGGGGAGACAGGGAACCATATTTAAACAAGATCAGTAAAAAGCGGGGCTAATTTCCCTCATTGTGAAGAGTTAATCCCAAATAAAAGTGAGTGATCAAAGCCTTAGACTGAATAAAAGCTTCTCCCATGAATGAGGAAAAGAAGAAAGTAAAAAGAAGGAGGAACCAAGGCAGGGAGAGAGAAAGAAACTACTTATTCAATTATGTGTAATTCCAAGTCCTGTGTGCCTAGCTATTTCTTCAGGTAAAGTTTTGCAAAAATAATTTGTGGCATATGCCCATAAAACTTAAGTGAAAGAAAGCTAAACCATCAAATTGCATTAAAGCTCTGATCTGACAATTTAAGAAAAAGATATTCAGAGTGAAGATTGCTTCTCAATCCTTTAATCATCTGTTGTGTCCTGACATTCTAGGGGTCTCAGAAGAGTGCATGACAAATAATGTTCCATATGTGCAGTTAAAGCTATCCGCAACAAGAGTAAGTGACAACTGAAGCACCCTGGCTCTAAGTGATTAATACCAACACAGTGAAGCCACTCCTTCAGTGACCTACATGATGAATAAAGTCCTACACACACACACACACACACACACACACAAAAAAAAAAATGCACGAGCTGGACTGCTTGTAGGACCCGACCCAAAGATGCTGCGCTGATCTCTGCACTCCTGCAGAAAATGCTTACAGTTCACTCATTGTACATGTCTATCTAGAGGTTTGTGCCCATGATCGTTGATTATCTGCCTGTGAATTCTCCAGACGAGAATCCAGCATATAACCCTACCTTCCCACCCCATCCTTATCAAAGTCTAACTATTGAACTAATATGAACTAACATTTTTTTTTAATTGCAATGAGAAAAATGAGCTTCCCAAGGCATCTAACAGTATCGTTCAAAACCAGATATAAGTGAGTTTTCTGTGCTTCTGTATTATCTGTGCCCTTCTAAATGCTAAGATATTTGAGGAAGAGATGCTACACAGGCAGCCATTGTTATTATACTGTGCTTAGTTTACCATAAGACATACATAAGTACTCAAATAGGCATCATTTTTATCAAACCTGCTCCCATGCATACTGCAGACAGTTGAGTTACTAGGCAGGATAACATACTGTATAACCTCTGAGAACATTTTGATATAAATAATAAAAGAAAATTGAAAATTACTTATTGTCATATATGAAAATAAGTGGATTTGGGTGCTTATTAAAAACGAACACATTGCTACCACTGGATATCTACTAGCACAAAATGTATATAGTACACCTGCTCTATTGAGTTTTGTTTTAAATATTAGGTCATGAAAGGGTAAATTCTTTCCTAGATCCATACTGGGAATTTATGTGTATGTATGTGCTACTGGAATTTCGACAATGTTGTAAAGTGACATAATAAAAATCATAAGATTTAAGCGCATCCCCAATCAGTATAAGAAATTATTCCAAACAAGTTAAAATATATTCAGGTCCTACGGGAAAATGTTTTAAAAGTTGTGCTTTATTTAATGAGAGCAATGTTTTGCTACAAAGGGAATCATTTTTATGCTTCAACAACCAAATATTTCTGTTACATGCACATGTGACATGAATGCACAATTTGGGACAGTTATTCAGAGTCAAGGTCCTAATATTCAGTATTGTTCTGTATCCTATCACACAGCACCCTTTCTTAATCATACTGTATGTAGTTGCTCATATAAATTCTGTAACTAAAAAAAGGAAGGAGGAAATCTAACAGAAAATTTCTTGCCAGATGGAGAAAATTGAAACATTACCCTTGTTTCTTTGCCAGCACAGATCCATTTTGACAAGCTGGAAATGATTTATGGGGAAAAAAACATATTTACACTGGCAGAGATGTTATTAATTGCCATACAATGTTCACATTTTGCATTGTTTTGTATATGATTACTTACAAGGCTTAAATATACAGTCCAAATATGCTTTTTTTTTTTGCATGCTGATTATATGACAGACAAACTTACAATACATGATTCATACTATAAATTTCATTTAAACCTTCACAGACAACACCACAGCAAAAGATATGACAAAACAGCATACCCACCAACAGCATTCAGAGAAAACAGGTCATTATATGTGTGCATATATACACAGGCACACACGCACGGATGCAAATGATTTAAAGGATTATGTACATGGTAGTTGATGAATAATATAACACTCTCAGCACATAAAAATATTACTCTTATTACTTTTCAGAGAACCATTGCTACATGAAACTACTACTAAAAGAAGGCTCCAAAATGTTGGAAATGAAAATATTAAACCAATATATAATTTCTAAGTTAGAGAATTTTGCATGACAAAAATCTACTAGATGTGCTAACTTCTGTTACAGAAGTTTGGAAGGGTATTTTTTTGTATTTTGTTTCAAATGGTTTAAAAATAATAATATCTTTGGAGGGTAATCTTTCCCTCATATACATATATGGTTATAGGAAAAAGAAAAATTAGGCTATTTAGTGAGAATAAAAGTGAATGCCATAATGACAAGGCAATTTATCATACACACTGACCATTAGTTGTCTACCTGGTTATTGCTCTTAAAATACTGTCACTTTTTTTACACTAATATAGATGGATATACTTATTACTACTTGCAATTCCAGATTTTAATCTCATATTGAAAAAATGTTTTCATATAACAGCTACTTTGTCCAGAAATCATTTACAATATACCTGTGTCCATTGAAGGCATTTTAATACCCTTATTTCTAATTGTGGAAATTATTTTCAAAGGTCTCAATTTCAAGCAGTTATATCAGCATTCTTATAAGCATTTGTACATAGCTGTCCCTTAGGTTTAATGTTTTAGTAGCACAGTCTCTCTGCAATTAGTTTTATGCCCCTTAAATGTAAATCAGATGTAAGTTTCTATAAACACTCACTCTCTATAGTGTTTTGCAGAGTGTTCCCATTGTATTAGGTTACTCTAGGAGGCAAATAATTCTAAATATGAAACAAAACGGTGTGCATGTGCCAAAACTATAATTTAGCTGTTTATGATCTACCCAACTCAATTTTGCTTGGGAAAATGGATTCAATATGTCTATTTGAAATTAGTTCATAAATAAGAGCTTATTGTGAATGATTAGTGAGTATGATCCTGCTTACATAAGATTAATTCCATTCAAGGTCACTCTATCTACCAGGAATTTGGGCATTTGCCCAGTGACCCCCTGTGGGTGGTATTCACTTTTCCAAAACAGGACACCCAAAAGGAAGCAGGATCATCCAGCTGCCAAGCATCACATTCAAGCTACTTATTTCACTTCTTCCTTCCTAGTAACTCCTGTAAGATTCAATCCCAGAGGGGCTACGGAGAGGCCTGGCTTCATAGGATTTATTAGCTGCATACTCCTGCCTATGTAATCACTGGTTCAAAAAGTTTTTATTGAGCATCTACCTCATAGCTAGCATGCTCCTAAGCATCATGGAATGGCGGGAATCATAATACAAATCACTATCGTTTTAATGAGGCCAATTTCTGATGGCACGGAAGACTGGGATCTTTTTATTTAGAGACTTTTTGGTATACATCAACTAAAATAAATAGATCTTGAAAGTAAGATTTAAAAATGTAGTAAGTTTTTAAATATGTCTGCTGGTTAATAGATGACTCAGAAAATAAGGAAACAAGGCTGAAAGAGTGAAAGAACAACTAAAGCATTTTTTCTTTTTTCTGTCATTAGAAAGAATGCTGTCTTTAGATGGGTGTCATTAGAGGGACAGATGACGTAGCATAATTATTAGGAGCAAGAGTGCTAGGGCCTGAAACTTAGCTCAATCATCTGTGAGTTACTTAACATTTTCCTTAAACTCTCTGTGCTTCAGCGTCCTAGTTTGTAAAATAGGGTTAATAACAAAGATGAGGATGATGATGATGATATCTCAAAAGGTGGTTACAATGATTAAGTCAGTTAATGAATGCAGAGAGTTGTGAACACTCACATACACAATTATAGTAAGTCCTCAAGCACATGTGCCACTACTTTTCTCCAGAATGCATTTGCTTCCTGGTAAGATCCTTTTAACCAGGTTAGAGAAGCAATAAGAGTGCCAACATAGCTATATTATAAGTACATATTTGTTTGTTTTCATAACTCAACTGTAAAGTCCCTGACATTGGTAACTATACCAACTCCTCTCTACATTCCAAGTTGCTCGCAAAGTACTGTCACTTAGTAGGTGCTTTACAATTACTTATTGAACTGAATCGAATAGATTAAACTTATAAATACTTTTGAAGTTGAGAGTAATCACTCAAATGTTCTCATTCCAGTTCCTGAGCCAAATGAGTCTTAAATCCTAACCATCTAAGATTGATTGAGTGAATACATAATTCCCAGGAAGGAAAAATCATAAGATGGCTCTTCCAACAGCAACGGGAGCAGTGAAACTCACACAGGACCCTGGAGTCCAGGCAACGACACAGCCATGGTTACATGAGGAGAGATGCTAAGAAAAAAAAAACAGCAACAGTTATTGAGAAGTAGAAAATCTCAGCATCAGGGACTGTGGAAAGAGATTGGCTGGGCATTCCAGTAGCATACAGCGACACGACAGAAAGACCTGAAGTGGGCATTTGTCAGATAGGTGTCTGTTAGCCCACCCAGCATGCAAACACCTTCCCTGGGTGAGAGCAATTCCAAAAGACGTGAAAGTCAGGGTAAAAAGAGAAGAGTAATTCTTTTCTCTCCTCCCAGATGCTGGGTTGTAGGCATGTGACCTGGACTTGACATGGAAATGGAGTAGATGTTGGCAGTGGTTATGGGTGGATTGCCCAAGAGATCCAGGGGCAAGTAGGCACTGGCAGCAGCTTCAATAGTAGCCTCCCAAATTAACCATTTCTGGGGCATTTTCTATAAAATTTTCTGCCAAATATCCTTTGTCTCCTGTCTCCTTTTTTTTAGCCTGGGTTTTAAGAACTTCATGGCTACTCTATGATATCCCTGATGTCCTTCTAATACATTCATTTTCTGCTTCGGTTAACTAGATTTGGTTACTTCAGTTTATAATCAAGAACATTGATTAGTACAAGAATAGGGCCAAATGCCTACGTGATTGTCACCCAAAATCTCAATTGTCTGAAATCTGACATCCTGTGATACTTCCTGGCTATGTGACCTTGGACATACTACTTGCTCCCATATCCTGGGAATAATGACAGCAACTATTTCAGAGGATTGTAGCAGGATTAAATTAGACAATGAATGTGAAGTGCTTAGAAGAGTACACAGCACATTATGCTCAACATAGGTTGCCTATTTACTGTTCACTATTATTAATGAAGCAAGGGTAACAAATGAGACTGAGACTTCGTGGCAATCATTTTATCTTGTTTTAAGTAACATGACTCACTACTATACCTCATCGGTAGAAATTATTTAATTGTATTTTCATAGTTTCTCTATAAGTGTCTGATGTAACACATACAAAGGAAAGATGTTTAAGAAATAGTTTTGTAAACACACACTTCATTCCCCCACGTTTGATGTTACACAGCTTCACGGATACATAAATAAAAGTTGACTTTTGTTATCTGTCTTCTTATATCTCATAAATAGACTGCAGACTCAAATGAAAAAAGAAACTGGTCTTATATTTCTTGTGTATCCTCCCAATGTTGAGCACATAATAGGTGTTAAATATACACCCATTGATTGATAGCTCAGCATTTAATTTGATTACGAGAGCCATCTGGGCCACTAAGTGGTATAGTTTGCACCCAACCATCTGGAACTTCCTCTGACCTCAGTCTGCTCCCCATTATCTAGGACCAGTGACACAAACCACAAAGTCACCCAGTGAGATGAAGGTGTGGCCCATAATGATCTGCTTGGCTTGGGAGGAGAGATCCAATTCAACTTTCTCCTCTAAGGCTCTTGTGCTATCTCATACTGTTAAGTAAAACAGAACCAAACCAACTTTTCCATGACAGAACTAGCCAGGGATAGTTCAGCGCTCTGCTTATCCAGGTTCCAGTTCAGCGCTCTGCTTATCCAGGTTGCAGGCAGCTGTGAGATTTGCTCTTCTGAGCCCCTCAAGAAACACTGGAATGATGAGCTTCAGTATCATTTTTTCTCCTTCGGGAGAATACTGTCACTGATTCCTCTCAGCATACACTTTATTATCGTCCAAGTTCCCAAAGGCACTTGAGAATATGTGATTAAAGAAATTCCCCACTGTCATATATATAATAAATCTAACTGGCTTTATTATCTAGCAAGGTTTTTTTTTTTTTCTCCTTCAATCTAATACTTCCTGCCTAGAAATAAAGCCACTCACCAAATATCCCTAACTCAACCTCACTTTTCTGATGTTGAATTGGGAGTATTCAGGTCAAGTGCCAAACAGCCAGCACATTTATTCCCAGATTTGGTTTGAATGAAAAGACTCATATATGTTTTGACTATTCTAGTGTCATATATGCAAATAGAATTCAGAATTCCCAAGCCTTCGAAGCAGAGGTTAGATTTGAGGGCAATAATAGCAAAAAAGACTTTCCCTTCTTTCCTATTTAATGCTTCAGCTCCATGCACCTATTTGTAAGTTGGAGAAGAACATCTAAAAACGCCCCTTCCCTCTCCCATTGGCCTCCTCCTTGCTTTCTGTCTCAGTCAGCATGGGCCGCTTTAACAAACTGCCATAGACTGGGTGAGTTCTCAACAGCAGACATTTATTTCTCACAGTTTTAGAGACGGAAAGTTTAGATCGGGTTGCCAGCAGGGCCAGGTTCTGGTAAGGGCTCTTTTCTGGGCTGCAGAGTGCCAGCTTGTTGTATCCTCACATGGTAGAGAACAGAGACAGGAAGCAAGCTCTCTTCTGACTATTATAAGAACACTAATCTCATTCATGAGGGCTTCACCCTCATGAACTCATATAATCCTAATTACTTCCCAAAGGCCCCAGTGTCTAATACCATTCCATTGTGGGTGGTAGGGTTTCAACAAATGAATTTTGGAGGGACACAACATTTATTCCATAACATCTTCTCCTTCTCTTACTAATTTACCCTCAAACCTCTAGGTGACAGATGGAGAGAATAGTCAGATCAAAGAAAACTTTCCGGGGCCCTCACATCTGAACCATGAGCCTTGGATAAGATGAAAAGCATGATGAAAATAAACACTCTCAAACCCAGAGTTACAATTTTCTGGTAGCAATTTGACAGTTTGAGTTACCTACTGATTTTTCTCTTGTGTTCCCATAACACCATGCATACCCTTTTGTCAAAGGACTTTTCACCTTCCATTGTAAGTGCTGTCTCCTTGTCCATCTCTCCCAAGCAAATAAGAGCTCATTACCAATTTTCATGTTCTCACAGCCTACCATGGGACCTGATGTCTAATGATTAAGATAGACTGCAAAACTAGTCATGAATTCCTCCTATTCATGTATGTCCCAACCTCCTTTTCCCAAAAGTACTTTACTGCTCCAACCATCAAGAGGTAGAGTTGCTTTCCTTTCTCCTTTAATCCAGATTGACCTTATAACTTGTTCTGACCAGTAGAATGGGGCAGAATTACAGTGTGCCGATTCCAAGCGAAGACTTCCAGCTTCTGCTTTCACTCTCTTAAAGTGATGCTGCTGCCTGTGAAAAGCCTGGCCTAGGCTCTTTGAGGAGGAGAGACCACATGGAGCAAAGAAGGGCCATTCCAGCTAAGTCTTTCACGAAACTCCTTGGCAGTGAGAACCAACTGCTAGACGTGTAGCAAAGTTTATTTAAGGCCATTCAGTCCCTCTTGGGCTACCATATGTGACAGCAGCAACATAAGTGACCCAGGTGAGATCAGTATATGAACCACCCAGCTGAACCCAGTCAAATTGCAGACCCATAGAACAAATAAAATTGCAGACCCATGAGCAAATAAAATTATTGTTGTTATAAGCCACTGATTTCAGGACTGTTTTGTTATATAGCAATAGACATATGATTCTGTATTTAATATAGGTTTGTTAGATGAATGAATACATGAATCAATTAATTAAGAAGAAAGTGGGGTATCTTATCTTAAAATTGCAATCCCTTGTCCTTATTACCAGCTCAGCAAATTAGCAGAACAGATCAGCACCTACTTGATGTGACAATTTTATCAGCACTTTGTCATTGTAATAATCACATGAACCTGAAAGGGCTAATTTTCTACCCTCATCATACCATCTCCTAGATACTCTACTAGAATCCTACATAACTTCATTAGAAGATTTTCTTTCTAGTCCAAAATCTATCCTTTTTAAGGTAGGTATCTTTTGAGCAGTCTTACTCTCTGCAAACGAGGTAAACAAACCCACTTTTGTGCTCCTTTCACTTCAAAACATCTCAGCTTAGACAATAAATTATATGGTCACTCAATCTCTGAGTTTCAGCACATAACAAATTAGAAATGAAGTTAAACAGAAATAATAACAGGGTTGTTTTCAGAACTAAAGAAAATAACACATGTGTAAGTAAAAAGCACTGTACACAGTAAGACGTTACTTATTAATAATACTGATAAATATTATCCAAAAGAATGATGATTTGAAAGGTCAACTAAAGCCCAATTACCCCCCCCAAAAGGTTTCTTCCCATCTATTATGATTATAATAGTAACCGTAACCATAGATCCGTGCCTACTAAGTTCCAGACACTGAAGTAAGCAGGCTATATGTAACATAAATGCCCCCTCTCTTTATCCACTGGTGAATATTAATGAATCATATTCACAGCAATTAGTTCAATTGTTCTCTAAATGGTTTCTAGATTCTGTGCAAAAAAAAAAAAATGTGGGTGGACATTTGTTTTAAAGGCACTAAAGATTGTTAGTAGGTAAGAAATTCCCCAAATGCTTTTTTATACAGAAAACAAGTATACCTAGACTTCACCTCAATAAAATACTCTTACATGCACGTACCTCATTAATTTACAAATCCTTATTGTAATCCCATTTTGCAGATGAGGAAACGTGAGGCCCGGAAAAGTTCAATAGCTCTCCCAAACTCAGTGAGAAAATGGCAGATTTAACCTAATATGTATCAACTCCAAAACTCCACTTTTAAATAGTCTTCTGAAGTCCCAAGTTGGATTACTTTTAGTGGTAGATGACAAATGCAAGGTTGCTACAAAAAAATATTTTTAAAGACTGTTTTTGAAATATTATTAGGAATGAGAGGATAAAATTGAAGCTAGTCTATTAGGGCCCTGAGGTTTTAAGGTGTAAATAGATAATTTTAGTGAAATACTAGTTGAGGGGCAAGGAGATCAATAGACAAAGTATTCAGGTGTCAAGAAAGAAGTGGAGCAAAAGGTGGAGAATGTACAGAAGTGGGACAAAGGCAGAAAACGAGTGGGGTGGAATACAGACCATGTAGATACTGGGCCAGAGAAAGAAGGCCCAGGGCAATGGACGCTCTCCGATGGCTGTCATCAAGACCAACGTCTAAAATCGGGAGGGAGGAGAGCCTCAAAAAATTTTTTTTTCCTATGCTGACAAGGGCTAGCATAGCCTCTCCATTTTCATGTAAAAGCTGTATTTTAAGCCTAATTCATGAGCAAAAACACTAATGTTCTCCCATTATCTATTGATGGGCACTTTATACTTGTTTTACTGTTGCTTAATAAATAAATTGGAACATAGCTAAAGTTGTTCAACAGCCAGTCATTAGTTCAGTTAGATCTACTGTTCAGAAAACTGAAGGGCTATTGACTCTGCTCAGTTTAATGAAGGAAAATGAGTCACAGGAGATCTGGGCAGGAATGACTCATAGCTACACCAGCAGCCTTCTCTCCATTGTAAACTACTTTTCATCATTTACAGTCAGCAAGAAGCTAAAAGAATGTTGATGTTTCTTTTCTGGATAGTTAACTTCCTGAGTTCAGAAAGATTAAAACTGTGGACAACAAGAAGTCAACATTTCTATGGTAAGAGACCAATTATATAAAAAGCTAGCAGGCAGTCAGATTTCCCATTAGCCTTTCAGAAATGAAGTATGACGCTGTCCTGAGAGAAGTCAGGAGACCATCTCCTAGGAGAATCTCCTGATAACAAACGTCCTTCTGCTACAACAATGATCAGAAGGGAGACTCTTCTCAAAAATTGACCCAACATATACTAAATTCTATTCTAACATAATGTTGCTACAAAGTTCTCAAGTAGCTTCCTGGCTTGTCACAAGAGCAATTTCTTTTATTCCTGCCTCAGTCTTAGAGGAGAGATGTTGGTGATACAGTTATATGTTTTAATAGGGACAATGACAGGTGGGCTAGCAGTAGGATTTTTTGAGCTAAAGCACTAGGTGGAAGTACATTCTTATGGAGAATAATGGTCCACCAGAAGTACAGAGTGATTTATAAGTTATACCCAAGTCTCGACTTAGGAAAATAAACAAACAAAAAGTGTGATTAAAAATACTCATACCCTAGATAGGTCTCAAGGTATAGATATTTTTAGACTTGGAAGTGAAATTAAGGTAAGTTACCTTGGGCAATACCATATCTCTAGTACTCTTGGCTTCTCCCCAATCTCAGTGATACTGAGATCATCTTGGGAAATGCCTGGAACTCAGATTAGAACTTAATGCTCAAAGAATGATATACAACCCAACTGTAGATAAATGCAGTAAAACTTCCTCAAAATTTTCCCGGAGAATCTTCTATAACACACTTTGAACTTCATAACTGTGGAGTTGATACAATGATGAGCAAAGCAGAAATGGCTCTTGTGCTCAAGATACTTAAGGTATAGTAAGGGATACCAACAAGTAGAGAGTATTAATTATATACTATGATGAGAATTATGATAGAAACAAAATGTACATAGGAAGAGCCCTTAACACAGACTTCAAGAGTTAGGTGAAGTTTCTTGTATAAGTCAAGTTTCTCCAGAGAAAGAGAATCAATAAGATGTATGTATATATATGGGGGGGGGGGGGGAATTGATTGATTGACTGATTGATTCATTCATTTTAAAGAATTGGTCTTTGTGATTGTGGAGGGTTGGTAAATCCAAAATCTGGTGGGGTAAGCTGTGAGGCTGGAGACTTAGGAGGAGTTTCAGTTTGAGACCAAAGGCAGTTTCCTGGAAGAATCGTTTGTCACTCAAGAGGGATCAGTCTTTGTTCTATCAAGGCCTGCAGCTGACTGAATGAGGGCCACCCACATTATGGAAGGCAATTTGCTTGACTCAAAGTTCACTAATTTAAATGTTAACCTTTTCCAAAAACCACATTCACTGAAACATCCAAAATAATGTTCAGTCAAATATCTGAACACCAGGCCCCAGCCAAGCTGACACATAAAATTATTCGTAGAATAATTTAATTCATATCTATCAATACTTGTCTCTCCACTAGACACATTAAGTAGTCATTTCTAATGCCCCCTCCCACAACCCCTGGCAACCACTAATCTGTTTTTTATCTCTATGTGTTTATCTATTCTGGATATTTCATATAAATGAAATTATATAATATGTGACCTTTTGTGTCTGACTTCTTTCAGTTAGCATTATATTTTCCAAGTTTGTTCATGTTGAAACATGTATCAGTACTTCATTATTTTTCCTGACTGAATACTATTCCATTGCGTGGATATTGCCATATTTCATTTAGCCATTCATCAGCTGATGGGTACTTGGGTTGTTTCTACCTTTTAGTTAATGTGAATGGATCTTGTATTGACATTCCTATAGAAGTATTTCAATGCTGTTGGGTATAAACCTAGGAGTGGAATTGCTGGGTAATATAGTAATTCTGTGCTTAACCTTTTGCGGAACTCCCAAACTGTGTTCTGAAATAGTTATTTTACTTCACCACCAGCTGTCAGCAACACTTGTAATTTTTTTAAAAAAATTATAGCCATGATAGTAGGTATAAGGTGTTATCTCATTGTCATTTTGATTTGCATGTCCTTAAAGGCAAGTGGTGTGAGCATCTTTTCATATGCTTGATGGCTATTTTTCTATCTTCTTTGGAGAAATGTCTATTCACTTCTTTGGCCCATTTTTTAATTATGTTGTTTATCTTTTTGTTGTTGAGTTGTGAGTTTTCTTTATAGGTGCTGAATGATCAATCCTTATTATATACACAGTTTAAAATACGTTCTCCCATTCTATCACATTCTTTTTTGCCCACAATTATATCCCCAGAACCTAGTACAATGCCTGGCAATAGATATGTGTTGAATGAATGAGGAAGAAGGCTTGGAGACATGAAGAGTCTGTAGAAGGTTTAAAAAAACAAACTCAAAGTTATTATCAAGTGCTAATTATAGCATGACACTGTGTTTATCTGAAAGTCACAATACAGGAACTGGGTTTAATAGGCCACACATAGGTCTTATTTATTAGAGTGATTTGTTTGACTTCAAATGTCTTTATTAATAACCTTTTGATAATGTCGAATTGTAAACAGCGAAATCTGAGCATTGTAATACATTAAGAATGGAGCTTCAAGTAGAGGTTATAAGGACCAGCATGCCATAATGGTGCATGTCTTTTGTTGGCATGACAGCAGTAATATTGCCTTTGCTTGCTTGTGTAATGCTTTTTCATTTTCAAAGTGCTTTTTGATCATTAATTAATAGTCATAATGCTATTTTTAGAACTTTTATTGCATCCTTACTCATTCTGGCATAAAATAGTTAAGGCAGAAAACACACACATACATACACACAAAATAACTCCTTCTTCTCTGTAGAAAAGGAATACAAATACATTTGATTTTATCACCAGTTAATATCTATTTTTAATCTTTTCAATTCCTAAGAACTGTTCCTTCTAGACTCAGACTACTGAGCTCAACAGGGGAAACTATAGAGAAAAATAAAATGGGACAGAGAATCAAATGTTCTCTTTGCCTTTTCTTTATCCAAACTCTATGTTTAGAAAACACATGGATTTATGAAAGATTTTTTTTTAATAATATGAAAGGAGAAAAAGGCAATAAATAGCTGTAGTTAAAGGGAAAGGAGTAATTTGAAAGACGTGTCTATAAGAGAGAAAAATGAACAGGTTCGGGTTCTAAGAAATATTCTTAACTTTTTAGAATGAGGTAGAAACTTTATGTTATGGACTCAGTTGTGTGCTCCCCAAATTCATACATTGAAACCCTTATCCCTAATACTTCAGAATATGACTATATTTGGAGATAAGGCCTTTAAAGAGGTAGTTAAGGTAAAATGAGGTTGTATGGGTTGGCCCTAATCCAATATAACTGATGTTCTTACAAGAAGAGGAGATTGGAACACAGGAACAGAATAAAGACACAAAGAGAAGACAGCCATCTACAAGCCAAGTAAAGAGGCCCTCAGAAGAAACCAATTCTGCAGACATCTTGATTTTCAACTTTTAGCTTCTTGGAATGTGAGGAAATAAATTTCTGTTGTTCAAGTCTGTGGTGCTTTGCTATGGCAGCTCTAGCAAACTAATACACTGTATAGTTTAAACTTGCTTTATTATTACAACAAATATCTTTTCCAAAGAAATTCTATTTATATCTGTAACAAACCCTCTAAATAAAAAGGTTTTTTTCCAGGTTGGCTGGGAAATGTTTTATTTTTCTAACTTGAATTTTCAAGTTACGTCCAACCTTCAAGTTGTGGTTTGCATGGAAAGAATAAACCAAGAAGTTGATTAGTTTAAGCCCACTAGATTTTTAGAAATAATTTTAACTAGTACTCAAGTGTCTTGAAACAATAATAGTGTTTTTCTCCTTGTCTTGTTCCACTATATGAGTGTTCTCATGTTTATGAGAAGCAAAGAGTTACAGCTGTCTTTAATGGTTATTTCTATACACTTTAGAATACAGGTGTATATTGTCTTATAGTATATAAAGTGCTAATGATCCATTATCCCAGTTAATCTTCACAATAACATTGAAATAAATCAAGGCAGATTTATCAGATATTTTTAACTGATAAGAAAACTAAAGCTCAGAGAGGGTAGGTCACTTGCCCAAAGTCACACAGCTGGTAAGATTATTGTAGAAGAGATTTTCGTTATGTACCAACCAAATCAATTTCATTTTCCTCCTAGACAAAGTGTTGGCAAACCATGGCTCACTGGCCAAATCCAGCTACCTGTTTCAGTAAATGAAGTTTTTTGGAACACAGCCACACTCACTCATGTACATATTTATTAGGAATTGTTTTCATCCTTCAATGGTATAGGTGAGTAGTTGAAACAAAGACTCCACTGCCCACAAAGTCTAAAATATTTACTATCTGGCCCTTTACAGAAAAAGTGTGTTGATCCCTGTCCTACACATACAAATAAACTACTTTTCCCTTAAATTTCTTTTTGAATCCAGTTCTGTCTTTCTTCCTCTGGGGCTAACCACAGAGGAACTAATGGAGGATTCCAAAGCTCTAGGAAAAGGCAGAGTCACCAGATGGAGGAAGGTAGATTGCCGAAGAGCAGATGCCCACAGCAGTACAGCATTGGCCTACGACCAGTGTAAGAGACAAGTCTTAATTGTACAGAGCCTCTAAGGTTTGGAGGTTCTCACAGCAATTAATTAATCATGGCTAAGAGAATAGCAGACCTTGGGGGTTTCACTCTATATCCAAAACTATTTTCCTTCTTGAATTGTCAAAGTGGCCAGAAATGAAAAAAAATGGCAAGCCAAGAACAGAGTTCAAAGCTCAGGACCATGTCGCCCTGACTCCCAAGTGGAGTTGCCTTAGAGCAGGGGTAGCTGACGGGCTTCATCACAGGCACTAGTCTGACAGTGACCAGTGGCTTACTGACAAAGATTCAGAGGTTATTGCCAGGCTCCGAAGAAGCAATGGCATATCAATTAGTAACAACCCCATGTACTCAGGAGTGCAGAGATGTGAGATCATTGGGGATTTTTCCATGCACACTGCTGAGAGACACCTGGATGATGAGAACGCATTTTTTACCTTTAAGGATATGAAAGGGACAGCTTTCAATCTGAGCCAGACAAATATGCAGATACCAATTAACACAAGTAGAAGCATGTCCTAAACACCAATTGAAAATGATTTTGTGTGGGGGCAGGAGGAGGCCAGGGGAGAGGTTTCACTCAGAGAATTAAAAAATAAAAATTTTAAAGTAAGACCACACAAACTGAACTTTACCACAGAGGATGTAGTAGGCTTCATACCATAAGTTTGGCTACCTCTTTCTTTCATGGAAAAATTAAGTATATTTCAAGGCCTTTGGTTCACTTAAGCTACTTCCTTGTCACATAGACAGAAACTTCTCTCAAATATCTTCCCTCATAAGAAGGAAGGTATTATTATTATTATTATTATTATTATTATTATTATTTACTTTTCTAAGCTTTTCTGCATTTAGTTGGTAAATTCTTAGAAGGGAGATTCTCATAAAAAAAATAATTTGCTCTGAAACAAGATACAATTAAGAAAAAGAAAAACAAATTATCTTTATGTCTTCAACAACTTGGAGTTATTGCTCAAACAAACCATGGGTCTCAAAACTCTGCTCCAGCCTTCTGTATTTTCTCCAGCTTTCTCTTCCAACAAATGCAGAAATACTTAGAAATATGGTCTGTTCTAAAGTTTCATTATGTGTCTTTCATGAGTGTTTACTTTTAAGGCAATTACAGTAAATAGAAATGAGGTAGCAATATACTATTTTCACCTGACCCTTTTTTCCCTTATTTTGGTAACACCATTGTAGGTCATTCTCCCCTTGCTGAAAAATTTTCCATGCTGTTTTCCTGCATATTATTTTTATATATTTGCCAGGTTGCTTACAGGCACTGCGGCACCAGTGAAAGGTTTGTGAACCATTCGGTAAGTGGTTCCTGCTCGAATGAATTACCTAGCTTTCATGAACAGCCATGCAGAAGCAAAGCAGGCAGAAAAATAATGAATACATTTGTACCATGGCACTCTCTCCAGCTATGAACTTCCCACAACCATGCAATTTCCCCACGAGGAAAGATAAGATTGTGCTGTCATTAGAATAGGTAATCATTAGATTTATCTTTTATATAATTTGTAGCATCTTAAACTATTCTGTGTAGCCTCATTACTGCCAGGAGTCCTCTTTAACTGAGATGATAAGTAAATAAAGTAGAAATTACACACCAACAAGAATCCAGAATATGTTGTTTTAGTGTATGTCTGAGAGCTCCCTTCAGCAAACCTAATCTGCACAGCAGTTACCATTATTTCTACCTCAATAAGCATCTCCTAATTGCTGTGTTATTGCTTGTGAAGAAAATATATTATTAAAGTCCACAACTCATGACTTGTTGCACATCTACCCATGAAAAAACTTTCATTTCATCAGCTTTTAATCAGTTTCAAATGGGATGATCAGTGGAAGGGTTTTTTCTCCTTCTCTTGAATATCTGTTCATTACCATTTCCTAATATCGGTGTATCCTTCGAACAGTCAAGATGCATTCATAATTTATTCAGAGGCCTGAAGATTTTATTAAACCAAATCTATTTAATTCTCTATGAATCAGCTCAAGATGATTTTGGTGGCTTCTTGTAATGAACAACAATTAGAAACTCCAAGGACTCAGAACCCCTTTTAGTTGTTAATGTTTTACGCTCCACTGTTGGTCTGCTGCCAGATAATGATCCACAGAGCATTAAAATTTTGTATTAATATTATCTTTACAAATGCAATATTGCTCAGTGGAGGATGAGGTTTCCACAGGCTTCTTTCTGTGTTAGGCAGTTGTTAGAAATTTTAGGAGATATTGAAGCTGACATCTTAGACACTGGGTTAGGCATTTAAAATCTTAAGACCCAGGTTCTTCCTCTCTTCTAGAATGTTCTAGACCAGGTCAGTCACACCAGCTGGCTTTTAATGAAGATGAAATCAAAACAGCCTATGGTCTCTGAATGAATTTGAGAAGGGTAATAAATTTGAAAAATAGAATGGATTTTATTATTCAATAACCAATTATGTCTTCTTTAATGATTCAAAACAATATGGATCAAGGGCCATTCATAAATATCAGTTGCCAACATGGACGATATAGCATATACTCCTGCAGAAGTGGTAGGTTAGTATGCTACTGCTCATTCGCAGCAGGGATTTGGGTGAATGACCACTAACAGTCAGCAAATTTCTCCCAACATACATAATCCTATAAGTATTTTACATTTCTAAGATGCTTGAGATCATCATAATGACATCAGTCAGAACTCAGATAATCCGAAAATGTTTACAAAAGCTGAAAAAGCAGAGCTAAAGTTCTCTTTGATTAAACACTCTACTTTGGGAAGGACACACATGGGGTGGTAAAAGATTAGGCTGGCACTCCCCCAGAGGGGCCACATTAGCTAAATCAACCAGTACAATTATTCAAGTCAGTGATCCAATCTTGTCCCAAAGGCCTCAAAAGGATGGATTCATCCTATTATCGCTGAGATTCTAGGTCAGCCTGGTTTGAGATTGGGAGATGGAGAGCTCCCCACACCCATTCAGTAACACTCCTATACCCATCAAAAACCTGGTCAACCCTGTAGCTACAAATGTCAGATTAGCTTTATTCTAAAAATTCAAGCTCTTTAAAAATAATCGCAGACTGCTAAGAAGATCACCCCAGGCCAGAAAGCTAGAGGAAGATCCTACAGTAGTTTCTTCATTAACCTTTGTTTTAGTGTTTTGCCTTTAGATTTTTGCAAATGTCACAACAAGAAACAAACATAAGAGCTCTGCCTCTGAATCGTTCACAAAAAGAATATTAAAGGTATTATCTATGTTAGCAGAGCACATAAAAGGATGAGATCTGTAATCAAATCACCCAGATTCAAATTCTGGCTCCACCATGTACCGCCTGGATGACTTCTTGCAGTTATCTTGCTTCAGTTTCCTTAACTGTAATATATATAATCATAGTTCTTACCTCCTAGACTTCTTGCAGAGAATTAAATATTGTATGTAAAGCCCTTAGAACAGAAAAGAAGTGCTCAATAAAAATTATTATTCTTTCAATGAGCAGATACTTATTGAGTGCCCACTATGTTTTAGATACTATATAGGTACTGAAGGTTTAGCAATAAGCCAAACTGACAAAAAATTCTAGATTCTCAGGGTCCATTTCAGATAGAATACACATAAGTAAAATATATAGTTAAATGGTAGCATATCAAGTGTTACAGAAAAAAATTAAGAGAGTAGGAATAAAAGAATGCTGAAGTTACAGTCTTAAATGTAGAAAGAGGAGGCCTCACTGAGAAGGTGACATCTTAGTACAAACCTAATGGAAATAAAGGACAGGGCCAAAAAGATATCTGGGGGAAGAGTGATTTGTTCACAGGAAACAGCAAGTGCAAAGGCTCTGATACAGAGCATGCTTGGTGTGTTCTAGAAATAGCACAATAAATATTAGCTATTAGTATTTTGGATATATTTTTAAGAGAAGAGATCTTAGCTACTACTACTTTTTTGCATCTCTCATGAGGTTTCGTTCAGCACTGGGTGGAAAGTAGAAGGATGTTTCTTATAATAAATTGCTGACTCTGCACCACTCATTTAAAAGGCATCCCCACCTTATCTCAGATCTACAGAATCTCTGAGGTTAGATCCCTGAAATCTGGATTAAGGTATTCTTAGTAAACACATGCTGGTCTGATTGATTCATTTTATTTCTATGCAGATCCAAGTGTTTGCATTGCTCTACCCTGCTTGCAGCTGCCTTGTAGAAGGATGAACTTGGAATCTACTTTGGAGAGAGATGCAGTGTTTGATAAAAGCCAGAAAGCATGCTGGCATACATTTACATTGGATGAAATACCAATTCTATTTAGCTACTGTATGAAATGCTTCTTTTATTTGCATGAGAGACCAACCATATAAGGCATAATAATTTCTTTCAAAAGTTCATTTTTAGTCCCATACTAGCTTCTCCCAGCAGGGATGGCTGGCAGCTCTTCTTGCAGTAAGTAGAAAGCCATAGTCTGTCAAAGCATCAAATGCTAATGAAATAAATAAAAACTTTTCTTACCTGAGGCAGGTGCCAAAGCCTGCTACTCTAAGTACCCCCACTGGACACAATTTAGACTTGCTTTCAAATGCTAAAAACAAATAGGTTCTCCTAAGTGCAATTAAAGCTAAGCCACACATTGAATCTATTGATACTGATGGAGTTATTTTGATTCCAAGGCTCTTAAGAGTTGTTTCTGAAAATATCACATAATTTGGTAATTATTGTTTTATGCTAATATATGACAAGGAATGTCAAAAACATTCAAGAGCTTCTTAGACTATTTTTTAATAACCTTGAATCAATACTGAGTTTTTCTCCAAAGGACAAAGTAGTTACTGTGCCATTACAGCGCAGTATAATTTAATTTAAATGATTAAATATACTGTTTTAATAAGATGTATTTCCATATTAAAAATACTTTCTATCTCTTCCTGTTCCATAGCTCCCCCTACCTACTCTGGAATAAAAGCCAAATTCTCAACCATGCCAATTACATTACTATTTCTTTTGACTTAGGGTTATATCAGAGAGGTTTTGTTTTATTTTGTTAATAAAGCTAATCTGAAAAGGTCCCTACTCACAAATATCTCCAGTTCTTACCATCAAAAACTTACACTGTAAACAAAGGAAACATCTATGGTACTAGTAATCAGTATGTTAGGACAAACAGGCTTAACTCAGGATTGTCCCCAGCAAACCAGAAAGTAGAGTCATCCTATTTATAGGCATTCTTTTAGACCCTAAACAAACAAACAAACATAAAAGTTTGTAGATTCAAGGATATTCTTAACAGCAGTGCTTATAATATCTAGAAAAGGCCTATTAATATGCATCTCAGGTCCACATTGGGAGCATCCATAAAACTTATACCTCCACATAACTTAGATTATTAGTAACCTAGCAGAGAGAATGAAAGGCCACCAATATTTAGCCAGGAGATGACAGTCTGGAATGTGGGACAAGACACTCTCTACTAGGGCAAAATGGTAGAAGAAAATTGGCAGCTGAAGAGCCTAATGGAGGGTGTTTCAGAAGACACTTAGAAACAATGGCACACAAAGAGAAAATGTAAGGCAGAATTTACCTACTGTCTTCTATCTTAACATAAAATTCAAGGTACTTTGCACAATATTCAAGGCCCCGAGGTTCCCTCCACCCCAGCCCTCCACCTATTCCCGTCTTCTCTCCCCACCCAGTCTCCTCATTCCCTCTTAGGTTCCCAAACCCTAAGCAATTGCAGTAGACACATGCCTTAAGCTCAGATGTGGCAAATTCCTTTGTTCCAGGCCCCTAATAGATTGCTAAGCATAATGTACCTTGTAATCATTCTCAACACAAACTCCAAGCAGCCACTAATGGTTTATTATTATTGATCAAGAAGATGAACGTTATTTATGTGTGATTTTAAGCCAACCCAAACTAATATCAAGCCAACTTCCATTATTCATGCCACCTAGTGGTAGAGATTGAAAATTACACTATGATGGAAGATCAATGTCATGGGAATAGATCACAAATTAGCTAACAAATTCTCTGTTAAACACAGTTGCTTCTAGTTTTCATAACATCATAAGCAACTTTGTAATACAAATATTACTAAAATATACAAGAATATACACTGCATAAGATAAGTTATACGAGCCTTTTTGATCACCTAACAAAAGTTTGGCACTTAATAGATGCTTACTAAAAATTTGATAATTGACTAACTGAAAGAGGGAAAGACCCTCAAGAAACATTTCAATCTAATATGAATGTACAGGAACACAGATAAAGGAAAATTAAGTTTACTTATGAGGAATTAGTAAAAGATACAGACAAAAACTATCATATGAGTTGAACCTAAAAGGATACTTGAAAATCTAATAGAACAGGAAAACATGGAGGTCACCACGTTAGACAGAAATAGCAGCAGGAAATAGGAATAAGGATGTGGAAGTATATTGGCTTTTGAAAAAAAAATGTGAGTCAGTATAGTATACATTATGGGTTAATGATGTAAATCTTGAAGAGTAATAGCCTATGATTAGGTTTTAAAAGATCTTGTAGACATGCTAAGAAATTTAGTCTTAATCTTACACAAAAGGGAGATAGGAAGAGGAGGATGGTACCTTAGACACAGCTATTATAATTTTAAACATTTCTCTTTGAGAGTCAACAAACGACTGTGTAAAGACATTTGTTCAGAAATGTTTTTCACAAAATTTATTACAATATTCAAAATTATAAGTAATATAAATGATCATTAAAAGGGTTTGAAAATTTAATAAATGATGGTCCACCCATAAAATGCAACCATTAAAAGTGATGAAGATATTTATATAATGATAATTTTAAAAATCCATACTATATTAAAGGATAAAACGAATCTGCAAAATATTCAGAACATAACCTCATTTTTGTTTTGTTGTTTTGTTTCGAGTGATATACACATAGAAAAGAACCTGGAAGGATATATACCAAAATGTTAGTGATGGTTATTTCTGGATAGTGTGATTATAGAAAATTTTTACTTATCTATATATATTATTGAAATAAATATGAAAGCATATATGTTTTATATATATATCTGTATTGTCTATTCTTTATAATATATGTATTATATTTAAAATCAAAAAAGCTATATTTTTAAAAGAAGTTAATTTTATTGAAAAATTTACTTACCACATAAGATTTACTTCATCTGCCTCTTTCTTTCTATCTCTCTTTCTTTCTTTCCATTAGGTCGTATCTAACACTATCTTTCATGGTCATTTTCACCCTAAGAACACTTGAGGTTCATTTACTTAGTTGTTCCCAAATGCCTGAATAGTGTTGCAAGAAGTTTGGCAAGAAAATAGTATTCAATTTGCAGAATACAATCACAATTATGGAATTACATGTCCAACTGAAACCTGGTAAGAGGTCTGAATGAAGAAAAGCAGTCACTAAAAGCCAGAAGCATCATAGACACAAAAAGGAAAGTAAAAGGCAGTCCAAATGAGAACATAATCGAGCTGAAAGATCATGTTGGAAAAGAAACATTCACAACCCAACAATGGTTGTATACAACTGTAATAATTGCAGACTGCAACAGAAAATGAAATCAGATTTTTCAGAGAGCATTAAACATCAACTCTTCAGGAACCAATTAAATTCTATACAAAAACAAAAGTAAATTCAGGCCATAAACTGGGTCTATCTTGGCTCTTTTAGAGTTTCATACAAGAGAAGACCAAATAGCTCTGATGACATAGCTAAAATACAAATAGGGACGAGATCATAAAAATACATTTTTATCAAATTTAGAAAAATATGAATGATAAGTTGAAAAGTGAATGTACATAATTCTCACCCAGAAAGAAGCAGAAAAGAAAGCAAGATATTTAGGGGATTCTTACTTTCATTTTAATTATTTTAAAATGTGTTAAGTATGTATAACCCTTGTTTTATTATTATTAATAATACTTATACAATAAAAAGGCACTTATAGATTGCTACTATATCCTTAGTGACTAAAATCATGTTAAAAATATAGTAGGTGCTCAATAAATATTTATATTATAAATTTTGATTAATAAATTTTAGGAAAAAAATATCAATCAGTTTAGACAAATAATCAAATCAGAGAACTCAATAATAATGGAGGTGATGAAATAAATTAAATTCAATAATAAGACATGAGATGTGAATAATTGAAAAGTCACATATTTAATGCTGAAATTTAATGATCTTGAAGGGCCCTGCCACTTTAAGCCCTGCCATTTTAAGTATTGTATGACATTGAGCAGGATGAACTTGGAAAGTCTGGGATTGGAAATCAAGTGTTTAAATCCTGGGTCACTACTTAATGCTGTGACCTTGAATGAGTAAATTATTTAATCTCTTATTATCAAGACCCTCAGTTACCTCATCTTTAAAATGATGTTAATAAAATCTGCTCTACTCACGACTATTTTCATATTCAAGCTAGCTCGCATAAATTTATATTATAACTTCATAAAATTCTAAATAAGAGGTATTTGGGTGTACAAGAGGATTGGAGGAGGAAGGGTTTTGCCTCTTTCATTATATTTTGCTCAGTAAAGTCCTTAAAAACTGAGCGGTAAAAAAGCAATCGAGTGGTCACCTTCTACTAAGTACACTACAAATATTATCTCTTTATTCCAAATTATAAAGAGTATCCTAAAATTAGGGATAAAACACTGATGTTCAGAGAAGTACAGTAACTTTCTCAATGCTATACAACATATAATTGGTGAAATGGTTCAACTAGTATCAAAATGCATTCCTTCAACAGATGCATTGGATGCTGTATTAGTTTTCTAGGGCCACTGAAACAGATTACCACATACAGAGTTGTTAAAATAGAAATTTATTCTCTCGCAGTTCAGGAGGCTAGAAATCTAAGATCAAGATTTCGGTAGGATTGGTTTCTGCTGAAGGCTCTGAGGGAGAATCTGTTCCATGCTTCTCTCCTAGCTTCTGCTGGTTACCAACAACCCCTGGTATCCCTCACTTTATGGATACATTACTCCAATCTCTGCCTCTGTTTTCACATGGCATTCTCCACTGAGTCTTCACAACATCTTCTTACAAAGACATAATGTATACTGGATTAATGGCCCACCTATTCCAGTATGACTTCATTTTAGCCAATTACATCTTCGACAACCTTATTTCTAAATAAGGTCACATTCTGAGATATTAGGAGTTAAGACTTTAACATAACATTTTTGTGGGGAAGTCGAGGGTGACACACAATTCAACCCATAACAAATGGATATCTGCAAACTTTCAGGTTATTGAAAATGAATCAAATGAAACACATAAGATGGGCATTTCATAAGGGGAGTCACAGAAGAGAAAGATATGTAGAGATCCAAAATTCTGTCAGTAACCATTGTTCAGCAAGAGTAAATATTTAAAATCTTACAGAGGCAAGGTTAAGAAGGAAATTAAAAGTTTAAAAAAGCACCCAGAACAGCTCTCAATTGTATTCACTCTATATAAAAAGCACCTCCAAAAAAAAACCCCCAAAACTGTAAAGGTTATTAGCCCTCAGTGTTATATTCAAATAAACAGTTTAATTACTATATGAGACAGGGATCCAATCCCATATATCTACCCACATACAAATCATCCTGAAAATTATTTTCCGGAGAATTGAAATCTGGGGGAGAGAAGCCCTCTCATCCTGTCATCAGCGTCTGCTGATTTCGGTGAAGCATAAAGGCACCCAAGCACAGGAATGTAAGTGGTAGGAGTAGGAGACTTGTCATTACCCAGCAGTATAGATTGTGTTATTGTGTCTGACCCTGAGTTCTGCATGGTCAACCACCTCTGCATTGAGTACCCGAGGGATAATTCATCATAAATGAAAATGCTCTCGGTAAAGGTGGGGGAGGAGTCAGTGGTCATGGCTAGAGCTGCGATTTATGACATTTTAATAAGTTAATTAACTGCTGCACTCATTGCTTTTTAAAGAATGAGAATAGCATCTAAACGCAAATGCTTATTAGGAGAGATATCTTAAGGCATACCAAATGCTCATTAGGGGAGGTGTCTTAAGATGAATTAAAATACAGAGGTCTGGGCCTACACATTAGTCATAAGAACTAGAGAATTACAGGCTAATGGTGCCACAAAGATCTGATTGGATTACATTTGTGGACATGTGCTGAAATTGCCAGTTCAGAAATATCAAGGCAGTACTAATAGGACAAAGTTAATTTCACTACAAAATAGCCAGATACCTAATATTTCAAAATATTCTGAAACTAGTGAATAAGAGGTTCATAAACGGAGAGAAAAACCTTGATGAGTTGTTTTGAGTTGTTTCAATACAGTCATAGAAACACTTGGCAAAAAATAAATTTATCCAAAAATAGTTTTATAAAAAGCATGACATACAAAAAAGCAGAGTGAAAATGTTCAGAGCATGCATGCAATTGAAAATCTAATCAAGAACAAAGTGTAAAAATTTTACAAATTTTTTAAATGAGAAATGGAATAAAAAAGTTCTAGCTTAGTACGGTTATCTATTAATAAATTTCAAAACATCAAGGAATTTAATTTTTATGCAAACTAAAATAAGTAAAAATTTTAAAAAATTAAATTAAATTGAGAAAGATATTCAACAGCCACATCTGAGCCCCTAGAAAGGGAACTCAGGGTCGTAATAGTAAATTCCTTCAGACTTTCAAGGAACAAATCTTTGCCACATTATATAATCTGTTTCAGATAATAGAAAAAGATTAAAAGTAATTCAGATCATTCTGAGAAGATCATCTCTTAAGTTTAACATTCCTAACAGAAATTTCAGGAGAAAAAATGCAACTGAATATCAATAAAGATATAAAAAAAAAAACTAAAATACTAGCAAATAAAACTTAATAATATAATTAAAATTAATACTTTATATCTAAGCAAACAGTATTTATTCTATAAATCCATAAATAGTCTAAAATTATAAAATTACAAATTAATAGACTATATAACATCAGTAAATCTAAATTCAAATAAATTTTTAAAAATAATCATCTCAATAGTATCATATCTTCTTAATATATGTTTAAGATATCTAATTCAAACCATCATCTAACATTTTATTTAACAGTGGAATAATAAAATAATTCTCACTGAAAGATGATTAAAATACAGATACTTAAAATTACTGTTATTAAATATAAATATTACTAACAGTAATATTATATGACATTTATTGAGTTATACTATGTCAGAAACCAGCTAGAGTATATACATGTTATTTATTTAATATTATTTCAAGAGTTCTTAAAACATAAAACATAAACAAAGTTACAAACATTGAAAAGGAAGAAACAAAATGTGATTATATACAGGTGACTTGCTTTTAGAACATAAAAATAGAAATAAATCAAATGAAAAGCTATTAGAATTAATTATAGGTGGATATAACAGCCAGACAAGAGATAAATACTCTCATATATCAAATAACAATGTAATAGAAAAATGTAAACCAAAAAGATATCCCATTTATAATCACGAAGCAAAATTTAAATTAACAGGAAATAATGTCTCACATGACAATGAGTATAAAATGTAATCTATTTTAAGGCTCTAGAGAGAACAGGACTTCCTAAACTGAAAGTCAATTGGAAGAGAGAAAACAGACAGGAAGGGGCTTTTATAAATTAAGAGAATTATTTTTAAAGAGACATAAAACTAAAACTAGAGCAAAGTAAAAGAATAAACTACGTGAAAAAGTAAAAACTGTATCGGAAAATAAAATGCAAGATTGAAAGATAAACAATAAGTTAGGGGAAAATATTTGTAGAGAATGCATTAGTTCAAAGGGGAAATGTCTTTATTTTCTGTAGAGTCCATGTAGATTGATATACATCCCCTAGGCTGGATAAGGTCCACAGTGCTAAATTAGGCTCCAATGGTAGAAGAGCCCAAGTGAGTAATGAAGACAGGTCAAGAGGGCAGGCTCACATAAAGAGCACATGTGCAGCAAATGGCGGATGGCTGTCCAGTTTTGGGGTGGGAGGAGCATTCTAACAGAGTGTTCTCATGCCTGGAATGTGAGCTCATATTACCAGATTTACTCTTTTCAGGAGAAACCAAAAATTCAGACCTTTTTTAATGCTGGCCAGATTGTTCAACAATGTGTTGATAAAACAAGCTTCATGCCATAGAATCATTAGTTTACAGCCCCTAACTGGCATGAACAATTAGTTAAGGGGGAAATACTATTAACAGAAATACATGAAAAATGTAATGATGGTCAACTACTCATCTTGTTTGTGAGTTAGCTATATGGTGTTTATCTATGTAGGGAACCCCAGGATGTAAGAAACTTCCAGCAAACAAGATGCCATGAAGGCCATGTCTTCTAATACCCATTGGCTCAACATCTCACCATGAAGCCTGTCCTGTCCCCTGCCATGAACATCCTTATATATAGCTACCCTGGATACATGCAGTTACCCAAACACTTGCATTCTTTTGTTCCTGCTGTTATTTCTTCCTGGAATGTTCTCTATTCTTGGTAAAGAAAATCTTATTTGCTCTTTAAAGCTAAGTTCAAATGTTACTCCATTGTAAAATCCAAGGCAGAATTAACCATAAAATCAACACATCTGTTGAGTATCAGTTCTGTGCTGGAACTATAGCAGTGAAGAAGATAGAATTGCTTCTTCCTTCGTGGAGCTAACACTTTGCTTTTCCACAGCACTTAGCTCCTGTGTTACAGCCCTTAGAATGTTTCTATTTATAATTATTACCTATTGGAAATGGTTTGCTCCCCCATCAGACTGTGAGCTCCTTGAGATAATGAATGTGCCTCCTCATAACACCAATTCCTCCAGTAGTTTATATTTTTCATTCTCTACGATTTCAGAGTTTGTAAATAGCTTGTATATCTAATAGATATTCAATATATTCTTATTAAATATTGGGGTGGGGGGTCGCTATCCTAATATAAAAGACCACCATGACAATGAAATCTTAAACTTTCTGTAGAAAGAAAACGCAAACTAGGGTAAATTTTTTAAAAGTAATTTAGAAGTCAAAACTATTCATTACAATTTCCCAGTACTCTGCTATATTGCTACATTCTGCTTTCTCTTAAAAAAAGTGACAAAAACACTGAAACATTAATCAATCCAGATATCTGCTAATCACTCTTACAGTTAATTTGAGCAACAGAGAAAGGAGTCAGTATTCTTAAATTAACCCTGCAGAGACCTATTAGCATAGAAACATAACACAAAATCCGTTTTGACATCTGGAGTTCTATGCAGTAACTACACTCAAAACACAAGTATATCTGTCATATCCTCTTTAAGCAACTGTAAAATCATTTCTTCTGGTATTAAGCCACAAAAGATTTCTATCACAGAATTATCCTGGGTCACCACAGCTAAGGTTTACAGTCTGGGCTAGGGAAAAAAAATGTGTTCGTTGTCAAGATAGGAAGTGAGAGTGCAGAATTTAAAATTACATTCAATGTTGTTCTGGCTATGAGTTCCCAGCATGATTTTAGGGTGTGTTATGTGACTTATCAAGCTCTCCCTGTGTCTAGCTCCTCTGTGGACTGAAAGTTCTCTGAAGGTGAGAAGACAAAGAGCACGTAGCTTATAGTGTGCAGCGAAGCTTTTTTCATTATCATGATATGTATTGTACTTTATCGTATAATTTAGAATATGAACATTTTGCATTTGAGAGTATACCATGCCAACATTAAAATGTTTTAATGTTCGAGTTTTAAATCATTTGCATCCTATTTATAATCTTCAATACAAAACGTGGAAGTTGAGCAGAAAAGTCAGAGAATCTAATTAAACAATGAGAAAGCTGGTAAAATGAGTTCCTCCCTTAGGCTAGAGTCTTTTTATTTACAGATCACCATTAAAAGATTAACTGAAACTAATATGTCATGATATATCTCATACTAAATACTAGAATACTTTTAAAAAGTACTTAAATACTTAAAAAAGAAAACCCATCAAAGTCCATTTTTCTAAATTACACACAACATAGCAAAAAATCTGAGACAAGAACAAATTTTCAGCCCCTTCCTTTTTTCTACTAACATCACACTATGGATATCTTTAAGAAAAATAAGGTATTGTCCACATTTATACAGAATACAAATTCTTCTAACATTAACATGCCCAACTATGTATGCTCTCGTCTTTCAATTGACTTTTAGCAATTCTAACTCAGCTATAGTCCAGTTACCCCCATCACAACAAAATGCACATCTTTTTATACATATTTTATCATTTGTTTTAAGTTGTACTTTACAAGGTGTCTAAGTTTTCCTCTGGTATCCTGATTTTAGTTAATAGCAGAAAACAACAACAAGAGCAAAAAATATAAAATAACAGTCCTTGATCTAGACCTGTTTAGTGTACCGAAGAAAAAAATGCACCAGGGCTGCAGGCACATGAAAACATGTCAATCAGATGTAATTGCTCTCCAAGAGAAACACTTTTCAGACAAGTAAAAAGAACTCATCCCGAACACAAGGCTTTGTAGCAGCAACTAATCTACTAATGACAAGCTCAGTTTGTTATTCTCAAACTTGTTATTCAAGATTCAACATCTGAAACATGACAGAAAAGGACAATCTGACCAAGTGATAACTCTTAAACAATTATATAAATGATATGTGCAGGCATTTATAGAATAGACATAGATAGATGATAGATAGATAAATAGATAGATAGATAGATAGATAGATAGATAATAGTGTGTGTGTATATAATATGTATATTGTATATATAATATTGATATTTCATTATATTATCAATAGTTGCTAAGAATCAAAGTAAATTTTAAGTACTTCATGATTACTTATATCAGCTCAGACAAATATCAGAACTCCAACACATTTTTTTTAAATAGCCCTGTACTTTTTGCACAATAACTCAAGAATACTCAATAGGCCAGATTCTGCCTGAAGACAGTTGAAGACCACCTCCCAGGGGGGTATTATATGAAGGCTATATTTGGCCAGATACATATAAAGACAGCTTTAACATTCTTTTAATATCTTTTTCCATTATTGTAGAATCTACTTAAAAGAAGACTTTATAATCTCTGCAACAAAGGACAACTGCTAACTCCAAAAAAGAAAGGAAATAGCCTCTATTTTTGCTGCTTGTATTCATCACCCAAAAACTGAGATGTCATAGTTTTCGCAGGACCAGAGTTGGGGTATTCAATAACTAGGAGGTATAAAAGTTAAAAAAAAAATAGAAGAAAATAACAACATAAATACTATAGTAAATTTTAGCCAAGAGCTCCATTGTAATCCCCACTTAAATGTACTAAAGTTGGATGCCAACTATTACAACGCTGTCATTCTCTGAGATGCTATATTCAGAAAAGCTCATAAACTATTTGTTTTTGAAACTCACTTTAAGTTTCAAAGTAACTTGTTTTCAGTTTTAATGAGGCCATGCAAATGAAAAGAGTGTATAAAGTCAGAGCTAATGGGAATTGGGCACACCAGATTGCTAGATAGGTATTTTCTTCTCTACTCATCATAGTGCCTCAGTTCATGAGAAAAGGATGAGGTTCAACACTTTCAGCTAATGTGTTCACTTCCTAAAAGCTTCTCTCCCGGATACAAGAGTGGCTTATCACATTGTTTGTAATTTGGGGTACATATTAGCTATATTTTGCTAGCAGTCATTGTCATTTATGGTGATTTAAAGATAAAGCCAGACTCTTCCCCACCTCTTTTCCTTTTCCTGTATTCAGGCAATGGAATATCTCTGCATTTGACTTCCAGGTTGTAACATAGCCTATAAGTGTCAGACTGGCACTTTGTCCATGTGGACTGCAGGCAAGAGTGTTTGGTTGGTGTAGCAGATACTGTAATCACAGATCAGATCCTCCTTCAAGGAAGAACTTGTTACACCAACAGCTGGTTTTTAATGTCAAGTCCATAGGGGACTGCCTAAGTCATAGGGAGTCATCATCCCTTCTCCAAGATCACTTATCTTCCCAGGGCAGCCCACACTCAATAACTAATTGATACAGGAATATAAAGCCCTGGCCATCCTGGCCCACTTAAGGAAAATTCTGAAGGTCCATTCTAGTTCTAGGAGTCCCAAGGAGTCATTCTACACTGTCATTGGACCTGCATCACAGCTCAACTTCCTCCTCTGTTTACGTTTGCCTCCTTTTTACAACTGTAGGTCCCTGGGCATCCATTAATAAACATCCTGCACATTAAACTCTGACTCATGGGTTGCTTCCTGGAGAACCCGACCTAAGACAGAAGGGTTCTAATCTCCATTCTAGAGTTTGTAGAGTAGAAATCGCTGTTTAGGTTTCTAGGTCTAAGACTCCTACTACAGTTTCCTTTACCAAGGAAGTCTTGCACTTGGATGTAATGAGCACATTCTAGCTACTAATAAAAATTGTATTTGACTTCTCTTTTGCATATCACCATCATGTCACAGTTCATGTGTCATTGGAGTAGATTAGGAGTGGGCAATAGAATTTAAGCATTAAAAGCCCACCCCATACCTTAATAAAGTCTACTCCTGAAATCAAATGGAAGGAAACAGTAGGAAAATCCAGAAATGTCAAGACTTCTTCTTCAAATCATTTAAATTCGTTCTCTTGAGATTCCTCATTTCCATGACAACTGTAAGGGAGAAGAGTTAGTGAATAGTTTGCAAAGTGTGGAAAAGTTTTGGAGACTAGGGAATTTGAGGAATTAAATTTAACTATTTAAATTGAATCAAGGCAAATTTTTCTTTGTTGTTTAATAAATAGAAAGAATAAGGATCTGAAAGAATATTTTTCCTACCCCTTCTCACCACAGCCCTCAGGGAACATTAGGAGAGTATTCACATTTCAATGCATACTACATGGTCAGCATTTGTAGGTAAAGGAGAATGATACAAAATTAATGCACCAAGCAGATGGTGCTATGATCTGATATTTATCGAACTAAACTTATTTCCTTTGTGATGCTGAAGAAAGTTTAACACTCAGATTTCTGAATTCTACTTGCATGAAAATATAAAGATTATCTTTTTATTCCAGCATTATCATATTATGAATCTGCAAATACTCTATGCACAAAAAATGAAAGCAAAAAGTGTTATGTTACCCCACAGTGTACCACTCAGAATCCCTTATATTTTTATCTAGACGCTTAATCTAGCCGCCTGGAAATTTTCTTCCATCAAACCATAAATATATCATAATGTCTTTGTAAGGTAGGTTAGTAATGTTAGCCAATTTTACAGAAGAGGACGCCAAAATTGAATTTAAAATACTTGCCAAATAAACAACCACTACAGACTGAATGTTCACATCCCCCTCAAACACAGTGAGATGCTTGCTCTCTCTGACTCCATCTTTTTCAAGCCTGCTAGTAGCTCTTGCTTTAGACATGCTAATCATTAGAGGAATTCTGCTTAAGACTTGAGATTTGTACAAAAATAGCCTCTTTGTTTTCCCTTTTCCTGATATAAAAGAAGCAGGAGCTCTACTTTCTTAAAATGAATTTGATCAACTACTAGAGCTCCCATATTCTCAGATTGGTACCTTCTCAATCAATCAATTTCCCTTACTCTAGCTCTGACATACTGAGTTTTGATCTTTCAAAGCATCAGGCGCACGGACTTTGGGCCGGTGACACCCCTGAAATTCCTATGTTGAATCCTACTCCACGTTGTGATGATATTTGGAGGCGAGGCCTTCGGGAGGTGATTAGGCAGAGCCTTCATGAATGGGATTAGTATCTTTATGAAAAAGACCCCAGAGAGCTCCCTTGCCCCTTTGTCATGTGAGGACAGAGTGAGAAGACAGCCATCTATATGAACCATTAAGCAAGTTTTCACCAGACGCCCAATCTGCCAGCACATTGAACTTAAACTTTCCAAACTCCCAAACTGTGAGTAATAAGTGTTTGTTGTTTAAGCTACCCAGCATATGATATATATATATTTTATAGCAACTCAAACTGACTAAGACAACAACCAACAGAAAGATTATCATAGTCTTAGGGTCTTAAACTCCCATCAGTGTAGAGGCCAACATGGCTCCTCCACTTTATAGAATAAAATTTAAGAAATTTATGTGTTCAATACCAGTCCAGTTCAAAGTTCGGTAAATAATTTTTAACATAGCTTATCAATTGACCTTTCTGTTACTTAAAAAATAATTGATATTTTGGTAAAATGTTAAAGAGTTGTTTTAATTGTTCCCAGCATCTCCTCCCAGGTCTCTGGCAATCACCACCTCATTTGGGCCATCAGGCAAGCGTGGATAACTTTCCAGCCCCAGCTCTTACCCACACTAATGCTCACCCTAACCAAACTGGCCTAGAATAATGTGTGCTTTCCTGTGACTATGCTTTTGCTTACATTATTGCCCTTCCTTATAAAATAAGCAGCTTACATTTTAATAGCAATTTACATTACAGTTTTATAAGTACCATATTTTAAAAATACTATATCGAGCCTCTACTTTCGGCTTATCTGAAATCTTCGACAACAAGGAAGCATACATACATTTCTTATATGTGCTATGTACACTTATTAAATAAGATCTTTGTTATTACATACTTGTTCTTGAGTCAGTAAGGACCTTGAGAGTCAAATGCTATATGCTTCGTTTTATACCCTGAGTTTAGAACAATGCTTTCTAGGAATTAATATCTTAAAATATATCTGCTATTTCGATCTGACATAAAATTCAAATAAATAGCATTATTATGTTTTTATGATATATAAATTTAAATGCTTCTTCAAATAAAAGTTAACTTGACAGTCTTGTTAAAATCTTAAACTGAAAGTTTTTTGCTAAACAAACTTAAACACAAAGGGCTTACCTTCTTATTAACATAAATTATTTCAAACTTCTTTTAGGTCATTTATACAGCTTCTTTTAGTTTTAATCACTTGCTATATAAATGCTCAAGTGTAGAATTCGGGTTCAAGATGTCAGTGAAGGGAACAAAAATTTTGCCACTCTAAAGTTGTCTTTTGGATTATTGACGTTAAGCTATTTGTTAAGAAACAAGACCCAAGAAAAAAACCTTTGAACTCCATCGCGAATCACTTTCTTGCCAAGAGATTTAGACAGAGAAACCTGCTTCAGGAACAAAATCTTAGAATGCTGTGTTAGCCTAATTTGAATTGAGTATGGTAAATAAGAGGACATCAGGCAAGCCCTATCAGCTAGATATACATGTCCCATTATTTTTGAGTTACCTGCAAGAATTCACCTGCCATGTATGTCCCATTTTTCTTCCAGAACCTGTAAATTACCCATTCTCTCTTCTGAAATCTAAAACCTTATCCCTCTCTTTTCCCTTTTGTCCAAAATGTCTTGAATACCCAATGTTGCCTCACTGTCTTTGGAATTTTCATGCTTATGTGAATTCCCTATGCGCATGTATTAAAACTTTAATTTTCTCCTGTTAATCTGTCTTTGTTAATTTGATTATTGGCCCAGCTAGAAGAACTTAGAAGATGGGATGAAGAGTATTAATTATTTTTTTAGCCCCCATAGCAGATGAGGCAATTAAATTTGCTTCCCATTCCTCCCAAGGTTTCGCTGAATTAAAGCGTAAGATGTATATAAAAGGAATAAATATGTAATAGAAAAGAGACTTAAGGGTGGGTGAGTACCAGTGAATGAGATACTTTAACTACTTTCTGGAATAAGGGAGAAGACTGATAGGAGAAGAAAACAGAGAAAGCCTCATCCTTAAAAATTATCAAAGAAAGCTTCCATAAAGGTGAAAGCCATTTTTTCTAACAATACTACGGAGGTCCTATACTTAGAATCAGAAGGCATGGCAGAGGGGGTAGTAAAAAGTGGGCCAAAATTGAGATATTTGTTGAACATTGACACACAGGATGTCTGTAGTAATCACAATACTCCTGACCCAGCCTCAACACTAAGCTACAGCCAAAATACCAACGTACTTAAAAATTCTAAGATTGAAACAAGTCTCAAAGAAAGACTACAAATACAAAAAGAAAAAGAAAAAGAATGTTAGATTAAACGTAAAAGGCATAGAAAACAAATTTATGATTAAAGCATTCAACTAGTCTCAGGAAGAGATGGTGGAAAAAATGGGAAAAATATAATTATCTAAGAAATATTAGAAGAGAATTTTCTAGCACTGAAGAAAATAATAACACCAAATCAAAAAGGTCCACTGAATATAATGTAAGGAGGAGGCAATAGAACTGAAAGTTAAATCAAGCTATATTCAGAGACTGCAATATATTGATCAGCCCTGCAGCTAGATCACGAGGAAAGCTTCAGAACAAAGGAAGATTTCTGCTGGTATTGCTAACAACCCATTTCCCCACACCATGAAGGGAAAACAGAAAAAACAGAGTCTTTAAGCAATGCCCTACGCAAAATAAAATCATTCATTCCCTATGGCTAAAACCAGGGGGAACCTATGGATCAAAGGCTGGAAATTGCCAGCAGGCCTTTCAGCTACAGATTCTTACTTTTTCGTGCTACATACTCTTATCCTTCCCCACTGTATGTCTATTTCAATAGAAAATGGGTAAACAAAGTCTTTAAACTATAACTCACAGGAACTAAAGAATGATACATAAACTGAATTCTCCAACACTCAGGGCCCCTCTCACTGTCTGTGCTCGGTTCCTCTCACTGCCTTTACTGTCTCTCTCACTGTCCTCATCTCTATTGTCTCTTTCCCTCTGACTTTCTCTTAGGCTCTCTCATTCCCTGCCTCTGAGAGGAGACCACACTGTCTATAGAGTGTTACTCCTTCTCTAATCAATTTTCCTTTTGACTGACTTTGCCATGTGTCTGAATTCTTTCTTAAGCTCCATCAAGAATCCTCTTTTCTCTCAGTGGAGGGCTTGAGTCCTCCTCAGCCCCCACGGGGGGAATTTGCCCTGTCCTGCATCAAATGGGTACAAGAACAAAAATTCTGAAAGAAATCCTTTCAACAACCTATCATATAATTTGAAAGAAGAATAAAAACACTTCCCAATATATAAGCATTTAGCAATGTTACCTCTCACATGTGCTCTTTTTCAAGAAAGTTCCATAAGTGTATGTCCCAGAAAAATGAAGGAAACAGGAGATCCAGGAGGTGCAGATCCAACCAAGAAGAGCAGTCAAAAGTCTTAGGATGAAGAATGCACATTAACCCATTCAGCTTGAAATAGGAGGACAGAAAATTCTAAAAAGTATCTTAAGGAAAGAAGAGAGCAGGATAGAAGAGAAAGTAAAATTGAAATGGAGAGGAGAGGGTAATCGAATAAATTGAGAATGAAAAGAAAGGTTATTTAAAAATTCAGGATGTGTGCCAACTAGTAATCTTCCAAATATTAAACAAATTAAGGCAAGAATTCAAGCAATTGATGGCACTCTGAAAAAAGATTTCACTAATAGTAATTAATGCAAGAAAGTTTTCTTCCTGTGGCCCAGGTACTTCTTGTATCTCCTTGGTACTCTAGAGCAGGAAATTTAAGATTCTAATTGGACCAACAATAAGAATAGCCGCACTAATGTAAATATTTTCTATTTATTCCACAAATAATGGAATGTTTTGTATATTTGGGTGAGAGAATTCTCACTTTCTCCCAGGGTAACCCCCCTCTCTGTTGGCCTTTTCTATAGTCACTGTGTATACCACTCAGCTCTGCAGCTCTTCAATGTCTGCTCTCAATTCTCTGTCTTCTTTGACTCAGAAATTACTTCTAATTGGGAAGCTTGTAATATCATTGTGACTCCTCTGACTTTTTCGAACATTCTGCACCTCTTCCCCTCACATTCAGTAGAATGTAAATATAAATGTGATAGAATGACGCACACAATTTTTAAAGAGGTGAAATATCTTGATGCTTTAAGCAATGATAGGAGAATATTCTCTAACTAGCATAAGTAAGTCTGAACTCTTTTGATTTTAATTAACAGAAAGCAAATTCAAATGTGTTAATGAGACAAAGAAGTAATTAGAGACTCCAGGACTCCAAGAAGTCATTAAATGACCAGATTGTAGAAGTACAGGTAAGCCTCCAAAAAATAGAACCAGGAACTTAAGCACTGCCAGGATTCCCTCCCTGCCTCCTTTATAGTCTGATTTTTCTCTGCATGCCAGCTTTATCTCCCTCACTGAAGAGTCAGTCCTCCACATGGTGGCACACATGGGGCAAGCATGATAGCAGGCAGCTCTCAACCCTCACATCGCCCACCTTACCATCTGAGAGTTACTTCCTCAGGTCAAGCTTGAAAAATCCCTAGGGAATTTTTAAATCTGGACAACTTGGCTATGGTCGAGAAACACTGTAATTGGACAGATCGGAGTGCATGCTATATTCCTTCTCCTCCAGTGACCAATAAACTCTTGAAAGGGACACAGGGTCATGTAAGAATAAGGCAGCTCTTACTGGAACTATATGGTTAAAATAGAGGGAAAAGAAACTCTTGAAAGAAGAAAGAGAAATGTTATTCCAGGGAGTTGGATTAGTAGATATAAATATTAGATAGGCCAATAAGTGTTTGATATGTAGGAGATAAACCTGTTTCAAAAAAATTGTCTGATGCATAATAATTGTAAAAAAAAAAAAAAATCAGTTTCCATAGCATTGGGGCTTTACTAGTGAGAGGCAATAATTAAAGCATTAATCCAACTTCATCCCTCAAAAAGGCCTATAAATGGGAGGAAGAATGATTATTCATAGACTTAAAAATTATCTAACTTTTGCCCAGCACGCCCCTAAACGATTTCATTTGAATTTTCTCAAAGCTAGTAAAATTTTGTCCTTTAGATGTATACGTAATTTTTAAAAAACTAAAACTCAATTGGATATATGTGTGAGAATATATAAGAAAAGCGATCAGGCTAAAGGTTTTGATTTAAAAACAATGTTTTAGGTTTTAAAAAATAAAATAAATGACTATAAATAATGCAACCCATTTCCCTGTGTGGCTCTAAAGGTAATTCCAAAGAAAGGTTAAATTTCCAATTCCAGAAAACATATTTGGAGTAAGAGGAGTATTTTTTATATTTTTTAAACAGTATGTAGCAACTTAGAATGAATTCTTTGAAATAAGCAGATTATTTAGAGATGTGTCTCTCATCAGTCATGCTACTCCATACCAGGGATTGAGAAACTTTCCCTATAAAGAGTCAGATAGTTTAGGCTTAGTAGGATGTACTGTCTGTAGGGACTACTCAACTCTGACATTGCTGCTTGAAAACAGCCATAGATAAGGTAAATAAATGGGGGTATAACTGTGTTGCAATAAAACTTTATTTATGAAACTATGTTGTTGGATTTGCAAGCCATAATTTGCTGACCCGTGCTCTATACTAAGCCAATGTTCATCACTTCCATTCTCTAACTCTGTTCTTCTGTATACCCTACCTACTACTTTCACTCTGTTTTATAGCACAAATGTGATCATGTCACAGTCTCACTTAAAACGTTTACTGACAAATTCTAGTTCTAGTCATGACAGAGAAGATTGTATGAGACCATCCTCCCTGCTAAGAATATCTATAAAAGGAAAATACAATATAAAATACAGTTGTTGGAAATTAACAGACAGGAACCAAGTGACCTGGCATTCGAGGAGCCAATTCCCTAGAGAGAAGGGAAGCACACTGAGTGAGTGGCCCCTGTTTCTTCAAGTTTTCTCCTCATGCATTTTCCAATTCACAGCACAGTGCATAGAGGCTGAACTGAAGGAAGCAGCACAGAGCTTTGACATTCCCACAGACCTGCAGAAGCAAGCCCTGGAGCCCAAGGCTCCCGAGTCAATCAAGACTTGAGGGACCAAAATCCCAGAGAAAAGGGACCTTGCCGCACGATATCTGCACAGCTTTTGCTGTTGAGATATTTGCCAAGTCCTAGATTGTAAAGAACTGAGAGGCTCAGAAACCAACTTCTTGGCTTGACTACAGCAATTCATTCTGACCTCTGCACATCATAAACATTTAGGAAGCAGAACAAGAACAAAAGATGTGGCTTTTAAATTCAACATATTTACTATCCGATTGAAAATGAAATCGCATTATAACAAACTATAAAGAAATTGACGCAGAACAATGAAACATAGGCACTGATCAAACATCAAAATCTTTAGGGTTCTACAACCCATTCCTCAAACCTCCGTGATTTCAATTCATCAAATACTGTTTGTCACTTCCTAGATGGGTCTATTTAATCTGGTTAAATTCTTTTCTTATAGATCAGGTTCAACTCCCTTGTCTATTTCCAAAAAAATACTCTGAGACCAGTCTTCTCTTTCAACTCTTCCAAACTGGGGCAGCCATTTATAAACTGAGGTAACAAGTCCCATACACTACTCACATTTGTTTGTGATCTGACAACTTGAAGTCCAATGGAATTTAGTTCCTGCAGAGCTACTTCCCACTTCTTTCTTGGCCCACCAACACCCCTAGATATTTTCTCGAATGAAAAGACCCTTAGATAATATTCTTTCAAATCAAAGACACTTACTTTTAGGGAAATATAGGTTCTTCTCTAGGTTCAAGGTGGCATGCATGGGCTCTCAGCCTCCTTTTCAACTCCCATTCAGACTTCACATTAGGTAGGTTTGCTGTCTCACACAAATTTTCAGTTGTAGCTTATACTTTGCTTTTTCTTATATATGGCATGTTTGCTTTTCTAGTTCACATTCTTATAGTTCTTAGCAGTGGGTTTTGAGGGAAAGAAGTTGAAAAATGTTTTTACTTAGTCAATTTTAACCATGAGATGGTTTTCCTTAAAACAAAAATAAATGAAACTCTAGCCCATCGGTTATGAAATCTGAGTAGAATTTGGACATAGGTAAACAACTTGGACATCAGAATGATAATCATTAAGTGAAAAATGGAAGAAAATTCAGTGTTAAAGGGCAATATCAGGATAACTTTTTAAAAGGTCACAATATTTTTTAACCTCAGGAATTACGTGTTGGGAAAACAAACAACCTTTGAAAAGAGTGAGTATAACTTAGATTCTTGCTATTAGTTTTTAAAAAACAACAGATATATCTTCAGCAATATTCTGAAGGGATCTTGAATATTCTACATAAAAACCACAAGGGGTTTCAGATCATTTCCATCCAACAGAAGTGTGAGTGGGCCCATCATAGATTTAAACCTTATTTATATCATATTATTAGGCATCTTCTCCTAAAATAGATGAACTCTGTGGAAGATCCATTGAAGAAATAATCCTCTTCAAGATAATCATGGCGAGGGTAGCAGGGAACTCCTCAGCCATTACGATTCCACCTTCAGTGTGCTGGCCACTCACTTTGATGTTGTGCAGACTGGAGTAAGCACCATCCAGGGTTTGATGACAGTTTCATCAGTGGAACACTATGTTTAGCTTTTAGGTTCTCAAATTCTTAACCTTCCATCAAATTTACATTAAGCTGCTGTGCACTCAGAACTTACTTTGATCCTTTAATCACACACTCAAAAGATTTTCCATCAATCACATTTTTCATCTCTTGTTAATTATAGTTGAATATATATATACACTGTACTTTTCACATTATGGCTGACTCATTTTGTATTTCAGAATTTTCTCTGTTGAATGACTAATTCACAATGAATTGTGATACTTATTATCTCATCTCTTTCCATTTTTCAAAACCTCAACCCAGTTTACATCATAACATACACTTCTCTTTACTAGAATTCACGTTATTATTATTATTGTTATGTTGGGATGAATAATATTCCTAAGACTCCTCAAAACTAAACAAGAGCATAATCAACATGTAGGCTTACATATATGATAATGGCTGAGAATAAGTTAGTTGCTTGTAGCCATTACCACACCTGGTTTAGGATCATATGTACTAGTAGATAGTTTTCTTATTAAAATATTTGTGTAAATATACCTCTTTGAGTTTTGAAAGTCAAATTTAACAATGTGGTTAAATTACTAGTTAATTTAGTAATACTGCTTTTCTGGGTCAGTGATCTCAATTAAAATACTGGCGAATATTGCCGAGTATACTCCTAAAAATATTGCGATATTTGGCTAAAAAGTGGGAGACAATTGGTATTACAAAGATCCTTTTTGTATATCAGTTTTCACATAAGGAAAATCTTGACCTCCTACTATGAGAAAACAGACCTTATCCTAAGGATTACCAAATTCTTTTCCATATGGCAGCCTTTTCTTGTTTAAAAGTTTCGAGATTTGCTGCTTAATGCTCTTAAAGTTAGGAAATGTATTGTTATATTTTTACTTCTATCCGCATAAATGTGAAGGTTACCCATGGGAGCCCAAGGAAGCCCTTTTGGTATCATTGACATTTAAATGGAAAGCATACACTATTCATTCATTTCTAATTTGCTGAACTATTAAGCTTGTAGATTTAAAACATGTACTTCCCACTTTTTCCCTTCTTAGCCCTATACCTTATACATGGCGTAAAGGCACATAATCAAATATTTTTATGATAAGAAATAAAGAGGTGATTATTTGACATTTGTGTCTACCATGCAATAAAATGGCATTAAAATCTTCTAATTCTCTGCTTGGGCTCAAATATATTTTCAACAGTCTTAAACTCAAGGCCAAAATGTTGGCTAAAAATTAATAAGAATTTACTTATCACCAGCATTTATCCAGAAGTTCCTTAAAAATGCCACAGAACTAGTTTCTAATAGGCCCATCATAACTATTAAAGACATTAAAAGCATATAACATTACTTACATTTATTTCTTCTCAAATACACACTTTTCCAGATGGGATTCTATGGTTTTCCTAGAAGGAAAAAAAAAAAAAATCTGATCTTTGTTGATTGCTGTTATTCGGGGTATCACTGAAATACATTTAACTAGGCATCTACTGCTTGGGGAATTTGCAGTGATTGAGTTCCAGTTCATTACTTTCAGGGCTGCGATGCTATTGTCAGGGCCTCAAAATCAGTGAGATGGCCTAAACCCAGGTCAGAGAGGCTACGATAGCACAAAGGCAATTATGCTGCAAGAAAAATGTTGTCCACTAATCAGCTGGCAATCAATTACTAAGAAGAGAAGATAACCCTCTCCCCACTCAAGCTCTTCAGTATTAATAGTGCCATCGTGTAATTACTTTCGGCTTGGGCAGGTGCATGAAAGGACAGACTCTATAGCACACTGCATTGAAGATTAATGAGTTCTGTCAATTTGCCCAGCAGACATCTGATTCTCCAGCTTTCTGTAGCTACTAGTTTTACACTTGCCTCAGGGCTTTTTCCCCCTGAAAAAATTAGCTAGTAATTTAAATACATTCAATAAGCATACATCTTTAGGGAAGAGAAAAAACACCCTAATTTTGCAATGAAGTACGAACCAAAAAGACTCTTCATCTGAATATTAACATAGCAAGTGGTTCATAATGGCGTATTCTTTTAGTCACACTTTATTTTTAGTTGTCGCAATTAGTGATGTACAGGATTCAGAAGCTATATAAACCCCTCAAAGTGGGATCATGTAAACCCAACATCCCTGTTATTCTCCATTCCCCTGACTGGCCCAGAAGCTGAAAAGGGAAAAACTGTGAGAGCTCCATAAATAATGGAACCATTTTTAAGCCTCCTACCATGCAAATAACTTGACTAAGGAGGAGTCTTTTAGCCCACAGATTTTCTAGGTTAAAGCTATTGAGACTCCTCCTATGCCCCCACTCAATAGGAAAATGCAGCTTTGGCCCAGAGACCCTGGTCACCAGGTCCTATACATTTGTGTCAGAACAGGAATTGCCTATAAACTGAAATGAATATCAGGAAATTTGCTGTTGCTCTAAATTGATATTTTATAACCCAACTACTGTAAAATCTCATAATCTTTAAATACACGAGGTCAATGTACGAAATGGCTATTTTATGACACTTCCTAAAGCCTCCAATTTGTTTCTCATGAGGACCTAAGTCTTCCTAGTTCACGGGCCTTCCCTCAATTGCTCTTCCAATGAGTGGTTGAATAAAAGCGGAAAAAAATCTGACTCAGAAATGCTAGTTACCTTCCCGCCTCCATTTAATATTACGATCACCCATCCGTGAAATTTTTTTCAGACTACATTTATTGGATATTAGATTTTGCTAATTAATTCTTTATATTAATATCTTCTGAGGTAATATCATTAACTGTTTCTAGTAAAATGGAGGGGGGTGAGAAGAAAACAAAGAAAGGAATAAAGAGAAAGAAAAAAGAAAAAACCCAGCCCAGCCATAACTTGATTGTCACATAAATAAATTTAAGCCTACTTGAATACTATAGTCATATTTATCATTAATAAACATATTCATTGGTTTATGCTGTTTAAATTATTATTTTCTAGAATCAGAGACTATAATAGAGTGGGAAATATTTTTGATCTGGGGACACTGTTCCTAAGAAGATAGCAGTACCTGTGCTTCCTTGAAAACAAAACAAAACAGTCTCATATCTTCCAAAGCCACTAATCTCCAAAGTTGGGAAATATTTCGAAACCCACATTCAACACAGAATCTTCATCAAAGAGAGATGAGCAACACATTATCAAAGCCATGATTTCATGTGATTTAAAAAGGACTAATGCTACCTTACCCCCATACTAAAAAAAAAAAAAAAAAAAGAATCAGCTGCTTGAATGTTCCTTTTCAGAATATTTTTTCCTATGCTAATATCTTTTTATTCATCCAGGTGTTGCAAAAGAGATTTTTCTTCCCCAAAATTACCTTCTAATGAAGCCCTCATCAGGCATTTCATGTAGCTCCATTTTAAGTATCCGACCAAGGGCTGAGAGCTGTTCTGCCTGAAGATTTAATTCTGGGAACCCAACCCTGATGCAGGATAACTCAGGCCACTGCTTATGATGCCAGAACAGGTATCAAAGACAGAGCTAATTTCAATCGCATTCATGCAAATATATGCACATATATGTATGTACATTTAATTAGTTCTTCGATACCATTGTGACTACTAATTCTTTGTCAACATAAGCTGAGTTCTTTAGAGACCAACATTGAAGTCTGTTTGGATGCTCTGCCCAGGAAAGAAAATCTAAATCGTGTAGACTACATGGGTAGGCAAGGAAAATAGGCAATCCTACAAGCAATATTAGCACTCTAGTCCAAAGAAAATCTCGGTTCATTAGTCTCTTAATATCATTGCTTCATGAGTGTATATATTACTGACTAATGCTAATGGGCATATTATTATTATTACTATTACTATTATTATTAGATAAGAAAAGACAACTTTCAGTAGTGATATAATACATCTGAATCCTCATAAGCCCAGACTACACAGGGCAGAAGAAAAACTGGATTTCATTTCAATATATTTTTAAGGGGGAGGAAATAAAAAACTTAAGAGGTTACAAGCAAAAGAAAGGTCCTAGGTTACCTCATCAGTCCTAGGGTATGTTTTATCCAGGTGGCTCTCTGTCATCAGGCAGAGTGCTTCTCAGGTAAAGGCCTGGTGTTAGCAGAGGCCAGACTTTTCTTCCATGCATACCCTGTAGGTAGCTGCTTATACATAAAAGTAAATCTGGGCCCACTGAAACAAACAAGCATTTCCTCAGGACCCCAAACCTCCTAGCTTCTTTCATTCTGGAAACAGATTTAACTAGCATGCTCTGAAATAAAATGGCTGAAGGAACCAAACACCATCTCTCTGTGATTCCGGGTTTATGAACTCTGTCATCTCTTTCTAACCCCCTGTACAGAACTAACCTAGTACCCATGAAGGGTTAAATCCCCAAAGCAGGACACATTTATAATTTAGACCCTCAGAACAATTTTATTTTATTATTTTTTGGGGGGACCCACTATCTCTAGTAACACCCTCCCCTATCAGGTACTCCAAATATGAAATCATATAACTTTATAAAATGCAATTTTATATTTTAAATTCAAAGTAAAGTCTAAAACCTTTTTCAACTGTTATAATAAATAAATAAATAATAGCTAATGCCTCGTGCTCACCAAAGTCAGGCACTATTCTAAGTGCTTTAAATGTATTAGCATTTTTAATTCTCATGACAATTCCATAAGGTAGGTATTACCATTGTTTTCATTTCACAGATAAGGAAACTAAGGTACAAAAAGGTTTAGTAATTTGCTCAAGATCAAATGGCTAAGTGGCAAAACTGGGATTCAAATTCAATGAGTTTTCTTTGAGAGTCAATGCTTTTTACCACTACATTACGAACAGAATTTTTGAAACAATCTTACTACCAAAAAAAAAAAAAAAAAAAAAGAACAACAAATTAAAACAGAAATAATTTTTTAAACTGTATAAAATGTATAATAGACTCAGTAATGAGCATCACATATATTTGAGCAATATTGTAATACAGCTATTTAATCAACTTAATATATCAAAACACCCCATTCGCAAACCCAAGGTTGAGTCAATTAAATTCCTGAATTCACCAAAGTTTTTCTTCGGTCTCACTTTGAGTGCTCATTTTGTGGTGGGTTGGCATTGTTCTGATCATATCACTATATTTCATCCAATGGTACAGAAAATTCTTTTTCTGGTCAGAGCATCTATAAGGAACAGCTTGAATTGAATCTCATCTCTTTCTTAAAGGACTTACTAAAGATTGTGAGAAGTCATCAGCATCCTCCAGCACCCTGACACTGTCTACACATCCTTACTTTAATACCCCAGGCTTCATTAGGCTTTGGACAGAGCCCCAAGTCACACTAGTGACAGTTTAAACAGCTGCTTTGCTGTATCATTTCAGAAGCAGATTAAACTATGAATAACATAAAAGTGAACTTACAGTGGCTTAACTAAATAGAAGTTGGTTTGTTTCCACACGATAAGGGGTTGCGATGTTGAAGGTCCTCAGATGGTGTGGCACAGTACCATGATGTCATCAAGGCAGTGCTTTCTTCTACCTTGGCTTCACCACATACTTGGGCTGTGGACCCAATCTGCATAGACACTATGGTGCTGGCACAAACAGAAGAAACAGGGAAGGGCAAGGTGAAAGGCGCATGCCAATTGGGCCTGGCCGTCATCTTAAAACTTCCCTGAGAGTCCTATGGGACTTCATATGTCATTGTCCAAAACGGCATCGCATTGCCATCCCCAATCAGCAAAGGAGTCTGGGAAATGTATTTTTTAGCTAAGCACTTTGCCGCCTAGAAAAATAATTTGGATTATGATAGCAATAAAATAGAGAGTAGAATTGGGTTGTCAACTCTCAGTCTGCCACATTCACATTAGTCATGCATGGGAGAATCCTCACACTGCTGTGTCTTGCTTAACCAATTCCATAATTTGGAATCTGTTGGCTGCAATTCTGATATGTAAGGACACTTTTGGATATTAGTGAAAAAGACAATTCAAAGTAGCTTAAGTGTAAAATAAAATTAGTAAGTTCACGTAAATTTAAAGTCTGAGGTATATTTGCTCCAGGTACAGCTAAATCCAAGAACTAAAACAGTATCAATGAAGTCCTTCTCCTAAACCTCCTCTTCCTCCTCTTCATCCTCCTCTTCCTCTTAGACAAGCTTTCTCTGTCTAAATGGCTGCTAGCCATCTATATCCTATAAACTTAGCATTCCCAGTGGAAGCAGTGATTGCGTATGGTATTGCAGTTCCAAAGATGAATGATAAATGATCCTACATTTAAGGAGTTCACATGTCCAGTGGGAATGCTTTAATTTTCTAAGGTGAATCAAGCTATGTGAAAATAAAGTATTATACTCTCACTAATTTGAAATATTTTTTAAATGCATTGTTCATTTCTAGTCTGTGCTAGTATCCATCCATGTTACATAAGACTGGGCATCATATCCCAAAAGGTATTTCAAAAAGCAGAAGTTCTGTCATGTTACATAGTAAAGGGGTTCTATGCCAAACAGTGTCAGAAACTATGCATACCACATCTTATTCTTATAGATTTTAAATGTTCATTAACATAGTAAGGACTCTGGGAGATCTTAAAGTTAGGAATTTTATATAATCTAGCAGTTTTCAAATTTTGCCACACAGCAGTTTTTTTAATTGAATGAAGGAAATTCAGGCCTACAATGCCAGTCCTTAGATTAAAAACAAAATTTTTTTTTAAATTGAAAGGTAGAAAAGAAATGAGAATTATAATTTATATTTTATAATGTGTCACACAATCTGCCTCTTACCTGTAAAGACAATTCCATGTTCATGCCATAATACACTTTATAACAATTGCAAAGGTAAAAGGAGACCAAAGCAGTATAAAAGAAAAGGAATGATTCACTTTGGCAAATACTGGGAGACTGAGTTATTTCTTTTAGAAGCAGTTCTGTCTTCCAAAAGGAATCCAAGTGTTTTTGACAGGAGAATGCCAAATGGTTCATGTTGTTTGTTAGTCAATGTTTCAGTTACTTAATTATACACTGAAATACCTGGAAATGAAATATTGCTTTTATGTACAACATACCTAATAGAGCATTATGTAGGTTGAAACTACATGGTTCTTTTTGTATTCTGCACGTTACTCAGTGGTTTATACATTAATAGGCTCTCTTCGTACTTGATATTGACAATAACCATGAGCCTTCAGCAACAACTAAACTAGTCTAGTGACCATCTCTCAGTATACTGTCTGCTTCCCTACAGTCGTAGCATTGTTTGAACTATTCCTGGTATGTCAATGCCCTATTCTGAGGCTTATGAAATGCCACCAAATTTCAATCCTTGACAAAAATAATAATAGCTAATATTTGCTAGGCATTTACCATGTGTCATGGTCTAAGTGCTTGGCACACATTTCTTTGATTCCACATATCTCAAAGCCCTATGGGGTCAATTTAATAATTATCCCCATTTTATAGAAGTCCTAGCTATAACATCTTGATCATTTTCCATTTTTAGAAAATTTTCATTGATGTGTGGATCTATAACTAGGATAGGACTGTTGCTATTCTTTGACTATTTTAAAACAGCATTAGTTGTAGGTGCTTTGTGTCAAACCGCAAATATAAAAGGTTATATATAGAGAGTGTATCAATTAAAGCTGACTGTTGAGGGAAAAGGTAGGTGTTTAAAGTCAAGTAAACAAAAACTTACTGGGGCATATGGATCTTGAAAATCATCATCACCTACCTTCTAAGCCATCTAAAGTCTGAATCATATGCTATATATATAAAGTCTGTCACATCAAGAGAAAGAGGCAGGAATCCATTCACTGAAACTGATATTGTGCCTTTAAAAAGTATTTGATTTGATCATTTAAAATACTGTGCTCCACTGCTGGTTTAATTTTTATAAATGTTCCCTCTCTTATAGATCTTCTCAATAGCCACATCAAAGGAAAGTGAAGCAAGAATAAGCTCCTCATTCAGGCACTCAGTACACTCCTGCTTGATTGGAATGGATATTGTACATAATATGTCCCTACAGATGTTTCCTCCGTGGGGCACATTGAATTTCATTTAAATGCCAAGGCACAAAATCTAAAACAATGTGACTTTAACAAAAAATCTGATGAGGAATTTGATGAGAAAATGGCAAGAATTCCTGTGGCATTTGGGTAACAATTTCAAGCCTTCATTTTAATAGAATAAACAGGATCATATTTCATTCAAATCTGGCAATGAGATGAGCTTTGGGTATTACATTGATATAAACCAATAAAGAATTTGCAAATTTGAAGCACTAATTAACAGACACAATATTAAATGAAAAAAGTTTGCTCCTGGGGCAAATATATTTTGAAGACTTTAAACTTTTATTAAAAGACATTTTTGAATCACTTCTTTTGTAGTGTACTCTTTTGCTGGTTTTTACGAAATATGGAAAATTGTAATATTTTCAAACTAATACCTTTAATACAGCATCTGATATTACTTTTAACCTTGTTGAGGCAATGTATCAATGTCACAGCATTTTAAAATGTAGAGGAAAGTAAGCCAAAACATGAGCCCAAATATCACAGAAAAAATCAAAACAGGCTTCATTTAGGATATTCTGTCAGTGCTTAGAGACCAACAAACTACAGGTGTTCAAGTTGACCATAGCATGTACATCCTATAACAATTATCCTTGGAGTAATTGACTCCTTTTTCTGAGTACTGCCTTTGCCTTGAGTATAGCAAATTAGGCCAATTACCCTCAAAGGCAAGGGCAGTACTCAGAAACACTTTCATGGCAGAAAGATGTAGTACCATCACCTTGGACTAGAAGAGACCTCGAGATTTTATTCATAAAATTCTGTAACTCACTGAATTCTACCACCACCATGTCAAGGGCACACACCCAAACCTTTTGTGACTCCTTTCCCTCAGATGTCTCTAGGATGCTAATTTGAACCCAATTTCACCTGGATTAAAATGTGAGGGGAGGTGAAGAAGGGATATGAGTAGATACAGTGAATTTAACTCTGGTCTTGCAAGCAGACACCACTTCTTAAAATGACCTATTAATTTTTAACACCATGGGAAAATTGTTTCATAATAGTTTGAGAAGAATAACTCTCTGAAGCATTGGCTTACTGGTCACAGTGTTAGCACAGAAAGAGAATCTTCTCTACCTAATTGCAATGCTATACAGAGTCACTTTCTTGAGACTACAATATCTAAGGCATATGTATCTAAAGACTCATACTTCAGAAAATGGGAATGACAGCCAGAATGTTAAAGAATTAAATATATGAAACTGACCTTCATATAAGATATTGTGGGCTGACTTTGTGAGCAGGCATGTGTGTATGTGCGTGTGTGTGTGTGTACACACTCACACATACACACGCACACACAAGTGCATTTCTTTGTTTGAATGTATTTTCAAACAAGTAGTTATTTTATCCTAAGTGTGTATTCAACAGAAGTCAGCTGATGTTAATTTTACCTGTACCAACAATTCTGCAATCTGTGCCCTACTTATAGATTTAGTTGTATGCAAACAAATTAATTCTCAACAAATTAATTTGTTTGCATACAACTAAATACCACATCCTCTAAAAGGGTGGGGGGGAGGAAAGGGGGTTAAGTATAGTACCAGGAATTTATACGCATTTTAGCCTCAGAAATACCTAGGAGAGAGGTATTGCTGCATCTACCTTACAAATGAGGAAAGCAAGACCCAGAAAGTTTAAATAACTGGCCCTAGATCACACAAACCACTTTAAAAAAAAAAGCCAGAATTTCAAACCAAGTAGATTTGGCTCCAGAATCTGGGCTTTTCCCACTATACTAGAACATCAGAAAAGTTGGTTGAAAAGTGGAAGATTTAATCAAATTTGTTAAGCCATCAAATAACTAATTTAACTTATTTTAACTTATTTTTTCACTAAGAAGAAACAAATCTAATCCAGTGCCAAGAATGTCTGTTTCATGGAAACTGTGAGCCAGTTTTTGCTGTAGAAAGCCTAGGAACAAACTTGTGTTCACCTACCCTGCCCCTGTGAGGCATCATGTTATAAATTAGAATTTTATTCTCAGCTCCATTTTACCTCGCTCATTTTTCTATTTTGTACATCCTTGTTAGCTACAAGAAACACTTTCTGGAAGAAAGAATGCTGAAAACAAGCAATTAAAAATATCTTCTTCTAGTGCATTAATCAGTTGTTGAGTAGAACTTAATGGGTCAACCAGTATTTGAGTATCATTTTGATATAAGGGATATGTCATTACTATGTCTAAATAGTCCATAACACAAATAAATGATATTGTATTGTAACATACAATGCATTAATTTTACATCATAGCATTTAAGTATTGTTAATTCTATATCATAGTATTTAAGCTATAGGATGCCAAGAAGAAGAATAAAGATTACTCAAGAACTTTACCTCCTCTTCTGGGGAAGGAGTTAGAGCATTTCAGTTATATACAGGATAGTCATATCATGTTATGTAGAACTATGACCTTGTTAATGCCTTTATTTGAAAATTAAGTATGGTTTAAGGCAATGCTAATAGGTGCCAAGTTGACACAGGGTGGACTTTTAATGGTTAATTTATGTGTAAACTTGACTGGACTATGGGGTGTCTAGTTATTTCTGGGTATTTCTGTGAAGGTGTTTCTGGATAAGATTAACATTTGAATCACTATACTAAGGCAGATTGCCTTCCCCAATGTGGGTTGGCCTCATCTAATCCATTGAAGACCTTAATAGAATAAAAGGCTGAATTAGAATTCTTGCTCTCTACCTAGCTGTCTTCAGCTTACAATATTGGTCTCCTCCTGCCTTTAGTCTCAGACTCAGACTGGAACCATTGACTCCCTTGGTTCTAGAGCTTTCTGATGCAGATCAGAACTATGCAATTAGCTCTCTTGGGTCTTCTTCATCTTGTGAATGGAGATTTTAAACTTCTTAGCCTCTAAAATCATGTGAGATAGTTTTTTATCATAAATCAATCTCTTTCTCTCTCTCTCTCTCTCTCTCTCTCTCTCTCTCTCTCTCTCTCTCTCTCTCTCTCCACCCCCCAATATCTATATAGCTTCTTTTTCTCTAGAGAACCCAGACTAATACAGATTTTGGTAATAAGATTTGGAGTTGCTGCTGTAACTAATATCTAAACATGTGGAAGTGGCTTTGGAACTCATTAATGGGTAAAGACTGGAAAAGTGTTGAGATACATGCTAGAAATATGAACATTAAGGACACTTCCGGTAAAGTCACAAATGGAATAAGAAACATGTCATTGGAAACTGGAGGAAAGGCAATCTTTGTCCTAAAATGCAAAGAACTTGCTTGGCAGAATTGTGCTTATGTTCTAGTATTTTGTGGAAGGTAGAACTTATGCATGATGAAATTGAACATTTAGGTGAGGAGATTTCTAAGCAAAATGTTCAAAGAGTGGTTTTGTTCCTCTTGACTGCTTATGGGAAAATGCAAGAGGAAAAAGATGAGTTGTAAAGGAATTGGTAAGCTAAAAAGAACCAGAACTTAAAGATTTGGAAAACTTTCAGCCTGCTCATATTGTATGAAATGACAAACTGTGTTCAGAAAAGAGCACCAAGGGTGTAACTGGACTATCACTTGATAAAGTTTATGGGATTGTATGAGCAGAAACACTGCCAGTTTAAACTGAAGGGGATGGCGACAGGATGAAATGAAGAAAGACTATCAGACTTCTTAGATCCTGCAGGACTGGATCATAAAGCTATTTAGCTGTGAATGTGCACTATCCTTCAAGTAAAGGGAAAAAGGACCCCAAAAGCAATTCCTTGAACATCAAAGCCACCACCTCAGTTTCAGTTGTCCAGACAGCCTGTGACTGGAGCCTAGGAGGTGAGACCATTCTCTGGAGTCAAGGGCTGGGACCCCCACCTGAAGCCATGGGAATGACATTGCTACTCCAGAGGGGCTAAGGAGCAGAGCAAAGAACCAAAGATGACTATACTCACACCTTAAAATCTGATGAAATTTGTCTCGCTAAGCTTTGGACTGGTTGGGACCCATAACCTTTCTTTCTTTCATAGTTCTCCTTTTTAAGATGGGTTTGCCTATCATATGCCTGTATCGTCACTGTATTTTGTTTATGTTTTTTGTTTGTTTGTTTTATTATTTATTATTATTTATGCCTACAGCATCTGATCTTCATAGGTGGTTTCCCATCCAAGCACTAACCAGGCCCGACCCTGCTTAGCTTATGAGATCAGACATTGGGCTTGTTCAGGGTGGCATGGCCATAGACTATGGACCGTGGCTCCACTGGGGCATGAACCCAGGACCTTCTGCATGTAAAGCAGATGTGCTAACCACCACCACATTATGGAACCACATCCCCATCACCGTATTTTGGAAGTACACATTTGTATAGTTTCACAGGTTCATAGCTAAGGAGGAATTTTACCTTAAGATGAATCATACCTTAAGTCTCATTCATATTTGCTTTCAATATTATTTAAATGAGACTTAGGACTTTAGACTTTAGAGTTGATTCCGGGGCCATTGAGATGAAATGAATGTGTTTTTCATGTGAGAAGAACATGAAGTTTGGAGCACCAGGGTGGAATGTTATGAACTGGATGTTTGTGTACCCTCCTCTAAATTCATATGTGGAGCCTAATTCTGAATGTGATGGTGTTTGGAGATTGTGCCTTTGGGGGGCAATTAGGATAAGAATAAGTTCATAAGGGTAGGGCCCTCAGGATATTATTAGTGCCCTTATGAGAAACAACATCAGAGAGCTGCTTGCTCTCTCTCTTTCCCTTTATTTCTTTCTTTAGAAAAGGTCACATGAAAATATAGGAAGAAGGTGGCTATCTGTAAGCCACAAGGAGAGCCCTCAACACATCCAACCACACTGGCACTTTGATCTTGGATTTCTAGCCTCTAGAACTGTGAGAAAATAAGTTTCTGTCATTTAAGCTACCAAGTTCATGGTATTTTTGTTGTGACAACTCAAGGAAACCAAGACATGCATTTTTAAAACCCAGAGTTGAATTCTATCAGTGTCCAAGTATATCTATTTCAATTATGTACTCCAGAACTAGGTAAATAACCATGGGATGTTTATTAGTCCATTAGGACTGCTATAACAAAAGTACCATACCCTGGATGACTTTTAAACAACAAACATGTATTTCTCACAGTTCTGGAGGCTGGGAAGTCCAAGATCAAGATGCTGGCAGATGCAGTGTCTGATGCGAGCTCACTTTCTGGTCCATAGATGGTACCTTCCCACTGTGTCGTCTCATCATAAGTGGGGCAAGGGATTTCTGTAGAGACTCTTTTCTAAGAGTACTAATCCCATTCATGAGGGCTCTACTCTCATGAACTAAGCATTTCACAAAAGCCCTAATTCCTAATATCATCACATAGAGCATTAAGTTTCAATATGAATTTCAGGAGGAACAAACCTTCAGTCCGTAGCAATTCAAGTCATGAGATGGACCTGGACTAAAACTCCATTGATCACCTGACCTCCTTAAACTGAAATTCTGACTATCAGACCTCAGGACATTTCTGGTCTCCTGGAGTTAATGTCAGTTTAGAGCCAGTGTCCAATAATCCCCCCAAAATATGATTTTTCAGTGCACAGTAACCCTGGTGAAAAACTACAGGTTCCTTGAGGAGGCTGGGAGAAAGATTGAGTATAAATTTGGCAGTGTAGCAGAATTCTTTCTCAAGGAGATCTGGCCATCCCTTCTTTCATGGGGTTCTGGGACTGTAAACCAGCTCAAGTCTGAGAATTGATTGAGGGATTATGAGTCTCTGTTTTGATGATTCCAGTTAGACTTGTATTCACTGGACATAGAACTCTCCCACTTACACAGATTAAGTACAAATTTAGTAGACTGCCCCTCTATTTCACTGCTAGGGACACCATGGTCAACTAGCTGATACTATATATCTGCACAAGTCAAGACTATTCTAATTAATGCTTTGACTCTGTTATCCATTATGGTAACCACACTTACCTTGTCTGTGGTGATAAAGAGCCACCACATGGCCCCTGCCACTCCAGGACTCAATTATCCCCATTGCATTTAGTTGTCCGATTCAGAAGCAGCAAATCCCATTGTGATTTCTGACGTACAAAGAAGAGTAACCACAGACTCTTCGAAGATGCTGGAGCTCCCTCACAAATTTATTCCTCACAGTGGTGGTGCAAGGTGTACACTCTGTAGATGAACAGACCATACATGGTAAATCCATTCTAACATGCCAGAATTGGGTACCTGGCTGTGTGTAAGCATATGGCTTAGAGGAGACAAAATGAGAATAGTATTTAACAATTAAAATAAAACAGAATTCTTAGGTAGAAATTTTAATGACAAAGTGCTTTATTCCTTGCAACTCAAATTCTATCAAACCACAATCTTACAAGCAAGGACTTGATTTTCTTCTGGTTGACTATAGTTTTTCCAAGTTTGGGACATCTCAGCATCTTTCATACTAATTTTCCCTATCTTCGAAAGATAGTGACATAAGCTTTTTTCCCCTTCTTTCAAGCAAGAGGTAAGTGCTTACAAATATAAATGAACTACAGCTTGCAGATGATTATCTTTTCAGACACTGGCATGAATCAAAGCCAAAAAGAGAAGAAAATATTGCCAGTCCAGCATTGATAGTATCAACAAAACTTGAAGAAAATTGAATTCTTTATTTAAAATATTAACTATGAAAATAATTTTATTGACATGTAAAAAAATTATAAAATTTTTAGCCCAATATTTATGCTAATAGTGAAGCCTTGCCACTTCAGTATACAGAGCAATACGGAGTTGTTCTTTTTAAACATTTTACTGCATACCTTTAAATAAAAAAGTCATCTGAGAAAGTGATTTGTGTATTACACAATTTAAGTTCTAAGATTGTAATGTTTTTGCCTCCTAGCCTAGTTCATCTGAGACATAAACTTTTCTTATGTATTTTAGTGAATACTGTATGTATCTGTATTCTGCCTATGTATAAGGCTATTTTTCTTAGAAAATTTTGGGAACATTTAGTTTACATAATTAAAAAAGAAACCAAAATTTTATTTTCTTTCTGTTCCTTTACTTATTGGTACCCTTTAGGTTCATGAATATGAGTGTCATGAGTCACTATATCATTCAAGGACTAATAAAGTTTGAATTTTAAATATCGAACATCATTTTTTAAATTCCAACTGATATCTACAATTGTATATACCACATTATTTTAATTATTTGTGTTTCTTTCTCTCTGTCCCAGTAGATTGCAAGCTGTCTTACTCAATTTTTCAGATTCAATAGCTAGCACTAACCCTGGCAAGAATATTGGTGGAGTGTTTTCAGCCTAAGATCCTCCATGTAAAGGTTTTCCTTCAGTTATACAATCAGATTAAATACAGCAATTGAGTATAATAGAATTTATAGTAAAAACTGGCCATGACATAATCTAGCTAGCAGGCTGGTTGCTCTCTTATCTTCAGCCATTGCAACCACTATTAGCACTACCACAATAATACTTTGTAATAACTGAATCCTAGAAAAACTCCATTTCCATTCAGTATAGAGCCCAATGCAGCAATCTGGGAGTAGAAGTTCTGGGAATCCTGATACTTCCTCTGAGATCTAAGCTCACAACTTCATCCCCCATCTTCTTACTTGATTTTAAATCCCCAGTGCATAAAATTTAGTTATTACACACTTCAGTTTATGACACACTGCTATCATCTCTGATACCTATGTCACTTGAACTTCTGGTCCAGGTGTTCTCAGAAATTAAATCAGAACAAGATAAAAATCCTGTGCTTGTGAGACACTGAGAGAAACAGGTGAGAGCTAAACAACTTCAGACAAGTAGCTTCTCACCCATATCCCTTCAAACACATAAGTCTGATGAGTTATAATCTCTACTACCTAACAGCTGCTTCTCCTTGGGGTACAAAGCATGAAGATCTGATCTAAGGAACTGCTTAATAGACATGGTTTTCTGGTGCCTGGTCTCTTCACCAAAGTATCTCTCTCTCTCTCTCTCTCTCTCTCTCTCTCTCTCTCTCTCTCTCTCTCTCACACACACACACACACACACACACACACACACACACACACACACACAAACATATACTGAAATCTTTGCAGCTGACCTTGACAACAGTCTGGACTTCCTTTATGTGCATTTTCTAACAGCATAGCTGGTACTCCCAGGAGAAAATTAACTTGCAGGTCCAGAAAACAACACAGTTAAGGAGCACAACTATTTCAATGTATTAAATTATGGATATCATTAGAAAGAGAAATCTTGAAACAGACAGACCAAGATTCCAAAATTGAAAAACATGTTTAAAAAAGGAAGATAGTATATGGAATAAAAACATTAAAAAGGAGGCAGAAAGGAAGGGATGGCAATTTCAAACAAGGCAGCCAAGATGGCTTCACTAGAAAGGTAACATTTAAACAAAGACCGAAAGAAACAAAGGGAGTTTGTCATGTCGATACCTGGTAGAAGAGCAAAGCAATCCAGGCTGATGAAAGTCAAGTGCAGAGCTGGAGCCAAAAGAGGGGAGGAAGAGTGGTAGGACATGAAGACTAAGAGGGAAGAAGGCAGACTATAGGGGTCCTGGAAGCCATTCTTACAACTTGCTTTTACTCCAAAGAAGTGGGGAAAGCCATTGGAGGGTATTGAGCTAAAGAGTGACATGATCTAACTCATATTTTAACAGGATTACTCTGTTAAAAATAGACGGGAGAGGAGGGGGAGTTGACTACAGGAAAATCAGCCAATAGATCATTCTAGATAAAATGAAAGTAGCTGGGACTAGCTCTAGAGGTAGTGAGAATTAGTCAGTTTCTAGATGGAATGGAGGAAAGAAAAAAGTGGCCATTTACTGAGTTAAAGAAAACTAAGAGAGGAGGTTTTGGAAGGAATTTCAGCAATTTCGTTTTGGATATGTTAATTTTGAGAACGCTTATAGAGCATTCAAATGAAATGTCAATTAGGCAGATGGATATAGAAAGTCTGTATGTCAGAGGAAACATCTGAACTAGATGTGAAAGTCTTGGAAGTCATGTGATATTAAAGAACTAAAAAGTTCTTCAATGTGATGAATTAAATGGATGAATTTTCTGATTTTGAACAATTATATTATTCCTAAGATAAAAAGTACTCAGTCATGACATACTAGTTTTAAGACCATGTATAAGTCAATTAGCAACCGAGGAAAAAAATGATGTAGATGATAGAGGCTCTCTCTGTTCATACCTTTGGTGACCAAATCAAAATTGTGATGGAAACAAGGAGCAAGAGCAAGGAAAAATTGCCTGGGATCTAGATGAACAATCCATACAACTAGGGAGAAGTCCAGGAAATCACCTGGTAATGGCAGGATGTAGGATGGGGCGAGGATTCGGGGCTGCCCTGTTTCTAGCAGCTGAGTGAGATGGAGGCTGAGGGAGCTACAGCAGCAGAAGCCTCTTAAAGGGGCCACATCCATGAGCGAATTATCAGGGTGACAGACCTGCTCACTCTGAACACCAGTGCCAGTTTGTCTGCGTGCAGGGGCACCCGGGGCTTACAGGGAGACATTGTCGGAGTAAGGACTGAAGTAAGATTCACTGGGTACAGAAGTGCCGGCAGATCTGTTGTTCCCTGTTGAGCCCTACCCGTTACCAGTGAGCAGGACACACAGTACAACTATAGCTGTGACATTATCAAACTGGGTAACAAAGGTTACTCCACCCAGAGGATTCTCTGAAACCCCACCTTCCCCAACTCGAGCCCCACCCAAGCCCCATCCAGGTGCCTTCTCAGGGAGTCAGGTGCTCCTTGCTGAGCAATGCCAACACTCACACTGGAGGCAACCGGGCTCAGTTTCTGGTGTGGCCTTTTGAGGCAACTATAAGCACAGTATTTGTGGATTGCTTGCTGAATTTTAACAGGTGGCCCTGGAGGGGCACAGGCTTGGGCTAAATTTGTCCTGCAGTTGAACCCCTCTCAGGACTATGTCACTGGACACCTACTTCACAAATCCACACTAATACGACTGGGAGACTTAGGAGCTTTGCTCAGTACATAGAAACAGACACAGAAAGGCAGCCAAAATGGGAAGCCAAAGAAGCAGAATTCATATGAGAGAACAGAACAGAGATCCAGATATAATGGAGTCAAGTAATCTAACAGATGTAGAGTTCAAAACACTGGTTATAAAGATGCTCAATGAACTTTTTGGAAGTGTAGAGAACTCCAACAAAGAGATAAAAATGGAAGTGGAAATTATAAAAGGGAACCAGTCTGAAATGAAGAACACATTATCTGAGATGAGAAGTATATTAAATGGAATAAACAAAGGAATAAACAAAATGAATAAAGAAGAGGATCAAATGCCCTACCTAGAGGACAGGAAAGCCAATTGGCGCACTCAATCAGAATGGCAAGAAAAAAGATTCCTAGACCATAAAAATAATTTAAGGAGGATGTGGGACACTATTAAGGCTTCAAATATTGGTCTGATTGGCGTAACTAAAGAAAATCAAGATGTCGAACAGCCGTTTGAAGATATAATGATGGAAAACTTCCTTAATCTGGTGAAGGAAATGGACATAATACCCCAGGAAGCTCAGAAATTCCAAAAATCAGGGATCCTAAAAGGCCCACACCAAGACACATCATAATTAAAATGCCAAAGGTTAAATACAAAGAAAGAATATTAAAATCAGCAAGAGAAAAACAGATAATTACACATAAGGGAACACTCATATGACCGGCAGCTGATTCCTCAAAAAAAACTATGCAGGACAGAAGGGCTTGGCACAAAATATTCAACAGGATGAAGACCGGGGATATACAACCAAGTATACTTTATCAAGGAAAGCTATCATTTAGAGATGAAAGACAGATAAAGAGCTTCCCCGACAAAAATAAACTAAAGAAATTTATCATCCCCAAGCCAATATTACAGGAACTGTTGAAGAGACTTCTTTAAGATGAAAAAACATGTATCAAAACAGGATTAAAGAATGGTAACAACTCCATTCCTATCAGTGAGAATTAAGTGCTCCAACTGAAAACGAGGATAAGGCTGAAAGGATAAGAAAACAAGACTCCCACATATGAAAAGGAAGGGAATGGAAAAAGATATTGCTTTGATGAACCTAGAAGGTATTTAAGTCAGACAGAGAAAGATAAACACTATATGATTTCGCTTATATGCAGAATTTAATAAATAAAAAGAACAAACTAATCAAAAACAGACTCAGAAATATAGTGGACAATTTGGTGACAGACAAAGGGGAAAGGGGTTTGGGGAGCTGGGAGAATGGGGTGAAGGGTTAAAGAAGTACAAATTAGTAGCTGATGGATGGTCACAGGGATGGGGAGCACAGCATAGGGAATGCAATTAGCATTAATACATTGGCTAGGTGGAGGGTCAGGGGAGGGAGGGAGCAACTGTGGGGATCATTGTACTAACTATATAGATGTCTAATGTACTATATACTTAAAACTAATTAAAATTTTTTAAATGAAATAAACTAAAACAGTCAATTAGCTAACATTCTATATGCATAAATTTTTTCGCCTATGTCCATGAGTGATATTGACCTATAAGTCTCTTTACTTGACAACAACTTTTCAACATTTATACAGGCTTATCTCAGAGACATTGTGGGTTCAGTTCCTGAGCACAGTAAAGCCAGTCAGTCATAGGCTTTTTGCTAGTGGTGTATCATGCCTTCAATTTTTAAAAAGCACATCCATAAAGCACAATAAAATGAAGTACAGTAAAACAAGGTATACTTGTACCTCAAGTGTTAGTAGCAAGGTTTTTTCTGCTTCATAAAGTGAGTTTGGCAGCTTTCCCTCTTTTGCTATTTTCTAGAACAATTTGTATTGCATAGAGTCTATGTCTTATAGACCAAGATAAGGACATTGGGGTTTATTCCAAGTGTGATGGAAAGGTATTGGAGGATTTTGACTAGGAGGATGACAAAATTTGATTAATATTTTAAAGAAATTAATTTGACTGTGAGGTGGAGAATGACTCATAGGGGGCCTCTGTAGTAATCTAGGTGAGAGATAATGGTGTGTTAGACGAGGATGACAGCAGTGGCAATGAACAAAAGAAGACAAATCCACAATATATTTGGGGAAAACCTAGCTGGCGATTGTATGTGTCCAATGAGTTTCTAACAGAGGAAGTGGCTTCCATTGTGATAATGGTACCTAACTTCTTAAAAGTCAAAAGAATTATGTGAAAGCAGTACAATACTAGAGCTGCTATCTTTATCTATTCCTATTCCAATCACAAATTAAATGTACAAACTATACTAAAATTTATTTTAACATAAGTCAGATTCATCACGTCTCAATAATATGTTTCATATTTATGAGGAGGTATTTTAAGTGCATTTTACATTACTGTCAGTTGTTCATAACTATTTCAAAAAATCCTAGACAGAGATTTTTTAATTTAGAAAAAACTAGGTTTTGTCAAACAGGAAGTTCCAGATACCAATCCCAAGAGAAGATTCTCACTTCTTGGAAGGCAAAGAGAATAATAATCCAGGCCACCAAAAATAGGAGCCCACTGAATCCTCTATAGGTTTGGAGTCACTGAGAAGAACGCAACAAACAAGCCACTATTTCAAACGATGCTTTACTCACTGAAAGGAGGAGACACAGCAAAATCAAGGTCTATAATGTATGTCTGTATCTCATGGCCAAGGGGTCTCTCCCAATAGCTCATGCAGGACAATGGACTGTGGATATCCCTCTCAGGCTGCAGAAGAGAGCAGAAGAGTGGAGCTGGTCAGGTGCCATATGGCAGACACACGTAAGCGACACAAGAAGTTCACAGATCATCAGGACAGGGAAAGACTTTTCCTAATAATGAAGAAGAATCTGGGGTCAAGCAGTAGCTTGGTACTTGGCCTCCATGTAAGGGGATGTTCCAGGTGTAGGGCACTGATTGGACAATCCCCAGATGGGTAAGAAGTCATATCATTATATGACTTCCCTAACAATTTTTATAGGCACCCACTATTTACTCTAACTTCTTCATTTTCAAGTACTTTTACATGCACGTTAGACAGCTACAGATAGGAAATTATAAAACACTATTCAGAAAAAATTATCTAATTGTTGTATGATAATTTCAATTTTTCTAATCCATCTTTCTCCAACATGTCATGTTAATTAAGAAAAATTGCTGATTTAGGAAGGAGTAAAAAATAATTAAGTTATACTGATTTGTATTAATAATAAGTGCATCACAGGGAGTCAAATAAAGGTAGAAAATGCTCCTCACAAAAATTTCATTTAAAAAAATGTGCTTACTTCTTCCCACAACCACATCAAAATTACGATTAAACTACAGAACAACCATGATTAAGAATCATCTGAAGTCTAGCTGAACAGAAGTCCTATAACGAAGGCTATACAGAAACCATGTCAAAACTAATAGGCGTGGAGACACAGACTGGGCTTGTCCCATACCCACATGTGAGGGTTAAAAACTGGTAGGATAACTTGGCTGCAGAGGTCTCCCCTGAGGAGCAAGGAGTCTCAGTTCCACACCAGGTTCCCCAGCCCAAGGATCTGGGAAAAGAAGTTCCCACAACTTCTGGCTGTGAAAACAAGTGGTGATCGTGGCTAAGTGAGATGAAGAGCTGCTGAAGTCCCAGGCGTTCCTCTTAAACGGCCTGCATGCAGACTTATTTACTGACAGACTCACTTGCTCTAAGCTCCAGCACTGAGACAGCAGTTCAAAATGTGCCAGGGATATACAGGGAGGAACTGAGTTGTCTGGCTTTGGAGCAAGGGTTACTAGGGGAAGCTTTCTCCTAGACAGAAGTGCTGGCAGAAGCCATTGTTCCTTTGTTGAGCCCTCCCCTCTACCAGCATGTAGACACAGACAGTCACTATATCTGAGTCTCCATCAACCTGGCTAACACCTTTTCCCTGGTAATTCCCTGAGACCCTGCCCCACCCAACTTGTGGGCCCACCCAAGCCACTTTCAGTGGCTTTTCCATAAAAACAGCCTGTCTTGGTTTATGCTGCAGACTTTCCTAAAATTTCCCAAATATTCACAAACCCCATACAAGTGGCAGCTAGCCTCGATGTGCCCTGTAGCTCTTGCTAAGCAGCCCCAAGCTCAGCACTAGCAACAGCCAGCCTTAGATAGCAGCTTAGCCTCTCTCAGTCACCTCCAAGCCCAGCACAAGTAGAAACAATCTGTAAATCACTTTGTAACTCTTACCAAGTGGCCCCAGGCAGAGCATAGACAGCAGCTGACCTTGGACTATAACAGAGCCCCTCCCAAGAGGCCCCAAACCAACATACTCAGTAGCCAGCTTCAGACCACAGCAGAACACCACCCTACCACCTCCACAAATGGCATACCCAAAGAACAGACTGCAGGCACCAGAGCCTTGCTAAAAAAAATCTTGCTCCACAGGGTCGGCCCCTGCACAACAGCTCCTTCACTACAGTCACATCCAGTCCTCACAACAAATAGGTCTGGGGGTCATTTCCTCCCATTGATATGCAAACAGCAACCATGGCTCAACTACAACAGGAAAGCACACACAATCTGCTCAAGGGACATATCTGGAGCACCCTGTTCAGGTGACCAGGGAGACTGTGCCACTGAGTCCTACAGGATACCTACTATATAAACCCACTCTACCAAGACTGAGAGACATAGCAGCTCTACCTAATATATATAAACAAACACAGGGAAGCAGCCAAAATGGGAAGACAAAGAAACATGCCCCAGATGAAAGAACAAAACAAAGCTCCAGAAAAAGAACTAAATAAAATGGAGACAAGCAATCCACCAGATGCAGAGTTTAAAACACTGGTTATAAGATTGCTCAATGATCACAGTGAGAACTTCAACAAAGAGATAGAAAACATAAAAATGGAGATAGAAATACAAAAAAAAAGTCAGAAATGAAGAACACAATAACTGCAATGAAAAACACATTAGAAGAAATCAATAGCTTAGATGGAGCTGAGAATGGAATCAGTGATTTGGAAGATAAGATAGCAGAAAACACCGAATCAGAACAGCAAAAAAATAAGCTAAAAAAATTGAGAATATATTAAGGGGCCTCTGAGACAACATGAGGCATACCAACATTCACATCATAGGGATACCAGAAGAAGAAAAGAGATAGATAGGAATTGAGAATCTATTTGAAAAAAATAATAATGCAAAAGTTCCCTAACCTGGTGAAGAAAAGACATACAGGCCCAGGAAGTACAGAAAGTTCCAAACAAGATCAACCTAAAGAAGCCCAAACCAAGACACATTACAATTAAATGCCAAAAGTTAAAGACAAAGAGAGTATCTTAAAAGCAGCAAGAGAAAAGCAGTTAGTTACCTACAAGGAAGTTCCCATAAGACTGTCAGCTGATTTCCCAACATAAATTTTGCAGCCCAGAAGGAATTGGCATGAAATCTTCAAAGTGAAAACAAGGACCTATGACCAAGATTACTCTACCCAGAAAAGCTATCATTTAGAATCAAAGGACAGATAAAAATCTTCCCTTATAAGAAGAAGCTAAAAGAGTTCATCACCTCCAAACCAGTATTACAAGAAATGTTAAAGGAACTTCTTTAGGAAGAAAAAAAAAGATAAAAAATATAAATAATAAAATGGCAATCACTACATATCTATCAACAATTACTTTAAATGCAAATGGATTAAATGTTCCAATTGAAAGACAAAGGGTGGCTGAATTAAAAAGAAAACAAGATCCTTATATATGATACCTACAGAAGACTCATTTCAGATCAAAGGACATACCAAACAAAAGTAAAGGGATAGAAAAAGAAATTTCACGAAAATGGAAACTTAAAAAGAAGCTGAGGTAGCGATACTTACACCAGACAAAATGACTTTAAAACAAGGGCTTCAGCAGGGGACAAAGAAGGATCACTTCTAGGTTTTTATCTGAAGAAACCCAAAACACTAAATTGAAAAGACATACACATCCATATGTTTATTGCAGCATTATTTACAATAGTCAAGATATGGAAGCAACCTTAATGTGCATCAATAAATGTGTGGATAAAGAATAAGTGGTACATATAAACAAAGGACTATTACTCAGCTGTAAAAAATAATAAAATCTTTCCATCTGCAACATGGATGGGCCTAGAGAGTACTACAGTAAGTGAACTAAGTCAGCCAAAGACAAATACCATATAATTTCACTGTATTTGGAATCTAAAAAACAAAATAAGCATATAAAATAGAAACAACTCATAGATACAGAGAACATTTTGATGATTGCCAGATGGAAGGGGGTTGGAGGATGGGTGAAAAGGGGAAAAAATTAAAAACAAATTAGTATTTACAAAACAGTCATGGAGATTTAAAGTATAACATAGGAAAAATAGTCAATAGTATTGTAATAACCATGTTTGGTGTCAAATGGGTAGTAGATTTATGGGGTGATTACTTTGTAAGTTACATAAATGTATAATCACTATAACTGAAAATTTTCAAAAAATATTTTTAAAAGAGAAAAAGGATAAACAAAAACTTTTAGTAGCATGACAGAGTAATTTTATATTTGTTGATTCTAATTTAAAAAATCAGGGCTCTTTTAAAAAAAGGAAAGGAAAAAAGTATCTGCAAAAAACATTTTTCAATCTTTCAAAAGCTACAGGCAGGTTACGGAATTCTACCAGCTCAAGTAATTTCAGTCTCTGTTTGGATGTGAAATTGCTTAAATCTTTACCACTATAGAGCTTACATGCAAGATATTTGAATCAGAGCAGCCTTGATAAATATGTACTGAGAATCCTCTCAAACTTAAGAGCTTATTGTCACTGATCCCCCAGAGGACTGTTTATTTTTATGAGTTTACATATATTGATTATAACTTATTTAATAGGCTCTTTTTAAGACCATCAACAAAACTCATATCAAACTGCAGACAAGCAAAAATACTAATATGCTATCAGTAAGAGGACCCATGGAAATAGATTGAAAAAGTCAAAAGGAATTTACTGAGACTTCTTTTAAGCACTCTACTTGTTGAGTGAAAATCTACCTATTCTTGAGAAGAAAGGTCTAATTCCCAAGTATGTAAAACTAATATTTTATGGCTTTTGAAAACATACTGAGAAAAACAGGACCCCGACTTCCAAAGGCAAAATATGCTGCTCCTAAAATATAAAAGCATCACTATGAGAATTTGTAACCCAACTTGGAACTGTTATCTAGTGGTTACTGGTATAATGTTTTGGTAAACCATGCTACTGTGACAAAATTTAATTTCCAATTACACTCTTGCCACATTTGTGACGGTGTATATTTTTCTCAATTTAAAGTGCAAGGTTGTTCAGATGAGGGAATCTGTTATAATGGAAATAAGATGGACTCCAAAGTTGGAAGACTTGAGTTTGAATAACATACATGACACCTTATGTACTGAAACTTGGGCAAGTCACTGAGCCTTGGTTTTCTCCTCTGTAAGTGGGGATAGCCATAATAGCTACTTTCCAAGATTTGAAATGAGAAGATGTCTGAGAAATGAACGTGTAAACTCTAGAGCACTCCACAAATATTGATGACTATTATTGCATATGCTTGTATCCCCCAGGGTGAAGCACAGTGTTTTGAACATTCATAGTACTCAGTACCTGCTTGTTGACTAGAAAATACTCAATTGAAATGGTGAATTAATCTTATATGATAAAAATTAAGAGTTTTTCTCTTCATGAGATACATCTGAGAGGCAGGAAAACTCAAATTGTGAAGTTTAGTTTTCCCTAAGACCCAGGGCATTTTTAATGCCCTCAAGCTGCCCCTCTGGTGTCCAGGAGCTTATTACTTTCCTGATTTAACCAAAATCTCTCTCCTATCCTCAGCTGTTTACTTATCAAGAATCTTATTTCAACAAAACTCAAAGTGTCAATTAGTCCAACTGGGTGAACTGTTTTGAAAATAGGGAAAAGTATAGTATCCAATAATACCCCTATTCCTGTCATTATCTCAATACTTTCCATTTTGCATATAGAAATAAATTTTACATAAACTCTGGGTTCCACCCTGAGCAATATTAAAAGGGTGCCTTAAAACATTTAAAAAGTATATTAATTGTGTTTAATTTTCTGCAGCCTTCCAAATTTCTGTACTTGTTATGAAAACCCAAGGTTCCACCCGGACAAGTTTAGGGTTTGACCAGTAGTATACTGACCACCATTGAGAACCACTGATATGAACATATGAACAATGATTCCTAATAAACACTTAGACTAAAAGAGGAGATATTCTTCAGATGTATTTTTTGCAGATGGGTCGTCAGAGGGCTTGTGTCAATTTTCTAAATCACAAATACAATAAAACTATGATGTGGTATTTCTTCTTAAATTGAGAGTGTTTCATGTGAAGTCAGCAAACTGTAATTAGGAGGAAAGAATATGGAGTTAACAAGTGAAAATTTGAATATTACTCTTTACTTATGTTATCCAAATAAGTTACTTAGCTTCTCTAGGTTATAAAGGGCAAAATAATAGCACCTACGTCTCAACCCGTTGAGGCCTATAGAAAAATCTATTTCTTCCTCAAAGTACTTTATTGTCTGCCAGAACACTGTTGTTATATATAAATATATATGTATATATGTGTATACATATATGTGTGTACATGTATGTATATACATATATATGCAAATCTACAATGACCACCGGCAAATATTTCCTACAGTTTATGCAGTGCACGACCTGCAGAGCTACATGCAGCTATCATCCATTTCTCATAAGTGAGATTTTGTCTTGCCATTTATGACAATTTCAATTAATGTCTATTATTAGTACTATTGTTATTATTATTATTACTATATATAGTTATGCCTAGGCTATATATGTATATCCATGATACAAAAAACCTATAACATTGATATTGTCCTTTCCAGACAATAATATAACACTATTATAGCTAAGTTCCATTGTACTAATGCTTTGCATGTTCCAAATGAGAAAGGCAAACAGAAGAGGCATTAAAATGATTTTCTAAATACTTTTTAATATTTCAGAGTCTGGTAAAATTTCTAGTCACTCCAGAATTTTTGCATTGGCCAATATATATATTTATCAATACCACTCCAGTTTCCTTTTCTCTGTGTATGCCTTCTTATATTTCTTAAATTAACATAAAATAAGAACATAGCTACAGCAAAATATTCTTTTTCAAATTTGGACACAGATTCCCAGGAAAAGCAAGCATCAAAGAAATGTCAATGGGAAACAAAATATATTTAAATCATTTTAAGTTTTGCTGTTGAAATGAAATTGAAATTTTTCTGAAAAGTTAAAATTTGCTTTTTGTTCTCTTCGGTTTGGTTTTGTTGATATTATTTGTTGTAGGGTAGAGAAGAGTTGTTAAGAATTTGGAACAGGGGTAAGAACATTTCATTTTTTAAACAGATTGGGTTTATAGATCAATATTGATTTGCATATAGATATGTGAAAGAAATCTTAGTTCAGCCTCCGAGCTCCAACCTCATAGCCACATTCTAGAAGCAACTTTATTCACATTGAATTCAAGGGAAAAAAACATATTTTAAATGGAAAAAGAAAGTTTGTAATTAAGCAGAGCTGAATGCTCTAACAGACAATATGCAAGGAATAGAAATGAAAAACATTTTGGTCCTTCTTTTACTTTCTTGTTCTAACACATCTCTCCTTGATGAGCTGGTCTGACCACAGCTGGGCTTTACATTTCTGTAATTAGCACAGCAGAAGCCCAAGTGAGGGCACAGCTTTTCCTCTTCTATTGTTTGCACATTGGGGGGCAGGATTCTAAATGTCAGATGCTTCTTCCTATTACAAAGTGGCCTACTAGCTCCTCAAAACCAGTTTGAAAACCTTTCAAGAATCATTGAATCGGGCCCCACGTTCCACATTAGATAGGGATTCTAGCAGCAGGGACCTCCAAAGGGCTGCTCAGTTTTCTTAGTCAGAAAAAAATAAGAATGAAAATAAATGAGCTTTTAGGTTGCCTTGTGAAAAGCCCTGGTGTAAATTTAGAGGTACTGGACTCTGCCTTTTGATTCAATTTTTATGTCATTCCATTGAAGGAGAGATGTTTTCTTTTAAGTCAGCAGAGAAAGCTGGAGGAAAAGCTAATCCATGACCTCTGTTTCCAAGTCTCGACCACAAATCGAGTGCTATTTCACGATATTGTACACATATTGGCATCCCAAATGCCCACAATGTCTAAGGAAAAAACTCCTAAGCATTCATTTTTATACCTACTTACTGACAGCTAGATTTCCTAAGTCAATAAATAACCTAAGAAGAAAAGGTTTGGATTCTCGTTTTCCTGACAGTTATATAATATGTGGGCCCTGTAAAACACTAGGCACTTATTTTATATCACTAGAAAACTGCCAACTATCCAGATATCTCGAAGTTTTATATAGTCCTAATTACTACAGTGTAGGGTGGCAAGGAACTAAATCAGCCATTCCCTTTTGTTCCCCCTACGAGTTTCCAATACCTGGAAATAAAGCTGATGATTAATTTAAATGAGAAAGAAACCTATGTTGCTTCAGTTATTTGAAAAGTCCATGTTAACTTGGACACCACATGCTTTCATCTTCTTTGCTGCTTTTCTACATTAGATGAAACTCTAAAGACCATGATACGAAACAGAAGAGAATTCTGGAAGCTGTGCAGGCCACTCTTGTCTAAGAATCAGTAGCCCATTAACAAGTAACATGGTATAAAATTCCACGAAGCAAAGCTGTGTACACCATCACAAAACCAAAGAGCAAGATCACAGATTCATAACATGACAGGCAAGAATTGAGGCAATAATGGTGGGAAGGAGGTTGGAGAGTATCAGAATCATGTAGGACAATTTTTCACCATCCATGGGTCATGCTTTCATCTCATATTTGAGAACTACTACATTAGACAAAACTTCCTAAACCCTCCTCTACTTTTTCTTCTATCTGAAAAGGGAAGAATTTGGAGCTACCATTATCAGGAAAGTCTTGATGAAAAGAAGGAATTATAGCCAGAAGATGGGAACCATTCTACTGATGAATAAAATTTCTTTCTCAGTAAGCCCATTCAGCATTCAAGTGCTTACCTTTGGGGTAGTTTTAATTTTTAGAGAATAAAATGAAATAGACAGCTTAAAGAAGTATAGCACCTTATAGTTACTTGAGTCTGCTCCATTCTTAACCTTAATCTTTAGTGATAATGCTTACTACTCCCCAGGAAATTCCATAGTTTCTCATCAGACCAGCACACTATTTGGCCTACAGTAGAAAGGATATTATAGAGAGTCACACTCAATTCACGTATTTTGATCCATTACATTTCTCTTTTCTTAAATATGTGTGTGTGCATTTATCTATATGTATGCGTGTGCCTATGTTTGTGTACTAAAGTATGTGTATGTGTACTGAAATGTGTGTATGTGCCTGTATAAGCATTATTTCTCAAAACTATACTGCAGTGTTGTCCATTAGAACTTTCTGTGATGTAGAAATGTTCTATATCTGCACTGTCCAATATGACAGCCCCTAGCTACATATGGCTATTGAGCACTTGAAATGTGGCTAGTATGACTGAGAAATAAAAATTTTAATTAATTTACATAGCCACATGAGACTAGTGGCTACTATATTGGACAAGATAGGTATCAATATCTTTTTTATATGTAATATTGACACATGTTGGCACAAATAAGCATTCTTATTGTTCACAGATCAATCTCAGATTCTTAGATCAGTTGATTTTGTGAACCATATATATATACAGTATGTATACATTATCATATGAATAGGTGCATCCTAACTAGCTCATTTGTCAGAAACAAGCTATGCAGTCATTCAAAGACTATGGATTCCAGCGACTTTCAAGGTTGTCCTAGGGATTTCCATTCCATTAAGCTGGAATGAGAAAGTACATAGAAGAGGCTATGTTAGAGGTTTGGATAGGTCAGGCCTAGAAATGGGATATTTCCAGTTATGTTCCATTGACTAGAACTTAGTCATATTTACATTTATCAGCAAAGGTTCGAAGTACAGCTATGTGTTCAGAAAGAAGGGAAAGACTTTGGTAACCGACTAATAATATATGCCACCACAATTGATCTTACTCTTCTTTCTACATTTCTCTATTTTGAAAGTTTTCTATAAGAATATGTGTTTCCCCAAAACATGAGAAAACCAAAGTAAGTTCCATTTTTGAAAGGAATACCAAATATCTTCTTATAAGAAGATATGATAACTAATATTTAAGGTTGAAATATGCCTTTCAGGCCTTTGAAAAGGGTTAATCTGCAAACATAGGTTTTATTTATAAAAGATATAAGAAATTAAAGCTGAAACAAATGTTTAATATCTTCTATCTATTCGTCAAATACGTTTGTTTCTCAATCTCTATTTCATCATCATTCCCTAAAGAATATTTTTAAACATTTTATTTCTAATCACCCTTAATATAAACTTTTGTACAACAGAAATGTTGAACATCTGTTTATATACTGTATATGTGTGTATTTTATACATAAAAAGAGTAAGATATCTTTTACCTCTTCACCCCAAGAACAAATTTTCACCCTTTTGTGAACAATATCACAAAGGAGCCTGAGTCCAGAGAAATTAAGGTACTTATCTAAGGTCACAAAGCTAATTAGCTGATCAATCGGAAATGATACTCAGGTATCTTGACCACCAATCCAGTGCAATTTCATTATACTATATACATATTGTCATCCTAATTATCCAAAATGTATTTAAAAATTAAAAAATGAACAATGTCTTATTAAGCATGATATAGTTGCTGGTTGGAACATTTTTGTTTGCTTGTTTTGGGGCTCGTTTTATTTTTATTTTAGTTTTTTTTTCCCCCTGTGTGGTAAATAACACAGGCAGAGATATACCCAGAGTTTTAATAGCCATTATTTATAAAAATGCTGTGGAAAAGGAAATGAAAATCAAATCAAAGTAAAACTCACACCCAGTCAGCTATCCAATGGCCAGATGACTTATTCAGGATAAAATGTCTTTCCCACCTCTATGCTTCCTTCGATAACAAAGGAAGGGTGGTGTGACTGCCTTTCCAAGCGCTAAAGACTTGTTTTTAAACAAATGTGTCTCAGTGTTGCCAGTATCAAAAGAATCAAGAATGCCAAAATTTACTAAGGAGGTATCATTGCCATTTTTCCAACCAAGCACTAGCTAATGGCAATAAATAAAAATTAAGAATGATATCTCACAATGCCTATTTGAAATATGCTCTATGTTTGGAGCAAAAAACAAGGGATAGATGTGTGTCACCAGAGATGACTTTCCATATCTGTGGAAGTAATCTTTAGAGCTACCTTAAAATATTTTGAATATTTTAAATGATGGTATGCTACATACATTATTTAACAAGAACAAAGTTTATGATCCCTATGTTGTATCAAATTGATAATAATGACATTTTTGTCAGATTTTATTATAGAATATTATAGCTGTAGTTGAGAGTAAAAAATTGCAAAGTTATGGATTTATTTTAAAGTCTTCGAAATTCCTCCAGAAATAAGCATAATCTAACATTTCCTTTTAGGAACTGCTTAATCTTACATGATTAGAAAAGATGTATTCTTTCCTTTTAGTAAGACAAGTAAAATTGTCACTTAGAACATCAAGCCATTAAATTTGTTTTTTAAAACAATCATCTCATAGATTCCATACCACTAGGATTCTAAATAATTTTCTACTACATTTTTAATGAAAAAAAAATATGACTAAAACTGCACTATATGATCTTTGCATTAATGGTCTTACCTCTTACCTGTCAAGCTAATAAAGAGTTTGGGGAATCATAAGGACTCATCTGGAAACGATAGAATTTCTGCCTTTGTCTTTCTTTCCTGGACACTAATGGCTTTTTGTCAGTCCTCTTCATTCAGTGTATGACACATGAAGCCATTCCATTTTAGTTGTCCATTAACTTCAAGTATTATGACAAGAACAAAGCAACCCCCTAAAGAAACTGAACTCAAACACTCATATTAAATTTCTCCAATTCCTCAGCTTGTAAGGTGCTGTTTTCAATTGTCAATAATGTTCATAAGAGTAAACGATATCCATTACTAATTAAAGCAAGCTGTTTAAACAAACACGAAAGGTCACCAAGTCTGTAGATCAACATATTCATGTCATTGTTCTGTTTCCTGGTGTGTTACCATTTGACGATTTGTTTCTATCTTCTAGTCACCTATTTTTCTAAGTAACAAATACAGAGAATAAATAGGCAGAAAGCAACTTTCCACAGTAGGTGCCATGAGCACCAAGGCTCCAATGTGGCAGTGGATATTGTTTCCTTAAGATCAGTAATGTACATCATATCACTGCAAATGAAAGCAAAGACATTTTCATTTATTTTTCCTGAGTTTTTGGGGATCAAAGGCTTAAACTACAGGGAAAATGCAGTTTTTATTAGGAAAAGTGACACCTGTAGTTTTCTGCAAGATTTTAAACAACCTTTTATCTATATGGATGTGCTGTTAAGGCACAAATAAAATGTAATACATTGTCTGACATGCTGAACAATGGCTTATTTTAAAAGTTTTTCTTTCATGCCACAAAGTCCCCTATAAAATATTTTTAACTATTTGCTCAATCTTTACTTGAGCTCTGACATTTGAAACTGACTTTTCTTTTACAATTGTATTCCCTAACAGTATATTAATTACATAGAGGATATAATCTCTGAATTAATATCAAACCAACTGAGTAAGCTGGTGTAAGGAGTCAGAGAGATTTTTAAGCTACTTAATATTAAGTTGTGTGGTTCAGTTATTATAATCAATTCCAAATTATCAACAGAAGTAGAAAGGAGGAATAATTTAAATTAACAAAACTCAAAGATAATTCCCAAACCTCATTTCAGCTAATAGTATCAACATTCTACTCCAAAGCTTTTATCCAAAATCCACAATTGTGTTATTAATTTACAGTTTTTAAATTCATCTTATTTAATATTTCTCTGACCAAACGAAACTATAACAGATGCATAAATGAATCTTGAAGGAAGGATGGAGAACATAATCTTTGTTGCTCAACTACTATACTCTTGTCTGAATGATAAACCTTTTACATATAGCTTCTCATCTCATTCTCATGCCATTCTGTGAGACTGGCGATATGACCCACAGTTTGCAAATAAGGTTACTAAAGTTCAAAACGTTTACATAAGTTATTTAAAATTGTCCAACTGGCAAGGAGTAGTGCACACTAAGACTCCAATTGTATAAGCAAGTTCAAGAGATCTAAGGGTTAACCAAAGTCAGTGCGATTCTTTTTACTTTAGCTAACTAGAAGACATACTGAATTTGAAAGTTTTAAATAGTGTTTATTTGCAGTACATAATAGAGTTGCTTTATTCCATTCTGACCCTATGATTATACATACTGTGACTTTGCTTTCAACTTTACAGCATTGTAGTTCTTCGGTACACAGAAGCACTTCATTAGTTACCATACAGTGAAGACAATACAGCTGGATAGTAATGTTGACTTTGCCATTCAATGCAAAAAAATAAATAAATAAATAATCAGATGTTTAGATCTGAGAGCTGTAATGTTTAGACATTTGAAAATTGTAATTCTTGTCAGATTCTAAGATTCTTCCAACTTGCAACCATTACTTAAACCCCATTTTACCATATCCTCATTTCATTCCCTAAAAAATTAATAAGCAGGCACATTTTTTGGCACAAAAATCAACCTCAAAAGCAAAATCTACAAGACAGTGCACCAAAAGCTAAATCTGGTTATTTTTCTGCTTACTTAAGTAGTTTCTAGTTAAAAAGCTATTGTATCAAGTATAAACCAAGCCAAAATAAACAGTTTGCCCCCTTTCAAACTCAGTTAAAAACCACCATTTTGTTTTAGCAAATTTTATATAGGACATTTTGATTGAAAGCTCAAGAAAGTGTATATTAAATCTTTCTGTGCCTTAGAAAAAATTAAAATTCATAGATATTTAAAATAAAGTAAGAATAGGATGTTTGATTTAAGAATGAATAAATTTAAGAATGAAAAGATTTAAGAATACGGGATTAAATGTCTTCTAAAATCTGCTTCTAAAGTATAATGGGAAATTTTTCCCAATTTTTTTTTAAATTTTCTGAAACAACATCATAAAAGAAACTTGAGATATTCTTGATGACAAGAAAATAATGTTCGTCTAGCTCACTGCTTCTACCCAGATTCTCCATTGTCCTTCATTTTTTTCCTTCCTTCCCCTTTCCTGGGCATTAATGTATTTGCCAGAGCCTTATTAGGAAAAAAAATCCAAGGACGTACAATTCAAATCCATTATTCTTGCTTCATCTTAGCGACTTTGATAAAAGGTTTGATGGAGAAGAGTTTAAACCACAAAGCAAAGTACACTAGTTGATGACATGTAAGGTTGAATTTTTTCAAGCAATTGAGAGTAGACTATAGATGTTTAGATGCCTAAACATTATAGCTCTCAGATATAAACATCTGCTTTACCGCTAATATTAGGAAGAAAGTAATGCCAGTATAACATAGAACATGTTTTGTGAAATATACAGTTAGTTGCTCATTAAACCTTAAGAAAATAAAGATTTCATTACATAACCAGCTCTAAAGATCAGTCTTCATAACATACTGGAAAGAACATAGAACTTAAAAGAAGGCCTAGATTCGAATTCCAGCTCTTCTACTTGTTAGTCCTATAACCTTAAGATAGTCATTTATTATTTTCAGAATTCGAGTTCTTCACACATAAAGTTGAGACAATATATTTAATTGTTGCAAAAATTAAACAAATGAGCTAACATACTTAAAGCACCTTGCACAGTATCTAGGCACCTGAAAGATATTCAGTAAATGTCAAGAATTCTGATTATGCAATTACTCCAACAAAGTGATATAAGTACAAAATGATCCAATGACCTCATTCTTCTACATATTCATGTCCCATCGAAAATAACTTAAAAAAATACCTCACCACAGACGATTGCAGAGTACAGCCAGCCAAAGCAAAAGAAGTGGAATTATATAGGCTACAGTAAAAACTCTTACCATTTCTGTCACAAGTTCATGTGCAGACATTCATGGGCTCATGGTCAAGGCAAAGAGAAAATAATACATGAGTATTTGATTGACTTCATTTTTAATAAAAATTCACATGGCCAGTTACTAATTTAACAGCACATAACAGATGCATCTGTGATTCAGTGATATTTGAGAGTTATTGAATAATTTAACATATTAATACATTTGATAGGGAAAGTGGTAGTAATGACTGATTCTTGTGGTTTAGGGATAAATCAAAAAGTAAAAATTCAACTGAATATTGAATATAGATTATTTGAATGGTGTTAAGGAGAAGTTCAAATATAACAATCAAAACTTGTATTTCATAGCGGGGGAGGGTGTAGCGAGAACAAGAAAGGAAAAAAGGAAAGATTTTATGACTAGTAATTTCAAGATGGTAAAAATGTGTAAGTATGTTCTGCAATGAGATTTTATTTCTGAGGCAGGATGTAATATGAGACTTTAATAATACATTGCATTTGAGATCAATAAAAAATTTTAGCTGATAACTATATACTAGACATTAATGGGTGCAATTAATATAGAATGTCACAGCACAAACATTGTAAATATGATAACATGTCATATACACTCATAAACATCACTCTCAAAATTACCATCAACAAATTTTCTCACTTGTCTTCCTATCTGTAGTAGTTATGGAGTTCAAAGGCCATTTTTGTTTTGAATTATCTGTCCCTTTTAGATCAAGAGAGCAATGGCTTCATCAGTATAATTCTCTTAAAATTTTGGTGGTTCTTCTACAAATTTTATTAAGATTCATTCCACTAAACAAAAGCCACACCCACAAATCTTGTTGCGGTAAGTCCTTACCCACCTTATCTGCTGACGATGCTGCAGAAAAATAGCCTAAAGATTCTTGGAAAAATAGCCTAAAGATGTTGTCAAAGGAAAAGTTTTGTGGAGAATGCTCTTAAAATTCATATAGGCACTTTTTTCTGTTAGAGGTTCTACTTTAAATCTTTCTCAATTTTTTCACAAAGAGTTTTATAGTCATACACTTAGCTTTATCTTAAGACTATTTTGCAGACAGTGCCTGAATTTAATATTTTCCCAGAAGCTGCTATTACTTTTATTGTTGTTGTTGTTAGCATTGTTTGCTAATAATAATGTATCTGGAGAGCCAAGACATAAAAAACAATTTTAGTTTTTTGAACTCAGCTCCTTACTATTTAATGGAACTTGTGTGAACTTATCTTGCTTCTCTTGCTTTTACTCTAAAGGGAGGAAATGAACAAGTGGAAATTTCAACAATTTGCCTAGAAATATCTTTAGCTAGATTATTTGATTTATTAAGTACATGTTCCACCTTCAGTGTTACAAGTGACAGTGCTAAACTTTCCATAAATATATAACAAGAATCCCCTTTCTCCAGCTTACGATAACATATTTCTCACAAATAGCCTCCTCAAGGGTTTCCACTAATAGTCTTTTCAAGGCCTTTCCAACTTCCCCTCACCACCCAGTCCCACAGCAATTACCACATTTTCTGGGTTTTGTTTCAGCAACACTCCACTTCTGGTACCAAAATCCGTACCAGTTTTTATGGTTGTGCAACACATTTCCCCAAAACATAGTGGTTTACCACCACAATAATCATTTATTATCTCTTGTGATTTTTGTGGATCATGAATTCAGAAAGGTCTCAGCTGGGGAGTTATCATTTGGGGTCTCTCATGTGATTTGAGTCAGATGTTTGCTTGAGATTTAGTCATCTGGAGGCCATCTTTAATTGAAAAAGAAGGACAATTCAGGGATGGCACAAAGAGCCCAGAGGCCAAAGTTAATCGTTCCTGGTCAGTAGAATTGAGCCTTAATCAAGGGACAAGTGTCTGACTGAGCTTCAGAATGCTTTGGATCAATGACTCTTGCGTGCCTCTCATTTTCCCCAGTCTGGAACAGAGGAGTCTATAGTAGCTATTCTTGCCCTGGGACACAACTGTATGTTGGTTGAATGGGAATCAGATAACGTATTAGTTCAAAGGTCTTCGAATCAAGAATATACTCAAGGAGTGTTAGTTGAAGGGCTTTATTCATCTAAACCTTAGTTAGACAAGAACCTGAACCTACAGCGTGAGCCAATGCTATTAAAGATGAGACTTTTTGGAGCCTTGAGAGAACGGTATATTTTGCATTTGTGAGTGATGCGAATTATTAAGAACCAGAGAGGGGACTGTAATTGCCAGCCTCCAAGATCCTTGTTTCCCAGTATTCATGTTCTTGTGTATTACTATCCCACAATGAATTAAAGTTTGCCTATATCATGGGTCCCCAACACCCAGGCCTCAGAATGGTACCACTCCGTGGCCCGTTAGGAACTGGGCCACATAGCAGGAGGTGAGTGGCAGGCAAGCGATTAAAGTTTCATCTGTATTTGCAGCGGCTAGCATCACCAGGGCTAGCATCACTACCTCAGCTCCACCTTAGATCATCAGGCATTAGATTCTCATAGGAGCACCGGTCTCTGGTGCCAAAATGGTTGGGGACTGCTGGCTTATCTGACCAGTAGAGTGACAGAAGTGATGACATTTGAGTTCAAAATCTAAATCATAAATTGTATTTCAGTTTCTGCCTTAGCCTCTTGGATCTCTCATTCTGGAGGAAGCAGGTTGCTATCTCATGAGGAAACTCAAGCAGCCCTGCGGAGAGGCCCATATGCAGAAAACTAAAGTGCTGTGACTCACTGTCTGTGCTAGTGAATGAGTTACCTTAAAAGTGGATCCCCTAATTCCAGTCAAGCCTTCAGATGACTGCAACCCTAGCCAACATCTGCATGCAACTGCATGAAAAACCCCAAGTGAGAATTACCTACCTGGTCCCTCCCCAAATTTTGAACCCACAAAAAACATGAGATAATAAATAATCGTTGTTGTTTGAGCAACTAATTTTTGAAATAATTTGTTACACAGTAGCTTATACAGAAAAGCAAGATTAATTAAATGTTGAAAAAAAGTAATTATTCAAAAGTGAAAATATAATAAAGGAAATAAATTATATTTTATAGAAGAGAAGGTACATTGAGGAAAATAATATGGCAAGAAGAAAGATATTGTAACTCATAAGAGGAAAATTTATGTGTGCTTCGAATACATTCTACTTTGGCGACAAAATGTAATATGGAACATTAATAAGACATTATATGTAAGATCACTCAAAAATCCCATATGATAATTATATACTAGATGTTATTAGGCACAATGAACCCAGAATTTCATAGTACAACAATATAAATATGTTAATGTCATATATACTAACAGAGTACACAGAACTGGTTTAAAAAAAAAAAAAAGCTATAAGCATCTAAAAATACAAACTTCACAAATGGAGACCATATTATGTAATTTCAGGATGTAAGCAAACAGAATGTTATTTGTCATTTAACAAGAATTTTAAAAACTATCAGAATTTCTTTTAAGTGAACTGGTATTTACTATAAACGTGGCACCAAAAGTTTGTTTACTCTTATTTTGCCTTCAATAGGCAATATATATTAACCTATCCAACTTTACATATAAACTAATTGTAATTATTACAATCTATATAATTTAGCAGATTTTTTTAAAAAAATTACACCCAAGCAACACCTTTCCATATGGCCAATTAGTAGAGTTGTAAAATGCAGCAAATATATGATGCCGTATTGAACATCTGTGTTGGTTATCCTATGGGAATTTTTAATAAAGGACCAAGCAGCATATTGATGTTAATTCTACGTTACCGGGACTTTAAATAAAAAACTAAAATAAATAGCATCCATTAAACTGATCATACTGTTGTAACTCAAATTGTGTTTATTATGCTAATGGAACATGAAATTAAGAAAAAGACCTTTATGCCAGTGGAATTAATTAATGAGCTTTATGAAGGCATTGGGATGTAATTTATTTCTAGATAAGTAAGTCTAATTTGCAGTTCCATGGGTCTCTGCAATGCTGATTGTAATAGTTATTCCTGCAGATGTGCTGCTCACAGCATGTCTTTCCATTAGAACTGAACACCTCATTATATAAACTGTACCTAATTAAACATAATACAGTGGTGACTTGTTAAACTGGCCTTTTTAAGTCAGCAGCTGCCTAAGCTAATAATACTGTACACAAGATTTATATCATCTTCCCTATAATACTGATATTAAAATATACTGCCCAAGGGATTGATAACTAATTTACCAGTATATAACAGGTACATTTCTGATTCTGTGATAAGAGATTAAAGACCAGCAGCCCATAAAAATAAAATGAATTTGAGTCCATTTGGAACTCAAGAGAACTTGGGAAACTTTATTAAAACTACAAACCTTTTTTAAAAATCAGTAAAATAGTCATGAAAAGAAAGTGAACGCTAAGAGTGAAAATTATAAATAAATAAATGTGAAAGATCTAGAGGTCCTTCAGGTATTTTTCCAAGTGCATACAAATTTTTTTAGACTCGACATGCTGCAGTTACTTAAAGTCACTTACAGTCACACCTGGATATGAAATATGGCATTTGCCACTAGAGATAAGGAAAATATTTATAATATAAGACCTGCTCTGCCTAAATTGGGGTTTGAACTGACATCCTTAACAGACACTATAATACTCTTCCTTTTTTTAAATTGTTGCCTAGTAAGGTGAAATGTAGTCATGAAGCTTGAGCTCAGTAGCATAAAGTACAGCACATACAGATACTCAAGCTACTTTACGTCCTTTTCCAGTTCCACAAACACCTACTTATGCTATTCATCCTTCAACATTCAACTCAGGCCTGAAAACTCTTAAATTCTCGACTCGCCCAGTCTATTTAGGTATCTCTTGTTATATCTCCTAAACACCATTTCTTCTCTCTAATTATTGCAGGTATAATGCTGTATTATAGATGTCCATAATATGTGTATATCTCCTTACTCCTCCCCACCGATACTTTATAAGACAAGGGCTATCTATAATTTATCACTACAACTCAGCTCCTAACTAGCACATAGTGCTGCTTAATAAATATTAGCTGATCGACTCAAACAATTCTCAGCATGTGATTTTGCTGTTAATCCTTTCCACATTTAACTCCAACAGCTTTATAGACATATAGCAGATCACTTGTTAAATATTTTTTTCATTTAATGTATTGATGGGAACTATTAAAACCAAAGTCCATTTAACTTGTAAACCAAATATTAAGTTAACATCAGGCTTAGAGACTCCACACTTCTCCCAACTTTATATTTCCAGGTTATGTCTTTCTGGTCCCCAGTGGCCACCAATATTTAAAATACATATTATTTGAGTCATGAAAAGTGTCTTCTTTAGGCAGTTCCAAATATCGTCCACTAGAAATATTTTTAAATGTCCATATGGCCTCTTTGAAACATTTAAACATAAGGCATAGTAAGTTTTGATAGTTACAAACTGGTACTTATTTGCAGAAAATAGTAGAGCCACCATAATCCCTGCTGTTAGCTCCTAAAATGTTTATGAGCTCTGCTATCCTCATTTTAAGTTAGCAAAGACCATCAACCCTAGGTAAAAAATAAAATAGAATAAAATGAAAATAAACAATTCACAGGCTAACGAAGAACCAATGGCCCATACGGACTGACTTAAAAAAAATAATAATAAACTAGGCAGATGAGATGTTATTTTGGAAAAAAAAAAAAGAAAAAAACAAGTATGATTAGTTGGTTAGAAATGAAGCTGCATGTAAAAAGATTCACAAGATTGTGTAAGATCTGGAGCAGGCCAAAGCCATTCAGAAGCTAAAGATATGTGAGAACAGAAAAGGCACAGTTTAAGGTGAGAACTGTTGGTCAAACGAGAACAGTTTAGTTGCCCAATTGGAAGTAGAGATGCTACAAGATGGACAACTGAACTTTCCTTTTATGGTTTCAATCTACATAGGGAAAAGTCTTTTTTTTCCTTCAGGCATCTGTTGGACATCTGTTTTTTATAGCCAAAAGAGCCAAAATCAAGTGTATTATTAAAAGAAAGGCACATAAATTAATACAATGCTAGCTGCTGTAACAAATAAAATCCCAACCTTCAGTAGCTGTTCTATTAAAAAGTAGCCTCATAAATGCATTTGAAGGTAAAACACACACACACACACACACACACACACACACACACTGCTTCTAAATCATTTGCAATGATTGGCTGAGAAGTATTTGTTTCTAATCTACTCTGATAAAATGAAGATACTGACTCTACGAAGGAAAAGTATAATTCTGACATAGACAAGAGAGGTGCAGAGAGAGAGAGAGAGAGAGAGAGAGAGAGAGAGAGAGAGAGAGAGAGAGAAAGAGAGAATGCCAAACTTGGGAGGATAAATTGTAAAATTTGATAAATGTGAAAACTTGATAGAACACAACTGATATTAAAAGAAAATAAACATCACATTTCCAGACATGGAAGGAATGCTGTTTGAGTCTAGATTCTCTAGCTACCAGTTCATAGTCTTCATTGTTTTATCACTGTTGGTCTACTTTAAAGAGGAAGCACTGAGAAATAAGAGACTCGATTGAATTCTACCTTAATAGTTATGTCACTTCTAAAAAGCTTTTTTAATATTTCTGATCTTTAGTTTTCACATCTGAAAATGAGCTAACACCTAACTTTGCAGTTGTTAAGTAAATTAATAGGACAATATGTATAAAGCTCCTATTATCTGCTAGACTATAGATCTTAGTTTTAAGGGGTATGGCTAGTTCAGCTTTGAAATATAACCTGAGTATGGCACTATGATTTTGATAACATGTTACATCTAGATTTTTTAGAGGGTCAGAATTGTTCTCCTAGTTTCAAAAAAAAAAAAAAAAAACTAAGGTCTCAAGCTGTGGCTATGCCAGTAACCCCTGAATTTAAAAATAAAACTCCTAAAATATAAAGTGATCTTAGCTATATGTTAGGCATCAAATTAACAGGGCAAATTATTCTCCAAATCTGTCTGCAGCTAAAATCCATTCAGAATAGTAGACCTTTTGTTCTGAATGAGAAAAGATAGCATATAGCAATTGTAATCCAAAGTTTCTGTCACCCCTCCCCAAACTGCTGATAACAATGAGGTTACCTGTAGAGGAACAATCCGAATTTCACTGTCACCTTTGCATAATGCTGGAACTCAGCCTCCAATCAGTCTCAAGCTATTTCAGGGAGTGCTGGGGTTTGTCTCTCATGTTCTTACAAATACCATGACTTGTACTTAAAGTATGCCTTCTCTCCCTGCCCCTCCCCCTACTTCTAGATTTATACTGCTTAAGAACTCTCATGAAGGGCATTTTTCCCTGCATTGCTTACAGTGCCATCCTTGAAAACAAAGTTTCCCTGCCTAGGATGCTGTTTCCAGTGTACCCAAAACTATAAGCACCAAAGTAAAAAAGTGAGGCTGTGTTCTCTTCAAACATCACCACACCAAAGCCTCTCTAGACTTTCATTGAAATGGATAGAATGCAGTCCTCCATAATTTTATCATTTGAGCCCCAAAACAGCACTAATTCTGCCTTCGCAGCTTAGAGTCTTTCCAGAAAACTGATCTACCCCTTTCTCCTAAGAACTGTGTGCAATCCTCAGTTACCTCACCACCTTATCCCGCTGCTCTTTCAACAGAAGTACCTTGTATATCTCTTTTCTTCATACAAATAAACACCAAATGTCACAGGCTCTACCAATAAATCACGCAAACCCAAAATTGTGAGAAAGTACAACCAGCACCTTGGATATAATAAAATATATAGAAATCCATATACTGGCAAAGACTCAATCAAAACACCACTGATTGAGAAAAACATGTCTTGTTCTATAAGTCCCAGGTGTTAAGTTTTAAACAATTCTAGACCTGAGATACACCAACTGGCAACTAAGCTGATAATTGGGACCTTGAAAGATTTGTCACACAGAGGTCATACAGGTTGACCAAAGAAAACCCAAACTACTAGATGTAGAAGGTGGCAATCAATTCACAGAGCCAAACCTTGCTAAGTCCCATGGCCACCTGAAGTGAAATTTGATTTTTTAAAATCCATATCCTTACCTACATCCAGAAATGTCTGCAATAACTCTATTAGAGAAGATCCTATTTGATTCTTCCAGGGTCAGCTTTCTGAGTCTCTAAAGTAAGAACAATTTACAAGTATCATTGGGAAACAAGAAAAAAAAAAACATTGAATGTTGTAACATCAAAACAAAAAAACACACAACTAAGTGAAGATAATGAGGTTTCATCTCAGTGCTTGAAAGTGGATTATTATTATCTTGAATCTATACATTTCTCTCTAATTCCACTGTCACCATTTTTGACTAAGCCAGCCTCATTTCCCATCTAAACTACTGCAACAGCCTCCAACTGCTCAACTGCTCTGTATCTTCACCTGTATCCCTATTTTCTCTTCACCTAGCTAATAATATAAAGCTAATATAATATAATATAATATAATATAATATAATATAATAATATAAATGTTAATTCCTTAAAAAAAAAAAGGAAAAAGAAAACCTTTTCTGATCACTCTTGTCCTAGATAAAGATCATGTGGTAAGCAGAATAATGATTCCTTAATGATACCCTAATTCTTAGAAATTTGGAATGTTATTTTACATTAAATAGCAAAGGAGAATTAAGGTAGAAGATAGAATTAACATTGATAACTAGCTGACTTATGGAGATTACCCTGAATTATCCATGTGGGTCCAGTGTAATCAAGACAATCCTTAAGTGTGGAAGGAAGGGCAGAAGAGGAGATCAAAGTACATGTGAAAAGGACTCAACCTGCCATTGCTAGGTTCGAAGATGGAGAAAGGGAGCCACAAGCCAGGAATGCAGGTGACCTCTAGAAGCTAAAATGAGCAAGGAAACAAATTATCCCCTAGAGTATCTAGATACCCAAATTATAACCTGGTGAGACTTATTTTGGGCTTCTGACTTCCAGACTGCAAGATAACAAATCTGTATTCTTTTAAGTCATAATGTTTGTGGCAATTTGTTACAGCAGTAATATAAAATTAATATATCCCTTTATTACAAATTCTCATGGGACAAATTTGGCTCAACTCGTCAAACTCATAATTACACTAAGTATCTGGTCAATGTCTGTCTCCTCCTTAGAGAGAATGTGTTTCCAGTCTGTTCTGCTCATAACTGACTTAGCCCATGCCTGAAATATAGTAGGTTCTCTGTAAATATGTGCTGAATTAGTGAACTGCATGTATGGCAAAATAGTACCATCCCATACAACAAAAATGATTGCATTCCAACTGACGTCCATTCTGGCCCCAAAGCCAAGGTTTTTTATAGCTAAATGATATATGATGTATAGCACTTTAAAAAGAGAAACACTTTATAGTACTAAATGGATACAAGAGTGAATGAGAAATATTAAGGATAGGCAAAGAAGATCCAACATACATATAAGTCCCTAAAGAAGAATATTAAAATAAAGGAATAGAACAAATACTAAAAACTATAACTCAAAAAACTTTTCTGAAATAAAAAGATTTGAAATTATATATTGAAAGTGTAGTCTCTACATCTGAGGATATTAACTTTAATCAACATTAGACATATTTTAGTAATTATGGAATATTCCAATTCTATCATTCCCTATGTCCTTAAAAACCAGTATTCTCAGTGCGAAAAAAAAATGCAGATGTAAGAAAAAGTGTAAATAAAAACCTTTAAGTTTGAGTTTGAATTGGAAGTATCAATACACACACACGCACAAATACACACACACACACACACACACACACACACACACATACTTCCTAGACCTGTCCACTGAAAAGGTCTAGAAACAATGATCAACCCAGAAAGAGTGAATACTACTAAAGCCCAGACTCTAGCCTCAGCACTGAGTTTTCTTTAAAAGAAACTATGACTGTTTAGAGAAATGACAAATTTCAGATTAGGAATAGTAAATATTCAAGGTTAGCCAGAACATCTTAACATACCAAGTAGCAAGAAAATTATGAGACTACAACAGTGATAAATATATATAACTCAGGAGACAACTTAAGAGAATCCAGGGAGAGCCCAGGTAAAATGGCGTAGATGATAGAGGCTTTGTTGCTCCCCTCTTGCGACAAAATCAAAGTTGTAACAGGAAAAAAAAAAAAAACAGAGCAAATAGCAAGCAGAGGTACCTCTGCTTGAGATGAACAGAAGCCCTACAACTAGGGAGAAAAATAAGAAACCACCATGCAATGGTAGGAGGTAAGAGGGAGTGAAGACATGAAGCTGCCCAGTCTGGACTGGCTGAGTGGGACAGAGGCTGTGGCAGCTGCAGACATTCTTCTTAAAGAGGCCATGTCTATGACCAGACTTTCGCAGTTACAAACTCGCTTACTCTGGGCACCAGAGCCAGGTTGGCTGCTCGGGGGCAGTAGGGACTTACAGTGGGACATTGAGTATTGGAGCGAGGGCCAGAAGCGAAGCTAGGCAGAAGTTCTGGCAGTATCCACTGTTCCTCTGTTGAGCCTTCCCCATCCCAGTGTGTGGACCCAACACCACCATAGCTGAGATGTCACCAAACTGGATAACAGAGGTCGCTCAACCTAGAGGATTCCCTGAAACTTCATCTACCCCAACTCATGGCCCCACCCAAGCCACATTCAGGTGTATCCTTAGTGAGTCAGATGCTCCTTGCTGAGACTCACACTGGTGGAGGCAGCTGGCCTCAGTTTCTGGTGTGGCTTTTTGAGGCAACTATAAGCACAGCATCTGTGGATTGCTTGCTGAATCTTAATAGATGGCCCTGGAGAGGCACAAACTGGAGCTAAACTTGGCCTGCAGATGAACCCCTCTAAGGCTGTGCCTCTGAATACCTACTACACAAAGCCACACTAATAAGATTTGGAGATTTAGGAGCCTTGCTTAATACGCAGAAACAGACACAGAAAGGCAGCCAAAATGGGAAGACAAAGAAGCAGAAACCATACAAGAGAACAGAAGAGAGATCCAGGAATAATGGAATCAAGCAATCTAATAGATGCAGAGTTCAAAACACTGGTTATAAAGATGCTGAACAAAATTAAAGGGAATGTAGATGAACCCTGTGAGAACTTCAAAAAGAGATTAAAAACATAAAAATGGAAATAGAAATTATAAAGGAGAAGTAGTCATAAATGAAAAATACATTATCTAAGATGAAGAGCATATTAGAGGGAATCTACACAGTGCAGAAAGAAGAGGATCTAAACACCAATAGAGAGGATGGGCAAGCCAAGAACACCCAAACAGAATGGCAAGAAAAAAGTAACCAAGAATATAATAATAATGTAAGGAGCCTATGGGACAAAATTAAGGTAACAACATCCATGTCATAGGGGTACCCGAAGAGTGAGAACAAGAAATCGAATACATTTTTGAAGAAAAAAATGATGGAAAACAGGAAGCTCATAGAGTCCCAAAAAAGATGAATTCAAAGAAGCTCACATCAAGACATATTATAATTAATACCAAAGTTTAAATACAAAGAGAAAATCTTAAAAGCAGCAAAAGAAACACAGTTAATTACCTACAAAGGAGCACCCATAAGACTGGCAGCTGATTTCTCAAAAGAAACTATGCAGGACAGAAGGACTTGGCAAACAATATTCGACAGGATGACAACCCAGAATCTAGAACCAAGAATACTTCATCCAGCAAAGCTATCATTTAGAGTCAAAGGACAGATAAAGAGCTTCCCAGACAAAGACAAACTAAAGAAATTTATCAATACCAATCCAGTATTACAGCAAATGTTGGAGAGACTTCTTTAAGAAGAAAAAACATGTATCAAAAACAAGAATAAAGAATGGTAATAACTACATACCTATCAACAAGTATCTCATGGAAAAGAATTAAGTGCTCCAACCAAAAGATAGGGAAGCTGAATGGATAAGAAAACAAGACCCCTACATATACTGCCTACAAGAGACTCGCTTCAGATTAAAAGACACACACAGACTAAAAGGAAGGGATCGAAAAAGATATTGCCTTGGTGGACTTAGAAGGTATTGCATTAAATGAAGTAAGTCAGATAGAGAAAGACAAATATCACATGATTTCACGTATATGTGGAATCTAAAGAACAAAATAAATGACCAAAAAATGGAAACAAACTCATAGATACAGAGATTATTTGAGGGCTAATAGATGGGAGGTGGATTGGGGGAACTATGAAAAAGGGCAAAGGGATTAAGAAGTACAAATGGATTGTTACTAAATAGTCATAGAGATATACAATGTAGCATAAAGAAAATAATTAACAATGTTGTAATAAATATTTAAGAGAAAGTGGGGTACTAGATTTAGTGGGATGATCACTTTGTGAGTAATATAGATCTCTAAATACTATGCTGTACGATGGAAACTAATATATTATTGTATGCCAACTATAATTGGGAAGAAACTCATTGAACTGTACAATGCAAATATGAACAACTAATTGTCTATTATATTTCAATAAATCCGGATTTGGGGGGGGGCAGTCCAATGTTTCAAAGATAGGAAAATTCCAGCTTTAATAAGAAAAAGATTGCAATGGATTGAAATCCATAGATTATGTTTAAATCCATGAATTCATAAAAATATTTATGCTCAAGAAAAATTTAATCTTTTGTGAATGATAAGTAATCAATTCACTATCTTGAAAGCTGAACAAATAAAAGGAAAACAGCAAGAAGTAATCCTGTCTTCTCTATGTGATCCGTATCAATAACAGATTATCAATAATAGCAGGTTAGAGGAAGTATCTCCTTATAAAATTATTATAGTTAATAAATAGAAACAAGATAATAGAATATGTATATTGCCATTTTACAACCCCCATTAATTAATGGATCTAAGCATTAAGCATCAATGGCAGTTGTTTTTACAACAACAAAAAGAGTAAAACCAGATAACATGTTCCTCCTTATGAAAAAATATAACACCACCTATAATGTTGCCAAAGGATTAAACCTAAGTCTCATCCAGTCTCTGCATCCAACTTCCAATTGATAGAAAATACAGAGGACAGAGAAGTGCTTCATGAGTATGTAATCAGGAAAATCCAGACTGTGGGAAACTCCACAAGTAAAATGCCCATGTTCTTTGATAGACAAATTGTAAATAAAAGAAAGATAAATTTTAATTGTAGATTCAGGGTCTTAAAAAGATTTATCCATTTTTTAATATGCAGGACTAAACTTTAGTGTCTAGGGAAGTAATAAAATCATAAAGTTCAAAATGTGACAACTACAGGAGTCAGAAAAGATGCTTATTTTGGGAAGGATATTAAGACTATGATGAAGCAAAGAGTAGCTGGAAAAGTTCTATTTCTAGTACTAGTTGGTGATTGAAGTGATATTCACCTTATAATAATTTACTAGCTATTAGTGTGATATCTTGTACTTGTATTGTATTTTATGACAAAAACTTTTTTAAATATTTATGCAGTTTCTAAAAAGTAGAAAACAGAGAAATAGAGAAGCAACTTGTTACTCTCTAAATTGATTACAGATATAGATAGAAATAAATTCTGAAGAGATTCAGAGTAATAGAATTATCAGTGGTACTAGTTTACTGAAGAATTTTTTAACTCTTAGCAAATTATGCTTAAAGAATGAAAGTAAGACCAGCAGATTCACCTAGACCGTAAAATCCTTGAGAATATAATCATCTTTTCCCCCATAACTTTAGCATGATTATTGGGTTGGAGTGTTGGAATAATAATTTATGACTGATTGACAAAGTCGCAAAGAGCTACAAATTTCCATTAACATTTTAATCTACACCATGAGAAATTAAGAATTTGGACTTGTTTTTTTTCTCCATAATATTGTCATTTCCTAGGTTCATCTGAGACTAGGGGTAAAAATAACAGATCACCTACTTGAATAGAACACCATCCTGTTTAAATAAAGAAAGAAATAACACAATTGACCCTTTTCAACATAATTATTAATAATTTTTATATGCTTATTTAAAATTATCTTAGTTCTATAAATATCAAAAAGTTGGGATTGTACTCGAAACTAAATTTCTAAAACACATGCAGGATGAATATAATCAATCACTAAACACAGTTCGTAAACAATTTAGACCCAAGTGCTATGAAGTGAAATAAAATTGTATATTGCCCTGAAAATATATTAAAATTAATAGAGACAGAAAGTAGATTAGTGGTTACCAGGACCTGGGAGGAGGTGGGAAGGGGGGATGACTGCTAATGGGTATGCAATAAAAATGCTCTAAAATTCGATAGTGTGATGATTGCACAAGTCTGTGAATAGACGAAAAAGCCATTGAATTGTAAACTTTAAAAGGGTGAATTTTATGGTATGTGAATTATATCTCAGTAAGGCTGTTACACACATACAAATTAATGAGTACCCCTTTGCTTTCTCTCTTCCTCCCTTACTCTTGCTTTCTTTTTTTATTTTTATTCCCTTGTCCTTTGACCTGTAAGATAATCAAATTAATTCTTAAAAAGTCTGTTATATGTGCTTTCTTTAAATATCGGAGCATGCATACAGTTATAAGAATTTGCATCCTTTAATTTTACTTACTTCAAATCAGAGCTTTCAGGATTTGTCACGCAAATTTATGCAAAATAAAAATATGAGTGCATTATTATTTCATTTCAGAGACAGGAGCACTGCCACTTTAAAAAATAGAACGAACCTACCTCACGGTTATCCTGGTCTTTCTGATTTAAAGAAATAGTAACTATTTCTGATTAAAGTGCTTTCTCTCTATTATATGTATTTCTAATAGATATTAATAGCACATTACACATATTACATCCATTAAATGAAACACATATCGGCAAATTTGTGTGCTGTATGCATCGAAAGGAGCAGAGATGATAGCATACTTGATTAAAATACTGGGTAAAAGTGTAAAAGTGTTTCTATCCAAGAAGTATCTCGTATAGATATAATTTATTTTATGTATATATAAATTATATTAACTGCCTTGGTTTCTAAGTGTTTAAGTGTGATGCTACAGTGATTTTCAACAACATGTACCTCTACTACATTTCTCATGCCACTACTGATTGGATATGTCTTCAAAACATAAATGGAACACTGGAATTTTGTCATATCTTTCATGACTGCAATCTACAAATCAAGCACTTCAATAACGTTTTCTAAATTCAAACAAAAAGACCAGTTTTTGCATCAGAAGTTTTACAGTCATAAGTGGGCTTTAATTGAATTCCTTCTCCACATTCTCCCTGATTATTTGAAAGGTATTTCAAATTTCACTTATAGCAAATGCTTAAAGCTTAAACATTTTATTTGCATTTGTTTCAAGACCAGAGATTTATTGAAGCAATATCAAAAAAACATTTTTTAAACTTTAGTAAATACAGTGTCTCATTTTATAAAGCAAAATACTCAAAATTTGTGCCAGTTTTCCTGTGGTTTGTAAAATCTGGTGTACAGTATGTTTGGTGAGTGAAGCCAAATCATTGGGATAAAAAATACAGTCCCAAGTTAATACATCACTTTACCATCTAGCATTTATCAAACACATAGAGAAAAGTAAGAAAACAGTGCTAAACATGTTTTACATTTTAAGGTCACAATACATTGGAATGTTTTCTTGAAGTTATATATCTTTCTCTAAAATGAACTAATTCCCATTCTTTAAAGAAAAAAAAGAAAATTTCTTGAAAATAAAATAAATTGCAAGAGAGGTCTGTCTGTCTGTGATGATGTCGTTTTTTCTTACTAGAAAAAAAAAAAAACATATTCACATTGCTCCTGTCTTTTTTAGTTATGCGATGTCAGTCACAAAGATATTTTAAAAAATGGAATTAAGACATTTAGTTAAGCCAGACATTAGCTTAAGACAATGACATTCTTATACCCTGATTTCTTCTCATGCTGGGGAGCTATTTATAATAAATGGTTTGACCCAGTTAAAGACATTCTGATGGCAGCATTAGGAAGTCATAAAGTTTATGAATCTTTCCTCTCTTTTTTTCTAAGACATTTTGTGTTTATTTCCTTTTTGTTCCTTATAGTTGCTTTTTTTTTTTTTGCAAGAGACTAAAATATTCTATTACTTATATGTATTTTTAACTAAACTTGCATACTTAATATACCAAACAACTTGTAACACTGAACAGCATGTTCTGAAGCTGCTAAGCATGTATGAAATGTTTCTAATATATCATCATTTTGTAATAATCAGATATTAAACCAAAAGCTGACTATCATACTAGTTTTATACAGTCTTATAGCTTAGACTTTAGCTATGAATCACTCTGCTTAGCAAGACACTGATTAAAGTAAAACTGGTATTGCATGTAGCAAAGGGTATGCCAAAATAAAAATATTCGCTTTTGTATACTACCAGAAACGATTCTCCATTGAAATCAGCAAAGCCTGCTAGAATGCACTTCCCATGAGGGCAGGAACTTTATCTCATTCACCACTCCATCCCCAGCACCTAAAACAGAGTTTGCACATAACATGAGTCCATTACACATGCACTAAGTAAATAAATGGCTTACTAGTGATGTAATAAATAAATCAAATTTATAATGATTTATAGCTATCTAAAATGTTTCAAGTAAATACCTGAACTTTGACTGCATAGAGAAGCAGCATAGAATGACTGTGAGTTTTTAAAAAATTAAATACCCAGAGTTAGAAAAAATGTAGAAAAATGAAGGCAGAACTATCATCTACTGCTGGTGCAAATGTAAATTGATACATTTTTGGATTACAATTTATAGTATATATTATAAACTTTATATCCAAAAGCTTTTACAAATTTATCCTAAGAAAATGATCAAAAATGGGCACAAATATTTGACAAAGATAATAGAGTTGTTTATAATGATAAAAAATCGAAATGGTTCATGCATCCAAAAGTAATGAAGTAGTTAATTAAATCATAGAATGGAATACTATACACATATTAAAAATTGTCAATGACATCAACAATAACAAAAAAAATTGTCAATAATATGAAAAAGATATACTGGAAATATTGTTAAAAAGAAAGTCACAAAATAGCATGATCTTTTTATTTTAAAAGATTTTAGCGTACATATTTATTTTAAAAAGTGGAGAACACTTCAAAATACTAATGGTAGTTATTTCATGGTGGTGGGGCTATAGATAATATCTATTTTCAATATTTTGCTATTGTTATTTTTCGACATTTTCCAAATTTTGTACAATGAAAAGGAATTACTTTTGAAGTCAGATGATTTTAATGATCATAATTAAAAAGCAAAACACACCAAAAAAAGTTTAAAACAAACAATCTGGGTTTGAACTCAGGCTCAGGCTCAGTTTTCTTATCCTGCCCCTTTTTGTGTGTGATACCACCTAAATCGCAGGGTTTTACATATAGTACATGTTCAATAAATGATACCTAATATTAACTACATCCACTTATGTCGCCTATAGATATTACAGATCAAAATTTTAAAATGTATTTTTGGAAAATTCCCCCTTTTCACATCTTTCTCCAATTCAAAAACGTATTTCATTGTTCATTACACAGGTCAGTTCAAAAAAACAAATTAATTACATATGGAAGGACCATGTGAAATTATAGCCAAAGCAATCACTAATGTAGTTCACCAATGTATTTTTGAGCATATTGCTCAAATGCTTAAAACGTGATTTAAAAAAAAAAATCTATCTAAGACATTTTATAACTGGCCAGCTCTTATGACAATTTAAATTTTTCCATATGGCCAACAGCTGACAGTATTATGCCAGCTTTAGTGTTCCTCTCCTTTTTTATATAAATACATACTTTCAAAAACTGATTTAAATTATTGAGAAGAGAACCATGAATTTTTATAGAGTTCATATTGACATAGGGCTTTGTAGTACTTAAACTAAACCATTATAGTATACCTTTTATATCACTTTTCTCCATAGCACACATGAGATTTTAACTCTATGAAAATCTCGAAGAGGTAGATTTTAAAGTCTCTTTAACACTATTGATTCTTCCATAACAAATTTTGGTGCTAACTCAACTGAGCTTTTGGCTTTTGGAGATTCAGACTTAGATTTCAAAAATCTATGTTTGAGTCACAACCTCCTCACTTCTAATTAAGTTTCCTTGTTTTTAACATGGGGGTAAAAATGCTTGTATCACAGGGATAGTAAGAGGATCAAATGAACTCAGACACAAGCAAGTACTCTGTCAATGCCAAAACCACTGTTGCAAGTGTCTCCCAAACCATCTTTATCGTATACTGACTCCAGCTCTCCGTGAAAACGGGATTCCCGCACGAGCTTGGGAAATTATTTCTGTGTTGTGGAATTACTGGCACATTAACACACTAATGATCCTCAAGACTGGTGAGAAGGTTGATGGAGAAGAATAGAAATATTTGAGAATCGCCTGGAGAACATTATCGGAATAAACATACAATGCCATGCTCCTACCCCCACAATACCCAGCAACCACACCTAGACTCACCCTTGAGGTGAGGATACACCTTTGGGGCGAGGAAAAAAGATCTGTTTTTTAGAAGTGTACGAAGGCTTTTTATATGTGGTCATGTCAGCATGTTTTAAACCACCCTGTTGAAGCTGATAACTTCTACATTAATATTGGACTCAACTTTTTAATCTCATTATTTCACATATTATTTTGAATAATGTCTATTAATACCCCATCAACTACTGCTCTTCAGAACACACCTTGGAAAATACCACACTCTGCAATGTTAAGTTAGCATCACTGCAATTATTATTTACCACACTGACTTGAGAAAACCACAAGACACACACAAATACTTAAACGCAAGAAAAAACATAAGCGCGCTTACACAATAGGCAAATATGTTTTTCACAATTATATTGTCAAAAAGAAAATTAAATCCTTAGACCTAAATTGCCATTTATTCATTCATTCACCAAATCTTTATTGCATATATAACTGTGTAACAGCTTTAAAGTTAATTTTTTCAGAGACTTGCGTACTAGTTACCATTTTTTTCACATAGACTTTCCAGCAGCAATCACATTCAATAGTAGGCAAAATTTGTGATCTCTCTCTCTCAATTCTATTCTTTCTACTGACTCTTCTTCATGACAAGGGGCTTCCAGGAAAAAAAGAAAAGACCACCCATATTTACTTTCTGACCTGGCAAGATAAATATTTTCTCTGCAGTGATAGAATGAACATTCAGGTGAGAGCGATCACAATACGTTGCACCTGATAGGACTACAGAATGATTTAATATGATTTATTTGAGTTTTTGTTTTTATTCTACAAAAGTAGGTCTTTCATTTAAAAAGTCATTAAAACACATTGATTTGTGGAAATGTGATCGACATGGATTATGTACCATGTTACAGGCTTAACAACTGGTGAGGAAAAAAGATTAAACAATTCAGAAACTTACCTGTGAAACAAGTTAGTATTTCCAATTTATGAAGTCTCTGAAGGATATTCAGCATGTGCTCTTGCAATCTTATGAGCACTAAAGCAATCTGTTATTTGAGGCTGCTTCTTATGATGTGTCTTGGCCTGGATTTCTTTGTATTTATATTGTTTGGAATTAACTCAGCTTCTTAAAGTTATAGATTTTTGTGTTTTGGGTTTTTTGCTTTTTGGTTTTGGGTTTTTTTTTGGGGGGGGGGGGTTGCCTAATTTAAGAAATTTTCATCTGTTATTTCGTGCAATACCTTTTCAGGCCCATGCTTTCCCTCCACTTCTTCTGGGACTAGGTCGATATTATTTGCTGTTGTTACAGTTTAATAGGTCCCCAAGGCTCTGACAATCATTTTTTAATCTATTTTTTTCCTCTTTTTTGTACTGGGTGATTTTTATTATTTTATTTTCAAGTTCAGATTCTTTCCTCTGTCCTGCCCATTCCACCGTTGACCCTATCTAATCAGCATTTAGTTTTATTGTATTTTTCAATTCTAACATTTCCATCTGGTCATTCTCCATTTCTCCTATTTCCCTGCTGATACTTTCCATTTTTGTGTGTGTTTCAAGTGTGTTCGTAATTGCTCTTGAAGCATTTTTATGATGGCTGCTTTAAAATCCTTGTCAGATAATTTCGACCTCTATGCCTTCTTATTGCTGGCTTCTGCTTATTATATTTTCTCATTCAGGTTGAGATTTTCATGGTTCTTCAAATGACATATGATTTTTTTTTACTGTATTCTGAATGTCGTGAGTATTCTGAGACTTTGGATCTTATTTAAGATTTCTGTTTCGGCAATTCTCCTCTGAACCAGCACCAGTTGGGGAATGAGCTGCCTCATTTCTGTTGGGTAGGAGTAGAAAGTGAGGCTTCTTACTGAGCATCCACTGACATCGCCCCAGTTGAGACAGGGTGAGGCGTTTTATCCTGCTCTACACATGGCCTCCATTGACACCACAGTTCCAGGATGGGGGGGAGGGGTTGGCTCATGACCTCTGGAAGGAGGTGCGGTCCCACACTCCCATTCAGCCTCTCTGACGCAACCCTAATGAGGAGTCAGAGAGGTGCCTTATTACCTCCAGATGAAGGTGGAAGTTCAGGCTTTTGCTGACAAGGGTGAGAGTAAGGCCACGATTTTTCCGCATGGTGTTTGGCTAGAGTAGGCGGGCTAGTTTCTAAAAAGTTTTGTCTTGCTAGGCTGACCCTTCCTGGGACTCTTGCTAGAGAGATTAGACATTTACTGGGGCTTTTCTCTTTTGTAATTTTGACATTTCTTGGCTCCTACTTTCTCTAGCACCCAGTCTGGAATATATACAAGAAAAATAAAACCCAGAGAACTCACCATGACGTTGTTCTTCAGATCTCAAACTCCCTAAATGGTCCGACTTCATCTGTCCAACTTTCATAATTTTCTTATATTTGTTTTATATGTAATGTCCAGAATTTTTAACAGTGCTTAACAGAGGAAATAATAGAAAGAGGCGTGTGAGTCCTATTTTTTTTTCCAGAACCAGAAGTCAATATATATAATTTTAACATTCTATAGGTTATACGTGTTATTTATCCAGCGATTTTTGTGGCCTGATACTATTGTGATTTCATTCATTTGGAGTCTCACATAGAAATGTTTTTCATAATGATTATGTCTTTGAATATTTCTCTGAGAAATTTTTATTTCACTGTTAAAATTTTCTTAATCTGCAATACACATCCAACTACATTTTTGCTGCAAATCTATGTTTCCTGTAAAGTATAGCACTCACAGTCACAAAATCCAATTTTAATAAAAGTACAAAGGTAGTATATGATCATTCCACATGGGCAAAAGATGAGATGCTACTCATCATATCTTTCATAGACTTTTTTCCAAATGCACACAACCAGAACCTGATTATTCTCTTAATTTTAGCCTCACCTGAACAGATGTTTCTAGTTGATTTTCTTCTACTTGTGCACTGATAGTCTCATTTATTCTGATTATCATTTTGTGTTTTTATTGAGCATGATCTCCTATTTGCTCATTTTCATTCCCCATTCCTGTTTGAGCACCTCCATCATCTTTCACACAGTTTGCTTTTGATGTCTGAAAAAGCCAATAATACCCACAAATCTGCTGTGGCTCAGATGCTCACTACAAAAGTCTTTTCCTTTTCAGTCCATCTCCTAAAGATATTTTCCTGGCAGGTAATAAAACAACTTTAGAGAAATAATGTCTCATTTACTTCTCTCCACTTAATTTGTTTTTTTTTTTTCCTCATCTTGGGAATTTGTATGAGAAAAAAACTTCATTGTTTTGAGCCTATCTCATGAACTAAACATAACCTTTGACAGCATTTCAGCGATACAGTGTTTATTTGGAAATTTTACTGGAAATGTAAAACTTGTTTGGTGTAGCAGCTCATGCTAACAATTGTTATTTCCACATATGCATTGTTTTGAAACAAAGGATTGTAAAATCCAAGTAATCTTGTCCCTGACTGTTCTTTTGGTTAGCAAAGGGGGTTCATGAAACTTAATAGGTAACATAAATTCACATGAATAACACTGGTTTTTAAGCTGATATGAAGACTTCATACTACCATCCATTTTGTTTTCTCCAATCACTCAGGAAAGGATTTTTAAAAAGTAAAAGGAAATAGAAACACTAGGCCTGCTACATTTTTCCCCCTCTTCTTGGCATGAATAGAATTGCTGCTCGGCTCTTATGATGTCATTATAGAAATGCCCTCTTACAAACCCTTCCCATTTGTCTCCTTCACTGCCTGGTCTGTAGTTGAAACAATTACTTTCAAAATAATTTACAAATTGTTTTGTATGATGCTAGTGACATTTATTACAGGCATCAAGTTCAGCAAAAGATACCCAATTATTTCTACTTAATCTATTTATCAAATGCTAAGGGCTATGGCAAGAATTTAGAGGTCACATCGCTTAGTATCTCACAGTAAGGAGGCTGGTTTTGTTCCTAGTCAGATGAGCTAACTTGGAAGACATTGGTCAACAGGAAATCTTCCAGAGAAGGAGAAATGGTGGCATTGAACAGAGAGGCTCTAGACAGAGGCCAAAGATTAACCACAGTACAAATTGTTGATTTGATTTGCTGTCATTTTTTTCTTTTAATTTTAGAAAGTGGTTATTTTCCATTATTTTGTTAAAATTGTTTTACTTGTTTTTTTCAAATTGTTATATTTCATGGTTAAGAGTGATTCTTTGGATAAATCTGATTCTTCAAACTTAATTATTATCTAACTAATGTGCCATTATACACACAATGAGATTATATTTGAAATGTAGGTAAAAACCATGTTCAGTGTTCCTCCCTATACTGCACACCATAAAGTTTTAATACAATGCAAACATTTCCTCGCATTATTTCTCTCCATTGAAATTTTATTTGAAGAATTTATTATTACAAAATGGAATTTACAGAACTCTGCATCTGTCTGTTGGACAACAGAATTCCTTTTCCTCTATCTTTGCCTCTACTCATATGAAAGTATATTCAAAACCATAAGGATCAGTCTCTGCTTTAGTTTCACTGACTAAATACAATGTCAGAAAACAACTGTTGGATAACACTGTAGGATCGCTCTCTCGTTAATTTTCATTCTTACTATGCTTATAACTCTAGCTATAAAACTGGCCATACTGGTCTTTTAAATGTAGTGATATTCAAGCTCAAAGAAGAAAATATTCTAAGATTTGAATTGAATGACATCTTAAATTGAACTATTTTTATCTCATGTTACAACATTGATTATTATTATCTATAATGGATATTATAAGTTTACTCGAAATTATCTGAGCAGAAAAGAAACTCCTCAGTAGTCCTCACAAATGAGAAAAGATTCTCAATCTGATAATTAGAAAACTTCTACCCTTTGGGATCTTGAAGAATGTGTGAAATAGATGCCACTTAGAATTGTAACAAAGATTGTTCAGTCACTAATGATAAGAATGAGTCAGCTGAAGTGTCCTGGTCAAATGGATCCCTAACCTAGCTAAAGAGATAGCTGACAATCACACATCATCACATTGTCATGGAAGCTGGCCTTTGACTCTTACTAAGAATCCTCCATCACACTAACCTCACATTGGCACCTGTACCCTAGAGCCTTCTCTGGGTTGGGAAAATAGAAATTATTCATTCTGGGATGCTTAATGTATTCATGCTAAATGCTTCATATTTCAAACTCTTAAATGTTGATAGCACCTCGAGGTCTCTGAAGTTTATTTTTGTGCATTTTCTGGTCTCTTAGCCCACAGTTCCCTATTCTTCATCCATCTGCCTTTATTTCTCCCACTGTTTTTATCCCTATCTTGCAAAGAAATGGGACTTTAACATTTCCCTTGCATTATTCCTTCCCTAGAGTCAGTGCCAACAAATTGCAACCACAGATGGGCTCTCGTGTGCTCCTACGCCTCTGTGCACCACCACTAGAAACAGTAAGAGACAACAAGCAACTGCAAATGGAGCACCCAATGTGGATACAGAGCTAACATCTACCACTTGGCAAGCCATGTTCAGGGAGGCTTGCTTAGCTCTCATTGCAGGATTATTATAAAAATAAATCTTTTAACATTTGTTTGGGATTAAAAGTGAGGGAATCTAGACTCACATTTTAAAATGCACATCCTGATGAATAATAAATACACTTAGTAAATATACATTAAGGAAGAATTGTATTTTCTGCAGCTTGTTGTGTTTCACTAAAGTCATTCTCCACATAACAATGAATTAACACAACCCTCGAATATCAGATGGAGATCAGAGTAGTGACTGTGTAATTCGTACCATCTCCTAGAAAAGAAAGACGCCAGAAATGAGAGTAGACCAAAATGAAAAGAATCTCTAGGAGAAGAAAGAGGCGTGTCCTGCAGGACAATCCAGGCAGCGAATGGAGGCGCCCGGGTTGTACTAGAGGGAACGCTGGGTGCACAGCAAAAACAACAACAACAACAAACAACAAAAAACACGTGAGTTCTAGTCTCAGCTGGGCCACATCCTCTGCCTCTCGGTTTTCAGCTGCAAAAGGGAATTAAAATGCCTGCGAGAATCTCAAGACCTCGTGTCTATGGAATTACATGCAAACTCTGTAACTGACAAACTTGAGAGAAGGTCAAAAGTCCTGCAATCTCAGGATCAAGGGGACACCTAAGAAAATGATTCCATTGGGCTGTCCACAAGCCAATCTGTGAAATTACTTTTCTGCCTCCTTAGTTCTCCCCTTTCTTTGTTCACTTCCACTAGCCTTTCCTTCCCAAGCACCCATGGGTGATCAGGAGTTCATGATATCCACCTTCTCTATTCTTAGTCTTCCCTTCATATATACTCCTTCATCTCATTTGTGGGATACCACTCTCCCCTAGCTCCTCACATCAAAGTTTGATTGTCTTGCACCCTCTTTTTCCTGGATCTTTCTCTGCTGATTCCAACTTAAAAAAACACACAGGCTCAGGAATCGGAGAATGGAAGTTCAAACCTAACTGCTCTGCTTGCCAACTCTGAGTACTGGCAAATAGCTTAACCTCCATGTACCTTCGTCTCCTCATCTGTAACCCGAAGGTAATAATAGATCCGGCTTCACAGCATTCGGGCATGGGTAAGTTATAAAGATAAAACCTCCAGTGCCGTTCCTGGCTCACAAATAAATAATAAATGTAAGTATCATTTGATCTAAAATGTTAATAATCTAAAATGTTAATCAGTTTAATGTCACTCCTCCAGAGCAACTCTTAATTTTACCAGCAGCCTTAACTTAAAAGAGTGCACAATTGTGTGATTTTTAAACACTATGACAAGGTGTTTAAGGTCAGGTGGCAAAAAGTCCCTTGGGATAAGCTGTTCCAACTTTCAGTACAGGAATTCCAACACAGACAGCGCTGGGTACTTACTGTGATTCCTTTGGGTGTCCACACAACCCCTTCCTCGTTTGCATAACAACAGAAAATGGAGAAGCGTGAACCAGAAGACAGAGGGAATATCTATCAGGATATTGTTTACTCTGAGGCCTTGTCAATGATCTGCTCTTTATCCAGAACTGGGTAAACAGAAATTCTTTTGCAGAAACAAGTAAACACTGTACTGTGCAGTGATTTCAAAAACAACTATTTAATAGTCCATTACCAGCTTTTCCAGACAAGTGATCACACACCTCCTTTTTTGTGGAAAGGGCAGTCATTGCTTTGTTTATGGCTGGGGGGTGGGGTGGGGGTTGCAGGAGAACAAGGGAGGTGACACTAAAATTACTTGTCCCTCTTTGAAGCTTTCCAGGTAAGCTGTGCCCAGACTCAAGGACAATATGTTAAGACTGACTCCTATGTCGCCCCTGAAAAGCCCTGGGAATTTTAATTGAAATTACTTTTCCGCACTGGCACGCTGCCTTATTTGCAATTTGTATTATGAAGGACAATGCTAAATAAGAAGGGTGATTTTTTTTTTTTTTAATCCAGACTTCAAAACTGTATGTTGGCAATCCTCCCCTCTCCACATAAGGAATAAATACAAGATTTTATTTTTTCCACTAAAGAATAGTAACCACCTTTGGTTATCGATATTCAAAAGCCTTAAACTAAAAAAGCACAGCAAGCTGTAGTGGGAGAAGGTCCCCAAAGTGAAAGCTATTCATGGAAATGGAAACAAGCAGAAGAACAAACAGAAAAATCTCCATGTTTTCGTCCTACATTTCAAAGCTGTGTTAAAGTCTCGGTACTTTTCACAAAGCATTTCCTAAAAATTCATGAAACTCCATAAGACAAGAAGTTCAGACTTTTAGCTTTTCGGTATTATTTTCACTACTCATTTCTACTCTAACTTGTCTACTCATTTAACAGAATAATATTTTTTAAAACTAAATCCGCTAACCTCCCATAAATACCTTTCGTGCAAAGGCTCCTGCCGCCCCCCACCTCCCACCTCACTTTCACAGTGTTCTAAGCTGAAGGCCCTGCCACTTTCCTGGGACGTAAGAACAGTTTTCCCCAAAAGGAAATATTACACTAAGCAAGATTTATCTCCTCGAAAATGTGACCAAGCTAGAAAAAAATGATATTTAGCTAGCTATGAGATACAATGACAGCTTAAGGGAAAAAAATCAAATCCTGCTATTGAAGGGAGTCAATCTCAATAAACCTCCAACTTCTTAATGTAGGAACATGGAGACCCTTTTCTTGGGGCCCAGATCTGTATCAGAGATTATACGCCAAGAGAATAATCATTTCCTTGTAATGGACTACTATGATCATCTCTCCCATTTTGAGTCAAGCCCTTAAAAATCCAAAGGTAAGCAGCAGTTAAATGGCTATAAACAGTGGTTAATGAGAATTTTGAGGAAATATGATGAAGTTACTACACTGTGAAACCCAAGGTAGAAATGAATCCCTAAGTGTGAAAACTAGGTTTCCTACATGTCAGGCTCTATGTGCTCTCTCCTTTTTCTTTCATGATTTTCTCCCTTCTCGCCCTGTCCCCCTTCTTTTGCTTTATTTCTCCAACTCTGTGTTCATTTCTCTAGTTTATCTTTTTTTCCTTACTTCCTCTACCTCTCTTTTTCTCCCTATTTTTTTCTCTTCCATTTTCCTTTTATCTCTTATTTTCACACATGTCTTATTACTACACCCAATGATGTGTCACAATATTGCATGGAAGTTTATTGTAAGCTTATGTGGGTTCCCTGTCATTATTTTTTTAATCAGAGTTAACTCTTTTATATCACATTTTCCGTGTCCAAAGGAAACCAAATTAAGATGCTTTCTATTTTTATACGATATGTCACCAATAATGAAATAGGAGAGAATTAAGAAATAAAATACATGATCTTTACCCTCAAAAAAAATTCCAAAGCTTTAGGAAACTACCCAAACTGGATTCCTTTTATTCCATATGCCTTGTTCTCCAGCTTTTTTATTTAATATTCGCTCATCATTAATTTATTGAGTACTTAACGTTTGCCAGGAAGTTTAAGCATACAAACAATAGCTTGATGGGAGGATTATAAGGGAAGGAGGAAGGTTTTTCTACTTTTGCCTCTCAAATTTGTTCCTTATTTTTTCTCTGTGAGAAAACCAGGACAGAAAGAAATGTGGGTGGGAACAAGTCCCTTCCTCGCCCCCCGCCCCACCCCAAACACACACACTATAGAACAAAGCAAACTATTGGAACTTCTGTTTTCCTTTCTTCTTGGGTCCCTGCCTCTATGTAAACCTCACCTGAGACTTGGCCTGCATTAAAAGGAAAAAGAGGCAAGGAGAGGAACGCTGTATGCAGAGGCCAAATTCTTTCCTCTCCAAATCTGAAGAACTTCAGGCAAAGAGTGCTGATATGCAGCTGGTGGTACTCTGACAGGTATATATGGCTGCCTGCCCTGCAAAGCAGATATTGTCATTCTTGAACATTGAGTTTCAGAGAGCTAAGATACCAGTAGGTATATAGCCGATTCTAACCCTGTTATCTAACTGCAAGGCCCACACATACTCTTTCCAATCTACTCCAAGGCTGCCTTCTCTGCCTTGACACACTCCAATTGATTCTTTAACATTCGGGTTAAGTTTCATTCCTATTTGTGGGATCCTTCACACTCTTTCCTCAGAGCCCTGTCTCTACCTCCATTATGACACTTATTACGTAGATGACAATTATTTACTTCTCTGTTACCTTAACCATTCAGATATATGAACTGCTTAAGGACAAAGTAGCCATCCTGTTCATCTCTGTAGCCCCCAAGACCCTTCAGATCTTCTAAAAATGTTGGTCGCATCCAATTAAATTTGAACACCAAAGTATAGTAAAGAATGTAGAGTTTAAAAATCTATCTTATTCTAAAAGAATAAATGGCAAAGCAATTAGATGATCACAGAAAGAAAAGAGACACTAAATCCGAAATATCACTTACTCTGTTTCAGAATGAGAGCAGGTCAAGAGAAACAGTTTTTTAAGAAGAACCTATGCAAGATGCAAGGACAAGGACAAGAAAACCCAACGAACTGATCTGGAGTGGTAAAGTTAATCAATGAGGCAGAAAGTGTATATTGGTCAAACCTGACAAGCCAACAGCTAAATTCCTCAGAAGAAAGGTAATAAAGAAATGGTTCCAGAATGACATCTATCAGTTGAAATTCTAACATTATACTCAATTAACTGGCCATTTGAAAGACCTATAATCTCAGACCCGGACACTCCTTACACAGACATAGAATTTTTTCTTAGCCAGCATTTTCTTCAGCTTTATTGAGGTATAATTGACATGGTAACACTGTAAGATATTTTAAAGTGTACAATTTGATCTGATATATGTACACACTGTAAAAGGATTCCCAGCATCTAGTTAATTAATACATGTATCGGCTCACATATTTATCTTTTCTTTCCTTTTTCTTTTTCCTTATGGTGAGAATATCTAAGATCTACTCCCTTAGCAAATTTCAATTATATAATACAGTGTTATCAGCTCTAGCCACCATGTTATACATTAATTCCTCAAATCTTATTTATTTAATGGCCGAAAGTTTGTACCCTTTCCCAGTCTCTCCCTATTCCCTACCCCCTAATCCCCCAGGGCACCACTTTTTACCCTTTGTTTCTATAAGTTTGAATTTTATTCATTTTTATTTTTATTTTTTTAGATTTCACATACAACTGATATCATGCAGCATTTGTTTTTCTCTGTCTGGCTTATTTCATTTCACATAATGCCCTCAAGGGCCATCCATATTGTTGCTAATGGAAGGATTTCCTTATTTTTTAAGGCTGCATAATAGTCCATTGTGCATATATATCTTCTTTATGTATTCATCTACTGAGGGACACTTACTTTAGTGTTTCCTTATCTTTACTATTATGAATGATCATGGCCAGTGTTCTAATTCAGCTTAAACTGATAAATGTAGAAGAAAACCCCTGCCCTGTCCACCCTTACCTGAAGTTGAGCAGATCTTTAAATAAAGCTCTCCTTGATTGAATCAACTGTAGATAACAAATATAACCTACACTAGGAAGTGACATCACTTCGCCTGAGGCTTTTGTTTGGATTCTTAACACTTCCTTTAAAATATTTTACAAAAAATTTTTCAACACATGGTGAGGAACTAACTCTTATTTCATGATTGAAATGATATAATTCTGCTAGAGGTTTATTTTTTTAATTTGGGAGAAAGTGTCATTGATTTTATCTGAAATGTGTTTGTGTATACTATATTTATATTTACCTTAGTTTTCTAGCACAGAAGATTGAAAACCCAGTTTTATAGGTCTGCAAATAAAATTTAGTAAAATTATTGAGAATAGTGGGAAAAGATGGTATTCTGGGTAACCACAGTTAACAATATTAAACTACCCCTATTCACCATAAGTCAGACTGATTCTCAGAAACATGATACAATACTCCAACAAAACTTAATAAGGCTTTATCTGTCTTGATTTCACTGGGGCGTTAAAGAGTTTTTACTCATTACAAACATTATAAATCATTACAAATTATCATTGTACAGTGTTACCAAGGTAGAAGTTGTAAAATTCTAGCCATTACCTATGAACCCAAGGTGCACAGACGATTTTAACAGCTCAAGGGGCTGTGAATAGACACTTCATTTCAGGTACCTCCTTCCTACCCTCATCAATGTCGCCATTCTTTTTTTTTCTTTTCCTCCTCCCATTCCATCCCCTACATTCCTCTAAGCTGGTTTATATTATAACTAATCACTACTGAAGTACTGAGTAATACTAAAATATTATTAGTTAATAAGGGATGAAAATGAGATTACCATGACTCCAGGAATAGTTACACTCTTGTGGAAGTTACTTAAACAGTTGCCTCCTGGATAAAAAGGAGAAATGACTTAACCTTATCCTTAAAGTAATACAAAAAGGTGCTTACTACTCTGACCCCTGGCTTTGTAGTTCAATGTCCCAGCACTCCCTGGCACAAACCCGCAGCCAGCTTTCATTCCGTTTTATGCCTCCTCACCATCCCACTTGCTTTCTGCTCTACCTGGTAAAACTTTCCTTGAACCAACAAACACCCCATATCACCATCACTATCTTCACCTTGGTGACTGGCTCTTGGAGACAGGGCTCAAGAAAACACCATGGAGAAGCTTTCTCAGGCCTCCTGGGCTGCTTTAGATAACCCTCCTCTGTTTGCTGCCAGCATTCTATGCACACATTAGAACACTTACTATTTCATAAAAAAATTATGGGTCCCTTTCTGTTTTCCCCACTAGCTGTAACTTCCTTACAGCTTATCAGTCTTCATATTTTCAACATTTAGCAATTCATCAGGTACTCACAGCTCATTACAGTTGAACAAACGAAAGATTGCAATGAAATGGAAGTTTAAGATACCACCGTTTCATGGGGGGGGGGAGGTGGAATAAATAAATACTGAAAACACTAATTAAAAATATTGTCCTCCCCCACTGTAGAATATAGGACTTAATATACACAGAGCCTATAGCACTATAAAGTTCCCTGGGTTTTTTGTTTTAAAAAATCCCTGATACTAGCTTATTAACTTTGCATTTGTTCTCTTTCACGAAAGGAAAGCACAAAACCATCCCGTTATTTTTGCTTCCCAATTGTCTAAATTCCAGATAAATAGGCTTACTGGGTTTGTATGTGCTTTTATGCACTTTAATCAATATATTTCCCAGTCTGAACAAGACAATAAATTAATTCCTGTCTTTTTTAAACTAGTTTCCACTTACTCAAAGATGTCACTTCACAACTTGGAAGCATCCTTGAATAGTGAAGAAGATAATAATCCCTCGGCCCAGAAGTTAGTATACCTGCAAGTTTCAGTCATGGCTGTGCCTCTGGCTGACTCTGTGGCCTTGGGAAAATTACATAACATTTATGGGCCTCAGTTTCCTCATCTATAAAACATAAGAGTTAGAATAGATGATTTTCGAGCACCCTGTCAGTTTTAAAATTCTATTATTATATAAATCTTTAATTCTAACATAGAGCAGGTGGACCCTGAAAAGTACTGGAATGACGAGACTGTACTGTCACACAAAGGAGATCATCTCCATCACATGCGATTCAATTTAAAATTCACAGCAAAGTTGAATTCACATGCACTACGTCTGAGTGGCCAAGAGTAATAAAACACGTACATGGAGAGAACAAGAGGCGGGGGGAAGGAACCCATGCACTCTGTGGAACAGTACTCAGCCTAAATGTATTTTCTCACACTGATGTATTTTAAATTTGTGACTATGAATATACCACAGTGAACAGCTTGAAGTTCTTTGGAACAAACATTGTCTCATCTAAGGTCACTCCTGAAGGAACTGCAATAATAACATTTGGCATATGTAGATGGAGCGCTTTGCAGACTGGAGCATGGAGAATTATGCTCTGCGTGTTCCAGAAAAGATGATCCATGATTCAGGTGGAAAAAATATATATATATCAGGTACAGTTTTGACAGTGGCAGCAAACCCAAACAGCATAAACACAATCAACATGGACACCCTCATTAAAATCCCCAAGTAGATGTGAATTTGATTTTCAGCAGGATCTGGGCTGGAATAATGGATTTGGTGGCCTGGTGGAACATTAGGGGTTTTAATAAAAGGAACTTAAAATTACTAGTGCTGGCCCTGGTTCCAAGGAAGCTCTGGCTCGCTGTCTGTAACAACACAAGATGATCCCAATTCCTTGCCTCTCAGATTCTTGCTATTCGGTTTAAAATGCCATTTTATGTAGAGCCTGGTAATTTCTCCTCAAAAATAAACCCATAAAAATTGCTTTAAAATTCCTGATCAATGTTTTCAGTTCACATGGATATTAAACTGAATTTCCTAAAGCCTGAAAAGCTAATTATACATTCAATTAGAGTTTCTTAATAAAGATTAAAACTCTGAAGTCTATTACAGGCCCATATTTAATTCAACTGCCATTTTATCCATGCCATGGAAGTGTAAGTGGTAACAATGAATATAAATTATAATACATGCCATAGAAAGAATGCTATTTGTCCAAGTACGTTACTATAAAGAATTAAATTTTGCTATCAGTTCCATGATCTAGTTAAAATTGGTATTCTTTATTTGGTCTTTCAATGTAGTCCAATTTCCTACTTTGAAAAACAAATTCTAGGGAATAAAGAAAAGAGATTAATTTATCATTAAGACTCTGCTTAATTGAAGTCAATTCCGAACAAACTTGAATTCAATTTCTGCTCATTAAATTGAATGTGCTCTGCGTTCCTCTCTGCATTGCTTTGAGCAAGCAGCTGAGAACAAGGGACTAACATCAAAATTATTAAATTGAGGAGATTTTATTTGGTCTTCACATGCCAGAGCCGCTTTGATGAGGAGCTGTTTTGGCACTGAAAGGAAAGAAGAGCAGCTGGAGGAAAAATCAAATGAAACTAAGCCTTGGAAAATTGAAGAAAACGCAAGCTTAATAATATTTAATAATTAAATTTCCACAAACAATAGCGGCAAATGAAGTAATCTGCAAAGTCTGTGAACTCATTTGCATAATTGATGCCGGTCCCCTGTAAATGAATAATGAAGATAATAAAAGATGTTGCTAAAAATGGGCACAATAACAGCAAATTTCATCAAGCCGCGCGCTCTGATTAATCTGCTCTTGCAAATCAGCAGCGAGAGGGGAGCGCGTGATTAACCGCGCCGAGGACGGCAGCAGGCGGCGGCGCTGCCCTTTCTCTGCGTGTCTCTGGGCGCGTCCCGCCAGCTCCCCGCGCCGCCCGAGCTGCTCTCGCCGCAGCTGCCGCTGGGGCTGCCGCGGGCGCCGCTCACCCGGAGCGCGCCTCCGCCCGGCCCGCGCCCCGCAGCCCTGCGCCGGCACCTTAACCACTTCGCCGCTGCTTCTTGTCGCGGACGCGTGTGGGGCGGTGGCCGCCCAGCCCTCTGGTGACACCCCGCGCCTACCCCACGCCGGTCTTCCAGGGCTTCCCGCCCCCGGATCGCAACCTGGACGCTGAATAAACTAAGAAACAGTTAGCCAGATGGGGGAGGTGGCAGAGTGGGTGGGGGTTACTCCAACGTGGGTCGGCTGCCTGTGCACCCGCTCTCGCTCGCGCTGGGGATGGTGGGCAGTTGGGAATTTGTTTCGGATGGAAGAGGAGAGGTGCGGGGTCAGCCCAAGAAGGCAGCCGCTCTCGCAGAAACCGGGAATGGTTTTGGCAGGCCCTGCTCCTCTCTTCTCCCCAGCACGCTCAGAAAGAAAGGGCCTTGAAAAGGATGACTTTATTATGCGCTTTTAAATGACTATTCAGGAAAGATCAGGAGACACAATAAAAAAATAAAAAAATGCTTCCCACCCCACCAATTCCCTTCCTTCGAAGAACAAAAAGACAGAGAAAGCAACCCACACGGGTAAGCGGGGCATTTCAGATGCGGTTGGTTTTGTTTCATTCATTTATTTATTTAGAATTAAGATAACATTTTCCTGTTTGCGAGTTACGTTTTCCAGTGTATTTTTCTCAGGGCCAACCCAAGGGGCTAATAAAATCTCTGAGAGCTGTTATTCCCAAATGCAGCTTGTGTGGGAGTTTGTGAAAGCAACTTTGCCGAGTGCAAACCTTAGACGATGAAACTGAAAATACTTCGAAAATCATACGATCCTCTTCCAATCGCAACGCTGCACTTTTCCAGCTTTGTAGGATAAAGTTGTCTCAGGAAAATAAAACTGTTGATAAACCATGCCTCCAGGCTGTTACTTATTTTACAACCCTTGGTTTGCAATCGATCATAGCTTTGGCCTAAGAGGACTGACTGGGGCTTTTCATTTGTTTATAGTGTAGGCAATGTTTCATGCCTCCAATGTACCATGTCAGCTATGTAAAATAATGCATTATTTTGTTCGCATCCTGGATCCACCTCCAGGATGGTGTTTGTTTAAAATAAAGACCGTGATTATCTTCCATTATTACAGAATGGAAACGTCAATCCTAGACATCTGAGAAACATATCTTAAAAATCCAGTTGGGAAAAGCAAAGAGGAAGGACCTCATGATTACTTCATTTGTAAAATGCAATTGACTCTTTTTAACCTGACCAGTTTTCATGCAATCTAGTAAACCATGAGCTTGCTTCTGCAAAAAAAAAAAAAAAAAAAAAAAATCCATCTTTCTCAGTGTCATATCATCAAATAAACCTGCGATTCCTTGTTTTTGCTAAGCGAATGGTTTATATGTTCCATTTAATTTTTCTGGTACAACAAGCACAATGTAATTTTCCCTGACTCCTCTCTATAAGTACAAAGAAATCCCAGAATTGTGGACTTTTGAGCTATGGAAAGAAACAGACCAAGAGAAGTGACTGCACACTCTCGCAAGAGCTCTACCTCAACATTCCAGGTCTCCGCATTTCCAGACCAGTGGTTTCTCCCCAGCTCAGATTCTTGTGGGGATCAAAGGAAGGAAACTGGAAAAGGACTTAGCAGCATTTCAGAAAGCACAGGGAAAGCAAGGGAATGAAGTAACAGAATTAACAGGATGTAGGAAAGTTAGAATGATAAACCCAGGACCCAGGTGACAAAATGAGATTCAAAGAATCAGAAGCAGACCGTAACAAGGAAGCTATGGGAAGGGCAGAGGCTGTATACAAGCTAATATGGCACAATAAGGACTGTGAAGAGAAAGTTAAGTGGTTTTTAAGATACGTCTAATGTGGAGTCAAAGTTAGATCAGGGAAGAAAGGACAAGTCCATGGAATATTTGTAGACAGGAGAGTGTAAGTAAACTGGTGTCCAAAAGATTCTTTCTGTGTGCTACTTCTGAGGAAGAAAGGGTGACAAACTGTCTCATGTAAATGAGCTAGTAAAGAGCTGAGAGACACAAGAAACGGCTGCAGTCAAGGCAAAATGTAGGCAGTTGTGAGTTTCAACCAGGAGCATGATGAGAATGCCTGGGCCTGTCCCACATCAAGGGTACTCCATCTGCTCAGAGATAGTGTCTGAAAATCAGTCTGCGCCTAGTTGAAGAAGCCCATTGTCCACTGTCACTTCAATGCCACTCAGAAAATTCAAGCTTTCTGATTCCCATCTCTGCATACCCATGATCATGCCACTTTCCTGCTTCGGATTTGAAATTGTTCAGTTAGGAAGGTCTCTGAAGAGATGCTCTTGGAGTTCATTGTTGTTTAGGAACGTATTCCACAGCTTTTCTCAGCTTATTAGCTTTTATGAATGAATGATTCTCAATGTCACTTGAAAACAGCCACATTTTGGAAATGTTGAGGCTACCCAAATGTAATAAAAATAAATGTATTTTGGTTGGTTAGTCTTGAAAGTTAATTGAACAGTCATACTTTATTCTAATGATCCCTGGCTAACCGATGGAAAAGCGAATAATGTTTGATAGCCAATTGCTTGTTTTGTTGGGTTTTTTTTTTTTTTTTTTTTTTTTTTTTGCCTCTCTCTCTCTCTCTTTTGATTTTTTTTTTTTTTTTAAATGACTGACCAGTTTGGGCAAAGACCTAAGACTCTAAGCAGATGGACTTGGCAGCATTGTTTCTGAAACCCTGGGTTCTGGGATACTTTGTAGCTCTTCATCACCTTCCAGAGCTGTCCTTATGAGGCCAGGAATCTAGCTGAGTTCCATGTGGGTAGAAAATGTTCTGTTCCTCTGGTTGCCTGGATACCCTGGTTAACTGCTGATGGCACAGACATTATAAACCAGTGTCTGATTCTTAGAAACTTTGAAGGTTGTTGAAGGAGAGCTAGCCAGCTCTCCTTACATAGAGAAATAGGCAGAAAGTGTTGGTAATCTGACAAATGAAATTACTCATACCCTGTGACGTTTACTGTCTGTTTATAGACTGAATTTGCACACAATCTACAGTTACTATTTCCTCACAAATAATTTATCTCTAATAATTTATCTCTAAATTATATCTCTGAATAATGATGTATTTATTTTGAGGCCATGGTCCAAATAGCAAGTTTTCCCTAGTTATAATTCTACAACTATTACATATTTTTCCATTCAATTACACTTTTCTTACAGAAGTTAAGTTATATTATAACAGTCAGAAATTATTTGAAAAATAAGCATGTAAGCTAAGAAAGGCAATATTTAAATCAGGTACCCATAAGCCATTAAAGTATAAAGGGTATAAAGACATTTTAAACAATTAGGGATTTTCCCTCACTAGTTATTAATTCTTTATAATGATAGCTTGGCTGTATATGCTCCTCTCAAGCTAAAAAGCATAAGTTGTTTATCTTTCCTGGTTTGTTCAGGATTTTCCCCCTAAAAACAACTGTCAAAATCCCTGCATCTGCCCTATTTCTATTTATTCTACCCTTCTCTCCAGCTGGAAAGGAATTAAAAGGAGAATCTACAATCCTAAATTCCTTACTACCACTCTTTTCATCTCACCACAATTTAATTCAATCGATATGAGCTGAGCACCTACCATGTGACAGACACTGAGGAAACAGGTGAATAAATATGGTCCCAGCTCTCAAGAAGCTTGGAGGCGGGGGGCACATCTACATATATGCAGATCATGTTTATGTAATGTAGTAAGAGCTACAGGCACTTAGCCCAGCCTCAAAACTCCGGGATGTTTTCCTAAGAAGAAAAACAATGGGGAAAATTGTGCAACTTAATTCATGATCTCTTTGTTATCTTCATGATGGTCTTTTTCCAACTACAGACATTTTATAATTCCCCATCTTCAACAGATATTAGAAAGGTTCATTATTTATAGCTATAGTAGGCTATTGGCAATCACAATTGAATTCTAGATGAGTTCATAGAACTTAGCTTTTCATAAAGCTTAAGTTTTAAAAAAAACATCCCAGGCAACATTGTTTAGCATTGACCTGTATGGCATTGATTTGTTAAGAGTGCTGTATATGTGAAAACTATTTTAAATATGTGTATATATACACCTAAATATATACATGTTTCACTCTAGATATTAAACTATATGTTTTACAGTGACTTGAGATGCCATTAAAAATTTTGGTCTAAGAAACCAAATTCAAAATTTATCAGGCAATTAGGAATTGATGGATGTTCTTAGACTTTATGAACTGCAGTGTAAGCACCACTGTAGCCTGAGAGAGATAACCAACAAATGTTTCGCCAGTAGCTGGATGAAACTATGGTGGAGTGTGTCATTACTTCAGGAGATGTGAAGAAAATGTAAGAGTGAATGACGAAGTAGAATACTAGGAATATATATTTTCAGCAACTATATAGTAACGAACCTGTTGTATCAGACTCTATTGCTTTCACCTATATGTAACAGGAACCTATTCGACTGGCTTAACTAAATAGGAATTCGTTTTTCACTTAGGAGTAGTCAGGCCAGGTCTAGTTCAGTGGCCTTGCAATTCCACCAGACTCCACTTCCTCTGTCTTTCCTCTATTATCCTTAGCATGTTGGTTTCTTTCTTTCTTCCTTTCTTTTTTTACAGTCATAAAGAGATGTTTTACCCCAAATCATTGTGTCTGTATTCAAACAGAAAGAAGGAAAGGCAAAGGTATGTACCAGCTGAGTTTTTCTCTTTTTATAGGAAAACAGTAGCTTGCCAAGAGCCTCATGCAGTAGAGTTCTGCTTATATATCATTGGTTAGAAGTAGTTCACATGGCCTTAGCAGTAAACGAATCTGGAGTAGATAAAGAATTTTAACTGGCACATAGCTGTCCCAAACAAATCCCCATTACCTTGGTAAGGAAAAAAGGAGAAATGGATATTGGGTAGATAGCCAGTGCTGATTCAATTAGGGTTTCCAATTCTAGAAAGTGTCACCCCACACTTTAATGCATGCAACTACCTTGTACTTATATAAAACATAGCACTATTGTAAAATAAAAATCTCAAATAATTTTTATATCTCCAGTTCTCAGTATACTTTCCTTGGGCAAAGAGGTAGCATATTTGTAACCATATCAAGTAGCCCGATTGTCCCTAAAGGCTATCAAAACCCCCAATATTACTATTACTAAAGATATTGTACTCCATGGTAGATCTTAATGTCACACTATGCTGTATTTTTAAAAGGTTTTGTGTTCTTACTGCTGGAAATTTACTCGTAGGCTTATAATAAATGAATAGATAAAGCATTAAGTAATGCTTTAATACACAAGACAGATATAAAGGTATCAAAGAACCCAGAAATTGAGATATGGGTCAGTGACAGGAGAGAAAGAGTGGAATGGACAATACATTTTTATCATCATATTTCCCTCTCATTGAAAAGCACTCATTAAGTACCCACATGCCCATATCACAGTTGTCAAAATAAAACAGAGATGTTTGTTTTATTTTATAAAATCAACTCAATTTTATTAATCCTGTTACCTATTTTTCATAAACTCTTTTTCTACTAAGCAGTACCTCAGCCAGTGCGGGGAGTGGGGAAAAATAAACCTCAAAACAGTCAACCTAATTATATTATTAGCTATAGTTAAAGGTTTGCTGAGAGTGGAGATTGAAGGTATTTGTAAAATGAGGCTTGTTTGTCTGTAGATTTCAATTATCCATGCTATTCCTAGTCTCTATTTCCATAGATAATCAAGAGTTGGATAGATCTAAAACTATTGTTTTGGGGCAAAATTTGATTGCTATCTGTCAGAAATCATAATTAGCATCAAAAAGCATTTATTCCACCTTATTTTTGTACCAGGCATTGTACTAACTGGTAACAGTGGAGACATTTGGAAAAAGTAATGTTACAGCAGCCCTCTTACCACATGCACATTTTCTTAGAAAAAGCAAGTAATGAGTACATAAGTGTATAACCTTCAACATGATGGGAGGAAAGAGTACAAGTACTTTTTTTCCTCAATAATTAGATTCGGATTCTTAGGAGTCTGGCTGAAAGGCATCAGCAGACGTGTATCATCTCATCCGGTTATCCCAAAAGGGAAATTTGAATGTTCAATTTACACAAATGTGTTGACTTAGGTTTTGCAAATGAAGGACTCTTTTTAAACATCCATTCTATGTTCCACGTCAGAGCCTGCTTTCAATCTTCCTTTCATTACAGTGCACAGAGACACAGCTCTGCCAAATACTATGTGACCTTAGGCAAGTCACTCAACCTTTCTGTGCTTCCTTTCCTTCATCTTTAAAATGGAGGCAACAAAATCTACTCTGCAGGGTTGTTATTGGGAAGAAAAACAGGTGATTTTGGGTGAAAAATTACTGTAAAATATAATGTGTTATACCAATATAAGCTATTCTTATTTATTAATCCAAACATACTACTGAGGAATCTTTATCAAATGTTGAAGACATTAAGAATTTGAATGACTCTGGCTTTATATAATTTTGTTGAAGTACCACATGGTCTCAAAGACCAGTCAATGTTGGCCAACTAATTAGAAAAGCTCTGGTTTCGAAGTAAATGCCAAGGTAATATGTAGTGCACTTCTGCTTCAGAGATCCTGTTTAGGGTAATCCTACTTCGGAAATAATCACCAGTCATTTCCCATTTCTGCTGAAATAAATGATCCTCAGCCTTCAGAAAGAACAGATAGGCAAGTGGGGCACAATCATCATTCATTGACTCAGTGTAGACTGTTACTGGTACCTATGAGAGGTGTCAGACGAAACCTTCACATTTTTAGGTGCATTTGCCCTTTTTAAGGAATGCACTAACTAAAATTAAGAACACTGCTATAATGGGTGTACTGGTCTTCACAAATCGCCATCATTCTAAATCTGGTTAATGTTCTCTCCTTTATAACCTAAGTTTCAGCTTTGCTCAACCCAAAAGACTCAGAACAATAAAAATATCATGTAATTCTTACCTATAAATTTCATAAACATTTGATGGAAGGCTTTTTATTTATTATTTCTTTCTAAACTTTTACTCAATTCTTCTGGTAATTTGTAATAGTAGATTTAGGCTAAATAACATTATGTATTACACTAAACTATTTTTTAATGCATGCTTCCAAATCTTTGTGTGTAATTTCTAAAATGGGTTCTGAGCAGAGAGTCTTAGAGAGGAAAAAGTATCACAAGTATTCCTCCTCGACTAATTTAGCCAAGTGCATTCCATAACTCTTCCAATCAGTATATTAAGCAGATGTGGTCTTTGTCCACCTAGTAAGTTGTGTTAGACCTTTCAACACTCTGCAGTCTTTTTATCACTCAGCTGCCAAGTTCCCTAGGGTAATCATAGACAGCTTGTCAATTTAATTGCAAAGAAACAGGCTTTCTTGTGACCATTCCAATTTTAGCTGCTACTTTAAATTGTACATGATAGTTCTTCCATGCTGTCTGCCCTTTAAACAGTGTGGAACTCTGCAAGCGTCTTAATGGTGATGGAAAGAAGAGGCAAGGCTGGAAATTTGGCTTGCTGATAGAGCATTTTATAGAGATCACATGCATTTTATTAAGTTGCTGCTTTAAGAAAGGAAGCTTTTCCTTGAGCCCTGTATGTTGCCATTACATCGCCAATGCTAAATTATTTTTTTTTCTTTTCAATGTTTCACTTTCATGCACATTTTCCTCCTTTCTGGGTGATAGAGGATTCATGGGCCATCTGGATTCTGAAACATCTGGACACCGAATTTCTGTAGAGGAGAATCAGAGGGAAGAGACGATCGGTGGTACTGGATGTCTCTGGAGAGATTTAAATCAATGATGATATTTTGTTGTCTCCCTTTTGGAAAGTTAATACAAAAAGTGAAAGGAAAAACAACACATCACAGGAAACCATTGTTCTAAGAATACCGAGAGTATGTAAGAAGGTAGGCCTTTTAGATATGAATTCAGGTCAATAATATCTCTATATTAGATATCATTGCCATAATTTTCTCCTATTTTTTTAATTGTCATGCATTTTGGGATTCAAAATTTAGTTAAATGTACTTTTAACAGTGTCACATTTAAATGGTGTATCATTTGAGCATGTCATAGTTTACTTTAAATTGTATATAATTTAATAAACTTTTATTAATCAAGTATCATGTATAAAATCAAAAATATCATAATAAAAATATTGATATGTTCGGCTTGTTTAAAAGACTAGACACTGACACCACTTGAGCAAATCAAGAATTACTTTTCTAAGACATACAAAAAAATAGTACAAAGAGATAAACAAGGTTTCCCAGGACAGTTGGAGTTGTAAGCTTCTGCACCCAAAAATTGAGAACCAAGAAGACAACATGAGTTTGAGAGAGGGCTTCATTAGACCTTTAGAAAGTTCAACTGCCCTCCCATAAGCTCAGCTTTCTGTGCATGTGTGTGAATGTGTGTACATGTATGTGTGTATGTGAGTGTGTGTGTGTGTGTGTCTGAGAGAGAGAGAGAGAGAGAGAGAGAGACTGAGTGAGTCTGTGTGTATAGGATCGCATAGAGACAGAGAATGCTCTGGAAATGTGCAGGCGACCACCTCTTCCACACCCTCAATCCCAATGTTACACTATGTATAATATGACTACACAGTTCAGTGTAGTCTAATCAGATAGCACCCTCAGCCTTACCCCACTAACACAGCCCAGTCCATGGTCTTCCCTGAACCTGAGCTGCAGAATGAGCACAAGAGTCAGTTGCCCAGACTGCTCACGAATCATAGGAACTAGCCCTTAGGCTAGTCTTAAAGCTTCTTCTTTGTGCAAAGGCACTAGACTTAGCTGTCAGACAAGTGTGAGATGTTTAGATCTTGTGATTTACTTCCTATGCTATTGCAAAATTTTATCTTTTCTTTCACCATATTTTCTCTGGTAAATATTTAAGCTCTTAATTAATAGATTTCTTCCTGAAAAAATTGAAATTGTTACAGAGTACTCTTTAAGAGATATGAGTTTAAAGCAACGAATCTTACGCAGTTTTCCTGAAGTATGGGATGCTCTGCCATATAAGAAATAGTTAAAATTTTCAGTTTAAGTTGATTTCTAGGAAACTAGAACAGTTCAAAAGAAAAAGGATCCAAAAGTAACATTTTAGTAACTATTTTTTAATTAGGCATGCCTACATTTAAATATAATAACTCTTTGAAATAAGGGACTACAGACACCTTCTCTGGCTTCTGCTAGTTCATTGTGTCTGTAATTTTCTCTAACTGCGTCTTCAGTGAACCCCACAATGAAGTACAATATTAGATGTTCACTTGTATGATATCAACCTTGTATGAAGAGGATGAATAAAAAATGAAGTTCTTAGCTGTACTCTATTTCAGATTAGCCATTTTCATTTATAAAGGTGTTTATTTTACTTTGTCAGCTTGAAGGTCAATCTAACTTCAAATTGCATATTGCAGAATTTTAACAAATATATGAGGCCTATCTCTGCTTCTTTTAAGACTAAAGGTGCAAAGCTAAGTCTTAACCGGGATACTAGGCAGAGCTTTATGAAATGGACCAGATCGCATTGATAAAAAAAACTTGCAAAAACAATTCACCCTAAAACTAAAACACCAGATCCTGGACAGAGAAGCATATGGCATCAGGATTAGCAAGTATTGACTGTCGACATTAACCCAAGGCAATCTATAAGAGTATGTTCAAGAAACAGTTGTCATATACTAAGGAAAGAATAAACAACAACAATCATAATGGCTACCATTTATTAAATAGTTACTATGTATCAGGGACTATTCTATGCATTTTAGATAGATTATCTCATTGCATCTCTACAATAACTTTAAGATAGCTCCTATTGTTATTACATGTTACAGGTGAAAAGGCTGAAGGACAGGGAAATTAAGAATTTTGGCCAAGATGATAGAGCAAGTACATGAAGGAGCAAGGATTCAAACCCAGGGAGAAAAGCTACAAAAACTATATTCTGAAAGATGAGGCTAGTGTATATGCAATGGGAAGAACTCTGTGAAGGCCAGAACTCGATATGCTCAGATGTTTACCTATATTAAAAAAGAAACCCAGCGTCACCTACACACTCCCATAGCGCTCCTATATCACCACACCTACCTGTAATTACATATTTCACACTGGCCTCACTTGATTGTAAGCTTCACAGAGATAGAGACCATGTTTGTTTTGTTTATGACTATAATGTTGGTTGGTCAGCACTTTGTACCCATTTGATTAATATTTGCTTACTACATATTCAATAAATAGGTTTAGTGAATATTTATTGAAATGTGATTTCTTGTGAGGCACTGTCCCTTTCATAGGTGGTTTTAAATAAGACCATAGAGTCTAGTAAAAAGAACATGGGATTTAGACACAACTTGGGTTCTAGTCCCAACACTGCAAGATCCGAGTCCTGTGGCCTTTGCCAGGACACTGAGCCTGAACCTCTGGAGCCTTGATTTTATCCTCTGATCAGCAAACACAATAAAGATACGTTTCTTAAGGAAGTTTTGGGTGCCATACAATTATTTTTATTGCAACTATGGGTTTTTCTATTTGATGATGAAATATCTAAAAAGATAAGTGCCAAATCTTTTTTGTAGACCTAGAGACAGGAACACAAAACAGAAAGTCACAAATGCTAAATGCCCATTTCACCGAAAAGACCCTGTATCCTCAAATGAGACCTAAAAAGGTCTTGTTGCTTTTCTTGTTACATGCCCCATCTTGGACTTCTGCTGAAGGAAACAACCACCTGGGTGTGCCTCTGGGAATAAAGCATCTCTTAACCGATTAAGGTCATCAAGTTTTCTGTCCCTTAATGTAGGCTAGCTATTTTAAATTTTTCAACTGCACCCCAAATTCTTTGCCCAGAGCTTAATTTCCCAAAGGCATCTTAGAGCTTTTATTTAAGGAGACGTTCTCAACATTCCAACTATGCTTCCTTATGATCTTGTTTCCTCTTAGGTTGGCTTATTTGGAAACAGTCTTTTGTTCCCAATAAGGAAAACAATTTTGTTTTTGGGTTACATATTTTCCTTTTCTGAAAGGACCGAGCTCAGAAACTACTGTGAGATAAAATCGTAGATGTACTATTTCATATGGTGTGAGCCTAGATTTATTTTTTCTTTGATAGAAATTTTAGTAATGCCCACAAAATATATAGCTTTTTTAAATCAGTCAGTTGCAAGAAAAAAAATATGTCCGTATTTGGCAAGTAATTTTAAAAAGAAATTTTAATATAATAATCCCCTTATAAGTGGAGTTACTTATTAAAATAATTTTACCATTTTAATGTCACCTTATACCAATTATAGCCCATTCAGCCCAGCTGAAACCCACAACTTTTAAAACCAAATTCTACTATAACAAAAACTATGAATAGTTCTTTGTTAATAAATTTAATAATAATCGACATATTCTTATGATCGTAAGTATTGCTAATAAAAAACAGATTTTAAAATTGTAAACACATTTTACAAAGTGACCTATCTAGGGGTCCCTAACTGGTGACCCATACACAGAATTAAGAAAGTCTTTGAATTTGGGTAAGCATAAAAATTATACTTTTATTTTCATGAACTCTGATTAAAATGTTGCATTTCCTTCCATTCTGAATGTCAGGAACCAATCACAATGGTATTAGCAGCACCTCTGATTTTTGTCACCAATAAAAATCACAAACATGTTCAAGTTATATTGCAGTTATTGCAGATATTTTAAAATATTATTTTTACTCATCGCTATGTCAAAATTATGGTAGTTATTAGACAAACTACTAGAGCATGTTATTTAATGTGTTAATAATAAAGAAACTCATGTATTTCTAAATTACAATGTTTTAATATTTTGCTAACTGCCTTTTCATATAATTGGTTTCCCTGGTAATCCTATGTAATTTACTTTATGCATTTAATAGCTTTATTCTGAGAGGGAATCCATAGGCTTTACCAAACTGAGAAAGGGGTCTTTTGCTTTTAAAAGCCACATTCAATAATTTAGAGTATGCTGTGAACTGAATTGTGTCACCCCAAAATTCACATGCTGAAACCGTAATCCTCCAATGTGACTATATTTGGAGATGGAATCTTTATGGAAGTAATTAAGATTAAATAAAGTCATAAGGGTGGAGGCCCTAATCCAATAGGATTACTGTTCTTATAAGAAGGGACACCAGAGCTTGCTCATTCTCATTGCTAGTGAGAATATGTACAGCAAAGTGACAGCTGAAAGGCTTCCTGGACCCAATTCCGTGTGTGTGTGTGTGTGTGTGTGTGTGTGTGTGTGTGTGTGTGTGTGTGTCTTAGCTTCCCCACACTAATAAGCAATTCTCAGACACCACCAGCATGTCTGAGATTTCCGTTCAATTCTGACACTATCTACCAGGAGACAGAATCAGATAGTTTAGACCCACAAGACCACTCCCATTTCAGATGCTAGCTGCAAGCCCAGGTTGTTACCTGAGCTTCTGGCCTACCTACTACAACGTGGAAATTCCAATGTCTCCCTCCAACTCAGGATGCCAATTTCAAGTCCAGGTTGTTACCTGTACTTCTGACCCACTGGCTATAAATTAAGTTTGGTTAATTTGCTAGAATGGCTCACAGAACTTAGGAAATCCCATTTACTTGCTAGATTACTGATTTATTACAAAAGATAGTAAGGGATACAAATCAACAGCAAGATGAAGGAGCTTCTGTCCTCATGACCTTGGGGCCCAGCCCAGTGGCATGTCAAGCCTTCTGGTTCCCGAAGTGGAAACTCTCTGAAAGAAAGGCCAACCAGCTAGCTGTCCTTTTGAGTTTTTATGGAGGCTTCATTACAGAGTCACGATTGACTAAGTCATTGGCCATTGGTGATTCGTTAAACCTCAAGAGTGTCTCCCTTCCCTGTTAAAATCAGGGGGTGAGACTAAAAGTTCCAAGGTTGGCTCCTATTGGCAACCAGCTCCCACCCTTGGATGGGGTCCTAAAGTTACATCATTAACATAACAAGAGACATCATTGTTGCTGTCTAAAATTCCAAGAATTTTAGAAGCTCTAGACAACACTGAGACAAAGACCAAATATATATGTCTTACTACATAAATCACAATATGATAGCAGCCATGTGCAAGCCAGAAAGAATGCTCCCATCAGAACCTGACCATGCTGGCACCCTAATCTTGGACTTCCAGCCTCTAGAACTCTGATAAAATAAATTTCTGTTGTGAAAGTCACCCAGTCCATAGTATTTTGCCATCGCAGCCCAAGATGCTGTCGCCTTTAGTTGCAAACCTGGATTCTATTGGGAAATTCACTGTACTCCATCAAGATTCTAAATTCGGAACCTATTTAAGCCATGAGTCCTGTGAGTTGTTATTTAAATAAATATCAGAAAAAGGAACCAACCTATTAAATAATAATACATAACATTTTAAATACAGTTGTCATTTATCTCCAAAATAGGTAGCAATTGCTGCAACTACTATCAGATTCTTCTAATTCCATCAGCAATATTGTTTTTACACGTCCTCTGTGATCCAACTCCCTTCTAAGATGTTCAGCAGCTCCTGGTATACAGTGACTTTGCAGGCCCCTGCCCTACAGGGAACACCAAAATTCACCCAGTTAGGCAGCTGGGTGTCCTAATAGCAGGTGGCTAATGGTGAAAGGAATTTTTGCTAAGGACCTGTATTTCTACATCAGCACTTATAACCTACTTCAGGAAACGCAACATACCATTTCTGGTTAACCTTAAAACAATCACATTAAAATAAAGAGGACTGTCAGTAGAGCAATTTTATAAATAGCTAAAATTAAACAGAGCAAGACTGGCAATGCTAATGTATAAGCAAAGAACTGACTTCCTGCATTTCATCGAGAATTCCTGATAGCAAACTGCAGTATGTTTATTATACATTAATTCAACACAGCATTCAAAATGAATTTATGCTCTAGCTGAAGGGTGCGATATTGAAACTAAATATTATTTATTATCTTAATATTGGTAACCATACTAAAAAAAAAAAATAGCGTTAACAATTCAGAGTGTTTAAAAAGCTAGGGATACCATAGCTCTACTTACCAACTAACTGCTCTTTCCTTAATTTATGCAAGTGTAGCCTATAGCTAAAAGCTTTGTATATTTGTTTCCCTATGGTATTAGTGCTTAAAAATAGGACACTCTTTCAAGGGCACCTTATAAACACAGAACTGTAATTTATTTGGCAAATTAAAGCTCATATAAAATGTGCACACAGAGGTACAGATTAACATATTTAATTTCAATATTACCTGCAAACCTATTTTTTCCATACACTGTTCTAATTAGTCATATAAAATCAAGTCTATGTATTATAAGCAATTATTTTAGTGGAAATAGAAACTGGATCTGAATTAAATATACTGTAAAAAGGTAACACTTTTATGGAAATTAATATATCTATTTGTATCTAGATAAATGTGTTCTAGTTAAATGGCATGAGAATGTTGAGCATTCAAAACCTGATTATGCTAAAAGTTGAGATTTTATAATTTAATAATTTAGAATAATAGGCAATCTTGGTAATATACCAATGTTTATATTTTGATGATATTTCCAAGTTTCCAAATCCCTAGTAACCATTAGATCCACGTTATGCAGTAGAATTTTTCTTGTTATGAATATTCACTCCCCCTACAGTTGAATGTACAAATTGTCTGAGAATATTTTATTTAGCAAGTGATTTTTTTTCTATTAAGGCTATATGAGGAATTATAGTGCTATAGGTACCAAGTTCACGTTGCTTTAAAGTAGTTGAAAATAGATGCTGACAAAAGGTTGTGTCTGAAAGTAAATCCAAGCTATAACTTTAATGACAGTATTGTTAGGCTTTCTAAAAGTTGTCACAAACTGACATACAGGTGATTTTTGAAAAGAACAGAATTAAATTGAAGCCACTTAACCTAGCACAGGACAGTGACATGGGGCGATCTAATGCCTGAGACTATAAGCTCCTCATTGTCAGGCCTCAGCTCAAATGCAACCTCCCCAGAGGAATTTCCAAACCCCTGATCTCAGAGAACTCTTCTGCCCCAGCCCAACCCATTACTTCTCTCTCCCTACCTGGTGTGTTACTTTCTTAGGACAACCCACATTTATTCATGTCCTTGTTTGTTATTTGTTTTTCCCACTAAAGTAAACTCCATAAAGATAGGGACCAATCAAACATTAGCATGGCTCCAGGCACAAAGAAGTAGCTAAATTATCATTCTTTGAATAAATGAATGAATGAATGAATGAGCTAATGTGATTTTTTTTTTCTTTAAGACATTTCTATAAGATTATTTAGTATTTGGTTGTCAAGAAATCTTAGATTTCTTAAAAGGTTTTTAAGATATTTTCTTCGAGTCAAGATTAGCTCTTTATTACACTCACAAAAACATGGGACTAAAAGACTCATGTCCTTCCCTTTCATGTACTTTCCCAAGCAGATGAGAATCTGCCTCATAGATTTATATGCATATCATGTAAGGAGAACCCAAAGAACTCCCTGAATGATGCGCTATTGCTTTTGAGGCTACCCCATTACGGTCTCAGGTAACTCTTGATGCAAAATACTGCAAACTTCTGCACATCACTTCTTTATTCTATGCTACCTATGCTAACTGTCTTCACTCCCAGCCCCCTGGAACGATGTTTTAGTTGCGGCAATTACAAGGAATAAGTCCAACCAGCAAAACACACTAAGATTCACCATAGTTACCTGTTTTAAATATTGTAAACCTTTTGTCTGTCCAGCTTCTAAAGACTTTCAGAAAAGGCAAGCTCACAAAATTCATTGTAATGTATTATAATGTCAAAAATTCTTCCTCCTACCTCTCCTAAATCTTTAGTAGAGGCTTTTTTTTTTTTTTTTTTTGAGTATCCGGATACATAGAAAACAGCTTGTCACCGTTCATTACCCATGACCTATTCTATCATTACAACACAGAACAAACAGGACCAGCCACCTGGTCTTTCTATATCACTCATTATTTTACATGCCTGATTCTACCCTTTTCAATTTAAAAAAACTTTTTCAACTCTCAGTCTAAGGGATACACCACCAGACACAGCATACCTGGTTTCTATTATTCTTCTCTAGCTTTTGTAGGGTTTCAACTTTTTTAATAAAGTGACTGTAACCTTAAATATTACTCATAACCCTACCTTGTTTTGGTTAATCGTACTTCAAAATACATTTTTTGCAACTTTGCCATTCAGCCTAGTTTCTTCCATGTCTTCTATATACATCTTAAGCAGAAACTTCTAGTACACTATCCTTGAAACTCTTCATTATTAACTTCTTTCTAGCTAAAGGATTTTAAACCATGTTTTATAGTCTTTTTATTCTTAGCATTTTGAATGGCTTCTCATTGTTCATAAATGCAAAATCCTCACGTGGCCTGTAGCTCCTTGCTGAATCTGGCCCCGATCTTCCCTTTCAACCTCATTTCACGTCACTTTCCATGGCCACTATTGCCACAGTCGCCTGTGCTGTTCAGCAAGCACACCAGGGCCCACGCTGCCGCAGGCCACTTGCTCATGTTATGTTTCTCTCTGCGTGAAACCTCTCCTCCTTCCCTTTTCAGGCTAACTCTTTTAATTCATCCTTCAGATCTCCTTGCAAGTGCCACTATCTGAGGGAGGCCCTTCCTGAAAGTCTTATACCTCAGAGCCCCATGAGATTTTCCTTCACAACACTTTCTCACAATTGCAATTGCACCTTTATTCCTCTAAGTATTTTGTTTACTGCCTGCAGCATGATGAGAGACTGGGTCGTTGGCCTTTGTCTCTCTCCACTCTTACTGCCTGGGCGGTCTCATTCATCTCAGGGCTTTAACTATCATCAACATGCTGACAATTCTTAAATGAATACATCCACTCCAGATTTCTTTTCAAACTTGATTCACATGTCTAATTTCCTCCTTGACCATTGACCCAGATATACTTACATCAAGCCACATGTCCACCTCTGATCTCCTAACCTTCCCCACAAAACCTGTTCTTATCTGCAGCCTTTCCTCCATTTCAGCTGATGGCAACATCATTCTTCCAGGTGTTCTGGTCAAAATACCTTGAAGTCCTTCTTCACATGACGTTCTTGTCTTCATCCAATCTCTCAGGAAATTCTGTCGGCCCTTTCCTCAAATTATGTTCAGATTTTGTTTATTACTCACTATTTCCATTGCACCTTCCTTGGTCTGAGCTACCTCTGTCCTCTCCTGGATAACCACCTCCTGAATGGGATCTTGGAGACACTGTCCCTCACTCTCCATCTCTACACAAGAGCCAGATGGAACTTCTAAAATTCAGTGAGATTGTGTCATTCATCTGCTCAAAATCCTGTAAAGTCTCCGCATTTTCCTTCAAAGGAGAATCAAAGACCTTGCAATAGTCTGTGTTACCTGTTGGACTTTCTCTCTCCCTTATTTCAAACATATCAGCCACTTGCATGTCCTTGAATGGCCAGCCGTGCACCTGCTTTACGGTCTTTGCACAGACTGGTCTCTTAGATGCTCTTTACTCAGATATTCCCATTAATAACCCCTCACCCCCTTCAAAGCTTTTCTTTTTCTTTCTATATAGAATTATCACCTTCTAATATTCCATATAATCTTATTTTTACATCTATTATTTATTATCTGTACTCACCACTAGAGTGTCAGCTTTATGAAGTCAGGAACTTTGTTCACTGATAGATCCCAAGTACCTGAAATAGAGTGGGTTCTCAAAAATTTGTGAAATGAATGTAGATAACTTCCTACACAAACTGCAGTTTACAAGTGTTTCAAGGTTGTTTTAAGGATAAATGAAATAGTGTGTATAAAAGTGCTTTGTGGGCAAAAGTCCACTTGATGAATGCCCTAATCTTTATTCCTTCCACAGAAGTCACCACTGGTATTAGTGGTGTATTTTTTCCCCTTTATCTATTTACATATACCCATAATAAATATAGTGTTATCTCATGTGAGCTTTTAAAATAATGAATAGCATTATAAGATTGAAAAACAAAGATCCTTTGCAATACATAAAGTTCTACATGTGTGTGAGATTATTGTTACTTGGGAATAAGAATTTAGAGACTCAAAACAAGTGATGAACATGGATCTTCGCAGTAACTCTGTACCTTAACTCCAGCATGACCCTTGAATATCTCTCGTCTGAAAATGGAGTGCCCTGTGAAAATAGAAATAAATTCAATCTCCTTAAGATTGAGGCAAAGATTGGGGAGATAAAATGCACTTTTCTAAGACATAGTCTATTTGGTTTGCCATTCTCCATGTTTTCTAAAAGATTCAGGTGGGATTTATATTCAGTCTCTGTAAAAATGCTGAGAGTTCTAGACTCAAAAACATCACAAAAGAAAATGTTTTCTCAATCATCTAGCCATTTAATTCTATGTCTACTAAATTCTGACTTTAAATTTGACATATAACATAGTGCCACTTATTTCTAAAACATTTGACCATTTTTTAGACCACATGACTATTCTATCTTTCTTATTCATGTAATAACCATTTAACACTAATGTTGACATTTTCTTGAATGAAAAAACATTAATTGGTTCCTTTGAAATGTTCTTTCCCTACTGAATGCTGCTTATTTACCTTAAAAGTAGATTATGCCACTTTCTCTTTTAAAGACCTTGTCTTATTATTTGCTTTTGTAACTTTGCCAATTTTTATATAATTTTGCAGTCTTCATCAATATATTTAAATTAATTATGATTTCTATGCAAGTTAAAATAGGCCTATAATAGTTTTATTGTAGTTTAACCCAATAAGTCTAGCAAGTAAAATTGAAAGTTTGAGTCAATGAAGCCATGCTGTGATATGTTGCCAATTTAGCTATCAAAAGTAATCCATTATTATATAGTTTATTACAAAGTACATTTAACACATGAATTATTAATCCACAGTGCAAAGCTTTTACCAAAAGCCTGTCCTTGATTGCTTTGCTTTCCCAAGTAGTTAGATTCTACAATCTAAGATTAGTATTCGGCGCCTCGACCAAATTCCCAAAGTTCTGTAATGTCTCCTTTTATTGCCAGTAAATCCAGATGGAAGTGGCTTTTAGTGTTATTATTAAGTGTGAGTTTATTAATGTTATCTATTAAGCCAACACTGCACATTGCCCATATAAGAACTTTCAGAATCATACTTGATAAATGTACTATGTAAATCCAAAAGGTTTAAGAACAAAATGGAGACTTTAGTATATAAATTTAAACACTTTGTTGGCACTTAAAAAGCGTCTTGGACACAGAGTTCTGACTCATTAATTATATATTAGAACAAAGCCTCTCATCGAATAAAGTTTTTTTTAAAAAAAAAACTATAGGCACTAGTCCCAAAATGGACTTGAACTAAAATTTGAGGAGGAGGAGAGAAATGAAGCCAGTCAGAAAAATATTAGCTTCTGACATGGGAGTAGTGGGGGAAGGGAGGCAACCATGTGTCACGGGGCAAATGTAAGCTGAGCTGTAAGGATCATCTGCTGTTATAGAACATTTCTACACCAGAAGACGAACATAAAATTAATAGCGCCAACTCCCACACAGTTGCCCAGAAAATAACTTTTGCGGAGGCAGGTATCTATCCTCTAAACGTTGATCCCCTCATTAAAGACCCAGAAAGAGTCGCCCTGCTCACATTTCCAAAACTTAACTCATATGCTAAAGGAAAATGAAATCATCAATAGATGGAGTGTTTAAAATGATATATGTCCCTCAACTTCCTCTAATATTATTTCCTTGAACAGTTCTGTTTTAAAAATCAAGCTATTCATTTAAAAACTTTAAAAAGAGATGGTGGCCATGATTGTTGCAGAAGTCCCAGAATGAAGGCCTGAGACATGTACTCACTGTAAAATCGAACCTGTCTGGGGCTCCACCTGTTGGGCAGTGGTACTGGAGGTCAACCTGGCCCCACTCCCTCACTCTCAGGATGAAGACTGAGCTCAGTGGAGAACAGTACAGCGTGGATGGATGTTCAAGGAGGCACAGGTGTCAGGCTAAGTTCCAGCCCCACAGCAAGGACTGGAGAAAAGGATGCTTTTTAGAACAGCATGGTAAAGAGCAGCAGAACGGTTCTCAACTTGCACCACACACCTTCCTTTGGGTCCAAAGCCAAAATCACAGGCATAATGTGATGAAAAATGCATTATTAGTCTCTGAGAAACAGAGTATGCAGTCAAGTGTGCTTCGTGGCCTAACGCCAGGGCTGACACAGGTGACAGGGAAGTGTGCCTTCACTTTGACAGGGCCAAGGAGCCCGCATGGGCGTGCAGCTGTAGTAACATCTCAAGTGGTGGTAGTGTCACAGTCCCTTCCCAGGCCTCAGAGACCAGGGTGGGAGCAGAAAGAGAGAATGCCGTAACATTGGAGTACAAAGGATCCTCTTCCATTCCCCTACCTTCGCCCAAGGACTGCCTGCAATAATCAGAAAGGATTGGAGGCAGAAGTGGAGAGATGAAACCAAAATTTACTCTGACTTTTCTTAAGACTCCGTTATGCACCTTTGACTGTGTGCCACAGAACATTCACCTTGCATCTTCTCCTTCCCATCTGGAACCTGCAGCATCCTTTAGTGGTGCCTCACTGAGCATCTAATCCAAAATTTGGAGTCCACACAGAATCCTCATAGTTAAACCAACAAACTACTCCCAGAAATCCTGTGTTAGAGAGCAAGAAAAAAGCTGATGAATAGAGTAAATTATTCCCCTCCAAATGTTTTTTCCCCAGTTAGATATACTTAATAGGTGAAAGTCAAGTAGAATAATTAGCCACTTTGTGATCACTGATTTGTGCAAGTTCTTGATATTTTCTGTTAAGAAATCCAAATACAGCTGCTTACTGACCTCTTTGAAGCATTGCTGAGCATGGCACTACACCAATTCACTTGCTTAGAGTACAGTCATAATAAAAGGTTGAGATGACCAGATTTTAAATCTATCTCTAACCTTTGTTTCTTAATTTTTCAGTCTTTGCTACTTATTAACAGTTTTTAGGTGAGGGATCAATCCTTCATCTAAAAAGAGAAAAGATTTGTTATGTTACCTGCACTCTGTCAACAGGATCCAACCCCAAAGTTTTAGGTCAAAATAGCTCTGAGCAGCTGTAGGTGACCTCTCTGGCCGTCACAAGTAAAACTGGGCTCGCTCTTTTTATTGTAAAGGAACTCAAGACATGACAGTTAAACCAATGTCTCACCATAAAGTGCAAAGGGAATGACAGAAAGAGTGACAGACAAATTAAAGAGTAAGTTCTGTTTAGCAATTTTGGGTGACAGCACTTAAAATTTTTAGCTTTAGAATTGTTTAGGAATGACAGTATACAGCTGAGAAAGGCAGCCTACCCATTGTAAAAAGGAATTTGTGTGCGAACTTAGAAAAAGCAGTCCTCAAACCTGGAAAAAAAAAATCTTTACACGCGCTATTTAAATAGTAACCCATTAACCTTTTATACAGTATTCAAATTGTTTATTGGCACAATTCCTCATTAGCCCAATGTTTGAATTAAGGCTTTCAGACAGATTTTGTTTCACTATCTCTTTAAAAATATCACTAGAAATTGGATTTCACACAGTCGTTGTTGCCTTTTTTCCATCCAATGAACTATGCAATCACAAACATCAGCTTCTGACCAGAACAAGACATCAAGACGAAGCCTACCTTTAGTAAGGTGCTTGCTGCATGTGATAACAAATGGCACCAAAACTTGCAGTATTTACTTATTTTTTATTATAAAATAGAAACTCTGATGACTACTCTGTACTTATCATCTGTCTCTGATATACATAATGAACACTCAGTAAATGACTGTTGGTTAGAAAAAGGATGAAAGAAAAGAAGGGAATGGGGAGGAAAGTAGGGAAGAAAGAAAGTTTTATTATAATTTATAACTTTTACTGAGCATTCACTTTTGTGTAGGTCATTTTAAAAACTTGAGAAGCAAGTTGTTGAGCAGATAGAAATATTCCTTTTTTTCCATTGGGATTTATTGAAGCGGGTCCCAAACCTGACCAGAAACATGCCCAAATTGCCTTTTGATTTTTGCACTTGCAGCCTTCAATCATGAATACCTCTGCTGCCGACAACTAAGACGAATAGCTCAGAAGTAAAGACATAAACAACAGTTTTTCTCACTTCAGAGAAACTCTGAAATGAATCCAGTTACCCTCAGTTCTTTACTTCCTCTTTGCTTTTTCTTTTAACTCTGAAGATTTGAAGCCAACAGGCAACCTCTAAGGTATAAACCACAAGAGATTATGATATAAACAGAAGATGAGTGCAGAGGTTAAGGCCAAGACCCAGTTGTCAACTAAAGAGATACATTAGCTCTAAAGCCTGTCCAAACATTCATCAAAAAACAGATTTCAGAATGCTTTAAATGGGATTGAGCCAGAGTTTTACCTTGTCCATACCCTAAAAACATTCAAATGCTGATACATAACACATCTTCCTCATTTTATTTTCCTGAGATGGATCCGCCACTGAAATTCTAAACAGAAGTTCTGAATATTCAGTTAAACAACTTATATGTTTCTAACTAGAAGCAATATTTCCAAGTAAAATAAAAGCTTAGGTTTTATATTTTTAAAAAATAGTTAATAATGTCATTGTTAACTATTATTGATTATGTTGTTGTTGTTATTGTTGTTGTCGTCATTGTTACCAACTTAAGGCTAGTCCTCCACACTCCATATTTTGCATCTGCAAAACAGTAAAGGCAGGCATTCATTCAAACATAATTTATGCTTCTTCCTTTGTTTCCAATCCAGTCTGATTACAAACTAGTTTTTACTTACTTCCTAACCCATAGCCTGAAATTTCATTTGTTGCTTATCATTATCCTTTGGCGCTTGATATTGGAGAAAAAAATAATTATCTCATTAAATACAGTAAAAAAGTATTTAATACTCATTCAAACTTTAATTCAAAACCCTTTTAAAATTATTACTAGAAAAAATCTCTCTTAACCTGAGAAATGACATCATCATAAACCTATAACAATTATCATATTTAATGATAAAATTATAAAATAATTCCTTTTAAAACAGAAACGAAATGAGATGCCCACTCTCCTACTATCACTGCTATTCAATATTATCCTGGGGGGTCTCACAATAATAAGCTAAGAAAGAAAAATAAAATACACAAAAATTAGAAAAGACAAAATGGCCTTTTATATACAACATTATTATCTATAGAATATATTCAAGATGACCTACAAACTATTAAAAACAATAACAGAATTTAGCAAAGTGCTATATAAAAGTAATTTTACTAGCTAACACATACTGAATTCTTACTGTGGACCAGGCAGAGGTCTAGGTACTTTTCATATATTATTAAATAATAATATGAAATAATTTAATACAACAGCCCCTTGACAATGATATAATTACTATTTCCAAAGAAAATTGATGTGCTGATAGGTAAAGTAATTTATTACTAAAGTAACTTACTGGTCCATCATCCGAAAAACCTTAACTTACTGGTCTATCATCCAAAAGACCCTAACGTTTGTAGTACCTAAACTATATCACAAGTTATGCTTACTTACGGGAACTAAAAAATATTCCTCACCACAAAATAAAGAGGGCCAAGAGCAAAGACTAATGTGCCAAGCTCAAAAACCAAGATGGCAATAGAGTATCATGTACAAAAAGGTCCTTAAGTAAAAGGTCTGAGTGCAACAGAAGACTAACTACGCATGTCTAAAAGAATTTGATCATTCCACATCACAGCCTATAAATACAGAATGTTTCTCAGTTGAGGAGAAGGTACCATTAAAGCATAAGCTCACTCATCTCCATTTTTTGATCAAAGAATTAAATTTCTGCTCTGCTTTACTGAATTCAGTCTTATTCTATTTGTACAAACAGTACTGGGCAGAAGAACATTAGTTTGAGTTCCTGACCCAGAAGGGTCAATAACAGGTTGAATTATGTTCTTCAAAAGATATGTCAAAACCCTAACTCTTGATATCTGTGAATATAAACTTAAAAATGAGATTTTTGCAGATACGATCAACTTATAAGAAGAGAAAAATTAAGATACAGACACACACAGGGAGAACTCTGTGTGACAACAAAGTCAAAACGCCAAAGACTGGTGGCAACCACCAGGAGTGCAGAAGAAGAAAAGAAGGATTCTCCTAAAGTTTCAGAAGGAGCAGGGCCCTGCCAACACCTTGATTTTAGACTTTGAGCTTCCATAACTGTGAAAAAATTAACTTCTGTTGTTTTAAGCCACTCAATTTATGATACTTTGTTAAGGCAGCCCTAGCAAATTACTCGCCAAGGATCACACAGGTAGTAAAATGACAAAGCTAGGACATAAGATCAGCATATGAAAATCAATATACTCTAAGTCAGGAAAAAACAAACCGGAAACTATAATATAAAAACAGATATTATTCACAATTACATAAACTACAAGTTACCTTGAAATAAATTTAATAAAAAATGTTCAGGATACAGTCGATTTTCATTATTGATGGTAATTATATTCTGTAGAGTTACTACAAACACTCAAGTAGCAAATACTGAACCATCGCTCGCGGGGAAATACAAGGTTAGATTCCTTCAAGTTTCTGGTGACAACATTTTACCAAATGATCAAAATATAACCTTGTTTCATGTGTGTTTCTGTTTTAAAAGACCTTATTTAATGTATATTGTTGATTTGTTAACACTGAACTCATGGCCAACAGCATTATAACGCGCCTGCACAAAGCTTATACAACATAAGTATTTTTCTCTGTAAGGCACAACGCAGCCTTCCTACACTATGCTTGAGGGACATTTTAATCAGGAAAGTCACCAACAAAAAAAGCACAAAAATATGAAAAACATAGCACTAAATAAACTGCAAAAGGACACTTAACGTTTATAGTATGAGAACTAAAACAAGGAGACAACGCATCACTTTGTTCAAACTCAGCTGGAAACAAACATGTGTATCGGCTACCTCAAATTTTTTGTCACTCCACACATGTTTCTGAATGATCATGAAGGCACAGTGAGTATTGACAGTGAGTTAAGGTTACAAATAAGTTTTAGAAAGTAGATAGATGGATTTGCAAATATGGAATTTTCGAATAATGAGGACCAAATGTATTTATGGAGAAAATTACAAAACTTTATAAAAGGACAAAAAATAAGACCTTAATAAATGGAGACGAAATATAGTCATGAATGGGAAGAATTATATTATAATAATAAAAATGATACTTATATAAATTTATAAGATGTCAATTTTACCACAAATTAATTCCATCAAAATCCCAAAAAAGTATTTTTGAGGAACTTGATAAGCTGTTTCTAAGATTCACATGGAAAAGTAAAGAACCAAAACTTACTCAAATAATTTTGAAAAATAAGCTGTAGAGGCTTCTTCTATCATGTATTAGAACTTAGAATAAAATTATATTATCTAAGATGATAGCGTGATTTTGACACAAGGCTAGACAAATAGAACTGAGGAACAGAAAAAAAAGACCATAACTGACATACATTTATATAGAAATGTTCTTTACGTATGAGATGATGTTACAAATCAGTAGAGAAGTATTAACTATTTAGAAAATATGGTCAAGAGCAGCCAATTATCCAGGTAGGAAAAAAAAAATCCCTACTTCACATCATATTAAAAATAAAATGGGGAAAAATTGAAGAACTAAATATAAAAAGTAAATGTCTGCAACATTTAGAAAAAAAAAGAAGATATCTTAATGATTTCTAGGTAAGGATAGATCCATTTAGTAGGACAAAAGAAAAGCACAATGTTAAAGGAAACGATTAATAAATTTCACATTAGATTTTCAAAACCTCTGTGTACTGAAAGACACCATACAAAGTTAAAACACAATGTGCAGGTCTGGAAAAAGTATTTGCAACACGCATAATTACCAAAAAGTTAAAATGCAAGATTTGTGTAGAAATCCTACAAATGAATAGAAAAAAAAAGACAAAGATGGATTAGAAAAATAGACAAAAGGTATGCATGTACAAAAGATACTCACCAGCTTTAGTAATCAGAGAAATGCAAAACTCATTAAATTTCACTTCATACTCACTTGATTGGCAAAAATTAGAAAGTCTGATAATCCCACTTTTTGGTAAAAATGCGAAGGAATAAGAACTTTCAACAGTGCTGATGCAAATTGAATTGTCAGAAACATTTGAGTCAAAACCATATATCCTTATACTCTGCAACTCAACCTCTAGGTAATATCCCTGAGAAAACTTCCTCATATGTGCATGAGAAGACATGTGTAAGAATGTACATTGCAGCATAATTTGTAACAGCAAAAACCTGGGTATTATCTAAATATCCATCAACAATAGATTCAATTAATTATAGGTATAGTCATATAATAAAATAACAGATAGGAGCTCAAATGGATATATTTTTAAAAATAAGATATAGAAAGATATGTAAGAATTCCATTTATATGTTTTTTAAAAAGTAATATCATATACTATTTATTCATATATACATGTGACATAATAATACAAAACATTCATGGGAATGATTAACAACCAATTTAGGATAGTTTTTTCTCAAGGAGGGAATAGTATTGGAGAGGGCTAGTCAATTGTAACTACTATTTATTATTATTTTTTTAATCTATAGCAAAAATGGTAAAGGTGAGTTAATACAAGAAAGACTGGTGGGTGTTATAGACTTCTCTATAACTTTCTGGGTGCTGGTGATACTTAATTTAAATAAAAAAAATGTTAAAGTCTGTTGAAGTTGGAAGGAATTTGATGTCAGTTTAAGTCCTAAATTCAGCACTTGTTAAAATTTAGAGCCTGCCATGGAGTTCTATAAATAAGATAATAGAATGTAAGAATTACACTTAATCCTCTAATTACTCTCAGCTTTAATCAAGCCTTTATTAACATAATGTGTCTAGTTTGGGGTCTTAAAACCTGAGAGGGGAATTAGGGAAGAGTAATCAAAACAATGAAAAATAAGAAGGTGATATAAGGAAAAGCAAAAGGAACTGGGATGATTTAAACTAGTGAAAGAAAGCAAAGGGGAAAATATATTGAGGAGGATGCACAATTTGCTTTTTTTATACTGAAGTCTGTGCCTCAATTAAGGACTGACCTAAATTAGCTGTTTGGTTTATCTATTGCTATGTAGTAAATCACTCTAAAATATAGTGGCTGAAAGCAGGGGTCCCCAACCACAGGGCCGCAGACAAGTCTATTAGGAACCAGGCCGCACAGCAGGAGGTGAGTGACAGGTGAACAAACAAAGCTTCATCTGTATTTGCAGCCGCTCCCCAGCGCTAGCATCACCACCTCAGCTCCACCTCAGATCATCAGGCATCATATTCTCATAGGAGCGCAGGTCCCTGGTGCCAAAAAGATTGGGTACCACTGGCTTAAAGCAATAATAATCATTTATTTTGCTCGTGAATCTATAATTTGGTCAGGACTTCAGTGAGAGTGGTTCTTTGCTGACCCATGTAGCATCAGCTGCAATAGCTCATCTGGGGCTGGAAGATCCATTTTCACGATGACTCACTTTCATCCTAGCAAGTTAGTGCTGGTCATTGGCTGGAACTACACCAGGACTGTGGGCCGCGATTCTCAGTCCCTCTCTTTGAGGGCCTCTCCAAGGGCTTCTTGAACTTCCTTACACCATGATGTCTGAATGCCAAAAAGAGCGTCCCATTGGGGAAGGGTCTGACATTTTTATATCTTATCCTTGCAAGTCACAGAGTGTCATTTTCACTGAATTTGATTGGTCCCTGTAGTCACAGAGACCCATTCAGTTTCAAGATGAGAGAACAAATAATTCACCTCTTGCTGGGGAGAGGCAGAGTTGTAGGAGAAATTTAAGTGGGAAAATATTGTTCCATCTACCTTTATAAATACAATTTGCCCACTGACCTCCTTCCTCAAATCTTTCTGAATGTCAACCTATTTTTCTCATTCTCAGAAAAAGATCTGATGATATCATTCTCTTATCCAGCAACAAAGGAGGTTGTTCTCTGCTCTTCACCCCACAAAATGAGGTTTGTTCTGTGGGGCCGAAAGTCTTCATGGAGTGAAAAGATATATTACAATTCATTGAGGGGTCTTGAAACTTTCACTTCTGTGACCAAAACTTAGGAAAGACTGACCAAAAATATCAGTGTTTCAGATGCTTTTCTATTTGAGTTTAGCTAAACTAACGTAACAGGACATTTATATTTCATGGAACCTGAAATGAAGTCCATGTGCAGACATAGCAGGTGAATTCAGAGAAATTCACACAGCAGTATTTCTGCCACACTCTAGACATTCAAACAAAATGCAATTAATCAATCAAATCAAATTTAATTTTTTTTAACCCAGAGAAAGATAAGGTAGGCCTTACTAAGTTTTCCTTTGAAGTTATTTAACTTGGAATCATCGGCACAACAGTCAAAAATGATATTTGTCAATTCAAGAATTTGATTGTTGGTCACATCATTAGGATTTTATTCTCACTCTAATCACCAAATTAATACATTGTTTTCTTGTTTCTTACTGAACTTGGAAAATTAAGCACCGTTTTACACCAGAACAAATCTTACCACTTCTTTCTTGCTGAAACTGTTAAGCATGCTACCTGAATGGATATCAGTTGGAGCTGATTCACATGTGAGACTAGTTTGCCCTAGGGACATATTTGACTAAGATTGTGCTTAAACACTACCTCTATTAGTTTGAACCATGTTTAATTGCTGTTTTGGCCAACAGAAAATGGAAATTTTAAATGGTTCAATACATATGCATTAGTCAGATTGAGATATTTCCTTGCAGAACCCAAGAAGTCAGGAATTTGATTCAAAGTCAGTCTAGAATGACACCTAACTGAAGATTCAAACTGCTTTTCCATGTACATGTTTTAATGTAAAAGCCCAAGAAAGAGGTACCACTGACTCTTAAGGGAATCAACCCGTTGAGTTCCGCATGTGAGGTCTACTTATAGAAAAATAGGTAAGAAATTCTTGTTTATGTGAACAGATTTTGGTCAATAAAATTTAAATACAACAGTTCTTAAGAATAGGTTTGATGTTGTTGGCCTAAGCTTTCGTGGGTTTTTTAATAAACCAAATTTAACTGGGATGGTTAAAATTCTGGTTTCCTAATGTGTGAAGTAGAGAAAATAATCTAGATGTACCCCAGAAGTTAGAAGTAATGAAAAAAAATCTTAAACAATACTTAATAAATACTTAATACTATAACTATGATCCATAAAATAAATATCCACAAAAAGTATGACCAAAATGATTGGGAATTATGATTAGTATGACATAATAATAAGGCTGTGGCAGAGTTTAAAAAGTAACTACCTATTTCTATCGCTTAAAAAAAAAATACCACATGCTAATAAAATTAAAATCAAAGAGATGTATAATTTAAAAACACATTCATTTCATTTGATAATTTTTGGAGATAAACATAGGATTAGAATAAATCCTTTGTGGGTGTTTTCGAGGAGTACAAAGTTTACCAAAAGTTTCTGATTAAGTTTTGGTATTTCTTACCTCTATCTGTATATGATGTGCTCCAAGTCCAGTGATTTAATAATGAATCAATACAAATTACATTGTGTCTAATATGCACAATACATTACTCTGAACTTCTCTTCCAAGCACAGTAAGTAGCTAATTGCATGGCACTCTGGATATATGAGGAAGACGAGCCATTTTGTACATCCAGCCTTCCAATTCTATCCTTCTCACCTTCTTTCCAATCACAACACTTTGGCCAGAGAGAGAAATATGAGGACAAATTCACACTTGTTTTTTCAGCTGTGGTGACAAGAATCCTATGATCACTGTTTCACCACATTTAAATCTGTAGTGTTCATGTTTCTTTGAATGCTTTAAAACATATATAGTTTGCCTTATATTGTCTTTAAGTAACACATTTAGCAGCATTTCTGAAAGTGTGCTTCATAGAAGTCTAGATCCACAAGATATTAATAAAATTATTTTGACATAAAAGAGTTTCATGTCAGTGCTGGGTTAAGCAAATTTATTTACTTATTGCATATATATTCTTCTAGAGTCCATATAGTGTGTATAATTTCCCAAAGTTATTTCAATTATGGAATCCATTTTACAAAAATATCCCAACAAACTAGAACATACCTTGTGAAACTCGGATTTAAGGAATTTCTTACAATATTTTCTTGTTACCAATTAAGATATGGGTTTCTAATGACAGAGTTCCTGTTCAAGCTTCTTATTCATATCCCTCTGATTCTAATAACTTCTAAAGATTTATCTAGAAGGCTACTTCAGTAAATACTTATTAACCGTCTACTGTGCTCCCAGTACTATTGTGGACTTGAACAATTTTTAAAATGTCCTTTTTCTTATGAAACTTATGTTTAGTTAGAGGAGTTATTAATTTACACATGAACAAATAAATATCAAGACTGCAGATGTAGATAACTGCTAATAAAAAAAAAAATACCAAGATGATGAACTAGAGTTTCTTGAGAGTGAGAAGAGGGATTATGGCATTTTAGAAAGGTGACCAGCATGATTTCTTTCAGAAGGTGACATTTGAAATAAAGGAATATGAAATGAAACTTACCCTTTATTTCACTTACCTTTTAATCAAAATAATATTGCACTTGTACATGGTAAAAATATTATATACTGAAAAGTTTATAATAAAAGATAATTGCTGCTCTGACCCTCCATTCTAGCTCTAACTCCAGAAGCATCCTTTGTTAATAATGATTTTTGTTTTTCTGACAATTACTATTATATGAATGTCAAGAGTGGTGAAGTTGGCAGAGCAACAAGAGGAAGAGATCCTGGGTTCCTCGATGTTCTTGAGGCCACCATATCAGCCCTGAAGTTCCTTCTTTCATGTGAGAGAGGAATTAACCTATACTCCTTAAGCCTTTATTATTTGGAGATAGCTGTTACTTGTAGCCAAACCCTACATGATACGGAATCCAATATTTTAACCCCAGGCAACTCAAAGGAAAATAGTCCTAGCATTCAAGTCAAATGCATTATTTTTTCTATCTCTACAGCAATTACTCAAAATCATGATACATTTAAATTCTTCCTATTTGGATCATGACTTTATTATACAGTCGTTTGCTTATTTCTTTCTCCTTTTCTAATTCTGTTTTTTTAAAAGAGAAGAAACATACCTGCTTTTCCCTGTCATTCATAACATCATCTTTCAACTCATTATGTCTAACCTTTGGAATCTGTTTCTTTCTTCTACTTGAGTCCTGATTCAAGAACATTCAGAACCTTCTCAAACAACTGTCATACTTCAGTGTCTTTTCCTTGGTCTCTGGTTGAGTTCTGTACTTTCTTTTATGCCGCGCTTTTTTCTTTCACGGATTTTACCTCATTTTTTCAGGGTACGCCATAAAGTAATTTCCTAAGCAAGAGTGCCTGCAAATAAATGTTCCAAGTTTTTGAATGTTCAAAAAAAATCTGTTTTTCTCTTTATACTTTGATCGGTTGTAACTTTTGCTCAGAACTCACAGGCTTTGTTTTGCTCTGTTGTCTTCAAATTCCCTTACATTTAGGACTGCCAAATGTCAGCCTGATTCTTGTCACACTATCTTTGACCTATATTTTCTCTCTGGAAGTTTCTCAGACATACTGTTTATTTTTGATACCTGAAGTTTCATGATGGCATGTTTAGATATATAGGCCTTTTTGCATTCCTTCATTTCAACATGGGGTGTGATTTTTCAATAACAAAGGCTTGTGTCTTTTATTCAGCTCTGGATTTTTTTCTTCTATTGTTTTGATCAGTTCCTTCCCTCTGTTCTGTCTTTCCAGTACACCTATTAGTTAAGGTTAAATATCTGGATAAATTCACTGCATCTGCCAACTCTAAATTAAAGTTCCTCTAGAGTTTTTCTTGGCAGGTGAGTTCTTTCCATTTTTGCAAACCCTGCTTCAGAGTTCTATTAACCGGCTTCTATTCTCCTTCTATCTTCCAGAAACTTGTCAAAATAGTTCATTCACAGATGGTATTCCTCTCTTTCTCTTGGTTTATTCCTTTGTATTTCCTATATTTTACTATATTTTCAGACCTTTGTGTTCAGTCTGCCATCTTGCCAGAACATTTAAAATGTACCGTGGATGACACAGTTGAAATAAACTGCTGCACCAGTTCCTGAGCAGTGCTATTTTTAAACATAAGAATGTTTTGTACAACTTAAGTAACACAAAAACACAAGTTTAAGTGTATAAGTATTTTATCACTGTAAAATAGGATACAATAGGGCAAAATACGCCCAGGTTTTTTTTTTCTTCTTAAAAAAAGTGAATAGAGCACTATTCTTCTTCTCCTGTTGTTATTTTTCATTTTCATGTAAAATGTAGCTCTTGAACTTACATAGTTTTTAAAACATTTTTTTTTCATTTATGTGATATCTTAAAATGTTCTCTGTATAAAAAACTAAAATGATTTTCAGTAGAGATTTTTCCCTGTGTCCTTGGACCAATTTCTGATTCTTTTTAAGAAACACTGCCCACTGTGATATTAACGTATTACTATAAAACTTGTAACAGCAGGAGATAGCTTTTTCTTCTTCGGGAGAGATAGAAGGGAAATGTGCCTACACTTTGCAAGAGAATTTCTTTGACATCTAACTTATACTCTTGGCACTGTAAGCGCTATAGTAATAGTTCTCCACTTTAGCAGACTTCTGATGAACTCAAGTATATATAAGCAAAACATATTTCTATATATATAATACTCTTATAACTAGCTGTTTATAGATTATTGAAATATATATTCAATAAATTTTTGTACTGAACACTTTATTTTTCCCAGGGATACTACAGTAAAGAAGACAACATGCCCTTGAGTTACTATTAGGTCTAATGAAGGGATACAGATAAGCAAACAGCAAATTTCTAAAAATTGTAATCAGTGGCATTGTGGAGTAACCATAAGGTACCATAAGAGCATATAAAAGAAAGAGTGAACCCATGGAGGAGAGTAGGGCATTTAGGTGACAGCTTCCCAAGGAAGTGACTCCTGAGCTGAGACTTCAAAGACCAGTACAAATTAGCCAGGGGAAGGAAGTTGAGGTAGATAGGATAAAAGAAACATTCCAGATGTTCAGACCAATATGTTTGAAGCCCTGAGGCAGGACCAGGGCTTCAAGAACCGCAAATAAAGATGATAAGAGATGAAACTGGAGAAAGAAGCAAAGGCTAGATTCAAAAACATTTGCAGTATATCATACTAAAGAATACGGACTTTCTCCTAAAACAAGCATAAAGCACTATGCTCGGTACAGAAGCAAATCCTTCACACTCTCTTCAAGCAAGTTCTAATTTCTTTTCATAGATGAAGTAATAATGTGACCAATTTTCATTATGGGTTTACTATGTGCAAGATACTATACTTGGCAAGTGGGAAGAAAAGACGTTCAACCTTAGGAATCACTGTGAAAATAGGTCAGAATATTTGGGGCTGCCGTGTATTCTGATGAGAAGGAAACATACATTGTAAGGGCTCTGGGTTGTAGAAGATAAAACTAAAAAGTTATGTTATAGCATTATTTAAGATGTGGACTTAAATAATAAATAGGCTAGATGCTATCCCTGTTTTTTGAGTAAGGAGGAGACCAGACTATATGTGTTACCTGAAATGTGTATTTCTTCTTTTTATTATACTGCGTATGTCAGGAAACATATCACTTGGCCTGCAGCAATTTAAGCTTTGCTTCTCTTTTAGTTAAGGACCTAGATTATCTAAATAAGCCATTATACCTTGTTTTAAATATTGATATTGGAAATCACTGCCCAGCATTCTTTCTAAATTCAAATTGAACATTTATTCCATTGGCCCTTGAGGAGCTCACAGGCACAACCAAAACTAGTTTCATTAGCACCTATTTTATTTTTCTCCATTATCATTCAGTGACAGTAAACTTGAACAGGCACCAAATTTCATGGTAATTTCGTGGTTCTTTCTCCATATCTCTATCCATTTCTCTGGGTCTCTCAAGTAATCAAGTTAAAGACAGTGGTTTAAGTCAATCCATATTCCTTCTCCCACAGAAACTATCAAGACATCTTTTATCCCTGAAAAACAAAAAAGTCCTTTCTACCGTTTTCTCATTAAGAGAAACAGATCCAGATTGTGTGGACGTGGACTTTATTCATTTGAGAGAGGTGCAAGACTCTTTAAGAAAATGAAATACAAAATTATACATACAGATTCCTAACTGTCCTTCTTAGAAAAAGTTGGAAGGAATCCTTACAAATAAAAGACCAAGTTTTACTAACTTCAGGGTAAATTCTCCTCTCGTGAAGAGCAAATGTATAAACATTCAGTGTATTTTCAAGAGTTACCAATAAAAGTTACACCTACACTTGCTAGTTGGGTATAAGAAATATATCGTAAACATAGAGGTCCATTAAAGGATCGTGCTCTCTGATATAATTGCCCTCATTGGCCAAAACCTTGACTTTTCACAGGAAGCAGTTCTCATCTGAATATGCAATCAACAGGAAATTTTTGTACACTGCCTAAACTCTTTCCCTCTCTCCTCTTTTAACTATTTTACAGATTCTAGATTTTCGTTCTTAACACTAACAATAAATCTTTGCTTCATATCTGCCCTTTTAATAAGTTCCACCCATAGAGGCAGGCCATTTTCAAATGCTGGCACTCATATAGCTAAGATAATAAATAGGGTAGACGAGATGTGTTTTATCAGGTAGAAAGAAAAAAAAAAACAACAGGGGAAAAAATCTGTTTGGGTAGTGTCCTTAAAAGTCTGATTCTGAAGCCAATATTGGCTGCTACATTTAGATGCTTAGTTCCGTGGAAACCAGTTGTATGACTCTGCAGATAAAAGGCTGTAGACCTCTGGAATACAAGCAAGTAGCACCTCATTATACAAATAGAAGCAATTCAACTATGCGTGCCCTCAGACTGAGCTCAGTGTTCTGCTGCGTTTCAAAAAAATCCATCTGTTCCGAGAGAAGAAACAGGAAGTTTTGTTAATTATCTTACAACCCACTAGTTAGTTTCCAGAAAAATCACTAAAGCCATATTTCCTGAATAAATTTAACAAGTAAGTTACAAGATGCAGCACAGTAGATAAACCTTACATTACTCCTTTTAAATGAACCAAATCTATCTGTCGGCTAGTTGCACAGTCACTGCCTCTAAGCCCCTTCCTGTGCCCTCAGCACTCAGCAGGCATCAATTTTTTTCTGTACAAAGTTTTTTTCCTATGACAATATTGATTAATAAAGCAATAACATACTAGATACATGCAAAACACTACTATAGATATTAGGCAAGCACTTGAGACATTTTATGATTTATTTGCTTTAAGTACAATTTTGCTTCAAGATTCCATTAAAATATCTCACAAATTTTCATACTATTAGACAAAATAAATTCATCGGAAATATTTTGTTGGTGGTTATTAGCTAATTTAAATAGGTCTCTAAAACTTCTTCCTCAGTCTAATCATGTTGTCTGAACTAAGATTCCATGTCAGAATGTTATAATGGTATTAAAGATACACATGCCCAGTTGGACTCCTGCCATCGTTCTATAAATCATTGCCAATTATGCCAATGAAGCAGCCTGGGCAATGATTGATTTCTTAGTTACGCAGTCAGCTGTTCTTCGACACTTTTGTTTTCCTTCGGATGTCTCAACCATGGCCTAGCTTTCTGAAACCAAGATGTTGTTCATTGCCCCAAAACAGATATTCGTACACATCTGTTGGGAGAAAAAAGAGTTTAGAGTTCAGAAATTTAGTGATATCTCATTAATCCCATCTGTTAGGAGGGATAACCCAAATTTGTAAAAACTCTGGATTGTGAGAGAATTTTTTTTAAAAACAAAGGTTTTTTTTTTATTTTTATATATACAAAACAATTTAAATTAATCTAACAAAGAATCACTTTTTAAAATGTTCAGAGTTTGTGAAATGTAATTTTATGAAAACGTAACAAATATTTAGCATTATCGTAACAATTGACTGTTAACTAGGGTCACTTTTCTGGCAATGAGAAGCATATTCTGGAGTTTTTGAAGCAGTCAGCTCTTTTATTTTTAGTAGAATTAATTTTTTACTGAAACTTAAATGCATTTTTGGTCAAATATCATAGATTAAGCCTGGATGTTTGATATTAACCATTAGATATTAACCATTTGACCCAGCTGTAAAACAAAGAGATAAAGTGGAAAGCCCTTAGACTGTGAAACCTACCGACTTGGGTTCAAATCCCAGCTCTTTCCTTCACCAGTTCTATAGGATTTACTTATTAACTCAGTCAACAAATATGCATTGTACAACATATTCTCAGGGCTGCAGTGACAAGACTAAGGTCCCTATTTTATGAGGATTAAATGCTCTCAGTGAAGAGAAGAAAATAATCAAAAGAACAAGATAATTTCAGAGAATGTTAAGTTTGTAAAAAGTGGAGTGAAGATTGGAGTGGGATGGTATGTTTAGGTGGTTAGGAAAGACCTCAAGGAGCAGATGATGCCCTAGTTGAGATATGAATGACACAGAGGGCCTGCCATGCATAGGCTAGAGTGGGGGAGATTATTCAAGCAAATGGAACAGCATAGTGGTCCCCAGTTGGAACAAGTTTGATATATTTGAAGACAAGAAATAAGGCCATCGTACTTGCTTTCTCTAAGAGACAAATATCTTCAGATGTGAGATGGGAATAACAATAATGCCAATTTTGAAGAATTGTCAGTAGAGAGTTTATTTGTGTGCCTGGCACATCCTAGACACTCAAAAAAAAAAGTAACTATTATTATTATTATCATTAGAATTAATTTTGGGGGCACTGAAACCCTGTAACTAATTCAATATCTGCAGAACCAAAAGAAGTTAACCACTCAGAATTATGGATAATTTCCAAATAATGCCAGTGAGCTGGGTTTATCTAAAGTACCAAAACTGAGTTTGCTTTATCTCCTCGTAGAAGCAGACATTTATACTTAATTTTAAATACCTATGAATATATCTTTAATTTTATCTATCCATGAATGTATGTCTGTCATGTTCAAAACATTTTAATAAAAAACATTGAAAGGTGCTACAAAAACCTTGTAAATGTGAAGTAAAAATTGATATTGATAAAGTGGCAATGTGTCCACCTGGATCATTTATAAATATGCATATTCTCTGCATTATCAATACAAAAATGTTTAAACATACGGTATCAGAATTGTTGCACCACTGTAACTAGAATTAAGTGTTCATAATACACTTAATTCTGATGTAGCAGCCTAAACTTTTTAATTGTACTAGGCATAATCAAATTTATAAGCATCCCTTCTAACATTTAACTTTTAGTCACCCCTGGGTGATAACTGACTCAATCATGCTACTTCATATTCATTGCTTTAATATTTACTAAGGCCTAAACTACTTAATTCTTTCAAACAATAAAAATACCCACACACCAAGAAAGCTATTTTCAAATAAATTCAAATCAAGTAGGCAAAACATTAAAGCTATAGAAGAGAAAAAACAGTTTCTGATTCAGTAAGAAATTACTAATTAAAAAAAGCCATCCTCCTTATTTAAAAATGCCAGTTGTCTAGAGATAAAATAAAAACTTACCAACATGCACTACTTTCTCTCTCTGGGTTCTTTGAGATCTATAAATCGTCTCACTCCTACTTGCACACCTTTGTCTTAAAATCAAAAGAGTAAATAAATTTGAGCGACAAAATAAATAAATTAGTATTGCATTATAATCCAAAATATAAAATAGATATCCATAAGTTCATACCGATATTAAGAAATGATTTAAAAATAAAGAAATTGAAAAGAGACAAATCTCTCATGCAGAAAAATTTTAAATAATTGATGTATTCTGTCCACAAGAAGATTAAGCATAACTCTTCACTTCTTAAGTGTAGGCTACACATAATAACTTCCTTTCAAAGAGTACAGTATGGAAAGTCAGCAAAAGAGTAATTTGACAGTGGAGAAATCTGACAAATTTCACCTCAGCCAAGTGATCAAGGTCAACATTAATATTGGTAACTCATGTTGATAGTATACACCCTTGAGATGATGCTCTGGGAGATGATGTGTTGAAAACGGTGCTTTACTTCTGTGGTCTTCTTTCCAAAAACCCATAACTCCAGTGTAAGCATGAGACAAATCTTAACTGAGGGGCAATCTACAAAATACCTGGCAAACACTCCTCAACATTGTCAAGGTCATCAAAAACAAGAAAAGTCTAAGAAACCGTAACAGCCAAGAAAAGTCTAAGAAGACATAATAGCTAACTGTAATGTGAATCCTGGATGGAATCATAGAACACAAAAAAGACCTTTGGTAAAAACTAAGGAGATCTGATTAAAATATGGACTTTAACTTTAAAAAAGAAAACAGTGTACATCCACGAGTCTCCTGATTCCTCTAAATGACCTTAAGTGAACCAGCAATAAAATATACTGTTTTCATTAATTGATTTTCTTTTTTTCTAGCCTAAGTTATTGGTTAACTCAACAAAAACCTTATCAATAAGTGAGAGGCAGCATCTGAGGAAAGCATCAAAATTGTCAACACTGTATCTCATAAGGTGTTTTAAAATTTACTCATTTAAATAACAATAGAAACGTTAGTAAATGATCTATTTGGGGAAGTAAGAAAAATGCTCAGGTATCTTTACTTCCTAGGAATTGCTCTCTTTCTGTGGAAGTCTTCGTAGCGCGAACCATTGTGGAAAAAATAACAATATTAAATTTTGGCAAACTTTTACTTAGCACTTACTATCTACCAGGAACAATTATTAGCCCTTTATATACATTAATTCATTTAAGTCTCACACCATCATGATCATTATTATTATCTCTATTGTACTAATGAGGCAATTGAGGGACTGAGAGGTTAAGTGATTTGCCGAGTAGCCAGACTAATAAGTGATAGAGCCATTTTTTTTAACCCAGGCAGTCTAGTACCAGAGCATGTACACTAGTTTTCTAAATGGGCTACACACCATCCTACTTCTTCCCCCCAATGTCTCTACCTGTGCTTCTGGAAGTCCACCTCCCTTGCCCCATGCTGAATACTCCCTTTGTCAGCCACCACCACCAACTTTGGGAAAACTTAGCAGGATTTCTGCAAAAGCAGATCAGTTTCTTGTCCGTGGCAGTTTAGTTCTCCAGGAAACAGATTCTGAGACAGAGTTTAGTGTGCAGGATGTCTATTAAGAATGCCAAGGGACCAACGCCTGTGGAAGGGAGTGGTGGAAAACGCGAGTGGGCACAGGGAGAAGTCAAGCTGCGATGCAGGTCTAAACAACCTCAGCAGACTCCACAGGATCTCTAAGTCTAAAACAGCTCTTAGATTTATCTCCAGGTGGGCCAAGACATCTAGGCTTTCATAAATTGCATAATAAATTATCTGATCACCTTACCTGAGACCTACCACAGTCAGTACAAAAGAAACTAACTCTTCAGTTCCCTCTGTAACACGTGCCTGTTCTAGAGCATGGGTGCTGGATTCCCATAGTTTTTCCCAAGCGGGGCCCATTTGGAGTAGATATTAACTGAAGAGATCTCATCGGACAGGTATCTCCCTTTCTACCTAAAGGTTAAGCACGAAGTTTGAAATTCCATCATTAGAAATTTAAACTTTTCTTTGAAGCTCTTTTGTAATCAAAACAGTTACTAAATTGCAAATACCCCTCCAAAAAGGCAATAAACCATTTTCAGCTAATCTTAGTGAAACAACTGATCATGGCTGAAAGCAAAGAACACATAGAAAAAGAAATGGGGCACTAAAAGAAGATGTGAGGGGGTGCCAAAATAAACACTACCTCACTTCACAGCTTTACTGAGAATCAACTCCGCTCTAAGTTCTCACAAAGAAACTACTCCCTTTTCTTTTTCTACATGTCATTTTGGTTTCCTCAGGCCTCTAGGAAACAACATAAAGACCCTTCGTGGAACATCATATGTTTCATAATTGCATCGTAGTCTGTAAGATAGAGTCTAATTATTTCTCTGAAACTGATCTCTCCCCATTCGAACAATGTTTATTCCTACTTGGATCTTTTTGATTTCTGTTTCATAATGCCAGGAGAAATATTCCGAGATATCTTTGACACAAACTTCAGTCCTAGCAGATAGCGGGCTCCCATAAATATAACTAAGGATTTAATATGTGCCCTTATATTTACAGATGTCAGTGCAAGTTGAAGAAGATGTAAAATTACTGGAAACCAATGTATAGCAGCTGAAGCAAATTAGAGCTTTAGGGCTCATCGCAAACTTAAAAAAGAAAGGAAGTAATGAAACAACCAGCTCTAGGCAAACCATATGCGCCATCACAAATTTTTATTAATGAAAGTATAGCTACATGTAAAAAGAAATTTAGTCCCTACAGCAAAGATCCCAATAGTGATATGCACAGATTGTAACCCTTTATTCTCAAGATGAATTACCAAAAATTGTACAGAGATTTAGAGGCAATTTCTATAGAAGCCTTATACTCACGTGTTTGAAAGACTTCTACATTTTCACTATACTGACCCAAAAATCAAGATACTTTTTGAAATTTGGGAAAACAATACATTTTGTTTTGTCAATATTGAAAAACTTAATGACCTACAAAAAGACATTCAGAGTAATTGTCATATATATCTTCACTACAAACTGAGATTTTTAGCAATTACCAAAAAGGTACCAAAGCTTAAAACACTGGTCAAAAGTTTCCTTTTTCTAATATTAGTAATAATATATATGAGATCATGATTTCCAAATTTGTTATGAGACATTGGCTAGAGTATATGGAATCTCTGAACAAAAATGAAGAATCAAAGGAATTTCCTGCTCAGATGACACCTAAAATGACTCTTCTAATAAGCAAATTATACGCCAGCTCTTACCAGCATTCAACGGAAGCAAAAAAGATTATACAACAGGTGCATCATAAAGGTCGACTTGATTTCAGCAAGTTTTAGTAAGCTGGATTGTGACTCATAGGGCTTCTTCAACTCTTAGAACTGATCTACCTGTTTTAGACTTTCTCTGGAAAGTTCTCCACTGCCAAATACTCACATATTGCAAAGTGCAAATGAAAAAACATGGGAATATTGCAGATGAGAACTTGGTCAAGACCAAATATGTCTTATACTCATTAGGATAATTTTCTTCTGTTTTTCAACCCCATGCATGTGCCTAAATACCTCTGGTTAAACTTTTTAGTTCTCTGACTGGTTTTATATATGTGGAAATAGCCAAATGGCCAAATGTCTCTTAAACTTATCCAGCCATTGACTATACTTACATTTCAAAGATTTTATTATCAACTACAGTTCACTATTATCTTGAATTAAAATATTATTTAAAAATCATCGAAAAAATTTAGATGACCTAATTATCTCCATTATTTGTAAAGTACTATTTTGAATTAAAATTATATTATCATTCCTATGATAATGCCCTAATAGTATTAGTATTATTAGTAGTAGTATGCTTTTTTATCTACCATATTTGAAGTGTACTTGTTGCTATTTTTTATCATTACCTATGATTTAGGATGAAACATGATCAGAATCTGACCTTACAATTTGCTTTCTAAGGAGGAATCAGCTGTTCTTTGATTCATCCAACTGGTAGTGATCAAGGCTGCTCTTAAGCATTTGAAGATACCGGTACGAAATCTACCAATCACTAATCATCCATATACATGTCTCTCTGGAATACTCCATTACCAAGGCAATAAAAAATGATGTGCTTTTGAATACAGCATCAGTATTTATATACTGTAGATAGTTTTACAGTTGAACATGTCATTATGTTTATGCCTAGCAGTTATAGCAACGTTCCCTGTTTAGTGATGAGATACTATAGGAGAGTACTCATAGTAAACTGACTAGAAATAATTCACACACTATCATCATGAGATGGACAGCCTGACATGAAAAATCCTTTTAGCTAAAACATTAAATGATCCTCTGTATATTATTTACTCTAGGATTAAGATACTCTGAGGTCAACTAATTCAAAAATCAGACTGCCTCGCAATTACATGAGCCTGTTTTTTTTGTATTTATTATGTTGAATCTCAATGTGTGCTTTTAATTATTTTTCATCATTAAATGCCTAATATGTACTTTATGTAAATTGTGATGGATACAGAAATTTTGATCCATGAGGTATACTGATCTCATAATTGCCTAGTCATGTAATTCCCTTAGTAGGTCTCTTGCAAAGTACTCTCAATTTCTTCGTTTCTCTCAACGCATGTGGTACAGAATTCTTTCAACACATGGTATGCACATATCAGAAGTTTCACTACTATGTTTTATTAAAAGCATGGAGGGTGTGATTGCCAATCCTTTATAATTTACGGATTTACTAATTAAATTGCTTCAATCATGTCAAAGGTACTTTTTATCACTTAGAATATTAAAATCAGCCTTTTTGGAGAACAAAGTCAATCAGAAAAACTCTAAAAGCATGAAAAAGTGTTTCCTGTGTTCAGATGACTTGAAAGAAGCTCAAAGGAAATTCACCAAATTTAAATAAATATTCATTATCCTAAAGAAAATAAGCCTGCAAATTAAAGCCACAGCAGCCAACACACTCAAAACAAGCCTAGGTAAAAGGCAGCCCCATCTACAAGGGACACACTCTCTTACTATTCTTATTATCATCTTTTTCCATGCCTCTAAATCCATTTAGACTCATATTAATTTTTTATCTAATATGGTCAGTAAATGAGGTGTTTTGATTAATGTGTTGGACCAGGAAGAAAAGAACTAAACATTTTCAAACACCTATATGTGGCAAGCATCACCCATTGTATTTTATATTATTTAGTCTTCACAAATTTCTGCAAAATAGATATTGCCATGCCCGTTTTTCAGATGCAAAGACCAAGGGTGCGAAGTGTTATTTGACTCTACTGAAATCCTGGACTAGCACATGAAAAGCTGTGATGTAAATCAAGTTTTTTATTCCAAAGCCACTACATACTAATTATATATATATATATATATATATATATATATATCACTATAGACAAATTACTAGTCTGCAGAGAATTTAAATATGATCAAAGTAAATTTGGATCATAAGAAATATAACTCATTCTCTTTGAAGATTCAAAAAAAATTTAAGAATTTTGTCATGCCTCAGGGTCATCGTTAGAAATATTAGTCACCCCTTCATTATCAATATATCGCAAGTGCCTATTAACAGAGATTTATGCGGAAAGGAATGACAAATAATATATTTGCACATGTACAAATTTTCTATAGAAACATGACTAATGTCAGACTTTGAAGACTATCTAAGCAAGCATTTTACAGTTTGACATTAAAGTATGAGTTCTCATTAAGCATGATTACACGGCTATCTGCATGTTGCCCTCAAATGAAGCCTTTAGAACTTGCTCCTTGTGCAGAGTTGGGCGTGTCCATTATTATACTTGCCCTTTAAACTCCATGGCACATTAGGTCCAAGCTTAACATCCAACCCCCAGAAAGCTACTATTTTTAATCCCTAATTAGCAGACAATCTCAAGTAGCCCCTAAAATCGTCCAAAGGAAAACAATGTTTCATTTGTTTTTCCAATTTATCGGAATAAAGATAATCCTAAACAAAGTCACTTTCATCACATTACCACCTTAGAGTCAAATACTGCTCAGCTTCTCTAGGCAGAATTTGGATTTTTAAAGTTGTTTTTAATGATTGAAAGTTTTCCTGACCCAAAACGTAGATTCTCTAATAGCCTTTCTAGCCTCAACTCTGAGTTGAGAGATTTGGAAGACCACCTGGGCTTCTGTAACTCTTTTTCACATTTGGACGGCTGCCTACTCCATGAAGCTGACTCACTTCCTCTGTCCCAAACTTGAATCTCAGAGGACACCCAATTTTATGCAAAATACAAAGTTTTAATCATTTTCACCTGGGTATCTTTGTATTTCTGGGTATCTCTGAATTGCTATGGAGTGTTAGTATGGGTAGCCTGATAAAGCAGAAAAATAATAATGTGCAATCTATAAATACTCGCAGTTAAATAAATCTAGATCTATTGGTGTTTTTACCCCAAGTTCCATTTTAAATGATACAGATACATGCCATAGGTGGAAAATCTTCAGATGACGTAGTTGAAACTATGATAAATAAACCATTTCTGATTTATAGGAACTTCCTAAAAGATCTCTATTTGATACATTGCAAAAACTAGGAAATATGTAGCCGTTCACATCAGAGAAGGAGGTAAGCTGAGAAAAATCATATGGTCAGATTTATTGGTGATCTAGGATGTGCAGAGAAAGCAAATAAACTTGAAGCTTTGCATATAACATGAAGCTTAAAACATATTTCAAATTTCCAATGCCTAGTGATATTTGGGAAGGAAGTGTAACAGTTTAGAAAATCAAGAAAATTGTATCAGTTTGCTAAGGTTGCCATAACATAGGTTGCTTAAACAACAGACTAGGTGGCTTAAACGACAGAAATTTATTTTCTCACAATTCTAGAGTCTCGAAGTCCAAGATGAAAATGTTAGAGTTGGTTTTTTTCTGAGGCCTCTCGCCTTAAATTGTAGATGGGCATCTTTAACCTGTTTCTTCACATCATTTTTCATCTGTATGTGTCTGTGTCAGAATTTCTTCTTCTAATAAAGATGCTAGTCATGTTGGATTAGGGTCCATCATAGTAAAATTCATTTTAATTTAATTACTCCTTTAAAGACTATATCTCCAAACACAGTCACATCCTGAGGTACTGGGGATTAGAATTTCAACATATGGACTTGGGGAGGAGCGGGGAGCAGGGAACACAACTCAGCCCACTACAGAAAGGACATGAAAAATATAATCCTATTCCAAGCCTGCCTGTGCCCTCAGATGATTTTTTATAAATGATGCAGAGAGAAGCGACCCATTGCAGAATAAGAGATCAGGAACTGAGATATAGATACCAAAGATGTTGTCATGGTTACATGAACAAAAGTAATATTAAAAGCAGCCTGAGTAGATGGGGCAATAATTTAATCATGAAAGTTTAATAAAAATTACGAGGTTTGATATAAATTTATATTATAGAGTTTTAAAGAAAAGAAAGCGCATATGATCTTCTATTCAAAATGTTTCTTATGTTCAAATGTACAATACAGATACTTTCACTCATTCATTTTATTCTATGTTTATTATTGAGAGACTGTCTGCTCTGTTGTACTAGAACTGAAGTTCAAATAATAGCCATTGTTTTGTTTTCTGGAGAACAATACCTATTCAAACATTAGTCCTCTGGCAAATCAGTGTTAAACTAGCTTGCCTTCTGTTTTTAATTGTTTGGTTACTTCTTTTAGTTTCTACCAAGATTAGTTAACATAAATTTTAGCCAGTGTTCAAATGCAACATATGTAGGAAATAAGTACACATACATATATGTATGCCATCACTCTTCGTAGTCAAAAATATCATGATTAACACAAAGATTTCCCAAGTGCATCCATGTGTTCGGAGTAATAATTATTAATGGGTGCTCTTTTCACAGTGGCAGTATTTGGGTTAGCAAGAGTCACTATCAAGTTCTGGAGTCCTCAATGGTGCCATGAAATTTACACTTAGATTGTGCCAGTTAATGACTCTGAGAGCCAGTTCATATCTGACTTTTCCTTTAACTCTAGATTTGAATAGCATTTCTAAGGAAAATAACTACAGGATGTCTGTGAAGTAAGACATACTCCTGAAGAATTTTATCCTTCTCCCAAAAAGAAGTTGTAAACAGATAGTCATTACTAATTCTTCCAGGTTACCAACTGGCTGCTGGCAATTTTGTGTCGTAGGTGTTCAGGTAGTTAAATCCAATTTTCAAAATGTCATCTTCAAACATCAAAGCTTGGTGGGGAAATTGCAAAACCCACAAAGGGAGAGATCACTATAATACAGGTTGTCTCTGTTCATTCTTAATGGACTTCTATTACTCAAACAGACTATGTGACTTAGAAAGTCATTGTCTGCATTAAATTGCAGAGTGGTATGAATATAGTACAGATGCCATGGAAAGCAAAGACAGACATTTTTTTCAAATTGAAAACATGTAATGGTTGCCTAGTACAGAGATAAAAACTTGGCTGATGAAGTAACCCAAATTGACTTGTAAAACTCTTGAACACAAACAACGTTTCATTGTACATCTCATTTTTCATCTCCAAGCTTTGGCAGTGAGCATTCTTCCTTTGGAGAGCTAGTCTGATTAAGAAAGCTTTTACTGCTTTGTTTTATAAAAACCATTGTTTGTGTCTACAAGTTTAATGAAAAGTCAAAATTAGCAAGAGAGCAAGAAGAGTTAACATGAGAGAAGGTCCCAAAGATCTTCTAAAGAGTATTAATCAGTTAGATAGATGAGAGCATTGCCTGTTCCCCGTGGAAATTTTTTCTGATAAGTGAAGCAAGCCTGGCATTGCCAGCAAATGTCAATGCCATCATAGAGAATAGATAAATTTAGAGTGAATGATTTCCCAGTTAACTAGAGACCAACCTGAGTTTATAATAAAACAATTTGTACACCGTTTGGAATATGACAATGGTAATTGTTGAAAACAAATCTCTCCTGATGTGTGCTGTGGCAGAGCAGGTCGTGTCCTAATATAGTCTTTCCCATATCTATATAAAGTACCAGGAAGGCCATTCAATCTTTGTAACACTCTCCTAACTTAACCAAGAGCCTAACACATTGTGAGGCATGATTACACACAAGAGCTTTTAAACCCTTATTTTGAACTAGAAATATAGTGTTTAATATCAGACATTTGAAAGCAGAGAAAAAATGGACTGTCTTTTCATCTTCAGCTGGTGGTTGATGTTCCTCTTATCTAGAACTTCTGAAGATGTTTTAATCCTGCAGGAGTGCTGGCTCTCAGCCTGGCTGCACAATGAAACCACCTGAGGAGCTTTACTAAATTGATGTCTGGGCTCCACCCCCAGAGATTCTGATCTAAGTACCTTGGGGTGTGGCCAGGCATTGGAATTGTTAAAAGCTCCCCAGGTGATTCTAAAGAGCAGACAAGATTTAGATAGACTGTTTAAAAAAAAGAAAGAAAGAAAGAAAGAAAGAAAGAGAGAGAGAGAGAGAGAGAGAGAGAGAGAGAGAGAGAGAGAGAGAGAGAGAGAAAGAAAGAAAGAAAGAAAGAAAGAAAGAAAGAAAGAAAGAAAGAAAGAAAGAAAGAAAGAAAGAAAGAAAGAAAGAAAGAAAGAAAAAGAAAAGAAAGGAATGAAGACAGGGTGTTTTTTGCGTGTTTGTCAGGACTCTCTCCTCTCCTCGGCAATTCCTTAGGCCTTCGAAGGAACGAACGAACGAACGAACGAACTATCATGATATTGTGTCATTTATAGCTATAAAATTTTAAGTTATCTAAATAGTTCATATCCCATTTGTACTAGCATCATGACAATCACACAAATCATCATAAAAAAATGCGGAATAAAGAATATTTGAACTAAAAGGGACCCAAGAGATCACTTCATCCAAAGATTCTCCAACCCAAAGTTCTTGGGCTCCTGGTAGTTCTTCAGGTGGTGTGGCAACCCCTCGAAATTGCAGATATGTACATTTTTTTCTGAGAAGAGTATTCATAGATTTCATCAGCTTTCAAAAAGAGGTTTTGGTCCCTTCAAAATTAAGAACAACTTTTAAATTCTTCAATTTGTAGGCAATAAAATTGAAGAACAACATCTAAACAGAAAAAAATACATTCCTGATTGTCACCTTCAAGGCCTCTCAGACTCAAGCCCATGCTGGCCATATGCTTCTGCACAAAATGGCTTAAAATCACAAATTAAAAAATGGAGCCCTCAAATAGACTGAAATTTTGACTAAATCAAGATTTTAATCTGGATAGCTGAAGTAACCAGAGCCACAGAAATGGCAGCAGTTTTTGAAGACTTCCATTAACTTCACAGGGAAAAGTTCCACAGAATGGAGCCCCCTGACTAAGAACTTTTCCAAGACTTTATCAGATTAAATATAAAGTCAGGAAGTGAGCAAATGCTAGCCAAGGCCAAGTAGAGATTATCTAGCACTCTCAATGTAGCGTTGTAAACTCAATTTGATTTCTTCCAAGTTTGTATCATGTTTAATTTATACCGTTCCATAACCTTAGAAAAGTGTGGTTCCTATGTATATTCATTGATGATGACCTCATTGTGAGTCCATAGCCATTCATGAAAAAAAGATTCTCTGAGAGAGGTCACTGATATGTCTCTCTATCACTGCATAACACATTACAACTTTCTGTGGCAAAAACCATAGGGAGAGAGCTTTTTCTGTAACACAGACCCAGCTCTAGGCAAGGTCACTATAGGAGAAGGCAAATCATTGTATGGCATTTTTTGTCTTTAGCTGTTGATGAAATTATTGGGAATTATTCTATAGAATTTCTTCTATTTTCTAATTCTGGCATATGCTAACAGAATTTTTTAGGAGTTCCCTCTGGAAAGGTACACATAATATTAAATACATAATATCTAAAGCTATTCCTCATTCAGTATTTATATACAAAGAAATCCATCACACTAAACAGATGTAAGATAGTAAGTTTAGGAAGTTGGAATTAAATCTCTGTCCAGCCGATTATTACAGAAATTATAATATAATTGTAACTATAAGACAGTAAAATGAACATGGTCGTTGGGATAAAACTTAGGTTTAAATTTTAGTCCTGTTACTTATTAGCTGTGTGATTCTAGGCAAAATATTTGAACTGTATGAACCTCATTTTCCCTTCTGTAAAATAGGATGAATTGCACTTCCATCAAATTTGATATGTTCATGTAAAGTAACCTAATATAGTGTCTTGAATATTATAGGAACTCAAATATGATTCACCTTTTCCCACTACCTTCTAAACTTCATGTTCTTTCACTAGACCAAGTAACATTTTAGAACATTTTCTATCCTTCTTCCTCATTTCAGCACCAGTAACCAAAAATGGACTTTTTTAAAAAAAATTCCTAAATTGTGGCAGACTCACTTAAATGGTCTTTGATTTCTTAAATTTTTTTTAGATAGACTTTACATTTAACCACTGAAGCTTTTAAAATCCAGAACAGAAAATATTGCTTTAATGAATAAAAGATCTTGAATAATTTTGTTCCCATGTGCTTTGAATTTTTACTCCAACTGCAATAACAGGTCAAAAATTAATATCATAAATCAAAAAGAGGAAAGGGAAAAAGAGAAAAGAGTCAAATTTAAGAGTGAAAAGTAGAAAAAATTTAAGAAAAAAGAGTGGTATTTTGGTACCTAGTCACAATTTGGAACTGAGGTTTATTTACAAGATGGTATCAGTTTATTTACTCATTCACTAAATATTCTCTAACAAATCAATATGAACTCGGAACTATATTAAGGCCCAGTGTGGTGTGGAGTGTATAGATTTTTTACATGGCATCGTTTCAGCCTTTGGGAGTATTTTTTATCATAGAGGGAACAATAAGATAAGAACATACACAATTTCAATGAATAATACAAATGTTAACTGCTATAATTATTCATATAATGAGGAGGGAGAGCTGGGGGAAGTAAGTCTTGAACTGAAACTTAAATGACTGGAAAGGTCAATCTGGGGGATATAAACTCTAGAGAAATTAGAGCAAGTATTGAAGGGAAGCCTAAAGGACTAGAAGATGTCAATCTGTGAAGCAAAGTTAGGAAAAGGTTCCACGCAGTTGGGATAATATCCTAGAGTTGAGAATTGTTCAAGGGGCATTAAAGAAACTAATCTCTGCCAGATGGTGTTCTGAAGTCAGAAGGGATAAAATAATAAAAGGACATCAGGTCATGACCATGCTATGTGGCCCTTAGACAATTTCTAAGCCTGGTAAGTATATTCAGTGACATAGGAAGAAATAAATAATGTTAGAAACAAAATTCTTCAGAAGTTCCCCCCAAGAACCTAAAGAAAATCTAAATAAAGGGAAACTGAAATGTGGCCCATTTTAGGTTTCTCTTTGTTTATTTACATGCGACCATTTCCAAATAATTTGCAAAATACTTCATAATTTCCAATAAACCTCAGGCTACACACATAAATAAGAGACAAGCCTATGTTGCAGTTTGGTGATTCCAGGCTCAATGTATAATTATTGTTTAGCAGTCAACTGTTAAAGTCACTTGGACATAGTTGCGTCATTTTGTTAAAAATTTATCCATCATTTTTAAAGCAGCAGTCTCAAAATTGTTTGCCAAAGCACATAAACGTTTTTTTTCTAATTTTATATTTTTCCACTTGGAAAAAGAGAAATTGGTTATTGACTACATTATCATCATTTTTAAGAAATGACCATATTTTCCCAGTGATTCTCATCTCTAAATTTTCCTCCACTATTAACTCTCGAAGCTGGATACATGGCTAACCCAGATCTTAGAATACTGTCTGTGCCTAGAATACTGTCAAAGACTCATTTAATAATAAGACTTAATATGAATGATTCTTGCATTTGCAGAGGAAAAGGGACTAATCGTTGTCATTTTCCTCTCAGCATCAAGCTTAGGGTTAGCTACCAAGGGAAACTGGCCCTGCTCTATGTAAACAACTTGAAGCCAAGGGAAATAAACTATTACTAGCGAGTGAGATCAAGGGTCACATCTTTGCTCTGGGAATGCTAGCCTGTCCTGGCTATGGTGGAGCATAGGCAGAGGAAAAGACTCAATATTGTTATATGAATGCCCCCTTCTTCATTGTGGGTGGGAAAAATCAGGGGAGCAGGAACAAAATAAAAATAAAAATAAAAGTAAAGCAAGAGTGAATGCACAAAACTAAAGTTAAATATGAAGGGAACTATTGTAAAGAAGAATAAATAAGAGATGAAAACTTCATACTAATAGAAATGAAAAGGACGGCTGAGATAGAGATAACGATGCTTGTAGCAAGCAGTATTAAGCACTACTTCTTTTTTCTTCTGCTTAAAACACCACTGGCACCTTTGCAAAACTTGCTATCTCTTCTCAAAGTTGACGGTAATTTATCTTAAAGTCATCTTGCTGGTTAATACATCTTTACAATAAACTCTCTACAAAGTATAGAGAACTAGAGATATAAATTGAAGTGGCTTTTATGGTGGCTGGGGGTACCAGATTGACAGCTTTGAAAATGAATGGCTTCTTTTTCTCCCAAGAACAGATACAGCCTGATAAACAGAGGTGTAAGATTCCCCCAACCGCTTCACCAATACGCCTTCACCCTGACAAAGTAATGGCTGCAAGAAAGAAAGAACAAGTCACCTTTTCCAGCCAGTTCACTGCTGACACTGCTCAAGAACTGCCATTTAGCACCAAGGCGATAGGAGCATTTTCCTTACTACCAGCAAAATAGAGGCACTTAATTTCACTTGGAACGGTAAACAGTCAAATCAGATAGTAGTGACTTCTGACTACCCTGAACTTCACTGGATTCAAGGCGCTGAACTTAAAATGAAAACTAACTTGAGTTTCCCATTACAATTTCCCACAGCCATCTAGTTCTCTAACAGTCCTCAGCACTAAATCAGGTAATGCAGTATACTGTAGCTATTTTATCTGCTTCTCCCAAAGATATTTGAAATGAGTATTCCACCATCCATGAAATCAAATGAATCTCAGGGACATTTCTATTTATGCAGTGTGAGGGGGATCTTTCAAAAGAGAAAGGAAAAACAAAAAAGGATGGAATGTTTCCAAGAGAGCAAGTAACGTGCATTTTCCTTTCTGAAAGAAAAGCAGTAAATATGTATGAAAAATTGAGGGACATAAGTTAAAATGGAGCCTTAACATTATTTATTTATGTACTGAACTTAGGAACCACTGAAGTCATCTTCATCATCTAACCTTAAAATGGACAGAGACTAATATAACATGACTATCAGATTATGGTCAGAAGATTTTAGAAAACATATGCTTTGTTTATCTTATACTTTCCTAAACAATCTTGCACAGCTTTCTTTGTTCCAGGAATCACTCAAGCATATAACAAGAGTTCCAGCAAGTTGAAACCTCTTGTATCTGGTTATTTTCAGGGTATTGTAAACCTGCTGCCCCCAAGTCAGCAGTTGTCAGAGAAGATTTAAAAATAAATAAATAAATGCCATTATTCCGATTCTCTAGCAAAGAACTTCTCCATCTCCAGTCCCTTCCGTTAACCCTCATTAACAGTTCGCATTTACTTTTAAAACAACTTTAAATATCCCTGATGCTTTCAAGGTAAAAACCTCTTACACTCTAGTCTGCAGTTCTCACTCATTGTTCCTTAATCTATTACAGTTTCTCACTGTAGGTGCTGTAGTTTGGCTTTTCTCTCTCGTATCACAGAGCAAACCTCCAACCATCAGCCTTAGGGACCCTCAACTGGTTTTCTCACGCAATACAAACTGTCTTGTCTTTACTCATCTATCAGTTTATTCATGCTTTCTTTCTTTTATTTAACAGACATCTACCTGACATCTCCTGGAGTCTTTACATATCCTAGATATACATTGAATCAATTCCAAGAGAAAATATTGTGTAGTCAAAAAGTTACTAGAAGACCTGGATTCTCACGTCACCTCTGTTATCCACCAAATATGTAATCTTGAGCAAGTCATCTTCTCGATACATACCTCTGTTAATAGGAGTTGAGCTCTATTATGTCTCAGATCGCTTACAGCTCTGAAATTCTACCATGTCATTTTCATCCCAAGGAATTCAGTGCAAAAGGAATAATTCATATTACGATGTTAATAATTTTGAGGAGATTTACATTTCCAGTGGTTGAAGACAGAGGCTCTCCTAAAGTACCAAGGTACTTTAGGCACATTAATGGGCCAATGGAGGAATCATTGAGAAGGGTACTTAAATTCTAGCCTTGACTGCCAGACTCCAATTCATCTTCTTCAATTTTCCCTTTACCTATTCCAAGCAGGCTTTCACTCTCACATATCCAATGAAACTGTTCTCATCAAAGTTACGGTGGGGGCTAAAATTTTAAAATTAACACTTTTCCTCCCACCTTCTAAGTTCTTCTATCTTATAATCAAATTAATAAAGAAAGATAAGCAGGAGGAAAATCAGATGTTTAATATATGAAGAATTCACAGAAGTATAAAATTTCCAGAGACAAAGAGGCAATATTGGGTATATAAGGCATTTTTGACCAAAACAGATAGGGGAAAGGGATATTAGATTTCAGAAGTGAGAATGGGTGATTTACAGGTAGTTGAGGAAGAGCAGAACATGCATGGCAGAAAAATTCTTGCCAGGCAACTCAGAAACAATGAGACACAGGAGGCATCTAGCTAACAGGCTTGGAGTCTTCCTGACTAATGCTAGGGTGAATATTCTTAAAGTGATTAAGCCAAAGCTCCCTTCCTAAAACACGTTTCTCTGTCTGAATCTCTTGGGCAACGAAGGAAGGAGGGTCAAAGGTTCTTTCTGAGTCTTGTTTCTTAATAAACAACTTAAATATTCCAACGGACAGCTTCAGGGTGGCAAAACTTTGGTTCCCTTTATTACCAACTGCTTTTCATTACCGAATGACTAGCACAGAGTTAAATCTAGTAATCAACCATTAATCCTCATGTTACTTGACCTGTCATCAGCATTTGACATGTTTGATCGGCCTCTCCTTTATATACTTTCTCCATTGGACACTTATAATTCAGCCACTTCTTTACCTACATCACTGGTCACTTTTCATTTTTCTTTGCTAGTTTCTCTTCTTTACCCTGATCCTCTAATGATGGAGGGCCCACAGCACTGAGTTGTTGGTTCTCTTATCTATGTGCACTCACCTCCTTGGCAATCTTACCTGAGACTGTGGTTTTAAGTTCCATCTATATACCAAAAGAATTAAATTAAAATTAAAATTTATACCTCTAGCCAAGACCTCTTTCTTGAATTTCAAATTTGTATAGCCAGATAGCTAATAGACCTCTAAAACAAAGAATTTCTGGTGTTCTTGCCCAAATCTAATACAACTGTTTGCAAAAAAGTCTTGGGGATATTCTTGGTCATACCCTACATCTTATCCATTAAAATACTGGCTTTATATTAACACTATATCAGAATCAAATTACTTCTTATCTCTACTACCATCTCTCTCCTAGAGCTGCAGTAACTTCCTAACTGATCTCTCTGCTTCTATCCTTGCCACTTGGAATCTGTTCTCAACGCAGAAGTCAGAGTAATCTTTTAAAAATTTTCTCTTTTTCAATGAATCCTACCCTGGTTAGACATTCTTTAGCCCCCTTACATTGATCTACCTTTTCTTTTCTCTGTAGAAGTTATCGCCTTCCAATATTCTGTATAGTTTGCTTATTATATTTATTGCTTATTTTCTATCTTCTCATGCTAGAATATAAGCTGCAAGAGGCTAGGGATCTTTTCCTGTTGGTTCTCTGATGTATTTCAAGTACCAGGAACTGCTCCAGGTACCTCTTAAGTGATTTATATTTGTTAAATAAACGATGAATCAATATATCATTGAGCGAGTAGATGAATAGATAAGACTGGTCTTACAGCTATCAGGTTATATAATTGACATCATAAGAAACTACATATGAAATAATAAACTTAATACAGCCTCACTCGAGTTATCCATTCAATGCCCAGTCTTGCTGCCTCTTCTTGATTATTTGATATTCCTGACCCCTTTTTCCCATTGTGGAGACCTTTGACCTTCACCCACAAGAATTCTCAAAACAAATCATAACCGTGAGTTGAAGAGATGTAAGAACTCTGTATTCACCCTGAGTGACTTAGAATAAAGCCTATAAAATAACTACCTTATATTTCTGCTGTGAGAAGTATGAAAGAGAAGAATAATAGTTAATGGCTATTGAGATCTAACTATGTGGCAGAAATTATTCTAAGGTTTCACAAATATAAACTAATTTCTTCCTTGCAACAACCCCTACCTCCTAACCTTACATCTCTCTCCCTTGGCGACACTCCAAAAGCAACAATAGTGCAAATGAGTCAGAATGGAAGATACAGAACTAAGGAAGTAGACAATGGCCTTTAACATTTCCAAAGAGAAATGTTATCTTTGTCAAGTACGGCTACCATATCTCCATGAGGCCAGGTGGAAAAAATGTTGCTCTTGACACAGTGAAGGTCAAATATTCAAGGGTAATTAGATTTCTCCAAGGTGAATCACGAGATGGCCTAGTTAGAAACAGATATAGAATTTTCACTGTCCAGCCGTATATTGGCAATGACTTGTGAAATATACTTAAACACGTTTCTAAGTATTTTTGCTCGAAGTTTAATCAATTATTTTATATATTTCTTGTTACTAGTCTTTTACAAAATTGATTAGCATCACAAAAAAAATTTACTAGCTTACCCATGCTCACCTTAGTATCATTTCAAGTAGCTTTTTATTACCGTCTTATCACATCTCCATAAACATAAGAAAAAATGTCATTTCGACTAACTTCCTTGAAGTCACCTTCTACTTGCTGCTTCCAATCATGTTAACCTTCTCAAAGCTGAAGACCTTCACTTGCTCTAGATATTTTCGTCAACTCATTCATCTTATATTTATTGAATGCCTATTGAATTGCTATCACAGTGCTATGGACCAAGAAGCATAATCCTCAATCAGAAAGTTTAATGTCTAATAGCAAAAGAGAAACCAAAACACTGAAGTTTCATATAAGAACTCTAATGTCCATAAAAAGAGGACTATATAAATAAGACATTTATGTTCATTAAATGGAATACTCTAACATATTTTCCACTTTATTCAGGTTGTCATAAAAGCAAGTTTAAATAGCATTTAAAAAAAAAAAAAAAACTTCATGAGATTACACAGTGCTGTGTTGTGTGAATGGGATATAGTACACTAAAAGTCCCCAGGACTCTTTTATCATTTCCATTATCAGTAAAGGGAGGCCACATCCACATGATTTCTAAGCATGACATCTCTCTCCAAAGCAGATTGATGGTCCCTCACCACTCTACTGAGCCAGCTGCTATATGATCTAAGCCCAAATTTGGGCGATTGAATTATTTTTCTCAGTGAGGTTTTAGCAATCATTATCACTATCCCAGGAAGTTGTCCTTTCTTGGAGATAAATTGCCATAGGAAACTATGTTTTCTCTTTCAGAACATATTTCCAAATTTTATTGCTCTGCATGGAGGGGAAGAAGCATATGTTCCTTCTCAATACCACTCACTTCAAACAAATGAGAATCACATGGTTGTTTAGGCCACAAGACCAATGGACATACACCACTCCTTTTGTCTGACAAGCTCAGCTAAAAATGCCGCAAACTTGCATTAATAACATGCTGTTTTTGTCCATCATCAACCCACTACCACCAACCCTTCAAAACAATATCAGAACTCTTAAAAATCCTCACCAATCTCCCACTCCTCTCCTATACTTTTTTTTCTCCCAAAGAACAAAGAACCACATCTGTGATCTTATCAGGTTTACTTAGCAATATTTATTAAAGGTAACAAACTTTGTCACATTGTTTCTTATTTGTAGTAGTGTTGTCACAGAGGAGATTTGAAATGAACTAAGACTATATCTCAGCTCTTGAAGAAAACCTACTCAAAACCACAGCCAGCATTGTTCTAGTTGTTGGCAGTTAGGTCTAACAATCCTTTTTAACAGCAATCCTTTAATCCAGTGTCCTTCCGAAATGAAGGCAGCAGAATATGCTACTCCAAAATATGCCTCTTTGGCATAAAGATTATTTTTGAGCTGAAGGCAACTAAGAAGCAGACACAACAAAAGTGCTCTGTCTTCCCTTTATCTGCCTGAAAGCAGAATATGAATTTATAAAGGTGTTCCCCCTCTACTCTCCACCATGAAGGACAGACATTACCAAAGACAAGTCAGACCCTTATCAACCCAAAGAGGGCACCAGAGGAATCCACATAACAAACTTTACTAACTCATCTTTCATTAGATACCACATGCATTATCAACCTGTCCACTCAAAGTCGTTTTCCTCTGTCTTGTCACTTCTCTAAAAATTTAATGTTATTTTGTTAAGATATTATATAAGTCCCAGTTCTAACCACCCCTTAGAGTTACTCATCACTGAGTGTTTCCATGTGTATGCACAATGCACATGCTAATAAATTTGTTTGTTTTCTCTTGTCGATCTGTCTTTTGTCAATCTAATCTACAGGGCCTCAGCCAATGAAACTAAGATGGATAGAGAGAAAAAGAGTTATCCCCCCCCCCCACGCACATGAAAACACACTAGAGGATGAGGAAGAGTGGTAAATTGCTTTTCTCTTATCTACTCTAAACAGAGATATTACCCACCTCTGAGATTATTGGTCTAGTGTCTTCTATGGTTACAAAACCTCCCAACAATTACAGACAAGGGATAAATGAAGATAAGTCATAACTTCGTTTTCATTTTCTAATTTTGAACAATTCTAAAATAAAGGAATCTTTTCTCTTGCTTTAAAAGAAGCAGAAACCAATAGGCACAGCACATCTGATGATGCATTAAAGGTAACATTTGGAGTTCACCCCAAAAGACAGGTTAGGCAACAGTAGAAAAATCTATGGGACTTCGATTAGCCATTACAGGTTTTCATTTTATTTTTTGATTAACTTTCTTCTGGCATAGCTGAAAAAACACCAAACTGAATAAAAGGCAACTTTTGTAATTAGACTAGATTGCCCAAGGCAAGAGAAAGAGAGACAGGCAAATCCTGTAATTCAGCTCCTAAGTAACATCCTCCACGTGATAGAGTTTCTTCATACATTTTTAAATTAGGTTTTAAAGTGTTGCATGTACACATTGAAATGAGTGTTTCTGTTGGGAAAATATATTATTTTGCATGAAGGCTTTCATTTTCTCTTAAACACACATTTTCCCCCATATTTTAAAACATACAGTACATAGAAAAGTGTGGAGGCAAGAAGGAAAGGAAAAATATCACGAGAGAGAAATAGAGGATAAAATTGACATCTGTGAATATAGCTCTTTCAAAAACACTATTCATTAATACATACATTAAACTATAGTATGAACCAAATCATATTCTCTAGGATAGCAAATAAAAAACTAAATGTTGTATGCTTATGATATGGCAAAGAATGTAACTCATATAGAGAAACACCTGATTTTTTAAAAGAATACATTTTAATTTGGCAAAGTTCTTCATGTTATCTTTATAGTCAAAATAGAAAAAAAAATGTAGACTACATGACAGAATAGTTGAACAAATGTACCCAAAACAGTATTATGAGTAAATTAATGTGATCCTACAGCAAGGTTTCTCGTAGATGACATAGCTCTCTGTCTTTGGACTATCAGCTTTTCTCATCAGTAAATTATATATTTTTAAAAAAATTAGCTTAGCGCATTAATAACAAGTATGTAAATTGAAAGGAACAGCTAAGATGGTAAAATAACTATGTTAAGATTCCAGAAGGACTCAGGCTAAACATATAGGCTAAAACTAGCAAGATATAATTTCATAAGGATAATAGTACAAGAATCCAAAACTCAGCTACAAAATTAGTAAAATGGTGGAAAACCAGAATCTAGGATCCTTATTAGAAAAAATCTCAAGCGTAGAATTAGAGCACATTGTGGCTTCCACCACTTTAACTCTTATATCTCTGTTTTCTCGTCTAAAATTGGGGCAAAACAGTATCTACCTCTCAGGATTGTTGTGCAGTTTAAATGAGAAAATGTATGAGACTGAATCTCATATAGCAGTCTATGTGGACCAGGGACTTATGAACCTACACACAACATCAGCATCAGGTCAAGTGGTAAAAGGCCTCCACTGTGCTTGTCACTGGTCAAACTAAGGGAATAACACGATGATGAGGTTTAGGGGGCCTCGGTTTTAGAGGAATGGAGTAATGTTAGAAAATATTTAATGAGTATCCACTTATTTGTCTAATAGTAGGCTCTGGAGTATTCATGTAAAGCCATGGTCTCTGCCCTCAAGACACTCTCGATTTAGAAACAAATGATAGGATAGTTTACCTAGAAGAAGAAGATTGTCTTTATGCTGACAGGTTTGTAAGCAAAGTTAATGAAAAATAGCTGTCTAAATCACTCTTATATCACTCTCTGCATCTAACCCAGCATTTGCTCATCATTTCTACTCAGTAAACATTTTTTGAATTAATAAGTGAGAATAATTTTGTGCAGAAAAGAGAAGATTTAGGGAGAACAAGAAAACTCTAACATTTTGAAATTCTAACTGACGGGAGTAGACATAACTTTGTACCTACCTTTAGAAAGCAGAACGGAGGCAAAAGTTTGAGGAGACAAGGAGGCAGATTTGAGTTTTCTATGGAAAAACATTCTAATAGAACTGCCGAAACAGGACTAGCTTATTAAGAATCACTGAGTGCCCTATCACTGAGAGTGTTCAGCAAGAGGCTGTATAGGACAATCAGGATGTTGTAGAAGGAATTTCTACACTAGACTATTGGAAGCTGGAATACTTTTCAGAGATACTGATCTGAGGATTAGAAGGCTGTATCTCTGGTACCCAATGCCAGTATTTTAAAGCCTGTTATAAGAGGTGCTGAAAAATTAAACTGGACAATAGCATTTGGTTTAAACCATAAAAAAAAAAGGGAGGGGATGTCAGTTCAATAATTATCTCAGATTACAATGAGAACTCCACTAAATGCACAACACCTGATGTTGGTCGTCTTCGTGTGACTGACAGGAACTTTTCTTGAAGTCCTTGGTTCTACCACAGACTGAATTGGAGCAACTATTTCATAGTTGGTCAAATGCATAAAAGGAATTTTTGCCAGGGTGCTTGTAAAAGTGTCATTGCTCCATTTCACATGCAATAGCGCATTTAACAACAACTCCAAGATTCGGGTGCAGATTCCTGAAGATAGAAATTTCCCTATGCCTTCAAAAATGAATCAAGTTAACCCCAGACCTGAGTGAAAAGTATACCCATGTCTTCATGATGGCCTGCGCTCCAAGCCCTAATATCTGGATGCCCCATGCTGAATCAATCTAAAGAAAAACACTAATAACAGTGCAGCGGTACTCAGTCATGGCATGAAGATCGTACATAAATACCTCGTATTCGATGAACATTATTCTGTAATAACAAAGATATTTATTACCATAATACTAATTAAGGTTATTATATTTTATCTGGGCCTGAGAATCCTAAAGCTTTGTCTTCTTTATATATCCCTATTCAAAGACCACAGCCCTGGTGTCTTTTTCTAAGATATTTGCCTTCATAATTAAGACAAACCCTGAGATCTTAAAGAAAGATTTGAATAGTAGATCTAAATTATACCATCAGGAAATCTGTGTATTTGTGTCTTCCTCTAAAAGTTATATATATTATTCTTGCTTTCCTTGGCAGGATCCTCTACCTGGTACCCTGCTGCTTCATGTGTGTTATTATGGAAGGGACACTGATATTGCATCTCAGGCTACTTCACAGCACATTTCAATTATTTTACTTAAGAAATGGTTTGAAATATCTCCTAATTCAGTTCAGCATTTCCAGAGTGTGTAAGTGCACTACCAAATAGCCAGCCCTGCTGCAAACAGGTAGAAGTAGCCAGGCCAACAAAAAAGGTTATATTTGTTTGGCAACTTCCTCCAGACAATTAGAGTTGAGACTGTGAAAAGCTAAAATGTGAGGTGGTTCTCCTTTTCAGTAACCTAAGCAGTATAGCAAAAAGCACAGCCCAGGGCCTAGAACAAAGGACAAAGCAGGAGAGTGATGCACCACCTGAACGTTGGCTCGGCAGGGTCACAGACCAAAGTGCTTTGTGAGGCCCACGGCTACAACTTGACCCCCGTGGCCCTTCTGAATGAATGCCAGAACACAGAACAGCAAATCCCAAACACCTACTTCCATCCACCTCTCTAACCTACATTTAAATGTTTAAGTAAACATGGTAAAAAATAAATGAGGCTGTACTTAAGCTGTCAAAGGCCTCATAATGTTACCTCTCCAAAGGACTTTTGACCAGTTGGCTCTACTTTCCTGCTACCCCCATTTGCCACACTCATGATATTAAATTCAGACTCAAACCTTCTTAAGCTATAATTTACCATCCGTTTTTCATTTAACTTCTAAATGTTAAAATAAATAGAAATCTCATCAGTAAACATTGTGACAGTTATCTTTTTAACTGTCATTTATATAAACTTATGCACATCCCTTTCTAAATCACACTGAGATGTATCAGTTGTTCAAATATAAACATATTTAGCAGAATTCTGTCATTTCCTCACATGTATATTCATTTCTGAATGACTCACTTCATACATCTTTATAAACCTGAGAAACTATCTTTTGAGTTATTCACAGATTCAGGCGGTGATGCCAGCAGAGTCAAAAGCTGACAATGTATGCAGGGTCAGCACTGGAAAAGAAGTAGCCGAAAGTCATGGCTCTGGGATCATTTTAATCTGTGTTTGGGTACAAGAAATGTCACAGAGGTTCACTTGAAATGGAATTATCTCTTTCTCTTAGCTTGTTTTGTACCACCTAATCCTCTAACTCTTTATTAAACATTATCTTTCCCATCTGCTCTAGTGAATGTTCAACACCTTGTGGACAAACTCCAGGCTGATTGGTTTTTATGGGCAACATGATCTCAGTTTTATGCACATATTTAGGATTATCTCAAGGACAAAGAGGATGAACAATCCATTAACTATAATAAGCAACTACACATCTCAAGGTAGCTACAGCATATATTTGATTTCGAAAGAAAAGGCTGAATTAAAATATGTCTGTCCAAAAATAACCTCCAACACATAGAAATAGCATTTTCTGTTCTCCACGCTCTGGTGAGCGGTGCTACTAGAAATCACATCTCGGTCCCATTCAATCAGAGTTTCCAACCCTTAAATCTTATTTTAAGATCTGACACTTCAGCAAGAAAAAGATCCTCCTGAAAGCTGTCTTCATGACACTCTGTGGGCAAAGTGTGTAGAATGTATACATACACACACACACATGCACACAGCACTTTTTTTAAGGAAAATATATTGTTATTACTTTACGTAGGAAACTTGTCTTTAGTTACTTATAGAATAACATGTATCCTACTGCTTAACTTTATAAAACATTAATCTTAAAAATTCAGTCAAATACACAGAGTTATCTGAGAAAGTTAATTTATATTGCTAGTTGGTGCTAATTACAGACATTAGAAAACCATTGCTATTATTTATTTCAATATTAAACTCAATGTAGAATAATCTACTAGGACCTCATTTGCCCACCTCCTAATTTAAATATGAACATTATTATAAAAGTCTTTGCTTACTTGATTTTCATAATACCTTTTAAATACTTATCTCTCTTTGCACACCTGTTTTATTAGTGAGTTCAGTTTGTTTTCTCAGCTGACCCTTCAAACAAAGATACTTGCTTTTTCTGTTATTCTAAAGCTTTATGATCCTGTAATAATAACAATTGTGATGGCATCCGATCACACTCTATATATTTATGACAAGACATATCTGGCCACATGTCTTCACAGCTTACTGATCTCATTGATGAGAGCTGTTAGGCTGCTTCCTTGCAAGTCGTATCTCCATGTAATTAAAAACGAGCTTTTTTAGCAGTTTGAACTTCATTTTGCAGTGAATTGGAAATATCACATGCTGCAGAAAGAATGTACCAGTCACCTGCTCAACTTTATGCAAGGAAAGGTGTGAAAAACAGGTACAGGAGTTAATCATGTACCCAGAGTGAAGGCTTTTAAGCTCTCGCATACAATTCTTTATTCATTACTTTGCTTAAGGTAAGAATGCTAAAGTGCAGAGTTGAGTGTCATTTTCAAATTGCAGTTCAGACCCTTACTTCACAGATCAAAGTCAAGGTAAAGCCAAGGTGAAGAACCATGTGGGTGCTTAACCAGGAACTAGCTGTCCAGAAGAATGCACAAGCCAGCAGTGGTGGCCTCTGAAGACAGAAGAGAAGGAGTAGGAATAAGAGGGAGAATTATTTTTCACTGGGTTCTCTTTTGTTCCATTTGAACATTTTACCTAATGCTCATATTAGGTTGTACTTAAGCTGTCAAAGGCCTCATAATGTTACCTCTCCATTAAAAAAATTAGCAATAACTAAATAGTATTTTTCCCCTCCAAGCACTGTGACAACGACACTGATCCCAAAAGTCAGCACTGGCACCATGCTGCGGTAGCCAAGGTTGCCTTCCAGAGACCCCAGCCCCTCACTTCTTCCCTCCTGATCTCTTGTGAGGATCACTCTTCTCCCCTGTCCTCTCAACCTCAGCCAGTATCCTTAGATTTTCACCATGTCAAAACCACTTTCCAAGAAGCTACTGATTTATTAACTATAAATAAGTTTTGCTTTCATACACACACATACTGAAATGTCATACTAAAAGGAACCATTCAAATCTTCATTGTGAGAATACTGGAAACAAATTTCCCTGGATTAAACAATTAGTTGGAGAAGATGTCTATGTATGTTCTGGTTTGCGGGGAAAAGGGGTGTCTAAGCAGGGAATAGAAGGAGGGCTGAGATCATGAGCAGAAGGGTTACCAAGTATATGGGATACTGTGCTGGAGAATGGCCCATAGGGTATTCAGACCTACCTGAGTACAACTCTCCACTGGGCCTGACCAAGCACACTTATGGGCAGAAAGCCGCGAAAATGAGATCTTTGCACCCAGCCCCTCCTGATGCTGCTAGTGTCTGCTGGCGCCCTGAGCAGGATATGCATAAAACACTACCACTGGATATCTTCGAAATGGTATAGCAATTCCACCTAACAAGAGAGTAGACTGCTTAAAAAAATATTTTGTAGTGTTCTTTGAATGCTCTCCATGAGATTGCTGTAAACTTCCTTAGCTGCCTGATTTTACTCCTTTCCGCCTTCTCAGTGCCCTATTGTGATACTGCTTCAAACCCAAAGTTTCTCCTACCATTCACACACACGAGCATTAGAACACAGTAAGACAAAAGATTGCCTACTTGAGAATTAAATTTTTCACCTTTAGGTGGTTAGTAAGGCCAAACTCATTAATCTTCTTCTGTTTTCTGCAGTATAATTACATGGCACCAACCAGGGAAATTGCTGGTTAAAGGTTTATGTTATGACTTTGTGGCTGCCTTTCATGCCCATCTCATTCTGCAGAGAAGCTGGCATGGGAATACTAGCCTCCATTATTGAATAATACACGTCAGACCTACTTTAAAACATCTGCTTTTATGTCCAAATGGGAAATTATTACATTAAGATTAAGAATTATTGATTTTTTTTCCAAAAATGGAAACACCGTTATTGCTTTTTAAAGAAAAAAATACTTGCTTTACAAAATACTAACACACTAACACTAAAGAATAATACAACGTTGTAAATGAAAGGCCTCTTTATAATCTTCTCAGACTGGGATAACCACTGTTACCAGTCTGGTATATGTCCTTAGAGGTATCTGTTGTATACAAATGTTAATGAAAGCGTACAACACATGCTTTGTCAGAACTCTGTTGCCAGTGACAAAATCTAATTTATGCTAGCTTGAGCATGAAAGGTCTCACATAACAAAAAACTCTGGCTAGTTTTAGGCATCACGAGATCTGGGGACTCACACGATCTCACCAGAACTTGGTTCCTATCTATCTCTCACCTTTGCCATTTTCCATGTTGCTGTTACTCTTGGGCTTCTTATGGTGTCCTCCAGTTGTTGCAGGTTCACCTGTCCTCCGGTTAAATTCCGCAATTTCTTAGACAAGTCTTATGATTCGTGTGGATCAGCATGGCTGCAATGTTCATCTCCAAAACCAATATGACCAGGAAAATGAAATATTCTGATTTACTAAGCTTATGTCTCACAGGGACCCCTGGAGCTAGATGGGAAATCAACTGCTTCTTAAACACATGGAGTGAGGGGGGTTGCCTCCAGAAAATCAGGGACTGTTCATAGAAGAGTGAAAGAATGCTGATAAACAAAAGCAACAGATGCCCCCAGTACTTTTGCTTCATTCATCATTGACATCATGACCAGTTACATAATCCATGGGGCTCGGCTCAAAATAAAAACATGGGGCTTGTTCAAAATGCAGTAAAAAAGTGCCATTTGTGGTACTAAGATATAAAGCTCTTTCTGTTGTTCTGCACACACTTTCAACTTGTTATGATGTTTGCTTTTTTGCTTTATAATATTCTAATTAAAGAAACTTTTAAAATTCAAATTATTAGTGTGCTTGTTACCATTCATCATTATATTTTTGTATTTCAGTTTTAAATACAAATATAAAGCTTTGAAATACAAACATATTAATTTCACTTCTTGATACATGTAACTCCTACAACATTGTCTACCTTCAACTTACTGATGAGGTAGGAAAAACTTAAAGGAAAAGTTATTATGTGTTGTTCTTTCCTTTTCTGTGTCTTCACATTCAGCATGAGTGGTTAGCATAAAAGGATATGATAAGGTTTCTTCATCATTCATGTTTCTTACAATGTCATTACCTTCTTTCTGCATTCAAAACAAGCTCTGATATGAATAAAAAGTATGGATGGCCCTGTAGGGGGCTGTCAGGGACAGTGCTTGCTTAGTCGTAGATAAAATTCTTTCTTTCTACTTGCTTTGAGTATCACTGGACTCCCATATGCCGTGGGTCAACTGGAATTCTGTGCTCAAAAATACTATGTACAAATGAATGTATTGCATGTATCTTCTCTTCTCATGCACATGGTCCATGTCTCATCAAGTTTCACACGCAAAACCTAAGTTCAAAAATAAAATTCATAAGAATTTTAAGACAACAACAGCTGAGTATTAAACCAAGCTCAGAGCTCTGCTGAGTGTAGTTCTTTTGCAACTGCGTAGGTCACAGGCCCATAAAGCTGGGTTGGGGTCTCAATAAACAGAAAGAGACTATTTAAATGACCAAAAGTCATTGAAAATTCTGTAAAAGACTGAGGTGTAGTTAAGGAAGCCCACTGTTGAGAAAAAAAAGAAAGTTCCACAGAAAGCAATGCTAACAGCTATTGAAAAAATACAAATCATTTCAAATATCTGCCCTGCAATTTATGAAGACTCAATCAAACCTATTATACATGTAAATTTCATTTATTTTTAAAGGGTACATAGTATCTTATTTTATGATTGCACTATAATTTATTTTAACAGTCCGATATTAACATTTAGGTCCTTTTCAATTTTCAATAAGACGTATAAATATTCTTGAAAACTTATCTTGTTATTTCCATAAGATAAATTTCTAGGAGTACAATGGCTGAGTCCAACAAGATGCATGCTTTAAATTTTCACACACGTCACCTGACTGTCTGTCAAAATGGTATGCCAGTCTATATCAGTAGTCATGTATGAGAAAGCCTGTTTCTTCAATACCCAGCACTGAATATTACCTTCTTTTTCATCCTTGACAATCTGAATAATAAAAAAATAATATCATTGTTTAGTTCTTAAATCAAGGTTGAGGATGAACATTCTTTTTACACTTACTATTAAATTTCATTTTTAACATTTCCGAACATTCAAATTCTACTTGAGGCCCGTGCCTCATACGCTATGAGAGATGAAGGACAAAGAATGAACTGAAGCAATATGCTATTATTTCCTACCAAAATGAGGTTTATTAAGAACAGCAGCCACTTACTAAGTGCTTACTACATATCAATCATTTCATACATATCATCCCTTTACATCCTCACAATCTCATTGAATCTTAAAAATCAGAAGGACTATTATTATTCCCATTTTTAAAAAGAGAAAACAGAGGTTCAAAAGTTTAATAGTTAAATGGCAAAAAAAAAAAAAAGGACTCTGTTGGAACACACATCTACCTAAAACCAAAGTCCATACTCTTTAAGACATTGCTATAAACTATATATCCCTAAACTCAATATAATGTCTCTAATTTTCATATTAATATGGCAAACTGTCCCGCAACTAGTTGACTTAGATCATAAAATAATCCTTAACCACAGAATGACATTGTTTAATACCTAGCAAACCCTGAAGATGCTAACCAAAAGGAAGAATGTTACCTAAACTCTATCTGTCTGGCTAGGAGCCGAAAGGCAACTAGGAAAGCCAAGTGTTCATCACTCATCTTGAAGCCTCATAAAAGAAGGAAAATTGTATTTGCAAGTCCAATTTCTGAATGTTTGAGGAAGCCTCGCAGGAACACTGCAGCAAGGAGTTAAAATGAGAAGGAATATGGATAATATAGTGTGTGGGGCTCTGCTGCAGAGTGTGTAAATACTTTATACAGTAATTCAATTACATTTTCAGATTATGCAGGAAGACCGATTTAAGTAACGGCCCTCACCACTGTCCCATCACCCATGCATACATGCAGGAGAACAGAGTTCAGAGAGCTGGGTCAACCTTAACTCTGAATTTCTTGACTTTTATGGGCTTATGTTGGAACTTTAATGTTTTATTAATGTCGAGTTTGTGAAATCGGTATTCAAAATGTTTCAAGCAGAGATGTGATAGGACTCAAAGACCTGGAATCTGTTCACATTGGCGGGTAGTAAAAAAATCCACTATTTGAGACAAAGTATCAAACAATCAAAGAACTCGGTGCGGTCATTTTTGCATAAATTATTAACCTTGCGAAAAGTGAAAATATTTAACTTGCAATTATTGACGAATGCATGAATAATGTATATAATTATGAACTTTTGATAGTCCTTATTCCAATGTATAACTAAATACATTCTTAAATTGATTATCTTCAGAGAAAGGGCAATCAAAAATCAAAAATAGATTTTCTCAAAGCACAAAAGAAATAAGCTAATGCTTGTCAGTGCCTCAACGAGTCAAGAAATTCTAAAGTGTCTTTCATATGATTTATATCTTACATTGATTTATGCAAGATTTCCCTTCCAAAACCTTACGGCCCTGTTTGTATGTATGATTTTGCAGAAAGAAAGTCAAAGATGACCCAAGGTTGTAATTTCTGGTAATAAAAATTTTTCTATCACACTGGTTCTCTTCTATTTCAAAAGGTTTGATTTGAGAAAAGCGAGATTTATGTAATATATTTTTGAGAGAGAAGAAAAGAGTCACACTAAGAGTTCATTTCAGCTTTTTTTGAATTTAAATAAGTAAATGTATTTGACGGTCTATATTTTCCTTAAAAATATTATTTAAGAACTTATTTCCCTCTTGAAAGAACAAGGATCAATGTGTTGTAAAAATTTTTATCAGATTGCTACTATTGATGAGTGTTAACACTTGTTCTCATTGTTAGTCCTGTTTTGCCACCATTTATATGACTCGCTTTACTCTTTCCCAGTTCATTTTCAATACTCACAGGTTTTATTGGGGAGATTTTTATTTTTTTCCAGAAACTGAAGATTTTGAGTTTTGTGTTTTCATATTCATAAATGTCTTGACTAGGAAGAATAAAGTGAAAAGAGATTTAACCTGGGCAGAAACATTGCTTATAAAACAGTCACTCAGGAATAATCATATCATCTAAAGCAACAGTTTGTGCAAAGACAAAAAGGGCCAAATTCTGTCCTTGGATGTGCACACACAGCTCCTATTAACTTTTGAAAACAGCTACGTGAGTGTAGCCAAGGACAGTGTTTAGCCCAATTTGATCTAATTTATCCAGACCACTGTAGCCATGAAAGATAAAGACAGATTATAAGACATTTTGCACATCAACACAGTAGCATGCTTTGTGTTTTTCCAGTCCCCAGGGTTTTTTTCATCAGGCCAAATGTCAGTGATCACATCTGAAAAGTTTGAAAAGTATATAGATCAAATTTACTTGCAATGCTTCTTGTCATAGTTTATAGTCCTATCTCAGATGATGCCATTTTTTCTGTGTTTGGAGCCAAACTTTAGCAAATTAAATTGATAAAACAAAACAAAACAAAAACAGAAAAAAAGTCATATGCAAATAAAATTTAACGCTAAGACAAAAATAAAAGAACATTGATATTAAATGGTTTTTTAAAGACCAATCAAGAGATACTGAATAGATGTGTTTTAGGCAGTCTCAGTGCCATAGTTTACAAGATATATTCCAAGGATAGAGTTAGTAAATAGTTTACTAAATTAAATTTCCCTCAGAAATGCTTATACCTATATACATGGTAGCCTACAATGGTTATTTACTCCAGAATGGGGTCATAAGTCATAGGACTGGCCTTATCTAAGCCAGTGTTTAGCAGGTTGGTGAAAAAGGTGTTGATTCCCTTAGCCCAATTGCTGCCTCTGTGTATTATACATATCCTGAATATCAGATGACCTATCTTTATTTTATATAATATTACACAATTATCCAATATGGGACCATCTGCCTCCTCTTTTCTTTCATTGACATTTTTATACAGAAAAAATAGTTTGGCAAACCACTTTGTAAATCCATGTCAAAGAACACACTGCTAACTACACATTGTTTATTGCAGCTGATGGGTACCGAGGGACATTTGCTTTTGTGATGGACACTTATTTGACACCTCTTGATGCTCTAGTACCTTTAGAATGCTTCTTGTTTCCTGCATATATCTGGGGGCCTAATTCGGGACCTTTTATATGAGTGAAATTCCCATTGATGTCAACAAAATGCTCCACATGAGTATAAGATGTATCACTAAGGCCATCTCAGAACTTCTCAGGACATTTCAAGTACAAATAAAGGATGAATAGATATTTATAAGTTATTTGTCGACTTTCACAAAATGTGAACTGATACTTCATAAAAATATTCTACGCCTTTCTAGAGAAAGGAAATTTTCAAATACTGTGAATCTAATACGCTGATGGCAATGTGTGTTTGTGTGTGGAGGGAAGGAAGCACACGTGTGTGTGCATCACACAGTTACACTATATGTTCAGGCTAGCCAGGTTTAGTGTGTAGTAGTACCTCTGCAAATAGCTTAGTAAGCTGAAAAAAATGGAATCTTTTGGACAAAATAAAGCAGTTAAATGTGGTTTTCGCTTGTCCATACTATGGTTCACACTTTTCTGAAGACAACCAGTTCAACATGCCTAAAAAATGCCAGGTGAGCAGTAGGTTATAATTATGATAGTAATATGGAGGAAAATAGAATCTCAAACTATATCTTTTCTTCTTCCCTTGGGAGAAATAACATCCAGTAGCTTCGATGGTTCTCTTGTATTTCATTCCCCTGAATTTGCAAAGGTGGCTGGAAAAGTCTACTTTTGGTATTTAAGGTGAAGTTGGTCATCCAGATCATGGCTAACTGCAAGATAATGGTGTATAGGATGCACATCTTGTGAAACAGGAACCAAGATCAAGGCAGATGATATACAGGTAGTTTCAAACTTCATAGGCACAGGAAATCAGACACGGCTTCAAGGAGTACAGAGTTAACAATCCAAATTCAAACCAAGGGAGGCTGAAAATCCAAGAAATTGGGCTAACTATGGAATTGGCAATGTGTTTGCTCCTCTGAGACATCAGCATCATCCCAAAGGACTGTTGCTTCTGTGCTATCTTCTGCTCATTGCTGGGTTTGAGTAGACCCCTAACCACCGGCAAAGGAGTGAAAGGACTCTCCTGCTTGGTACGGCACTGGGAAAACCTCTGCCAATGCCATTCCAGTGAATTTCATGCTCTTGTAACTCTGAGCCTGTCCTTTCAAGGTCATGATCATGTAGAAGAAAGACTGGATCTCAGTGGGTAAATTACGCAGCAAGGAATACAAACACCTGGAATTTTATTTCTTAAGTCTGTGGTTTGGAATCAGTGTTCAGCACATTTTTGCCAATTTCTCAATCTGTGCATTAAAGTTACTAAGAAATGAACTAGAGTGTTCTGAATTCTTGGGGAGAGTTTGATAAGTATATAAAGTGCTATTCTATACAAATAGTTAATAATAATAATAATAATAATGACAATAATAGTTTCCATTGGTTGAAGACAGACCATGTGCCATATGATGTGCTAAGTATTTGACATGTAATTTCATATGTGTAACAAATCTAGGAAGTGCTTTTCATAATCCCAGTCATACAAATAAAAAATAATATTAATGAGAGTTCAGAAAGGAGAAGAAACTTGCCCAAGTTCATGCAGTAAGCAATTCAAGGCAGAAGTTACAGAGCTGTTCTTCCTAAATAAAAACTGGTCTTCAAGTCTGTGCTTATCAAATCTGGGAGTAATATGGATCCAGCGTTAAATCCTCAGCAAGAAGCATATTGTTTTTGCTTATATGGCTGCTTTTTCTTACAGTTGTCAGAAAGTTTCCTGGTTCCACAAATATAAATTGGTATTTTTTTTTCTCAGTATCTTCATGGATACAAGTGTTTTTCTGCTCCCTATAATATTCAGTGCTGTGGATTTCTTTGTTTTCGTTTTTCTGAAAAAAAGAAAAAGAAATGGAGAAACACTCACATGTTTGTATCCTCAAATAAAGCTGAATTGAATTGGTAATAAATGGCCTCTCAAGCATTGTTTTCATTTGCTAGTGCTGCCCCTAACGACTGACAATTTCCTCATCTTTATTCTCAAACAAGCTCAATGGCATCAGTGTTCTTCGCATTGTATGAAAGAAAGACAAAGTCAGGAATTTGTTTTTATTTGATTGTCAAACTGATTTTTCAAGATTGGCAATTTGTATTCATACCTTTATATTCTTTAGAAACTCATCAGGGACCTCAGTTACACCAAACAGGGTGATAACACAAAAGCAAAGAACTATTAACTGTTTACTGTGTCACTAGATGTCCCCAACATGCCATACGACAAACTGGAACCTTACCAGTTGAATTCTTAAAGTCATCCCTGAAACTTTCTCCTTAGGCTTACTGTTTATGATTTCTTCTTTTCCTTATCCCAAACCTTAAAAAAAATAAAATAAAAACTCACTAGACTTTAATTAGAATAATTTTCCAACCCTATCTACTTTTGTGGGCCTATACTCCTGTTAAGTCAAATTGGTCAAGGTCATCTCTCCTTTATAGTTTCTCCTTGAACCCTCCAGAATTCAAGGCTACTTTTCAGAAAAGAAGGAAAATTGGTATGGGAGGCTCCATGAGCACTTTTATCTATATGAGATGACCATCCCTGTCTTTCTTCTTTTTGCCATTGTATTTCATTGTTCACCAAAGTACAGGACAATGAGGAGTTCTGAAAAAATTGGAATCTGACATGCTTTATATAACACTATCCCTGGTACATAGAATAGTGCCTGAGAACCTGCTAGATGCTCGTTAAATACTTATCGAATAAATGAAAAGTCATCTCTGAATATGGGAGTTATCAGGGAATTTTGATTTTCTAAAAAGTTATGATTCTCTTTTCCTCATCATAACAAAATCATATAATAGATATGATTACAGGAGACTCACACTGCTTCCTCCCACCCCACTCCCAACCGTACCTTCCCCATAGCTAAAAATATTTGTCTTAATGTTTCAGATGACAAAATCAGATTTTCTGCATCATTGGGATACTACCATCTAGGTGTCTTGGTATCTTTACCCCATTCAACACAGTAGTTTCAGAAAGGTGGAAAGATTAAACAACCAATGAATCCTCAATTTCAGTAAGTAACAAGTGATATATATAAAGAAAATACATGGCACTTATCTAGAAAAATTATGCCCAGCACTGCTGATTCATTCACAATATGACATTATAGTGCCTTTTATTTATTCTGTATTTTTTTCCAATTTAAAATAAAAATGTGGTAGACAGAATTTCTAAAATGGCCCCCCAAAGATGTCCTGCCCTAATCACCAGACTATGAATATGATGAAATATCACTCCCATGAATAAGTTACATTACATGGTAAAAGGGACTCTGCAAGTGTAATTAAGGTTACTAAGAAGATGTATTTAAAAGAGGGAGATTATCTTGGATTATCCAGGTAGGCCCAATATAATCACATCCTAAAAAGCTGAGAACAGAGTTAAAAGGGAAAGTCAGAGATGTTCAAGGCATGAAAAGGAGTTGATTAGGTATGGAAATTAGTTGTGTTCATCAACAGATAAATAAAGAAAATGTAATCTGAAATGTATAGATGTAAAGCAAAGAACATATATATAGTTCTTATATATAGCAATGGAATATTATTCAACTTTAAAAAAAAAAAAAAAAAAGAGAATTCTGTCATTTGCAACAACATAGATAAACTTGGAGGACATTATGCTAAGTGAAATAAGCCAGAGAGAGAAATACAAATACTGCATGGTATCTCTTATATGTGGAATCTAAAAAAGAACAACAAAAAAAAAGGTCAAATTTATAGAAATAGACTGTTAAAAGTGGTTTTGAGGTACTGGGGGGTGGGGAAATAGGGAGAGGCTGGTAGAAGGGTACAAACTTTCAGATATAAAATAAATAAAGTATGAGGAGTTTATGTATAACATGGTGACTATAGTTGATAATACTGTATTGTATAATTGAAGTTTGCTAAGAAAATAGATCTTAAATGTTCTCACACTAAAAAATGTGAGGTGATGATGTATTCATTAACTCAGTGGGAAGAATTCTTTTATAATACATATGCATATCAAATTGCCACATTGTACACTTTAAATATCTTATGATTTTATCAATTATACCTCAACAGAGCTAAAAAAAAAAAAAATTACTTGACTCACTATTGCTGGCATTGCTAGTTTGAAGATAGGAAGGCTATATAAAAAGGAATGCAAGTAGCTTTTGGCAGCCAATAGCAGGCCCTGGCCGACAGCAAGCAAGAAAAGCCAGCCCTCAGCCCTACACCTGCAAGAAACTGAATTTGGCCAACAATGCAAATGAGCTTGAGAGTAGATAGTTCCCATCTTGATTTCAGCTTAGGTGTAGAACCCCGTTGAGCCTACCTGGACTTCTGATCTACAGAAACTGTGAGATAATACATTTGCATTGTTATAAGCCTCCAAGTTTGTGGCAAGTTTTACAACAGCGATAGAAAGCTAATAAAAAGACAATAGAATGTTTTCTTTCACATTATTAAAAATAAATGTTCATAAAGACTTTAAATGTAAGAAAAGTTTTAATTTGCAACCTTTTTTTTTTAACTTTCAATAAGTGAAACCAGCCTCTATGGTTGTATAACATATGAAAGGATGCCAGGTATGGTAATGATAATCTAGTAAGATGTATTCTAAAAACTAACACTGAACATCACTCAGGGAAGTTGAGTCACTCAGTCAGCCAGCATTTACTGTTTATCTGCTACCCACAAGGCGTTATGTTGAGCAATGGAGATAGAGATTAACCAGACAGGGTCTTAGTAATAGACCCTGTAAGTAATAGAAAAGTAAAATAAAAAGTGAAAAATGCTATAATTTCTATAGGCAAAAGTGCCATGATGGGATGCCAAGGAACTGAAGACAATTGCAGGGGATAGTTCAATCAATTTCTGTCTTTTTCCATTATTTTTCCTTGTTATCACTAAAATCCATCACTTCTTTTCATCTTTTTCTAATCACATTACCATTTGCCTGCATTGAGCCAGAACCATCTGGCCTACCTTTTTGCCACATCATTTTAACCACCACTCTTACCATCACCTGATTCATTATCTGCTCAGCAATCAAGTTATATTTCTAGTATATGTGCTGCTGAAGTGAGCAGCAAAGTTATATTTCTAAAAAGTGACTCTGTATTTCTAAAAGTGACGTTGCTCTTCTGTATAATATTTTTCAGTAGCTTTTCTTTGTCTTTACAGAATTTCCAGACTCTTTAAAATGACTCATGTGGCCTTCCATGACCTGGCCCCTGGCCTTTCCTGCTCCTTTTCTTATAATACAAAAACTCTCTGTTCCAATCATGCTGAACATCTTAAAGTTATCTGAGCATCCATGTTATCATTCCTTTAGACCTTGGCATGTATTTATTGCTCCTTCTTCCTGGAATTCTCACCCTTCGCCCTATCCTACCTGGGTAGCTCCTAGTCATCCCTCAAGACTCAATTCAAGAATAAGTTTTCTTTGGCCCTATGGGCACAGAAATGAGCACTCTTTCATGCATAGACTTTATTGCCTGATTCGTACTTGCCTATTTACTTGTCTTTCTTTTTTCCCTTACATTGTAATATCCTCGAGGACAGAGAACATGTATTATTCCCCTTTGTATCTCAAAAATTCAACAAAGATATGAATGCTGATTGGTGTTCTGGAAACCAACGAGGAGAAAACATCAAAAAGTCAAAAGAGGAGGGTTTGAGATCTTGCTCTCAGCATATGTCACCAGTTTGGGCTCAAATATATTCTTATAAAAAAAAAATTTTTTTAAGTCAAAAGAATCAATGGTGTTAAAAACCTGAGAAAGTGACAAAAACTGAAAATGAGCCATTGGATCTAGCCATCAGGAAATCATCGGTAACCTTAGCAAGACCAGGTGGTTCAATGGAATGAGAAGTGGGTGGGAACTGCGGAAGTAGAGACAGTATTTCCAAAGTGCTTCACAGCACAGGAAAATGTCTGAGACTCCCTTCCCTGGCAGAAAGAGTCAAACTTTGGCCCACCAGGTCAGATTAGGACCCAGGAACCACATGAAAGCTATAGCCAGGGAAACACACAAGACCAAAAACTGCGAACACAGAAACATCCATCCAAGGGCAGATTTAAGAATGAGGAAATAGAGAACAGGAATGATGAGCTAAGGAGAAAAAGTGAGCAAGAGCTCCCAGGTGATCACCTGGACTAGGTACAACCTTCTTTTCCAAAACCCCAATGCACAGAGAATGGGGAGGGGAGTTGCAGATGGAAAAGAAAGTTGCCTGGACATAAAGGGCCAAGTGTGACAAAGGCAAGAATGGTGGTGGGGAGGTTAAAGTAGTAGCAGATGGTAAAGACTAGATGAATCATGACTGTAGGATGAAGAGAGGGAACGAGAGGAGAGGGAAAGAATGAGTTTGACATCTAGAGGAGAGGCCGGAGGAGAGAAACTTCAATGCATCCCCAAGGGTTATTATTAGAATGAAGGAAAAACTCTCTTTCTTCAAGACTGAGGAAGAAAGAGGTTAAAATATGAGTGCTTCTGTAGGTGAGTCTACAGGTAAAAGCAAGAAAATTCCAAGGAAACTGCTCAGAAACTGCTCTATTCTCTGTAAATTATAAAGCAAGGCTAAAGGCTGAGAATGAGGGGAATGAGAAGAATAACACAAGTTTAAAGGTTTGAAACAGCTGCCTCAAGAGGAATTTTAGAAGAAGCTGATCAGGGACAAGTAAGAGGATTGCCAAGCTGCATTGAGAGCCCAGCTGAAGTCAGATAATTAAAAATAATGATATTTTTCTGAATTTTAATTTCCATACACATGCAGAAAATGTTCTCCTGCTTGCATACATTCCTACTTCCATAGAAGAAAAAAACTGAGTTTAAAAGAAAAAAAATTCAAATTGGATTTTTTAAATTAAATTCTGTGTTAAAATGGTTTTGCAGGTTCTGTAGCTGATTTCCAAATATTGGAAAACCAAGCAAGCATTTTTGTAAATCACAACCATATGTATTTTCTGCTTGTGTGTATGTATTTCTACCTTTTCACATTTGATTTTTAAAAAAAATTACAGGTGGGGGTGGGGAGGAAACATCAGCCAACAGGGTTTTGTGGATCACACAGCCCCATGCAATTAAGGCGCCATTGTTAATTTTCAAATTGTCATAATCCATTTGAGAATTTAAGACAATTCAAAAAACAATTATGACTGAGTGAAAAGTGAATTGGGCAATCAACTGAGATGAAATTCAGCCCAGAGAAATAAAACGTTGAGGAAAAAAAAAAAAAAAACAGAATAAGAAGAATGAAAGGCATATGGAAGTGACTGACTGCATGGATGATCTTTAAAGACCAAGGTTTCTTGACAAGAAGAGAGTAAGAGGTTGTGTTACACTGAATGAAATTTAAGTATTTGCTAAGTGCAACAGATCTGGCTTTTTCATGTTTAAGTTACATAATAAAAATGTTGTAGCTTACCCAGATGCACGTAGATATTGCTATATGTTGTTTACCTAAGACTATCATAAAGCAGCAAATAAACAAAACCACCCCACAAACATTCTGAAGCAGCTTGCAGCAAAACAGAATTTCGGTTGTTTATTCTGATTCTATGAAGGAAGATTAATTTGTGATACAGCTAAGTAAGTTATTTTACCCTAAATAAGCAAGTTCAAATCACCACATCCTGTATCTCTTGTTTTTTGACTTTGAAACAAATGTAAGTAGCAGGCTCATCTTTATCATCAACCAATTTCAAAAGATCCTGGAAATACTGTGTAGAATACTACACTACTGTCTCGAGTGAATTAAAAAAAAAAAAAAAATCTTATTTTCTGAAATCTTACATTTCACCCTAGAAAATAGGACCATGTAGAGGAATCAAATATCGCATTATGGCTCCTGTCTCCTTAAATTTTTCTTACTAAATCTTTCTAAACCTTTATTCTCCTCTAAGCCATTTCTTCCTATTCTAATTTTTATTATATGCTTTCTTTAAGTAATTAGCTAGTATTCATCTCCAGTCTAATGCTTTCCTTATTATATCACCTCCCATCATGATCTTTCCCATGATTTGAATTCTCTCTGAATTCATTCATTCATTTATTACTTATCTATGCATCACTGTGCATTTACCATATAGGACTTCCATAGCATCAAGTCTGTGTTTTCCATGCAATCAAAGTGCGTATACTCTATGCCTCTTTATGGCCCTGGACCTATGCTAGGCTCTATAAAGTTTATAGAAAGAAGTATATATAGGTATCTTTTTCTTTCAAAAAAAATTAAAGCAAATGGCTATCAAAAACAAATTACAGTATAATAGGCCACAAAATCAAAGAAAAAAACAAGTAATGAAAAAGGAAAAATTATATCAAAACTTCCCCTTGAGTTTCTAACAGTTAAAAAACAGAGAAAATTAAATGGATCATAAAGCTCTCATTTTCTAATAAAAGAAATGATACTCCTACAACAAGATTCTGCATTGAGCAAGGATGACAAAAACACGGCTGTGCTAGTACCGCTAACAACACAACCTCAGAATCTTTCTTTGCCCAGCATTGCAGTGAGCAACTATGGATTCATCAGAGCTGCCACTCAGAACACATCCTTCTCACCATCTCATGTCAATTATGTTCTTTTTCCTCAAGAAATTTGTCATTAAAAAAATAACAAAGCATGTATACCTATAAAAAATTAAAGGACATTTTAGAACTAAACTGTGTGGTGCTGATTAAGTCTAAAAACTTAACTAATTAAGCATAAAACTTTTCGTACCCCCCATTAGCACTGAGTGTAGGCATTGCCCATAATGAGCACATAAAAACCTTTGCTTGGTTGTTCATGAATATAAATTCAGAGAAGGAAGATCCTGGTTGTGAGAAATCTGATTTAAAGAAGAGGAGCTGAAGCTGAGACTTGAAAGATGAGTATTTGTTGCATGAATGAACTAAGATTTTTAATCAGTTAATTTCTTTAAGAGATTTTTTGTAATCATAAGTAAACCTATTGAATCTATACTGTTGCTTAGTAACTTCTCCATCATTGGTACATTTTCCCCATAATCCGTTGTTCATTTCAGATTGAACCCTACATTTTTCTCCTTTCAGACTTTAACACATTAAAAATTCATAGTTAGCAACTCAACTTATTAGCACTTATTAGCCACCAACTCAAGAAGGTGGGGCACTTTTGTTGATGTCCTCAACTTTATCTTCTTGAGATCCAAAATGGGTTTCATCTCATATAAGAAGCAGAGGTTTCTTGTAAGTTTAAGAGTTTTAGGAGCCAAAAGACCATTTTAATTGCATTAATAATCCACTCAACAACACCTATTAGATTTGTTTGCTATATCATTCTTTTAGTTTTCACCAAAAAAGGAAACTAATTCTCATTTTCCTCCTGTTGCTGGTAGTTAGAAGTTGCAATATGCAAAAGCCTATATGCTGTAGACCCCCTCAAATCAGTAAGTACTCAAAATTGTGTGCAAAATATGAATAAAATATTGATTTCATTAAAAATGTTAAGGACTACTTAATTCAAAAACATTTTATATGTTTGCATATTTATTTCTAAATTTGCATATTTGTTTGCATATAACTTGTAAAGACGAATGTTAATTATACTTTAAAATCATTTATAAATTGTAACTAAGAATGTTGTATGAATTTTTAAAACTGCCAAATTCTCAAGTACCACTAATTATAAAGTGTCATGTAAAGTACACTGGAGCAGATCTCATATTGAAAAAATATTGAGATCTTAACAAATAGAAAAGCAGAATTATTAACTGTGCTTGCTGATTAAATGATACCTGAGGCAAGTGAAACTTAAGTGACACTCTCTTTTTCCAAGGCATCCATTTACCTTCCCTGAATTATGATGAGAAACTCATGCTCCTAACCAGACAGATATTTTACCTGATGCCTCTACAGTATTCCACATTTAAATGTGATCTACTGAGAATTATTCCATATTTTACCTCTTCATATTCTGAAAATGACAAAAAGTGAGTAAATAAGAATTACAATAAGCAGTAAGACTACTTCAGCAATTCCTGTGTCAAATGAGGTAAGCTGAGAAGATTTGACTGTGCACTAACTGGATTTGTAAAATGTTTGGAAGTAATTTAAAAAACATTTACACAAGGTCAGATCTGACTTAGTTTCCAAAAAGAACCATTGAGAAGAATGAAGTGTCTGAGTAATTACACTGGACATGTAGATCTAACACTCTATCTACAAAACTGGGCATGAAATTGGACTTTTTTTAAGTACTGTAGGTCTTACACTGTAAATTTCTAGACAATTTTCTGTATTTTTGATAAAATGTTTAATTATCCTAAGCACAGATATGCCACGGATAGGAGCTGTTGCTCATATATCATTTTTTCCTAAATTAGCAACTACTGTAAGTCAATTTCTCTTTAGAATTTTTTTAAAGCGTTTTGATAATTGACTGACTTGATTTTAGCTTATTCCCACATCTACAGTCTTGGCAATAGAAAGACAATGTCACCAGTTTCTCCTCCTTTACCACCACCATGCCCCCTTGTCTATATTAGTTTAGAGTTGATTTGTAAGTGTCTTACTACAGAATATAATTATGCTAAATTATTCCATGTTGTTATATTATCAGTGTCCTATCTGAATCCATACTAATATAATTAGAGATATAGTTGATACTGAAATAACAAGGAGCTCTTAAAGTTTCATGCTTGTTAAGTAGCATTTACTCTGCTGGCAGAACAGAACTTAGATCTTGAAAATAATTTGAAATTAAAAGACAAAGTAAACAAATTAGATTGTAAGTTTGTTCTTTTCCCCTGGGTATTAATCATCCCTAGTAAACCTTGTATTACAGTCTTCAAATCTATTTTAATCAGAATTTTGGCTTTGAAAGGCAAAAGGAAAAAAATTGTCTCCCTCTGGTGGGGAACATAATAAGTTTTTCTTTCCTTCTTTCTATTTTTTTTTTTTTTTTTTTTGTAATTTTTTCCTACAGTCAATGTCGATAAGTTTCATGATGGTCTAAGAGCACTCTTAAATAACCAAATTTATCATCTTTTGAACAGACTTTATGGTTTGAACATGGCTGACACTCAGAAAATCCAGATTCAAAAATGACCTGTACTTCTTTCACTTTTTATTCTGAAGAAAATAAAAGGATTAAAGAAAGAAAATATAAAACCAGCACCAAGAAGTAGGAAAACTTTGTACTTACATAAAATTCCCAGTATCTGAATAACTGCATTGAAAAATTCACTTTAGAATTTGTATTTTTCAACTAATGCCTCTAAATAAGCAGTCTCAGAGAGGAAGACCCCCTCTCTTCCACTAGAACATCTATCAAGAGTTCCCTAGTCTTTCTGCTTTTTCTGTGATTCTGAAACACTTTCCTGCAGCCTCCAATATATCATATATTGCCTTACATCGAGATTTTCTTTGTATTTCAGTCTCTTCAGTAAGACTATGAGCCTCTCAAGGGTAGAGACCATGCCTCATGCGCCTCCAAATCACTATGCGGCACAAGAAAAAACTTAACCTCTGTACCAGAAGTGTGCAAAGTCTTAGGCATAAACCATGAATAAGATATACCTGCTCCCTACTTTCATAAAATACAATCTAATGGGAAATAGTGGTTTGATCTGAAGTACATTTTACCATAAAAACAATATATTAAATAGCAGCTACTAGCCACAAAAGCCTACACAATCTATATTGTAGTTGAAATAAATTAAATTTTCCCTTTAAGTAGATTCATCTCTTAAAGCTCTATAGAGTTAGTCTCATTGTGATGTGCAGAAAGAATTTTGAACTAGAAGTTTGTATGTTTGAATCCATTTATTCAACAAAGATTTATCAAGTAACTACTATGCGTCAGGCATTGCTCCAAACCATGAAAACACATTCTGGTCAGGAAAGCCAGGTAATAAATGAGTAAATGAATTTTTAAAAGTTGAATATAGCATGTAATTTGTGCTGTGACGTAAAAAATAAGGTGACAGAGGATGAGGTATAGCAATTAAGGTTCAAGCAGGAATTTGATTTCATATTCAATGAAATAATTGAGGAAAATTTCATAAAATTTTTAAAAGATGTGGGCAGCATTAAAGTAAGCCAATCAGGGGTAGTGAAGCACCTTGGGACTACTAAAATGTGGAGAGCCAATAGAGTCCCTAAGCCTGAATGGCTAAAGTTACCAGAACCCAATGAAAAAGCTACAGCTGAAGAAAGGCCTCCCAACAAGAACTGCAGCATTTGGTAGTGAACACAAAACCAGTGACTTGCAGTCAGCCATTGTGGTAATAAATGACTGTCTTTGCCCTCCTCCTGCCTGCCAGTATTTTGCCCAGTTGCCCATTGGCCAAACCCAACCAGAAGCCAGAGGCAACAAGACTATTGATGTTGTCCCTAAAGATCAACTTTTTGAGGCAGGTGGGAAGAGGCTCTAGAGAAGCACACTAGAATATGTCGACAGTCATTAGCTCACCCAATGTTGGAAGAGGTGACATACAGGCTAAAACCTGGATAAGTAGGAGTAGTTGTTGTTCTAATAGAGATCACACCCAAGTAGAGCTTTTGAGGCAGAAAAAATCTTGGGAGGTCTAACTCTATAACTAACTTCATGTGTGATCTTGTACCACTCTCTTCACATTTTAGGCTCTATCAATAAAATGGACTGTTTTGATCTCTAAATTCCCTTTCAGTTTAAACTACTTGAGATTCTCTAAATTTCATAATTCCATTTCCTCTTGTTATCCCTCCCAAGGTGCTTCAATGGCATGATTGTAAATTGAATGTTTATAAATTAGAGACTGCCTCGATTTTCTGAGAGTTGGCAATCCCAGAAGTGGGGAAGAAAGGAAATGAAAAAAATAAATAAATAACTGTCTATACTGATCTTACATGTGGAGTTTGTAGCCAAATCTCGGGCCGACATGTGAAAGCCAATTAGCAGACCTGGCCCTTGTCACAACCAAAGACGACACCTCTTCATGGAAATGACTTAATTAAAATCATTATTAAGTGCATGATTTACTCCCTTTGAGTTTTTCACCAAAGAGTTATTCCATGTTCAGTCAAAACTCCTTTATATATACATCTTTTTATTTTTCAATTAGAGTTGACATATACTATTTTATTAGTTTCAGGTGTAATAACTCTTTAAAAATCACATTTTATAGTTAGAGAAACAAAAATTCAAATAATATGGCTCATCTTTTTTTTACAACTAACATATTATGTCATGGTTTTATTGCAACAGTCACAAAGGAAGTTCACTAAATTAAATTATTATTGCCATTTCAACAGGCTCATTGGTTGGGAACATGTTCATACACCAGTATATGGGCTGATCCACATGACTATCACTAAAAAATGTAAATTCGCCTAGTATTTGTGTACCAACTAACTAAAAACTTAGACTTTTCTCTTTTTTCGCTTTTTTCTTGTTCTTATGGCAATTATACACCTGAAATTCTATGTAACATGTCAAAATACAGTGTTAGAAGGGTATATATTTGTCATCCTAAACTGTATCCATTCATTTACTTATTCATTTATTCAAAATTGACTTACTAAATGCCAGATGCCAACATTTGTTTGCTTGATAGTAAAAAACCAGTACCAGTCCTCATGAAGTTAATACATCTAGTGTGAGCTGCCACCACCAGAACTGCCATTCGCAACCTCAGTGAGTATGGGGACCTCTCCCAGCACTAAAAAGCTTCACATTCACCCACATTTATTCAAAAATGGGTACATTTTTTTGTTTTAGTTGAAAAAATATATAATGATACAAGCTACTATGAATTCAGTGATCCTTTTGATAAATTTGTATTTATCATAACAGTCTCTACAAGACATTTGAAAGAACATCCATTAAGGAAACATACAATTTCATGTGTATATGAATTTGTAGTCTTCTTCCAATTGAGCTTAATCCCTCCCCTAGAAATCTAAAGACTTCAGGTACAAAGATTCTCTACTGAAGCCTGTGACATGCTAAAGCCAGACGGTAATCTCCACAGTTCCAATGCACTTGCTGTATTACACTGTAAGAATGATATCACGTTCACACAGTATTACCCTGTATGTCAATCTCAAGCAATGCTACTTTCTTATTTCCAAAATCTCATAGAGAGTTTGTATGAAAATAGTTTTCAAATGTTTCAGTTATAGCTTCTTCCACATCCCATCACCTTCTGACTCAGACGCAACTGGATGGGGGCAGGAGGAAGGTTGGACTCATAAAGAAAACCCATCCTCCTACCACAAAGATGATATTTTTTGGACAAAGTATGTGTTTCAGATTATTTATTTTACCCCAACCTTATCCTTGCCCTCCAAAAGAGATTTCTTCATCCCTAAGATAAATGAACTCCTAAGAGGTCTACCTCACTAATTTTACAGATGTGCTCAGAAATGTCCAAGTCCTAAATGAAAGCACAGCTTTACCTGTCACTAAGATATTCCATATGCTAGACGGTAGGTAACAAGTACCAAATAGATGTATGACCAATTGAAAGAAAAGAGAGAAAATGGTACTAATTCTGATGGGGGAAGTGTTCCCAGAAAGTGAATTTGACCTGAGTCTGAAAGAGTAAATACAGTTGCAACACTTCATGAAGAGAGAAGGATTGTCTAGGCCGAAGGAAAAATGAGACTAGCAGGGATCTGGAACATACCAAGTTGCCTAGGGACGCGATGTTTTTTATTAGGCAACAATTATTAGCTTAAGCAGGTTGCAAAATCAATGTTGACCATTGCTTGTAGAGAAAGAGGGTATGCCAATTAGGGAAAACAGCATTCCCAAAGGAGTAGGTGGAAGAAGAAAAGGGATAAATGCCATGATGAAGACAGAATCTCAGGTGGAAGTGATCTTTTCCTCCTTCAAACCCTTTGGTATGTTTTATTCTACTCATATGATACTTATCACAGATTATCTTGCCATTAGTCCTTTATGTTTTTGTCTCTTTTCAAGACTGTAAATAATTCACAAAGGGGGCAGCGATATGATAGAATGGAGATAGCAAAGGATTTGTAGCCAAACAGTTATGTTCAAATCCTAGCACATTCATCTATATGACCTTAGATGAGTCTCTCAATCTCTCTTGGACTCAGTTTTTTATAAAATATGAATGGCAATGCCTAAATCTGAGTTGTTTTAAAGAGTGAGTAAACTAAGTAAGGCATATGATGTCTAGTGTACAGTAGGTACTCAACAAAATATTTTTTCCCCAGTCCCATCTCCATGTTTTGAATAATTTGGCTTGGTTTATAGTCTACATAAAATATATTCCAAAAGTTATTTATTAGTCACCTTCAACATCTGGCACTGCTAGGGCCCAGGACCATAAATGTATGTTCAACTTGGGCCCCCTACTCAAGGAGTTCAAGTTTAGTGAGTTATTCTTTTGATGGACTTTATTATTATCCCTATGGAAGGGCTTTTAAGGAAATAAGCCAATGTTATGGTGAATGTGGCCATTAAACCTGAGTAATCCAAGAACATATTTTTAGAGTCGGGTACTCCTTCACAAAAATGGTTTGTTAACATTATGAGGGCTTTAGACAAAAACTAATTCCGCAGTTAATATCCAGATCCTTAACAGAAATAAAGATTTCAGGAGAAAAGGATTTATTCTATGCTTACAAAATTGTATTTAATCTTATTAGTGAATTGGTCCTTTAAGTATGATATGGATGAACAGATTACAAACCAGTTCAAGGGCATGACAAAATTCCTGTTTACACACTTGTATAACCTCAGCAGCTGGGAAATGACAGTTCCAGGTTGTAATCTAAGATGGCATAACTTTATTTAAAGTAGCACCATATAAGCTACAAGCTTAGGGGAAAGAGGACCAGTGACAGCTCAGGCAGTGGTGACAAGTCATCTCTCAAGGACAGAATTCCCACTATCCCAGAAAGAATGGTGTAAGTGAGGTGGTAATTATGGATAAACACAACAGCCCAAAGATGCAGAATAGAAGAAAGAGATATGAAAACTCAAATATACCTTAAATAATCAAGACAAAAAGACTATCTAATTAGAATTGAATTTGAATGCCTCAGAAGTAAATTATAAGTATGTAAAATTAAGTAGAAATTCTCTCCCTTACACTGTCACTAATCCCATTCTCTCTCCCGTGCTTCACTGTCCAGGATCTTGATCCATTCCTTTATCCTCTTCTATATCTGTGTGGAGAGAGTACTTATAAGAATCCCTCATATTGGCCAGGCATTATGCAGGCATTTCACAGGAATATTGATTTCATCTTACAATTACCCTAAGAATTAAGTGCTATTTATTAGTCTCAATTTACAGATGAGGAAATTTAAGGCTTCGAAAAAGTAAGGACCAGATTTACACACAACTCACTGGAAGAGTCAGGATATAAAATTCAGATCTGTCTGATGAAAAGTCTGTGCTCCTTATAAACTTCAAATTTAATATGTTACTCCTCAAACAGGTACTTAAATTTTATTAATTCATAAGTGTTTCTTCAGCTTTAATTTATTAGATGCTTTTGAAAATGAAAACGCCTTTTAGGTCCAAGGGAACACATTTCTAATGGTGAGATTTCAGTTAAGGTTCAGTGATAACTGGAGGCTAGAGAGGTAAGAAAGACAGTAGAAAACCATTCCAGGTGAACTCATATTATACCCCATAGGTGGCTAATGCAGCCAAGTCATAAGGCTAGACATAAGTGAGAAAAAAAAAGATGCTTATGAACTTGCAACAGAGACTCAAAGTGGTGTGGTTGAAGGAGAAAGATAAGGTCAGACAAAAACTATCTCCAACTTAACCTCAGGAAAGGGGAAAAAATGGGGATATGCTTCAGAACAGGGATAAGAACTGGATATACTGGTGCTTGGTTTTCCTCCTCCTAAAATACTTCTCATGCTTGTACTATTCATGACTATAAATGTTCTCTAGGTTATTCCCAGTTTTAAAAAAAAAGCAATTGACCATATCCTTTTCACCATTTTAATGTTGAGCTATTATAATCTCACATTCCAGTGGCCTTCTAACTGCATGGTTATAGTCTCCTTACACTTACTCTGAAATTGTTTTTCCATTGTTATCTTACATTATAGTCTCATCGTAATGTCATGTTTAAAGGTTCCCCATACACTTGTAATGAAATCGTTTTGCAGTTCAGAATGGCATCATATTGGCACTTTAAGCAGGGTATCCATCACCGTGTATTGATAGTTTTCACAACAAAACATCCTATTTTAGTGACTATGAAAGTAAATAGCTGTTGCCAGTGATCTGTTCTTCCATTTCAAACTTAAATGGTCTCATCTGTTTTATTTTACCTTGTAATTTTCACACCCACTGTGGTATGGGCCAAATTTGTACTGTTTGCTTTCAAATGAGAACTGTCATTCCATTGGCTCATAAATGTTTATATGATGAGCTACTTATCTATTTGGGTTCAGCCTTTGTGTCATAGATAATTCCTTACAGTCTGATAATCGATATAGTTTGGCCACTACATTTGCAAGGCTAATGTAAATAAGCCACCCACTAATTGAAATCTAGAAGCAAATTATTGGTAGGTGTTTTCTAATCAAACAAACTGAATATCTAAAAGTAATGTATGCAACTATGAAAATGTCATTATACAATAACTCTAAAGAATAACTCCAAAGAAAGAATTCTATTTCCAAATAGACGCACATGAAAAATTTGAGTAGTGTTTTAAGACAAAAGCTTAAAGACAGGAAATTTGCGGAGAATAAATATAGTGTTTTTATAGTTAATACCAAGAATCAAGCATTCTTATTTAATTTTCTTTAAATGCCATCATCACTCGTGGGTGGTTAAACTTTGAGAGGTTAGCAATTTGGTTCAAATCTCCACTTCGGAAATTAAATGTTACCTAACCCAAGTCTACTCCAAACTAATTCACACTTGGAAGTCAGCCAGGGCATGTGCAAGTCTCCTGACAATAGGCTTCACTTTTGAGATCTTTCTATTCTCTGCTGTTAAAAGAGCCATCACTACCTCTGATACAACTCCTCTACAACTGTTTTGACATTTCTTTGCAGGTCCAGCTAGAAGTTGGAGGAGCAAAAAGAGAATAAAAGTGATAAATTTTACAAGAAAAGATTTCTGCTAGCATTTACAAACTCAAAGAAATTTGGCATCCGGTTGGAACTGGAAGCAAAGCTTCAGCTAAGCCTTTATTTTATACAAAACTACTTCTCTGTCTTTAGGAGTTAACACAGATAATGCGGATGACGCAGCCAGCAAATCAGTTGGGCCCAAGTGTTAAATACTATAAATCCACTTGTTTTAAGGATTTGTGCCTGGGCTAATGCTTGAACATATTTTCTGTCAGGAAGCAAGTGGAAATAGCTGTAGCATTGATTCTGGTTCTTGTATAACCCACGGTGCCCAAGAAGTAACAATCAATTCTTTAAAATAACCCCTCAAATTCTAATTTGTTTTATTTAAACACCAAATATACATATCCCACAAAAGAATATGACATTGAGAAAACAAACAAAATATGAGATAGGGATAAGAATCACTCCACAAAGACCAACCCAAATGCCACCATTTCCGTTGTGAAGCCCTCCAGACTCTCATTTCAAAATTGCATTCAAAATGAACCCTAAGAGGAAAATGCATATCTGAATGACTACACATGAAAAACTTGAGTGTAATTTTAAGATATAAGCTTAATTATGGGCAGCTGAATCTGCCTGAAAAAAAATATTATATAAGCTTGCAGAAGGGCCTTGCTATACATTCATGGTCTCTGAACGTTTGTGCTCTCAGGCTCTGATAAGCATTTTTTCTGCTTATAATCCACTCCCTCTCCCACTCCTAGAAGCAACTGATAATTCCAGACTTTTTCTAGTCTACTCAGAGGCTCGACCCTGTGTCTCCCACTCAAAGCAGTTGACATCCCCTCCCTCCTCATTGGGAATATTGAATCCATAGGTATGATCTTATCCTCTGGCTTCCCAGCCCACTGCAACAGCCACAACCTACAAGTGTGTCAGGAGACACACATTGACACTTTTCCTCTGGTCTCAGGAAACAAGGTGAGTTTTTCATTAAGACTCATCTCCCTCCTCTGGGACCTCATTTAATCAGTTGAACTCTCTCTTATATCTCAAGTGAACCTCCTCTCTCCCTACTATCTCTTCTTCAGTCTATAAATATCTTCCAGCTGCTCTCATCATTTGAAAAAAAAAAAAACTTTTGATTTCATATCTCCCTTGGCCCCCATATCTTCCTCAACTGTGGCCCAGCTTCTTATCTCCCCCAACAATACCTCCAGCTAAACTTTTCAAAAAAGGAGTACCTATTTATTTCCAGTCACAGCGCCATTTGAGCATTTTCTAAACCTTCCCTTCAATCGAAACTGCCCTTATTACAGTAGTCATCTTTCTGTGTTTCACTAATTTCAGTAATTTCAGTAGTTCTGTTGATAATTACTTCCTGGTTTGTAAAACCTCCCGTGACATCAATTCTACCATTAACCCCTGATGTTCTTCATACTTCTTTGACTCTCCCTTCTCTCCTTTTGACAGGGACTCCTCTTTCTCTGTCTCCCCTTTCAGTGGTGTTTCTTCACCTTCTGAATGTTATTCCTCCTCTGCCCTTATATAACCATACTTGTGACTCCAACTACCACAGAAAAGTGGATATGTTCTCTACCTCCAGCACTGACTTCTCCCCTGAATTTCAGCTTCGTGCATATAACTTTCCCTAGTTGTCCTGTAGACATCACAAACAGCATGTCCAAAATGACATTCATCATCTCCTAAATCCATCTCTTCCTCCTGTTCTCTTTTTTACCTGGGTATCATCGCAATTCCCTGAGATACCCAAACTAGAAACTTAGGAGTCCTCCCAGACTGCCTGCTTCATTTTCTACATTAACCAAGTATTTCTGACTTAGTCAATTAAAATTTTACTGAACACTATACCCTCCTCTCCATTCCTACTGCTTCTCCCTTATTTAAAATCCCGGTAAATAAAAGCCAGTCTGCTTAAGTCTTCATGTCTACCTCCCTTTATTTAACTTTGTCATCCTCAAATGATCTTTTACAAAACTACCAACATAATCTGCCAAAAAGAAAATCTAACATATTAAAAACCTTTCTAAAAACCCTTTAATGGCTCCCTCAGCTATAAGATATTTGCCAAGCTTCTTTACATTTCATACTTTGCCTTAAAGAGTTTGCCCCCCTGACCACTCCAGCTTTATCTCTTGCTTTTCCTTGGTTTGTATTTTATGGTCTAGAAACACAAAATCCTTTTGAGTTTCTCACAAATATCACACTACTTCACACATCCATGGCTTTACTAGGACTCTAGGGAAAATACCTCGGGGTCCTTTCTCTAGGTTGATTTTTATCTACAGATCAAGCAATGTATTTGTTGAGCTTTTTCAAATAACACATTCTAATTACCTCAGTTAAAGGGGCTTTATGGTAGCATAACTGTGAAAGAGAAAGTAAATCTCTGTCTCTTGTATGTCTTCCCTATAAAGACAACATAGAGCCAGACCTGCAAGTGAACTGGAATATCATTCTAGATACAATAGTAACTGTAGTAGGGAACACTCCACAGGTCCTCATAGAGTTTTCTCTCCAGAAGATAGGTCTATTGAGCATGGCTGAATTGTTCCACCATTATTGTGGCCCAGCTGTTTGTAGTGGTTCTGCTTTAGCCACAACTGATTCATGTACTATCACCATATTATGGCTTCTCTTTACAATTCTTTCTAGTTCGTGAGGGCTTATTGTCTTCTCTTTGTGTGTCTTTCTGCTTTTACTCCCTTCCCTCCTTTGCCTTATCATTTTCCATATTACTAGAATTTAAACTTCTCATAAGAGAGAATCAGATTAATTGGCCAAATATAATTTGTATAGATACCTCTTTGGGTGTCATTTTCCCCCTTAGCCATTTCATAGGCTACTTTCTGTAAAGTATCCTTTCTTCCATGTGAAAGTCATATAGAGAAATTGTGAAGATTTATGAAGTCAGCAATAATACGAATACAAACATAGTCTGAGACCTTTCAAAAGGGGGTAATATAACTGGAAAAATTTTCCATGTCTTGGAAAGTTCCCTTTTAAATCCTTACAATTATATCATCACAAGACTCTCACCACTTATTGAACAACTACTATGTGCCAAATACTTTATGTACATTATTTTTAATTCTTACAAAAAAACTAAAAGGAAGTCACTAAAAATCAGCAAGGATATTAGCATGCTTGAGATAGTACAAATGACCTAATAAATAGTAAGATAATTTGAATCGAAAAAGGCCTGGCTCAGAAAATAGCATCCAATTGGCAGAAAAATAGACACACAAACCAACGGAACAGAATTGAGAGACCAGAAATAAAGCCACAAATCTATGGGAAAATAATTTTCAAAAAGGAGCCAAAAACATACTATGGTGAAAAGAAATTCTCTTCAATAAATGGTGTTGGGAAAATTGGAAAACCACATGCAAAAGAATGAAACTAGACTGCTATTTTTCACCATATACAAAAATTAACTCAAAATGAATCAAAGACCTAAATATAAGGCCTGAAACAATAAAATACATAGAAGAAAACATACATACTAAACTTACTGACCTTGGTCTTAGAAAAGATTTTATGACTTTGACCTCAAAGGCAAAGGAAGTAAAAGCAAAAATAAATAAATGGGATTATGCTGAACTAAAAAGCTCTGCACAGCATGAGAAACCATCAGCAAAACAAAAAAGGCAACCAAGAGAATGGGAAAAGATATTTTCAAACAACTCCTCCAATAAAAGGTTAGTATCCGAAATATATAAAGAACTCATACAACTTAACGACAATGAAAAAACAATCCAATTAAAAAATGGACAGAGAATGTGAACAGATACTTCTTGAAAAAAGACATACATATAGCCAAAGGATATATGAAAGAATGCTCAACTTTACTAGCGATTAGAGAAATGCAAATCAAAACTACAATGAGGTACCACCTTATATCTGTTAGAATGGCAATTATCAAAAAGACTAGTAATAACAAGTGTTGGAGAGGTTGGAGAGAAAAGGAACCCTCATACTCTGCTTGTGGGAATGTAAATTGGTTACAGCCACTATGGAAAAAAGCATGGAGTTTCTTCAAAAAATTAAAAATAGACCATATGACTCAGCAATCCCTCTCTGAGAATCTACCTGAAAAAATATGAAAACATTTATTCATAAAGATATATGTACTCTTATGTTCATTGCAGCATTATTCACAGTAGCCAAGATATGGAAACAACCAAAGTGCCCTTTGATAGATGATTAGATAAAGAAGCTGTGGTACATATATACAATGGAATACTATTCGGCAATAAGAAAAAATGAAATATTGCCATTTGTGACAACATGACTGGATCTTGAGAATATCATGCTACGCAAATAAGTCAGATGGAAAAAGTCAAGAAACATGATTTCTCTCACATATGGGATATAAACTGAAAGCAACAAATTAACAAACAAGTCAAACAAACAAACAAAAACTCACAGACACAGACAACAGTATTGCGGTTACCAGAGGGAAAGGAGGGTGAGGAGATGTAGAAAAAGGTAAAGAAGGTCAAATTTATGGTGACAGAAGGAGATTTGACTTTGGTGGGTGAACACACAATGCAATACATGGGTGATGTTTTATAGAATCATACACTTGAAACTTATGTGATTTTATTGACCAATGTCACCCCAATAAATTTAATAATTTTTTTACGAAGGCCTGACTCCAAGACTAGCATAATTCCCTCTGTACCTTGCTATTTCTAGACTGTATTCCTCCAGTCTCCTGTCTCTACATTATTACAGACAACATTGTAATGCTGTTTAGAGCTTTTCTTATTCTTCAGCCATGCCTTTGTACAATACAAGAATGAAGTTCTTCTGACATGTGATAATCCAGTCTCGCTGTCTAATATATGTGAGAACTTCCTCTCCAAATTTCTGTCTGCATCATGCTCAAAATCTTACCAAAGTTTAAAATTGGCAGTACGATGTCCTCATTAGTCCAGCTTCAGTACAGAAATAGCCCAGAAGCGCTTTCTCTTTAGAATGTAGCTGTACATTAAATATACAAATATGCTGACATCTAAGTAATTTTTAAAAAGAGAAAAATGAACGTGGAGTTTCAACTTTTGTTGGCTCAGTAAGAAGGATGGAAGAGTTTATATTTTTAATAAATGTAGATAAAATAGAAATGTACATTTGAAGAGAGTAGTAAAACTTGTAAAACAGTGATAATATAAATATTTCCTTCTTTTTTTCCTATGTGAAGGTTTTAAAACTGAAAAGCGAAAGACCTTGAGAAACTACAAACACCCCAGCTTATCCTAGTTCAAATACTACTCAGAGGTGCTGACCAGAGAGAAATCATCCTGGGATCAGAATGCTATACAACTAAATATGATTTCCAATGTTTTATTTGTACCTTTCTTTTCAAATTGTATTTACTTCCACAACTGCTCTCATCTATTGAAGGTAAAGGCAATATAATTTCTTCTTTTAAAACAGAAATGATACTACAAAAGAAAAATAGTCAAAATTCTCAATGGAAACCAATCTTTATTTAACTTGTCCTATAGCTGACATTCATTCCCAAGTCATAATAGCTTACAAATTTTTACATTAAATAAATGTAAAGCATTGGAACTGATGCAAGTACCATTATTTTGACATACTCTAATTTGAAAAGGGTAAATAAATTTAAACCATTTTTGTTTAACATCAGCTCCTCAGGCTGTATACTCATACTGGATGCCAAGTTTCAACCCAAAGTGAATGTTAAGGTCTATGTTATTAACCCTTGAAAAATGAGCTCTATCATGGAAACAATGACAGACCTGGGGACTACCAGGTGCAGCTGCTGAAGCTGACAGTCAGTCAAGTAAGAGTAATGCCTGGTTTCTTCATATGCAAATCACATAATATGTACTTACCTTTAAAGGGCAATGTCAGATTATTGTAAAACTGTTTAGATATAAATACCTTTTTTTTTAAGAAACCAAATTCATTTATACTGAACTCTCTATGGCTGACATACCATGATAAATCACCTCATTTGGCTATTGAGGATTAGTATGATTGTAAATGAGACTGTGGGAACTCTACTGTGGCTAGCTAGCAATGACCCTCAATAAAAAGATACTGAAGATCATGCCAACAGTTTCTCTATCTAGAAATAGTGAGTAGCTATTACTCCATGCTTAAAATGCTATCCAAATAAGTTTTCTATGGATTGGATTTTGCTTCTTAAAATGAAGCTATTGAGTGTATATTTTTCTTAGCAATGTCTATCAACTAAACAAATATAAGCCTTCTTCTAAACGTGTTGCAAGAGATTTAAAAATACAAATTGATAACTTTAATGCTGGGAGGGGTCACAAAATAGCTTTTTGGGGTGCTGAGACTAATCTAGATATTAATGATCATTACAAAGAATGTGCTTGTGTGATCACAGTACACTTAAGATTAGTTTACTTTATTCTATATAAATCATTTTACAATTTTAAAAAAGTTAGAAATCGAAGCAAAATGAAATCATTCTAACATCACTAAGTCATTTTTTTTAAGTAACAGCCTAGGACAAGAGTCGCTAATGTGAACTTTAAGTGTCACTTCCCAAATTGGAAATCCATGCTCTGCTCTTCAGCCCTTGTCTCTCAAGTCCTTTCAGGTTCTTCAAGTGTAAAAATGTCCTGGTGTGAATTTACTATTCAAATCTGGAAATATTTATGGTAAAGTGAGATTTCCAAAAAAGATTGTAGTATCTGCGTAGAGAAGTAAGATGAGAAGTTGTCCAAACAGCTAGCAAAAAAAAGAAAAGAAAAGAAAGAAGACTGAGAGAAAGGAAAAAGTAAAATGTTTTGAAGGTATACACAGCTGGAGGTGAAAGATCCCTGGCTTTTCTGTCCTCAGGCGTTCCCACAGGCTTCTTGAACCTCAGTCCCTCATTTCTACCAGTATTCACAATCTTGTAACCTGTGCTTCTCACATCTACCTCACCTACTCAGTCTTCAGGTATTAGATGAAAAGAATTGAGGAGTCCCCAGCTGTGCTGTCTGCCAGAGACAATGGGTGCTGTAACAATGGCTCAGCCTCCTGTTTAAAAATCAAATTGTCCATTTGATTCTCAATTTATTTTCAAGTTAGGAACTTTTTGGCTCTTGGTAAAGGAAACCCAGGGCATATTCAATACCTGTGTTTATGCAGTACACAGACACCTGAGTATACGGTAAATGCAGTTTTAGTAGCACACGTCATTCCTTATTTAATTCCTCTAGCCTGACAGAGTTGGTAAAAATGAAAGCAACAATAGAAATATTTCATTTAGGTCCACTGGCATTCCTCACAATGTACATTAAAAAGATGTAATATGTTATAAATGTGAAAGCAGGTAGATACACAGACATGCATTTTACTCCAAGGTACATTAATAGAATGATAAATTCTATCTACGAGAATCAAAATACTCTGAGTTAAGACATCTGTACAGACTTAGGTACCAAATGAAATGTCACAATCAAATAAAACATCTCTTTATAAGAATCATTGGATTTTTTTTTAGGGCTAGAAGGAATCTTTGAAATCATCCAGTGAAACTTGCTCATGGACAGACATAAAATCTGAGTTTAAAAAAGATTAAATGACTTATAGAAGGTTATACCTTATTAGTGAAAAAGCTACACTAGAACTTTCCTTCTCTAGCCACAATGCTCCTTCCACTACTTCATTAGCAGCAATTGCTTCTGAAGCAAAAGTGCACAAGGGCTCACTATAACATCTTCGTGTGTTCATTTAGGTGTGACTGTGGATGTTCTTTGTGCTGTGCGCTCACCATGTATCACACATTTGCTAAGTTGGTCAGTCTCTTCTCCTTTTGAAGACTGAACCCAACTGGATTCTTGAGACTCTAGAGCACACAATACTCATCCATAGACCTGTGGGCACTGATATGGTTGGTGCTGGAGTCAAATACTGGTGATTTATATACAGATATATTCTCACGAAGCCCACTTCTTCCAACAAGCAACATCAAAATTATGTTGATTTAGTATAGTACCTAATTTAATTCTAATTAAACCAACTTGAACTGAAAGCTGAAATTGAAGAGAAATTGTATAGCTGAGAATGTCTCGGCACGGATCTCAGAACCAAGGCGAGAGACACCAGGGCAGTGGAGAGTGTGAGGGAGTGACAATTTTTGTCTCCTTTCCCAGAGCACATTGAATGAAACTTCTTGAAGTCATGTCTCCACAAAGGGCTCCAAACTGAATCGCAGGTCTAAAATTTCTTTGAGACATACTCTAATCTCTGAAAAGACTACAAACCAAAACTGAAATATTTCACCAAATAGCTGACATGAGATTACCAAAGACTCAAGCTGTAGGCCAGAGAGAACATTAAAACAGGCATGCAGCATTGCCCCTGCCCAATTTGCCTTTTAGAAATTAAGTTTGAGTAACACAAACCTCAGCTGACCTTTTGTACAGCAGCATAAAAGTCAGAACCTGTGTCTGTCTTTCAGCTGAAATGTTGCATGAACTAAGTATAAGGGAGCAGACTCAGCTTAGACAATACATTCTCTAAACTCCGATCACAAGGACAGTGAAATATCATGCAGTAGGAGCAGGTCACTAATACAATCATTACAAGATTCAGTATAAATGACTGAATTTAGAATATTATCAAGGAAACAGAAAACACCAAAGAACAAGACTAACACAGGACAAGCTGTCTTTTTATTATAATATTATTATTATTAATTATTAATTATTAAAAAATTTTTATTTTTAGAAATGTGTAGCTGGAAACCACTAGCAGTGCTGCCTTGGACACTAGTAAAATTCCTGTAGAGTGTTTTATAAAGGTAATGAACTTGTATATGCCTCACTAAACAGGCCTGCTATTAAACCTTCCCTAAAAAACGGGATAAGATTGTTAGTGTTTTGTGATCAATGTGAGTTTTGCTTGTAGTATAATTAGAAATTTTAATTACTGGCCCCCAAATTATGATTTTCACTAAGTAAAATAAAAGAAAACAACCCAGTTCACACTCTACATCACCAATTTTTAATTCACCTTATTTTTAAGATTTCCCTTCTTAGAATTAGATTTGGATGAAAGAAGTAGATTTGGAAGAAATCGCAAATGACAAATGTTCGGCCCTGACAAACCAATCCCAAACAAATTAAATGTCCATCTCTGTCACAGCTGGTGACCCCAGCTTGGCTTGGGGGAAATCCTCCATGTACTTCAGAACAAATGGATGGGAGGCTAATCAAAATCTAATGAATCTCTCAAGAAAATAACTTCCTTTATCTACATCTATAAGAATTATACTCAGTTTGGGGGAGGTATCTATTAGTTGTTTTCTGGTATAGCACTTGTTTTGTAAATGACAGTACTGGACACCCCCAGGAAGATATTTCAGCTAAGTCCATTATTCAAATCTATGTTTTCACTCACCGAAGTGTCAAAGTGATGCATTTGTTGATCTGTCTCACAATACATTTTATTGCTGACATGTAGAGAACGAAAAGACCAGAGGAGGAAAGTTTGGCAAAAGCAAGAGATGATTTTTGATTTCCAAACAAAGCCTGCCTGTAACTACTTGGTCTGACTAGCTCTGCCACTTTATTTCAAATCGTCTCAAAGGATGAAAAGGAAAAAACAAAAAAGGGGCTGATAAGGGTGAGTTGGAAACATAAATTTAACCTGAGGAAAGCCAGGGACATGAGAAGGGCAAAGAAATAAGAAAAATGTATCAAGAGAGTTATCATCAATATGAATCCGATTTGTCCTGAATCCTGATTTTTTTCAGGACCTCACGCGCTGCTGAAGGGCAAGCTCTTTCAATTAAAATTAAAAAGTATCGTGACTATATCAAATATTCTTCACGTGCCTCCTAGGTTACTAGTCACTTTATACACATTATCTATAAATCTCATGATCACCTGGCAGGGAAGGAGTTATTATTTCCATATATAGATGAGGAAACTGAGCTTCAGAGAGGTTCAAACCTTACTGAAAGCCAACCACAGATCCATTAAATGGCAAACCAAAAGTTAAACACAGAGCCTGAGCTGTTTCCACCTACTACAACTGAATTATTTCCTCTCTCTTTCTCTGATCTCCTCCACAGATTTTTTTTTCTGCCAGGAAACTCCTATTGCATATAGTTTCAAATTTAAGGCAAATTAAAAGCTGCCTCATACCAAAAGCATCCCTACTCCAAACTATGTAATCAGCCAGATAGCTAAAAATCACTTGGCTTTCTTACGTTGTAGATTATATAATTAGTCAAGCAAAGTGGGGCAAAGGCATGTGGAAGAAAAGAGTAATTTAGTTTTATTCAGCCTTTGCACAAAGACTTATTGTTCTCACCTTTCCTGGCAGGTGGAAAAGTGCTGGGTTCCAACTTCACTTTAAGATTTACAGTTTCTGGAAGGGCTCAGATGAAAATGAGGCAACATCCATATGATTCCAGTTTTCTATTGTTTTTTGTTTTTGTTTTTGTTTGGTTTTTACAAAGACTACTACACACCTCTAATTAAAGTATATACATTAGCATTGAAAATGGGAACTAAAGAATTTATAACTATCTAGGGTCCTCTGACAACACACTCATTCTTAGTAGTATCCTAAAGTTGAATTTTTTTCCATGGGAATTTATAAGTAAAATATTATTTTATGGTCCACTTGAAAGGTATGTTTCAAAGGAAGTGGAGACATCTTTGAAAAAGAAAATCTAGAAACTTAGCTGGGTTGAAATGATTAATTTTTTTAATTGCCTGTAATCTTTCTGAGAACTACATTAGTAATCTTTGTTAAGAGCCATTTTGGTGTCCACATTTAGTCCCCTTGGGGCCAATGTAATGTCATAAGTGTCAGGGGATCATGGGAGCAAGAGTCTTGTAGCTGGAGACAGAAATAAAACAGCTTTCAATTCTAGCTTCTCTTCTTACTGGCTGTTGATTTAAGGTACATTATTTAAATTCCATGAGTCCCAATTTCCTCCTGTGTAAAGTGAGATCAATATATGCATCACAAGGTGGTTTTGAGGATTGAATAAGGTAAAGTATATAAAGCCCAAAAAAATACTTTGGAACATAGCAGGATCAAAAGCTGTTCCACTCAATATTTTCTTTTCTAGATTCATTTCAGTTTCAACAAATGCTTTTTGCACTTCTCCTAGGTTACAAGGCACAAGTCTAAGACTCTAAGCACTGAAATGTGTAAGTTATTGTCCTTGCTTATTCTTAAAGAGCTTATGGACTAGTAAGGGAGTATTTATGTATTACTTACACACATACAGAAATGTTTCTCTTAGACATTATGTAATAAGTAAAACTAATAGCCAATATTTATTGAGAACTTTCATTGTGCCAAACACTATGCTTTATATTATTGGTTTAATGCCTACAACCTTAATGTTATGAGAGGTACAAGTAAAGTGCTATGAAAACCTAAGAGAAATAAGTTATTAATACCAAGAAAGAAAACCAGAAAGGCTCTTCCAAAATATTTGCAGTATTTAAATCAGGTCCTGAAAGATGAGTAGGACTTTAACAGCTTGGCATGTTTAATAGCCTGACAGAGAGGCCTATACCAGGTCGCAAGAACAACAAGAGCAAACATGAAGATCATAAAAATGCCCACTCAGAAAACCCAGAGGAGGGAGTTGAAACTGCGAAGATAAACTATGGAGCGTACAGACGCCATGCTAAAGACTTCAAATTATTCCCCACTGGAGAACCTGTGAATTGCTTAATCAGATCTAACTTTTAAAAAGACCATAGCAGTGGATAGGGCAGACAAGCAACCTCATTCTGAGCCTGGAAGCCAGGGTTAAAACTGTGTACATTCACTGCTTTCCCTGCCAACAAGCAGGGGTAAATAGGGTTCTTTTCAGTGGTATTGATCTTTAGAGGAAGAAATAAACACTTCTAACTAAATCGTGGCTGTCATTGTCTTCCAGAAGGGTCAGAGTTCTTACAGCCCAAAATTTGAATTTAAAGGGGCCTTTAGTGTGAAATCCAACAGGCAAAGAAAAGGTGTTGAATAAAATTTAAGAACCAAAGAGTAGATATGAGTCTAGTCTCAGCCTCAAGAAGATTTGCACCCATACTTTTTTTATGTATCTGGGGGTTTTTTAGCTATACATCCCACTAGTAAAAAGCCAATTGCCAGCAAAGTATCACTTCCTAAAGACTTTATAGCCTTTTGCTGCTTAACTCAACAATGGTTGATTATTTAATTAATGGATTTATGGCAGGAGACAACAATAAGTTACTCCAAGACTTTTGCCGGTGCTAGTTATATGGGAACCACTTCTTTAGCATTTTTGACAGGTGGGGCTTAGAAAAGACCTGAGGTTCACTTCTAGACAGTCTTGCAGCTCTTCCCTTGGAGAAGTCTATTTCTTCCTCCAAACCCTATAATATGTATAAGACAGTATAAAGTATAAAAGAATCTTTGTTCCTAAATAGATATTTATTCCACTGCTGTGTATCTTATAAGCATGGAGTATTGAGATTTGTGTGAATTTGTCTCTCCTAAATAAGTAAATGCCTGACATATGATCTATATCTTTTTAGATAGACAGGCCTATACATGAAGTCTACAAGTTGTTGCAAACTCATTTTCCTCCTTGAGTCTTCTATCAATCTATAATTGAGTCCCTCTTCTCTGGTCTCTCACTGTCTTCACCTTTCATTTATTCCTGCTCCCTCTGCATTGTCCCAGCTCTTTCCTCTTGACCTTGAACATGAGCTTTCAGTCAAATGATCCTATTCAGTTTTCCCCCCACTGGAGTTGTATATGACCCTTGCAGTTCCAGGGAAGAAAAACAATCATTCCTAGTGAATTAAATATGAAAAGGCAAATCTTTCTTTGGTTTAATTGCATATTAAAGCAGGACTCTGTTGTTATGTTTATAAAGGCTTTCTCATTTTTTTTTAAGACTATCTTCTGTCATCCTCAGTATGTACCAGGGCCCCAGAAAGAGGTGGAGGAGAAAACTTTGTCTTGATACAATAGTATAAAGATATAAAGCATCAAAAATAAAACAATCTTCATGATTTCATGATGGGATTTTTGTACTTAAAAATTATTCATCTGTCTAACAAATACTGTTCAATGTCTCTACTACAAAGCTAAGCTTAACCAGCTGGGACATATCATGAACAGTCCTGACATGCTTCAGTTGAAAGCATGGGCTCTGACATGACCTTAATTTCCATGAAAGGATACAAATTATTATGAACATAATCTAGAGACAATAAAGGACTGGGGCACAGAGGACTTCAGATAACTTATGTTCAATGAAACATGGCATTACTTTTAATTTTATACTTACTGGATACCTTGTAGACAATTATTATTATTATTATTATTATTATTATTTTGGTCGAAGGATGATTGCTGAATCATCTCCATATTTAAAAGAACAAAACTAGAGAAAGTGGAGCTAAATTTCAACTGAAAAGATTTGGATTGAGCATGTAAACCAAAATTAATTCTATTTGAGCAAAATGGAGCTGCAGCCTGGGAGACATAGATTCAGGTAACCACCTGAATTGTATTCCACAAGAAAAAGGGAAGGCCACCTTTTATAGCAAAGGTTTCTGCCCCAGTTCTCATTAGGTTGTTTTATGTAAATAAGGTATCCATATTGTGCAGTTCTGATTCAACAGGGCCAGTCTTAGTTCATAGTCTGAAAGACAGCTCCAATGTTGTCCTGTAGTTGTTGACTCCGAAGGCATAAACAAACAAGCTTAGCATGGGAAGCCAAGAGCTCAGTTTGAGATTCTTACCAGTGTACAAAGTACACGAGTAGCTACTGTCAGCAAATGGCCACTAGACTTTTATTATTTATGAAATATGGGCCCTTGGTTGACCATTGGGAGTCCATTGCAGCAGATAAATTCTTTCTTGGGGTTCAAATCAGATAAATCTTTCTTCTCAGTGTCCACCAGCATAACACAAAGTGTCATGGCTGAATTGGAGCATCCTTCTTTAATGATTAAGATGAAAAGAGGGGCTAGTCACAGTGAGAAAGGATTTCAAGTTTTGTAAATATTCAAGTCTTATTGTATGACATGCGTAGAGGATTGATCATAAGAAACAACAGAAAGAAAGCAATTTCTTGAATACTCCAGGCTTCTGCACATTTTATTCTCACTACTTAAAATGTCTTTCCCACTTGGCAAACTATCTACTATTCATCCCTCAAAATCCAGATCAGATGTCACCTTCTCTAAGAAGCCTTCGTATTTCTCACTCTAGTTGTAGTTAATCATTCCCTTCTCTATATCAAGTTCTTCTGTTATTGTATTTATTATGCTAATTTGTATTTGTTTGTCCATATGTCAGCTTCCCTAGTGGAAGTATTAATTCCTTAAAAGAAAACCAATGTCTTATTGATCTCTGAGGAAGTAAAATATCTAAAACATAACAATCACATTTTTCACTTTGCGGAACTGAAGAAACAAGGACTAAATGTGCAAAATTGCTAAGCAGTTCTTCAAACATATTTTGCACAGTCTGAGAAGTCATACAAAATTTCATCTTCATCACCTTTGCTCTTCTTTGGCAAATTCTTTCACTGCCCTGTTTTTAGCTTCTTTTCTTGTGATTTCTGAATTGATGTCTCTAGCTCTAAACTTTTGTCCAAGTTCTAAAGTCACATCTTTAACACCTTGTGGAAAAGTTCAGCAGGACATCTGCTGAACTTCATCCAAAGAGAGTCACTTCATCCAAAGCCAAACTCCCTCCCCAGGGAAGCCTATATCCAATAGCTGATCTATGCTCCCATGGAAATGCCCAGCCTTACCTGGGGCCAACCATGCCAGACCATCCCAGCCCCACCACAGGCTGGCCACCTAATCCTGCTTCCTCTGTCACAGATGTGAATCCCATGGTACAAGAAAGAAGACATCTAAATATGATTGTGGAGCTGAATCACCCACTGGCTGGCAGGCACTGAGGGTCTCCTCACTGTTGGTAGATGGAGCATGGATAGACCCTGACATGAATTGGTGTGGAATTGTTAAAATTTCCACTACTGGGGGAACTGACATTGTAATTGAGTGAAGGGGAATGCACTGGTGGGTGCAATATCTCATGCATGGGAGAAATATGGGAGAAATGGTCAGCATAAAGGTAATAGAGGCTCTTTGAGGGGCAATCAATGCTTTTGGGGAAAGATAATGAAAGTCTGGGGATAATTAGTATCGATTAAAAGCCAATTGTCAAAGTCAGAGTACCTCTTTGCAGCATTTACAAGAGATTCATCTCCTGAAGCCAAAGAACATAAAAGGCTGAGGATCAGGACCAAAACTTTATTATATAAATAGCACAGGTACAGAAAAAAGTCGAATTCTCAGCTGCAGCTGGTCTGCTTTTGTCAAAGCAGAACTCTGAGTGGGAAGAAATAGGGAACGGCAAATCTTCAAAAATCATGAATTGCCAGGTTCTCTTGAACTCTATGGACTTGAGGAAGTAATCCATTCCTCCCTGTTAAAATCTAGCACTCCTGCTGCCCTATATTTAAAGATGTTTCAGATTTTGCTTAGCAAGAAAACGTAGATCCCTTCAGGATGTTTCCCTACTTCTCTCCCTGATTATATAATCATAATCTAGTATTAAGTCACAACAAAACCTAGTTGAAGTTGTATTCAGCCTGCTAAGTGGAAAGAGACTATAACTGAAATAAACTGCAGGGTCTAGCCAACATGTACCAAGAGGAGGCAAAAAAGTACATATGGGATGAATAATGAGTATACTGAATCAACAAAGGTGGAACATGAAGTTGGACGAAGGAGACTTACTGATTTGGAAGCTCTCTCTCAGATTGCACACCCAGACAAGGATCCTGGAAAGTCATGTTAACACACTACTAGAATGACCCTTTGAACTTTGGAGAAACCAATGGCCCATGCTAAATCTAGTAGAAAGGCCACAATTTCCTTGTCAGATAATTGAAGAGGACTCAAAAGCCTCAGGAAAATGAATATGCTAAAGTACAAATACTGAGTAAGGCCAAAAAAACAAGCTGATTAATGGCCTACTAGTAGGTCCAGAGTACATTCTGTTTACAAAGCAATAAGAAATGCACTGGCTAGAGGGATCCAGCATCACCGAGAAGCTCCGTAGTGGCTGTCCTTTGTTGGCTAAGGCTGACGGTAAGAAATTCTATTATAAAAACAGACATCTTGATAGCAGATGTAATGATAAGACCCTAAAATAATAGAGGCCAGATGTTGGAAAAGTAAGGTGAACATAGGAGCAAGATTGGAATGGCAATTTAGAGAGTCTGATCCACAAGGAGCTGTAAAGATGATTAATAGAACACAGTGTCCCTAAGGTCAGGACAGATGCACAGCCAAGAAAGGTACTACTCTCTGTACAAGCAAAAAATTCCAGAGATAGGTCATCAAGAGGCTAAAAACATGTAAACAGTTGCAATCTCTTGCCCAATTCTTGGATCTGAGCCAGTTTTTGGACCAAGAACCAATTGACTGAAGGAGACTCTGTGTTCCCAAGAAGAAGGTTCTTGCAGCACTATGGCAAGTATGCATGGTAATGATTCCCTAGTCCTTTGTAAAAGGGACCCATAGTCATTTACTTAGTAACCATATTTAGGGGACAGAGTGACATCAAATATTTTAAAAATCATTGGATCCAGGGTCCATGATGACATTTGTAACTAAGAATCTGAAGCATCATTCACAACCATTTGTTAGAGTGGAAGTATATGGAGACCAGGTAATAAATTAAAAAAATAAAAAATAAAAAGCCCATGTGAGAGATGATCCACTAGCTCCACAGACCCACCAGTGGGTCCTCTAATTAGAAGAGAATTTCTTGGCAGTTGTGCAACTTTATCATTGGTTTCTTGTCCAGCTAAGATAGTAACTCAAAAACAATATTACATCCCGACAAAACTGGCAGAGGTTGATCCCACCATTTAATTTTCCAGTTTGGTCCCTGCAAAATCAGATAGATTTTGAAGTATTAACAGTAGACCACAAATTTAACTAAGCAGTTGTCCCAAGTGTAGCTACTACGCCAGGTACGTATCTTTGCTAGAGCACATCAGCACAGCCTTATGTACACAATATGCAGCCATTGATCTGGCTCATGCATTTCTTTCAAACTCTGTCAGAAATAGTTCTCACAACAGTGTACATTAATGGTCTTGCCCCAGGCCATGCCAACTCTCTCACCCTGTATTACACTATGATCTTAAGTGACCTAGATCTGGGCATGCTGTAGAACACATCACATTTGTTCTACCATATCGGTGATAACTAAATTGGGCCAGAGTATCAAAAGCAGCAAGTATATTGTCAGATTTAGTAATAAACATAACACTCTGGTGGGTAAAAATAAACCTACAAAGATTAAGAGATCTGCAACATCAGCAAAATGCTGGAGGTCCAGTGGTCTGGGAGTATGCCAAGAAATACTTTCAAAATCAAGAATAAATTATTGAGTCTCCTACCTCCCACCAAAAAGAAGAAAGCAAAATGTCTTTGAAGGCCTGCAAAAAGTATATTCCATGTTTGGACTATTGTCGTGATCCATATACCAAGAAACATGAAAGGCTGCCAGCTTAGAGTGCATCTCAGAGCTACAAATCTGCAGCAGGTCCAGGTCATGGTATTGGTAGTCTTGCCACTTGGGCCAGAGGACACAGTAGATATGTGTTTACAGGTATCTGTGAGATTGGGGAAGACATTGTATAGAGTTTATAGCAAGCTCTAATGTGAGAATTACAATGAAGAATCCTAGGATTCTGGAGCAAAGCCACATCACTAGCAATGGAAAATTACACTAGCAGTGGAAAAATTCAAAAAACACACAGCTCTTAGTGTACTATCAGGTCTTGGTAGAAATGGAGTACCTGACCATAGGACAGCAGTAACCATGCTGTCAAGACTTCCCGTCACAAGCTCGATGCTGTGCAGCCTCAAGACTGGCAGTGGGGGCTGTGTTTTACCCTACTAACTTTCCTCTTGAAAGTTTTCACCCAGGAAAGAGGCCCGCCAAAACCCTGAAGAAGCTATTTCTAGAACTTTTACAAGCCGAATGGATCTGAGTGGCACAGGAAGTGGACTTTGGTAGACATCATAGTGCACTGCTCAGACCACCTCCTTCCCTCCAAGTTGGAAGCGTTCTTTCCCCAGCTGCCTAGAATGTAAGTGATGGATGACAGCTGAGTGGCCCTCCAGACACTTTCCTCAGCTAAGAAGAGCCATCTCTTCCAATGCCATGCTCCCTTTCCAGGGTAACTTGCATCTAGCAACTGGTCAATGCCAGGGTATAAAGGCTTGGTCTCCTTCACTTAGGGCCATTTTAGCTCCAGAGCTCATAATGGATCAACTGAAGTCTCTGTTGTGGCAACATCAGAGCTAATAGTTTCCCTCTGCCCCATCCTGCAGTTTTTACTCCCCAATAGGTTTTGACACAAGTATGCTCTCAAGTAAACTTTCTTCATGCTGATCTCAAAATTTTCTTCCCAGGGAACCTGACCTATAACAGCTATACTTAGAGTGGGCAATCTTTCCTTGATATACTCCCTTTAACAAGAAAAGCTATTTATAACATGAGTTTGAGGAGAGTTTTAAAAAACAAAATTGCCCCAATGGTCAATCTGCTATTCAAAAATTTAATCTTTCCAATTGTCTTGGAAAAACTGCAGTTAAAAATTAAAGGCATAAAAAAACACACACGAATACTTTATATCTTCACAGCTTTTTATTTAAACAGCTGTTTCATTACTTTGTAAACATATTTTTTCATTCTATGAAACTAACATTATTGTTATATTTTTGTACCTTTCTTCTTTCATAATAAGATAAAATCGTTACCTTCTATTTCATTCAACCTTTAAATCTTTCTACTGAGAAATAATTACAAATTCCTAAAGCTCCAGTTGTCAGAGTTACCAATCTACTAGAGCTATATGGTGAAAGCAGGCATTAAAAAAATAATGACATAAATGATCATCTGAATAACAATTGTCATAGATGATGTGAAGGAAAAGCCAAGGTGTTGTATAAACACAAAACAGAAGGAACTAGCATAGTCTGGAGGGCCTGCGCTTCCTTGAGGTTATGGTATTAAAGCTGAGACGCTGAGACCTGAAGAATGAATGAGATTACCAAAATAGAAGACGCGGGGTGGGGTGGGGGTGGGGAGATGTACAGCACAGACAAGAGAATAAGATTCAAAAGAATTTCAAAATGAATGGAGAAGATGAGTATTTTCCTTGGTGCTTCTTTCTTAGCCTTTCACAGTATGTTTCAAAATACTGAACACTTGGGTTAAAGGGACCTCATAAAACTAGTAAAAAGTACTCTTTGGTCTTTGACTCCATGTGCAAGATGGTATGAGTCACTATTTCCTTTTGAAACACAGAAAATGTCTCCATCTCATGAGGTTTGAGACTATCACTGCCACAGGTCACAGTAACCATGATACATTTTTGCAACCACCAACTTTAGTTGCTTAATAGAAGAGTCCATTGTTTATATTCTGTTAATTTGAATGACAAAGAACAAAGAATTTATAGATGTGAAGATGTTCCATCACATTTGTTTCTCTTCATAAGAAGAGACTTTCAATCCACCCTCTACATATACTGTATTTTTTAAGGACAAAAGTCACACAAAAACCAGGTCTCACCCATCTCTGTATTCTCAGCTCTTAGCACAGTACGTGATACATAGTAGGTTCTATATTTAATGAACCAATTAAATCAAAGCTGTAATAATATTCATTTGTATTAAATCACACATTTGAATAATAACAGTGATTGAATATAGCAGGACAATATTTTATCAACTCCATAAAGAACCTTTTAAAACATGTTTTAAACAGCTAAGTTTAATTTACAATTTTATAAAAAGCTTTCACGTAATCATTTGTAGATAAGTATTGCTTCTGTAGACAAGTAGTAATAGGTACAGGAAATAGGCAATGCTCTCTCTCTTGAAATTAATCTCTCAAAATGGATCCAAGCTAGAGAAGTCCACCTTATTGATTCCTTAGTAAAGATTTCAATGAAGAACTCCTGACTACCATTCATAAATTCATATAATCTCAGCATCAAGTTATAGTAGTGGAAGCCTAGCACACCTGGATAACATTTCACCTTCCCACTAGCCTGTCCATCACTCCACCATCAGATGACAGGTGCACATCTTCTCAAAGTGCCACCACACCTTTATAACAGTTCTTTCTCATTTTTGTTAAAGTATGGAAACAATCGCTACATGACTTTAATCATTGTCCTGTCATCACATTGTTGGCAAGTTATTTGGGGACCTAAGTGGCATTTTGTGCTACTATATATATTTCAGCAAAGTGTGATTCTCCTCTTTAGTGACTGCACAATATAAAAAAGCGATCACAGAAGAGATTATTATGACATTACGATTTTTTTAAAAGTTTTTTATTTTAAGAGAAAAGAGAAAAATCACTGCAAAAATGAATACAAACTCTTTTGGGAACCAAACAAAAAAGTAATTATGATCACGAGACCACTGCATTTGAAGATTACCTCAGGCAGCACAGTTTCACCAAGTAAAAATCCTGTCAAATATTAACCGTAAATGTGCATGTCCTTCAAATTAATTATTAGCAAGTGATCTAGTAAATAAGCAATGTCAAGTTATTGTTCTTATGCTGTTAACAAATAGCCCGTAAAGCATCTTAAAAGTTAAATGATGTTTTAAACCAGAATCCCATGAATTAAAATCAGAGGCAAAAAAAAAAAAAATAGAAAAATATAAGTTACCACAGATGGTCCGTGCCCTATTTAAAACAACTAATATTCTTCTCTCACAGTCTCACATACATATACTTAGTATTATGGATAATATGTTGTGTGTATATCTGTATAATATATACACACTGATTTAATAAAGTCACAACTTGAAAACACACTGGAAATTGATTTAGGGTATTCTGTTTTAAAACTTTAATATAACATACTTTTAAGACTGGGAAACCTACTGTCACACAGGAATACTTATTGAAATACACATTTTTAACACCAAGGCAGAGCAGACAGCTTCGATTAGGAAACCCAGAGGACATTTCATTTGATTGCTCCAAAAAATGAAAAGGCAAAAAAGAAAAAGGATGAAACAATTTTAGATACTTTCAATGCATTTATCAAATCAAAATGAACTTCTTTTGACTGTGGGTGTAATAAGTCAGAAAGCATTTACTAAACCAAAAGGCAAAAAACCTCTGTCCCACAGGGACTAATTTAACTTAATGAAATTATTTTTTTTAAACCTACGCATGTGAAATATAAGAAAAAAAAGATGATAGAAAGGCAAGCAATAGCTAGTGTATTTCACGAAAAGACAATAGCCACAATTTTGAACTGATTAATGTTAGAATTTATACTTGACCTTGAATTTGACAAAACTCAATATAAAGGCCTAGCTTATAAAAGGACTTCAATTATAAGAGGTTATCTAAAGAGTGCTTAAACTGGTTTTCAAGATGAAATACTAACTGAAGTTTGTATTTATTTTGTAAACAACCATGTTAACCTTGCTATTTGCACTGCCAATGACATCTTCCCAAGACTATAGAATCCCTACGCTATAAATCTTTAAAGATAAGCAGCTCATACCTTGTTTGTCAAAGTGTGGTAGAAAGTTGTACCAGGAAAATAATATAGAAATGAATCAAATGCAATACTGTATATTACAAAAACAAAATATAACACATACCATATGCTTTGTAATAATCCCCTAAAAATACAAAATCGACATCACAAAAACCAACACCTATACCTCTGAGAATGGTCTTAAGAGCTAATAAAAGATAACAGTAGTATTAATAATCCCTTGCATGTGTTTACTGCTTTACAGTTTACAAACTCTTTTGCCAGTTTTTTATCAGTTGATCTTTACAATAGCCCTGTGAGACAGGTAAGGCATCTGAGACTTGGATAGGTGACTTGATTTGCCCAAGGTCATATGGTTAATAAAAGGCAAACTTAAAATTCAAACTCTGTCTAGTTTTTTTCTAGGACAATTGAACTATTTCTCTGAAGTTAGTAGTGTCTGTTCAGGAAAAGGAGATATGCAAAAAGAGAATATTGCAATGTCAACACTCATAAGATTTTATTTGATCTGTTATAAAGAAACATACCTCAATTCTTTCAGTATTTAATATTTCTTCAAATTACCTTCCACGGATTTAGAGTTTAACTCTAGCAGTGTTACATAGAATTTCTTATGTAGTAGGAGCCTTCTTATCAAAAGTAATTAGGGCCTATGTCAGGTTATTAATTGAAAAAATCAGTAAAAATATAAAATCATTAAAAGATAAATACTTTAAATATTTTATTTTGTTAAAACATTATATAAACATTATATATAACATATATAAAACATTATATAAAATATTTATTAACCAATTTTTTTAATGTAGAGCCAAAGACTTCTGTTTGAACATGGGCCCAGGTATTGTCATACCTGAAATAACCATTTATAACATCCCCATCTATAATTTATCATATACAACTTTCAGTTTCAATTTATTCAATTTGAAGCAAGAACTTAATTAGTTGAGGAGAAACTAGATTTGCCTAGCCTCAAAGTATCTCCCCAAGAAAGATATAATTGATCCTTAAATAACATGGGTTTGCATGAATTCAGCAAGTCTACTTACACTCAGATTTTTAAAATAAATACTGTAAATATATTTTTTCTTATAATTTTCTTTACATTTTCTCTAGCTTACTTTATTATAAGAATATAGTATATAATACATATGACATAAAAATATATATTAATCAGCTGTTTATGTTATCAGTAAGGCTTCCAGTCAACAACAGGCTATTCATAGTTCAGTTTTGCAGAGCCAAAAGTTATATACAGATTTTGACTGCATGGGGAAGGGGAGATCAGTACTCCTAACCCCTGATTATTCAAGGGTCAATCGTATTAAGTAGAAAGGGAAAAACAGAAACTGTACAGTAGAGAAACCCACCAGATACCACCTTAACTAAGTGATCACATCACCAGCAGTAAGACATATCAACATCACAAACCCTTAGATATGATGCACTGGGAATGACAAAATATTATTTCTGTGGAATTTTTGCCCACAATACATAATCTCATTCAAATCATGAGAAAACATCGGAGATACCCAAATAGAGGGGCATCCTACTAAATAACTGACCAGTTCTCCTCAGAGGTGTCACGGTCATGAGAGATAAGACTGTATAACAGTCACAGGCTGGAGAAGATTAAGGAGAAATAATAGCTAAATGCAATGCATGGTCCTGGGCTGTGTGCCTGAACAGAAAAATGAAATTAGTGGAAAAACTGGTAAAATTCAAATAAGGTCTGTAGTTTAGTTAATAATATTGTGCTAATGTTAATTTCTTGGTTTTGTTGATTGTACTGTGGTTAAATAAGATTAATACATTAAAGTAGTCTTGGTTAAAGATATAGAAGGAACTTTATACACTATTTAAAGTTTTTAGTCCAGCATTAGTTCAAAACTCAGTTAAACCAGCAAACACACAAAAACACATGCAAACCAATCTGATTATAAATCAGTAAGAAGGCAGCCAAAATCCCAATAGGAAAAATGAGCAAAGAATAGGAATAAATAAGTCGTTAAAGATAAGGTAACAAATGGCTAGTAGTAAACACAGAGAAAAAAAATTCTAACTTAGTAGTTAATCAAAGAAATGCAAATTGCAAGGAGGCATTTTTGTCACATTGGTTTTATGTATAAAACTCAGTGTTTTATGTATCCTATTCTGTGTGTGAAGATACAGAAATGAAGGCATTCATAATCACTACAGGTGAAAGTTTAAATTGGTAGAAACTTTTTTGAAATTTTGAAAATTTAAATGTGCATATCCTTAGGACCAGCATTTCCATTGTCTCAGAATTGATTTTGAAAAAGTAAATGTCAAGAATACAAAAGATGTTCATTGCAATGCTATTTATAGTCATGAAAATTTCAAACTACCTAAATGTTCATAGTAGGGAAAGGTTAAATTAATATGATGTATCCATATAATGGAATATTATGCAGCAATTTAAAAATATAATCTAGATTTACATTCACTGACATAAATAGATATACAGTAATGTGAAATATAGTCATAAAAGAACATTGATGATAATTACCAAGAATAGTACAAGGTATAGTATAAAACATTTACAATATTATAACAGAAAATGTGAGAAAATATGTATATATTTTCCTGGTTTATTTTTATATCCTTTTTCCATATTTGTATCTTCTTTGTTTTCTATAATTAGCCAGTATTACTTTGTGTTAATTTTTTTTTTAATTCATAGCCCACCCAAATTTTATTTACTTTTCAGAGACCTCCATTTGTGTGAGGAGGGTCACTATCTCCTTTCAGGGAAGAGATGGAAAAACCATCTCTGGGATATGCCTGCACTTTCAGGAATTGTCACTAGGTGGTACACTGTTTTTTTCTTTCATTCAAAATTATTTTACCTTCTCACAAATCACTATTAATTTTAAAGTCATTGTTCCATTGCCTTACAGTAGGCAATCAAGAAATCACTGTTGGACAAATAAGACAATTAAAAATAGAAATGACAAATACATCAAAAAATTGAACAGTTTCTTCCGAACATTTTGTCATCTTTCTAAACAAAGGTAAATTGGATTCATGGGGGCCTTTACTAGAATACTCCGCATTGTGAATCTACAAAGCATCTTTGAAGAAATAACATTCCAAAGAATACGATTTGGGAAATACTATCTTCAACACTTGTCTGTCTTGTTTAATATAATCACCCTAGTGTCAACACAGCTGAAGTTTCAATCTTCTTCACCCCTTGTTGTGGACTTCATGTTGGTTGCGCTCATATTCCCCACGGCTATCAAGTACCATATTGGCACTTGCTGTTATGTCGCCAGCCAGATGCTGAAGTCTATCAAATACAAACTCTCTATACTTAAAGCACTTCTCTCTGAGTGTCACTACTCTCATCACAGGTGTTGATTAAGTAGATCGCTTTTCTCTTCACACCTGATTCCAGCCTGAATTAAACTCAATTCAAAGGCAAGAATGTGCCGGTTCCCCAGCCTCCAGTTCATGTGAGAATAGAATCTTATTTCCCTGGAGTGCCTAGAAAATAGAGCTAGTAACTTGCTTTACCACCCAAGGCAAACTTTGAAAATGTCCTCATTATCTAAAGAAAAGAAAAAGTCAACCAGGAAGATAGTCATCCTTTATGAAACATAGTAGTGATAGTCTTATCACTACTAAAAAATGGTTTACAGAAGCAAATATTATTGTTTAGATATTTGTTTATCTTTTACTAGACTCTGAGCTCGTTGGGACTGGGAAATCTTCAACTCGGTTCCCTCAATAATGAGGAGGGTATCTGGGAAATCATAGCCCTTATTAAATAGTTGAGGAACGAATAAAGTAACAAATGAGTGAATAGAGTGATATGTTTGTTAGTAAATAGTAGAGGGAATAGCTTAATTCTAATAATACCAAAATTAAAAACCTGTATTAATATATGCTAACATTAAAATGGCTTTCTTAGTCATTCATTTGAGAAATGTTTAAGTACATACTGTACTTCAGATACTGTGCCAAGGATACAAAGTTCAATAAAAAATAATTCTGTCTTCAAGAAGTACACAGTGCAGTGGATAAAAATAAGTTATATTTATTTAATGCTTCTTCAAATACTTTCATGTTAGATATTCACAATAATCCAATGAGACCAATACCTTCCATTTCTACATTTGAAATCTTTTAACAGTCATAAGTAAATAAAAAGGAACCCTTACAAAATGTGTAAGGTTTAGGGTATAATGTTATAACAACATTCTATTTAGACACTACCTAATTTAAGAACAAGAATACTTAGGTCTTCTGTGTCCACTATCATTTTCCCTAAGAGAAAATGCTGTTCTGAATTTTTTATCTTTCCTTTATTTTTATTTATACTTAACCATGTTTGTGTTATTAAGCAATATATTATGTAGTTTTGCATGGTTTAGTACTTTGTTCAAGCGGAAACATACTGAAAACTTACTATTTCTACTCAACATTATGATTTTGCCTTGTACATATAAGTGTTAATCCATGTGGGTTTGATTTTTTATATGCAGTGTGAGATAGGTTTCCAATTTCATCTTTTCACATTCAGATAACTAATTGCTCTAGTACCATTTACTGAAAAGTTCTTTTCCTAACCAATTTGCAGTATCATCTTAGTCATAAATAAAATTTCCATTTTTGTATTGGTCTGTTTCTGGGCCGTCTATTTTGTTGGTGAATTTGTATAGCTCTGCATCTAATTCCAGACCATCTGAAAAAGCACCGCTTGGTGACAATTTCTTAATTGCTGATAAGGATGTACTTCTACCTTGTATTTTTGTAGGAATGTCTTATTTATTCTTAATCATTTGCTCTTGCATAGAAATTCTAAAATCAGTCTGTCTTATCTACTTTTTCCATGTAATTGAGTTGACCTTAAAGTGCTCCACAATAAATTTTGGTGAAGCCAAAATATGAACCTATGCCAGGGCTCCATCTACATAATACCAGGCATTTCAGAGAATAACTGATCTTAAATATCCCCGTCAAAAGATAAAGTTATACATAAATTTCAGAATGTATCATGTAACTAAATTGTCAGGAGATCTATCAGATTTAATGTTCTTTAAAATAAGAGGTTCCATGGTCGCATTCTGAGGCTTCTTAATGGACAGTTATGGCAAGACTGCTAGATGTTCATTCAACATTCATTCATTCTCTCATGTTTCTCACTGACAAAACATTTATTTTGTTAGGAGATAAAGGCAAAATGCCCAGCTAATAAAAACTAAATTTCTCAGCCCTCTTTGTAGATTGATGTATCATAGATGTATCTATGTGTCACAATTCTGGCCAAGGAGATATAAGTAGGAACTTGGAGGCAAGAAAAAGAAAAATATCCTAAAGGAGAAGGGGACAGACTAAGCTGGCAAGTCCTTTCTGCCCTTGTGCCCTGTCTTCTTTCTCTTTCCTGCATCCTGAAGTGCTAGCAGCCACTTGCATTTGACCACAGGAAATGGCTAAAAGAAACTGCAAAGATCTTAGCGATCCGATTACCTTGAGGCTCTATACCATCCCTGCCTTCCTCCAGCCTTTCAGTTCCTGAAAGAAAAATAAAGCCCTATCAGATTCAAGCCACCGTTATTCGAGTTTTCTGTTACAAATAGCCAAATGTAATCCTTGCTTGATGAAAAGAGTAATCAAATTGTACATTTGTTCTAAAACTGCATATGCTTATGTTGATCTCTTCCATAGTATACAGCACAGAACTTTAGGGCTTCGACCAGCCATTAAGTCAACACTCTCTTCCAGAGCACAAAGAGGCTCCACCTACAGGTCCTCCTGCTACTCATGTTCATGCTCAAATGGGTTAGCCATCTGTTAAAGTCAGAATATATGTCCCACTTAAACATCCACTGTTACTCTTTTTCAATTTCCCTCATGTTAGGCTTTGACGCACATGAATCTACTTTAGCAAGCACAGATCAACACTTCAAGTACTTTTCAAGAGTCATAGACTCTTAGAGGTAGATGGAATGGTAGAGGCATTTAGCCCAACTTCTCTTGTAATGCATGGAAGCACAGATGTCTGTCATTCTACAGACACTGACCATCTGGCAAGGCATCATGCTAAGGTTGTAAAGGTTGTAAGGAATTCAGAGATTAAGTTACGGACTCTGTTTTGAAAGAGTTTACAATGTAATAAAGAAAGCAGACTTACTGGATGATTCAATATTCTGAGGCTGGGTCTCAAATACTTGGGATAAGAGATTGAGTGCCAAGGTCCATGGGAAACTGTTCATTCCTGCCAGCTTCCATGGACCCGGAAAAAAACTGTGGCAACATTTGCTTATCTCAAATATCAGAGGGTATTTATTTTTTAACTTTAAATATAGGATTCCTATTCTCTTTCATCCCTATTTGCCTTATGTCACATAATCAGTACTCCCTCCATTAAACCTGTTAAGTTCCCAATTCTTTTTGAAAAAGAGTATAAAATGAATTTATGTGGAATAGTAGAAAGACTATTTGTTTTTGAATCACAAATATTGGTTCCAAGGTTCATTAGCTATGTGGTCTTTAGCAGGACATTTAACCTCTCTGAACACCATATCTCCACCCCTCCACCATAGCCCAAGGTTAAAGCCACTTACCAAGAAGAGTTCTTATGAGAAAAATGTGAATTCAACAACAATTCATTGCAGGTCCAACATGAACAAGCACTATATTCTAGAATAATGAGCCAAAAAAAAAAAAAAAAAAAAAAAGACACACTCCCTTCCCACATATAATTATAATATAGTGAATGAAAAAAGACATATATAATGGTATCACTGGTGAGAGTGTTCAGAAAAAAAATAAAATAGCATATGTAATTATTATTATAATTGAAGATTAGGAATTAGAGGGTAGGAGGTTTCTTTTTTCAATTAGCTCCACAGAAAGGAGTATCATTCGAGTAACGTCCTAAACATACTGAGGAAGTGACCATGCAGATATCTGGAGGAAGGTTAATTCAAACAAAGATATAAAAAAGGCAAAGGCCAGGAGGCTAGAGTGTGTTTGGATGGTCAAGAATTCAGCAGATACCTAGAACTTAAGAGTTCCTTTACAATAGTGATATTTCCAGCTATCTACTCTGCAGTAAAAGTGTATCACCTTTTAACCTCCTTTATGCTGCACTCTGCGGACCATTTAGAATTTCTTCTAAATTCTCATAACACAAGAACTCGCTCCCTTCCCCCACCCCTCTCTCTCTCTTTCTCTCATTCTCTCTCTCCTCTTCTCTTACTTTTAGCCTAAGCCTGGATTCTTCCAATAAATGCTTAAAGTGTCCTCTTTTTTTAAGCTAACATATGCTGAGAGCTAAATATGTATCAAGTACTATACTGAAGAGTTTATGTATTTTAACTTATTCAGCCCTCACAAAAACCCTAGGATTTTTAAATGTTTAATTTTTATTTTTTTAATATTTAATACCCTGGGGTTTTGTTGTATTCCAAATGTATAAACAGCTTTAAGAAGTTAATATGGTCAAGTTCCCATAGCTAATTACAGAGTTGGAACTTGAACTCAAACCATTTCATATTTCTGTCCATTAGATTAACTACTATCCTATTCTGCTACTTTTTCAATTGAAGAAGGATCTTGTAAGCTTATTAATGAATAGGTTCAAAATAGCCTCCTTCAGAGAAAATCAATTTTCCTAAAAGAATGATTCCCAGTCCAGCCCTCCAGAACTTCTAGAGTATTTACATCCATTCATTTATTCGACATTTTTTGTGCAAGGATAATTCTGGGGATAGAGTAGGCTGATAGAAAAGGTCCTTGTCTTAACAAGTCAAAAGGGATATCAGAACCCTGAAAATAAAATTTATTTGCTCCGTACTAAGAGCACAAGATGTCATACAAATAGAATAACAAGATAATAATAAATAAACCATAACTACCAGAGTATCTCAATTGCAGAGAGGCTGGAAATCACCTCTCTAAAGAAGAAACAGAGTCTAAAGTACTACGTCTTTATTATAATTAGGTCTCACTTACTATCCCCCAGAGAGTTCCCTCTACACTAGATTTTCAAGTATCCCATCACAAGAATTAAAAGACATTAAGTCGAAATGTGTTCCTTATTGTTTAAGGGTTTTCATCTATGTGCATTTTTACTACTCAGGGTTTGAGAGGCTACAAACTAAATTTCAAAAACCCATAAAAACTTAAAATACCATTAACTTACAGTGAACCTACTCTTTCATTTCCTGCCTCCCTCACTCTTATTGGAATTTCCCCTTTCCTATTTTCTCTCTGCACACTGAGCTCTGTGTGTCTATGTGGGTGAATAACTGGTAAGCACCAAGACTATATTGATACTATTCTTTTGTTCCACAGAAGATTAAGTACTGTCCCTCAACTACAGACTATAGGTTAGCAAAGCCAAGAAGCACTCAGAATATCACACTCTGTTAGGCTGCAATGAATTCTATGAACTTTAAATGATCCCTAATGACTTTAGGGGAGAAAATCTCAGCTACCACAATCAGCAGTGAGGAATAGAATTTTCTGCAATGATAAAAAAATGTTTTGTGTTTGTACTATTCAATAGAGTAGCCACTAACAACAGTGATAAAGTATTTGAAATGTGGCTAGTGTGACTGAGTAACCGAATTTTTAATTTTATTTCATTGTAATTAATTTAAATTTTAAACCTCACATTTGGTTGGTGGCTACCATATAGTCAGCATGAACAAATAAGAGAAAGAGTTCCCATTATTTTTAAATATTCTTAATGGCTTTGACCGCTAAAATTTTCTGACTTTTTTTCCTAAAATAATTTCATAATTTCATTTTAGGACTTCTACTGCTAATTAGAAAAGTGGTAGTAATTTGATTTATTGTAAAATTACATTTTCTTCTTTTGCGGCAATTACAGATTTAGCTTAGTTTGTTAATATCACAGAGCTAACTGCCCTAATTTAAAGTGTTTACATTTACTAGTGCAAGATTTAGGGCCATATAGGTCTTAGATTTCAAGATGAGACTCCACCTAAAGGAAGAATAAAACATTTCAGTTTATCAAGGAATGAATGGATAAACAAAGTATGATATATACAATCAGTAAAATATTATTTATCCTTAAAAAAGGAAGGAAATTCTGACATATGTGTGAATGAACTTTGAAGACTTTATACTAAATGAAATAAAGCAGTTGCAAAAAGACAAACACTATGATTCCACTTATATGAATTACCCAGGGTAATCAAATTTATAAAAACAGAGAGTAGAATGATGGCTGCTAGGGGCTGGAGAAAAGCAGTAGAGGAGAGTTATTATTTAATGGGGACAGAGTTTTAGTTGGGGAAGATGAAAAGTCCTGGAGATGGATTGGGGTGATGGTGCACAACAATGTGAAGGTAGATAATTCTATTGAAATATGCACTTTTCAATGGTTAAAATGAAAAATCTTAGGTTTTATATATTTTATTACAATAAGATTTTTTAATAATTCTAAAAAAATAAAAAGTGTTTCAGATGATGAGCTCTTACAGAGAAAATTACACATTTCAATGTAGTTAATCCTCAGTCTGACCAAAGAGCATGAAGAAAAATGAAGAGCTCAGATTCAGAAAATTTTAGACAATTCAAGATTCTTAATGACTCAGACATTCCACTTCACTTGAGAATGTGTGACAGGGTAATTTTTATCTTTTTTTCTTGAAAAAATCTTCGTCAATAAGATTGGCCTACACAAATATTGAATTGCCTGAGTACATACCACTGACAGCAACTGAATAGCAGAGATTCTGGTCTAACTTAAGGAGTTCCAGTAAAAGAATGGACAAACTATTTAATCCAGAAACTGATCATGTGGAGGAGGAGAGAGCTGTCATCAAAGCCTCTGTTAGATGGTACAAGGGAAGGTGTTGTCAGTGGTGCTCACAGCAGCAACTCTAAGACCCAGAACGTGCTTTTATGCAGTAGACATTCAATAAATGTATTGACTGAATAAATAAGTGAAAATAATGAATTACTGAAATGAATGAGTAAATAAATAAATAGCAAAAAGTTTCAATTTGAGCCTAAACAGAATCTCCACATGTTTGGACTGGTCAGGAAAACTTATGGGATGTTTTGCCCAAATTATATTTACATGTGGGATTGCAAAATAATTCTACTAAGAGAAGTGTCAAGCATATAATTTAGATTCAATAACAAATGATTATTGAATCACTCATTCAATAACAAATGAGTGATTTGGAGTACATCAAGGCTTGTGTTACTCAGAATTGCCTTCCATCTTAACACCTACAGTCTTGCAGTGAAATCCTAAGGAAAGAAACTCTTTCCACACTAATCTACTAGTAGAATTTCCTTTAGGGAAATCCTCCCAACCCAATTCTCGGCCAAGACAGTTGGATGGGAATGATCCCACTCCTCACCTCTATGGAGGATCCTAATTGACTTAAGTGAAATCTCACAACCCTATGGTGGCCATGGTGACTGACTCTGAGAAAGAAAAGCTTTCACTATTCCACTGGATTTTGTAAATGAAGGTTTGGAGTTTAGAAATGCTGCTGCCAGAATCATAGATACAGAGAACTAGCTGATGGTCACCAGATGGGAGGGAGTTGGGGGGCTGAGTGAAAAAAGTGAAGGGATTAAGAAATATAAATTGATAGTTACAAAATAGTCATGGAGATGCAAAGTACAGCACAAGAAATATAGTCAATAATATTGTGATAACTGTGAATGATGTCAAGTGGGTACTAGACGTAAGAGGAGGATCACTTTGTAAATTATATAAATGTCTAACCACTATGCTGTACATCTGAAACTAATATAAAATAATACTTAATATCAACTATAATTGAAAAATAAAAATTAATTTAAAAATAAGAAAAAGAAATGCTATCATCATCTTGTTTTGTTAAAGAAGGAACCCAAAGATAAAGCTGGCATGCAAAGGAAGATAGTATTGAGAGGTGATGAGAAACTCAGCATTTGATCCCCCAGATCAAACTGTATCTATGACAAGCCCTACCTCTGACCCTTTCAAATATATGAGCCAATAATGTTTTGCTGACACAAATATGAGTTAGGTAATCTCTCACTTGAAACTGAGAGATTCCTAAGAGATACAGAAAGTTTTATAGTAGGAAAAAATTCTCATAAGAGAAATTTCACTGTTAGGACCATTTCGTTTCACTCAAGGGTTTGAGCATCATCTGCAAAATTTCCTGTAGCAGGAAAACAACTGCAATAGAAGTTTTGCCATTGTCTGTGGTATATATATACTAGGGGAAGTGGATGTAAAGAGATTTGAATCATTAATGTTTCTTACATATCCTAAATGTATATATATCTCTTAGACTTCAGAAGTACCACAACTACCTTCACTCACAACATACCTCAACTAGGGAATTCAATAATCAGACTGGAGAGGAATTATATTTTTCCTCATGTTGTTATTCTTATGATTAGTTGTTAGTCAAAGCTAGAGATATTTAGCAATTATTCTGATTATGTTTGATTGCTCAGTTTCCCTAGGAATCATAAACTGTCAGCCCTAGGTAAACAGAAGTTTGCATTGGGGTTTCTTAACTTTCCACTTTATTTGTCTTTTTCTTCATCCTTAGTTCCAGGTTCTTTTGTTTCTTAACCATTGCCTAGGAACTTATTTTGGGCTCAACTAGCCATCAACTTCAAAAGGACTTTAGGAGACAATACATGCATTCCAGACCCGTCTACACTAATAATAGAATGTCAGAAAGGAGCTTTGGCTGGTGATGTTGGCAATGTTTTCAGACCAGAAGCCTTGATCACTTAAATCAGACAATAAATATGCTTGTGTCTGTGATAAAAGTTTTAGTTGCTTTGTCTTGTATTGTTAAAGGTGATATTCAGCCTCTATAGTTGTTCTTGACCTTCATATACTATAGTGGTCATGTTGCTCCAGATTCTAATACGTGGAGACCATTGTTGTCTCAGGTCTAGCCTATGCTTGATTTAATAGCTGTGATTTAATAGCTGGGTAATCTATGGAAAGATACGGAACCTCTTTGAGACCCAGCTCCCTCTTGTTTAAAAGGAGAAAAGATGAAAATAGTGTTGAGTTATTAATTATCTGATAATTGCAATGTTTCGATTTAAAGTACCATGTCTTAAAAACCAAAAGCTTTGAAGTCTTAGTTATCCACTGTCCAAAGATGTGTTTGTTAAAAAAGACAGAGAGCTGCCAGGAATGGTATAATTCAATCTAAGACTTGACGCCAAAGAATAGCTACAAATGTATAAAACCCACACCTTTCACACTTCAGATACTCTAAGGAAGTAGCTACTATGTTATGCATAAACAATTCTAGTGACGATTTCTTACCTGGAAGAGCAACTACCTTGAAATTTGTTCAGCTACACTACTCTTACCTCACAGCTTTTGCACACAATGTGCTCTCTACAGGTAACATTCTGTCACCTCCTTTTGCCTGGCTATTAGATGAGATTTAAAATATTTCTCATGTTTACCCATGACAGTTGAAGCATCAGCAGCTCTCACCCTAGACATCACTTTTTGGGGAAAACCTTTCCTTCCCATCACCTTATCTAATCCAATTATCTCACGGTTCCCTTCTCAATTATAGCCTTTATCAGCCTAAATTTAAATTGTCCAATTACTATTACAGAAGTATAAATTCCATGAGAACAAGGATTATATCTATTATATGCAAATATTAAGTGCTCGATAAATATATATTGAAGAAGGAAGGAAGTCAGATAGATGAATAGTTGAATAGTAAGAAGAATGAATAGTTGGTACAGTAACTCTCCTCATGGTTGCCCCTTATAAATTTGAAAGGCGACAGGCCCACTCACCTACCATTGGAAAGCATTTGTAGTTTTCAAAGTATTTTCACATTTATTACTTTATATTACCTTCTGAGTGAGAAAGAAAGAGGGAAAATCTCTTCTTTAAAACGAGTGTAAAGACTTTAGAAGATAAGAAAGGGCAGAGTTTAAAATGGCTTGAGAAAATATAGCTGAATGGAAATCTGAGTTTCTGAATTCTTACTCTATTTGTTTTGTTAATTCACACTCCTTTCAAGGCTTTGAAGCTCAAGGTTCCTAGTACTAAGGAAGGCCACTGAGAAACACAAGTAGTGAAGCTCCATACACAATAAGAAGTTATTCTACTGCCATTTTAAAATCTTCAATTTGCATTAGTAAAAATAAAGACATACTTAATGATGTTATCAAGAAAATCAATTAGGTTAATCGAATATGGCCAATGTATAAATGTATATGACTGCATAGACTACTCACAATGGCCATGTGTTTCACATATTGTTGTTTTCTAAGGGACTGTAGATTCTAGTTTTGGTTAATTGTACTGGTTCTCAGACTTAGAATCAAACCGAGGGCTATATAATTCTTAGGTCCCTTTCATGACTTTCATAAACCTTCTTTGGAGGTCTTAAAAATGACTTTCAAAATCTGAAATTAGTTTTCTTCCTTATCCCCCCCTAGAGACCAATACAGTGGATTTCATCATGCAATGTTAATTAAAAATGTTGAAATAAATCATGGTGCAATTAGGAATTTCTTTGTCCAAATCATGCTCCATGAACTACATCTAACACTAGTTCGGTTTATAAAAACCAGTCTATTCTTCCTGATGCTAAAGACTAATTTTGGCAAAGAGACAGAAAAATCTCATAAATTTAATAGTCATTTTTTTCTTTTTAGGTAAAGAATGGTAAAGTAACATAGGCAAATTAGCAACTTATACCAAAATATAGTAGTCAAGAACAAGGAGTATTATGAGAACTACAGGGAAGCCACTATGGCTGAAACACATGTATGAAAACTAAGAAACTTTTACTCTCTTAGCAGCTGGTAGAATAATTCCTCTAGTGGCATAGTGTTGAATTTTTAAAGAAAGATTTTAATAAGTTACTTGGGATAAGAGGTGAGATCTTAAGGGATGTGTTCAAGCTAAAAGTGATGGCATTAAGCAAAGATGGAATCTAGAAATAGAAGGACACTTGGTTTTGTTGAGCTCTTGGATGGGGTTACTCAGTATAGCAAAGGAATGAGTGCAAAGGGCCAGGGAGGGGAAGAGCAGGGTGTGGGGGAGAAGGAGCACAAGGAGGTCCAGAAAGGCTGTACACCTTGGGGCAAGAGTAAGGATCAAAAAAGAATTCTAAAAGGGCCACAGCTGAGAAGAAACTTTGGAGATAAATATGTCAAATAGTGAATTAGGGATTTTACTCTACCACATGTCATAGACTCTCCCCTTCATCTCCCCCTGTGAATTCTATTGTTTCTCATGACGACTTTTGTAAAAGTGGATTTGGGAAAGAGAATGTGAAGACGTAAAGAGGAAAGTGAGAAGGAATGGATCTGGAAAAATAAGCAGGACTATTTTATGAGAGGCCATGTGAGCCATCTTAAAGCTTATGCACCTTATCTTAGGGCAAATAGGGAACAGTTTAAAATTTTTAACAATAGTATCCCCTGGTTTTCAGTTAAAAAGATTACCCTAGTAGCAGTTCAAAGAGTGGGGTGGAAGAAGCAATGGTAGAGGAAAAATGAAAGTTACAACGCTTTGCAGAACTCCAGGCAACAAATGATAATGGCCTGTACTGGTTGTAGTACCTGTGAAGATGGAGAGAACTGGACAATCTAATTAGAATCAATGGGTCTTGATGACTGACTGAATGTGAAGGAAAGGGTTACCAACCTTCTTGGTTTGCCCAGAACCGAAAGGGTTCTCAATACTAAAGATCTTCAGTTTTAAAACTGGGACAGCTTCAAGTAAACCAAGAGAGAAAGTTAGATTTAAAATACAGTTTTAGAAGTTATTGGTATATAGATGATACTTGAAGCTATTTGAATGAGTAAGACTGCCCAGAGATAGTTTTATACAGAAGGAAGAAAAAGGAAGGGAAGGGAAGGGAAGGGAAGGAAAAGAAGAAGATGGGTAAAAGGGGAGGGGACTAAGGACAAAACCCTGGGAAACATTAATATTTACAAGATATATAAAGGTGACTAAGATGAAACAGCTATAATAGCAAGATAAAAACCAAGAGTGCATTGTCCAGAATTCAAAGCAAGAGAATGTTGGAAGAAGGAGGTGAGGTCAGAGTCAAGTGCTGCAGGCAGATTAAATAAGATAAAGGCAGAAACTCATCCTTTGGGATTTAACAACTAGGTCATTATCGATCTTGGTGAAAGCAATTTTAGAGAAATGGTAGAGAGAATCAAGAATGAGGAATGAATGGCAGATAGGAAAACATAGATAAAGAGTAAAAAAATCTCTTTCAAAACCTTTCAAAGAAAGAGAGATGTAAGTGGAATAGATGGAGGAAGATGTGGGGTTAAGGAAATTTTTTTTATAATGGACATCTTAGCCCAGGTCTTCTAGGAAACAGAACCTGAATCCAAGATTAAAACATTATTCTTTATTTGTGAGCAGCAAGCCCAGGAAAGTGAGGGTAAGGAAAAGGGGAAATAAGACAAGGAGAGATGCAAAGCAATGTGCCCAGGTGCACTGAATCACTGGCTTCCACTTCATAATGATCTGCAGGCCTTTCTAAAGAGCTGTAGAAGAAATCACACCTCAGAGTAGTCTTCAGAGGAGAAATAGTTAGAAATGTATTTTATTTTTTTCTGTTCTTGAATCTCATTGGTCAAGTCTTCTGGAAAAGTAACCAGAAGACTCTAAGGTATTCAACGTTTGTGTTCAAACTAGTGGAAAAGACTTAACATATTTAAATGTTATCAAAATGGAACCAACAGAGAAGAGGTTGAAAGTACAGGAAAGAAGAGATTAGTTGACAGAGAGGTTTGGGTACTAAGAAAAAAATAGGTGGAAAGATAGGGAATTTCATAGGAAAGGTGAAAGGAGATTGTAAATTCCCACATAAACTCTCTTAAATTCCCTGTCCTGGAATAGATTTATTTTATGCTCACCCCCTGATACTATTTGAGCTGGGTACCAAGAGAAAATCTACACTGTAGTCCACTAACCTTGATCTAGCCTTTCTCTGCCTTTAGAAATCATATGTAACTCAAAGCCCTGTGCTCTATGGGGACAGAGACAGAGATACAAGGTAAAATAAACTATTATAATAACATTTTATCAGAAAAGTAACAATCCAGATAATGTCATCAAGGAATAAGGAATAAATGGCACACTGCAATGCCCTGGAAAGTATCCTTGGAAAAAAAATTGGAGAAGCTAGAAGTGTGCCACAATATAGGTTCTTAGAGTTTCTGTAGCCAGGCGCTAATTTCACTTTGTCATCTATTGTCTATATCTTCCAAAATGAATTAAGCCTTTTAAGTCTTAGTTTCCTCGTCTGTAAAATGGAGACAATAATTTTTCCTAATACTTAAGGTTTGTGTAGTAAATGATATGTGATAGAAAAACACTTAACATAGCACCTGGAACATGCAAAGTATTATTAATTATGAAACCTAAGCTATGCTATATATTGGGGATACCATGATGATAAAGTCACAGATCCCTAAACTGAATAATCTCACCAAGGAGATAAAAAGATCGATACACAGAAATGGATCATCAGTGTGGAAGTTTCTGCCCCACTCTCGCCACTTCTGCCCTGGCTCTAAACACATAAAAATTCTGGACACAACTTAACAACCAACAAACTTTAAATGCATAGCTAAGTTGTAAACAAGAAAGAAAAATTATCTAGGTGTTAGAAATGAAGTCAGAATTCAAAGTCAAAGCACTAAGCAGAAACTGAGGTCAAAATTTTACAAGATAATTGGAAAAAGATAGAGTCCTTGGAACTGGGTCTTTAATACCTACCTGAGCAAGAGGGGAGTCCAAGCCTCAGATACCTGACCTCAGGTCCCTAGACCTGAGCTACTTGCATGAGCCTAGGAGTCAGGAAGTCTACCCGCTATGCTACATGGAACTAAAATAGAATTTGTTTTAGCTAGAGAAACAGTTCACTGTCTGGGGCTTCTAAAAATTTCTAAAAAACATTAAACCTAAAGAAAATTTTTTAAAAAAACACACACATTAAACATCTAAGACACTTCTAAAAAATATTAACCCCTTGATCTGAGTTACACAGGGGCGTGTGGTCAGAATTCAAACTGCCTATATGGTGAGGCACCCTCAACTAAAAAATCGAAATTAAAAACCTGGTTCAGAACAGAAGGAACTCTTAAGTTTTGACAAAAACAAAATTTAAACTGTTCATAGGACTCCTTCTAGGATCCCCATAAAAGACAACCCACAACATTAGGGAGAATTGTTATCCTCAAAAACTAGAGAAAAAGAAAAATTTGGAAGAAGCTTCAAAATAAATATAAGTAAAGTATTCAAAATGATTTTTTAAAGTATATAATGAGTCAAGAAAGGACTGTGACATAAAAAACAGATGGACTTTTTAAATAATGAAATAAAATTCTGGAAATAAAAAAATTACCAAAATCAATTACATTATGGACAGATTAAATTGTAAAGTAGACACAGTTGAAGAGAGAAGTGACAAATTAAAAGATATAACCTAAAAAATTACTCAAAATGCAGCTTAGAGGGGAAAAAAGAAATGGAATACATGAAAGCAGATTTAAGAGAAATCATGGATAGAACGAGAAATATCAACAGAAAGTGAATAGAAATTTTAAAACAAAAAGAATCAGAAAGACATAATATTTGAAGACATAATGGCAGCAAATGTTCTAGAATGAATTAAGATCCATGCATTAAGCACATCTAATATATCATTTTCATGTTACCTATTGCAGTCTTACCTGTCTCTTGGCTGAAGTACTGCTGCAGCAACTGACTTCATGCAGACACAATCTTATTATACCTCATCTCACCTTTACTCTGGGGCTTCTGTATTAATATCAAGGCACAGAAGCTACAGTGCCCATACATCCATACCCCATAAGTAAAAGGGAGTTAACCCTTCATAAGGTAAATCCTTGAGATCATTTTTCCTCCAACATCTGCATGCTTCCAGTGCCAGGTGCCAAGGGACATTTTCATAGTAATAGACTTCTGACTCTACATCTTCAGTCACATTGCCGTATGATCTGGTACAATAGGCAAGAGAATAACACTGAAAGCCATTCCCACACTGAGGTAGTATACACAAAAGTAACAGCAAACTACATAAGTAGATCTAAGTAAATCAAACTACGTAAGTAAATCCAACTCCTCAATTCAATTCCCTCTAAGCCAGATCCCAAAAACACTTTCAATAGCACCCAAATGAAGGGTAAATATGAAGGAAGGATATTAGTGAGTATTCTCCAGAGAAACAGGACCAACAGAATGTACATCTATATAGAAAGTGATTTTTTTTTTTTTTAAGAAATTGGCTCACATGATTATAGAGAGATCTCAAGATCTATAGTCAGCAAACTGGAGATCTAGGTGACCTGATGGTATAGTTCTAGTCCAAAAATCAGCAGGCTCAAGACCCAAGAAGAGCCGATGTGTCCACACAATCCAAAGACAGAAAAGGACCAATGTCCCAGATCAAGCACTCAGACAGGAGTAGTTCCCTCTTACTTATGGGAGGGTGAGCCTTTTGTTCTATTCAAGCTTTCAGCTGATTGGATGAGGGCTACCTATATTAAGGAAGGCACACTGCTTTACTCAGTCTACCAATTCAAGTGTTAATCTCACCTAAAAACCCTCTCAACAACACACCGAGAAAAATTTGACCAAATATCTGGGTACTTCATGGCCTCATCAAATTTATACATAGAATCAACCATCATAGAAAATCAAAGTAGAATGACCTAATAGTCTAATTGCAGTTAAAAGTATCCTCTTTTTTTCAAATTCCACTGAAGCTATGACCGTATGAGTACTTTGAATGGGCCATGAAGTAAGGGGCCCTGTGGTTAAGCTTCATTAGTTTCATAGTACTGTTGAGAGACCCAGATAGTGAATTTACATAAACACATAACTCGAATACACAGTGTCAAAAGAAATCACTACTAACATCATCAGAGCATTTTCTCTTCTAAAGTTTAAGTTTTGTCTAATATTCTCAATACATTGGATAGTCCATACCAAGAATCATTGCTCCCACCACAGAGTCTAGGGCTCTATACCCACCCGGATCATGTAAATGGACATTTAACTATTCCAACTGTTCTTCATTTTGTATAATCCATAACAATAGTTGCTACAAACTCCACTATTCCACATGAAACAAATAGCACCTGGAGCTTTTGGACAATGCAATTCTTGAGCTTTATCAGGAAAAAAAAAAAAAAAAAAGATACCCTCATTATCTCTTGAGGTTGTAATTGGTTGAAGAATTTTAGGCTACCCCACAGGATGCATAACAATCCTTCCAGTGTTCTATTTAACCTGATTTCATTTTTAAAGGGAAAATCATTTATACTTTATTTTTCAATAAACATATTTATACTAGTTCTACAAGATCAATTATCAGGGTATTAGGTTTTTTGATGCCCAGGACACAGAGTCCTATGTGAATCAGCACCATATACACCCATGAGCTAGGAAAGTCTTACTTTCTGAAGGTTTCTAGGGTCCTAACTTTACAAGTCACTTCAAGGAGAAGATAAGAGAAGGACATGTTTGTTCTTTGTGTACTTTAGTGAGGACTAGAAGGGAGATTTCTTTTTCTTTTCAATTCGACCAGATGGACATGTTGGTGACCCAGTAATCCCAAAAGCTCTTTAAGAAAGGCCAAAAACTCTGAATTGCATCCCAGCCATCATATTTCCAGTGGAAAGTGTGACCTGAGAAAAGAGGTTATGGGAGAAAAATCTCCTGAGGCATTTCTATGCCCAGACACAAAACAATCCCTCTTTAAATCCTCTGAGTAGTGAGAAGACCTCTCTCTTTTCCAACAATGTCCTCATTCCAGAAGAAAGTACTAGCTAGGATACTGAAATATTTCCACCCAATTTTCCCCTTTATGCTCTAGAATCTCAGGAAAATTGAGGGGAAAGGTTAAAGATGAGGGAGACATGAAGACATGGGTAGAAATTTAGTATATTAAAAACAGTATATTAAACCTGTATAGAGGCACCAAAAAAATAATAATAACTTTTATTTTTTGGTGAAAGACTCAAAACTAAATTCCAGGTTGTTTTGGATATTTTGTTTTTTTTTTTTTCATTTTCCCAAATTCTCTTAAGTGGCTTATCAGATTCAACAATGCTCTCTACCCTCACTCTAAAATATAAGCCTTATGTCTAAGTACACTGAACACTCCTGGTTAGTAGACAATTCTCTATCATATTTACCCCTTCTCTTCCCATCGGCTAAATTTTATGCTTATTAGGACTGAGTTTGTGGTGTTTTCATTAAAATAATTGATTTTGTTGAGTTAAAATTTTGAAAACTGATGAAGTATGTGTGAGAAAGAGAGAGAAAGAGAAAATTTTTTATGCAATTTAAGCTGAATGCTTTAGTAAAGACTAGATAAAGACAGTTGCTAACATATTGCTGTCAAAGTAGTGTATGCAAGACAAGCATAAAAGATTGGGGAAAAAATCTCAGGGGTGCTACACTAAGATTGCTTTGCAAGTATCTTTAAACTTTAGTTTGGCTTTTAAGAAATCAAAACTGGAAATCATAGATAATGCATTATGGTTATGTTTAAAGCTAAAAATAATAATAACTTAGAACATCAGTGAATAAATACACATTTAAAAAGTAGAAGAAAGTCTTAGCCCAATATCACAATATCGGTGCAGATATGTACATATTTGTGTTTTAATACAAAATAAAATGTTAACGAGTATATCATTTTGAATAATTCTCTACTTTAACTGACTCTAAAGTGATTACTCTTCTCAGGAGCCTTCCACTATACACAACTTTTATGTTTATCTTTAAAATATTATGTTCGTTTTTTCCCCAATGCCTTCTCAGTAAACTAAACTATGCAGTCTTAGCAAAATTTATAACTTTACCTAATTTTCTAATTTTATTTTCTGGTCATATACCTTATACTGAGTCCAATGACTTACAGTTCTCTAAACATAAGCTCTAATATTAAGCTCCTGCTAGTCTCTTGAATTGAAAGGGGTCGCGGAAAGACAGGAAACAGGAAGGGTGTTTGGGAGGGAAGAAGGTAAGAAGGAAGGAAAGAAGGAAGAAAAGATGGGAGAAGGGAAGGAAGCTGGGTGAGGAGGCTCCAGTGACAGATTTGAGGCAGTAATGATTTCATCCCATCACAGACGCTCCTAGAGTATCCGTCCTCTCATTCAACAGTAGCTACCTCTCTTTGTACATATATCAAAATCTTTGGTTCACAGTCACATGCTAAAGAGCTATTAAATGTGGCAAGTACGGGAAATACATCAACACATGAGAGAATATAAATGATATCATTCATGTGGAAGAAAGCAGAATTTAAAAATACTATAAGTAAAATGTAGGCAGTTAGCCTTTAAAAGGGCAGACATAAATGTTGAGTGATGTAGAGAGCTAATGTCATTTGACTGCTTTAGTCTACAAATTGGCTTACATTCACAATAAAACTTATAAACATATACAAAGTATTCTACAAGGTGAGATTAGTTGTAAAGTGAATTAGGGGAAACTAAAGTACTCTGGGTCAGGTACCAGTTGTGTCCCAACCTGGGAGTTTGAGAACAAACAATAGATTATGAGATTTCAAAATAATTTCTAAAATAAAAATATTGAAGATTTGTAGTCTCGTCACTTCTTTCTCACTTGTGACCCAAATAGAGAATTAATTACATGATTATTTTTCTTTCTTTTGCATTACTCTTCTGTCTGTAATTTCGTTTTTTCATTGATTTTATAAAGTTTCTCTAAAAAGTGGCAGAATTTTAAAATCTCTAAGCTAGGAAAGACCCTGAGCGATTATCTTCCATTTTCCTCCTTTTAGACAGCATTACAATGCTATCCCAGGCAGATGGAGAGCTGTGTTATTTTTTAAACCTCCAGAGGAGAAGATTCTACAGTCTCCCAACATTAACAATTCTCACTGTCAAGAAATACTTCCATATATAATCGAACTCTCTCATGCTGCTGTTGGAATCAGTTTCCACTCTGCAGAGCTGAGTCAATATTGAAAACAGCTGGTCTTCAGCCCCTATGTAGAAATTCTTCATTTGCTGTCACTGAAATGTAATGAGATTTGAATTTTCTGTATAGCTTTCATTTAGTCCTTAACTCATATCCTTCTCCAAACTGATTAACCCCAGTTCCACAACCTACCCAGAGCTTATTCACACTCTTATCTGTACTCCCACATCACTTTGTAAGTAAGTGTCTCTATTGGAACATTATCACAACTTAGTGTAATTATATGTTTGCATGAATATCTCCCCACACCTCATCCTGTCTTATTTGTCTGCCTATCTCTGTGACTGACACATAATAGGTCCTTAATAAATGACAGTTGAATGAATTAATGAAATGCCATCCAGATAAACCGTTTTTTTCTAACCATTCAGCCATGATTGTGGCTGTCTTCTGTTACGTTTCTTTTGATGACAAGTAACAGAAACCGATTTTAGTAGTTTAAGCAAAACCAGGAACTTTATTGTGAGAATACTGGCATATCTTACAGAATCTTAGGAATGATTAAACCAAGGCTCAGAAAGGGTGGGAACTAGGGCAATTGCATGTATTTCTTCTGCCGGAGGCATTCCTTCCAGAATACTACAATGTGTCTCAGCTACCAACAACTTTCAGTAACACCGTTGCTCTTCTGGCAACATTTCCAGAGACAAACTGATGGGCTCACCTTAGGTCAGATGACAGGCATGAACCAATAAGTCATGGTCCAGGGGACTCTTTCTTAACACTGAGATGGTTGTCAGGGTGGGGGCAAGGAGAGGACATATCTGTGTATGTTGATAGCTCCTCAGAGAAGGAGAACCCTGCATTGTGGAGTCACCACAAGAAAGGCCCACTACAAACCGATGCTGATCCCTCAGGCCCATTGTCACTGTTGAATTCCTGTGTCACAAAGATGAATAAACAAGGTAATTCAGTATCCTTTTTTTTTCTTTGCTGGACTAATTTTCTTTAGGCCTTTGGGTACCAAGATTTAAGAAGATAAAAAAGAGTCGAAGTGTAAATTTTCTTTGAACTATGGATCAATGCTTGAGCTAATGACAAACATTATCGTGAGATTTACAACACACGGAAAAATCTTTTTCTGAAATTCAATATATTTTATATATCATTGAGTTAGTAGCAGACTCATACATGAGATACCAAATAGCAAGGAATAAATAGGTAGTGGCCAAGGCCCCTAACACATTTCTAATTGGCTCAGTAGTCCTGCAGCATAATGTCTTAAACTTCCTGATGAGAATACCTACAGAAAAGACCCTGGAGAAAGAGTAAAGGAACAATGGATCAGCTATGCAATAACACTTTGCAATAATTTAGCAGTTTTAAGTTAAGTCAGATTTGTTCATATCTCTTATCCTATTTTTTAAATTGAGTTAAATACATATAGTAGGTGAAAAATAGCCATATTTTTTCTAGTTCCTCTCACAAAAGGGGGAGTCAATTTTCCTAACCCTGGAATAGGGGCTGACCTTGAGACTTGGTTTGACTGAATGAAGAGGAAGCAATCGTGATATCATGTGCATTCCAAACTAAGCCTCAAGAGATCTCTTAAACGTGCCAAAAAAAAAGGATAAAAAACCATGTAGAAAATTCTAAATTTGGGGGTGTCTGCTACATAGAAATAGATCATCTATGTATCATCAAAACACAAAGCTAATTTCAGACTGTAATGAGACTAGGGATCCAATAAGGCATTTTCGTTAAATATACATATTAAACAGTATCTCTAGCCTTTTATTTAGTATGGCACAAATCTATACTCTTCCTTAAAAAATTTATGTATATAATCTCCATCAAATTTATAAACAAGTTAAGCTCAGTTTCCTAACATTTTAGAATAATGTTCATATCCAGAATTTGTTAATCCAGGATGGTTCGCTCCCAGGTTATTTAAGACATTCAGGCAGTCTACCTTCAGAATGTAAGATCATTTTTAAAATTCTTGCTTCTCTGCCTGCATCATTTACTGAGAGAATTAAACTTATGTTTTATACGTTTCCAGTTCTGCTCTCCTGAGCGAGTTATCTGAAAGTTAACTGGGTGGCTGAAATCTATGGACCATCTCCCCAGATGTGGAGAGTTGGCTTTGTTCCACTTCATCTTCCTGACTTCCTGATATGAAGATCTGTCACAAGCCCCTGCTGTGAGATCTTCTTTATTCTGTTTTCCTTTTATCTTTACCCAGAGACTTTCAAGAATCCTTCTTTGTTCCTATTTCCATAGTTACTTTGGTATTTGACTATCTTCCTATGTCTCATCCTGCCAGAGAGAGAAGTTTGTGGACGCTTAGTTTGAATATGGAATGAGAGCTGGGATACTTAATAATTAGCACAAAAGCCAGCCTAGAAATTCCCACAGTGGGCCATATCATATACCCTTCTGTACTCATTATTTTTACTACGTTTTTGATAATATTATGCTTCTCAAAGGCTAAACGAGTCACAGTTTCTTGCCTTAAAAAATCATATTCCTTGTATATAGCTCTACCTTATATTCATTTTTAATCTAATACCTTCATTGTCCTTATGTCAGTTTGCAGTTTCTAATTTTCTTTTCTCCCACAACAATTATTTGGTCTTCTACACCTCACTTACTCTACTCCCCTCTTTCTAAATCTAGCCTCTCTTTTTACCTCAGAAAAGACATAGTAATCACCCTGATAAACAGTAGGCAAAAAGTGAATTCTTTGTAACTAGAGTTAGGACATTATTTTAAGAGACTTTTGCAATTCCTACTATTTCTCCAGGCACCAGTATACCATAGAACCAGATGCCTCTTCATATTTTTCATGTGCCCTTATAAAAAATAAAAAATAATGTCTCTCAGGGATGGCGAGGGGGTGCGCCATGAAGATTGAGACACAATTGACTATAAATCTCAAAAAAAATTGTTTTTGTATAGCATTTACATTAGGGAGGAAGGGTGAAAAAAAGACAAACATTTAAACCTACTCTTCACAAAGCACTTATTGAGCACCTTGGTAATACAATTTACATCTGCATGCCTCAGTTTCCAACATGCTTCAGGTAAATTATATCATATGTGAGGTGGGTAGGTAGATAATAATTGAGTTATTGTACACAAAATGCTTTAATACACTGTACAGATGCAATAAAAAGTTACCTTCATTTACACATAAGCAAATGAATGTCTCAGAGAACTTGAGAGATCTGGCTAATCTGATATGCTTGTCCTCCTGACCACTATGAACCTTTATATCATCACACTCTCCTCCTGTGAGTCTCCTCAGTCATAAATCTTTGACTTACAAAAGCTTACAAATCATTTATGGAAAAAAATGTCATACACTTAATAAAGCAAATAACATTTATCATCATCATCATCATCATCATCATCATCATCAACATTATAATTTAGTGTTTATGTTATGCCAGGCATTGTTTTACATTCAATGATGCATTTAATCCTCTAGCAATCTTGCCAGATAGACATTACTTGTATCTCGAAATGTAGAGTAGAAGTAATTAAGCCAAAGAGAGGTTCAGTAACTTGACTGAAGTCGCCAGGATTTGAAGTCAGTTGTCGGAGTCCACATGTTGGACTGCAATACTCTACTACCTCTCTACAAAACAGTTTGTAGAATGTATTCCATGTTCATGATATAGTGAGTGTGGTAGAGTGTCAGGGAAATTCACATTGAGAAAAAAGAAGGAAAGAAAGACAAGCATTTGTCTCACCAAAAAACTAGTATAAAACAGAAATTTGGGATGAGATTTATTTAACTGGAAGAAGCTAAGGAAATACCATAAGTATAAAAAGAAAAAATCTATGCTTGGCCTTTTCAGTACTTGCCAGAGGAGCCATACTGATGAAAGCAGAGGATTTGGGTAAAGACATAACAGAAATTAAGACTGGAGTGTTAGGTATAAACAAATTATGGCTGGTCTACAATGAAAAGCTGTTTGGACTTAGTAATAAACAATGAGAAAGCACAAAGTATTTTCAGTAAGAAGCTAAAGTCTTCAAAAATTTGTTTTACTGTGATAAACAGATAGATTAGGGAGGTGAAGACGCAAGACCTGCGAAGAGTTAAGCAACTCTTACAATAGTACTGGGCCACAAGTGATAACAAAAGCTTGAACTAGGGTGATGAGGAGGGGGAAGGAAAGGACACACATTATTGACTGGGGTTCACAGGTCTCAGTGACTGACAGGGTAGGGGAAATACGGGGTGGGGGTGGGGGTGGGTATTCCAAAGATGTTTCCATGCTTCCAAGCCTGTACAAATGAGAAAATAAGTCCGTTTCTAGAAACAAGGTTTCAGAAAAGAGTTGATTTTGAGACACATTAGATTTGGTCATACTAGATTTGGGGTGACAGAATGACATACAAGTGAAACATCCAGGAGTCAATTAAAAAACATTTATCAACTACCTACTTCATGTTAAAGCAACGTGCTAGAATCTGAAGATATTGCTGTGACAAGAAGACAAGATTCCTATCCTTGATAAGCTTGGAGTCTAGCTTGGAAAGTTAGATGAACAGGCAAATTCAAAGGAAGGTCAGGAACAGAGATGATAATTTAAAAGGCAACTAATTCAAGGTGACTAGAATCAGGATGCTGGTCTATCTACTCTCCCGTTCTCCCTTGATAAGGCTCTTCTTTTTTTTTTTAACTTCTAAGAGATTCAGTTATTTCTATTTAGTCTCTCACCCCACCAAATGAATTACTATGAAGAGTTGTTTTCCTTCACAGAGAATTAAAAAATTTAAATGGTTACTTAGGAACTCCGAAGAAGCAGGGAGGTATTCCAAGTCAAGAACATGGTTGACTTTGCTGCAGATATGAATTATCAGGTTCCCAGTCACAGCTAGCATCAAAAAGAAGAGAAGAAAAAAGAAAAAGGTAAAAGCAGCCATCTATTTACTGGTAGATAAGCTATGGTTGCTGGCATTGGCCATGCAGCCTCCAGATCAGTAACAGATATTTGCAGCTCATATCTATCTATACATGTCACTAGGCTTAGGGCTTAGTGACAGAGCAGAGAGACCAAGATCTTGGCTATTTTTAATGTATAGGTCAGGGGTTGCAAACTGGTGCCCAAGGCTAGATGTGGCCCATAGACCTGTTTTGTTTGGCCTGTACAATGTTCTTTTAAACGGGCTAATGTTTAAAATTCAGGTTTTGAATTTAGAGATTATATAGAAAATTCAAGGTTTCCCAATAGATACTCTTGAAAAATTAAAATATCTGTCAACACTGAGTTAGCTTTTCTGACTGACAATCTGGGGCTGGACTTAAGTCAGATCTGACCTTTTGAACACAGCCTTAGGACACACAACAAATGCTGTTCTCTGTATGGAGTATTTGAATTTGCAAACTGTCAAATGTTTAGTTCTCTAAGGAAGTTCAGCAAAGGCACTTGCCTGCAGGAGATAGGAGACCGAAGAAATGTGGCCCCATCTTACATCAACATACTAGGAGGAATAAAAATGGAGTTATTCAAAAACCAACAGGAGATTCTTTCAGAAGAAGGGGCTTTGGCCATTAACAGTGACACCTTGAACAAGAAATTTATATTTTCTGAAATTCAGCTTCCTAATTTGTAAAATAAAACTAATAGGATTTACCCCCCAAATGGTCAATGCCATTTAATGAGATCATGCTACATAAAACTCTTAGTACAGTACATAGCATTTAATAGATACTAAATAAACAACAATAATTATAACTACCGGTATTCTATTCTGTGGCATTCACAAAGTTTAGGTACAATTGCAAGCTAGTTTGTCTGTATGTTTTATTCATGAATGTTTATTGGGCACCTACCGTAGTGTGGGTCTAGCTCTGTGCAAAGCATCAGATATATATAAAAAATAAACATAGTTTATGCCCTTGAGAAATTTCCTGGTAAGAAGTAAAAAGGTTAGAGAAAAATAGTTTAACAGGAGAAAAGTGTTTCTAAAGTACACAATATCATCTGAGAAGAAAAGTTGGAAATAAAAGACTGGGAAGAGGCAAAGAAAATTCAAGACCAGAGTCAAGAAGAGAGTATATGGAAAAATGTCACAAAAGGTGAAAATGAAAGAGTAAGTTTTGGATTATGTTGAATTTGGAATTTCTAGAAAGATACATTTCTTGCTCCACAGAATAAGGAATATCCACAAATAATAACTCTGTAACTAACCCTTATATATCACTCACTAGACATCAGGTATCAGGTGCTGTGTTAAGTGTTCTCTCTCTCTCTCTCTTCATATATATATATATACACACACACACACACACACACACACACACACACATATACATACATACACACACACACTCACACATATATTTATATATGTGTATTATATATATATATTAGTTCATTTAATTTACAAAACGACTTTTGAGAGAGGTTCTATGATTTCCCTTTTGTAAATGAATAAACAAAGGCCTATGGATGTCAATAATTTGTCAAGGTTATTCTCCTGTTCAATGGTGAAGATGAAACTTAATACTAGACATCTCCGGCTCCACAGCTAATGCTCTTGAGGGAATCCGCAATTAGAACCTGGAAGAAGGGAGGTATTTTCATGGCAGACACTTTCTAAGGGTGAAAGAAAATGTAGTTTAATGTAGTCAACCCAGGTGTGCTATTTTCCTGAAGTAAGTATGCAAGTGGCTTCATGGAATATGTCCTTCCATTACTTCTTATCAAACTTTGCTATCAGGAAGGCTAAAATCAAACCATGGTTTTGATGTTCAGAGGAGAAAATTAACTGACTTTGGTCATGCCCAGGAGCAAAGATATCATCTTTGCTTTCTAGTTCAATGCTTAAATTCTGAGAGAGAAAACTGAATTTGGAAAGTGAATAACTGACCATATAAACATGTGTTACACTTAAGATATTGCAATGAAGAGTCCCTCCCAGAGTGGGAACACTTCACTGAGTCAGGGAAGAAAGCAATTCCCAATGGCTTGCCAAATGGATACCTGACTACTTGGCACAATTCAGTTACACACCAAATGAGCACCAAGAAATCCACGAATATACAAAACAAAGTCAGTAATGATACCAGGAAAATTGTACTGAGTACTTATTCTGTACCAGATATAGTTCCAGTACTTCCCACATAGTATCTACTTTAACCTCACTACTTTACAGGAGAGGCAGCATTAGTTTCATTTTATAGATGAAGAGACTGAGATGCAGAGGCCACATGGCTAATAAGTGGTAGTGCCGAATCTGAATCCAAGTAGCCTGACCTAGAGCCCGTGTTAACGACAACAATCTATTTCATTCAGGTACACATGTGATCTTGATTTCTAAATATCTTTTGATCGATTTATATTTAGAGTACTTTTCAAATCTTGCTAAGTTAGGTAAGGCCTAAATTTTTTTATATTTTCAAGATGATAGATTAAAAATATAGGTATATATATATACTAGTTCCTAGTATATGTTGATACTAGTTCCTAGACTGATTGAGAAATGATTATTTGAAATTTGAGTTGGTTAATAAATGTCTTTGAGTCTATTTAGATTCATTAAATAGTGACAATTATTTTTATGTGGAATAATTTTCTGTTAATTTCAGTGGCACAATAAGATAGTTATCCTATTAAATACTTTTCTTCTATTTACGAGAACAAAATTTCAATAAAACCTTAACATGAAAACTGAAATCCTTCACTAAAGTCTTATAGCAATTCACCACTAGATGGAGCAACTAAATTTTAAATTTTTTCACTCACAGCAAACCTTTAAGTTTATTTTGAAAATAGTCTTGATTTTAGGTCACTTATTTTTTAATTGTGGTGTTTCCTCTTCCTTTATCAGAGGTTTGGATGTTTATTAAAATCTCTAGCAGAGAAAACTTAATAAAAACATCACTATTAGTGCATTCAATACTCATAAACTTAAGGCTTTGACAGAAAAGATTGACCATAAACAAATAAGTTTAAAATTGCAAGCAAAATAAATTTAAACAGATTTAATATGATTAATAACTAACTACAGTCTGTAATCTTTTACTGAACAATGTGACTCATCCAGTCAAACGAAGCAAAAATACCTCTGATCTGAGAGAACAAATGTCACACAGTTTGTGTATACATGGCTGCATGTTTGGATGGTTACGTGTCTGCATTAAACAATACAAGTCCTGTCTGGAGAAGCCAGGACGATGTTTGATAGTGTGGCAGAGGAAATACACATTTTAGGGTAAATGATATCTGCACAAATAGGGGGAGTTTTTCTAGACCATCTGCGTTATTTTCTTCGCACTGAAAACTAGAGTAATTACCTATTCATTTAATAAAGATACATTGAGAGGCTGTTATATGCTAGGCCTCATAATCTCCACTCGCTTTGATCTCAGAGACAGAAATATTGCTTCAGAATTAGGCCAAGGCCAACTGTGCACTGGAAATTTCAGTGTTGCATGTATTAGTTCTGGAGAAACAAAAAGGAAGGATAGCTAAATGAATGAAACAACTGAAGCTTGTGAAAACCAGGATGGTGGTAGAAGAGGATTAAACGGAATGCGGACCGAGACATTTCCTTTATCCACTACTCACTAAGGGTGTCACCGGTTCCTGGACATAGAATATTAGAGAGCACTATCAGAACCACGCAGAATATTAATGTTCATTCTGAGCATCGTTATGTGTAATATAGCTACTCATAAATTATATGCTTATATTTCAGGCTGAGGTATTTTCATCTCATTTTTTATTGTTGTTGTCATTATAAAGACTTGAATTAAAGGATACTCTTATATAACATTAAAATTCTCTTCTAGATCAGTAATCAGTCAATATTCTGTTGATCCGAAGAAGCAGGTCAGGTAGTAGCCTTTCTTAACAGAATGATGCCTCATTAAAGTTTTTTCCTGTCTGAACAAGACTGTTACACTAATGCTCACACACTTTCCTTGTGGACCAGTTGGTTAGGCATTCACTCAAAGACCATTTAATTTTATCTTATTGAAAGTTTGAATAAGCCTGATTACCTGGTTTCTAAATCCTTAGCAGATTTGAAATAACAAATGCAAAAGATGATGACAATAACAAACATTTGTTGAGCATCCATTATTTCCCAGACATTTTTCTAAGCAGTTTTATTTAACGTAATGCCCATGACAACCTCATAAGTTTGGTTCATTGTTATCGCCATTTCATATATGAGGAAATCGAAGAGCAGAAAGGTTAAATAACTTACCCAAGGTTTATTTTCTTATGGGAGAGATCTGAGATTTCTACCCAAACAGCCTGGTTCCAGAATCATTCTTAAGACCACTAGTTCTACTGTGAAGAAGGGCTGTTAACTGGCAGGCCCATAGATAGCAGCAAGAAATCATCATTGCTAATCTGACAGCAGGGGAAGAGAAAATGTGTGAAGGGCAGTTGAACAAAAAAAAAATGTACAATAACCTGGGATCGTCTAAAACACCAGCAAACTTTAAAAAAAAAATTTTCAACACAGTTGACACACAATATTATATTAGATTCAGGTGTGCAACGTAGTTATTAGACATTTATATGACTTACGAAGTGATCACCCCAATAAATCTAGTAGTCATCTGGCACCATACATGGTTATTACAATATTATTGACTATGTTTCCTATGCTGTACTTTACATCCTCATGACTATTTTATAACTGCCAATTTGTTCTTCTTAATCCCTTCACTTCAAAATTCTCCTCAATTATATATTTTCTGGATTTTTCAGGATACTTCAGATTTTTAGCATTTATTTTTGTAGTCCTAATAGGGACACCCAACATTTTCATACTGTTTTCCCTGATTTACAATTCAGAAAATAGTTACTATACTCAAAACTTATTCGGCATTAAGTATAGTCTACCAATACTTATAACGTAGCTCAGAGTTTATGAGAACCCGTGTCTGAATGCACCTGAGTCCTGGGAGGAAATGTCATGAATCCAAACTCTCTGAGAGTCATTCGTGCTCCAGGTACTAGGGACTGTAATGTAGGGGCCAGGATTTCTGCAAATGGGAGATCGGAGTCTGTAGTACATACAGATGACCTCCGCTAAGAGGGAGATCTCGAGAAGAGTTACTATAAATTCCATTAAGATGGCAGGGCACGCATCCCACCCCACCAGGAGAGCTAGAGTTACCAGATGTGTGGGTGTGCATACTGAGGAACTGGTTCTCACAGCCAGTCCTGTGGCTAGCCCAGACCATATGTCTCAGATAAGAAGAGGCAAAAGCTGTGATAACACAGAACCCCCCTGCCCCCACACACAGCAGTGAGACAAGTGGACACAAGAGAATACTGGTGTGCTACTGCCTGGCTCCACTGGGATCAACGTCCTGAGCTTATTTTTTAGAGTAAGTCCCCCTTTCTTCCAAGAAAGGAAGAACTAGAAAGCTTTTAGGGATCTCTGTCAACTTCCTACAGGGAGACAAAAACAGTTCAGCCTACAAATGGTGCTGAGAGAGAGTGGTGTGGGTACAAAGATGGGTACAGGATTTATAATGTTGATGCTACTACAATTTGGAAATATCTTTTTAAAAAAAGAAATACAAAATTATGAATACAAAACGAGTTTAGAGACGAATATTCGTATAGAATAAAAAAAGAAATTACAACTAATTACACATTTTGAAAAGTTGGCAAACACCACAAGTATCCCAATTTCCAGAAAAATAACAATATTTTACTAATTTGATGATATAATCTACATACTTTTCCTATATTTTGGCTGTATATGTTCTGATAACATCATTAAATGATAATGATGTTATAATATTTTCTATAGAGGGAAATGAAAGTTATCTTTTCTCTAAAATGGTTGACCAAAATGTTTTTAAATTATTGACAGATTAGAAAAGTTTCAGCTTCATAGCTCACTACCGCCAATGTGATTTTTAGGGCTACTGTTGAATTTGGAAAATATCAAGTTTTTAGTATAAGTCAATTGTAAGATTTCAGGGCAATTAAAGTTTCCTTGGCAAGGACTGCACTAAGGTATTCCTTGAATTTATAACACTCAGCCATAGCGCTGGGGTCTTGGAAGCAGCGCAGACAGATGATGGGCCCTAAAGATTAAGTTCCAGTAACTTCATGATGAACCTACTTATGGGTGCGCAGACAATTTCCAATTCAGATTTGAAATCCAATGGAAAGCTCAGTAGAGGATATTTCTTTGGTGGTAATGGCAGCTAGTTATCTGCAGTAGAACACTCCCACAAGTGGCCATTTGAAGGCTTTTAGAGTTACTTCCAGTGCCAATAACTAAGCAACAACTCAGAGGCTTCAGCTCGGGATAAGTTTCTGCATCTGCAAACAAAGGAAGCATTGCATGAACTTAGACTACAGTCGGCCAGTACTGAGAATGGCCTGAGCTGTTACAGAGTGTTGCCCAAAGGGAAAACATACACTTTATATTTCTTTTTCCTAGGTCTGGCTCCTTTAGAGGGAGCTAAGAAAAATACAGAAGACAAAAAGAGTGCACTGTAACAGGTGTTTTTCAAAAATCATGGATTTACTTCATTTAAAGAAGACCTAGGAAATATGATATTGAAATTGAAGGTGTTTGGGGGTCCCACTTGATACTAATAATGTATAGCTTTAGAATCACTGGGACTTAGATCTCATCACCCAGTTTCAAAATTTATCAACTCATGCTAACCTTGTTTCATCCATACCTTCAATCCACACTCAATCTCCTTTACCTCCAAGTAATTTTAAACACAGCAATCACAACTGTTTGTTTAAAAATATTCCAGAATGTAACTCTAAAAGAAAAATATGTCTTAATCAGCATGCATTTCTATGAGAAAATACCATAAACCGGGTAGTTTATAAGAAACGGAAATTTATTTCTCACAGTTCTGGAGACTGGAAAGTCCAAGATTGAGGGCCTTCTTCCAGGTTTCAGACTACTGACTTCTAACTGTAAACTCACGAGGCAGAGAACAGATTGAGGAAACAAGCTCTCCCCTGACTCATAAAGGCACTAATCCTATCATGAAGGTTCCACTTTCATGAATGACCTCGTCTGACCCTAAATCTCTCCCAAAGGCCTCATCTTTTAATACTATCTCCTGGGTGTGGGTAGAGGGTTTCAACATATAAAGTTGGGGTTCCACAAACATTCAGTTTATAACAGGACTCTTAAAAAATTAATAACTATGATATCATTATCATACTTTTGAAATTAAGGTTAATTCTGCAATGTCAAGAAATATCTAGTTATATACACTTCTTTTGGTGCAAAAAAAACCCAAAAATGCAAAAACTAAAAACAAAAACAAAAGCAAAATGAACCAACAGTAAAAAAGACTATGTTTAACTCTCAGTTTATCCCCATTCACGATCAGGGCAAATTCAAGTTATCCCCTGGGCTTTGATTTACCTTCATAAAATGAAGATAATGCCTGACCTACTTCACTCTCACTCTTTCATCATTGTTACAAAGAGCAAATTACTTAACTACTCTGAGCTTTAATACTCATCTATAAAATGGGAATAACAACCATTTTTAGGGTCATGACAAATTTTGAAGGAGACAAGTAAAGTACCTGGCACACAACCATCACTCAAAAAAAAAAAAAATTAATTCTTTCCCTTTCAAATTCCAAATTCAACTTAAAACAATACTGCTAAATTTAATACTGTGCAATCCATACTCTGATTTTCTCTCTCTTGTAGTCACAAAAACATGAAAAAGTAACAACTCAGGTCATGTAATCCAAGGCTCAGAGATTGATTGACTTGCCCAAAGCACACAGCTAGCTGTTAAATGGCAGAACAAGGATTTGCATAGAAAAACTTCTTTACTCCCCTGTGTTCTTTTGAACCTGTGACATCCATTGAAAATTAAGTTTTACTCTGAATATTCTGGTCACAGAGTCAGGAAAATATATAATAGTCTAAAGGAAAATTTCCATCTACAATAGTTATATATTTTAAGTTTTTTGAACTAATGGAGAAATCTAAGCTATCTCAAAAACTCATTTCTTAGGTGTTCAGGATTCCAGAGGTTTCAGTTTTACTGTGTAGAAAAGGGCCAGGTGAAGGGTTTTTTTTAAAAAAACTAACTTCATTGAAGCTCAAATGTCCAATTTGTTACATATTTAAAGTGTAATTTTTCAAAAGCCAAAGTGATTACTGGTCTTAAATAATCACTTTTAAAAAATATCAGTGAGTGTTTACAATGATTTTAATTTCTGAACAAAAATGTCTATTTTTCTCACAAAGTGAAACTAGAAACTATGACCTATAGGAAACACTACAACCTGACCAGATGCTCACTGTAATCAGTGTTTTTATTGTAGTTTGAGTTGTAAGTGACATGATAACCTCCAAACACCCTTGATTTTGTGTAGTTAGCAAAGAGTCACCAAGAGGCTGGTGGCTTCCCAGCAACAGTTCCTCCACTAGGAGCACAAGCTCTGTCTCCAGTATTTATTTGCTTAAGTCTCTCAACATAATGTCTTCTGGATGAATAGTAAATCTTTCTAATCTACAAAACCTGTGAAAAATTATTTTCCAGCTTAGTAGTTTTGCATTTTTCTTTATATGAGTCTTACACATTTCTCTTTAAGATTGTTTCTAGGTATTTTATGCAGTTTGCTGCGATTGTAGGTGAAATTTTCCCCTTTAGATTTCTTCACTGATATTTGCTGATATATAGGTAAATTGTTGCAAGCCTAGTGTGGACCTGGATGAAAGGATAGAAGAGACGTTCCCAAACTCTCATAATGGGTAGCCGCTAATCGTAAGGCAACGTCAGAATTCAAAACAACCTTGAATAATTGGGAAGTGTTAGAAACAAAGAATCTAGTGCTGAGTAGGGGCAGGTGCAACACAAGATAATACTGACAAACCAAAATGTCAAAAAGAAAAGTCAGAAAGGGACTGTGGCTATATAAAAGTGTATCACCAAAACATGTAGGGTCGAAGTGAATAAATAGCTGACCTTGAATGAGCAATGAAGCACTGCACTTTTTCTTGACCTGTAAATTAGAATCTGGTACCTAAAAACCATCAGGCCAGCATCGTGTGTATTCAGTACTAGTGGAATCTCTATCATGACGTATGCTAATTATGACAGTCACTGCTTAGAGAACAATGTGGAGATCTTAGAACCTAAGTTGACATGAGAACTAAAAATATATATATATATAGAGAGAGAGAGAGAGAGAAAGAAAGAGAGAGAGAGAGATACATAGATAACATTAGAAAAAAGATTAAAAGAAGGAATTACAGAAAAGATAAAGGAAAGGTTCATCATTAATTAAAGTTTTATAATTAGTTAAAGGATTATTTTATTAATCATTAAAATGGATTAACACACGAGGATGTCAAGTTTCCTGTACTAAAAGTGTAATTTAGTAAATTTTTCTACTGTGCTGAGTAGAAAGTGGTCAGCAATTCTAAGAATACTGACAACTAAAGTTATCTCAGGCTGTTTTTGAAGATGCAAGTGGCTAAGTTATCCACAGCTAAGAAAGTAAATAATTCACCATACTCTTGAATACAAACAAAAGGACTTTATAGTCCAACTAGTGAGTGGCTGGGAAAGATTAGAATGTTTATCTTACAGTATTTAATGGAAAGAGGACACAGGGTGTTTATTATACCCAGCAACCATCCAGATCTAGTCTATGTGCCTGCTGTCTCATAAAGAAACGACAAGGAGAAGCAACTTGGAAGTAAGGAAGGATCTTGTTAGATCGAATACAAACATATCTCTTAACCAGCTCAGAGAATGGACAAGGAAGAGATTCCCAGCAGCTGAGAAATAAGCCTCTATGACTTTCAAACTGATGCAAGTAGAGAGGGAAAAATTCACTTAAAGAGGTTTGGGACCAATGTACGTGAGTTTAAGATTAGTATAACTTCTTAAAGAAAAGATTAAGAACTGATGGAGAAAGATGACAGCAGTGCTAAGAATTATAGTAGAGCCTAAAGAATTATTCCATGTTCTATTAAAGGGAAAAAAAAAAGAGTATACCTTTCATTTGATAGTGTATTCAGAATTATTTGAGATATGGCCCCCTGAAGTGCTCTAGGTAAGTATTGACATTTTTATCTCCTCCTTCTAGACCCCCATGATGATCATTACCCATTTTTTTGTACTCATCAGTATATTTTTCCTTTTCCATAATCCTATATGTTCTTTCTTTTGTAATATGCCCTCTTTTCTTACTTGAGACTTATTTTACAGTTCATTACATTTATGTTAATGACTGCTTCCTATCATCAGAAGAAAACTTAATTTCTTGAAAATATGCGGACAGATCTGTAGTGTTGACTCTTTAATGTAAAACTGACTCTTCCTAAATTGGCTGTTTTATTCCTTTCCCACTTTACTTATATCGTTTCCTGACCTGTAAGATCACTACATTAGCAGAGCAATGACCTTAATAAGTAAGTCTGGATGAGAAAGTGGAAATACACGTGGAAGAGTCAGCACATATATTTACAGACATAAACTATACCTAGCATACCTGTAGTACAGGTGCTTACATTGGTGTGGGTTGAAATAGAATTTATGTTCTCATCTTGAATACAGGGAAGTAATATTTTTTTCCTTAGACTTTCTTTTTCAAACCTTTCGAGAGATGTGCTTAAAATAATTCTGACTTGAGATAATAGAGAAACTTCTGGTTTTCACTCCCTGCTGGGAATGGACCTATCATGGATAAATTATAAAATAAGTCAACATGTCTTTTCTGCATAGATAATAGTGGCACAATTTTGCTTATGTTCACAGGAGGCCTTTAATAGTTAGGCTTTAACAGTTTTCAAAACATTTTATGAAAGCCTCAAATTTTATAGTTACTAAACACTAACAAGATACTATTTAGGGCAATTTTTAAACTCTAAAAATAATTTGATATATGAGAGTTTAATGAAATCTAAAACTATTAAATTTGAATCATGAGTTTTGGCTTATAATTTTCATAGTTTTGAAAATAAAACAAATTGGATTAGATAAAGCTAACATTTACCTCAAATACAAATACAAAAATGCTCTTTGAGAATACATTAAACACATTTTGTAAGTGAAGATAAAAAAAATGTTTTGTACATAGTTGGCCCTCAAGTTAATCATATATTTGTTCTTTCAGTGACCTACTGTGAGTTGGGAAATGCTGTATGTTATATGCTGCTGATACAAAGATAAATACTATCAGTTTCCTGCCTTCCGGAAGTTCACAGCCCAGTTGAATGATAAGCATGTAAACAAAATAATCACAAGACAATGAAGTCTGTACAAAGCACTATGAGAACTAAGGACTCACTAATTATGCCCCCACAGGGCTGAAGTTCCAAAGGTTTAACAGAAGAAACAGTGTGAATGTCCAGTGGGGTTGACACTGAAGGCAGAAATAGCAAGAGATTATTACTCTGAAAAGTTAAACCAGATCACAAAAGGTCTTGTATGTCATATAAATGGATTAGACTTGATCTGAGAGGTATTTGGAAGCCACCCTAGAAGATGTGGCCAAATCCAACTTGCATTTTTTTTGAAATGTACTTCCGATGGCAGGTTGAAACATGGACTACAGAAAAAATGAGGCTAGAGAGAGGAAAGCCTTTCAGGGTATTTCAAAAACCCAGAAGAGATGACAAGCATCTAAAGGAGGACTATCAGGCAATGGCAATGGGGACTATGAGAAGAAAACTAATCAGAGATGTTTGAAAATAGGTTAGACATGATTAGGTGACTAATTAGGTGAGAAGTAAAACACAGAAGAGAGGACAGTTCTGAGTTTTCTGGTTTAACCAATTAGTAGCTTGTGGTGCCATTAACTAAAGTAATAATATCGAAGAAAAAACAAATTCGGGAAACGCAATGAAAATGAGCTTAGTTGAAGATATGTGGGGTTTGAGGTAGAAATATTTGGTTGTTCATTAGAAATACTGTGTTGATTAGGACAAAAATTTGATCAGGATACACATATAGTATATGAGTAGGTGATAACTTAATTAATAGGAGTTGATGAGTTGGCCGGTGTGTGAAACACTGGTTCCTAACTATTTCCCAACCCAACACACCTGCATGATAATAACAGCTCCATTGGTAATTGTGACATTATAGTGATTTTATAGGGATGTGTTCTCAGAATTTTCCACTATTAATGACAGAGTGACAGAATCCCTGAGAATGGCAATACTTTAAGCACTACCGCTTAAACTTCAGTGTGTATAAGAATATCCAGTAAGCATGCTAGAATGAAGGGGCCTAGGCCCACCCCCACCAAGTTCAATTCAGCGGTGTGGTGTGGGGCTCAGGTATCTCTATGTATATTGTGAGTTCCTTGTATATTTTGGATGTTAGGCTCTTATCAGAGACGTTGCTTGCAAATATATTTTCCCATTCCGATGGTTGTCTCTTTGTCTTGATGGTTTCTTTTGCTGTGCTTTTTAATTTGACAGGAATCTGTATGTTTAAAAAGCAACTCCTGGTGTTTCCCATACACAATGACGTTTGAGTTCTTTTGGAAGATCTGTTAAAAAGGAAGAAGAAAAAAGTAGTCAGAATTTGCATTTGTAAATTTTGCCTTAAAAATTGCCATGTGTTTTACTTGGCAATTTGTATCAGATTATTTCTTTTGGTTTTAAAAAGTTCATGGTTTTAGTCAAAACCTAGAGATTATTTTTCCTGGAAAAGTTTATAACAAATAAATCTGCCTTCTTTGAGTCATAACAACATATTTCCCAAGGCTGAACAAGGAAAAAAAATCTAAAGTTAAAAAACAAAATAAGCAGTGAAAAACAACTGATTTACAAATTTGAAAATGACTAATTTAAGATTTTGGACTCATTATAGCTAAAGGAAAGGGTCCAGAACTGAAATTCAGAAAATCTGCATTTCTTAGCATCAGTGCTGACCTTGAGCAAGTCCTCTGAAGTCTCTGAGCCTTTATTTTCTCATTTATCATAAGAATGAATTGGGCTGGAAAAATCTCATAAGATTCAGGATGAGACTGACATGTGGTCCTTTGACTTGTATATTAGGTTGAGCCAAATGAAAATAATGATATTTAACCATTTAGACCAACAAAAAGATGGCAATCTCATATGATTCTACGTATGTAGGATGGAGCTGATGCATCAGGCATAATGAGTCCAAAGGCTCTATATAAGTCTATCTCACAATCCAATCAGCTTGCTTCATTTTCTCCAACAACTGTATAGTTTTTCTCCATGGCCACAAGCAGACCCACCTTTACATCCTTCAGGCTCTGTGATTTCAAAAGGCAATAACCCTTTTTACCTCTAAATTGAAAAATCCTGGAGGACTCGGATTGACATGGCTTGGCTCATACCCTCAGCCAAATGCTGTGGGTCAGAGTAATATGACTGTCTGGAAATGGATCATTTTCCTACCCCAGTGACCGGAGGAGTACAATAATGTGAATGGCAGCCTTTTATCCCCTAAAGGTGGTTTGGTACTGAACAAACAAAAACTAGATATCCTCTACATGTCTGTATGTCTCTGGGTATGTGATGACTTAAAATATAGTTTATTCATTGAAAGGAGATATGACTAAACTAAACCAGAAAAAAAGATTAAGATTCAAAATATTTGTGACTTAGAAAATTATTTTCCTCTTTTGAATCTCTTTTCTCATCCAAAAAATGTATTATAAATATCTTGAAGGGTTATGATTGGATTATATGAAATCATGTGCATCAAACTTCTTTGAAAATTGTAAAGCACTATAGAAAGAAGTTAAGGACTCTTTCATTCAATAAACATTACATTTCTACTGTAAGCTGTGAGCTTTCTTAGATGTCAGGAATATAGAGATTAATATAACATATTTTTGTCCTCTGTAACATCATATAGGATCAGATAACATCCGGTATGTAAAAAAAACTCAGTGCATCTTAACTTTTTAATACTTGACAGTTGAGTCAGAGAGCACAGTAGTTTAATAAATGCAGGGATAGTCTATATATTATAAAATAGAGATGTTACTCAAAATTTTAGTGTAAAATGAATTTTTGTAAAGCAAACCTCTCACTTGTTTTACCTCTATTCTTTTCACAACACTATATTTGGTTCTGCTCACCTCTTCAACAAATGATTTCTTCCTTGAGATTAACACCAATTACCTCAAAACTAGCTTTTCTCAAAACTGATCTTATAGCTAGTACTCTACTGAATGTTGTCTCTACACACTTAAACCAGAATACAATTCTAATCCCATAGTTTCCCTCACACACTACCTTACCAAACAAATTAATTCTGAATTTGATTTATTTTAGTTTTTATTTTTATCTTTCCTTGGAACAATTATGAAATTATGTTGTCCCACCCAAGCTCACACTTTTGGAAAAGTGTTAATAAAACAGATTTGTCTATAAAATAACTTTACAGTTCTCCAGCCATTCTGAATCTAAAATTCCCTGTTACTATTTGAGGCAACCCTGAAACACATTTTGAAATATGACTTTTTAAAATTTTTAACAAGATTGAACAGCAAATTATGAGACTTGTCAGGAACTTCTTGCTAAAAAAAATATTTGCTTACTATGCAGACAAATTTATATGCCAATCATATTTATTCAGCATGAATTGGTCATGTTGCAATAAGTTCCTGCCTCCACCAGAACTGTATAATTCCCAAACCTAAGGCTGGCTTAGTGGTCATAATGCTGCTATTTCCTTCTGGTACTTTACATCTATTGCTTAGAATTTTGTCATAGGTTCCTAACCCACTCTTCTTGAAATTCTTTGTCTGTCTTTGCTTATTCATGTCTTTCTTCAGCAAATATTTATTGAAGGACTACTATATGCCAAATGCTTGGGTGGGTGGATACAAAATTAATAAGGCACAGTCTCTGCCCTCAAGTCTCTTACAAAGGAACAGAGGAGACAGAGAACTAAAAAGACAATTATAATACAGGAGATGCAGTGCACTATGGGAACTATAGTTTGTGTCTGTCTTCCTCTAGTTCCTTCAAACACTTCCTCCTTCACTCCATTGGTCTAAGTGGGCCAATCACATTGCTTCAGGAATGGGCATATAACTGTCCCAGACCAATCAGAGGTCTCCTCACAACTTTGCTGCTGGAGTTAGAAGGGGAGGAGTGTCCTTATGTGGCTTTTGGATCACAAGCTCCAAGTGTGGAGCCTGAAGCAGGCAAGTGATTTCACTATTCACACTAAGTGCCAAATGAGAAGCTGTCAGTGGAATTTTCCCCACCATGTGGAAAGAACCAGCCCTGGAGAGACCAAAGCTAACATGCCAAGAGAAGTAGAGGAAAGTAAGACCCAAGAGATGGACAAAGGCTTGCTGATCCCTGGGTCTGGTATGTCCGAAGCTTTCACTTCCCTGGATTTAGCAGTTATGTGTGGAGGTAGGTTGTCCTAGGTTTACATGGTATCTCCATGATCATAAGGGATCTAGGATCCTTCTGTCTTTCTGCTCTGCAATCCTTAACAAATGACTTCATCTTCATGTAGCAATTATACTTCTTAGGTAGAGAAAGGACTCTACCATTTTCTGCAACCACCATCTTTCCTTAATATCTCCCAGACACTGTGCCAGTTGTCATTTATCCTTAAGCTCACAGTGTTGTTTTCCTTGTGTTCCACCCATTTCACTCATCTATATAACCCTAGCTCCTGTAGGCTTTGAGAGTATTGTCCCTGATCAAAACATAGAAGGACTTCTACTTAAATGCATCCTGCTGAGCTCAAGCAAGAAGTCTAACCACTCCTTATAGTTTCTAAAAAAAAAAAAAAAAAAAAAGGTGGTAGACCCACCAATAGCAATGCTCTCAACTTCAGGGTCACGGGGCAATGGTGTTTCTACCTATTGTGAAAGATATAAGGTATATCACAAATAATTTCTTACTGATATAGGTATGCCTTTAAAGTTTGTTAACAGTGCTCTTTCTTTTTTAGAGATTTAAGGGCATTCCTACGATAAAATCATTTTATCATTTTATCATTTCATTTCTCTTGTATTCTCACATGCTTTATAGACTAGGAAGAAAACAGGTCAGAATTACAGGTTAATTCACATAATTTGAAGGCTATTTACTTATATTCACGGTTGTGTCACATATTTGAATTTCATCCTTTATGTGTAGCGGCAGCAGAATGTCAAAAGTATAACCCCAGAACAGGCAGATATTATGGTAAAGCTTTGAATGGGATAGGGAGTAAAGACCAATTGTCAGCACTAAACATTCAAGCAATTTCAGTATTCATGTTAAATGCCAAATGGGATTATGTATTTTGTTGGCCATCTGGTGTTCTATGTGAATTTTAGTACATGTCAGTAGTCTCTTGAGAAAGTCCTACCTTAGAATTAGGAGAGAAGATTGAAGTTAGATTTGGGGGTGGGAGGTTGTGGGTGAGGACAGAGAATAATCTACCTCTGTCTGAGACCAAGGCTCCCCCCTCTAGTAATTCAGAAGGAGCAAGATATAAACACAGGGGACTTAAGGCTAAGTGAGAATTTCAAATCAAAGATGGTGTTGACAGAGATGGAGTTTCTGCTACAAGGTTTGTAATAGAAAAACAGAAGGAATCTAGGCATTTGAGTATAGCCACTAGCTCTAAACCAGCTAAGAAAAAAGTGCTGGAGAGAAACGAGAAAAAAATTTCGTGCTCGTGTTGATAGCAATAAGCAAATCCTAGCTAAAACTAAAATGGTGCAGCCGATTCTGTAGGCATAGCTCATCCAAATATCCTGTGATGTGGGAGAGAACTTAGTATGAGATATTATAAACCCATAAGCTATATTGGGGGACTTGACTAGGGTAGTGGCCTTAGGAAAAAATAAGGGATGGATGTAAGAAACATTAATGAAATAAGAAACAGATAAGGGTTGGCAATTGATAATGCAATGTGGGAAAGGAATCAAAAATCAAATATTTTTGGCCTGGATAAATGAAGAAATGAAGATACACTTCATAGAAACAAGGAAATCTGACAGGGACACTATTTTAAGGGGAAGGTGATGTGTTCAGCTCTAGATAATTTGAGTTTGAGGTGAACATAAAATATTTAAGTGGAAATATCCAGAATATTCAGTAGGTGGTAGGAGATGTGAAGCTAACATTAAGGAGAGAGCCCAAGGCTAAAATTCCATATTGGGAATTAGTTGTCTCTTAGTGATGATAGAGGAAGGTGGAAGAGTAGATGTGATCATTAAGGGAAGTGCTGAGGCCAAAGATTAACCTGTAAGGGTGTCTTTTCCTTGTTTCTGTATGTTAATCCTAAATATGTGCACTGGAGATATCCAATTATTGCCTTGAATTGGTGATGAGTTATTTCCTGTCATCTGAGACACAACCAACCAGGGATACTTGATTTGAATTTGAAGTTCAAAATTAGATTAGTTTGATCAAAATTTAAATATACAGAGTAAGAATATTTGAATACCAGAAAGTTGCTCTAAACTTGTTTTAATTAAATCTAGTATCGGGTCCATTAAAATTGAAGATTGCTAGCCAATAATGAATAAGTGATCTCCGCATAACATTTTTCTTAAATCTATTTGCAGTATGTCTTTTAAAGGATAATTTTAAGATGATTTCTAAATGGTCTTAATTGTATAGTTTTAAGTTAGACAAATGAAATATGCTTTTTCAAATATAGTATTAAAGAGCTTAGTACACTGTGTAATCCAAAATACCTGTGATAATGTTTAATTGTATAAAGAACATTATGCAAATATTTAACTGAATAAGGAAGTAACGTGTCATTATTAATAATGACTTGTGAATATAATTGGAAATGAATGATTAGGGAAAATACCTAATAAAGTAATAAAGAGTATATTTTAAAAGTAGTACAATGGAGATACAAAGATAAGCCCTTTCTATGTCCTCTACATACGAGTAGAACATGCAAATGGTATTCCTGCTTATGTAAATTATTTGAAATGAAAAGGTAGGGATAAAAGGGTCATAATGGTCTCTTAACTCCTCTAAGGAATTTTAATATAAATACTACATTCTATCTATGACCTGATTTAAATAGCCTAGGGTCAAATAAAATATATTCCCAGAGGAAGCCTTATTCTGTGTAGGTTGTAACCTTATCCCCCAAAGTTATAAATAAAAAGGAGATTTGCTGCATTTTATCAAAAAGGAAGATTTTATTACTATAAAGGCATATGGAATCAATAAATATTAGGTGAGTATTAAAAATATGGGCTCATCTATCTGAAACTTAGTTCTGAGACTGGATCATTGGGTCAGGGGTTAGAAAGTAAGGTTCCTAGCCTATTCCTTATTTGCCGTCTTCTAGCTTCAAAAGGTCCAGGATTTTTCCTAGGCAATGAATCAACAAAAAAGTTGTGAATGACTACTATGAGTAGGTGTAACAGGGAAAAGAGAATCCAATATTACCAATATTACCAAATCCAATATTTCCAGTAACTTCCTCACTCTTCTGTAAATGTATTCTCCCTCAACCTATTAATAAATAGATTTTGGTGTTCATAATTGTATGAGTGAGTGTTAGCATTAAGAGAGCATAGGTTCTGGAGCCAGACGACTTTGAATCCTGGTTCTGCCTCTTACAGCTTTAAAGTCTTGGGCAGTTCGCTCAACCCCTGTGAGACTCAGTTTCCTTACCTATAAAACTAAGAACTAGTGGTATTTACTTCATAGGATTGTTGGGAAGATGAACTATAAAACATTTAGAATAGTACCTGGCATGTGTTTATTATTATTGACATAAGAAGTATATTCGATCTATGCAAAAAAACACACATAACACATACAAGATATGGTTTGTTGTATGTGATGGTTGGGTCTAATAAGTATACTGGTCAAGGCAAACGAGCAGAAGGAGAATCTTCATTTCAGTCTCAGGAAGTTGAACTTAGAACTTAGAGTTGGTATAGGTCCTCTGAAAAGAGGTAAAATTGAATATGTGTTTTATTTAACTTCCAAGTTCTACTGTTGTTTCATCCTCTGTCTTCTTTACTCTTTTAATCTCTGTGGCTCAATTAAACAGATGCCAATACCATCACACAGAGAAATACAAAATAGTGAAATGCAGGTAAAAAACTCTAGCAATAAAATTGTAGGAGCAATCTGAACTAAAGCTACAGCTCAAATTTTAAATGCCTACTGTCTGAAATGGAAATGAACAACTTTACTTTTCTGTACTTTGGTTGATCATGTTGATCAGATCCACATGGTAATTCAAATTAAGAAGGAAATAGGATCCTAACACATTCCCTTAGTATTTAAGAAAATTGAATTTGAATTATATGTAAACAGATTGACAATTGCTGTACGGGGAAAGTTGAATAAGTCATTCCAATATACACATATATCTGAAAATTATTTCTCTTATTTTCAGTTTCTAATTGTAAAAATCAGATAGCTATTCTATTTTTAAAGTTGAGGTGAAGAACTGACTTAAATTTGACTGAAAATGTATAGATTTGACAAAAGAATTTTAAGACTGTAGTTTATGGGAAAAGTATGGATTTTTTTTTTTTAAGTTTAAAGTTAGGACTGTTCTCTCGGGATGGGATAGGTATAAATCAGAATTATAGATTAAAATAAAAAAAAAAAACCTGAAATGAATTGATGTGATATCTGTGGGATATTACACTTATCCTACATGTCTTATTTTACCAATCCATTTCAAGTAATTTCTAAGTATGTGGGGTGAAGAAGAAGGTAAGTAGGGAGGGTAGAGAGCCTATGTCAGGGAAAAAATGATAGTATTTTGAAAAACATATTTTGCCACTTATAGATATAACTACCATTTGTCTTCAAGCTATTTTCCATCAGAGATCACATCAGTATCACAGCAAGTGTAGAGAGGACGAATATGCAGAAAATCCTGACTATCGCTCTTCATCTTTCTCAAGAATGTCCTATCTTTCATCCATTAACACTGCCTTAGGCAAAGGATGTCTTGTATGAAACTGCATAGAAATAACATATCTAATCTTTAACATTTTGAGTTAGCTTTGTTTTCCACAAAAATTTTTAGAGCTTCTGGTCTCGTGTGCCTTTTAAAGAGAAATAAATGAGTTTAATGTATCATTATAAGTAAAGAATTTAAAATTCTTTCAGCATTTAAGTTATAGGGCAAGGCTCAAATTGAGATCAACTTTCACTTAGGTACTTAGGGCAAATAAAAAGGTGCTAAAGAAAAATGATTCATTCAGAGCTGCCATTACTAAAATTGTTAGCCTATATCACAAACTATTGGGCTGAAAAAAATGTATTAGAAGGTTAATAGTTTTAGAAAGACAGTTCAAAAGTAAGAATTTGAGGTAATTTAAAATCTGTTAAATAATCAGCAGGCTGTAAGAAATTATTTGCTTTATTATTCTGTTAACTGTGCTCACATAATGCCAAACCAAAAAGTTGAAAATGAGAAAATCCAGCTTATCTACTGAATATGTTAAATAAATGTAACTGAATTTAACGTTGTACAGTTATACCTGGACAATGTCCACATATGTGAGTTTTGACATATTTCAGTCATAGCCTAAATAATATCTTTAAAAATAAATGACTACAAGAAAGTTTAAAATAAAATTTTATTTTTGCTTATTTTGATAAAGATATCTTTAAAAATAACTGATTAAAAAGAAGTTAAAAATGAACATTTATTTTCCATTATTTTGATAAGCTTCCATGTGTCTCTGTTTCTTTATCTTTATTAACATATTGATGAATATATTCTAGTGAATTTCAAATTTTAATATGGTTAGAATAGTATCAAAGATTATATTATGGTTGACTAATGTAACATTTTATTAACTGTCTGAGTACAAAGACTAATTTTTGAAATGTGTTTCAAGTCAGGAAGGAATCCATTTCTTAGGTAACTAATTATTTACTCCAAATACAGCATAAAAAAAAAAACAGTGAAAAAAGAATGTTGATAATATAGGCAAGCCATTTACCAATATTTATGAAGAATTTATACTAAGACAAATATAACTTGGACCAAAATTAAAAGTGTGTCATATTCTTTTGAGTAAAAGCCCTTAAAAGACATTTACACTTACAATAGGTATTATAATATCATTATATTTACAATACTACAGATTTTAATAAAAACCCAATTTATAAGGTCAGTCACTTTCATTCTTTGTTTTAATATAGACAGTTCTTAGCTTTCCATTCTTCTTAGCATGTAAAAAATAGGAAGTGTTTTTCTATGGAACAAATAAACTCATAAGAAAACTCTTGAATATCTTCTCTGTAGCCCCAATTTCAAGTCAATAGACTAAGCACCCACATTGTTTGTGACTAAGTCACAGCTGTCTAAATTGCTTCAGAAATGTTTAGCAGATTGCTTTGTAGCAGGATAACACAGTTTGAACCATAGTTTCTTGAATATATCTTGCTGAGAGCTTATCTCATTCAAATGATGAAGGCAACTGAAGCATGGTATTTGAATCATCCATATTTTGCTCTAATAAAGGAGAACTTCAGGAAGCTCTAGTGTGATAGGCAACATAGTAAAGCAATTGAAATGTGGATCTTGTATTTCACACCATTCAAACTGCTTGCATATGTGTGTAGTGAGTGATAAGATACTTTAAAAATAAAATTTCATTTGGTGAGAGGCTTACAGTTAAACTGTAAAAGCAATACACAGATCATGCGAATTACCACCATATAAAGATAAATATGCAAATGGTGCGATACTCTTTTCCAAAATAATATCTTTAATAGGAAACCTTTTATAAGAATCTTTATAAAGTGACGTATTTTAAAGTTGTTTTTATAAGTAATTATAACTAGCAGTTATTTTTAATTAGAAAATGATGTCTTTTCAGCCATACCTGAATAAGCTATGTATGAACATGAAGAATGGTCACACATTATACTTTTATTATAAATAAAAGTTATTAAAAGTTATTGATCCAACAAGTTTTCATTAAATACTTTCTACTCATAAGGAGCTTTACATATACTGGATTCTACAGAGATTACAGATGTCTGATATATTATTTTTTCTACTCATGAAGCTTAAGATCTATTTGGGAAACGTAAGAGTGAATATAGTTGGGTCCTAGGGTTTGTAGTTTATATATATAACCCCAGTAAATTGTAGGTGCTTCATAAATATTGTCAAATAAGTGAATGATTGTAAAAGGTAAACTTTGTAATTGGTCGCTTTACAGAAATTACATTAAATACTACAGAAAAATTTTATCAATGGCAAATTTATCTAAATTTCCAGCTTGAAATGTATGTTCCAATTATCTATTGCTATGTATATCTACTGCTCATCCAAGCCCTAAAACAAACAAACCATTTTACTATGCTCACAAATTCTATATTTCAGGAATTCAGATAGGACATATCAGGGGTTGTCTGTCTCTTTCCATGATGCCTGTGGCCTCAAATAGGATGATTCCAACAGCTGGTCACTTGAATGGATAGGGACCGAAATAGCTGAGACTAGAAGACGTGTTACCAAAATGGTATCTTCACTCACCTCTCTGCTGCCTGGACTGGGATGGTCTGCAGCCTGAGCTCAGCTGGGACTATTGACCAGAATATCATTATAGAGACTCACCATGAGGCTTTGGCTTCTCACAGACTGCTTGCTTCTAAGAAAGCACAAGCTGAGAGGGAGTATTCTAAGAGAGCAATCGTTTTAACATGGGAACACTTGCTATGAGTGTCAAAGAATTTATAGTCTTTTGTCTGTTTGTTTGTTTTAACTGATGAAATGAATATATTTACTCCAGGCCCTAGCAAATCTGGTAGTTACAGATTTGGAGCTTGCATTTTGAAGCCTGAGAAGTAAAGCACTTTGCTGATTGCAAAAATTATTGACTAAAAAGTCTATGTGATGGATACTGTGAATTGTCCATCAAAATTCACCCTGCCCCTCTTCTTCAGTAAAAGAATTGTGGCTGGGTTCATGACTAGTCAGAGAACACATTTCCTAACCTCATTTGTAGCTAGGAGTGGTCAAATAACTACATTCTCACCATAAAATGGGAGCAGAAATATGTGTACTAACTTGTAGCCTGGGCCTTAAGACACAGGACATACAAGCCCCTGTGCTCTTTTACTTTCCACAAGGTATATCATGGAGTTCCTTGACTCAGCTTCAATCAGACTGTTGAGAATAATGCCATGGTGGATGGTAGAGCGGTAAGATAGAAGGCACCTGGGTCCCTAGACAACTTCGTGGAGCAAAGCCAGTCTGATAACTTGAATTGCTTACCTTATGCAACCTTGCGAGTGTGAAAGTAACAAATTTCAGTGTTTTTAAAACCAGGAGTCCCCAACCCCTGGGCTGCAGACCAGTACCGGTCCATGGTCTGTTAGGGACTGGGCTGCACAGCAGGAGGCGAGCAGTGGGTAAGCAAGCAAGCAAGCAAAGCTTCACCTGTATTTGCAGCTGTTCCCCAGCACTAACATCACCGTCTCAGCTCCACTTCAGATCATCAGGCATCAGATTCTCATAGGAGCACTGGTTACTGGTGCCAAAAGGGTTGGGGACCGCTGCTTTAAATCATAGTGTTTGGTGTCTGTTTGTTACAAAAGTTAAGCTTTACCTTAATTCAGATAGTAGATATGCATTACTGAATAATAACTGAGTATTTAAGAAATGGTGGTAGGCAAAGCTACCTCTTTTTTTTCCACCTCTGAGATGCTTTAAAATGCTTGGTATAACCAATATTAAATTCTTTGTACCTATTTATTTTTTTCACCGTTTTACAGTTGCAGAAGACTTTTTCTCTAGAAGAAGCGTTAGTATTAAAAACGGTCATTTCACATAAACTTTTCATTTTGACAAGGACAGCCAAAATTTCTCATGTACCACATCAATGTTTCACTTGAAAAGCTCAAAAGTTTGTAATTTTGGAGGCATAGTAGTAGATTTTAAACTCTGGAAGCACAGAGAGCACATTCCTATATTCACATATAGAGAAACTGTACTAATCCAGAGTCATAGGAGGTAGCCTTATAGGTTAGAACATTGGTTCTCAAAGTGTGGTTCAAGGAGTCTGCAAGGTCAAACCTGTTTTCATAATAATATTAAGATATCATTTGCCTTTTCCACTCTTATTCCCTCAAAGGAGTAAGACAGAGTTTTGCAGAGGCTGTGTGACATGGCATGAGGTCATCACTCTGACGGCTAATAAAACATGAGTTAGTATATTCTTGAGTTTTAAAAATTCTTCTAATACAGTGAACATCAGAAGATATAACCCACATAAATAAGAGCTCTTTGGATTTTTAAAAAATTTTTAAGAGTATTGAGGGTTACCAAGGGTTAGAATGAAAAGTTTAACTTCTCAATGGTGGTTAAAACATAGTTTTTTATTACTTCAAATACATAAAATCCAAAATGTTACCATTCATTCGATGGTTATGTAGTAAGCTTGGAAAAAGGTGTTTTCTGGTATCCCTTTCCAGAAAACATGTGTATTTTAGGGAAAAATTTTCCAAATAATCTTATTTGTAGTAACAGTTGAGAATCAGAAGGACCTGAGTATGGTCAAACTGTAACAGCCAGGGAAAGGAGCAGAGTTTGCTGGTTAATCTATTGAGGATAGAAAAAGAGAAGTAGACCAGATTTAGGGTGAAAGGCATCACATTCTACAGTGTAACCTCCTCTTAAATCTTTGGTACCAAGTTAATGAATTCATAAATGCTCAAGGACAGTTGATAATGGTGGTAACTGGTTATGGGTTGAGCTTCAGGTTTATGTCAATATAGGCAGAACCATGGGATACAGGCAGGCAGTGGGGAAGTGTCTGTGGAGGGAAAGAGAAGGAGGTAAGCCTGTGTAAATAACCTGTCAGAGTCTGAAAAAAAACCAGAGACTCTTGACTTTAGAGACTACAATACTGGGCATTAGAAGCAAGCTAACCTAAGTTTCTGAAGGACAGGGAGTCCCTAGCTGACAGCTGCCATGAAATATTTATGTAATACATATAGGAACACACACACACACATATAATATATACTCATAAGAGATACGATACTAAGACATATAAGATTCATGTGGCTTTAAGTCTAATAGGAGAACAAGACTGTGTACAAGACATCACAAGGAAATGTAAGTGCACAAATAGATTTATCAACAAAATGCTGTGGGAAGGTTCATACCAGGTTTAATATATACTTATTGTTTATAATTTGTATATTTGGGAAATCTTTTGGGAAAAATAAGTAGACTGGAGAAAGGAGGAGTCATTGAATGAGGATACAGCACTTGTTAAACTATGTTGCTGGTCCTACCAGCAACCCTATAGCTAGAATAGATGGTGTTGCTCTTTCTCTGATGGTCCTCACCTTGGCTGAATGGCCTAGTTAGAGCTGTTTGCTTAAGCGCATGTGTACACACACACACACACACACACACACACACACACACACACACACAGATTCACTTAAGAAAAAACAGAGTAGCTGGACTTCCCAGAAGCCTGAACCAGGAAATGATAAGACATCAGGAATCAATTTTGCTACATTTATTCCACCATCCCCGGGCCAAATAGTTTTTCACCTCTGCTTCTCTTTGCACATCAGCAGATCCTCCTATCTTTTAAATCTATTGACTTCTATTTCCAGTGCCATGACCCTAAAGTACTATCCTTTTTTTGCCTGGAAAACTGAAACGACCTCCTAATTTTTCTCCCCCAACTTACTTGACTATTTAAAAAATTTTTTTTATATATTTTAGGTGAGGCAACCCTTGGTTGACCTTACAGATTGCAAGGACTTTGTCAGCTTACAATTTCTTATTTTTAAAAAAATTTTTCCACCTACAGCACCTGGTCTTCGTAAGTGGTCTCCCATCCAAGTACTCACCAGACCCGACCCTGCTTAGCTTCCAAGATCAGATGGGCTATTTCTAATTTGTTGTTCTCCTTATTATGGCAACAGTGATATGTTAAAAATGGAAAATATATTCAATGGTTTTCTTTTGCTCCAAGGATAAACTCTAAATCTTAAACATTGTGTGGAACTAGATTACTATTCACCTACATTCAGTACCCTTCACTGTGGTATCCTTCTGCTGGAGGATTATACAGCCTTGTCCCCTGGTTGCTTTCAGACATGGCAAAGGTTTGGCTGATGAAAGTGAAAGAAACTTGAGCATATGCTTTAAGAAACGGTAGTGATCTTTTCCTTCTACCATGACAATGGCAACATTTTAGATAGAGACTGCTCTGTCAGCTTAAGTCTAGAGTGAAGATGACATGAAGCAGAGCTATGGTGGGCATGTTGCATGAAAGATATAAACCTTATTGCAGGCCACTGAGGTTTTTGGAATCATTTGTTACTCAGCATAACCTAACCTATCCTAACTGATACACATGGTTTACGAGCTCTTGCTTATTGCTCCATCTTGTTGCTATAGCCCCACTGGCCTCTCAGTACTTACACAAAACGCTCCCTCCCATCTTAGGATATTTATCTACATTAATTTCTCTCCTTGGAAAGTTCTTTACATCCATTTTTGCCTGGTTAGTATTTACTCGCCAGTGAGATTCCAATGTAACTGTGAAGTACTTAGGAAAAGATTACCCAAGTAACCTGAATTCACCTTCTTTGTCATTGTTTCTCTTTAACTAAACTATAAATTCCATGAAGACAGAGACCACTTATGCCTTGGTAAGCATTATATTCCCAGTGACAGGAAGGAAGGACTTCTTTTCCAAAGACTAGCTCTTCTTGCATCTTTGTATACATGGAAGAAAATGGACATTGTAGCCCTAGAACCACAATACCTCCTCACTCTAGGACCACCAATTGATCAGCATTCCAATGTTCTATTTCCAGATTCTTGGAAATAGAATCTGGTTGGCTACATTTGAACATGTTCTATCATGGTCTATTGAGTTTACTTAAAGATCAAGGTCAAGCAGAATCAACATGGCTATAGAGACCTGTTCTCTGAAGATAGGGGCAATTCTTAGAGAAAGGGATGTGGGCTGAGCAAACATCTCAAAGTGTCTGCTACAGTCATTACAACTGACTCTACTATTCTGTGCTCTTGACTTTGTTTTAAGAATCTCAAAATCATCCTCATAGAGCATACAAGGGAACAATCCTTACAAGGTGTTTCTTAAGGAAGAGAAAGGTGGTGACCAAGTAGTTCTGACTCTGTCTCTCTGAGTTTTGCTTCCCCTGTTACTTTGATTACCACTGCTACTTCACTGTGATCTCTTAGGAGTAGAGAGTTACTCTTCTTTCAACATTACCATCACAAAAAATAATAACAATACAAAACAAACAAACGAATGAAAAACTTTTCCCTTGATTCTCCATAATGCTTTTGGGATAAGCTAGCATTAAAAAAAATATTTTTTTTTTACTAATATTAAGGAAGAAACGAAGGGAAATAAAAGATGTAAGGCAATTTAAAAGCAAGATGGCTCACAAAGTAAAGTTTCTTGACTTTTTCCCTGGATATATAGTTCTTGTCTCATTTCACTTGGGATCTAGGGGAAAAGAGGAACCATATCTTCTGACTATCAGAATGTCTGTTTCTCATCACCAACAACAGAAAACACAAAATATAATGAAGTTGAAGTCTACTAGGATTTTTCCTGTAACATTTATTTCAATTAAAAAAGAAGATAAAATTTTCTAATTTTTGTTAATTGAAACTCTTCCTTAGCATTTTCTGCTTCTTAAAGACCTTTAAAATATCTATGAAAAAAAAATTTAAAGGTACTTGCATAACTAGCGACACATCCAGATATTTCTGAGGTCTTGAACTTCTTGAACATGGACATGTGTGAAAAAAAAAAAAAGGCTTTCACGTTTTTTATTGTCACTATAAATCAGAACATAACTTCAGGTGAACTCTACTTAGGATTCCCTAAAAACATTTGCAAATAGGGACTGAGTATCACTCATCTGAATTAACATGATATGGGTTTCCATTAAAACTTTTCCAAGTGTGCTTCATTCTGATAAGTATGCTCTATGTGCTATTACTTTTTATTCTTCCCTGAACAGAGACTGTGAGCTGGGCAGTAGTTTTTAGCTTAAACTAATTTACGGTTTAAACCATTATATTTTCCAGATTATCAATCGGTTTTTATTTTGTCTTGGTCTCCCTTTTGTATTGTACTACTTTCCCCAACATAGCTAATCTCAGAAATAATTCCTATAACTTTAAATACATTTTATGTTTGCTGTTACATTTACATGTGATAAATTAAAACTATTATTAATACTTGTTTTGGCACTAGAATGATTTAAAGTTTGAAGCCCTTTCTATGGTAAAAAATTTGAGGGACTATAATGCTTTGAGTTCAATTTAAATGAGAGTTCTATTTTAAAGTACTTATAGCAGCAGGGTGTAGGTTAAATTAAGCATGAAGTTGGCAATTAGGGGATTTAGGTTCTAGGTTCCATCCCTGTCACTAAGTTGCCATACTCCCAATTAGTTAATATGGTTTATATTTTTCCTACTTCTAATAAAAGTTAAGCAAGATATTTTAAGTCTCTGCTAGTTCTAAAATTCTGTGGTGCTAAAATGTTAATGTTTTCTGTCTTCTATTAAATTATTTTTTAAAAGAATGCTAATTGACTATATTTCTAAGTTCTTATATAGGTAATTTTTAATTCCACCATTGTTAAGTACGTACTATGTGCATGTCAGTCATCTCAAATCCATTCTGGAGTAAGGCAAGGCCAAAATAAATGAAATATATCTGTGTACATTTAATACCACTGAATTGTACACTTAAAATTGTTAAAATGGTGTTATGTATATTTTATCGCACACACACAAATATATATATATCTATCTATACATCTGAATACAGTGATCCCCTAACATTTTGCGCCTATCATTTAAAATTGCATTATAGTGGTTTGAACACAAGTCTGTTTCTCCAGAGAACTCAATCACTCCAGCGACAAGAATTCTTTCTTAATCCTAGCTGTATCTCCTGGGCCTAGAACAGTCACTATCTGGCTCTCAGTTACCAGGGAGGGCATTTATATCTTGTCTTTCTCAAGTGTTATTTCATATATTTTAATTGTCATTTTCAACCAAGACAATGCATTAAACATATAAATAGTTGTAAAACTTCCGAAATTCACACTAGAAAAATTCTTTATCACATATTATGAGTTAGAGTTCAGAACACATGGTCACAGAACTCCAGACCTTCAACAAATATTTGCCAAATCAATTCATGAGACTTGAGAAGACAAAAAGATAAACTAAGTCCCAGCATCAGCCAAACAGATCTTACGTGGAGTGTGAGAGGTACATAACAATACACGTACTTCTCAGGTATGCCAACTAAGCCAATTTTCAAGTAGCTATATAACTAATTAATCCCTAACCACTTTCTTCAAGTACCTTTCAACAAAGCCATTGCATTTCAGCCTCAAATAATTTAAAGGTAAGCTGTTGCCTAGAATATCCACTCACTGCTCAGCCAAAACAAAAACTACCTGTTAGAGATTTCATTGGCATTCCCGAATCTTACAGTGTCATCTTTTAACCCAAAATTTACACTACTTTGCTGTATGTTACTAATAGGTTAACTTAGATGTTTACTATACCAAGGGAAGTTGGCTTTTTTCCATTCTTGGAGCTGATCCCGCCCCACCTCCTTCAGTTGAAATTCAGTTACAATTCAAGAAGCCAGCTAATTAAGTTCTAAACTCTGTGGCGTTCCACAGACTGAACCATAGTAGTTCAGCGCTTGGGAAAAGACATCTCTCAAACGCCGGGCGTTAAAAGTTGCCATGGATCGCGAGCCTCTTAAATTTCTTAAAAAGTACAGACCACACCCCAGTTTAGCCAGCTGTGCACCTTACTGGTCGAAAAGGCGCGCCTGGGATGGGAGGGAGCAAAAGGCAAAATTAATGGCTTGGGTTGATGGGGGTCATGGGAATAATCTATAAAGTTTGTTCCGAACGTCTTTGTGTCGTGCAGGTTAGAAAGGGGCCCGTTTACGTTAGGCCTAAACTTCGGCAAGAAAAGAGAAAGTAGCACTGGGGCGAAAACAAACGAAAAACAGCAAGTAGTCTTCCGAGTTCTAGCGCAACAGGAAAGCGGGCGTGTTTTCTTCTTCCTCTTCCCGCCTCCCGAGACGCGAGCCCAGTCCTTTCCCCTCATTTTCACCCCGGCGGGGTCCGATAGCTGGCCCCACCCACCTCGGAGCCAGGTCGGAAGCCGCCCCGCCCCCGCCCCCGCCCCCGCCCCCTCCCTCCCCCTCTCTCGGGGTTCCCTCTGCCCCACCTCCCCCGCCCAGCGGGAGGCGGTGGCCGCGGCCGTCACGTGTCCTGGCAGCCGCCAAGTGAGGCCGCTTTTGCGACGCAGTGACAGCCAAATGGTGCGACAGGAGGAGCTTCAGCCGCGGCCGCTGAGCCCCTCACGGAGAGGCTCGAGGCGGCTCCTGGCGTCGCCCAAAGGGAGCGACTGAGCGAACAGAGTCCCGGGCGGGCGGCGGCGGCAGACGAGCGGCGAGTGGGAGCCCGCTACGAGTGCCCTCGCTCCCCGCCGCTCTCCATGACCCGGGCGAAATAAGCCGCACCTCCAGCAGGGGCTGCGCCTCCATGAATCCCTAGTTTTTTTTTTTCTTTCTCTCCCCGCTCCTCACCACCCTCCTCGGATCCCGTCCCGCCTTCTCCCTTCGCCAGTGGCGGCCGCGTCCAGGTGCGGAGTCCATAGCCGAGCGCAATGGCGTCCAACCCCGAACGGGGGGATATTCTGCTCACGGAGATCCAGGTACGGGCCGCGGCCCGGGCGGGAGGCGCAGGCGGAGGAGACAGAGAAAGTGGCGCGGGGTCGGGGGCCGAGGGAAGCGGTGCAGCGGCCGCACCCCTAGCCCGCTAAGTGCGGAAACTTGGGGATGTCACTCGGGAGCCGCTTCCTTCGGGGGCCGGACCCTCTCGCCACCGGAGCCCTGGCTTGCCACCACTTTAATTACCTACCAGAGGGACCCCACTTCTGCCTGCAGCCGGAGTCAGCTCTCTTCTCGTCCCCGGAGCGGCCAGCTCACTGCCCCCTCCCTGGGTGTCAGAGTCGCGGGCGGACGCCCCTGCTGCCCCCTCCCTCCGCCTGGCCGGGCCCCGCCCCGCCCTTCGCTCGTACACCGCTCCTCTAACTACTTTGAATGACTCCCAAGCTGTTTTCCCGTCCCTCCCCTTCCCCTCAGACTTCGCACAAAGAGCGCCCCCATAACTTCCAGCCCCCAGACAAGTTTTTTTTTTTTTTTTTTAAGGGTCTCACCAAATGCTGGCTTCACGTAACCAGCCCTCTTCAGGTGACTGCATTTCCTTCCTCTAATTCGAGGGCTACCTTCCCTCCCACCACTTTTTATCAAGTGTTATATATGGTCCCCCATCTCAGCTACTGCGTGCTTATTCGGAAGCTCAGATGCTGATGCTTTTCAGACTTTCATTTTCCCTCCCGTTTGAACACCAGAGAAAGAGCTACAGAAGTTGTTTACAAATGAGAAAGCAGTCGACTAAGGGAAAATGTTGGGCACCACTTCCCTGCAGAAGATGAGAACAAATTAGGTCCCTTAATTAGTTAAGTCTACGTGGAGTAGCAATGTTATTGTTCCCATTTCCAGCTAAATATTTGATGATGTAGGCACGTTTTTTGTTTTTAGGTCTCTGTGATGTACAGGAGAACCTACTCTGCACTGTTGAGTTTATTTTTTCATTACTTGGGAGTGTTCCAGAGATGTTTACATCTGGATAAATATTTCATGCTTGTTTTTTAACTTGAATTTATTTAGTTTGTGTTAATATAGTCGTTTAATGCCTTCTCGAAGGTTGGAGCTAGGAATTAAGAGAAGAACATACACTTTTTTTATTTGCGTTGGGCAGTTAATTGTTTTTTAAAGACTGAATTTAGACACCGAAGGGTTGATTTTTGATGATGTCGAAATTAAGTATTGTAACTGCTTCTAAATTTTTTGCGGTTCGAATATATTTTTTCGATAGAGCTCTATGTAAGCTTGGTTTATTGTGTTCTAAGCTTGAAAGCATTGTTACAATACTTGATATTTTCTCCACAGATTTCAGCAAGGTATAATAATACACTGTTGCAAATTTGGAATTGTTTGCAAATGCAAGGTCGAATTTCATATCATTGAACATGTTGCTATGTAGTAGTATTTTAATTGTTCTTAGCCTCTTATAAGGAGGCTTTACCGGATATGACATTTGCCAAATGAATGGAATTTATTGTTTTATTAATATACATGTGCCTTTAAAATGAAGTTTGAGGCAAATTAGAAATGCTTTTCATTGCCTAATATTGAAATATGAAAACCATACTTTGGTTCTGAGAAAAAGCCCTGAAAATGGCAAGAGCATTTTTCTTTGAATGGAGTGGCTTCAGAATTATAAAGTATTTTGCATCCTTAATTGTATTTGATAGAAAGTTGGCATAAAAGACACTTATCTTGGCATTGGACCTGAAAATGTATTTTCATGTGTATTAAAAATATAACATTTAGGGACTTATAATAAGATCAGTTTTGGCAAAAACAAAGAAGCAACTTAGAGAAATAAGAACTTTTAAATATAACTTTTAAAAAAGAGACCAAAGTAAGGAAACACCTAAAGTTAGGCTCTTATATAAACTAAAATGTAGTTATTAAATGTTACCTTACGTGTTGTCATATGTATCCAGGGCATTTTTCTTGGTGTATTTGACTCCCAATTCTAATAAGTTATTGCATTTGAACTTTATCATGTTTATTAAAATAATTGAGAATATTATTTATATCAGCACATAAGATAAATGGTGGTAAAATTTGCCTCAAATGTATCCATCTATTCAAACATTTTATTTCATTGGGTCAAAAACTAGTATATAGTAACAAATATTTATCAAATTTGCTGGTAGAACCAGTTTTTAAAAAGCATCTAAGCTTGAATTTTTTTTAATTGAAAAGTTTAAGATGTTCTTAATGCCTCTCTGCCAAACTGTTTTAGGTATTTAAATAGTAATTTATGAAGCAAGTTTTAAAACATGTTTAGTAATTAAAAACTGTTACTTTACATTATCTCAGGCATGCTTGCTTTATTATGAAAGTTCCATGTTACCTACTTTAATGAAATTAATATTTATTTAGAAGCAGTATATATCCAACATTTAAAAATTATTTTCAAATTATATTGCAGAATTTGAAATACTACTTGAGTTGGAATTGGTTTATTAATGTAACCTTTGATTGTGGAAAGACAAAATCTGAAACTACAGTACTTTGTCTTGTTAATTGTGTTATAGTTTTACGGAGTAATGTTTAAATTACATGCAAACTTTGATGACTAAAGACTTCAAAGTATAAGGAAGAATATTTGCTGTGGTAAAAATTACAATAGGCCATTTAAAAATATAAATTTAATTGGCTATTTCTAATTTTTATGTCTTATAACAAGCTTCTTGTCCCATCTTTATTTTTTTATTTGAAATGTAGTGGGAAACTAAATGAGATACATTTGTGAGGCCAGAGAAATTAAAGTTTATTTTTTAAGGAAACCAGGTTAATGAAAACTACATAAAGAATCTCAAAATGAAAACGTTGGCTACAACAGTAATTTTGTAAAATACAGACTCAAATATGGAGTAGCATACTAATCAAGTTACCTTGTTGATTATTAAAGATGCATCTTCATCAAAACGCCTAATAAAGTGTTGGGTTGGGCATCTGAAATTCCATTTTCAGCAGAATTTAGGTAGAGGTGACTTGCTCAAGTGGAAGGTTGAAGTAGCCTTAAATTGTAAAGATTCATTTCAAGAACCATTTATTGAGTACCTACCAAAGCTGTGTTGGAGGATATAAAGATGTCAAGATATGGTTTTTACTTTCTTGAAGACAGAACAAATAACATTTACTGATTATTTGTCACACTCTAAGTCTGCATTTGAATTTGAATCTGTGTTTCCCTCTGTTCTTTAAGTTGCCATAGTTCTGAGGACCCATAAATGTTTTACATTTCAATGTTATAGATGTGTGAACTTTCTAAGAATTGGCCCAAAATGTAATTAACCAGTTAACTTTAATATAAACTTGATTCTACCTCTTAGGTTTCTCTATAACAAGGTAAAATGATTTCCACATTCTGTTGGCTAGTCTATAATTTAACAGTGCTCTATTACTGTGAATAAGGTGTGATATTCTACAAAGATTTAACAGTACCTATAACCTTTTTGCAGGTTTTCTTCATTTAATAATTATTCGTTCTGATGAAAGTTGTCAGATGTTTGCCCAAAACCTTCCAAAAGATTTTACATTTCTCTGTACACTATCCATAAGATAAACTTTGCTTTAAAAATTTAAGCTTTTATGTAACCAAGCCATGTGTTTGGCACTTATACATTGATGAGAAGGCTCTATTTGTCACCTAGGATGAGAAATGTCTTGGCCCTTTTAAGAGAAGTTGATTATAATCATTGACGTAAGGAATTACTTTTCTTTCTTTAATTTATATTTCTAATCTCTTCTCCCCAAAATATCCCCTTGACAAGTTCAAAAGGGATTTCGGCACTAGTTACGTGCAGAATACCTGTATATAGCACACTACTATTTTATCCATTTGTTGAGATGTTAGGAAGTAGCATCTAATTTTGCAGTGATACCAGAAAGTGGGAAGTCTTGTGTTGAGGACACTAAAATTTTAGGGTGGCTTGGAGGAATGTAGTATGAGAAAGTAAGCAGGGTGGATAAGATAGATTTCACAGTTTTTTCAAATTACGAAAGTGATATGCTTTATTGTAGAAAATTTGGAAAATGCACAAAAGCACAAAGGAAATAAAAGGTGCTCCTAGTTCTGTCACTCAGAGATAACTGACAAACTTTCCCAATTTATAAGCCCCATGGTATTTGAGTCTATTTCCTTTTTTTCTCCCTTTTTTATTGAGACATATTTAATATACAACATTGTATAGTTTTAAGATGTACAACATATTGATTTGATATTTTTCCTCCCTTTATCCCACTTACTTATCGGAATTTTAAAGAGAATTGAGGTTCATGGTTTTAAGATCGAAATAGCTATAGGTTGAAAAAAAAATTGCCACTAGTTCTAGATAAATGAGCCTAACTAGCTTTATAGACTTTCATCTCAAAATATTTTGATTTTGAGTTAGTACTCTAAGGCAGTTTAAGAAGTAAGTAGTGAGTACAGTATGGACTTAGTAATAGACAATAATGATACATAGCACTGACTCTGAACCATAAGTCGATAAAATGTGGTTTCCAGGTTAAATTTGGTTATTGGAGAAATCCGAATACTTTATTGAATAAGGCTTATCTTTAAATAGCTTCTCAAATATTTATTGACTACCTAGGTAAACATCTCTGTGCTGAAACTAGTGTTGTATAATGATGGCTCTAAAATGGATCGCGTTTTTTTATCATCTCTAGATAATAAGATTTGGTCTAGTCTCCTAGCTTCTTTTCATATATGATCAATGTTTAGATAAAGATAGGTAGGAGCACCTTCTAGGCATTGTCTGGTTACCCCAGGGCTTTTGCACCCAATTCCTTGGATTTTCCTTTTTTGCTTTTCAAATTTGACAGTGGTTAATTTTCATGCTTTTTATCAGTTTATCCCTGTGTGTCTACTTTCAAACAAATAGGAAGAATGGAGTAGTAGTTTGTAGAGATGAAAATAATGTTACTTTCAAAAGCATACATGGTATTCCAGTAGAAGAGTTAATTCTGCATCATTTTCTAGTAAAATGTGTCAATTGTCAAATGTCTATTTCAAAAACCAGTTTTACTCTAGACTATGAAAACATATGACATTTAATGGGTTTAACTTTTGATATACAGCAGAGTTCAAACTTGGCAGCAAAGTTAGTTGAAAACTAGTTGAAAGCTTTAAAAAGATATTTAAAATTTTGAATGGGATAATATACTAATGAAAAACTAACTTCTAATATCTTAGAAAAGCAGACTAGAGAGCACTTATTTTGATAAATGTCTAGTTTCTCTTAATTTTATCTAATGAAATTTTATTTGAAACTAATTCTGTTGTCACATTCAGTTTTTCACGTTCTCACAAAAGTTAAATTTGTGACATACATAAATACTATCTGTCAAAACTAAAGAACAGGAAAGCTTAGAAAGCTTCCATAATAATACCTCAGATTGGAAGGTAAATGTAAGTGTCATATTATAAAGATGAATTGATACATAAGAATTCTGTAATATATATCATAATTAGGATTTTATTCTATTTTAGAAATTTATCAGTGATTACTTTTTCTAATTGGTTAAAGTTTTATCGCCCCGGCTCACAAACACCTTAATTATTGGAAAGTTGTTATAGCAGCATTGGAATTTATTTTAGATTTGTATAAGACATATTGATGACTCAGCGCATGTGGTAAATAACAGTCTTTTAAACATTAATCATATTGTTTTCCTTTTCCTATAGTTACTACTACCCTAGTGATTCTCTAAGGAGGTATTTGTTTTGCCTATTTCAGAATTTTCACTGAACAAATTTCATTGAGTTTTTGGATTTTTAAAAAATTAAACCTAACATATAGTCAATAGTATTATAATAACTATGCATAGTGCAAGGTGGGTACTAGACTAATTGAGTTAGATATAAATATCTAACCACTATCCTGTATGCTTGAAACTAATATAAATAATATTGAATGTCAACTCTTATAGAAAAAGTTTTTTAATATAAAAAAAAAAACTTAGGTGCACTGCATTAGATAACTCTTTATAATAAGCACCCCATGAACTACTACTCACTTTCCACCTCTGCCAAAAAAGCTAGGAACTTAACCTACATATAAGTTTTCTCCATTCCATCCCTCTTATCAGTCAAAGTAATCATTATCTTGAATTCTGTGTTTATTCTTTCTTTATTCTTGTATATTTTGATTGCGCATATAATTCTAAAAGATATATCTTTTAGTAGTTTTCATGTAATTGTATCGAATATAATCTTTTTGAACCTGCTTTTTTTTTTGAGTAGTATTGGTGATTTATCTATTGCGTGTTGCTATACTCATTTATTTTAATTACTGTATAATATTTCATTCAATAAAATGCCAACTCTCTCCTTGTTGGATATTTGGATATTTATCTATTCACTCTCCTTTGTTGGTTTAGTTATTTTGTGGTTTTTGTAATTGTGAACAATGGACATTTTGTGCATTTTATATATATATTTTAATTCAAAAATTCTATTTTTACTCTGTGTGTGTGTGTGTGTGTGTGTGTGTGTGTGTGTGTGTGTTTCTATTGATTATATACAAAGGTAAAATTCCCTTTTCACAGGGTAGGTGAATGCCAAATTCTAGGAGATAATGCCCAACTTCCAGTGTGGTTGAGCCAATTTATATTCATATCAGCAATATATGTGATAAAAGATCTTTTGGTTATCCATCCCCAACATTTTCTGTTGTCTCTTAATTTTTACAAATCTGAAGAGCATAATGTTATATCATTTTTATCTTGATTTGCATCTTCCTGATCAGCACTGATGTAGAATGTTTCTTTTTATTTTTTCTGGTCTTTTGTGTTTTCTCTTCAGTGAAATTCCTATTCATGTCGCCTGCTTATTTTTCTGCTTTTTTTTAATCATTGATTTATAAGAGTTCTTTATATTCTTCGTGTTAATCTTTTGTTTTATTGTGAATGTCTTTTCTCAGTTCATATCTTTTCACTTTTTTTTAAAGGAGTTTGTGAGAGTAACAGTTTTAAATGTTTCACCTTTTTGGCAAATATTCAAAATCATTTAGATCGTTGTGATTGGCAAGCCTGCATTTAATATCTATTCTAGATTTGATATAGACAAGGTGAAGTTACCAAGTTTATGACCTGTGGATTCATAGTTATCCAAGTGAACAACCATAGAAAGTTGCATAAAATACTGTATCATTTAACATATACTAGATACTCAACTGTGAATTTAGAAACAAAGAAATAATGAAAATTCTATATGTAAATAGTTTGTCAACTCATTTTTTCCATTCCATATCTCTTCTCTTATCTATTAGTCATTTTTAATATCTTATTCTTTCATTTGAAGGGAAGTATAATTCAAGTATGGAATTGTATATTAAATGGTTATTCAATTACATAATAGCCTGTCATTAAAGTGCTGGAATTGATCATATTTAATGTTGGATATAAAACAAAATATTATTATTCTCTTGAAGAATTTACTGGTATTGATACCTGGAATTTTAAATGCAGTTTGTGTCATTGCTGTGTATTTTTGATAGAAACAAATTAATTTTAACTTTAGTCAAATTTGTTCATCTTTTTTTGTATTAGCTGTTTAAGAAATTGTTCCTTACTCAGTCACCAAATTTTCTACTGAGTTTAAAAATTTTATTTTTTACTTTTAAGCCATTATATTTGGAGTCGATTTTTGAATATGGAGTAAAATAAAGATGTGAGTTATTTTTTAATTTTTAAAATATTATTTTGAAATGTGTATCAATCTCAATGTTAAAACACTTTTTTTTTTTTTTTAGGACAGGGATATTTCTGAATAGCCTTATTTAGTTATTGCAAATTAGAAGTTTAAGGTTATATCATTCTAGGTTATGTAATATACTATACCTGAAATTTTTACCTAAATCATTAGTAGCTTGTCCCCCCTGCCCTTACAGTACTTGTTTGTGATTATTCTATTTTTTGTTGCATCCCCTAAACTTTGGGTCAAAAAGATCTTTCACTTAACTTTTTGGTAACTGCCTTCATATTTTCCAGTTGTAGCTTAACGTTTTCTATTTTCCTAAGTCATACCACTACTTCCTCTTTCTTAGTTCCCAGCAAATCTCTTGCCGACTCACTGCCTCTACTTAATAATATGTATTATTAAATGAGTTTTCTCAGTCTTCTCTTCATTTTGAAATTTCTTGGAATTTTAGCCATCTCTCTCTCTTTTTAATCCATATTTAAGGGAAAATTCTTTTACTTTGTTAAGGCTATCCTCTCCTGGACTTCTACTTTTTTTGGACTATCATTTCACACTTTTGCAGAATGAATCTTTCTCTCTTGACTCTTTCTTAAAGATAAGTTCATATCTCTCTTTTGATAATACTTTTTCTTTAATACTGTTGTCCCCACAAACTTTTTTTAATCATCGCAGTCCTTTAAAGAAATTTCTTAGGTATTTTCTACCATTTGTTTCTTAACTTATTGAAATATGACTTTTGTCCCAATTATTCTCTTAAAAGCATCCTCGACCACACCTGCTCATTCTTCTCCTTAGAGGTAATTGATACTGCTTCAGCTTTCTGAAACTTTGTTTCAATTAAGCTTCATGGACCCTACACAATATTAGTTACTTTTCTTTCATCATATGTATCTATATTTGCTATTATTGCTTTCTTTTGATAATTCTTTTTAGTTTAAATGTTCTACCTTTTTTAGCCCACTTTTCTCTAATTCTTTAGATTAACCACCAGAATTAGCGACCTTTTATTTTGTCTCAGGGTTGCAGGGAATAGAAACTCATTTCAGTTAGCTTGAACAAAAATTGGATTTACCAGAAAGCTCACTTAATCAGATATATAGCCAGGTCTCATGAGGACTAAATGGTAAAGTAGAGCCTTTCTCTCTGGGGCTACATGTTCTTATATCCCTTCTTTATATATACTGCATTGTATTTCCTTTGTATTACTGGTTTTGCTTTCATTACTGGTACTCCTAACTTCTTAATTTACAGTAATCAGTAAGTCCAATGCCCACAGCTAACTGACTCACTTATTCTGTGCTATAATTCTAAATTCTTGGATGAGAAAATGTAATTGCCCCATACAGAGCATGTACCCATGATCCAGTCAATCGGCAATGGAGAAATAGAGTTCTCAGTACCAGTATGACTGCAAGGACTCTCCTGTGAGTTAGTGATGGGACTGTTCTCTGAGAAGGGAATGTAGGTTTAGAAAGAACTGCTGTACTTAAGCCCTTTTAGTAGCTCCATTGATTATAGAAAAAAATATATTAGATCTTCCATCATCTGACCCTTTTCAATCTTTTCAAATTTTTCTCCATGTATATCTTACACTCTGTGATATTAAACTATTCAGTTCTTAGATCTACACTGCTTCTTTATACCTTTGTATCTTTGTGTATGCTGTTTCTAATTTTAAGAATACTACTATTGATCATCTGTCTGAAGAGCCTTTGACAAGTTGGACACTCCTGAAAACTCTAAGAAAAATGTATTCATTGAATATAGGGATATAGTCATATAATAAAGAAAATTTTTTTTAACATACATTATGATAGATAACTAAGTTTAGTTACTGGTTATATAGCATTTTAATCCATTGGCAAATTAGTCTACTTCCCATTTTGCATCTCCTGTTACTGAACATATCACCCAGTATGGCAATTAATTGTTCTCTCTCACTTTCAGGACAAGAAGCAGGTCTTACTCATCTTTATGTCCCTAGCACCTGGCATATGGTTTATGCTTGATAAATGCTTGAATAAATAAATGACCAATTTCTGTGACCAATTCTATGACCGACCTATTACATCTCACTTCTCAGTATTTCTAAACGTTATCATTCTATCCCTCATTGCCAGTGCTTGAAATTTGCTGGTCATTTTTGACCACTGTCTCAGCCTCTTCAGTTAATTCTTCTAATTATGTAACTTTAATTCATTATTTTGCCACTATCCAAGTTTGAGCCCTCTAATCATTCGGATGATTATAACATCTTGATATTCCACCTCTGCCTCTTTAGTCTCATTCTGTTTTTATTTAGAGTATGTACCACTGCTAGATTCAAAGTTGTCTCTAGCATTCAGTGATTCCTTACTGCCTGTGAGATACAATTCTAATTCCTTAGCTTACCACTGAAGGCTGTCATTGTTGTAGCCCCCAAATATCTTTTAATTCTTAGCTTTTATGCAAGAAGCCTGTTTTTCAGGCATACCATGACAGGTGATTTTTCCTCACTATATATTTTGCATTTTTCTCTGCTCCTTATTTTCTCAGACTCATCCCCGCTCCAATAACCGCAACCTCTCCTGTCTGTCAAATTCTTACCCTAGCTTTTCATTTTTTTGCAGCATCTCATATCTTTACTTCTCCCTCAACAATGCCAGTACTTGCTTTTTTATTAGGATTGTTCTTGATGACTAGTTGACCCGAAGGCAAATTCATGTTGAATCTTACCTTCAAGCTCTAGCTAGGTAAGATAGGCTTGAACCCTGTGGAAATCCCAAATCTCCCCAAGATTTTTATGTTTTCCTGATGGAGGGGCACTTATGTTCTCATGGCACCCTCTGCTTCCTGCATTTCTGTTTCTATACATGTTTATAGACATATAACAATTTAACTGGTTTCAACAAAGATACCCATATTTCATTTAGTTGACCCCACCTCCATTGTATACCTAGTTTCGTATCCTATAGCTGACTCCTCATCTTCCTGTCTTTTTTTCAATTCTTTCTTCTTTATTTGCTATTGAAACTCCAAATTCTTCTCTCCCTAAGGAAGAGAGAGAGAGTTCAGTTCCCTGAGATTCCTGCTCTCAAACAGCACAGCCAAATTCCTCAAGTATTCATCAAACAAAAGGAACACATATATTTATACATGTTACAACCACGGGGTCATGGACCAGTGCTGTTCATGATGATATTTTCACACAAAGAATAGTCTTGTATTAGTATGTATCTTGTGTATGTTGATACAAAATTGCCAGTTTGTAACTAAGGGGTGGACTGTCCTCCATTCTGAGATTTTGCCGTTGCTGCTTCTCTGTTCTTCCTTTCTTAATGTCGAAATGTTTTCGCTTTTAAGAAATGATAAGAATAATTGGTGATAATATACTAACTGGCAAAAGATAAATCAGGACATACAAATATTTTTTCATTCCAAATTTTCTTTCGAAATTTACTGATCAATAATTTCAGGCCCTAGTTAAGATCACTGGTCTAGTATATAATTCAGGTTTTGGAATCACACAGACCTATGTTTAAATCTAACTTGGCATATATTAGCTGTCTTTATTATTTAGCTCCATGGTGCAAGTTTTTTTTATAACATAGAGATAGTTTCTGGCTCAGAGGGCTCTTGTAAGTATTTTTTTTTAAGTACATAAAGTTCCTGGTGTGTTAGTGGATGCTTAGTAATTTTCCTTCTGTCAGGTTTACATTTTGGGATTACTTTGTTTTTCTTTAAGTATTTAAGTTGTGTAGTTGACAGGATGGCCAAAGCAGTGCATAAGAGACCTAGAGAACGGATCATACTTCATAGGTTAATTGTTTTCCCCTCTTTTCTTTCCTTTTTTTGCTTCATGGAGGGTATAAGGAGGATAGCTATCTTACAGGTGTGTATATTTCTACATTTATCTTGAGTTTGCTGAAATTGTAGGAATAAAGTAATCACAGGTTGACATACGAACTTCTATAATTAGGCTTTTATTTAAGAATCCGTGTTGTGTTATTTTTCATGCAAAAAATATACAACTCAGTGATTTCATGAAGCAGTTCAGATAAATTCAGGTCCTTGTTTTGTCCTTTCCTAGAGGCTTTTGGACTTTTCACAAATTTTAACTAAGATTATATTTGTAGGGTTCAAAGTGGTCCTGCACATTTAAGCACTAGAGGAACATATTTATGGTAATATACTTCTGAATATTAGTAAATAATATCAACTCTAATTAAATGCTTGATCTTTGATGTGTAAAGTATACTGTCCAATTTATTTCTTATATGTTATCATAATTGTCTTTCTATTTTGTTGCTATGGAAACCTTATCTTTGCACTCCAGCATCAGGAGAGGGTTCGTTTTACTATAAATTTTTGTTCTGGTACATGTTTTCATTGTGTTAGAACCTCATAAAACTGTGTACAGAATTCTATGTTTGGTTTTTATTTGTCCTTTTAAAGATTGCCTTATAACCAATGGAAACTTTAAATATCATATCTAAAGCAAAATTCTTGCTTTACCAAATCCCTAAACACACTTTACTAATTTTTTAAGTGGACCTTTTGTTTTCTTTGAGGTTGGCAAGATGGGGGATAATTATTTTAGTATTGTGTAATGGTAATTAAGGAGAAGGAATTGGTGTTGGTTATAAAGGTACCTCATACAAAAGAAAAAGAACCATGTTGAAAAAATGAGTATTATCATTGTTTGTGAAGCATTTTTGAGTTATAAGGCACTTTTACACACTTTATTTCACTCAATTATTAAAAAGACCCTTTGAGTTAAGTTGAGATGGGATTATTATACCCAATTTACAGGTATTTATATTTATTCAACCAATGTCTGCTTTGAGCTGAACTATTATCTTCTCACTTCTATCCCCTATCCCTCATTTTAGTACTCCCACAATTCAAGTTTTATTAACTTTTAAGGTTGTATTTTTTACTTTAGTATACCTAAAAAATGGTTAACATTTTCAAAGCTGTGTTAAAAGCGAGTGTGAAAAATGTAGTTTTTTCCCCGAGAGAATTAAGAATAACTATAAAAGGGAATATGTAATATGCCACCTAGTTGTGAGTATTCATGGTAGTATTAAAGTTCTTGTAGTACTTTTATAACATAAAAATGTTGTAAAGGTGTGGTAATTTCAGCAGCAGTAGTATGTAACCTCTGGAGAGTTTATCATGGTTTAAAGTTTACATAAGATTTAAAAATCATTTAAACTATTATTAATGAAGTTGAATGATGTTTTCTGTATTTATAAATTATATAGAAGAGGCCAATCATGTTACCCACAATATAGACTTGCAAAATTAGTGCTTTAATATGCATGAGATATTTTTGTATTTTACAAAGGAATAATATCTTACTGAGGTTAAAGATGAGTCTGCACTTATTTCTACTTTATGACTATTTATAGGGGTAAAGATCTTTTAGTGATAAACTGCTTTAAATAAAAAACAAGTTTTTAAAAAGTCTAATAATAATACTTCATTTTATAAGCCCTTTTCCACTTGAGCATCTAACAACTTTCTTAAAATATTTTGTTGTGATATGTTAACACTCTTAGTGATCATCGCATTGGTCCTAAATACATTCAGATAGATTTATGAAGAAAATGATAACCTCTTTTGTTTATGTTACCTACATTAGTTTTATCCTCTTTTCTTGTGCATGAGTTATTGGTAGTATTCTCATCACTATCTTCGTTTTTCCTTGCTATACTCTTTACAGCCTGAGAGCTGTACTTTTATTACACCCTTCTACTAAAATAGAGTTATCTCTAAGGAAGTTAGAAATAATATCTGTATACAGTAACAGATAACTAAATACATTTCTGGGTTTTGTTTTTCTTGTTGCTCAAGTATGTGACTTACTCAAGGCCAGCTCTGTTGCCAGTGCCTAAAACCAAACTAAACCAAACAGCAAAGCGCTACTCTACAATTCAGGTTTGACTTTATTTTTTCTAGCCTTGTGACTTTTTAAAAGAGCTCAATTACTCTGTCTGGCTAGATCCTGTACAAGTAAAATGCTTAGCTCTTGGCTATCATGTGGTATTGTAGTACAACTTGATTCATTATAGGGTTACTGTACCTTTTTCTCAGCAAATCTGATGTTTTGATCTCCAAGAACTATTTTATTTCCTTTATTGGTGACTGTAGATTTCTAGTTAGCTATATGCTCTCAGAAGTACTTATTTGATTAAATTGCTATGCTTTAAATTTTTTTTTAATTGCGGTAAAATACACAGAACAGTTACTACCTTAACCATTTTTAATTGTACAGTTCAGTGGTATTAAGTACATTCACCATATTGTGCAGCCATTACCACCATCCATTTCCAAAACTCTTTTCATCTTGGAAAGCTGAAATTTTTTACCCATTAATCACTAACTCCCCAGTACTCCCTCCTCCCAGATCTTGGCAAACACTTTTCTACTTCGTCTCTATTAATTTGCCATCTAAGTGGAATCATGCATTATATGTCTTTTTGTGACTGGCTTATTTTGCTTAGCATAATGTCATCAAGGTTCATTCTTGTAGCATGTGTCAGAATTTTCTTCCTTTTTAAGCCTGAATAATATTCCATTGTATATATATACTGCATTTTGTTTATCTGCTCATCTGTTGATGGACACTCAGGTGGCTTCCTACAATGCTTTAAGTTAAGCACTATTGTAGATTATTGTACCTAGTCACGATCATTTGCTTGTCTGTAACTTGTTCAGTGCAGTAGCCATTAGCCACCTGTGGCTATTAAGATTTAAATTTAAATTTAAATTTAAAATTTAATTCTTAAGTCACTCAAGCCACATATTAAGGGCTCAATAGCCACATGTGTCTGTGCTGCCATATTGGAATATTGGACAGCATTGATATATAGAGCATTTCAATTATTGCAGACAGTTCTATTGAACAGTGCCAGATAATGAATGCACGAGTCTATTTTAATACCTCGAGTTTAGAGAAGACAGTAAAGTCCTTTATGGGCTATAAAAATATTTTATTTACATTTGAAAAGAAATTTATTAGTTTTGCTTCGAAAGTAATTATTTAAAGGCATTTTTGCAGTGAGTCCAGAGGATTTAATCATACTCTTACTAGAAAGTGTTAAAATACTTTATACTGGGTGCATTTTAAATAAACTGGTTTTCATGTAAAGTAAATAGTAATCAGTGTCTTAGAAGTTTAATATATTAAAAATACGTAAACCTTCGTATATATCAAAGATTTACAGAAAAATAGTTTGAAGTCATATTTTGTATCCATCATTCTCTTAGAGGCATATGTGTTAAAATTACATTGTTTTAGGAGTGTGAGTTTGATCCTAGGTGTAGAAAACACATGATGATTAGTAGTAATTTATCCAGTTTTTTTAATTTTGATATCTTAAACTTATTCTAGGAATTCTATATTTTTAAATTTTTACTTGATTTTTTTATTGAGATAAAATTGACATAAAACATTTCATTAGTTTTAGGTATACAGCATAAGATTTGAAATGTGTATATATTGTGAAATGATTACCATAATAAGTTTAGTTAACATCATCACCACATATAGTTACAAATTTATTTTTCTTTTAATGAAAACTTTTAAAGATATTCTTACTTTCAAATATATTATCGGTATTGTTAACTAGAAAGTCTGTATTCTTAAGCATTTTACAATCACTGAGATTAGATGAAGCATGGAGGGGGCAGCTTCAAATGCCATCTTTAGGGACATGGAGGGGCAGGTTCTGTGTGTGTCTGTGTGTAGCATTCCCTGTATCATTTGAGTTTTATGTTTTTATTCATGCTGATTTGTTAACCTGTCTTTTAAAATTACTTTTTAAAAGATATTGCAAGATATTTTTAGTGCTTGAAAGTTTGAACCAGCTGGCCATGTTTAGAAATTATTTTAACTTGCCAAATAATTGCTTGAGCTTGAGAATTCATTTGAATTTAGCATTTTTAAGTAATCACAAAAATTATTAATTCCTTGCATATATTGTTTGAAAGAATAATATACTCAAGGAATTAAGCTAAAAGAATACAATTCCTCATTTCTAAGAATAATGGTTTATGTAGTTTTCAAATGTAAATAGGAAATTGACAATCTCATTTTTAAAAAACTAAAGAATTTTCCGTATCAAAACTTTTGACTGTTGTTGTATTAATTTAAAAACAATTTTCAGTTAGAACTAATAGTACGGAATCAAAAATTAGTCTGTTTTGACCTTGTGGAAAGTGAAAGGTTGATTATTGATATTAAGCAGCCCTGGAATAGGTATCTTGTTAGGCTTAATTATTAGTGTTAAGAAGGATACCAGTTCATATTCCAACTTTTTTATAAAACAGACTTTTGTTTTTATTACTAACTTAGCTTAGTACAGTTATAGTAAATGAGCTGAGAAGTGGCTGAAGCTGAGGAAAGCAGATAATTTTTAAATCTAGTATATATGTAGTAATTGTAAAAGAGCTTCAGTAACCAAAATAATAAGATATATTTAAGTGAAAGGAAAATTGTTCTCTTGCTGTAGATTTTCTACTATACAAATAGCAGAAACAAATAGCGAACATTGAGTTCAGGAAAATGTTGCCAAACCAGAATTTCACAGTTCACCATTTAAATACTAACATTTTGTTTTTACTAATATTTTGTTTTTATCTGATGATAACGCAGCAAGTTTTTTTCATATCTAGGCAAGGATGTAATTCATTAATTCAGTCAGCAAGAATTCTGTATATCCACTATTGTAATCAAATATGAACAAATGAATTGTGGTAGTATTGTGAAGTTAAAACACACATTCTCTTTGTTTCAAGAGTCCCTAGATAAACTTTATTTAAATTTTTTAAAAGTTGTGTTATTAAGACTTTTATTATTTGAGAGAGTCAAGTTGAAAGGAAATCAATTCTTAATACAGGCATTGCCAACTAGACACCAGTGAAAGTTCTTATTCAAAACCTTTCATTTGTATAAAAAGAGCCGTTTACTAAGGGATTGCATTGTTGAAAGGATTCTATATCAAGAGCCATATAATTTTAAGTACACTACTTATAGCCTTAGAAAACTGGTCAAAATTAATCCTTATATTATTTAATAAAAATAATTTTTAAATGTTCATAGAGTATGGTACAGTGGTCACAACTAACATGCCTTCAAGGGTCTAGGCAAGTAATATAAATTAGTGAAGTAGGTAAATACAAGGGACATACATACATTGTGGGATTGGCAATGGCTGAACAGGGAAGCAGGCGTAAAAGCAGCTGGTGGCAGCCACTTCTCAGCTGTGGTCATCTGTTTCCATGTGGGGCCCTTATTGGCTTTTATTGGGGGATATGTTCTAAATTTTAAAATATTTGTTTATGTTCTTGGAAGACTTTTAACCAAACAATATGTTTGTAGATACATCTCTACCTCTATAGTAATTTATTAAATCAAATATTGAAGAGCCTACCATATTCAGGTATTATATAAAGAACTATAGGATGTACAAAGAAATATGGCACGGGGCCTCTACCCTTTAGAACAGCATTGTTCAGTAATACTTCCTGGGATGGTGAAAATGTATATCCTTTCAGTAACTATCCAGTATGGTAGCCACTAGTTAAATGTAAATTGTAGCTAGTACAACTAAAGAACTGACTTTTAGTTTAATTTAAATTTAAATATACAGAGCCCTATGTGGTTGGTGACTACTGGACTGACAGTGGCACTGTAGAAACTAAGTTTAGTTGCTGAAAAATCATTAAAAGTTACCAGTTCAAGATTTAAATTACATTTCGGTACTGCAATGGAAGAGATGGCTTGAGGTCATGCACAGTTTCTAAGTGTTATATAGGCAGTTGCTATAGGACTTCAAAGGAGGGAGTGGTCACTTTAAGATAAGCTTTAGAGAGGAGGTGAAATTTAAACTAGCTCGAGGGATAGGTAGAATTTTTTTAAAAGGAAATGATGTTCTAGGAGAGTGGGATAATGGGAATCAAATGCACACAGGCAGGAAAAATTAAAGAATAACTTTCTATTTTTCATTCAGAAGGCTGCTCCAAATTATGTTCTTTATGTTTGTTTTTGTTTGTTTGTTTGTTTTTTACATTTGACAGGCAAATTATTTAATAATTGAAGTTGACCTTGATGTATTGCTGGTTCTAAACTTTGGTTAACAGCTTGAGAAAAAGGCATTGTGCTGTTTTTAATTCTTTCAGGTCAACAACCAACAGAGATGTAAAGAATGTAACTTTTTAAAAAATAGCTTTATATTTATTACTCTTTTTACTTGGAATATGCATATTTTACCACCTTGAAGTTCTTTATTCAGTTATGTGTTTGTTTTCTTTCTGTTTTGATGTAAGATATTTAATTCAAGAAGCTGTTGGAGGAAGTAAATGAAAGCTCTCAACCATAGTTTTCACGAAGTATCTTAATTTCAGTTGAAAACTTTCTGTGTAATAATTGCATCTTTTCTTTGAGGGAATTATATTTAATTTGCAGCATGGTGTTTGAAATATTTTGTATTCTGTTTGTTCAATTTAAAGGAATGACTTTAGTAATTTAGCTGGGGAAGTCTTTGGCTAATGATGCAGTGATGTTCTGAGTAAAAAAAATACTGTATTTATATAATATATTTTTATAGTATATTTATATAGAATTAAAATATAGTAAAGTCACTGTTAAAATGTTTCCTTAATGGATAAGGGCATTTCCCTCATTACCTTGTATAAAATTAGCAGTATCTCTCACCCTACCTTCAAGCACCCCCCTATCCCCGGTCTCCTTCCATGGTTGTCTTGTGTAGATTAAATAAAGTGTTTCGTTTACATGGCTGATACTTAATGGGTACTCAGGAAGTATTCTTGCCTAACCTTTCTCATTTATGGTGAGCAACCAAATTCTTATCTGTTGAAATTTATAGTGAGAGATACTTTTTAGAGTAGTTATTGTTTTAACTTATGTTAATAATATGGTACTTATATTAATATTAATGTATTACAATGAAGTCTAAAGAATGCAAATAGTTTTATAACTTTAAAGTATTATTTTATCATTAATAGTTATTTTAATTACCAGTTACTAAACACCTATTATATGACAGAGATCTGCTAGACATCTGACCCTTTTTATTTACTATTCCTCACAACAACCTTGAGTTATTGGTTTATTTTCTTTATTTACATATTAAAAGGAGGGAGGCATAGATGTAAAATTACTTACTCGTGTTATATAGCAAGTTAGTCCAAGTGGAATTTGAAACTAGGTCTAAGTCCAAGTCAGTGCTCTTTTCACTATATATTTTATATTTTAATATTTTAAATAATTATAGGGGTTTATTTTTGATTTTTATAATAAACATATCCCCCGTCACAGAATGTGATTTGATTTCCTGTGGATTCTAAGAACAACATAATGTGATAAGAAGCCAAGGCTACTAGTCTATAGATCCATAAAATATGAATTGAAATGGGCATGTATCAATTTAGCCTAATCTCATTTTGCAGATTAGAAAAAGGAGACTCAGGGAGGTTAAATAATTTGTCTGCCATCACTAAATAAGGGAACTGTGAATGGAACCAAGATATTCTAACTCTAATATGATTTTTAATGAACAACCTTGGATTTAATAAAAAGAAAATATAATGTGTACAGTAAAAAAATAGAGAATTCAAAGTTTCTCTTTTTTAAAAAAAAAAAACACCTTTATTGAGATAGACATGCAATAAACTACACATAATTAAAATATACAATTTGATAAGTTTTAACATATCTCTACCTGTGAAACCATCATTGCAGTCAACATAATGGACATATCTCTCACGCCAAAAGTTTGTGTCCTTTCGTAACCTCAACTTATTATTATTACCCCCTTACCCCCAATTCCCAGGCAAGCAATTTTTGCTTTCTGTCATTTACATGGAAAGAATTGTATAGTATGTACTTTTTATTACATAGCTTCTTTCACCCTGCATAGTGATTTTGAGATTCCACCATGCTGTTGGATGTATAGTTTGTTCCTTTTTATCGCTGAGTAACAGCCTATTGTATGGATATACACAATTCGTTTGTTTGTTCATAGATTTGGGTTGTCGAGAGGTGTTACAAATAAAGCTGCTATGAATATTTGTGTTGCAAGTTTTTAGTGGATTTATGCTTTCATTCGTAAATGCTTAGGAGAGAAATAGTTTATTTTGGTATAAAATGTAGCATTATTTTAATTTCATTTCCCTAATTATAACAGACGGTTGGTTTATTTTCATCTGTTATTTTTCATTCTGAATTCTTTTTCTATTAATTACCTGATCATATTTTTCTAACTAAAATGTTGAAGGAAAGAAACTAATATCTCATATTTCTTTATCCCAAAGTACTCTAGGCAATGGCAAAAGTAATCCATATTTGATTCATATGTGTATTACTAAGATACTTGGATCTGTAATTGTTCTTATATTTTTCTTTTAATGTATTTTTACTTATTTGGTATATTTGAAGAAAAACGAGCCTATAGGACAGAATTAAGTAGTATATGGGAATAAAACTGCCATTTGGTTATAGCCAATAGCATGATTAATACTAATGCTGGTTGCCATTCTGGGGTGGGGGTGGGTAGAGAATTCAAATTATTTGTTATTAAGTATTTCCTTGATACATAATGCCTTAGTGACATTCTGTATATCTATAGTGATAGTCTACCTGTTACCCTCTAACTATGGTTTTTGTGCTTCAACCTACCTAACCTGTAGTTCTTGTGTTAGTGTGAATAGAAATAAGGAAACTAATTATGGGTATTAACTGGTTCTCTGTAGATTGTCGTTATCTAACCCCACCCATATGGAATGTCATTTTATAAACTTATTTCATTTGATAGTAAAGAATAAGATAGCTGAAAATCTTATGTGACTGTCTTCCTTTGGGGTGCTTTTTATACTTGGGGAAAAGTTGGTTCTTCATTTTATAGTATGTGACTTGATGTATTATATAATATCAAGTAATAGTTCAAAATTACCAATTATGAATTGTGATTAAAATGTAGTTTTGTTAAATATTCAATCATATTATGCTTCATCAATGAGGACTGAAGTATATTTTCTGAATAAATTACTCTTTATCCTTTAACATATAAAACATTGATTTTTAACATTGTTTTTGGAAATTACATTTATGCAGTATATTTCACATTTTGCTGTCTGATTTACATAATATACACAGAAAATTTGACTTTTTCTTGAGGTATGTAGTACTTCTTACTTCTGTACAAAATGACCTTAACAGTAATATGATTTTTTTCCTACTTTTTTTCTTGGGTTTTACTTTTGACTCAGTATGCCAACTTTGAGTGGTCGTTTCTTCATTCATTCAACAAATATTTACTGAGCAACTTCTGTATTCAAAATGTTATTCTAGGGTCTAGTCATGCAATAATGATCAAAATATTTTATAGCGATTAAATATGCTTCCTTCTCTAGTGGAATTTAAAATATGGAGGGGAACATAGATATTACATAATTATAAAAGAATATTTGCACTCCCAGGGACACGTGGACCACATTTTGAGAACTGCTGGACTAGGATAGTGAAGGGAAAAAAGGAAGCATACAATCCGAGTTCATTAAAGCTAAAGTTGTTTATAGGATTCAAAATGGATGTAATGTAAACTTTGAGTTAAAATTAGAACTAAGCACTATTTTAGACAAGAAATCATTGAAAGACTAAGAATTTGCTACAAATCTTATAGAAAACCAGTGGCCGAACCATGGTTAGAATTTAGCATTTTTTTATTTATAATCTCTCTCTTTTCCTCTCCTCTTCCCTCTCCTCATCTTGCCTTTATTTTTCTTATTTTTTAATTTTTTTATTCATTCATCCTTGCCTTTAATATCCAACTTTTACTTAAGCATTCTAGATATTTTTGGTATGAAATATTTCTGTGTTGGAAGCATGTGAGACCCTGAGATTTGTACATTCTGTCTATTAAATGGTGATGATTTTGAATTCTGTTTTTGATTGAGATGTCTTTATTCCTAGTGGTAATTTTAGTAATAATATTAAATGCAAGATATGATTGTGCTGAAAAGTGAAATTTGTATTTATGAAGTGATTAAATCATAGTCGTTTAAATTATTGCTTTGGATATACACTACATTTTAATAAAATACATATTCGGAATCTCTTTAGAATGCTTATAAGGCACTTTACAGTTGTAGATAGAAATGTGATCATTTATATTAGTAAGTAGATAAACTTTACATATATGTAGGACTGGTATACATAAATTTAAGAGAAGTAGAAGCAATGTGGATACATTATTTTTAATCTACTTTTCTAAGCTTTTATAATTCTAAGATGAGCAAATTTTTGTGACACATTAGTGGCTTAAAAATTATTTGTTTTATATATACATATATATTAGTGATATTTTATGGACTTAAAATCACATTTTTCATGCTAACCTGATTTATACTTTTTAAACAACTTATTAATTATATGTGTTTCTCTGTACTTAGATCTGAACCACCACATTTATAGGAAGAGTGGCTTGATCACCCTTGTATCATCAGTGTCTGGAATAGGACTTTACATATAATAGATATTTAATAAATTGTTGCTCAATAAAACAGTTTTTAAAAAGCAAACATTTGCTAACTTATAGGACAGAAGATATATCAGAGTTCCTAGGAACTGAATTATCATTTATATCTGATCACACTATTATAGGCTACTCTCACCCTTTCTATATGTGTTTGTAGTACCTCACGGAATATGACTTTTGTAGGAGGAATATGCTTCCAATTATGATTATTATATTCTATAAAAATTTGTCAAGAGAACTAAGCACACCATATTCTGAATTAAGAATGTAATGTACATGATTCCTTCAGGTGGGTAAATAACCAGGATTTGTTATAAATTATTAAAAACACTACCATAACACCATAAAATATAAAGTATTTAACATTTTTTTAAATTTAATTAATTTATTTTTATGATGACATTGGTTAACAAAATCCACTAAGTTTCAGGTGTACAATTTAACAGTAAGGCACAGATTACATTGTGTGTTCATCTCCTATAGTTAGATTTCTTTCTGTCACCACATATTTGACAACTTTTACCCCATCTACCTCCCACTTCCCTTTTCCCTTCCAGTCTCTGGTAACCACTAGTCTATTGTCCATGTCCATGAGTCTCTGTTTCTTCGTCTTGTTCGTTTGTTGCTTTTAGGTTTATATCCCACATTAGTGATATCACGTGATTTTTAGCTTTTTCTGTCTGGCTTATTTCGCTTAGCATGATTATCTTGAAGTACATCCATATTGTCGCAAATGGCAGTATTTCATCTCTTCTTATGCCTGAGTAATATTCCATTGTATATATGTACCACTGCTTCTTTATCCAGTCATCTATTCTAGGACGCTTTGGTTGCTTCCACGTCCTGACCACTGTGAATAATGCTGCTGTGAACATCGATGTACAAATATCTTTTTGGTTAGGAGTTTTCAAATCTTTGGGGTAAATACCCAGTTGAGGGATTGCTAGATCACATGGTAGATCCATTCTTTTGAGGAACCTCCATACTGTTTTCGATAGTGACTATACCAGTTTGCAGTCCCACCAGCAGTGATGAAGGTTCTTTTTTCTCCACATGCTCTCCAACATTATTATTATTTGTCCTGTTGATAACAACTATTCTAACAGGTGCGAGATGGTATCTCATTGTGGTTTAGATTTACATTTCCCTGATAGCTAGTGATGATGAGCATCTTTTCATATGCTTGTTGGCCATTTGTATGTCTTCTTGGGAGAAGTGTCTGTTCAGGTCCTCTGCCCATTTTTTGATTGGATCATTTTGTGTGTGTTGTTATTGAGTTGTATGAGTTCTTTGTATAATTTGGATATTAAGTTCTTATTGGAGGTGTTGCTTGCAAATATATTTTCCCATTCGGATGGTTGTCTCTTTACCTTGTAGACAATTTCTTTTGCTGTGCAGAAGCCTTTTAGTTATAATCCCATTCCTTTATTTTTGCTTTTACTTCCCTTGCCTTTGAGGTCAAATGCATAAAATCCTCTTTAAGTCTAAGGTGTAAAGTTTTTTAAATTAAGTCAAATTCCATGTAAAACACCCGCTTGTGCAAATTTCACTTGACTCTTATTTAATACATTTGTGCTATTTTAATTGTTTTATTCTGATATATTAATATTTGTGGATACCAACTTTACAATGAGAACAAATGAATGAAACATTACTAAAAATATAATTAAGTAATAGCTAGGAAACTTTAATTTTTAAGAATTATAAAAGAAGCTTGAATATTATGTTGAACATAAATTTAAATATATGCTTAATATTTCTTATATATTGAAATATACCCAGTAACATGGCATTTCAACTTAAAAATTCTTAACATGTTTTCAAGAAAATGTATGCTCAGAGTAGAACAGTTTTGAAAGATTGACGCTTGTCCTACATTAGGTGACCTGGAAATTCTGCAGGCTTCCTCAACTACTTCCCTAGTAATGTAACCCAGTATCTTTACTATTAGATAAGCCCTCTCCTTTTATTTTTTGTATCATTTCTATCTCATTTTATTATTAAACATTATAGGCATACCAAAAGGTACACACAGAGTAATCAAACAAAACGTCATTGTATTCACCACCTAAAGAAATAAACATTACCAGTATAATTAAATGAAGTCTTCTTTCTGGATACTTCTCTTTGGCATTTCTACCCCCTCCTTATCTCCCCACCCACAACTACTATACAAAATCTGGTATTTATCATTTCCATACCAGAAATTTCTTGATTAAATCTCTTAGCTCTTGATGAAACCCTCATGATAATTATAAATATTTTTCCTTGTGTCATCAGCAAACATGAAAACCAATATGAAGGACAGTAGGAAGGTTGCCCTTGTTTTCACATACCATATTTCTATCATATTGCTAGTAGTAAAACATTTTATCATTCGCTAGTTTTTAACTTGTTTCAACCAAGTCTCTTTGCTCTTTTATTGTTTTTATTTGCAAATAGCTTTTACTTGTCTTGCACTTGACTAATTAGTTTCACTTTCTCAGGGACTTTTTTTGTATTGTCTATATAGTTTCATTGTTGCTTTGCCCACCTCCCAGCTCTGAGTAACTGACAACTTGCTTTCTATTTCTTAAACTTAACCAGTAAAGTAAAACATTTAATGAAAGTCCCACCCTGACTCCCTCCTTCCCACCTTCCGCCACCTCTTTGTTCCTCCCTTCCTCCCTGTCTTTCCATCCATTTATCTATCTTTCATAATCTTAGTTTGGTTGCCTTTTATTGTATACTTTCATACAACAACAAAAGCATCTCTGGGCTTTTCCTATATAATCTTTTCTCTTAATATCTCTTCGTTTAAGCCCCCAAGTTCCTATTGTTCATTATGTTTGGAATAAATATGCTACTCTATTATCTCTTTTGTTTATGCTTAGTTATTTAAAAAATGTTTAATACTTTACTACACTAGAGGTTTTTGTGATAAGTGAAGTCGGCTCTAAATTAAGCATGATACAAAAGAATTAATTTTGGCCTCATCTTTTCTTTATTTTGATATCCTGTTATCCTTTGTTCACTTTTTGGCTGTATTTAGCAATAATGATAATGTTTGCTTTCCTGGTAATTGAATAAATGATAAATGCCAGATACGATGACAGAGATTTCTATATCTTACTAAATTTAACCATTTTCATAGTCTTTTAGACAAAACCTTTGTTTTCAGTTCTGATGTACTTATAGCCTTTATTATTTTATTAATCTTGGCTTTCTGTTTTATAGAATCTCTGTTTCTGCTTGTCACTTCCTTACCCGTGTAGGTCTATCTTATTGTCATCTTCACAACCAGAATTTCCACATATTTCCACAATGCCCTTAGGAGCTAATAAAGCCCCTACTGAGAAGTTCTGGCTAGGGAGAATGACTTTTAGTTCACGTTTAGAGACAAAGGAAAATTATAATGTATAAGTAGCCCTTTAAAAATATTTTTACTCTTTTTTTTTAAAGTGTCAGTTAAAGTATGATGGCCAATAACAGATACATACGAAACTATTATAATTTCTTATATTGTTAGGACAATGAACACAAAACAGGGCTTGTATGTTTTGTATTCCGGGAAGTTCAGGATTGGAGAAGGTTCAGAATGAAGAAGATCCCAGGCTTCACCTTTAGAGGTATAAGAACAAATAGAATGTAGGCACTGAGGAAGATTTCTTTGATCATCCAGAGCTCTGCTTAATATAATTTTTGAAGTTACTTAAATTTTTAATTCGGTTTTGTATAAAGGAGGTATTCTATGAAATAAATTAATCAAGGTCTTACTTTTGCTTTTATAATGAACATATTTTCTTAAAAAGTATTTTTTGCATATTAGCCTCCTAAGAGATAGCTGATAGCTGGAAGGTAACTGATTGATGAAAGGCTAGGCTTACATGGGTTCTGAACTTGGGGTACTTGGAAGGACTTTTAGGGATCTTTGAACCCATAGAAACCTCCTGCCAGGGTGTGTGTATGTCGCAAACATGAAATTTTCTGAGAGACCATTGCTTTCATCAGGATTCCAGAGTAGCTCTGTAATCCCTGCCCCCAACCCCACCCCAACTCCACAGACACAAAAAAGTTTAAGAACCACTACTAGGGGAAAATTTATAAAATTGATCAGTAGAGTGGTGATTAGATGCTCTTAGAGTTATTGGTAGCTCTAGTTCCTGCCACTTGATAATGAGTCCTCTGGTTTAGAATACTGACAAGATAAAATTATTTCTATTTTATGCAGATAAAGTTTTAAGAATTTGAAATGTGACAATGAAAAAACAAAGAAAAGTTAAATGGTCGTTAAAATGATAGTTACAAAATTGAGGTTTTACTTACCGTATAATTTTCTTTTATGTTTGAATAGGCATGTGACTTAATTGAAAAAACAATGACTTATAACTGAAAGCTCTTTCCATATTATAAATGTGAGGAACATTTTGATTTCTGACTCTGGCTGTTTGTGTTTCCCGATACTCTTTCTTTTTGCATGAAACTTTCTATAACTAAAGCTTTTTTTTTTTTTTTTTTTTTTTCGGTAGGGGGTAGAGATTTGGGTTTTTGTATGGGGAGTTGTGGGGAATTGCTATTTTACCTATGAAACTTGAAATATCATCCTTTTTTCAAAAATCAAATAATTCCCTTAAAGGTATTTATTGATTAGCTACAATGTGCCAGATACTGTGCTGGAGACAGTCGTGAACTGCCTCTGCTCTTTTAGAACATGCCTTATTGTCAAGCAGGGGGAAATGTGATAAGGAATGTGATAGGGAATGTGCGCAAATGCTATAGATCACGTCACAGGAGTACCTATGCAATGATTGTAAATTGTATTTTGCTTTTAGTCCGTATGGTCATTGTACATAGAAGTACAATTGATTTTTGAATGTTCTATATCCTGTGATATTACTCTACTCTTTTATTCTAGAAAATTTATTCTGGTAAATTTCTCGGGATTTTCTATATATCACAAGGACCATGTTATCCTCTTTGATAGGGATGGTTTTATTTCTTCCTTTCCAGTTTGTATGAATTATTATGTTATTGAAGTGGTAAAAAGCCTAATGAGAGCAGACATCCTCCTCCTCATCTCAGGGGAAAACATTTAGTCTTTCACCATTACAAGTAAGTGCTCTTTATCAAGTTGAGGAAGTTCTCTAATTCCTAGTTTACTGAGAGTTTTTAATCATGAATGCCTATTGAATTTTGTCAGTTGCTTTTTCTGCATCATTTGGTATGATCATGTGATTTTTCATCTTTGATTTTTGTTGACATAATGTATTGTATTGACAGATTTTGAAATATTGAATCAGTCTTCACTACCTGTAATAAACCCTGCTAGATTGTAATGAATAATTTTTTCATTACTGAATTCAATTTTCTTCCATTTTGTTGAAGATTTTTACATCTAACTTTAGAGAAATTGGTCTTTGTGTTTATATTTCCTGTATCTAAGTAACACTGACCTCATAAAAGGAGTTGGGAAGTATTCTCTCTTACTATCTGGAAAAGATTGTATAGTAGTTATAGGACTATTCAAATTATGTATTTCATACTGGGTGAATTCTGGTGGTTTGTCCTTTTTGAGGAGTTGGTTTATTTCATGTAAGTTGTTCATATTAGTGTAGATTTGTTTTTAGTGTTCCCTTATTCTTTTCATGTCTGTAAATGACTAACTTTTATAGTTTCATCATTTTATTTCTAACATAGTTTGTATCTTTTCTTTTTATCTTTGTCAGTCTTGCTGGGAGTTTATGTTGTTGATCTTTTCAAACAATCAACTTTTGTGTCATCGATTGTTTTCCTGATTTTTCGATTTCATTGATTTCTGCTCTTATTTTTATTGTTTCCATCCTTTGCTTGCTTTCAGTTTATTTTGCTCTTCTATTTTTAGTTTCTTAAGATGGGAGTTTAGCTACATTCCGCAAATTTTAATACACTGTATTTTCATTTTTATTCAGTTCTATGTATTTTTCTTTTTTTAATTTCCTTTGGGACTTCTCCTTTGAACCACGAGTTACTTTAGAAGTGTGTTTTTATGATTTGAAGTATTTGGAAGTTTTCTTACTGACTTTCTGTTACTAATTTGATTCTTTCAAAGTCAGTTTATTTTGCTGAAAGACAAGTGTCAAAGTCCCTGACTATAATTGTTTATTTTTCTATCTCTTGTCTTAGTTTTATCAGTTTTTGTTTCTAATATTTTGAAACTCTGTTGTTTCCACATTGAGTTGCTATGTCTTCTCTGTAGGTGGATTGTTTTATCATTTTGTATTGACCCTCTTTTGCCCTGATTATTTTCTTTGCTTCAAGGTCTACTTTTCCTGATAGCCACTTTTTTTTAAAAATTAATGTTTATGTAGCATGGCTTTTTCTTTGTAAATTCTTGTGCCATTCAAAGTTAGTCTTGTAGATAGCATAAAGCTAGGTCATATTTTTTCAAGCCACTGTAACAATGTTTTTAACTTTGTATTTAGGCCATTTATATTTAATGTAGTTACTGATAGGTAAGAGCTTAAATCTGCTGGATTATTACTTTTTTCTAGTGGTTTCCTGTGTTTATTCCTCCTCTTTCTCTTTTCTTGTCTACCTGTGGGCTACTTGAACATTCTTAGAATTCCATTTTGATTTATTTATAGCGTTTTTGAGTATGTTACCAGTTTTTTAAGTGGTTCTTTGGTTATTAAAATATACATTTGTAACTTATTAGAGACTATTGCTCTTGACACTTTACCATCAAGTGATATACAGAAATCACTGTATTCAGGTACCTTTACTTGCCCCATTTCAAAATTAAACTTGTCTTGTTACCTGTGCATTGTGTACATCAGATGATCATATAAAAACTCATGAGGGGAATGTTATTCATTTTATCTTCCTTTATTTTGAAGTTACAAGTCTCCTTCAGTTGTTATTTCTTTCTAGTTTTGAGAGCTTCTTTTAGCCATTCTTTAAGAATAGGGCTGCTGATGGACAATTTCTTTTGGTTTATTTTTGTCTGATAATGTCTTTGTTTCCCTTTAATTCCTGATGGATATTTTCACTGGGTACAGAATTTCAGATTGACAGTTCTCTTCGTTTAGGATTTAAAATGTTGTACTTCTGGCTTCCATGATTTCTGTTGAGAAATGCATCATTTCTCTCTAACTACTTTCAAAAATATTTTCTTTGTCTGTAGTTCTCATAACTTTGATTTAATGTATCTGGGATTTCTTTGGATGCCACTGGGTTTATCCTTTTGGGGATTTGCTCAGCTTCTTGAATCCTTAGGTTTATTTGGCCTTTTGCCAAATTTTAGAAGTAGCCATTACTTTTTAAAATATTTTTTAGATTGGCTAAAGAAACTATGGTACAGATATAGAATGAAATATTACTCAGCCATAAGAAGAGATGAAATGCTGCCATTTGAAACAACATGAATGGACCTCGAAATAATTATTGTAAGCAAAATAAGACAGAAAAAGTTGAAAATTGCATGATATCACTTATATGTGGGATATAAACCCAAAAGCAACAGACAAACAGGACAAACAAACACAGACTCAAGGATATAAACAATGGACTAGTGGTTACCAGAGGGGAGGGAATGATAGAGGGAAAAAATTTAAATCATTTCTTCAATTTAAATAAATAAATAGATAGATATTAAAAAATAAAATATTTTTCAGACACCTACTCTTTCTCTTCTCCTTTTGGGACTCCAAACACAGATGTCATATCTTTTGTTAATATCCAAAAAATTTCTGTGCTTTTTTTCTTTTTTTCTTTAGTCTATTTCCTTCAATTGTTCAGATGAGTTAAGTTTTATTCATCTGTCTTCAAGTTTAATGTTTATTTTGTCTGTTATCTCCAATCTCCTATTGAGCCCATCCAGTGAGCTTTTTACTTTAGTTTTCATATTTTTCAGTTCTATAATTCCTTGGTTCTTTTTTACATCTTCTGTTATTTGCCAGAGTTCTTTATTCAGTTGTTTTAAGAATGTTTATAATTGTTTGTTGAAAGATTTTTATGATGATTGCTTTAATATCTTGGTCAGTTATTTTCAGCATCTGAGTCTTCCTAGCGTTAGCATATATTTATTGTCTGTTGTCACTCAGTTGGTCAATTTCCTGGTTCTTTGGTGAGTAATTTTTTTTCCAAATTATATCTGGGACATTTGGGCTATTACACTATGAGAACCTGTACCCTATTCAAATCTTTTTTAGCAAATATTCACTTTTTCAAAGTTTAGCACACAGATTCTGGCCTACTTTTGCCAGTTGTGATTTCACTGATAATTTGCTTTCTAGAGCCTTTGCAGTGTCATTCTGGTCTGTGTTGTGTACTCCCTGAAAGCCACTCCAAAAACTGGGATTTTATGACATAGTTTATTTCTCAAACCTTTTTGCATGTTAATTCAGCCAGCTTAATGTGTGTTTTGGTCTTGGTTCTGTGCAGAACCAGGACTTCTTATGCATGCTTAAAGAATTCATTTCTCCAGTTCTCTCCTCTCCAAGACCCTCTTCCTCTTACTTCACTCTCTTATTGGGGTAATGAGGTACAACACTTTAACCTTCTGGATAGGAGTGGGATTTTTGACTTGGTCCCCACTTGATCTTCATTGACAACACATCATCGGAAGAGAGGATTGCCATTTTAGACAGCTTGCTACTGCTAGATGGGGGACAAAAGCCCAGAAATCCATTCATTGTCTGACCTTAACAATTTTGAAGAGAAGTAGTTGGATATTTTGTAGATGTTCCTCTATTGGAATTTGGTATTTTTTTTTCATGATTAGACTAGAGTTGTGGGTTTTAGGGAAGTAAACTACAGTGTTAAAGCACCATTTTCATCATATCAAGTGTACATAATATTAACATTTATCATTGATACTGACCTTCATTATCTAGCTGAGGTAGTGTTTGTCAGGTTTCTCCTAACTGTACTCTTTTTTTTTCCTCCTTTTTATACTGTACTTTTTCAAAGGAAGTCACTATATACAGCCCACATTTAAGGAGTGGAGATTTATGCTCCTCTTCTTGGAAAGGGTAGAATATCTAAATACATTATTTTGAATTCTTCTGTACAGAAGATTTATCTCGTTTACCATTCATTTATTTACTTATAGTGTTATCACTATAGACTGATATTTACTTTATACTTTGGATTATAATCCAATACTATGCTATTTATTTTATTGCTAAAATTGTTCCAACTTTGACCAGTAGGGGCCCTTTCAGCTTGCCTCCTGTGTTCCTTTGACAAACCTCTATCAATGAGACATTTTTTGTTTTGTTTTGAGCACTTCCTTACTTTATTACACAATAAGGCTCATTTGCATATTTCCTGCTCCAGTCCTAAAATAAGCCATTTTTCTGGAATCCTGTTTTTTTGTTTTTTGTTTTTTGTTTTTTTTATTGGAAACCGGTATTAGAAATCAAGATCTAGGCACTAGGTATATTTGTTGCTACTCAAGTATTTTGTCTTTTAGGCTCTCTTATCTAACAGAGCAAGGAGATGTGTATATACTAACCTCTGTATGTACATATATAAAAATTTCTATATGTTACCTGCATATGAATGCTTATAACCACTTAATAATTGCTGAAACCTGGAAACAACCAAGATGTCCATCAGTAGATGAATGGATCAATCATGTTTGGCCAGGATGTGGTTTAGCTTATTAGTTAGCTGTCCATTTTCAGATCATTCAACTGTAGCCAGGGATATAGATCATGTAGGAGCAATGAAGACCTCACTAGAATCACAGGGTTTGAGTGACGAGAAATATTTCCCAGAAACTCGAGGGACAAGAGTTTGCAAAATAAAACAAGAAATTACTAGTGGCATCCTTTGGAACAAAGGTGGAAATCTGGCCCATTAGGTTCAGTTTTGTTGTATAAAGTGAGGTTATTTAGACTTCTTATACTAACACTTCAAAGGAACATTGACCGTGATGTTGGAAAAAAATCATATAAAGAGATATGGAATTGCAGCTATCATTACTAAATTAGATAAAATTTTATGTTTCGAAGCAGAGAAGTAGATGTATCACATTATTTGGGACTCTGATTTATGATACAAAAAAATCTTACATCACACCAACTCAAGCCAAAAGGAATTGGTTGACACTGTGACTAAATTTAATGATAGAGTATGTTTGGTTTAAGCATGACTGGATTTGGATGCTCAACTAATGCTATCAGTAAACTTTTTCTCTTTGTCTCATCTTTGCTTCTTTCTGAGTTAGCTTTGTTTTCTGGCTGTCTGTGATAAGGAAAGCACTTCTGTTCATCAGTAGCTTCATATTTTTATTGTATTTGCAACTGGTGTTCTCAGGAGAAGAACTTCTTTATCAATTCCTGAAACGGGCATCTGAATGGGTCTACTTTAATCATGTGATTGATTACTTCTAAATCGATCTATGAGTTAAAGGTTTAGATGCTTTTGCCCATATGCAGCTTATTCTCAGATTTGTGACAGGAATGGTGAAGAAGCAAGGCAATTTTTTTAAAGCAGATCTATTTTAAAAAGTAATGATTTTATGTTTTACTTTTTTTAAGATAAAAATTGTTGTCTCTACCTACATTCTTCTTGAATATGTGTGGGAGGGGGTGGAGAGTTGCAAAAAAGGAAAAGATGGAAATTGTTTTTTCTTTTTTAATATAGTATTATTAACATTCCCCATCTCTCAAATTAGATCATTATACTTTTTATCTATTGAGTGTCAACAAAAAGTAATTAATCATTGTAATTGAAGAGAGTGCTTAGAGCTATCATCTCTTGCCTGAGTTACTGAAATAGCCTCTGTATCACGTATCTATTGAGGTAGAACAAACTCATCTCAAAATTTCGTGGGTATACTGGATGTACCTTCTGTTGGTCTTGCCTGTGCTTGCTTAGGCAGCTGCATTCAGCTGGTAGCTAAGCTGTACTAGAATGTCCACTGTGGCTTCACTCAAATGATGTCTGGTGCCTTCACTGGAACAGCTAAAACATGTGGAATTTTGATTCTCTTCTGCATGGCCTCTTTCCACATGGTCTCTCGTCCTCCAGGGCCTCTCTCTCTAGCAGAATAGTCTGGACTTCTTTAAATAGTAGTTGGGTTTTCAATAGCAAAACAGAAGCTATGAATCCTCTTGAGGCATGCTCTTAGAACTCCCTGCCCATCATCAGAATGTCACTTACATCACACTATTAGTGAGAGTAAGTCAAAAGGCTAACCTTGAGTTAGTGTGGAAGAGGGCTACGTGATGTCACTGCAGGAAGGCAGGATTCATTAAGGTCATTTTGTAACAATCTACCGTCACTTCCCTGCTTCTTCTGCCCTCTTTAAATCTTTCTTAATAGGAAGTTATACCATATCACTTCTTTGCCTAAGCCCTCCCCATTTTACTCAGAGTAAAAGCCAAATCTATATTGGCCCTATATGATCCTTAGTTAAGTACGGTTTTATATTTCAAAAGCAGTCCAGTACTTGTGTAGCAGTTCAGTAAACAATCAGAGTCCCAGGCTCTTTGCTTTGCCATCTTTAGTGTGTTGTTTTTGTCCTATCTGCCCCTTTTTTTCACAGGATAACTCCTGTACCTTTAGACTATGGATCTATGTTCTAGGAAAAACGAAAAGGAGAAGTGGAGTCTTTCCCACAAATCCTGAGCTTACTTCTCTTTGACAAGAATTGTCATATAGTCACTTCAAGCTATAATTAAGTCTGGTGAAATAAAAATTTTATGTGTGCACTTTGTTACATCTAACAAAATGGGAATTTTCTTAGTAAGGATAAAGGGAGGATATATGTTATGTCGGTGCCCAGCACTGTCTACTTCAGTGCTGATTATGTGACAGCAACTGTAATATTGCTATGAAAGCATACTTCTTAATCCTAGGCATAACCATTATGAGACTTAGAATAATGCAGTCGAAGTAGCTGTAATTATTCCATTCTGCAGATGAGGAAATTACAACTGTAACATGGTTGTAGTATCAGAATTTATGCATGGCCAGTCTGACTTCAAATATTTATTGGTTCTTTCCATTATACTATATTCTAACTGAGACTTCTGTTCACACACACATACGTGTGTGCGCACGCGCATGCAGTATGACCTTTTGTGTAAAGCTTTACTGCTTCAGATTATGTTTGGGTTTTATGACCGTCTTCCTTAATAAATTGAATATCTGAAAGAAAGCGGGATTGTGCCATTTCCATTGTCTAGCATTCAGTGAATTTTTTGAATAAATGAAATTTTCAAAGAAATTAATTAACTAAAAGTTATAAAAGTCAAAAACCATTTTGCAGATGAGTAAACAGGTATAGATAGATGGGATAACATTCTTGGGTTGCACAGGCAGTGACAGAAAGTTGGTGTTAGAACTGGTTTCTTTTTTTCTAGTTAAGAACATTCTCCCCTGAGACACAGAATATTGGATTAGGGTAAAATGAGAGAATAAGAGGAAATATGTCTTGCCAATATCCCTGCTTTAAAACACATAATATCCATTAATTAATGCAAATCTCAGGTTAGGGTGTAGTTCAAAATATAAGGAAATGGATGCTGCAAAGATCTCTTCTAAGAAGGCATTGTGGAATAAGAGAACACCAAACTAGGTGTCAGGAGAGTAGTATGCTAAACCCAGCCAGGTCACTGGCATTTCTTTGTGACCTTAGGCAAGTTGCTTAGCTGCTTTGAACCTGCTTTCCTCAAAACTGAAATCGAGAGAATTAGTCTACATAATCTTTGAAATTCCTTCTAGCTAAAACAGTATATGAATCACTGTAGCCAGTGAGTTTTTATGGGTAGTCCAACATTTCTTGTCATTTGTCTGGTCAAACTTTTATATTTCTATAATAAAGAGCAAGTAACAGCTTTTTCACTTCTTCTCTGGGAAGTTGGCCAGTGAGGAGTAAACATCCTTTCCTGTCTCTCCCTAAATGAAGTACTGGGTCATGAGTGACAGACTTTTTTCTTCATTTTGTTCTTTGAATCTGATCCTGTTCTTATTTTAGTGTTTTTCTTCACTGTGAGTTTGTTGAAATATAATAAATTGAAAATGTTCATTTATGTTTTAGTCTACAGATCAGAATTTCATTATTTCATAAAATAAAAATAGTTGTGCTTATCAAATACATATTAACACATTTGTATATTTGAAATAGTTGGCTGGCTCATGATATGGTCTAATTCGAGTGGAATGTGTAGTCTCATACCTTGCAGTAGTATTAATATTAACTCAAAATAACCTAGTTAAATAGCAAATATCCTGTAGATTATAAGATATCATTAGAAGTTTTTACATTTGTCAAAATTTAAATAAAGTGAAAGTTACTTTTTTAAAGAAATAATCTTTCCCTTCTTAGTAAACAGGCAATATATACTCATTGCTATAAAAAAAATTCAGAAAATATAGAAAACTTTGAACTACAAATAAAAATTTCTTTTAATTTTTTTACCCAAAGATAATTATTGTTAATATTTTAATCTCTTTCCTTCCAGTCTTTTTTCCTCCCATTCTTATTTTAAACATAATTTGAAATAAAACTGAGTTTACATAGCAGCAATATATCAGGCTAGACATCCTGCTTTGGAATAATAAACACATAAATGAGAGAAATCTTTTCTTATTTTCTAGACTGTTTGAAATTCTTTTGTTATGACATTTACTTAGCATCCTGAACTTTCTCTTTCCCATATATTTGTTTAAGGCCCTGCTTTTCTTAAGCTTCATAAGGGAGTCCGTCTCTGCCCATCGCAGTGCCTTGCACATATTATTGGTTAATTTAAAAGTTATTGAGTTGGCTATTCTACATGGTAATAATTTCTAATTATTTTCTTAGGTTATATTTCTAGAATTAAAATTACTAGGTCAGAGGGAATCACTATTTTTAAGTTTCTTTTAACATATTTTTTAGTTTTATAAAGGCTTATGGGATTGTTACCAACATTATCAAATCTTTTTCAATTTAAGAGGTAAAATTAGTATAGTCTCTTTTGCCAGAGCACAATTTTTCTTTAATATAAGTTAACATACATGATTAGTAAACAAGGGAATGATGTTAGTAAATGTGGACTCTGGGTTTGTTCATCTGTAACTTTCCTCAGAATGTTAATATTTTGAAGTACATTGTTTAGAAATTTTACCAAAAATCTTAGCAATATACTAAGACCATAAGATAAAAGCTGAAATCCTAAAGAAGTTTAATAGTTTTGGGCCCCCGTTGTGACTAAGGCTGTCTTAAGTTGATCTAATTGTCTTTCATTTGTAGATAAAAAGCCTTTTCTCTCTGTTTACTTTTATTATTTTCATTTATCTTATTTGCAACTTGATATGACCTTCTAGTATAAGGATTTATATCATTCCTCAGTTTGGGAATATTCTAATTCATTTATTTCTTCATGAAATACTTCTCCATTTTCTTTATTCTCATATTCTGGAGCTCTTACTAGATGGATCTTGGCTCTTCTTATTTTATCTTGCATGCCCTTTAATTTCTCATATCTCTGTGTGATGAATTCAGAGTAGTTTTCTCAGTTATTTAACTGCCAGTGTACTAATTTATTATCTTGGTCTAATCTGCTATTCAGCCTATCTATTCAGTTCTAAATTTATTTCTATTCCTTTGAAAGCCATCTAATCTTTACTCTTTGTTTCTTATTCATTGAATCTCAGTTCTTTCTTGTATTTAGCCACTTGAAATGTACTTACCTAAAAATCATTGATGGTTCTATAAATCCTGAGGGTATTAATTCCACAAATGGTTTCCTTGTGTTTGTATTTGACCTCTCTGATTAAATGACCGCATTAAGGATATGGCTGATAAAAAATTAAAATTACATTAAAAATAGGTAGATAGTATTAATCATGAAAAACCTTAAATATTTTTTTAACAAGTATTTTGTGACCATGAGTTTAGATTGAGAGTGAAAGGAATTGGATATAAGAAATATGGTAAAGAATGTAAATAGCAATGTTCAGTTAATTTGACTAGAATGGAATGGCTAAGCTTATGATTTGAGTGAAAAAAGATGTAATTATTGGGTTTCCTTTATAGATATAAAATTGGCAGAGAATCATGAATATTCTTAAGAGTTTAGTTTTATTCTTAAGATTAGTTTTTTTAAAAAATATTTTCTCTCCTTTCTGATAATATTAATAAATTTTGAAGGGAGTTTGCGATTATAAGTTGGATCTCATTTTGTTTTAAGAAGATAAAAAGGGTGTCTACTCTTTACTTTCGGGGGAGGCATGAAATTTTATAGAGTAGAAAAGAGTCGTGAATGGTGGCTGAAAGTGTTAAGCTTGTAAACATAAATTAATATAATGTAGCTGGTATAGACAGTTACTACTGCTTGTAATAGAACCTCTTCAGACAAAGATTATCACCAAAGATTTTCACTGGTAAAATAGCTACTTTTCTGGAGCTAATTTATCTTTCTTCTGTGAAGAATATTATTTCATTGCCTAATACTAGTTCCTGGCACACGCGCGCGCGCGCACACACACACACACATACACATACACACATACATACATACATGTATAACTTTTTAGGGTGGAGACATAATTTAATAGATGGAATATCTTATTTCAGTTGTTCCAAATGCAAGAAAATTATATTTTCCAATAATTTTCACAGTTTACTGCAAATAAAATTTTTAGGAAAGACGTAAGAGAAAGTACTGTAACCTTTTCTAACCTTTATTGACCTTAAAATACTAATTATATCTATCTCCTGGTCCTTTCCAAAAGGTGTCTGAGCCATGTCACAATGAAAGATGGAAGTAAAACTATGGTTACTAAAAGTTCAAGCCTGTGAAAAGGAAGAGGGGAAGCAAACATGCTAACTACATATGGTTCATATCCTATTCTAGCTAAAATACTTGATATGACCGAATATCAGTTTTGCCTTTGAGCTTTCTGGAGTGTGAGTTCTCTTTATCAGAAGTAGGAAAACATGACTTTCTCAGCAATGACAGTTTTCCTGAATTCTAAAAACAAAAATATTACATCGTATAATGGACAAATCGTTAAGAAAAACAACAAAACTACTCTGCGAGGTATAAGCTCTACCCTCAAATTGCTCATTGTCTTTGGGGTGGGCAGATAACAAAAGGGATAATTATTTAAATAGGATCCATCCTACAAGAGCACACAGGAGAGGCATTTAATATAAATTCTAAGGAAGGGCATAGGCAGGAAATTCTTTCCTGGAAAGAATTGTGAACTCTGAACAAAGTAAAAGTTAACTGAGCAAAGAAGAGGCTAGGAAGAAAGAAATAGTTGAAGAAAGAAGGAAAGGGCGCATCCCCAAAAAAGTGTAGCACGCATTGTAGCTGAGCCAAGAGAGATTGTCTTCGTCAGTAAATTTCTGTAATTCGATTGGAACTTAGGGAGCAAATTAAAAAGAAATGAGAGTTGAAGTAGGAAGGGCCTTAAAGTGACGTGTAAGCCATTTTCATATAGCATTTTTTAAAAACAACCTTAGTACCATCTTAGACTTAGTAATAGTCTTAGTACCATGAGTCTCAAAACTATGCAACGAAGCTCTCTAGGGTGCCTCACAAAGTCTCAGGATACTGCAGTGTATTTTAAATTATTTAGGGGAAAAGTGACACCATTTATTGGGTACTATATGAACTAACTGAAGTCAAATAAGTTTCAATATTAGATTATTCTACATTCCCTTTGTACAATGGAACAGGAAATGAGGGTGGGAATTTCCAATCTGATTTCAAGAATTTAAATAGAACTTATCTATATGGGTGTGATGAAGTCTCAAAGAAATTAAAGAAAATCTTTTAATTAAGTCTTTGGTCCAAAAGATACAATAAAGGTTGCACAGTAAAATCTCTCTTTTCTGTGTACGTCACAAACTCAATTTCTCTTCCAAAAAGTAAACGTTATCTCTAGTTTCTTGTGTTTTTTTTAGAAATTAACAATTTAAAAACCAATAGTATTATAGTAATGGAGTTTAAAATAGTGAATGATATACAGATAGCTGGAATGTAACTTCGGTTGTTTTAAGTATAGATTAGATGTGCTTACTTGATTTGATATTTATTTTAAGATGAAAAACTGATACCATGTATTGTCTTCTATCTGTAGAATATAATTAGGATATATTTTCTAGTAATGATGTTTTTGTTATGAGTTAAACAAAGTTTCAGTTGGGATCGTTAGCCATGAAATATATAGAATTCCGAATATAGTATTCCTAAGCCTTAATGCATGTAATTTATTAACTAAAATGTATTCAAAGGGTGTAACTTTATTTTGCCACCATTAGTTTATTTATAACAGGTTTCTTATAGAAGATAAAATAGGATTTTATCTCATTATGGAACTTAATAATTTTCACTAATTAAGCAACTACAGTTGGCTAAGAACCATATTTGGAGCTTCACATATAATATTTTGAATTATCAAAATATCTATGAAAGGCAGCTAGTATTATTATTTAGACTTTATGTATGATTAAACTGGGCATTCGAAAGGTTAAGTAACTTGCCCCGATTCACATTGTCAGCATTGGAATCTAATTTGGGTTTATGAGATATCAAAAATCCAATTGTAAGATGCCTTCATGTGTGTATAAGTTATATTTATTTTAATGTAAATTTATCAGGTAATGTTATTTAGTGAGTGGGTATAGTTTTTGAACTTATGAATTTATATTGTTATAAAGGTAAATAGTTTGTTGCTTTTTAAAGAAAAGAATTAAATGTAATTAAATGTAATACACTTAATAAAGAATCACTTTATGTACAGTTTTATTCTTATGCTGCACATTTTACTGAGCAGCTAAGTTTCCTAAACTGCCACATTTGTATGTTTTTCTCTGTAGGGAGATTCCCGAAGTCTTCCATTTTCTGAGAATGTGAGTGCTGTTCAGAAATTAGACTTTTCAGATACAGTGGTGCAACAGAAATTGGATGATATCAAGGATCGAATCAAGAGAGAAATAAGGAAAGAACTGAAAATCAAAGAAGGAGCTGAAAATCTGAGGAAAGTCACAACAGATAAAAAAAATTTGGCTTATGTGGACAACATTTTGAAAAAATCAAATAAAAAATTAGAAGAATTGCATCATAAGCTACAGGAACTAAATGCACATATTGTTGTATCAGACCCAGAAGATGTTACAGGTATATGTGTATTTTATTTGATCTTTATATGGTATACTAATAAGAAATGTATCATTTTTTTAAATAGTATACTTTGCAATATGTAGTTTTTAGCTTTTTCTCAAAGTACAAGGACTATATTTTCTCTTATAGTTAAGATCTTATGTTGTATTCAGAAATAGATGAATTGATGTATATGAAAATTGGAACGTTTACTTAGAGATGAGTAACTCTGCTATTTACTCTCTTAGCCTCTGTCAGAAAGATATTACTTAGAGTTATTTTCCAGTATTAATGTTCTTTATTGAGTCAGCCACATGCTTCTACCTACCTGATTTATCGGTGTGATCAGCAGCAGGAGTTTGCCAGATGACTTTTTAAAGTTAAAAATGCATTCTATGACCAAGGGCTGTTTTTATTCTTTGCAAATATAATTAATCAAACCTATGATTTTTGTTCTTTATGCTATAAGCAACTGAATTAACAACTAAATCACCAGGCACGTTGTTTAAAAAGGAAGAAAATCTAAAAAGCCAAACATTACTTTTTTTCTTAAACATAGAAAATAAAATGAAAATGTGACCTATAAGTCCAACCTAACAGCATAATTTTTAAACATAAAATTAACAAATGTTCATGTTGGAAATTTTTTAGTGGTACAGAAAGTAAAAGTAGAAAAACTACCTCTCTCCACCCTTGGCCCTTTCCCTAATGGTAGCATTACTAACTCTTTGTTGATTATCCTTCCAGAAAAAAATTTACGTCTTTGTACCAATATTCATTCATCCAAATACACACACACACACACACACACACACACACACACACTACTTCTAAAACTTTTTACTTAAAGAATTATTTAATACACATTGATCTAATAATTGATCTAATATTTTTGTCTTTGCAAAGACGATATTTTGAACAAGGTGTTTAATCTCTGCAACCCTCAACTTTTTCAAGTAAAAGTTGTTTTAATGTTTCTAGCACTGTAGAAATTTTAGAAGAAACTGTATGATTAGCTCATAAGACATAGCAGATATAAGTAAAATTAAATTTAAGAAAATACATAAATTTGACTAAGAACTTCAAATTACCAATCTCAAAAGCTACATAAAATACTTCTTGATATTCAGTGTACTTGACAGAACTTCTTTTTATGTATCAATTTCAACATATAGTACTTACCTTAGGGTTTCATTTGGAGACTTTCTATGTAGAGACTTCAACCTTGTAAGAATAATTAAATCTCAAAAATGAAAAATCATAGAGAAACAAGCCTTCTTATTTTAGAGCTTAAATAATTCCAAAGATGTGAATTAATTGCCCCAGAATCACAAAGCTAGCTAAACTCTTCAACTCCTCATCTGGTATTCTTACAACACATTAATAATTACATTATAAATGGAAATTTGTATTATGAAAGTGCTTTTTTTAGCAATGTCATACAAACTTAGAAATAGCCTGTTCTATTGGAACTCTGCCGAGCTCTACATTTTTTGCCCATTACTTCTTTCGAAGAGGTCTAAAATAAGAAACAGTGCTAGAGCTTTAAACTCTGTTTATTTAGAGAAAATATTTTCCTACTCACAGAATACTGATAAGTACTTTGTAATTGGGATATAGAAGAGTTTTTGCCACACAAAGAGTCCATTTGGTTTCCCCAGTCCCATTACAATTGTTTAAACTTTACTGAAATATAAATTACACATGATAAAAATGAACATATTTTAAGTGTATGACTTGATGAGTTTTAGCAAATGACTGTACTCTGGCTAACCATCACTACAACCAGTGATGCTGAACATTTCCACCACTTCAGTGGTTCTCTTGTATACATATATTTCTCAGCCAATCTCCAGTTCCCATCTCTGGCTTTAACATCTTCTGGTCTACCTTCTATCTTTTTTCAGATTAGATTTGTCTTTTCTAGAGTTTCATATAAAGAAATGACCTTTAAGTCTTATTAAATTTCTATTCTTCCTCAAAAACCAATTTGGATATAACCGTGAAAACCTTCCCCAACTTTTTCTGATTATCTTCTCTATTCTACTTTTCCCATTCATTGTTTTATTATGTTATAGTGTACATATTTATATCACTTACTAAACTGTATATTCCTCGAAGGCAGGGATGTTTTTATTCACCTGTTTTTAAGGGTTATCATAGTTGTAAATATTATGTCTCAAAAAAAATCTCAGCAAATAAAAATATTATATTAGTTATTGTAATTAAAACCAAACATAATTTGTCATGGTACTTTAAAATTTTAATAGCTTTGAAATTTAGAGAAAGCTTGCAATAGTAAAGCTGTGTTATAAGCCTGAAGATGGCTACAAGAAATTTTAATGATGGGAATCATTTTCATAAGACATGAGCTAATTTTTAAAAGCTTCCCTATAACTAGTGCTAACAACTTGGTGGAATTTCTAAATATTAGTTAAAAAAAAAAAAAAAAGACAACCACAATATGACTTTTTTTTTTTTTTAGGAAAAAAAAATCTCATTTCTTGGGAAATAAAGCCTTAAATAAAACTTTTAAGATAAAGAAACCCAGAAACTTTTACTGATCATTTTTAATATTGACTTCTCAGATAATTTTAGGGTACATCTTACATAAAATATAAATTTCTACTGTAACTTCTTCATACTTCAGTTTGTTTGGAATAAAGTTAACAAGTTGGTTAAAATTTGAATTTATTTTTTAAAATAATTCTTTTTACAAATGGTATAGTCACATGATTTGGTAATATTATTGATATAACAGCATTGAAAAGCAACAACAACAGCACAGAGGATCAAAGGCAGTTTAATGTTAATTTTAAATCAGATTGCCGTAAAATTTTATATTTTTTACATTGTGTGCTAAGGTAAACAAAATTATTTAGATGAGGTGTGACAAAATTCAAAGACCTAGTACTTTGCTTTCAGTTCTTTAAAGTACAGATGTTCCCCCAATTTACAATAATTTTAACTTTTGTTTTTTTAACTTTACGATGGTGCAAAAGCAATACACATTCAAACTGTATGTTAAATTTTGAATCTTGATTTTTTTCCCCGGGCTAGCAATTTTTCTCTTGATTCTGGGCTGTGGCAGCAAGCCGTAGCTTCTAGTTAGCCACAGGATCACAAGGGTAAGCAGCCAATACTCTACAGTGTACTGTGTCACTAGCTTTTTTTGGCTTCTGTGTTTTTATGTTTTATCACGTCTACAAAATACCCATCTGAGTCTCCAGCTTCTGGTGAGAAGGTGGCAAATTACTCTTGAGATGAAACTCAAGATAATTGCCCAATCTAGGCTAATGTAAGTGTTCCAAGCACATTTAAGGTAGGGAAGACTAAGCTATGATGTTTGGTAGGTTAAGGTGTATTAAATGCATTTCGGTTTAGGATATTTTTCAACTTTCGTTAGGTTTATCAGGATGTAACCCCACTGTAAATCTAGGAGCATATATACATGGATTAATAACAGAAGTGTTTGACTAATTCCTGTCGTCTTGCGGGGGTATGTAAACAGAGACAATGACTCAGGGAGAGAGACAAATTTTAAGTCTATATTGTATAAATGATTACTGCGGAAGTAGTTAGGAGGCCTACTCTTAATTCACCTCTACAATGATTAACTCCTATCAGTCTTTAGTTTCTCATTTGTAAAATAAGGACTTTCATCAGATGAGCTTCAGAACTTTTAACTGTAAAACTCTCAAATATTCCTTATAATGTCAAGATCTGATTTTTATGGGTCTCTTATTTGTAAAACGTGTGTATTTATTCTTATGAATAGTAAGACATTTTTGATGTCCTCTTCATGCCTATGATACTCTGAGCTTCCTGCTTACCTTCTATATACTTCAAGAATAGTCTCATGAGGTATTATTATTATCCCACAAATAAATTGTAAGGATATTATCAGATGAAGATGAGTGTATCTTATGAAAAAGATTGTTGGATCTCTATAAAGTGGAATGCTAACCTAAGCCTTAATTGGCATCTGAGACTCCAAAAGGAAATGTTTGGGAAAGGACCACTTTCTTGACTTTTGGATTCTTGCGTATCCCTAAAGAAGAGGATAAGAATATATCTCATATTTGATAAATATACACTAATAATTTGTATAGTACAAGCCCCTCTGTTTTCACCTTATTTCTTTTTCTTGTTACTTCTTCCCATTTCATCTTCTCAGACCCCTCCAAACTTAGATTGATATTTACCTATTGAAGTAGTAAATATTTTCCTTAATGTCTAGAATACCCAGAATGGAAATATTAATTTAGTATAGAACTAATAGTATTAGGATTTTTTGGCATTAACCTTGGAAATTCTTCTAAATTCTGAAGATACAACTATATCGAGGGAATTTTCTTTCTTAAAGACCAAAGTACAGTTTGTGAACACTTTCCTAATAAACAGAAAAATTTAATTTAATTTTTTATTGTTGGTCTATCCACCTAAATGTGGCATAGAAATTATAGTTGAATTTTGTATTTATTAAAATATAAGTATGGCATTTGTGACCTAATTTATTATGTAATTTCTACGTATTCTTTATTTCTGATTGAATTTTTAGTTTTGGGGTAAATATATTTTGTATTAAGTCGTAAACTCCTAAGGAAAGGATTATCATTAATGAACTGTGATCATTAATTAGCAAGTCACTTTTAACACCCTTGGATTTGTTTCCTTATCTTTAAAATTATGAGATTAAATAATCCATAGATTGTAGTACTTGAATTCTTTGATGATATACTTTTTTTAAAAAGTTAATACATAGTAAAATTTATTATCTTGGGGGATACCATTCCATGAATTTAAATGTATGTATGGTTCCTCTCTGATCACTACAACAATGAGGCAATGAGGCTATCTCTTTGTAGTCACATTCTCCCCTACTTCATATCCCCTGTCGACCACTGGTCTGTTCTCTGTCACCGTAGTTTGCTTTTCAAGAATATCATATAAATAGATCATAAAGTATATAACCTTTTGTGACGGTCTTTCTTATTCAGCATGTTGCTCTTTGATAATTATCCGGGATTTTGCATTTATCAGTAATTCATTCTTTATTGCAGTGTAGCAGTACATTGTACAGATGTACCACAGTTTGTTTATCCATTTACCAAGAACATTAGAGTTATTTCCAGATTTTGGCAATTTTCAGTAGAACTGCTATAACTACCCATAAGTAGATTTTTGTGTGAACATATTTTAGTTCACTTTGGTAAATACTTAAGATGTGATTGCTAAGTAATATTTGGAGTATGTTTAGCATTATAAGCACCTGACAAAATGTTTTCCAGAGTGGCTGTATCATTTTTTTATTGTCACCAGCAATATGAGAGTTCTAGTTTTTCTTAGCCCCTCCAGCACTGGGTATTGTTAATATATATATTTCCAACAAGTTTAACAGACGTATAGTGTATATTGTATATACATTATTGTAACTCAGAAGGAGGAAAAAGAAAAGTGAAGTAGCATAATCTTCAGGAGAATTTACAAAAGAACTATGCATGCCCTAGATACAAAGTTATGTAGAGAATGAAGAAGTCGTCTCTACCAGGAGATGGATGAAAATATGTGATTTTCAAACATTAATATGTAATATAATAGATATATGCAGTTCTGAAATTTTTAATGCCTAGGTTGCTTATTTTACTTTAAACAAAAAATGTTACAGCCCACAATTTTATCTAAGCTTTTTTTGTAAAATATTTAAAAAGCGAGACCAGAGGTTGTAACTGCAATAAAATATTTCAGCAAAATTACTTTAGTTGGTGACATCTGGCAAAGGTCATCTGCATTCATAAAATAACTGATTAAGCATCCATTAATAAATGAGCATTCATTATAATCTAAGCAGGTTCCAGATAAACAGTAAGCATATCTGTTTAAAATTTGGGAAGAAATATAAACAGTTAATATAACTGTAACGCATGGCAGGATTATGGACAAGTTTATTTTAAAATATCAATTTATAAGTACCAAGTGGAAACCAAAATGTTGACCGGTGAATAGTAACTAAGAGACAGATGAAAGTTGTGAAGGAGATAGATAAGCTTCAGCATACTACTACTACTATTATTAATTTATGTTTTGCTAGGTTTATTTCAACTATATTCCCCCCACCCTCGCCCCAGAGCAATAAATACCGTTAAAACAGAAGCAGGCTATCTGGCTGTTTAAATACCACTTAGTGAATATTGAGCATTGATAGTCAGCAGGCTATAAAATAAAGACCAAAGGTTTTCTAATCTGAGCTCTCATCCCAACTGGACTATGACCTAGTTGTGTGGTTGTTTACCACTTGCAACCCCTTCTGGCCTTATTTTTCTCATTTGTAAAACAAGGAGGACAGACTATATATGCCCTTCCTCGGATGTTTTGTATGGGGTGGAGGTGGAAAGGTTTTTAAGCCTGAGGTAATATTAAGTATGTGGCATCTAAACTCTTTTAATTCTGAACATGAAACCCCTGTTTGGTTGTAAGTAAAGTCTGAGGAAGCTTTTCTATGGCTGGGAAGTAAAGACCTCCAGGTTAGAACTACATTACTAACCCCTAAGAAAATCAAGGAACCAGTTTAAGACTGGACCTTAAATAATAAGGAGCCCTCTAAGGACCTGGAGTGCCCCTGTATCTTAGAACTAATTCATCTCGAAAGCCAACTACTTAGTTGTAGTTTTAGAGAAAATACCAAAAGCACTAGAAACAGCGTATCTGTTACTCTACATGTTGTTGGGGAGACTGCTAACAAATTCAGTTTTTACTCATCATCTATGCCTTGGAAAATCTCAACTAAGGGAGATTTTAATGGTACATATTTTCTAGTATTTTCAAAGTGGTGTCTCAAGCCAAGATGTGTTTTCTGGGCTTCATCTGATCATTTATAACCTTATCGATATTACCTGAATGTCCAACTGACTTTGCCTCTCATCACATTTAAAATTGAGCTCTTCTTTCCTAGAATACTATTTCTAAATCTTGTCCTTTGTTTTCTGTCTTATTAATGGCATAACCCTAGTAATCTATAACTAAAACCTGACTTTTATTATAGATGCCTTCCTTTTTTTTTTTTTTTTACTTTCACTTTCCGATTTAAGTCTGTATGTCAAGTCACCAAACCATATAGAGTCTACCTTTGACATAGGTCTTAAATCTACATCTCTTCTCCATTTTACTGCCAAAGCCTCCAAGTCCAGTATTTTTCTAATCCTGCCTAACCACTGCTTCCAGTGTTTTAACCTAGTGTTCAGATTTGATTCTGTTGTCTTGCTTTAAGCTTTCACTGGCTCTTCATTTCCTACAGAATACAGTACAAATTTGTAGCACAACGGAGATGCCCTCCACATAATCTGGCCTCTGCCAATTACTTCAACTTCTGCTTCTTCCTAGTCTAATTTTCCCATTTTTCCTTCTACCATATATGTTTGTTGTATCCTTTTTTTTTTATCTCTGTGTACGTGTGTGTGTGTCTGTACATGTGTACAGCTAACAAAATGTAGTTGGTAGATATATAGGTATATTGGTATATTATTGGTAGATATGTGGTATATTGAAAATTCACCATTGCAGTATATTTTTAAATGTTCATATATACACATATACTCTTGAATATATAGATACACATACCCATATATAGAAACATACAGGTTGTCTACAGCCATGCCACCCTAAACAAGCCAAATCCTGTCTGATCTTGGAAGCTAAGCAGGGTCAGGCCTGGTTAGTACTTGGATGGGAGACCACCTAAGACCAAGTGCTGTAGAAGTAAAAAAATAAGAAATAAGGGATTGTAAACTGACAAAGTCCTTGCAATCTGTGAGGTCAACCAAGGATTGCCTTGCCTAAAAAAAAAGAAAAAGAAAAACATGCAGGTTGAAAAATGTATATGTATACGAATACCTAACTCTCAACTCTTTGGAAGAATAATTTTGTCACTATTTTGTTCCCAATCTTTTGCACAATACCTGGATATATATCATATAACCAGTTTTATGTATTAAATTCCCTCTGTTCAAAATCCAGTGTGGTTTCTGTTGTTAGCTAGACTCTCCACACCATACAAGAAACTTAGAGTGCTTTACTTCCAATCTACTTAACTACATTTGATTTAATGCCATTGCTGTCTGTAGTCTACTTCTATTATTTTATCTTCAATTCCACAAATTAGATCCAATGTTATTATTTTATATAAACAGTCGTCATTGATTTACCCACATTTATCAGTTTCTTTGTTCACCATTTCATCATACTTTGGAGACCTTCCTTCTAGAATCATTTTGTTTCTTTTTCTTCCTGATGGCGTATACTGTAGAAGGATATTTCTCTGATATGCAATTCTAGGTTGACATTTATTTTCTCTCAACACTTGGAAACTTATTTCATAGTCTTCTGATTTCCACTGCTGTTGAGGCATTCAGTGGTTGAAGCCATGTAGGTAATCTGCCTTTTCTCACAAGCTTCTTTTAAAATATTCTTTGTAGTCTTCTGCTCTTTGAGTATAATTGTATAGATTTCCTTTCATTTGATCTGCTTAGGATTTGTTGGGTTTCCTGAATCTGAGATTTGTGTATTTCATTGACTATGGGAAATTCTTAGCCCCTATATCTTTGGGTATTGCACCTTCTGTATTCCCTCTACTCTTTCATCTTGGAACTTCAATTAGATGCATCATGATCTCTTCAAGTCTATCTTTATTTCTCTAAGACTCTCTTTACTGGTGTCTAGTTTGCTCTTGATCATGTATATTGTTTCTAATATATATTTTTTAATACTAGAAGTTCTGTTTTGTTTTTGATAGTCATCCTAGTCATTCTTTTTGATACTCTTGGTTTTTAGTTTTACATGTTAAATACACTTTTTCACATTCTGTGTAAGATAATGACAATGAGTAAAATCTTTGCCACACTACTCTATAGGTTTTTTCTCATAGTGGTTTTTTTTTTTTTTTTTTTTTTTTTTAACCTGAGCTTTGTGATTTCTACTTGTGTGCACATTTTCACTGGAACTTTCCTTGTGGGAATTCTTTTAGGTCTGGATTTAAGGTGGCTTCTTGCAAAAGGATTTGCATTTGTTTCTCTAAGGTGCCTGGAAGCATTACCAGCCTGAGGCCAATTAAAATAAAATTTAAACTTAAGTTTTGTGAAGCCACGTAAATAGTATGATTTCCTGCCTCAAACATGTGAGAGCAGTAGGAATTTTTTAAAGGTTATCTTTTTCTCTTCACCCCAGTCATCTCAGGCCAAAGGCAAGTCAACAAATATTTCAGCCATTATGGATGGAATCTTTTGAGGTTCCTGTCTTTATTCAGGTTTTTCTTGTTCTGATTGCCCGCTTTGTGAGTCCCCAGGCTTTTTCTTGGGCTCTTATTAAAATCTAAGTTTTACTCCATCTGAATGATGAGAACCTACCAATCTCTTTTTATAAGAAAAGCAAAAACATTCTCAGAAGCACAAAGCTACACATCCACCATCTTTTCCCTAGCTCCCAAGTGCAAGTGAGACTGAGAAATCTCGTTTTTTGTTTTGTTTTCCCCTTTAAACTGCCTCTTCTTTTAAGCAAGAGAGAATGATGTTGAGCATGGGGTTTTAAATTAGTCAACCTACAGTATCAAGTACTTAAAGATTACAAATATTGTCTACATCCTTCTATGACTCTGTGTAATTTATTTGAGGTGTCTTGTTGGACTTTGAATTTTATTAGTAATTGTTATTTTTTTCTTTAGTTATTTTGGTGAAATTATAGTTTTTTATGATCTCCATTTTACATAATTTTCAAATTTATTGACAATTTATAATATCTATTCATTTAAAGTCAGGATATATCTATAGTAACATTCCCTCTTTCATTACTACTGTTGGTATGTTCTTCGTTTTCCTTCCTTGACCACTTTTCTTGTTATAATACTAGTCTGCCTCCACAAAAAAAAAAAAAAGTAATTTGGCTCTACTGATCCTTTCTTTTGTGTATTTCTATTTTGTTAATCTGTACCCTAATCTTTATTACTTCCTTTCTCCCATTCTCTTTAGAATTATTTGGCTATTCTTTTTTAACTGAGATAGATACTTAGCACTTTAAATTTATTCTTTTCTAATATATTCTTTTAAGTTTTACAATGACCCTGTAAGTATTGCTTTAGCTGCATCACAAAAGTTTTGATATGTAAAAATTTTTAAATTTATTTTTATTGAAAATATAATTGATGTATAGAACATTGTGTAAATTTAAGGTACAACATGTTGGTTCGATACATTTGTATATTGTAGTATGATTATTACTGTAGCATTAGCAAACACCTCTATCTTGTCACATAATTATTATTTTTTTGTGGTGGAAACAATTAAGATCTTGTCTCTTAGCAGCTTTGAAGTTTATAATCACAATGCTTTGCATTAGCACTTCAGGACTTATTTACCTACTAGTTCCAAGACTGCACCCTTAAACAGCATATATATATATACACATATAATTCCCCTACCCTCAGCTTCTGCTTTTACAAGGTCTTGGCTTTTTTAGATTCCATGTATAAGGGATATCATACAGTATTTGTCTTTCTCTGTCTGACTTATCTCACATAGCATAATGTCATCAACACTCAAGTTGTTGTAAATGGCATATTTCTTTTTCATTGCTAAATAATATTCTGTTGTGTGTGCCACATCTTCATTTATCTGTCGAGGGACACAAGTTATCTACATATCTTAGCTGTTGTGAGTAATGCCACAATAAACATGAGAGTGCATCTATCTCTTTGATATCCTGTTTTCATCTCCCTTAGATAATAGATACGTACTCAGAAATGGGTCATATAGTAGTGCTACTTTTAATTTTTTGAGGAACCTCCATACTCTTTTTCACAATGGCTGCACCAGTTTACATTCCCATGAACAGTACACAGGATTCTCTTATCTCTACAGCCTCAATAACACTTGTTATCTCTTCTTGATAATAACCATTCTAACAATTGTAGAGTGACATCCCATTGTGGTTTTGATTTGCATTTTACTGATGAGTAGCGATGTTAGCACTTTTCATGTACTTACTGGCCATTCGAGTGTCTTTGGAAAAATATTTAGTTCCTCTGCCCATTTTTTAAATCATATTGTTTGTTATCGAGTTGGAGTTCTTTATATATTTTAGATATTAATCCCTTATCAGATAGATAATTTCCTAATTTTTTTCCATTCTGTATGTCGCTTTTTAATTTCTTTGTTTTGTTTTGTTTTGCTGTGAAGAAGACTTCTATTTTAATGTAGATTGAGGTTATTTTTGCTTTTATTGCTTGTGCTTTTAGTGTCATATCCAAAAAAATCATTGCTAAGACCAATGTTGAGGGCTGCTTTCCTACATTTTCTTCGATGAATTTTATGGTATCAGGTCTTATTTTTATGTCTTCGATCCATCCTAAGTTTTTGAGGTCTGTCTGCCAATTCCAGATACTAAGGTATGTAAGACCCCTCCCAGGTCCCCTGACCTATGTGTGGCACTGGATACTTCAAATTCTACAAAAGCACTTTTGTTCATGGATTTATGTCTAATTCATTATTTAAAAAGGGGGATGAGAAGGTGAAATGCTTTATGCTGCTCTTATGTTGACATCACCTAAAATTTTAGTTATTCAGTTCAAAATGTTTTCTCATTTCTATTATGTCTTCATTGCCATATGCATTACTTAAAAGCGTGTTTCTTATTTATTAAACAAACGAGGATTTTCTAGTGATCCTTTACTGAGTTCTTGATTAATTATACTGTGGTCCCTTGAAATTTCCTGAGACTTTATAGCCATATACAATCAAGTTTTTATATGTTCTGTATGTGTGTCAAAATAATATATATTCCTCACTTGTTGGGTTTATTTTTTGTTTATAGGTTAATAATTTAATTTTTGTCTGCTTATTCTATTAATTATTAAAAACATTGACTTGATATTTAGTGGAATGTAGAGCTGTTATTTTCTTTTTAATTCTGCCAATTTTTGTTTTATTTTGTGGTCATGTTAATTGGCTGTCTACAAATTAAAAATTGATATAATCTTTCTGGTAAATTGAACCTTTTTTCATGGTGAAATAAATTTTTATTGCCAATAATCTTTATGCCTCAAAATATCTTTCATCTGTTTTATTATGTAATTATTAATATAGTTTGAGAGTTGGGGTTACTGATTGCATGAAATATCTTATTTTTCATTCTTTTACTTTCAGCTTTTCTAATTAATATGTTTTGTATATATCTCTTATAAATAACATATAAAGTTGGATTTGATTTTTTTTTATTTTACCCAATCTAATGATTGTCTTTTACCTGTATCATTTAGTCCATTAAGTTTAAATAATTACTAATATATATGGGTTTATTTAATATATTATTTTGTCCTTTCAATGTTTCTTTTTCTCCCCTTGTCATTATAGCATTTTTAAACATCAGTCAATTATTTTGGAACTTTGGTTAATCTACATGCATATTTATGAAGAACAGTAGTGTTAATCACTATTTTTACCCACTTCCATATGTTTTTGAGGTCTCAGAATTCTTCCATTTACCCATATCCTGACTTACATATTGTCGTTGCCTTAATTCTATTTTTTAAAAACATTTATATGAATTTTTTATTGATTTATATAGTGGTCATTTAAAGTCACTCATGTATAAACCATTTGCTTTGTTCTTCATTTCTTCTCCTTTGATGTACCGGTTTGTATCACTTTTGTTCTTCCTAAAATATTTCCCTTAAGATATCTTTTTAAGAGTTTATGTTTGTAACATTCTTTCCATCTTTGTCTGATAGCGTTATTATTTTGTCCTCATTCTTGAAAGGTATTTTCACTGAGTTTACAGTATAATCTAAGCTTGATATTTATATCTTTTATATAGAGAAACTATTATTCTACCTTCTTCTAGCTTTCCTGTTTTTGAAAAGTCTGCTGTCATTCTAACAGTAGCTCCTTTGAAGGCACCCTTTCTCTGACTGCTCTTGATTTTCTCTTTGATTTTTTTGAAGTTTTACCATGATGTGTCCAGGTGTAGATTTTCTTTCCCTTTGTACAGATGCTTCTAGATTTACAATAGGGTTATATCCTGATAAACCCATCATTAAATTGGAAAGATCCTAAGTCAAAATGTATTTAATACACCTAACCTACCAAACATCAAAGCCTAGCCTTGCCTTTCTTAAACATGCTCAGAACACTTACATTAGCCTACAGTTGAGCAAAATCATCTAACACAGTGAATTCACTGTAGTGTGTCAGTCGTTTACCCTCATGATCACATAGCTGACTGGGAGCTGTGTCTTGGCCACTGCTTTCCAGCATCATGAGAGAATATTGTATTGCATATCGCTAGCCCAGGAAAAGATCAAAATTCAAAGTACATTTTCTGCTGGGTACATATTACTTTTGTACCATCAGAAAGCTAAAAAACTACAGTCAAACCATTGTTAAGTTGGAAACTTTGTATATTTCTGCTTGGAGTTGATTGGATATCTTGAATCTAGGGATTGGTATCTTGCATAAGTTGGAAAATTTTCTAGTCATCTCATCACATACTGTCTTTTAATCATCATTTTTCTCTTTTTTCTTCTGAAACATGATAGTATGTAAAGTTTTCTTTTGGTCCTCTGTGCCTCTTAACCTCTCATTTTCTGTCCCCCCCGCCCCAACCTTTTTAAACTTACTTTTTTTTACTACTAATGTGCTGTTTTTCTGTTATCTATTAAACTCATCCATTAAAATAGTTATGAATAAGTTTCAGCACTCAAGATGCATATAGTCTCAGGGAAAATTGACATGAAAATATATCATTATAATGCTACATTACACATATTTCAATGGAGGAAGGAAACTATACTTTGAAAATGTATTGGAAAGAGCACCTGATCAGATTGGGAGATGATTAGAGATTCCTGAATAAAGTAATGCCTAAGCTAAGTTAATAATATAGTATGGAGGAAAGTACGTGCATTGCACTTTTCAGAGAGAGAGATAGAGTTTAGAGAGATCTAGAGTTTTTTTTTTTAACTGAACATAGACTTTGACAGAAAAACAATAATGGAAAGTTAGCTTAGAGCTAGTCAGCATTAGGCCTTCAATCCCTTGCTATGAAGGTGAGACTTTATTTGGGGCCTCTTAGATCTAGTATGTAAACATTGTATTAAAGGCTTATTGAATTTATATAACACATTTTAGAATCGTATGATAATGTTTAGAAAGTTAAAAGTATGAATAAAAAAACTAGTAATTTCAGCAATAGATGCAGCAAATGGATATTTGTCATGAGTCTTAATCACAAGGTATAGCTTTTTAAAATGTCAAAGTACGATTTGAAATGTTTCATTATAAAGAAAAGTGTTATAACAAATATGCTGGCAACCATATGACTTTTAGTGCTATAACTTACCATAACCTAAAAGAAATAAAACTGGAGAGAAGCAGCAGGGTTAAGGGAAAAATAGGTGAAATCTGAGGAAGACAGCAAAGTGGTTCTCTAATTTCTAAATGAGTAGAAAGTGAGCTTTATAAAAAACAAAATAGATCTAAGGTTCAGTTTCTGCCTTGGTGCACAGACTTTTGAGACTTTTGCCAATTACTTAACCTCTCTGAGTTTCAGGGGATTTTATTATTTGTAAAATAAGGTTATAGTACAAACCTTTGTGAGTTCCTTTGAAGATTAAATGAACAGAAATACCGCCTACTTAACTCATCCCTGACTGGTAATTTTATTGAGCCCTAAGCACTGGCCTAAGCACTATGCGGTCTTTACCTTCAAATAACCTCCAATTTGTGGCCGAGGAAACTGCAACATGGAGATGTAAAGTAAGTATAGGATTAAGACCACACCAATGAGTAGCAATTATAGGATTTTAACCACGGCATTCTGACCTTAAGAGCCATTACCACCCATTGTTATGTCCTTGTCATCCTTATTAAAACCGAGGACATACTTTTCTATAAAAAATAGTGTTAGATATTCTAATTTTATTACAAATTCACTGACTGTTAGACTCAATATATATTTAATATCTTAGTAAATCTGCTTTAATGTGCAAGAATTTCTTACACAGCATCTTTATAATAGATTATAGTCTAGCTTCTATGTAAATGTTTCCAGATATAAGGTATTTTATTAATTTTAAGGTATATCATTTCATTGTTAGATAACTCAAAATATAAGGAATTCCTCTTTATCCTGTGATAAAATTTTTGCCCTCACTTCATTTACCCATTGGTTTGAATTCTCTGCTCTATAGAGAAACAATAAGTGGACATTTTCTCTTTCATAGACAAATGTTTAGACAAGAATCATTTCCCTTTCTAATCCTAGGATAAACTATCAACTATTTTGCAAACAACACGTTTCCACACTCTTCTCAACTGAGGGCCTTCTACTCTAAATATATTCCAGTTCTTTTTTTTAAATGTGCTTATTATAAATTATATACCAGATTTTATATGGTTTAGGTTTCTTACAGGAGTCTTATATCATTTATGTAAATATAAAGGAAGAAACCTAGCAGTTCACAGATCTGAATAAACTTTACTGTTCAGTCATTGCTATACTGGGCTGTTAATTTATGGACTCAACAGAGATATACTTACACTTCTTATAGTGACTATTCCTAATTGATGTTTATTGAATATTTACTATGTACCATGCCCTCTTCTAAGCTCTTTCACATAACTTATTTACTCACAATAATTCTAGGTAAATGCTATCTTCACTGTATAACAGACCAGGAAAATGAGGCACAGCGTTGTTAAGTAACTTACCCTATGTTACATGGTTTGTACTGAATCTCTGTACTAAAATTGAGATTCAAACTTAGGCACTCTTAACCTCTGTAGTAATATATATAAAAAATCTGCGTGTGTGTGTGTGTGTGTGTGTGTGTGTGTGTGTGTGTGAGATGTATGTCTTCGTTCCAGCTATTTTAACAAAATACCATAGACTAGGTGGCTTAAACAACAGAACTTTATTTCTCAAAGGCTGGGAACTCTGAGATCAGGGTGCTAGCATAGTCAAAGTTCTGGTGAAGGCCCTCTTCCTGGCTTGTAAATAGCATCATCTTGCTGTATCCTCCTATGACAGAGAGACCACCCTCATGACCTAATTACTTCCCAAAGGCCTCACCTCCAAATACTATCACATTATGGCTTCAACATATGAATTTTGAGGAGACACAAACATTCTCTCCACAGCAGATATTAAGTAGTTCTTTTGTGAGCCTGATCTAAAATCGTATCTACCTTTTATATCGGTTTTCTATAAGAATATGTCACTTATAAAATCAACTTTTAGAGCAACTTATTTGTAATTTGGGAATTCAGTTACAATAAAAACCTTTCCTGATGAATCCCAGCTAATAACTGTGACTCTATTTCTTCATGTGTAAAACGTGGATAATATCTGCCTCAAAAAGTTATTTTAAGGATTAATATGCATACATATATTTGTATGTGTCTAATTTCACTGTTAGATATGTAAGTGTGCCCATGTACATATGGTCTAGTATAATTGTTTACAAGGCTTTTAAATGGTTAAAAGGCAACATAGCAAAACAGTTATTAAGGTATTCTTTGGAACAGAACTGACTTACTAGCTGTTTGACCTTGGACAAATTTCTTAAGCTCTCTGTGCCCTAGTTTTCTTTTATGTGATATGGATGTAATGCTTGTGAGGATTAATGAGTTCATAAAGCAGTTAGATCAGTAATATAGTAGTATATAATACTAATGATCAAATAGCATTATTTTATATCAGTGTCTAGCATAGCATCTGTATTTTTGTGAGTTAATTAACAAATTATGTTTAAATGTTTTCGAACTACTGAATTTTTAAAAGGAGTATAAAACCATATATGAAACATACTCATCAAAGTCGGTTAGTCACATCATCTTTTATTTCAGAGGAGAAAAAGGGTCCTTAAAGCACAGAGCTTAAGTAACTTACAGTTAAGTCAGTTTTCCAGTGATTGCCAAGTTACTTATAACTAAACCAGGTCTGGTACTCCCCATCTTCAGATTTTTTTTATAAGCAAGAGACCTTGTAGAGATAAAACACAAAATAGTGAACTTCAATATGAAGAATTATAGTTACATGGTAGAATTATTAGAAGTGTTTCAACAATAATGGATTGAGGGTTCTATTTGAAGTTTTGGTATTTGTTTTAAAATAGAAGTATGCTTTATGAGAAGCCATGAACTTGAATTTTTTATTTCCCTACACAACCTCCTACCATCAATATCAATATCCTCGAAACATTTTCCATTGTGATTGCACATCCTCATAGTAGAAAACAAAATGTGAAGGCTTTTATGTGTATGTTTAGGTTATTACTAATTAATGCTATCATTATATTTGAAGTATCCTTAGTTCTATTCACAAAGAATTACTTTAGTACAATTTGTATGTTTGAACATACTTTGTTCTCTAACCAGTCAGGTAATGAGTAGGGAATTTAGTTTAATTGTTAAATAGACTGGTCAAATTGATTTTTTCAAATTTAAAAATAATAGTGCTGGAAGGACTTTGGGCTGTGATCTAATTGAGCTTCAGACTCAATGTAATCACTTCTACAGTATCTCTGGCAGATGGTCCTAGAACGCTTCTTAAATATTTTCTTGGCTCGAATTCTTTATTATCTTTAAGCATAAGGAAATTCCATTTAGGTGACTTCAAGCTCATCTCAAATGCTATAATTCTTTATTTTTTGAAAATACTAACTTCCACTTTTAAGCAGCAATTGGTCCTAGTAAAAATTTTACCATACTATTTGCTTTACAGATTGCCCAAGAACTCCTGACACCCCCAATAGTGACCCTCGTTGTTCTACTAGCAATAATAGATTGATGGCCTTACAAAAACAATTGGATATAGAACTTAAAGTAAAACAAGGTGCAGAGAACATGATACAGATGTATTCAAACGGATCTTCAAAGGTAAGTACAATAAATAAATGTAAGTGTATATAGTCAATCCTCATTATTCACAGTGTGAACAGCATGAATTCACCTACCCATTGAAACTTACCTGTAACCCCAATATCAGTACTTGTGGCACTTGCACAGTCTTTTGTGACCATGTGCAGAAGGGCAGAAATTTTAAGTTATCTGATGTGCATGTTCACAGCTGAGGTTGAACAAGGTGACACTTCGCCTTCTGTGTGAGCTCTAATACTATAAACAAGTATCCTTTTCACTGTCTAGTATCGCTTTTTTTTTTTTTTTGAATTTTTGTGATTTTGCTCTTTAAACATTGTGTTATGATTTCTGAGACCATTTTAGCCTCCAAATTTGAAAGTATAGACAAGTTGGAAACAAATTTTTTTTTTTCAGTTATAATTGACATTCAATATTATGTGAGTTTCTGGTGTACAGCATAATGCTTAAACATTTATAATACTTATGAAGCAGTTCCTCTGATAAGTTAGTACCCACCTGGCACCATACATAGTTGTTAGCAATATTATTGACTATGTTCCCTATGCTGTACTTTACATTCCCATCACTATTTCGTAACTACCAGCTTGTATTTTTTAAACCCTCACCTTTTTCATCTGACAGTCACCAGTTTTGTTCTCTGTGTCTTTGAGTTCGTTTCTGCTTTATTTGTGTCTGTGTTTTGTTTTTTGGATTACACATGAGTAAATCATACAGTATTTGTCTTTCTCTGTCTGACTTATTTTTTAAATTGCTCATTTCTACCTAAACCAATCCAGAAAAAAAAATTGGCTGTATGAGTAAATGGTACACAGGAACTCTTCATATTTGCAACTTAACCTGTAAATCTAAAATTTGTTCGAAAATAAAAAGGTTATTTTAAAAAATGTAGGCTCTAATGAGGTTTCCATCACTCCATACAGATTTTTAGGAAAGGACAAATGAAAAAACATGACATTCTAGCATTAGTGATTGCTTGGACTATGCTTCTGGGTTCTTGAGTAATCGGATGTGGGCATGTAACTTCTAATTGAATATCAGTGTGATGGAGAGCAACTAATGCAAATGTGTTTTTGTTCTGAGGTATAATGTAGAAGAGAAAATATTGAGAACCACTGAATCAGATAATCATGAAGATTCTTTGTAATCTCAGGTTCTGTAGTTATGTAATTTCTAAAAAGTCTTAGGAAGGTGTTTTTTTTTTTTTAATGAAATCCACCTTTCTACTCTTTTATTTCAAAGATTCTTCCCTCTGTAAATCAATGTTTTCTTCCATATTTTAATAGATATTTCTTAAGTAATTTTAGAATGAAAGTTTAGGTGTTTTTTGTTGTTTGAGAGTTCATTTTGTTTTAGTTTTGGAAGAATTTGAAATCAGGATGGGAGGAAATCTTTGCTTGGAGCTGTGCACCATACCTACCCACTCAAATAAAATTTGGAAAGATACAGAAAAGAGAGAAATGTATATATGTTACAAGCAATATGTTTAAATCTTAATTATGAAAAATAGAGTATATGCTGTATTTTACAAAAATTTGAAACTATTTTCAGAGAAATATTTGTTTCTACTTGATACATTGCTTGTATGATATACTTGATAACATTATTTCACTAACTGAACATTTATTATCAATGGTAAAGTTGGCTTTCCTATGTTTTTAGTTTAGTGTTGACCTTTAATTTGGGAGTTTTTTTATCAAGTGTTACTTTGGACTTTTTTTTTTTTTAAGGCAAATATTATGTTCTTGGAACTGTGAATGCACCGTGTTATGCTGTGTGTTTTAAAATTTGGTTGACTCAGTTTCTACCCTCTGGAAATAAGGTTTTTTAATTTAGGATTGATGGATTAGATTGAGAGGTTCCATGAACGCTTTGAAGTTATAGGAAAAATGAGTGTTTATGTTGGTAGATGGACGAATGAGAGAGCCATAGATTTCATCATATTCTCAAAGTGGTCTGTAACCACCACCACCCCAAATTGAGCAAGGTTATGGACTTATTTAAAATGAAACAAATAAATAACATACAAAAAAACAGGTCCAAAATGAACAGGGCTACGAGCAGACTGTTAAAAAGGTATTTTTCAAATAACTTTTATTTTTAATTAGATTTATTAATTTGAGAAGGCGTTAAGTGGAGGTCCAGAGCATATTAACAGCTGCTATAGTTTCTGAAGTAGACCTGCTAGTTATTTCTGTCTATATTTGGTCTTAAATGTTTTTGTTTCTCATCTTTAAACCTTTCAGAGAGTCATAGTGTATCTTTATGAGATTAAGGATGATTGTAAATTGAAGTTATGTGGGATATTAATTTTCTTTTATTAAGGATTTGACAGTTTGATAGCTGTTGTGCTGGTCTCTAGATTATAAACGGGTATGAATATCATAGAGAATGGTGCATTATACATGGTGCTCAACAGGTCATATCCTGCTTTCAGGAGACCTACTATCTAAAAAGGAAGTATCACATGTAAATAATTACAATATAAATAGTGCTATGTACAAATTACTTTAGAAACACAGTAGAGAAGAATCATTTAACTGCCAGAGAAATCATTAAAGTCTTAGTTAAGATGTTAAGGATGATTTGAAGTTGAAAGAATTACCTTCTAGGGCTGGCAATGTGGGTAAACCCAGTATATACAGGGAGAACAAATGTGAATCTCCAGAAAGGAACAATTTATTTGAAAAAAAAGCCTTCTAGATCAAGGTTCCCCAATCCCAGTACCGCAGACCAGTATCATGGCCTGTTAGGAAATGGGCTGCACAACAGGAGGTGGGTGGTGGGCAGGTGAGCTCAGCTTCATCTGTATTTGCTGCCACTCCCCAGCATCACTGCCTCAGCTCCACTTCAGATCATCAGGCACTGAATTCCCATGGGAGTACTGGTCCCTGGTGCCAAAAAGGTTGGAGACCACTGCTCTAGATGATTCCAACAGGACTTTTTATTTGTTTCCCACTGGTAAAGCTCTAAGTGAGCAAGGTATAGTGAGAATGTAGCATAATTGAAAGACAAATCAGATTATAAAGTACTTTGGACAAAATTAAGCTCTTGAGATTCTATCTTAAAAGATATATAGAGCTGCTGAAAGACTTTTAGCAGAGAAAATACACAATCAGATTTAAAGTTTAGAAAGTTCACATCCATCTTCTTAAGACTTGAAGAATTAGAGAGAGTCAAGTCTACAGGCAGCAAGTTTAAGTAGGTTCTTGTAGTAGTTCAGGTTAAACATGCTTCATCCCTCTTGTAACAGCAATGAAAGCAAAGAAGACAGATCAAAGCTATTTAAGTAGAATAAATATGTGGTATCTAGATATGAGGAAGTAGGCAGAATCAAAGATAATTCTTAGATTGCTTATGTGGATAGACTGGTGAATGGTGATGCCCTTCACAACAATAGGTAATTCACAGTGGGGAGCAAATTTGCAGACAAGGATGATTAAATCATTTTGGGAGTAAATCATCTTCAAATCTCCGTTTTTTGGATTCTATATGACAAAATTACTAACCCTCAGTACATGTTATAGCCAGAGTCATCCTTTTAAAAGGTAAGTCAGATATATTTACATTCCTATTCAAAATCCTCCAATGGCTTTCTAGCTTGCTTAGAACAAAATCCAGAGTCCTTACTATGACTGCAAGTTCACATGTGATATACCCCTGGCTACTTATGATCTTTTCTTCTAAAACATTTTCATTCTCTCTCCTTACACTCTAGCTGTATTGGCTTCTTTGATATCCCTCGAACATCCTAAACACACACTTACCTCAGGGTTTGTGTTCACTGTATCTCTGCCTAAATATCTCTTTTCTCGAGTACTTTCATGCTTCTTGTGAAAAACCATCATTACAGTCTCTGCTCAGATACTACGGCTTTAGCAAGCTCTTTACAACTATCTTCTGTAGTCATCCCTGTCTCTCCTATCTCTTACACTACATACCACTACCTGAAACTATAATTTACACAATCAGTTTCTTTATCATCTATTATCAACAGAATATAAATTTCATGGCTCTAAGTAGCACCATTGGTTTTCCGAATAATCTCTGAGGGCTTGATAAGACATTGAAGAGAGATTTTTCATTCATATATTCAGATGACAAACCAAGCCATTTATTAAAATTTGGGGTTCTTTCTAGCCTTTTCATACTTTTCCCTCATGGAAAAATATCCAGGCCTCCCTCTCCCCAATCTTCCAATCTTGATATATTCCAATCTTATTTATATTAGTACTTCCCAAAACTTTTCTGGATTCCTTCAGCTAAAATTGATTCTATCTTCCTTTGCATATTCCTTTGGCTACTGTTAACATTCTAATACATATAATAATTATCTGTCTCCAATCAAACTAAGTTTAATAGAGTAGCATTGTAACTGATTAATTATTAAATAATTGAGGTAATTATTAAACTGATTATTTTCACTGGTGTGACAAAAATTTAACACTTGCAAAATAAGCCATAAATATGTGATAGAAAAATAAAGATAATGTTGGTTTATTTATTTCTGAAAGCTATGTGTATGACGTCTTTTATTGTAATATCCCACTATGATTTGCAAAACAAAAATAATTATTTTTTATAAAATAAATATAATTTGAAAATATAAAATTTATGCTTTTTATTTATAATTGTAAAATATCGTGCATTCAAAATATAACTATCAGGCATTGTAGAGTGCTAATTATCAATAGGTAATTAGGTGAACCATATGAAATTGCTGTTCAAAATTAGTCAGACATTGGCATTTTCATTCAGTTCAATCGAATGTATGTAAAAATTTTCCCGAAGTTTTAGCATAAAAGCTAGTATTTCTCTACTACATAAACCAGTCCATATATTTTGGGCCTGCCTTATCTCTTACCTTGAACAGATTAGGTGCTCAATAAGAAATCAGATGAATGCTCGAAAGTATAAAACTGGCAGTAAAAATTTATTGGATGCTGAGAAGTATAAGACTGACGTGTAGTAACTATAAATTACTTGTGACAGGTAATTTCTAATGCCAATTTCATCATACTTTGACATCTGTGCATATCTTCCAGAAATCTGTGTGGGGAAATTCATCTACTTTTGAAATGAAGTACAAGTGCTCTATCTTGCATGTTGAATTGAAATAGTTATGAAAGGTGTATATCTGAAGAAGTAAATGACAAACTACTATCTTTTCACATAGTGACAAAATAATAAGAGTTGCTTAGTTGAAAAGTATAGTATTAGATAGTTAATATTTAGTTTACACTAAACTATTAAAATAGGATAATCATGATTTTTATTGCTCTAAAAGAGAACATTTTAATGTGCTAGGCAATATAATTTTTGTTTTATCTAATGCATACAAAAGCTTTATGTTTTAGAGAGTGGTATCCCCATTTACCTAATTTCATCAAGGAACCTAAAGCTTGCAGAAGATAGGTAACCAACCCAAATTTACCAATATATAAAGATTTGAGCCCAAGTCTATCTATCTAATTGCAAAACATATTCGTCCCATTAAATTAGGAGCTTTGGAATACTAAGTTTTTCTCTTACTCTGATCTGATCTCAAAGAAATAGAAAAGTTGTTTCATATCTTCAGTTTGTTTAATGCTCTTAATACTGGATAGGAGGAGGAATTAAGTAAGAAAAAAGTATTTTCATTTTAAATTTGGAAGGTGAGCAGTGTATTCATAAAAGCATATATAATAGTTATAAACATCAGATTCAAGATAATATTCTTAATGATAAAGTATAATTAACAAATATTGTGTGTGTGTGTGTGTGTGTGTGTGCACACGTCCACATCTTCATGGTGTAAATTAATATTTAGGAGACTCGGTAAACCATTTGAGTCTAATTCCTTAGTATGAATCTAAATATTTAATAAAGAACAAAATCTGACTAGACGGTCATAAATTTACTAATTGCTTTTTCCTCCACTGTATATTAACCTACTTTGGTATTTAACATATTTTAGCTCACTTTTTTTCCTTATATAATTGGAATATTATTTCTCCCACCATATACATCTCTCTCCACCCTGCACTTTATTTAGTGTCATAGTACGGTGTGGATATTTGACTTATTGAAATGATGCTGCGCATCTGATGCTAGTCTCTTAGTTTCTAGTCTTGAGTCTCCTGGAGAATACAGGTTGAGTGTATGCTATTTTATTTCCAAATTAATAGTGACTGCCTTAGAGATACTTGAATAATATGCAAAAATTGGCTTGTTTTGTGAATAAGTGCTTTCTAACTTGATGCTCATTTTTATTATTCCTTTTTTCATTTTTATTATTCCTTTTTTTGTGGATTGAAGAGTACTAGACTTTGACAACCAATGTAACTAAGCAAGAGATAGCGTTAACTTCTGTTACTTGTCTCATATGAAACTTTTGAAAAAAAAATCCTAGTTTTCTGTGGCTGCAGTAATTACCCCAATTTTAGTGGCTTAAAACAACACAAATTTATTATCTTAACAACTTTGCAATTGAGAAATCTGAAACGGATCTCACTGAGCTAAAATCAAGGTATTAACAGCGGCTGTGTTCCCTTCTGGAGGATGTAGGGCGGAATTTGTTTCCTTGTTCTTTCCACCTTCTAAAGACTGCCACATTCCTTGGCGGATAGCCCTCTTCCTCTGGCTTCAAAGCCAACAATGCCAGGTTCAGTTCTCACATCAGTCTTACCTCCTCTTCTGCGCCTGCTTTCCTCTTCCACGTTTAGGGACCCTTGTGATTATATTGAGCCTCCCTGGACAATCTGGGATAATTTCTGCATTTTAAGATTGGGTGATTAACAACCTTAATTCCATCTGCTAACTCAGTCCCTTTTGCCACAGAAGGTAACATATTTACAAGGTTCCAGGGATTGGGACATGGACATCTTTGGGCAAATCATTATTGTCCTACCGCAGTTCCTGTCAGTAATATTCATTGTTGCTAAAAACTAAACTGAGATACAACAGTGTAATATTATTTTACTTAATTTCGGACCATTAAGTCTTGACTAGTTTAGAAGAGATGACTAGTTTATTCACTTATAACTTCCACTCTAGCTTTATTAAGGTCTCACTTTTTTGACATTCAAGAATTTCAAAGGAACTTTTTCATCACTAGTGTTAAATGCTGTTTCCTTTAACAGAATTTAAGGGAACATAAATAGTATCTATGATTAGCTGTTTTTAAAATGTACCTCCATATGTGAAGCTCCATGAAAATTTAACTCTAATGTAATGGAAGAGGAATAGGTTTTCTAAAATCTTTAGGCTTAGTCACTGAGGTATCCATCACATACAGTGCTTCTGACTAAGAATTATTGACTATGGTACAGGAAAATTCTTTGTATTTCGTGTAAAGCAAAGAAAGAAAATTACAAATGTTATTTTGGATATTTTTAAACAGTAATAAGACTCACCAAATTGTCTTAACGAATGGAATTGCTTTTCTCTTTAATCACCCAATCCCCTTGATAAGTTTTTAAAATAAAGTGTATTTATGTCATAGTGTTCATGGTGTTCTTTTAACTGTTGTTTTTCATCTGTTGATACCAATTTATCTTATTTAGAAGCTATGAAAATGTTTTGTCTCTCTGCTTACATTTTCAAACTTATTTTTAATAGGATCGGAAACTGCATGGCACAGCTCAGCAGCTACTCCAGGACAGCAAGACAAAAATAGAAGTGATACGAATGCAGATTCTTCAGGCAGTCCAGACCAATGAACTGGCTTTTGATAATGGTGATGGAATAGAAATAAACTGTCATTATTATTATGGGCATGTGGTGCTAGATAAATTTTATGTAAGAAACTAGTGTTATCAAAAGTCGAAAGTCCACTTTTCGAGGACCCCAAGAGGTGTCGGTTTTTTTGTTTTTTTTTTTTTTTTTGGTTTTTTTTTTCCCGAGTTCCGTGTGGCGACACGAGTTACGAGACCGGAAGTGAACATTCACCGCGCAAGCTTTATTCTATGGCCAGAGACAGGAGAAGCGGGAGCGCAGCTCTCAAATCAGCTTCTCCCTTAGCTGTGGGGAGGTGGCTAAAAGAATAGAAAAAATGAAGGGGAGGTTTAGGTAAACAGCTAGGAAGAGTATTCATGGCTTTTCCGGGGATAGGAGGGAAAGGGCGGAGGCTTTTTCCGGTTTCAAGGTTCCACCCTCCTCTTTTGTTGTTCACGATTTTGCCCAGCAGTCGTCGGCCATTGTCCAGCAGTCATGGCGGTGAGAGGTATGTTCTTTAGCATAGAGGTGATATTGGCGGTGAAAGGTATGTTCTTTAGCATAGAGGTTATATTGGCGGTGAGAGGTATGTTCTTTAGCATAGAGGTTATATTATAATAAGTTTTAAGATTTGGGGGAGGTCATTTAGACAGTGATCTTGGTTTCGACTGGTTTCAGCAAGTCTCCACAAGCCTCCCTGTTACCAGAGATGAGAGGTTCAGCCAAGCCCTAAAGGCCTATCACTGGGTAACAGAAGCAGTAGTTTAAAATTGAGGAGGAGGAAGTATTATGTTTTTTTTTTATTAAATTTTTACCTTTGAGTTTTGATCTAAAGAAGGCTCTCAGTATCATACGATAAGTATTACCTCAGTGTTTATTGCCTTACGGACTAACTTTTGTTTTAACGTTGTTAGAATTCATTTCTTTTTCATCAGTTTTAATCACTGCATATTTGAAAGTCAAGTAAATGGTTCGATTAAATTTTCTCTTTTTTTCTCCTCTAGCAAAACCTGTCATAAGCCCTCTTGAACTTCGGTTGGAAGAATTAAGGCATCATTTTACGATAGAGTTTGCAGTAGCAGAAGGTGCAAAGAATGTAATGAAATTACTCGGCTCAGGAAAAGTAACAGACAGAAAAGCACTTTCAGAAGTAATTTTAAATAAAAATTTTAACTTAATATATTATTCAAAGATTGTAGTTATTTAAATAACAATTGTATTTTCTCTGTTAAAGGCTCAAGCAAGATTTAATGAATCAAGTCAGAAATTGGACCTTTTAAAGTATTCATTAGAACAAAGATTAAATGAACTTCCGAAGAATCATCCCAAAAGCAGTATCATTATTGAGGAGCTTTCCCTTGTTGCATCACCAACGCTAAGTCCACGCCAAAGTATGATATCTACACAAAACCAATATAGTACACTATCCAAACCAGCAGCACTAACAGGTATGTTGCACATATTTTCTGATTATTTTTGGTGTTTGAGACTACATCTGGTAGTGATTTAAATCAATAAAAAACACAGATTTTTAAAATATTGTGATAAGATTCACATAACATAAAATTTATTATTTTAACCATTTAAAAATATTCAATTCAGAAGCATTGGTATATTTACAGTGTTGTACCACTATTTAGTTCCAGAGTATTTTCATTATCCCAGAAGGAAAACCTATACCCATCAAGTAGTACTCCCTATTCTCTCTTCCTTTCAGTTCCTGGCAACCAGTGTTGGCTTTTTGTCTCTCTAGATTTGTCTATTCTAGATATTTCTTATAAATGAAATTATATAATTTGTGACCTTCTGTGTCTAGCTTCTTTCATTTAGTGTATTGTTTTCAAGGTTCATTCTTATTGTAATATGTATCAGCATTTCATTCTTTTTATGGCTAAATAATACTCCAGTTTATGCGTATATAGCATATTGCTTATATATTCATCAGTTACTGATTTCACCTTTTGACTTGTAGTGTTGCTATGAACATTTGTGTACAGGTTTTTTTTTTTTTTTTGAACATCTATTTTCAGTTATTTTGGATATATACCTAGGAGTACTAGGTCCTGTGGTAATTTTATGTTCATATTTTTAAGGAACCATCAAACTATTTTCCACAGCAGCTGCATCATTCCTCGGCAGCACTGTATGAAGATTCCATTTTCTCCACATCCTCATCAACACTTTTTTTAACCCTTTTTGCATTTAGAAAAAAAAGTGCATCTCACATAGGAATGCTACATTTTCCAACATTTGACGTTTTCGGTGATTGAACTACTAAAGACAGTGCTAAAAATAGAATGATGTCATTTGTTTCCAAAGACTATTGATGTACTAGAGCAATGCAAAAATAATAATAAAAGCGAGATATTTCATGGCAAACTTTGGGGGTAAGGTTAGGGCTATAATCTGTGAGTTATCTCGGGGCAAATGGGAAAAGCGCTAATTACCATCCTAGTAGGTCTATTATTGAAAGTGGGGGTAGTGAGAGCTTCAACAAATTTTGTAGATTTGCCTATTTGTCCTTTTTTACATAAGTTTTTGCTTCATATTTTCAGCCTTTCTTAAGCGCATACATGTTTATAATTTTTATGTCTTCTTGATGGAATGACACTTTTATCAAAATGTAATGTCTTTATAACAAATTTGGGTTTAAAGCCTATTTTGTCTCATATTAATATAGCTACTCCAGCTCTTTTGATGACTATTTCCATTGAATATCTTTTTTTGTCTTTCCACTTTCAATCTGTTTGTGTCTTTGTATATAAAATAAGTCTCTTTTAGATATTTGGGTCATGTTTCTTTTTGTCATTTCTGCCACTCTCTGCTTTTTATTTGAACAGTTTAATCCATGTATGTTTAGGGTAATTACTAATAAGGTACAATGCAATTCTGATGCTAACTACGCAGAGTTAGGACAAATTTCATAGTTAATAGCTCAGTTTCCCACAAGACTGCCCTCATTTCAGACACAGGCTGCAAGCCTGGAGTTTCCTTCAACCGCCTGTACTTCTGACCAACTGGATACAAATTCAGGGGTTCCCACTACCACTTCAAGCTCAGTAATTTTGTAGAACAACTCAGAGGACCCAGGAAAGCTCTATCTGTACAATTACAGTTTTCTTATAAAGGATACAAATTAGGACCAATCAAAAGAAAAGATAAATAGGGAGAGGTCTGGTAGGGTCCTAAATATGAAGCTTTCTTGTCCTCGGCATCTGTTACTCTCTCAGCACGTTTTCTGTCACAAACCAGGACTCTCACTTTAATTATGAGTATCTAGAGTTTTTATTGTGGTTTCATTACAGTGGAATAATTGAATGAATCATCGGCCACTTGTTTGAAATCAGTCTCCAGGCCTTCGTCCCTCTCTGAAGGCTAGGAGGTCAGGCTGATATGTGGCTCAAAGTAACAGCCCTTTAATTATATGGTTGGTCTTTCAGGTGTATCCAGTGCCCCTACCCTAAACCGGTCTAGCGACCCACCATAAGTCACTTTATTTGTATAAACTTAAGTGTGGTCTGAGGGGCTCACTATGAATAACAAAGACACTGCTCTCACTGGGACAGTTACAAGGGTTTAGACTCTTATTTTCAGAAACTAGTGACAAAAACCAGCCAAATTCTTTATTTTACAACAAAAAGGCTTATTTCTGCCATTTTGTGATTTGTTTTCTATTAGTCTTTATTTTTTTTTTTTTCCTGAATTCCTTTGATACTTCTTTTTTTGTGTGTTCCATTGAGTTTTTCTAGTTTACCTTTCTGATTCTTTCCTTGGATTTTTTTTTTTCTGTATATCTTTAAGTTATTTTCTTAGTGGTTACCCTGTTGATTACAAATACCATCCTAAATTTATAACAACCTTGTTTGAACTGATACCCACTTATCTTCAATAGCATACAAAAATTCTACTCCTATAGAGCTGTGCCTCCCTGTCTTTATATTGTCACAGATTGTCTTTATACTTTGTGTGTCTGTTAGCATAGACTATAATTACTGTGTTATACATTTGTCTTTTAATTTATAAAGAAACAGTTACAAATCAAAAATACAGTAATAGCTTTTGTATTTACTTATAAACTAGTTTTATTGGTGTTATTTTTTCTGATTTTAAGTTATTGTCTAGTGTCCTTTCATTTCAATCTGAATGACTTCTTTTAGCAGATCTACTACTGACAGATTCTCTTACCTTTTGTTTATCTAGGAATCTTATTTTCTCCTTCATTTGAGGAATAGTTTTGCCATATGCAGATTTTCAGGTTGACAAGTTGTTTTGTTTTTTTTTTTTCTTTCAGCACATTAAAAATGTCATACCAATTCTTTCTGGCATTTATACTTCTGATGAAAAATAGGCTTTTAATCATATTGAGAATTTCTCATTATTGATGAGTTGCTTCTCTCTTGCTGCTTTCAAAATTCTTTGTCATTATTTTTTCACAGTTTCATAATGTGTCTCAAAATGATAATCTTTTTTGAGTTTATTCTACTTGGATTCTTTGAGCTTCTTCATGTGTACATCTATGTCTTTCATCAACTCTGGGGAATTTTGGCCATTGTTTCTTCACATATTCTTTCTGTGATTTCCTCTCTCTTCTCTCCTTATGAGACTCTCATGTGTATTTTTGTATTTTCTTCATGGTATCCCACAGGTTGCTTAGTCTCTTTTTCCTTTTTTTGTTTGTTTTTGAGAAAAAAACAAATGTTTATTGATATACAAACATGGGGGGATAGGGCAGAGACCATACATAAACACAAAAACAACCATTAGCTCTCATGGATATCAGAAATTACAAGGGTGAGGCAAGCATCAGGCGTCAGAGTCTTCCAAGTAGCAAGCAGCACCCATGAACTCTGTCCACAAACACATCATGTCTCTCTGGTTTCAACCACCAAGAGCTCTTCCAAAAACTTGGCTTTCATATTGCTCCAAAAGGTGATCTTATAAAGACCCTTAAAATAATCAAACCTTGTGACAAATTGGTTAGGTCAGTGGCAAACCATCTTTAATTCTGTTAATGTTTACCTCCTGATTTGTTTTGTTTAGTTTTACTTTTAAATGGGAACATACACATTTATTGTTATATCTTATCAATCAGTTTATTCTTTTATCATTATAAGTATTTCTTTTTATTTCTAAAAGTACTCTTTGACTTGCAGTTTACTTTGTCTATTAGTAGTAGATCTATACCAGCCTCATTCATAAAGTAACCTAGTGAATTTTTTCCATCCTTTTATTTTCAATCTGTTGAGGGTTTTTATTTATTTATTTATTTAAAGTGAAATATTTTATACATCATGTTGGTGGCTCCTTTCTTGTTATCTACCCTGAAAATCTAATTGAATTTATTAGTCCACAATGTTGTGTTTTTGTTTTTGTTTTTAAGAGCGTTATTTATATAATCATCCCTCAGTATCCTTGAGATTTGTTCTAGGACTCCCTGCAGATACAACATTCCGAAGATACTCAGATCTTTTATATAAAATGATACAGTATTTGCATATAACCTCCAAATGCAGAGAGTCAACTGTATACATAAACTGCGCATTTTCAATGTGTAGAATTTGAAAACTTTTGACATATCAACCCTAGAGGTTTCCATGTACCCTTTATGAACTTTCCTTGTACTGTTATTTTTGACGTGTATTTAATTCTGCAGTCTTGTTTGAAAAGCATTTACTCTTTTTTCTGTTCATATCCTATATAGCCTTTTAGTTATTCTAGTATGTGTGTGTTTGTGTTTATTTATTGTTTGCTTTAGAGATTTAGGTATACATATTGAACTACTATTAGTCTGTGATCAACAACATATTCTCTTACCTCCAAATCAGTTGAAGGATTTTATGAAGAAATTTTTACAAATCCTTCCACTCCTCCCTTTTGTATTCTTGTTCTAATATGTTTCACTTCTCTATATGCGTTAGAAATCTACACCCTTGAGTATTATTTCTACTTTAAAGAGCTAAGAGCTTTGAGGCTATAGTTTACTTTTTTCAGAGTATTTTTCTCAAAAACAAAACAAAACATTGCCTGTATTTAGTGATCCATTTATTCTTTGTTTTTTTCTTTTTGTTATACTTGAGATTTTTCTCTGTTATAATTTCCCTTTAGCCCATAAAATATCTTTTAGCATTTACTGTATAAAGATGCATTAGAGCCTAATTCTTTCACTTTTTTCCTATATGTTTGACCTTTATTTTTAAAGAATATTACCAATGGATATAGAAATCTATTTTTTTTTCCTTTCAAAATATGATTTAATTTTCTTCTGGCTTCCATATTTCTATGGAATTCTTAATAGTGTTTCTGGGATTCTTATCAATGTTTCTCTTCAGAGAATGTTCCTCATTCCTTAGCTTCTCTGATAATGTAGAATCATGTTTACTTTTCTTCATTTTCCTTTTTTCTTTCTAAACTGGGTGCTTTCAATTGATCTGTCTTCAAGTTTGCTGATTCTTCTGCCTGCTTAACTCTGATGTTGAACCTCTCTAGTAAATTTTTTAAATTTTAGTCATTGTACTTTTCAGCTCCATAACTTCTACTTGGTTCCTATTTATACATTGTATATCTTTATTAACATTCTCTTTTTGCTGAAGCATCATTCTCCTTTTTTTCTATTGGTTTCTTTTAGGTCTTTGACTATGTGTAAGCCAGTTGATAAAGTCTTTGTCTAATAAATCAATGTCTTGGCTTCCTCAGGGACAGTTTCTCTTCATTTCTGCTTTTATTATGTGCCAGCCATACTTTCTTATTTCTGTGGTTGCCTCATAATTTTTTATTGAAAATCAGATGTAATGAATATTATGTGTAACTCTAGAATATATTCCCCTTCCCTAGAATCTCTTGCCGTTTATAATAGGTATGTAGTTATTAAAATGACTTTAATGAACTATTTTTTAAAGACAGTATTTTTTGATTTTTTAATGTCTGCAGACAAAACAAACAAACTGTGCCCTGTCTTTGCAGCTGGGCTTTGTGTTTGTGTACTGGGACATACCTTCAACATTCACCCAGGTGTTTTACAATCCTGCTTTCTCTTGCACAGAGCTTGAAGATCAGCCAGATGCAAGAGTGTAGGGCCTTTTCAAGTCTCTTCTGAGGATGCCTCCTTTTTGTTCCTAACCTTCTACTAGTAGTTTCCCAGTAATATGTGGAAGCATTACAAAGCCTTTATACCACAAAACATCTCACTCCTAAGTTTTTCCTCCAAAACTCTTTGAGATGCCTGTTGTTTGTCTTAACTCATGTACTTTGCCTTAGGCTGCAGGGGATGAGTCATTTGCTCTTAAATGCCTTCCCCTTATCTCTTTCTCTACCCTGAGATATTTCATATTTGAGTGAAAAAAAAGGCAAGCCCTTTGTGTTAGTCCTTCAAGGAGCCCTTAGACTGCTGAAAGCAGGGAGCCACAGTGTTTTGAGAATGAGGTCTTCTCCACTCCGTCCAGCACCAGGAGCCTGGACCAGGAATACAGGCTGCTATCTTCAAGACCACCAAGCTGTTTGGAGGTGGGGGAGGGGGTGGTGAGGCAAAGGTAAGTTAAACTGGCACAGAGCTCTCCTACTGAATATTCATTGCCTTTTTTGATTAAGCATTTACTTGGTTATAGTCAACTGTTGCCTATTTTCCAGATTTCTGACAATGTTTGTTCTAAAAGTTTCAGCTAGGTTTTTTGTTTGTTTATTTTGTTCCTGTGTTTTTGTGGAGAAACTGCCTTTGGACTTTGCTATACCACTATTTTCTCAACCATCACCTACAAAGATTTTTATGGCCCATTTGAATATGACATTTTTGTTACATGGATTTCTCTGCTTCAGAAATCCTTAAATTATCAATATGAATGTCCACAAGGCTTTACCTTAAAAATAATGTCATTCAATATTTAAAGATACAGAAGTATTCTTCATACTAGCACATTCTAGTAGCTTTGGATATCATTAATCAATTTTATACTATGGCAGATTTCTATATTAAAACTTGAAGGACAAATTTAACACTTAAACTGTACTGTTACCACTATTAGGGTCCATCTAAACCTGCAGTTACCAAATTGAATTCCTAAGTCAGAGGCACCCTGGGATGCCAAAATGAGTTCACAGGGATACAACAGAATATTTTAAGATTTTAGGGAAAATACAGTGTTACTTCACTTGACTACAGTCACCATTCTCACACTAGCTCAAGGTAGTTACAGTTTCAGCATTAGATGGCACTATATTCCTTTCAGTAATGTCATTTATTGATGAAGCTGGGTTTTCCTTCATTGCTGTCATAAGAAATGCCATTGAAAAATCATTGTGAAATAGACAGTAAGGGTGGCAGTTTCCAATCTAATTCCAAAGACTGAGCCATTGTACAGTTCTTAGCACATATACACATCCCCCTTAGGAATTAACTGTGGTTATTTAAAATTGAAATAAGGTTACTTTTTCTTTCAAGTTATGTATATTATGTTTTCTTCGAATAGTTTTTAATTTTTTACAATATCCAATGAAACTGAACTGTTAGGTATATTTTTCAAACTAAGGAGCACAGTGAAAAAATTGATATACTAGGGTACTGTGAAATGAGAAAGCTTGCAAACCTCTGGTATAAACCTTTCATTTTATTTAAAATGTTTTAAATATTTACTATTTAAAGCTTTTTTTAAATCTTCCTAGCCACATCTTCTATAATTCCTACCATGAAACTTTTATCACAATTAAACTGGTTTGTGCACAGTGCTTGTTGAATGCCTTTACCTTATTATCTATCTACTTTTAATGTATTTTTTAAAATAAAACTGAAATATAGACCTGTGAGAAACAAAAACTTTGTCATCTACCTACATGTAACCCTGGCCCCTAACACAGAACGCTTTATACATTCGGCAGATAGAGTAGTCTCCCCTTATCTGAAGTTAATATGTTCCAAGACCCCCAGTGGATGTCTGAAACCACAGATAGAACTGAATCCTATATACACTGTATTTTTTTCCTGTACATACATACCTATGATAAAGTTTAATTTATAAATTAAGCACAGGAAGAGATTCACAACAATAACTAATAGTAAATAGAACAATTACCGTAATAAAATGTAATAAAATTTATGTGAATGTGGTATTTCTCCCTCACTCCTGCACCCTTTTTCTAACTCTTTAAAAATATCTTATTGTACTATACTCACCCTTCTTTTTGTAATGTGAGGTGATAAAATTCCAAATCTGTTCCCGAATGTGTATAACCATTTCTTACTTGCAGTAAGTGGCTTGGTATCACTCATTTCAGGGGATCCCTTTCTGCAGTCACATGATAAAGGCTCAGTACTTGTGCAACATGTGCTATTAGTTGGAACATGTTTTCCGTTCATGTCTCTGCCCACAAAGTTAATGCCTTTCCCATCTTATCTAAGCACTTAGCACGCACTACGGCCATAACTTTTGCAGTTTGAGGTGGAACAGCAAAACTAGCACAAAATTTTTTTTTCTTGCAGTTTTACATGTAGATTTGTTCTTATAGATCTCAGCATACAGTTCTCTTCCTTAAGTTGAAAACTTTCACCTTTTCACATAGAGGAAGCACTTTGGCATATCTGAATTTCCACCATCACTACCCTTGTACCCTTGCACTTTGGGACCTTGCACTTAAGTAAAATAAGGTTTACTTGGACACATCCCAGGTAGGAAGGTGCAAAATTTTATCATGTGACTCAGAATACTGCACAATTTAAGATTTATGAATTTTTATTCCTGAAATTTTTCATTTAATGTATTTAAGACTGAGGTTGGCAGGTAATTGATACCATGGAAAGCGAAACTGCAGATAAGGGAGCACTACTGTGCTTGGTAAATATTATTTAATAATAAAGCAGGGACTATAACTTATCTAAGTTTCACTATCTTATGTGCTGAACACATCATTAATATTCCAGAATTTCTGAATGATTCATTGATTAAAATGTTTGTCAAATATTTGGAAATTAACAATATTTCTAGAAAATAATTACAGCCATGTTTCAGGAAGTAATTTGATACTGCTAGAAATTTTTTCCTTTTCTATTCTAATCTGCTTCTCCAATCCTTTAACCTCTTTTAAGTTCTGCCTTCCTTTTTCTTCATTCTTTTAGTGAACTTTATTCAGTTAGATAAATCTCCAGTCTGAAAGAAGTATATTACAATTCTTAAGATATTTTGTTTTTTAAAAAAAAGTTAAGTTTCTACTGTACCTTAAACTAGGAAGAGAAATAGTACTTGTATTAATAAAGGACTAAAACATGCTGAAGGATTAGCATGGATAAGTAGTATGAGCATTTACCATCACAAGTTTTTCACTGAATGCTATTATTTATGGTTTATTTCATTTATACTCTAATTTATTTTGTCGTATGATTATAATACTGAAATTTGCATGTTTGTTGCTACTTTGACATAAGATGTAATTGAATCTTTTTGGTTTATATTTTGAGATATTTACTAGTTTTTATAAAAGGTTGTCTCAAACTGTTATTCAGTTGTAGCAAGACAGAATGCCAAATTAATAAAATGGATATAAAATAGTTCTTCAAGAAAGTTAAATAAAAATGCATTTACTTCTTCTAATGGAATTCATAGGTACTGCTTATAAATATCAACATTTCCCTCTTAGATTTGCTTGCCTTAAATTTTTCATATTGTAAGTTATAAAAATAAAAAAGTAATTTTAAGCTATTTCTAACATATGATTATGTGCAGTTTCAATTATTACCTCATGAAAGAAACTTCTAGATGCTTAACAAACATCCTAAATCCCTCCAGATTTTTTTTAATGAAAGCAGGTGTCAAGCATTGTCATCTACTAATAGTTGAAATTAATAAAATATTTAATAAGCTACCAGGGTTTGAAGTAGTAGACACATGTTTTCTGTTTCCCCAGGATGACTTTTATAGCTGAGCAGTTACAGTGGAAATGAACTAAGTGTGCCAATTTAACAACAAAACACACACGCACGCACACACAAATATAAATCGTTTCTTTTAAACTAAACATAAAATGAAATCCATTATAGTTAATCTGCCTTAACACTTTACAGTTAGATAAGATTTCCATAGATTAACTAAACAAACATAGGATTGAAGCTTCCTTCACCTCAATTTTGGCAGCTTGATTGAGACATAGTTTACATACCATAGAATTCACCCATTTTAAGTGTATAGGTTTATGAATTTTAGTAAATACTATGTATAGTTGTGCCACCACAGAACAGTTTTATTGAGGTATAATTGACAAATACAATAAAATACGTGTTTAAAAATGTAATTTGAGAAGTCATGTATTTAAGGTTATGAAACCATCACCACAATCAAGATAATTATTATATTTGCCATCCCCAAAAGAGTCCTCAAGTGCATCTATGTAATTCCTCTTTCCTGCTCTTCTCTTCTTCTCTTTGCCAACAACTGACCCAGGGAATCACCAACCTGTTTTCTGTCACTAGATATTAGTTTGCATTTTGTAAACTTTTATATCAATGAAATCACAGGATATACTACTTTATTTGTGTGTTTAGGAAGAGGAGTAATCTGTCCTTTTTGACTGAATAGTTTGATATTTTGTGTTGTGTATCAATAGTTCCTTTGTTTATTAGTAATAATTATGTGGGATATACCATAATTTTATTTTCATATTTACATATGATTGATATTGGATTGTTTTCATTTTATACTTTTTCAAACAGCTACTAATAACATTCATGTATAGTTTTTGTGTGAACATAGATTTCAGTTCACTTGGGTAATTACCTAGGAATGGTATGGCTGAATCCTATGATAGTCTGTTGATAATGGATTCTTTACCCATTTTTATATCTGAAAAAGTGTTCATTCTGAAAGATATTTTCACTGCGTTTAAAATTCTAGCTTCACGGTTTACTTTTTTCTCAGTTCTTTAAAGCTGTTGCTTCTGTCTTGCTTTCATTGTTTCTGATGAGAATTCGCTGCCATCTTAATCATTATATGTAACATGTCTTTTTTCTCTGACTGCTTTTAATATATTTTTATCACTTGTTTTGATAAATTTGATTATCATAAGCTTTGGTGCGATTTACCTATTTTTCTTTTGCTTAGTATTAAACTTCTTGGATACTTCTTGGGTTTATTGTTTTCAAAAATTTGGAAAATATTCAGCCATTATTCTTTCAAATATTTTTTCTGTCCCCTCTCCGCTTTACTCTTCTACATATATGAGGCCACTTGAAGCTAAACTCATAATTCACATATGCACTGTCATTTTTTCCCCCAAGTCTTTCTGTCTCCTTTTTAAAAATCATTTCTGTTGCTATAACTTCAAGTTTACTAGCCTTTTCTTTTGCAAGTCATAATCTCCTACCAATCTCATTCAGTGTAGTTTTTTTTTAATCTCAGATATTGTGGTTTTCATCTCTAGAAATGTGTTTTCTGTCTTTTTGATTTCTTCCATGTTTCTATTTTTTGAATAGATTGAATATAGATATAATAACTGTGTAAATATCTTTATCTGCTAATCCTAACATTTATGTCAGTTTTGGATTGGTTTTCATTTGATTTTTTTGTTATTATAGTTCTTAGTTTTCTGTTTGTTTGCTTGTCTGGTGTGATAGGCACAATTTCAAGAATGACCCTTAGAACACCTCCCCTGTGAGTAAAATAAAACATCACTTCTGTGATAGTATGTTATATGGAAAGGGAATTTTGCTTATGTGGTTAAGGATTCTAATCAATTAACTTTGAGTTAGTGTGTAAAGGGCAATTATCAGGGTAGGCCTTATATAATTCCATGAGCCCCTTAAAAGGAGAGAATTTTCACTGACTAATGGCAAAAGGAGAAGTCAGAGAGAACCGAATCATAAAAAGGATTCTCTGTGCCATGGCTGGCTTGAAGATGGATGTGCCATGTGAGGAGGAATGTAGGTGGCCTCTAGAACTTGAAAACAGCCCCTGGCTGTTATCCAGCAAAAAAATAGTATCACCAATCCTGTGTCTGCAAGAAACGGGAATCTGCCAACAACCCGAATGAACTTGGAAGCAGATACTTCTTCAGAGCTTCCAGGATAAGTGTCTTGTCTGGGAGACACAATGATGTCAGCCTTGTGAGATCTTTAGCGGAGTACAGATCAGCCCACCTAGATTCTGACCTACAGAACTGCAAGATAATAAATGGGTATTGTTTCAAATCACTACATTTCTGATAATTGATAATGCAGCAATAGAAAACAAATATAGCTAGTAATCTCTGATTAAATGCCAGACTGTTTGTTGGTTGCTGAATATTTGTATATTCCTGTGAGTATTCTTGAACTTTGTTCTAGGTCACAGTTAAGTTACTTGGAAACAGTTTCAACTTTTGGGTATTGCTTTTAAGATTTGTCATGTGGGACCAGAGCATCATTTAGTCTAAGGGTAAATATTCTCTACTACTGGGGCAAGACTAAATACTTGATCAGGGAACCCTCTATAAGTCTCAGGAGTTCTGTCTCTGCTCATCTGTCTGCTTTCCTTTACACTGCCTGGGAACTCTAGCCACCTTGGTTAGTTCAGTTTCAGTTTTGTCTCCTTAGCTCAGGTAGTCCACTTGGCTTCACCTGAGAGTCACACTGCCGGCCCTGTGTTCTGGATATTCTCACGGCAGTAAGCTGGATCAGTTTTAGGGTTCATCTTATTTGTTTCCCTTCTCTCGGGGTCACTGTTCTTCATTGTCCAATATCCAATGTCTTCAATACTTTCTTTCAAATATTTAGTCAAATTTTTTTAGTTCGAGTTGAAAGCAAATCAAAGCTTTTAAACCCATAAAAGTCATTTGGTTACTTTTAAATAATTAATGACTTTAAATAAAATTAAATTTAATCACTTAAATTTAATGAGACAACTTTTACCAGGAAACACTATTTCGAAAGTGTTCTGCCATGCGCAATATCTAAAATTTTAATACTGAAGCACCATTTTTAAGTTCTAGTACACTACATCTAGCTTAAATGATGACAAAGCTATATCTCTGGATGCCCTAACTCACATTTTCTCATTTTCATTTAGCATTTATTTGCCTAAGGAAATAGCAGTTATTTTGTGCTTAGATAATTACAACTCATACTTATTCGATTAAACTATTAGACTGGAAAGAAAATGTTATTTTACATCTTAAAAAAAAACAGGACTCTATTCATGGGGAAAAACCTGCAAAGTCCCTTTCTATGTTAACTACATAACTATTAAATGCAGTTGTTACTCACATGGTAAGATTTCTCATTTCTGTATATTTATTTTAATAGCCGCATTATTTAGAATTGTTGCCCCTCCCACGTGCTCTATCGACATGATTCTTTAATTCTTCCATATAATTACAGAAATGAGTATTTAGATGCACAAGAAGTTTATGTAACTTGTGCTCTACAGACAGTTTTTTGGAGGTGCCGTTCTTCTATAAAATTTCTTAGAGCGTTTCTTAGGAATTTTCAATAGGTTTCTCTAAAATAGGAAAGATGATAGTTACCTCACAGATACTCTGGGAGAAAAAATTTTACTATTTTAACAATCTTTTTTCCCTGTTTCTGAATAAGTAACAAAGACATAGTTATATATATTAAAAATTGACGTTCTTATTTCATATTTTTTTGTGCTTACAGGTACTCTGGAAGTTCGTCTTATGGGCTGTCAGGATATCCTAGAGAATGTCCCTGGACGGTCAAAAGCCACATCGGTTGCACTACCCGGTTGGAGTCCAAGTGAAACCAGATCATCTTTTATGAGCAGAACGAGCAAAAGTAAAAGTGGAAGTAGTCGAAATCTCCTAAAAACCGATGACTTGTCCAGTTCAGTAACCAGATTCTTAAAAAATCTTATAACAAATTAAAGGGTCTACACAAAGGACTTAGCACTGGGGACAGAGTAGAATGGGGAGAGTCAAAGTGGGACAAAAACTTTAAAATTATGATTTCCATAATTTAATTTTTTAAACAACTATAATGATGGGAAAATAAAAACAGCAAAAAATTTTATCGAAAATATATTAGAAAACTGAATTAATTCTTAAACGGCATTAATTCTTTTGGAAATATTGATCATCACTCTTTATGCCAAACTAAAACAGAGGCAGTGGGACTTTAATATCTTGATTCTTCAAATGATATAGTGACACTTTTAACTGATATTGAACTTTTAATAACTAATCACTGGACCAAACATGTTAACTAAGGTAGAAACCAGGTATCCCGGCAGTAGACTGAAATGGGGGAGCAGGTAAACATGGTAAGAGTAAAATACAACAGGTTTATGAAGCACTTAGGAGACATTTCGAAATGTAATTATAAATCATGATATAAATGTATAACCGAAGGGAAAGGCACATGGCATTTTAGCCTATTTCAGAGTACAAAGGTGAGTTTGTGCTTTCCTGTAGATAGACTTTAGGAAAAAATGTGAAAATAAAAATTGTCTAAGGTAATAAACTTTATAAACAGTAAATATAGAGGGGGTAACTGGATTATTGTTATTGATATACACTTAACCCTTGAACACCATGAATTTGAACTATGTGGATCTACTTATATGCAGATTCTTATCAGTAAATATGTACAGTACTATAAATATACTTTTTAAAAAATACTTTCTTTTCTCTAGTTTACTTTATTATAAGAATGCAGTATATAAAACATATAACAAAATATGTGTTATTTGACTTATTAGTAAGGCTTCTGGTCAACAGTTATATGTGGATTTTTGACTCTGCAGGGGGTCAGCACGCCAACTTCCTCGTTGTTCAAGAGTCAGCTCTACAAACATACACACACGTACATTGTAATACATTGTGTCAAACAGCTACTAGTCACCAGTTAGTTCTTTCAGTTATATTCCAATATAAATGATATAAATTAGTTAATATTTTTGATTTTGTTCTGTATATGTGTATATAGAACTAGCCATTTAATATTTAAAAGCTTCAGTATTGAAAAAAACATTTTCAAAGGATTGTAAGAGTTTTGTTACTATTAAGCAGTGGCATTTCTGTTTTAAAGGTTTTAAAATATTTAAGCAAGTTTATAAATTGTAATTACAGATGATGTCTGTGCAGTTTTGAAGCTAGATAATACTGTGGTTGGTCAGACTAGCTGGAAGCCCATTTCCAATCAGTCATGGGATCAGAAGTTTACACTGGAACTAGACAGGGTAAGATGATAAATTTTCTACTTGAATTTTTATTATATTTATAGTTCATTTTGAATGTAAATTTTGTTTTATAAGACTTAGAGAAGTTTTATTTTAATATAATAATAGAAGAACCTTGTATTTTTGACATTTTTCACCTGATAAGTTATATATATATCATATTGTTGTACTTAGCTTTCATTTGTGCAATGATTTGAAAATGTATAGTTTGTATTAATCTGAAAGATCAACAAGCAGGTGAGATCTAATGTTGATATATATTTGTTTATTTGAATAATACACTCTCTTAACCACTAAGGTGATTCTTCCAGCTCACCATTTGTAGATTATATTATCAAAACTGGATTTGAAATAAGCTATTATGCTCAGTCATCCAGCTCTCCATGTGTCTCAATGGCTTTTATGAATAATGTGAATGGCTAGAATGCAATCTGTAGCCATGGAAGTTAACTAGGACCACATTAGATTTCAATCCATGATGATAAATAATTGTTTTTAGATTTTGATGCATCCATTGAGTATGGTAAGAAAATATTAAAATTTAATCATAATTTTATCTAAAAAGAAAGATAAGCTTTTTTATCATTTAGTATTCAGATTGATGGTATATGTGCAATTTTTAAGATTACATGTATTAATGAATGCAGATTTATGATGCTTAATGATGATATGAGGAGGTGATTGCTATTCTAGCCTTTACTTTAAAAATATTTTTCCAATTACTTTTTCTAGCCTCACAGTCAGCATTGTAATCAGGCCCTCAACCTTGCTTTTCTTGATTCAAATACTGTGTCTGCCACTGAAATGTTGTATGTGCTTAAGCAAAACCCTTAACCTTTTATGTATACCTGTTTTCTAATCTTTACCTCACTGAGATTTGTGAAAATTAAATCTATGTAAAAATCATAGACTCAGTAAGAACTCAATTAGTGTTCGATATTTTTACTAAAGTAATTTACCATTCTCTGATTTAGGGTCATTCATTTATTTGTGAAAATTTATTATGAAATTATTCATTTAATCAACAAATATTCATTGATACCTACTGTATTCCAGGCACTTCCAGGTAGTAAGATGAGCAACAAACAACATATACAAGATTTCTCAAGGAATTTATACTTCAAGTGCTTTTCAGTATATATCTGATTAGTTACAGACTTTTTAGCATTACATCTGAAATTGGGTATGAATCCACCTTAAACATACCTTTATTTTGATGATTTCAGTTTAAATGATATTGAGGACTTCGAATGCTAGGCTAAGGTGTTTATACTGGTTAGTATTGGGTATGGGGAGACATAATGGAAAAATTGTTCTTTGAATTTTTATGAATGAATTTGAGGAAGGAGAGACTAAAGGCATATAAATTGACAGGAGGCCATGCCAGTACTACAGCTGTAAGAGAATGAGAGCTTGAAATAAAATATGGCAGTAGGAATAGAAAGAGATATATGTGGGATATGAAGGAAAAATTAATAACTAATTGGATATGAATACAGAGGAAGGAATTTATAGTTTTTGAGGATAATGATGCCTCAGACGTCAGCAAAGATCTGTATTGGAGGGGCTTTTTTAGCAGTTAAATAAAGATGTGGAAGTAGAGATTAGAGCTGGATAAGTGGATTTGTAGGTCATCTGATTAGAAGTTGCAGTGAATGCCATTCAAGTGGATAAAGTTAACCTATTTATTTCACAAATATTCATTGAACATTTTATATGTGCCAAGCCTTTTACTAGATTCTGGGTTTATAGGGATAATATATGTTCATTACTATAATTGAATTCTTAAACTTAATAATCACTCATATTTTGTTCTGTACTCAGCATCATTCTAGATGCTGGTGATGATTAATCGAAATAGTTCAAGTCCCTGTATTTATGGACTTTATATTCTAATGAAGTAAAATAGTAAAGTTTTTTAAAATCTATAAATGCAATGGAGGAAGTAAATAAGGTGGTATAATTAAATTGAGGGTAGGGGCCTACTTTAGACTAATTAGGGAAAGTCTCTGAGAAGGCTATATTTGACCTGAAACCTGATGGGTGAAAAGTTGCTATCCTTGTAAAAACATACAAAGAGAGCGTTCCCAGCAGACGGAACTCCCAGAGGTAGGAGAGAACTTGATATCTTAAAAGAATAAAAATCGTCAGACCAAACGAAGATCAGTGTGAAGTAAGATAGCAAATGTAGGTAAGTGACAGACTGCTAGAGTCTTTATAGGCTATGAATTAGAAAACAGTTGAAGGGCTTTTAATAGGAGAGTTGATATCATCTGATTTACCTGTGGTAAATAATCTGACAGAAATAAGCACTATGTACTATAGAAGCTAATAAAGAGTTACTAACTCCTAATGGGAGAGAGTTTATAAAGGAAACAAAAGTCTAACAATCAGACCTTAAGTAGTGTCCCAAGAGTAAGAGGGGAAAGGTTTGCCAAAGAGAAATAAAAAAAACTAAGTTGGTTCAGATAAGCATTATAAAATGTTACTCAGCAAAGAACACTGGAATGGTGAGATGATGAAAATCCTGGTACGTATGGAACAATTGAGGGATTTTAAGTCTGTTAAAGAAGAGATTTAACAAAGCTTTGATAACTGTCTTTAAAGTTAAAAAGAGGAATATGTACAAAAAGAATAAACTATGGATAGCAATAAGATTTCAGTTTGCATGTATCAACTCTAATCAATTGGTAGTGATTTTTCCAGAGCTCATTGTTAAGATTTATTAAATGGGTCCTATTTTTCAGAGAAAGTTATACTGATTAAGTAGTAATGTTTGCCAGATGTTTGGAGAAGGGGACAGGTGATAAGCTGTAGTACATGTTCCATCCTTGGATTGACGATATACTTTGTGGCTATGGAGGACAAAGCAAAAGTTAAATGCTGGCAGGTTTCATTTCATTACAAAGAATAATACTGTTAAAAATGAAACAGACTGCTATAGGAAGTAGAAAGTTCTCTTAAAGTTGAATGAGCAACTTAAGAGAGACTTTAAGGGAAACCCTTATATCAGGAAAAGATTACACTTCTAAGATTTTTTTTCAACTCATATTTTCTCTTTAAGGGCAGGAGAAGAAATAGCTGTTACATGCTATAAATTAACTGTTTAAATAGTTAGACCAATATAATTCAGTCAGGCCCACTACAAAGACATATAGTTGAGGTTATTAGTGTATATAGATATAGTCTTCATGTCTTGTTATATCTCTGTCTTCTTTCTAAACAGTGTAAAGACATAAATATTTATGACCATAAAATGTTTCTCTCAGTTTTCATTCATTTTTAATATAATAGGTTTACTATAATTTTGGCATTAAAGCCAGACAAACTGGGTTCATTGTCTGTCTGCTATTTATTAGCCATTTGATAGTAGACAAGTTACATAACCTTAACTATTTGTTTTACCATCTCTAAAATGGGGATAAAATATAACCCTCAGAAGACTGTTAGGAAGGAACACTGAGGTAGTGTATTAAAGCCTTGCCTTGCCTGGCACATTTTAGCCATTCAATGATTTAAGTTCTTTCTTTAACCCTAGGATTTTAACATGTGGCTATGGGCTGAAGAATAATAAAAGAGCATGTTAGATAATGGAAAATTAATTGGTTGAATGTCATTTCCTTTCATTTTAGAGCCTATTTAAAGTAATTTAGAATTTTTAATGAGTGATATGATCAAAATGAAACTTAACGAATCATTGTTAGAGGCGAAATGTCTGGTTAGAAAATGTGTCTGGTATCCAGGTTATTGCATTACGGGGTTATATATTTAAAACGGAACCTAAAAGTAATTAAATGTCTTATGATCATTTTATACTTAAGGAAACTAAGAACCTGAGTAGTTACATATTAATAAATTTCAAAACTGTTACTAGACCTTGCATGTCCTTCATTTTAAATGAATATGTTCTTTCCTCTTTGGCCGCTTGAATGAGAAAGAAAACTGGCACAGAGGAGGAAACAGCAAAAAATGCTGAAAACCTGGGAGAGAGAAAATAATTTAAAATACACAAACTACAAACTTAGAAAACTAGATAGACTGATAACTGTTGATTGGTTATTCTTTACTTGCAATTGTAATCTTCACCTAAAATTGTTTTCCTTTATGGCATCAGACGTTCTTCCCAATTTGGAGTAATCCTCCCTTTGAAACTTTGAAGGCAGTGCAGCTAAGTGAAGCTATTCATCCCTCAGGCCAACTAGACCTTCTAGGTTCCTAATATGCATGTTATTTGTCTCTAATTCAATTGTAAACTTCTCTTTGGCAGAAACTACATTCCTTATTATGATATGTCCTTCTGTTTCCATAGTACACTTTACTTTTTTATGTGTTTTTTACTCTGCTATCGATTTCTTATATTTATAGAATATTTATTTATAGAGCCGTTTATAGAAAATGTTATTTTAAACTGACATGTTCATGCCCAGCATTTTGCCTGAAATGTCAAGTTTCTATTTTATGACATTATGGGACGAAGTTGTCTGTCCCGTTTCTATCCTGTTCAAGATACAAAGATTCATTTACGAGTTGTGAGATACTCTAGAAATGGTATAGCTCTAAAATGATCTAGAAAAGTTCAAATTATGTTCCCGGGAGCTCAGGGTTCTGCTGAATTATCTCAGGAGACATCACAGAGACGTTTTTTGTTGTTACTGGGTTTCTGGGTAAAGTGTCATTTGGAATTTGCCACTTAAAAAAAAAAAAAAGATTCAAAAATTGTTAATGTTGTCTATCTAGCCCCCTGATTTTGCAGATTAATGAGGAAATTACAGCCTGAGGGTTAAATAACTAGCCTAAAGTATAACCCAGAACTCTTAACGAAGTCTTCTATCAGTTCTGTGTTCTTTCTGTTCTTCTCAGGTTAGCCTTTTATATTTTCTTATAAATTTCGGTCTTTGTTAATGTTTATTATAAACATAGTGCTATATAGTTTCTCATTTTTTCTGAATTCCCCCAGCTCTCCTGTTATAAAGGTTTAATTCTCCCGTGAGAGGTTAGAGATTGAAATAAAAGCAAGAGGGCACACTAAGCCTTTATATCTAACCTTTTCCCTTTCAAATTTCATTTTGATTAATTTTACTAATGTACAAGAAAATGATCTATGTATATTAGAAACTGGGATGTACCCTGTCCGTAAAACTGAAACTTAAGAAAGATTTTAGCTGGAAATCAGTGCTGTTAAAAGCAGAGTAATTAGAAAATGTTCACTGATCAATGAGAAAAGACAAAGAGAACATGGAGAGATTGAGAACCAATGAAAAGGTAGTAGGATTAACAGATTGAAAGTAACAGTGGGACTGGGGATCAATGGATATTGAGATATTAGAGAAAGTGAGTAGAATATTACAAGGTGATGGTGAAAGAGAAGAATTCAGACAGCTGAGACTGGAAAGATTGCAGTTATTGGTATGACAGTGGCAGGAAAGGCTGAGGTGTAGGTAGAGGACAGATTATTAGAGAACTCAAGGGATTCTTATTTATTGGTTTCAAATTTTCAGAAATTATCTATTCATACTACATTAAAGAAGGTTAGAATTTAACTCAAACTACCCATACTCATTCCTCATTCTCCCAAATAATTTGGCGAAATCAATAATTTAGTCTACATATAATATCATGACTATATAAATAGTATTTACAAATGAAATATACTCTGTATTGTGATTACATTTCCTTTTTGGTACCTTTTTCCTCCCTTTGACCCAATTAATGCCTCTTTTTTTGCTTGTTTATTTTGTTTTGCTTTGCTTAGTTTTGTACGTACCTACTGTTTATCACCAAAATCCCCAGAAGGACTCTAAAACAACTGTATGTAGGCAAATATGTCTGATAAGCTATCAGTAATCTGTGGCCCTCTTCTCAATATCCTTTCTGGAGCCTTACATCTTTCTGCTCCTATTTAAATGGTTGTTGTATAGCTTTCATCTTAAGACTCTCCTTCACCAGCATCTGGAGAATTTCATTTTTCTGTCTTGGATCATTTGAAGTCTTAAATTGCTCCTTCATCTTTCTTGTCTTCCTGATTTTGGTGGATCATCATATACTCCATTTACATTCTGAGAATGAAAGTTTTAGAGATCTTGCATATCTGCAAACATCTTTATTCTGTCATACTTGAGACTAGCATTATAGGTTTGAGATTATTTTCATTAAGAATTTTGAGTAATTATGTAATCATTTTCTAGCTAACCAGTATTATAGTTGAGAATTCTCATGTGCCTCTGATTTCTAATCTTTGATTGTGCTCTGCTTTTTCTCTCTGAATGACTTTAAGATTTTTATCTTTTCCCCTGGGATTCTGAAATTTCACAGTGGTATACTTGGTATAAGTGGTTTTTACTCTTTGTACTGGGAACTGTGTGGCACTTTCATTTGATAGTTTGCTTCTGTCTGAGAAATTACTTATTTGACAATTTCTTGCTCAGTTTTCAGTGTTTCTCTCGCAAGTTGAACCTCTTAGATTCATCCTCTGATTTTCTCATGTCTGTTTTCTATCAGATTGCCTTTTTGTTCTACTTTCTAGGAAATTTTGACACCTTTTTTGCTAAGATTTTTTATTTAAAAGTTTATATCTGTATCACATTTTTCTTACTGATGCCCCCACCACATCTTTCAACCTTGTCTTTATAGCATATCTACTATGGAAGCCCCCAACAGCAAATCAGTCATACCATCTGTCTTGTCAGCTGTGAACTGCTGAATGCTGCTGAATCATACCTATTACTGTATAAATTTTAGTTTTAACCTCAACCAGACTTGTAAAAGTTGTCTCACATTTCACATCTTTACCCTACTACCAGCAGCTTTTCTTTCACCTGTCTCTTCAAGCCTTCTACCCCACCTCAGACCCCTTTGCTTCTGTTTTATAGCTAATATGAAGACCATTAGACCTTAGCTTCCTCACATTTCTCCTATTACCTACAAAAATATTTTTGTATCTTCCTCCTTGGTTTTAGTAAAAGAGAGCACTCTCTTTGCTGTAAGAGTCTATAAGCATTCAATTTGTCCTCCATTTTCCATTCTTTCTCATCTCCTAAGTCTTATCCCGTCAATTATCCCATCTGTCATCTGTATTTGTTAATGTCCTCCTGTCCTCTCACCTCTAATTCTTCCTGCATATATTCATGTTCCTTCCATTTAAAAAAAAAAAATTGTTTTGCTTCCTCTTAACTCTATTGATAGGCTCCTCTTTCCTAGACAAGATTCTTGAAATAGTAATTTGTACTCACAATGTGTTCCTCCTGACCTTACATTATATATTACATGAAACTTCTGCTATAATAGATTCTGAACAAGACATATTAAGCTTAATGCCTCATGTAATCCTCACAATAATCTTATGTAGTATGTACAATTGTTAGCACCGTTTGGGATTACAGAGGTTCTGAAAGTTTAAGTAACTTCTCAGGCCACACAGCTTGAAAGTTCTGGGAGTCAGCACAGGTTTCTGACACCAAAGCCAAGTCTATCTGAAGCCAGAGCCCGTATTTTTTGTAATAGTGAGCTAACTTGTCTCTTTGTTTCCGGTCCATCCAATGTAGATTTGGAATCTGCCAATGTAGATTTTCTTATTCGCTCATCATCATCATCATCATCATCATCATCATCATAATCATAGCAAACACTTAACTGAATATTGACTATATTCTGGGCTTGTTTTAACTTTCAATTCTCACACAACCTGAGGACATTGATGCCATTATTATACAGATTTTATAGATGAGCAAACTGAAGCTCATCTTGGGTAAGTAACTTGCCCAAGGTCACAACACTAGTAAGTGGTATAGAGCTAAGATTTGAACAGTACTGGGCAATCTTGATTCCAAAGCCCTTTTTAACTACTGTAGCACCTGATCCGATGCGATCTTTGCTCCTCTGTATTTTAAATCTTTTAGTGTCAGCCTGTATCTTATAAGTTAAACACCAAATTTCTTTACATGTCATACAAAGCCCTTTATGTCTCTGCCCATCTTCATTCCTATGTATATTCTAAACTTCGACTACATGAAACTATTTCTTTTCTCTGCAACATGCTATATACGTGCTTAACTTTATACATTCTTTTACCTTATTTCTGTGTCCTCTCCTTTAATCTTGTGATTTATCTCTCAAAGCCCAAATCAAGTAAGTCCGATCTTTCCTAATCTTTCTACTACCTTTTCCTTAGAAAAAATTGGTCAGCTCTCCCATTTGTATCATTCTGCCTGTTGTCTCTATTGCCAATATTTATTTATATTTCTGTATTCCCAACAAAACTATGAACTATTTGAGACAAGGGCCATAAATTGTTCCTCTTTGTATCTCCATTACAGTTCTTAGTATAGGTATTCATTAAGTATTAATGGATAAATAAAAATAACTTATGCAAAAATTATTTTAATTAAAACAGTTTTCCTTAAATTTTTCCCCCACTTCAACATACCCAAGGGACAGTGACACTTTCCAGCAGGTACAGTGATTTCCAAAAAGATTCCCAAATGGACAATACATTAGAGTCTGAGGAGGGGGAAGATGTGTAATTTAAAAATGTCTGCTTTCTTGCCTACTCCCACCTTCCCCACACATTTCAATCTGATTTATTTCTTCATGCCTCAACTGTTATTAGAAAATCAGTGTTCTGAAGCACAGTTTAGGCATTTTAGCTTTTTCCACCTCTGATCTTTAATGTGCAAGGCCTGGATTTAGCACTATGAGAAATACAAAGGAGCCAGAAATGTTCTTTCCATAAAAGAATCTGTGACATAGAGTTAAAAAAAAAAATTTAAGACAATAAAAACTATTAAACTGTGTTTCTGAAGCTTAGAGAAGAATTCTGCCCAGTGTGAGTTTGCACCAAAATTTAAAATACATGAAGGTATAACCATCATGAGTAAAAAGCAATGGACAATGGGATTATTAGTTACAGAGATAAAATGAAATTTTTAAATATTTAACTAAAAGAAGAATTTGAAAACACAAGGAAAGAAGGAGTGAGTAATGAGCCAAAAAAGACTAGTTTTTAAAAAATAATTAAATTATAGACATCTGAGATTTGCTTCAGAATAATTGAGGGAAACATAGCCATGAAACATGATTGGTCATGAGCTGATAAACTGTTGAAGCTGGATGAGAAGAACCAAATAAGACCCATAAAAATAAGAAATACAACAAGTGAAATTGAAAACTAAGTGAATGTGTTAAATAACAAGAGACTTAGTGGCATGAGAGTTGGAGCTAAAGGAGGTGCCTGAGTACAACACAGATACAGAGATGAAAAATATGAAGAGACTAATAGACAGAAAAGATAGAATGAGAATGGCTAAATACACTTAGTGGAGTTCAGAATGAGGAAATAGAATGGGACAGTGGCCATGTCCAAAGCAATAATGGCCTAGAATTTTCCAGAATTGATGACAAATAGGAATCTTCATATTTGAGAACACAAGACCCTAGAAGGATAAATAAAAAGTTACCTACATCTAAAAATTCAAGAGAAAAACACAGGCTGGATTTAGTCAAGAATGCCTTTGTGAAGGAGATGGATGTTTAATTTGGCCTTAATGAACAGAGAGAATTTGTATTGGTACATGGGAAAGAATAGTATGAAATATTATATTACAATATTGATTTTGGTTGGAGAGTAAGATACAAGATTAGAAATAGGAACTATATACATAAAGACACAGAGGCAAAAGTCTGGAATAATAGGGAGTCTTTGGAATTTTTCATAGAATGTAAAGTTATACATAATTGCTACAGAACTAGTTTGTATTGTAATTGTTTACTTCTCTGCTTCTGAAGGGGCAGAGACACCTACATCTATAGGATGCAAACTTTTCAAGCAAAGATCACAGCCTTCTGTTCTCCATTGTCTCAGTCTCCTACTCTTTGTGTTTCTCATCCTCCCCGATGATCCTCTTTTTGTCACATTTATTCCAGCTGGAGAATCACCTCATTGGACTCCTGAACTGTAAACAGATACTACTGCTTCCTTAGGTGGTGGTTTTCCATTTGCCCCTAGTGGATTTCAGTGGCCTCTTCTCAGTCTTCCTCTTTGCCCCTGGGGCAAATTATTGTGTACTTGAATTACTGGGCTCTAACTTACAATATGAGGCATTGTTGGGTTATCTAAGGACAGGAGGAGAGGGAAGTAGGTGTGTTTGTTTTCCTCTCCCCTTCCCTGTTTTCACAGTAATGTTCATCTGTGGCTCCTGTTTCCAAGATCCAGTTCTCATTGGATTCTCCCTCATGCCTGTTTAGGCTAGGGGCAATAGCAGATTTCTACTGTTGCTAGTCCTCGGACACATCCCATCCTTTGTTAGTTCCTTAACGTTAATTACACCTCCATAAATAGCCAGTTTTTAAAATTCAAACCCCTTTAGTATGCAGTCTGTTTGCTTCTGGGACCCTAATTTAAATGTTTTCCAAACCTATGTTGTCCTCAGAACCCCATAGAAGATCACTTAGTAGAAGAAATAGAAGACCAGTTAATGCGACATCTGCTATGTGCATCTTTACAAAATCTCACCTTTCCTTGGCACTTGAATTTTACATGTTTCAAGTAATTTTCTCTGTTTTAGTGGCTACAGAAAGTTTGCTTTTGCCCTTCCTTTTCTTTTCAACAGTGGAGCCTCACTCTCATTTTCATCTGTCAGAGGTTCCCAAACATTTTTGATTCACGGATCCTCAGTGTCCCAGTGATTTTTTTTTTTACAGTGTGTCTCAAGGCTAAAAGAAATACCCACTAGTTCCACTTATTAAGAAGTAATTACTAACTAAAAGGGGTTCTGCACAGCAAAGGAAACCATCAACACAATGTAAAGGTAGCCTCCAGAATGAGAGGAAATATTTGCAAACTGTCTGTGTGATAAGGAGTTAATATCAAAAAATATATTAAAAAATCATAAAACTCAATAACAAAAAAATAATTTGATTACAAAATGGGCAGAAGATCAGAATAGACATTTTTCCAAAGAAGAAATATAGATAGCCAACAGGTACATGAAAAGATGCTCAACATCATTAATCATCAGGGAAGTTCAAATCCAAACCACGAGATATCACCTCACACCTGTTAGAATGGCTGTCATCAAGAGGACAAGATAAGCATAGACGAGGATGAGGAAAAAAAAAAAACATTATGTTGGTAAGAATGTGAATTGCTCACAAACCTTTTCATGGTTCAACATCAAGACAAGGAAATAAGGTTTGAAATGGGTTCTGTGAGATGAGCACTGAGGTCTTTTAGCAATAGCACAGCAAGTGAGACCAACCACGTGAAGGAGAAAAATCCTAAAGATTGAAGCTGTTAAGATTGGAAAGAGTTTCTGTAGTCATTCATTTGTATTTGTTGTTCCCAGTTGTATATTCTTTATGTAACAGGAATGCTTAGCTGGAGACTGTCAGAGTATAAATTTCTTTTTTTGAATTAAAATGTATATGTTCATTAAAGTGATACTAGTATAGAGAAATATTGAAAAGCACTCTTTAAAATAGCACAACCATTGTGTGTGTGTTCTTTGTTTACTGTATTTGTATTTTATATTTTTTGTGATATTTTATTCAAGTGTATGTCCAATGATGTCTTCTCTGTTTTTTTTTTTTTTTTTTTAATTATCCTAGTCACGTGAACTGGAAATTTCAGTTTATTGGCGTGATTGGCGATCTCTGTGTGCTGTAAAATTTCTGAGGTTAGAAGATTTTTTAGACAACCAGCGGCATGGCATGTGTCTCTATTTGGAACCACAGGGTACTTTATTTGCAGAGGTAATAAATGTATTTTATTAAATATGCATAACTACAATTGAAATTATATATGTAAGCAACACGATCTAGAAGTACGAGTATTTTAGCTCAGCTCTTGCACTGAAAAGGTGTATTACCTTAAGACAAATAATTTATCCTCTCTAGGTTGGTTTTCTCATCTAGAAAATGAAAGGGTTGGACAAAATTATATCTAAATTCTCTTAAGTTTCAAAATTTAGAAGTGTAGTGAATTTCATGAACCAGAAATCCAATACTGTATTCATAACAACTCAAATTTTCTTTATTTCAGGTTACCTTTTTTAATCCAGTTATTGAAAGAAGACCAAAACTCCAAAGACAAAAGAAAATTTTTTCAAAACAGCAAGGTAATTACTAAGAAATCAAATACTAAATGTCTTAGTGTTTTCTTAAATATAGAAATTCTACATATGCTTTAAAAAGTGATAGCCATCTTTGTTTTTTGTTTTTTTATTCATTTATTTCTAACTTTCTATTAAGGAACATTTCAAACATATCCACAAGTAGAGAGACCAGTGCAGTGTACCATCACTCAGCTTCAACATCAGTCAACTCATGGCCAGTTTTGTTTCAAGTATATTTCATTCACTCACTACTTCCTCAGATTATTTGAAGCAAAACCAGACATCATATTGATACATCCTTAAATATTCAGTTAGTATCTCTAAAAGATAAGAATTCTTTTTTTAAACCTTAACCACATATATTATTACTAGACTTTAAAAAAAAACAGTTCCTACCTATTTATTTTTAAAACTATTTTTGCTATTTTGCACTACCCTTTAATAACGAATAAATATTTTTTAGATGACAAATTTTGTATGTTCTTCATAAATTATAAACTGATGAATGTGAACTTTTAAATTATGGCTTTTGGTAATATATAAAAAAATTACTTGCTCTGTTTTCTTTATTCACAATATCCATAGGCAAAACATTTCTCAGAGCTCCTCAAATGAATATTAATATTGCCACTTGGGGAAGGCTAGTGAGAAGAGCTATTCCTACAGTAAATCATTCTGGCACCTTCAGCCCTCAAGCGCCTGTGCCTGCTACAGTGCCAGTGGTTGATGTACGCATCCCTGAACTAGCACCTCCAGCCACGTATGTGTCTAAGATTTTTAAACTTCACTTTTATAAGCGTTTTTATGACATTTGTACATATTGATTACGGTGGATCTATTGAAAGTCTCATTTTTTCTAAATAGTGTTTTGAAATTATTACTTTCTTTTTTAAAAAAAGTTTGCTTTAATTTTAAAGTTATTTAAAATATATTTTTTTTTATTACTGTTTTTGGTGAATTTATCTTCTATTAGCGATTCTACAGTAACCAAATTGGATTTTGATCTTGAACCTGAGCCTCCTCCAGCCCCACCACGTGATTCTTCCCTTGGAGAGATAAATGAATCTGCTGAATTAAGAGATTTTGATTCACCAAGACAGGCAAGTCATTTTGAACTTTGTATTTTCACCATATAAATCACCAGGAAAAGCATCATAGTGAATGAGGTACTTCTTTCAATTAATGAAAAATTGCCTATGTTTTTGTGTTTGTTGTGAATGAAACATAAAAACTTCTGGATGCTCATGGGCCAGTAGACATGAAATAGGCTGCTTAAGTTAGATGGAGCATAAGAGCATGATTAATATTAGATGACATGTTGCCTGAAATACTCTTCATACTCTGCCTTGGTTAACATGATTGCCAAATCTTCATTGAATATGACAATAATGTGTTAGTTTTTCACATATTTTAAATATATGTAGTACAGAATTAACAGCCATAGAATGAATATTCAATATCTGAATTTTACTTTTTTCACTAATATTTATATTGACTTTTGATATTATTTTAATTTATCCTTACCAAATAAGTTGTTTTCTGAATGTTTCTATGATTTAATGAGCATTTAATATTTTACAGGATTCAGAAACTGTTTTTGATATTGAAAATGACAGAAATAATATACTTCCAAAATCTCAATCCGAATATGAACCTGATATTCCTCAGTCAGGCCTAGAACATAGTAGTATTCGAGAACTTGAGGATAGAAGGTAAAGAATATATACACAGCTTTGCTATTACATATTTGGGCCCATACTTTTGCCTTATTTTTAATTGACATTACTATTTTCAGATCTCAACAGATGTTTCAGTTTAATCTACAAGATTTCCGATGTTGTGCCGTCTTGGGTAGAGGACATTTTGGAAAGGTAATCTTTTAAATTTTCTTGGAATACCTGCAAAGTAATTACTCAAATGGGAAATAATTATTTTAATCTCATTTTAGGTGCTTTTGGCTGAATATAAACACACAAATGAGATGTTTGCTATAAAAGCCTTAAAGAAAGGAGACATTGTAGCTCGAGACGAAGTAGACAGGTTAGTTTTTTAAAAATGAAATTGTGTATTTTTCCAAAGTTGTGACATAATATCATAAAAATTCATGTATAAACTGCAACAGCAAAACTTTCTATTTTCATAATAATATGTGATGAAATTAAATAAATTGATGTATTTATACTTGACATAAGTAGGCATTATTAAATATTGCATTTCTTTTGGGCCAACTCCTTTTTTCCCTTTTCGTGACAATTTACTGGTTAGGGAATACCAAGGAAAAGTGATGAAATATCTAAACTGAATTTATTAAGTTTCCTACGCTTGGAGACATTACAGTGTTTATATGATATAGGAACTGTTATTTAACTGTGGTTGGGTGAGGCTATTTCCCATTTCATCTTACAGAAATGCTAAAATGTCATTTACAGATCTGCAGTTAATGGAATGATTAATATATTCTACTTTTTTTAATGCACCTATGTCTATTTTTTTCTCTTTTTCTTAAAATGACATTTTTAACAACACATTTTTTCTGGGTTTAATAAATATGAATTGATATTGATACATATATAGTTACAATTATTAAATTTAGGGACTTTGGAGATAGTATTGTAATTAGAGAATATACTTTTTTATTAAAAGACTATCTTAAATAGGGTGATTAAATATGGAAATTATTATACAACAAATAGAATACTTGTTAAAGAGACTTTCATTTGATATTTACAAATAGTATTTTTCTTAAACCACTGGGAAGCATCAACTGATATTAATGGAAGACAGCAATGTATAATGAAAAGAGCTTGGGACTATGACTTCTAGTCCTGATTATTTCTAATTAATGAATGATTTGACCCCAGGGTAAATCATTGAACACTTTTGAGCCTGTTAACCCACATGTTTAAAAAATGTGTTTTTTTGTAATAGTTGCCCTCCTGAATTGTATTAAGTGCCATATAGATATACCAAATCATTACTTTTAATGTTTTTTTTCCCATCATATGGGAAGTTCTCAGAATTAGGACTAAAAGATGAAGATTTTCTTTATATAAAATTTTCTTCTTTTAGATTTACCTCTTTATTTTTTACCTGTTTCTCATACTCCTCAATTACATCAAAATAAACTTTCTTAATATCTAAAACTAACTACTGAAAGGATTTTGCTGAATATCTATGAACTATTCTGAACACCATATTATATGCTTATTAGAACTATATTTTTATATTACATCAGTAGTTGGTTATAACTTTTAATCGGACTGTTCATAATTGCAATAATAATGGAGTCAAGTGCTTTTCTCCTTTGGAAGAATGTTTACTTTGTTCTAGGTCTATAAATGGTAAATTCATTTGTTTCCTAAAATAATAGGAAACTGGTAACTACTGTTAATCCTGGAGGTTTATATAGGTTTATATAACTTCTTCTACACTGTTACTAGTTTAAGCCAGGTTTCTGTAGGAAAATTGACTAAATCTAGACAGAATAATATTAATTTTGCTATTAAAGAAGGATATTTAGATTAGATGATGGAGCTTTAGTCAGAACCCAAGCCAGTATCCCTACTGAAAATTAATCCAGCCTTAGTGAAAAGTTGATAAGTGAGCCTCCTCTTCTAACTTTAGGTATAAATTTACATATTCAGTAACATGGAAATAAGATAATCTCCAGTAGAATTCATACAAGAACAGAGACATGGAAAATATAGAGTGAGAAATAAAACTAACTCTTAAATTTGAAGAAGGCAGCAGAAAAGGACAACTGGAGGAAGGCAAAGAAAAAATTAATTTAGAAAATAAAAAACTAGACCAGCATATTTTTTAAAGTAATATGTATTTATTATTTGCAAGTCTAAATAATAAACAACTTCAGCTAATTATAAGCAGAATTCTTTATATTCACTTTTTAAATTTTTTCTTTTATTATTTTACTTAGAAAAATGCCTTTTTTATAGATCATTAGAAAATTCCAGATTAAAAATTTTTAAATGAACACAAATTATGGACTAACTCTAAAGTAATGTAATTCATGTACAAAGATCATTCTCCACCTACCATTAAAAGAACATTCTCTCTTGGGTTCCATATTCTTCTACTCCAGAGTAAGAATGTTAAATTTATGTCATTGTAATACCTCCTTGCTCAGCTTCTTTTTCTTACTAGTTCATGTTGAGACAACAGGATAGGGTTGGAAGTATATTTTTGTACAACAAAAGCACAGCTAGCCAGATTATGTAAATATATAAAATGCAATCATAAGACCTTAGCCTTATTAATGATGTGGTTTTCCACTGACCAAAATATTTATACAAGTTTGTAAGTTTCTAGCATGTCTAATAATGTACTGAACTCTGAAGGAAGAGCACAAAAAAGTGTTAGGATGGAACAAGTCACTTAAGAAGATAAGACATAAATATACTAGTTTTGTAAATAAAAGAGGTTACGTATATTTGAATTTAAAATAAATAATACAGACAATAGTAGGTCATAGAAAGGGAACATCATGGTTTACTGATGGATTTATGTAAGGCCTTGTAAAGAAGATTAGATTTTTACTATTATTGTGACAGTTTGGGTCTATAGGAAGACTTTCTTCTTTACCTAATCGTGTAAGAGATTTTATATATATAAAATTATATATATATATATATATATATATTTTCACTAAGGCTGGATTATATATATATATATATATATAATCATCTATTACAGTCCTCATCAAAGAATTCTTAAGAATGGCATTAAAGCCTTTTTAAGAGGCATTCTAATCAGTGATTCTCAGTTTTCAACACCATTTACATGTTCAAGACAGGTCTAATAAAATAACCCATCCAGTTGAGAATTAGTGATTCACCTATACATTCATCCATAGTGAATTAGTAATTCACCCATAAATATAAACCATAGACAGTGAAGAAACCATGTTTATCATCTACTTGAGCCCAAAACATCTTATCAGTTTATTTTATTCATTTAAATATTTTATCTACCCAAAATTTAGATTGACTTAGTAAATCAGTTGTTTTAGAATCCTTCATATAGATCTCGCCCAATTGGATATTATTTTCCAATAAATTTAAATGTTGACAAAAAGCAAAGCTATTAACTTTCTTTTTAGTGTTCTATGAATTTATTCCTAATAATGACTTAATTTGTAGTAACATTTAGAAATCTTGCCAAATATATGTAGACATAAGCCCCAAGCGTTAAAAAATAATTATAATGGAACTTTCTTTTTCTGTGTTTGTATAAAAATTATAAACACATTGTGTGAAATCAGAGGTAAGAGTTCATCTAGAATGTGACCATTAAATGGAGTTTAAACACTATTTCGTAACAGCTGCATTTACTGTCAATACATAAAACTGAACAGCTGTTTTAGTTCATCATCCAGGAGAAAACTATATTAATATTGTATTGAAACTTTTATGCTCCTTATACACAATAGGTATACATACTCTTAAATATTTTTTAAATTCTGTTTAACTTTTTCTACTCAAAGTAATTTAATCTAGGTACCCAAATAAATACTTTATCTTTAAAATTGCCTTTTTAAAAAATTATCTCTTTTTTAAAAGACTCAAAAGAAAGAGGATAGGTCTACTTCAGTCTAACATGGGAATTTTAGCTTGGCATTTTGTAATAAACATAATCTAAGCATATTTAATTTTAAAAATAAAAGCATTATTAAGGTTTTTAAACAGTGTCAAAACAAAGAAAAAGTGCCCCTTTTTAAATTAGAAATATAAATATAATCTAATTAGAAATAAAATACATCTATTAGTATCGTTATTTTGATTAGACACTTAAAATAAGTTAATTCCAAGTTGTATTTGAATATTCGGCCCGGTTTTCTTCTACTTTGAGTGTTAAGTCATTGGTTTACTAAATATTTTCAAGGAAAGGAGTGGAATTTTTTATTATTTAGGCAAAATTAGTGTTCCAGAATCTATAAATTTGAACACCATTCTTTCTAGCAATTCATAAGACTTTATACAAGAAAAACCCGTGATTGCTATAGATTTTACAGAGAAATTATATCACTTTCAAGGATCTTCTTGAAGCATGTTATATAGAATTCTACATGTAGCCCTTTACTTTCCAGCCAGCCTTCTAAATTAAAGTTGTATGCAGCATATGTTTACCTCTCAACTTCATGTATTATGTGATAAAATATTTGAATACTGTAGCTTATGAATTAAAAACACTGTCCTTGAAATTACCTTGGTCACAAACTTTATGTTTCTAAAATTATGCTTAGGCTTGCTAAATTCTCTAACCAACTCCTGATAATTTTCACATTTCACCCTAATTAACTATAACCACCAGCCATATGTGTACCGCTCCGATACTATCAATATGAACTCTGTGATTTTTGTCATGCTAATGATGTTTTAGTTCGCATTAATAAGTTTCAATTTAAGTTATATATGTCAAATAGACAAAAGTTTTTAAAGGATTATAACAAAACTAAGACACATTTTATGATCTTAAAGTTATAATAGTTAAGAACCTTGCTTATTTCTAGTCTAGTAATTTTTTTTTAAGTTTTATCCAACTAGAACTTTTTTAAAAATCTATTAATTTTAAATGTTTTCTCTTACAGCTTGATGTGTGAAAAAAGAATTTTTGAAACTGTGAATAGCGTAAGGCATCCCTTTTTGGTGAACCTTTTTGCATGTTTCCAAACCAAAGAGCATGTTTGCTTTGTAATGGAATACGCTGCTGGTGGGGACCTAATGATGCACATTCATACTGATGTCTTTTCTGAACCAAGAGCTGTGTGAGTATGCTTTAGATATTTGTCTGAGTTTTTCATGACCGATTTCTTTCTAGGAAGAAAGAAAGCTCTCTGAATTAATTTTTTTTCCAAATGGAAAATAGATCTCTGCAAGGACTGTTATAACTCCTTACTTATCTTTTTGCCATATATAAATATATCTATTTTATTCTATTATCCATGTTGAAAATTTCATGAATTACCCTAAATCACACTTGATAATTTACATACACAATTTAGGTTCATTTAGTAAAATTTCTTCTTTTTTGCTATTACATTTTTCTCCCTAGGGAATGCTATCTAGAACCACGACTTTACTCAAAGTACATTGTTAAGTAAAAAAAGAAAGTGTAGTAGAAGAGTCTATATTATATGTTTATATGAAATATTTGTATTTACATCTTAAAGGGTAATTTTTAAGTATATATTTTTAAGTATTTGCATATGTTCACAATACCTCTCAAAGACTATAAAAGAAACTAGTATGAAGATTAAGTCCAACAAAAAACATAGAAAGCAGACTGCATTAGAAACCTTTTTGTAGTTTTTGAATTTGATATTAAATGAAGGTTTCGCTTATTCAAACATATAAAAATAAATAATAGCAAACAGTTGCAATTAAATATATAAAAAAAAAAAAAATATATATATATATATATATATATATATGTGTGTGTGTGTCCCCCAATAGTGTTACCCCAGTTTATAGCTCTTAAGTGACAGAGCTAAAATTGGAAAGTGCTCTTAATAGCTGCACTCTACATGCTGGTGTTTCCCAAATGTGTAACTCCAACCCGACCTCTTCCCTAAACTTCTATCTCTAATAACGTTCAGTTGCAAACTTGACTTTTCCCTTTGTGAGGCTAACAGTATTTTTCATTTAATTTTCCAAACTGAACTCCTGATTTTTCCCATTTTCCGCTGACCAGCCCCTCTCCCCAGGCCTCTATCTTCAGGTCTTCTCCATCTTATTAAATGACAGTACTATTTACCAGTTTTTCAAGCCAAAACACCAGGAGTCATTTTTGATCCTCCTCTTCCCTCATATGCAACATTCAGATTATTAGCAAATTCAGTCAATTCTTCCTCAAAACATCCCTCACCTTTATTGGGTTTATTCTTGAATTTTCATCACTTGTTTATGTTCTGACAACTGACATTTATGTAGAATTTTTCACTTTCACTCCTTTATTTGATTCTCTTCATAACCATTAGGGGTACATAGAGCATATAGTAGTATACTGTCATACCTTCAAGTTTCGGGTGAAGAAATACATTGTTCTGTTGGATCGTGAAGCTTTCAAAAAGGAGGCAAAAGACCAGAAAGTAGTAGAAAGATACTAATAAATCATTCCCTAAATATTTAAAAATTAAAAACAAGACATCTAGACTATGCCTAACCCTTTGCTGCCATGGGAATTTGTTTGTTTTTGTTTTGTTTTGCCTTTTTTCTTTTTTAAGAGAAATATAAAATTTAGTTCTGCCTTAAGGAACTTTTATTTTTGCTGAGAAAAAACTCATATACAAATAGACAAGTACAGTGAAATACAAGAATAAAATGATACATTGCATTACTTCGGATCTGAAATACCTGCCTCTAATTATTCAGATCTTACCTCAAATGTTATTTCTTTGAAGGTCATTTCCTGAGTCCCCTATCTAAAATACCACTGTATCACTAATGTCCAGGTCAAGTCTCTGTTTCATTTTCTGTTTTATTTTCTCCATAGCATTTTATTTCTACATGAAGTCATCTTATGTATCTGTTTTTTACATTTTTATTGTCTGTGTCCCCTCACTTAAAGGGCAGAGCAAGGACCATCTCTATTCTGTGTACTGTGGAACACCTAGAAGGGTGGCTGGTATATACTGGGCGATCAGTGAAATTTTACTGAGACTCTGGAATCAAAATCAGTCGGATTCCTAGCTTTGCTGTTTTCTGGCTATGTGACTTTAGACAAATTACTCTTTCTGAGAGCTTCATTTTCTGCTTCTGTAAAATATTTCTCTTAAAAGCTTGGTTTGAATATTAAATAAGCTGATAAATGAAAATACCTAACAGTACTTGACACATAGTGAACATTTGGTGAAATATATTGAAATATATATTTTAAACCATATTACCTAACTAGTTGTTAAGTTCAGTATCATTAAGGAACTATGTTAAAGAATGAAAAGAGAAATCAAAGTATTTTTTTAATTGTTATAACATTTTGCTGCCAAAATAAGTTTACTAAAAACTTGTGTATAAAAATAACTAACTTAGCAGTTTTAGAACCACATTTGTTTTAATGGACTTTAGTTAAATCTTTTAAACTTCTGATAATTAATTACATAAAATCTAATGTATTATCAAATAAATATTTCTAGTTGTTTTAAAATTTTCCCAAGTTATGATCCTATTTTTATAAAAATAAGTAAACACAAAACATAGCTATATTATCTGCAAGTATATAAATGCATTCTAAAAGTTTGAAGAATATTCATCAAATATTCTTGATGAATATTTAACAAGAATAATTACCAATGTATAATAGTGACATTGGGGTGAGATGGGTAAAATTAGAGATAGGTAGATAAATGAAATATTCTACTTTAGGGCAAGGGTAGTATGTGTATTCTGTAGAGAAAATATCTACATATTACTTGTATAGTTACAAACTGATTCTCCAAAGTGTCTCCTAAAAAGCTATTCTATATTAAATATTCTACATAGATCTGCATTTTTAAATGTATTACCTACCTCTTCATTCAGTATGCCTGCCATATATCAGGCATCATGCTGAACATTTAGTAAAACAGGAAAAAAGACAAACATGGTCCTGTTCAAGAGTTGATATTCTAGCAAGTTTTTCTTAAAACCAAACTCATTTATCCAATTTCTAGATCTCTTCCCCTGCCCCACGGCAATTCAGAGTCATCATGTCTAAAGCCAAACTCATTTCCTCACAAAACTTTGGCTACTTCAGTATTTCTTTATCTGTGCATTACACAAAGAAGGAAACCTTGAGTCATCTTCAGCTTTTTCCTCTTCCTCATCCTGTACAGCTAATGAGACACTAGGTCCTGTCTTGCTAGTTTTAAAGTTTCTCTTAACTCCATCTCTTTCTCCTTTATCGGCACTACATTGGAGATTCTCATGATCTTCCATCTGTACTATCGTAATAGCCTTATCTGTTCTTTTTCCCTCTGGATATCACATACTTCTACTCCAACCTTCATATTATGATCAGAAAAATCTCTCTAGCATAAATCTTTTCATCATGCCCTGATTAAAATGGTTTGATTCTCTGTTGCTAAGAGAAAAAAAATCACTTTCTATAATATGGTATTCAGGATCCTTCACAACTTGACTCCAGGCTGTCTTTTCAGCCATGTCTCCCACTACTTCTTTCCCATTCTTTACTTCAGCCTCAGCAAACTTATTATTGGTTGTCAAACATATTATCCCTTTTACACCCCTATTCCTTTCCCTCCTGAGGGAATACCCTGTATGTCCCCCATGAAATTTCTACTTTTTACATTGTTCTTCTGCCCTTATAGCATATTGTAATTTCTCCTATAGAACCAAATCAAGTGTCTACTCGAAGGACCACAGCAACTCCATTTTTCTTAGTTTTTAATTTTATCCCCAATATTTAGCGCATTTCACACTATGTATGACACATAGTTAAGATTAAATAAATATTTGTGAACTTAGCTACGAAATTCTGCTTTGAAGCATAAAAGTATAAACTGGGATTCAAAAGCAGTAGAATGTATTAAACTTTTTTAAATTTAATTTTTCAAACAGATTTTATGCTGCATGTGTAGTTCTTGGGTTGCAGTATTTACATGAACACAAAATTGTTTATAGGTAAGTAAAGTTTTAATACTTTCTAATGGCTTACTTTGGTAAAATTAGAATTAAAGTTACTTAAGAAAAATACCTTGTGTTTAACCAGCTTCTTAATTTTTTCCTTCATGTAAGTGACCTCTAAAAAAGTTAAACTCTATAATTTTGAAAGACATGGTTAACATAATGATTATATGATGAACCTCTTTCCTCCTGACCCTCTGCCTATTACCTACCTAATTAGAATAGTCAAATTATAAGTTGGCCTATAGTAACACAATTCACCAATAGTATTCATCCTGGTAAATATTTTACATTCAGCTTATCCACTACAGAAAACTTCTATGGACTAGTACTCAGAATTTGTCTCTGATAAGCTAAGTAGCTTGTGCCAGAGTGTATAAAACATCACCCCGCTGTCTTCATTAAGTCTTGTTGTACTTGGTGACATAACAGATTTATGTATGGCACAAGCTCCCTGTCTATTTGCAGACTTGTAACAGATAATTCATAGCCCAGCAGCTAGTCTGTGGGCAACACTTGGAATAGCTGTGCTCTAGACCAGACAAATTATGGGAAGGCCAGTCATAATTAGGAGACAATAAACATTGGTTTATTCAAACTTCTAACAATATTTTCAAGGTAAGAGTGTCCTCATGTCCTATTTTACTCAAAGGATAAAATATTTGCAACTTAATTAGAAAGCAACTAGTATGGATAGAAACTTTCTCTTTGTTTTGAATTATTCTTTTAGAAAGTTAAAACTGCCCCCTCGATAGCTTATTTGTACTGTTAAACATTTCTTTCTTATGGATGTTGTGTATATAGGAAAACTTCAAATTTAATCCAAGTCAGATTATCACAAATAACAAATTAATAAAATCTGAGTTAGAGACACTTGAACTCCTTTCATGCTTTAAAATATAATTTCTTTTTAAATACATTCTTCATTTTCTGTGTATTCAGAAAATATATTATGTAGAGTAATAAGCTTTCCAAAAGGAAGAAAAATGAATTTTGTAATATACTATTTAAATCTCAGATCATGAAATGAGAAATGTGTTTTCAGTAAATAGAAAGTATGGCTCATTGTGAAATGGTTTTATTACTACAGTATCTACTGATTTTAGTGATTTTTTTTTCATTTTGCATTTTTTTATCCTGAACAGAGATTTGAAATTGGATAACTTATTGCTCGATACAGAGGGCTTTGTAAAAATTGCTGATTTTGGTCTTTGCAAAGAAGGTAATTGGACATTTTAAAGTTCCTTTTTACTAGATTACTATTCCTTTGTACTTTGGTAGTTTTCAAGTTTGTCTATGGAAAGAAAATGTTTTATTTTTAACTTTTTAATTTATTCTTTAGTAAGACATTACAGGTTCTTATAATCTAATCACATTATTAATAATTCTGTAGATATGAATAAGGTAAAGTTTTCAGAAATCATAGCATAAAACTAAAATTATCTTTGTGTGATTAATAATGCTATCACTACTCTAAGGAAACATTAAGTACCAAAATTTTCATTTTGTTAGGACTATACATACTGAATCCCAAGGCCTAAAAAATTCTCCTCAGCTTCTTAAAACTTAAAACATTTTTAAATAGGAAAAAATATACATATATCAAGAATCCTTTTAAAAGTAAAGGACATATTCAAAAGTAAATATATTCAAAAGTAAATAAGTAAACCAGGGAAATATGAATCAGAGGCAGCATACAAAAGTGTTAAGAGCACAGGCTTAGGCACCAGACCGTCCTAGATTTGAATTCTGGCTCTGTAGCTTATTAGCTCTGTGTCTTTGGATGAGATACTTATAATCTCATCGAGTCCATTTCCTCAGCTATAAAATAAATACAGTTCTTCTTGTTTAGGAATATTACGAGTGTGTAGCACAGTGCCTAACATATAGTAAATAGGTATTCTTATCTTTACATTTAATGTATTATAACAAACATTGTCAATCTCTCCCTTTACAATGGTAGTGTCTTGTTTCTTATTCATCTTTGTCTCCATAGCATATAGGATAGTGCTTGGCACATCTTCAGTATTCAGTGAATGTTCAATTAATAAGTAGTTAGGTTAATTTATTTACTAACTTTGTAAGTATATATCCATTAGTTACCCACTAGCCTCCTAATTACTGAATCCAATAAAAGTGTTTTTTTGCCCCCTCTTATTGGACTTCTCTGTATTGGACTGCTGATTTTAAATGCTTTTGTTCCTCAGAATCTGTCCTTAGCTCATTGCACTTCACTGCTAGTTTTTAATTCCCAACTATATGCTAATGATTCCTACATCTATTATTTCCTTTTCTAGCATATATATTCAACTATCTACTAGACAGCTCTACCTGAATAGTTCATAGGTACCTCAAATGCTATACAAACAAAAATGGTTACTTTTCCTCAGATAATCTAGTTCATAGTTGTTGGTGCTATAATCCTCTCAGTCTTCCAATTGGAAAATGTGGAATTACCAGGGAATCTGTCCTCTTCTTTACTTTCCACATCCAGTTAATCCAATTTGTGCTGACATCCACCTCCTTAATGTATCTTAAATATTTTATTTCCCCCTACTGCTGCCAACCATCATCTTATTTCAACAAGACTACTTTCATAGCTTCTTTATCTTTCCCATCTCTAATTTTTTCTCCCTCAAATCAGTCTGCCATGTGATTGCCAAAATGCTTAAAGGGCCCACATAAATACAGATCTGACCATGACACTCCCCTGCTGAAAATCCTTCAGTGGCTATACAGTGCCCTTCCTTGTCCACATGCCAGCCTCTCCAGCCAGCTCTCTTGGTGGTGTCTACCTAGTACTTTCTGCTTTCAGCAACAAAGGACTGCTTACATACAGTCTTTGTCTTTCTACCACTATCACCCATCCCAACTCTATTTACTGACTAAATGTCTGGTCATCCTTCAGACTCAACTCAGGTGCTACCTGCCCATATAAGTTACCAACTCCTTTCTTCCTATTCAGATCCCCAGGTCACCCTTAGAAGTCCTTCTTGTTCATTGTTTCTATAATATCTTGCTCTTTCCATATCATTATAAAATTATCAGTATATATGTTTTCCTCTGGTTTCATATACACTTCTAAAGACAAGAATTGTGTCTTACTCTCATTTTTATGTTCCCAACACTTGGCACAGATACCTAGAACATAGTAGGTATTAAGAAAATATGTATTCAATAACCAGACTTATTAAATGTGTTTTTTTCATTATCATAAAAATATACGTAGTACATAATAATATTACTATTCAAAAACACAAGGGGTAAAAAGTATGACATATGTAATATGCTCTAGTTGTGATGAGGACACAGAATAAAAAATCAAGAAGCTTTAGTTCTTTTTTCCGTCTTTGTTAACTTTTTCCCAATCTTGACCAAGTCATTTTAAAGGATTGTATAGAACTTACTTAGATATATTAACTCTTTTTAAAAATAATATTCTGTTGAAAGAAAAAAAACAAGATAACAATGTAAAAGAAATGTTGCAAAAAAAAAAAAATCCCCTACTCTAATATACTAATGTATTTAGTTATGCCCTTCAAGTCTTGGTCTGTAGACTTAAAAATTTGTTTTTCAGTCATTATAAATGTATACCTTTTTAGATTTTCAATGAATGGCTTTTAAGTTTTTTCATAAGATATTTATAATGAGCTTTTAACTCTAGAATACGCTGAGACATTATTGTCTTCAACATGTGGTATATTTGATTAATGTATTAGCAGCTTATGAGGAACATATATTTGAAAATTAGTCAGCTAAAATAGTAATACTGTATCTAAATTATATTACACATTTGGTCAACTCGATTTTCCAAGGGTTGCTGTTTAGTATTTTTCATTTTATACTTAATGTTATTTTTATAATGAAGCAAGTAAACTTACTTAAAAGATTGAATTGAAAAGATGATAGAAATTGAAGCTCAGAAGCAGTTCCTTTTGTTGTAACTTCTTGGCATCACTTTAATGACAAGAAAGAGAAGATAGGTAAATAAAAGTATGGAAATTTTATTTATTTTTACCCTTTAAATAGTAAAGGTGCTATCGCACAGTCTTCTCTATACCAACACTTAACATTTTCTTAAAAATCTTTGGTATATCTTGAGTTTTGTCAGCATGTACTAATATGCAGCTTTAGTATTGTTTCTTAAGGACATCTTCTAATTTTTATGCTGGATTTTTTCTTTGCTAATGAATATTTAAATTTTACCTTTTTCAGGAATGGGATATGGAGATAGAACAAGCACATTCTGTGGCACTCCTGAATTTCTTGCCCCAGAAGTATTAACAGAAACATCTTATACAAGAGCTGTAGATTGGTGGGGCCTTGGTGTACTTATATATGAAATGCTTGTTGGTGAGGTAAGCAGTATAAAATAGGTGAGAAAGAAAAGAGGAAGGAGGATTGAAAGAACGAAGTGTGTCATTTATAAAACCATTTAATATGTCTCCTGTATAAATAGAACTTAAGTGTTATGAATATAATATACTAAAAATTGCCTATGATTCTATATTACCTTCACTTTCTATCTTAGTTTTTCTATATTATCTGTGGAATGCATTGTTAGTACTTTGAAAATAGTTCTTCATATTTGGTATTGCTATAGTTTTATGATTTTAAGATATAATAATTAATCATTTCGTAAGGAATAGAATAGCAAAAAGACTCATAAAAAAGAATGTCCTCTATACCTGTAAAGAAAAGTCAGCTTTATCTTGGTCAAAAATAAATGTTACTTTCAAAAAATGATACAGCAAAATTGGAAAGATTAACTTTTTTTCCTGCTGTTTTCTTTAGGGTAACTTGAAATAAATTTCTGGGATAACTTAGTTGTACATGCATAGAAAACAGTGGATTATACCTAAGAAAGAAAGCAGTAATAAGAGGCTAATATATTTTATTATAAATGGATGAAAATAATAAATTAGGCTGGAATTGTCATTATTTAGACAAGTATTTGAAAACTACTTAGAGGGGCTTCATGAACTTGAGATGCATGAAAAATTATCTTAAGAGATTGGTTCATTGTTCTGCTATTTCCCTAATGCCAACAGCCTTTCTTGTACATTCTTGGCAGCAGTAAATTAGTAGTAGAATGAATGACCAAATTACTGAATGTCAGAAATTTAAGTTTTTCTCTGTGATTGTCATGCAGTGGAGCTTATCACAAACAGAGGATTTCAGTTTATCCAAATGATAGCCTCTTTTGGTGTGTAAAATTGAAATGAATAGTTGGAAAAAGAGGGAAAGGAATAGCTAATTAAAATGTTTATCATGTGGTAAGCACTATTCTGTGTGCTTTATAAATATTAGCTCATTTAATTTTCATCAGCCTTCAGTGAGCTCAGCACTAATCATATGCCCATTTTCAGATGCATAAATGAAGACAAAAAGGTTTTTAATAACTTGTTTAAAGTCACACACAGGTCTCATTTGTTGGAGCTTGGATTTTAGCCCTGGCTCTCTGGCTTCAGAACCTATCTCTAAACCATTATGCTTTGCTGCCTCCAGGATAGAATATTGAATCCACCAAACCTTGTTTCTGTTCTTACAACCAATGGTCCAAATTTGAATTTTTTACTTCTATTTAGAAAAGCTGCTATGTGGTGTTTTAGGGTGGAAAGATATATTTTTATTCCTAATCCACGGTGGGCTTTACTTTCTAAGAGTGCCAGAAGAACTCATAATAGTTGTTTCTGTAAGCTCTAGCATACCCGAAATCCCTTTTTTAAAAAGTAACATTTTTATCACTTGTTTTTCAAATACAGTATTCAGTTATATATGAGATTGAATTAAGTTACCAAAAATTATATGCTTACTTAAAATTTACCTTCCATATTAGGGATGACTTGCAAAGAAAGTGAGTTAATTGCAAAATACTACAGAATTAAGAGCCAGTTGATTCGACTTCCTCCTATTCTAAGGTGACTGGAGGATTTGGCAGTGAACAGTGAGGAAGCTTCCATATTTTTTAAAAGAGCTTCTAATTAATTAAGCTCTTACTTACTAGGAGATAAGAGACAGTGGAGTCAGCTATTCCTTCACAATTCCTTTTTGCAATTTCATTTCTCCTTAGCAACTCCAAAGGAGGGTAGTTGGGAAAAGAACTAAACTTAAAACTCATCAGTATAGTTTATAATTTTATAGCATTGGTGAAGTGTTAGCAATAATTAGTTTTTATAATAAAAGCAAGGTTTGGCTAAAGTTCATGTCTAATTTCTGTAGTATTACGAATAATGGAAAACTCACTGGATATATCATACATATTCAGTTTGCATTTGAAATTTGTATTTGTATTTGTACAAGTTTTGAGTACTGGAAAGACTCCAGGAAAAAACTGCTGTACCAGGTCTCCTTTCCCAATGCCAAATGAGAAAGAAGGTATCAGAGAAATTAAAAGTAACCTTAGATACTGGAGTTAGATACTTGGTGTCAAAACAGACTATTGGCATTATTATATGTGCTTAAAACACGTTAGCCTTTTGTTGTTAGCCTTCTTTGCTTATAATCTATTTGTAGAAACAAGGAACTTTATCTTAATGAATATGAAGATAGATCTTCACTATTCAGGGACTTATAGAGTGACAGTTTTCAAGTACAGAATTGACTGATCAAATAGGAGACAAAAGCACTTTGTATTACCACTTGAAATTCTGATTGAGATTCCTTGTGAAATAGAATTTTCCCCAGTTGTCTCAATTTCAGAAAGAAATTCTGTTGTACCACATTGTAGGTATTTGATTTTTATATTTGCATATGTACACGAATAAACTAAAGTTTTGTTAACTGAAAAGTTTGAAGTCATCTTAGCTATGAGCAGTAGAGTGGAAGCAGCTCAGCTTCAGGAAGTTCTGAATTCATTTTCACAGATTCCTCAAGTCAAAGATATCTCCCTTTCCATTGATCTTACTTGCTGCTTGGCTCTTATTCTTTAATACCTTACAAGAAATAAGCAGTCATCTGAAATTATCTCAGCCATCCGAAATTATGAAGTAATAAGTCATATTTCACATTTTGAGCACGATTGAGAGTTTATCCCTTTGTACATCAAATTGTTACGCTAAATATTTAACTTTTTTATGATTCAGTCGTTATGAGTAATAATTTTAATGCTCTGCTTACTGAAATGCCCTAAGAACTATTGTGTGTAGATCATTAAATATGCCCGGAAATATGTGCTTTTTGAGTTCCTTTCAGTTTAATTTTGTTGGTAGCTGTTTCTTGTAGTATAGTCATTATGCCTGTAAAATTTCTAATTGTATTTTGCAACCATTAATTTGCTATGAAATTCAAAGCACATCCATATCTGATATATTTCCACAAACTGCTTTCCTCTGTGGTAACACTTATTACCATATTCAACTGACCTATTTCCTCTGCCTTTCCACAATATTGAGTTTCTTGCATATTGTGTCTATTATGTAAATATTTCCCACATTTAGTGGGCACTCAAAATATTGACAGTCTGGCCCAATAAATGGATGAAATAAAATGGAATGGATTGAAATTAAATGGAAAATGATATATGATATGACCAAATCTGTTATTAAGATCTGCAAAAGGTCTGTGAAATCTTTAAGGAAGATTTCAGTACGAGTTATGGTGTATCCTCTGGGTAATAGATACTATTTTGACTTCTTGTTGTCCTTGCTTGGTGTTTTGTTTTTGTTTTTATTTTTCACTACCTGGTTTTTGATTGCACTTTGGATAGGTGGTAAGATTTTACTGTATTGAAACTTATTTTGACTTACTCAAAGATGTTTCTTCTAGTCTCCCTTTCCTGGCGATGATGAAGAAGAGGTTTTTGACAGTATTGTAAATGATGAAGTAAGGTATCCAAGGTTCTTATCTACAGAAGCCATTTCAATAATGAGAAGGGTAAGAATTAATGATTTATAAACTACTTAAACTTTTGATATTGGAGGACATTTCACAGTTGTTTTTCAGTTCATAGATGTGTGGTTTAGACAAACACGTACCCCCAAAATTCTAAATATTTGCAAGTTATGAGAATCCTTATCAATGAAGTCGCTGGTTTTATTTTAACTTTTTTACTTTATTTTATGTTAGCTATTAAGAAGAAATCCTGAAAGGCGCCTTGGAGCTGGTGAGAAAGATGCAGAGGATGTAAAAAAGCACCCATTTTTCCGGGTAAGTATGAAAGTTTAAAATATTTTTACAAAAGCCTAGTAATTAGAAATAGGAAACTAAACTGGTCATTTTATATTTTTGAATCCAGCTTATCGACTGGAGTGCTCTAATGGACAAAAAAGTAAAGCCACCATTTGTACCTACCATTAGAGGACGGGAAGATGTTAGTAATTTTGATGATGAATTTACCTCAGAAGCACCTATTCTGACTCCACCTCGAGAACCAAGGATACTTTCAGAAGAGGAGCAAGAAATGTTCAGAGATTTTGACTACATTGCTGATTGGTGTTAAGTTACTAGACACTGTGAAACCAAGCAGACTGACTCACAAGATGACCTCTTAAAAGTAGCAACCCTTCATTTGCTCTCTGTGCCACCAGTAGCTTCTGAGTTTGTTTTTTTAAAACACATGAAGATTTGTTTAAAAGTACTTCTAATACCTTCTTGAAAAGTGGCTTCTCAATGTATTTTCAGCGTAAATCTGAGCACTGGAAACAGTTTCATGGAGTTTAAGCTGAATGAACATCAGCCATGAAATTCTATCACAAGTGAATACTTTTGGATCAGTAATCTATTTTTTAAGAAAAGAAAAAACATTCTTCTATAGTCCCTATATTTGCCATATGCCTGCCATAAGTGGAAGGAAAATTAATCAGTTAATTTCACTTAGCTGTATTTAAAAAAAAAAAAGACATGGGATGCTATTACTGTTCACACATAATATGATTCTGTTTGAATAAGGCAAATGCTCTTTTTTTTTTTAAGAAATTACCGTAATAGCAAAAAAATATAATTGTAGTTTTTGCACACTTTGCAGCTTTTTTTTTTAACAAAATGAATTGATACCTTGTTTTGTAAATTTTCTATATTTATTAGGAGAAAATTTTTATTGCCTTATCTTTACCAACCATGTCAGAGAACCTCATAGCTTTCCAACAGAGCTACTTGCCAAACAATTTTTGTTTATTGAACCGTGCTGAAATGAACAGCAATAACTAAACATCAGCATTTACTTAAAATTTTAAGAATGAGAACTTCTGATTAGCCAGAACCAAGATACTGTGTTAACCTGTATGCATTCCCAAAGTCTAGACACTCAGTATACTCAATCATACCTTCTTCCAAAATCAGTGAACTGATTACTCCTTTTTTGATACTCGTTGTTCATTTTTCAACCTCATTCATCTTGTTCTGTGTCTACTGTAGAAGGGAACTATATCTTTGTTAAAATGTAGGGATTATCATTGTATACATGCTGTGAACATGTATATGTGCAAGTTGTAATGTATTTTATGTTGTAGGTTTATTTAATTTCACCACTTCATCACTTTTGTACAGTGGCCAAGCAGACGCCTCAGACTCCAGCATTTACGTTAAGTGCATTTGTACATTGTAGGCCACTGGATCCAGATTTTATATTGGCAGTCACTAAGGGCAAAAGCAATATATTGTAACAGAATGTATAAATATTTTTGATAAAACAGTCTATATTTTATAAAAATTATTATAACACTAAAGCTGTACCTCAAAAGTCTCAAAAATAATTTGATCAAATACTTTTTACAACTCTTCAGAGGATCCTTTTGTGGCTTTTTTAATGCTCTTATAGGAAAGTCTTTTTGTAAGCCATGACTTTTCCACTTGCCTGGAGTTCTTTGGGTTATTTTGTTTTGTTTAGTTTTGGTTTGGTTTTGGTTTGGGTTTGTTTTTCCCTTCTATACCATGATTTCATTGTTTTTCTTTAGTTCAATAATAACACCTTTGATTCTGTGCTTACTTAGCATGTTAGGGTCATCATACCTCAGGAACTGAAATTAACCATTTAATCACGGTGATCTCATGTCTTAAAATTGTTAAGTTTAAATCCTATGAGAAACATGAAAGCACATTTGTTTATAGAGAGTTGAGCTAAAAACATAAATATTTCAGCCTTGCTTGCCAGGGTGTTTTTGGCATGTTTTTGTTGTACTCTAAGAACAATTAAAATTGTTCAGAGATAATTCATATTTCCTTTCAAATTGATTATTACCCAATATCCTTTGGGGGATAATCTTACAGAAGAAGCAATATGTTGTTTAAAGTTATTTTTAAATGCCAATTAACTTTTGGTAAAAGACAATAGAGAGGATCTTTGCTTAATTGTCTGGCTTTAATTTAAACAGTATTAACACAGCATTAAAAAAAAACACTAAATACTTTTGAGGTACAGTCTGTTCACCTTTTCTGGTTTTCAAATATGCATAAAAAGCAATGTCTAGGCTTTTAGCGTTAAAAACTGACATAGCATTTTGTAACTACACAGTGTACAGAAATTTTTTTTAATTGAAGTCAATCACTAAAAAAATTAGAGGGCAGGGTATATTCACACAATTAAGCTGAAAAAAAAGCACTAATTTTTCTGTAGTTTTTAAAATATATATATTTTTAGTCAAATTTTAAAATTTTTAACTCTATAGAGTGTAAATATATTTTGCTATTACTGTATGTGTAAGTGACTGCTAAGCACTTTGTAAGGAAATTAGGTATTTTAGAATGGTACACACTATGCATTCAAATAAATTGTGCCTTTACCTTTGTCATTCTAAGAAAAAAAGTGTTTTGCAGTCATAAATTACCACGAATGCACAAATTAAAGTTTAATAGATTGTAATTCGTAACTTTGGTTTTAAGTGTTATTTCCTATTGGTCAAAATATGCATTAGCTTTACTATATTGAAGATCTCAAAGACTATTTAACTGTACTTACCCTTCTTGCAAGTACTTTTTGTCTTGGAGAAGGGCAAAATCATGAAGATTCAAAGCAAGTTGTTCTCTTTATTGGTTATAATGGGAAAACTTTGCATCTTACTCCTGTAAAATTAGTAACATCTTTTATTCAGTGGATATTTATGGAATGCATTCTTTGTGCTAGACATTGAGGATAGAAGGGGGGGGGCATCAAATTATTCACAAATAAAGAACAATATGTATTAATGCTAAAATTCAAGGCCGGAATTACATGTACTTTTTTGTTTGAGGTTAACTTACCATGTTTTAGGACCTGACCTTTCAGAAAATAAGTAATGAAAACAGAATACCATTCATTTTATAGCCACCTTATTCAAAAGTAGGTGGAACATTTTAGAAATATAGAATGATGTATGTTATCCCTATAACACAAATTGGACTCGTAATAGAAATTGCCATTATATGCTGACAAGGTGAATGCTGCATTATAGATTCAAATCTAACAAAATTTTTACAGATGCTGCTGATCTTCCTAAAAAACTAAGGGTAAGTATGAGAAACCCAAAGGACCAAATACCAGTTCATAGATCATAATTTTAATTTAGAATTCTTATTTACCTTTCTAGCTCTCTTTTGAAATGTAGTGTTTAAGATATTAGCCGTATGTTTGTGTGTGTGTTTATATATTTAAAAATGTATGTATATATAAAAAGAGGTAAGTTTTTTTTTAAGTGTCAAAAATCTTGCATAATTTCCACTTCTAATATCATGACTAATTAGGAGCTCTAAGACCTCCATAAGATGCATAATTTCAGGCATTTCTGGTCTCATTAAATTTAAGCGTAGTCTCCAGCAACCCCTTACCCTAAAACAAGCCAACAAACTTGAGCATGAATCTGGACAAGCTAAGGCTTCAGCACATAAGAGTGAGTGCCCAAGCACAAGAGTGAGACTACTCAGATTGAGACTGGAAGCTGAGTCCACAGATTTGGCCAGAGAAGTAGGAAGTTGGAGAGGGTAAGAGCCAGAATGGCAGGGAGCTGGCTTTAGAAATGCAAGTATCCAGAAGAAATGAGTTGCCAAGGATGGATTCCTGTAGCAATACCTTTATGAGGATAACAAACATTGAAATAGCAGTAGAACTTATTTTCTGTGCTAAAATTCTCTAAAATCCTCAAGTTTTAGTTTGCAAGTCACTCACTTTCTATAGGAGAATCAGATAATTTGTGAAGAAAATCATCTCCAGGACAGGAACATAGGAATTCCACAGATTAAGTAAGATGCTGTCAGAGATCACCAAACCCATGAAAGACAGTAAGCTACCTTGACTTCAAGAGCAACAAAAAAGATAAATTTAGACATCCCTCTAAAAGACTGAAAATGTTAGAATGTTTATAAGAAATATAAAATAGTTACACATATAATGTGTATGTACCTAAAATAACCAGATAAACATGTAAAATGAAATTTTAAATCAACATTTCTAAAACCAAAAATGAAAAATAAAATTGATGAGATTTGAAACTCAGTGGAAGGGTTAACATCCAATTAGCCAGCCGAAGAGAAAACTAGAGGACTAGAAGATACATCTGAAAAATCAATTTCATAAATATTAAATAAAAGATAAGGAAATGGGAAATATGAAAGGAAGGTTAAAAACAAAAAAGTAAGACCCACAAGGAAATAAGAGAGGCAGTACTTAAAGAGATAATGGCTGCAAATTGGCCAGAGGTGAAAAATATTCAAGAAGTATAATACATAGATAAATAAAAATTTATGCATAGACCCAAAAACATCTTGGTACTACCTGGAGAGAAAGGTCTGATTGCCTATAAAGGAAAGACTAACAGGAGACTTCTCAATAGCTACAGAAGCAGTGGAATACTGTCTAGAGCATTGGAAAAGAAAATGTCAACCTAAAATTGTGTATGTAGGTAGAAAGTGAAATAATTTAAGGATGAGAGCAAATATTTTTTTAAAAGAGTTTACTAGCGAGTTTTTTTACTCTAATGGAAGTGCTTCAACAGGAAGGAAAATGATCCCAAAATGGTGATCTAAGATACAAAAAAGATGTGAACAAATAAAATTGTGAACACTTGGGTAACTCTAAATAAACCAAATCAACAGAAGAGTTTGTTCTGGACAACAGTAATAAGAAAATGGAGATAGGGACGATCAGAGCTAAAATATTTTATTGTGGTGTCAAGATATTGATTCATGTTAAATGTACATGATAAAATGTCAAGGATATTCACTCAAAGAATATAGTATACAAAGAATCCAAACCAAAAGCTAAAATGGTAAAAGTTAATTCAAATGTGTCTATAATCGCAATAAATGTAAGTGGAGGAAACCTACTGGTTAAAAGCAAGGTATAAAATTTAAGAAAATTTGGTTCTGTAATATTTACAAAAATATACTTCAAAAATATAAGTACATAGAGAATTTGAAAGTTAAATATTAAAACATTTTAGGCCCATCAAAAAATGAGTGTCACCAAGAGTAGAGTGTTTCTACATCTTGGTAAAAGTTTAACCAAAAAGATAATTCCAAGCATGTATGCCTCTAATAAAATAGTCTTTAAATATGTGAAACAAGCTTTTAGAGTCGCTTAAACTAACAGACTGAGGTGGAAGATTTCAACTTGCTTACATTATTGTACAATAAACTTTTTTAAATCAGCAGAAATAGAAGGTTTGAACACAACGATAAATTCGGTCCAATGGACATAAGTAGAATTCTGCATGCAGCAACTTAAGAGATTCACATTCTTTTCAAGCACACACGGAGCATTTATGAAAACTAGGCCATAAAACAAATTGCAGAAAATTACAACATATTTATACTGATTATATTTTCTAGCTGGTTAGAGCAAAAATTTTTAAATATACTAAAAAAATACTGTTTAATAGATCAAAGGAAGAAATAATTGTGATAAATATTAAAAAATAATAGCAAAAGCATTACACAAATTTTGAGATGTAGCAAAAGTGGTTCTTCAGGGAAATTTATAAACAATGCTTATTAGAAAAAGGTTAAAAATTTATCAAATTTTCAGTTTAACAGATTAGGAAAAGAACAAACAAAGCGATAAAAAATAGAAACAAAGTTTGTTTCTTGAAAATGCTAACAAGCATAGCTCTGAAAAGATGAAAAATGAAAGAAGGCATAAATACTATTTTTATAAGTGAAAATACAAATACAGCAAAGGCTTTTAAAACTAAACATGCAAGTAATTTGAAACTTTAGTGGAGATAATCTTTGAAAAGTGAAAGAATTCTAACAGGAAGATGTTAAATACTGAAATTTATAACTATTAAGTCCACAAAGAAAACACTATGTCTGGATTATTATGATAGGAAAAAGTTATATATCCCCTAATTCATTTTATGAAGTTGTGCATAATCTAGGTAACAAAACATACATGAAGATTATGTTACTAGCAAATTTCATTCATAAACATTAATACAAAAATACTAAAAATATTACTAAATCAGAATCAGTGATATATGAAAAACAGTAAATTGGGCTTATCCTAGTATTGCAAGGATGGCCTAGTATTAGAAAATTTATAATTGTTATTTGCCATATTAACAGATTAAAGAAGAAAAAGTAATAGATTTAGAAAAAGCTGATCACATTCCTGCTGTGGAGTAGAATTTCTTTAAACTGATAAATAGTATCGATATTTTTTTTTTTTAAAGTTATCATTCCATGTGGAAACAGGAGGCATTCCCTTTAAAATTTGGATGACTGTGACAGGATTCAATGTCATTACTACTACTTTCCAACACAACTCTACTACTCTCAGTAATATAAGGAGTAAAATGGGGAAATAAAATGGTTATTTGCAGATGATACGATTGTCTACCTAGAAAAACAAAAGACTGCAATTTTTTAGCAGTCATTGTCTACCTAAGGTGCTGGTTATAAGATGAAGGTACAGAAGTTAATGACACGTCTATGAACCATCACCAAACAGAATACATAATATTTTTAAAATACCACTTTTACAATAGCAACAAAACTAAGTTACCTAGAAATAAATCTAACATAAGATGTGCAATACCTATAAGAATTATTTACTGAGAGACATTGAAGAAGAAGAGTAAACGTAGGCATATCTCATGAAGTATGTCCATTAATTCAGATTCAATTTATCTCTAATCAAAAGCCCAATAATATTTTGTGGAACTTTACAAGCTCATTCTAAAATCCATATAGAAGACCAAAAAGTTAAGAATAGTCAGAGAATAGTTAATTCCTGAAGAACAAAGAGGAGGAGAGGGAATTTGTCCTACTAGATATCCAGAATTATAAAGGTGTAGCAATTATTTTAATGTTGGTACATATTACAAGTGCCACAGTAGAGAGAGCAAGGAACAGAATTTTGCACATCTGAATCTTTGATATTTAAAAAAAGTGATGTGATAATTCAGTGGAGAGAGAAGAAAATGTTCCATAAACGTAGGAAAATTATCCATATGGAAAAGAAAAACATTGAATTTCTGTTTCACACCATACATAAAAATGTCAAAAGGATTAAAAACAAAGATCTAAAGCAAAAAAGCACTGAAATGCAAGAAATTTGAATAAATCAATGATAATCAAATTAGGAGCCTTTTATGAAAAGACCATGAAGTAAAAAGGCACAAACTACATGATTACATCACATGTAACAATAGTAGCTAACATTAAAAATTTCTAAAAATTAGGAAAATAGAAAAGTTCAAAAGATGAACATATTTCACATGGACAATAACACCCAATCTCAACAATAATCAGGAACTACAAATCAAGGCAGAAAATTGGCACACGTTAAATTGGCAAAAATTTTGAATTCTGGCCATTTTAAGTGGTAGTGATGGAACCATGAGATTTGTATAAATTGCCGTGGGTAGTATAAAGAAATAAAACCACTTTGGGAAAATAATTGGGTATCTTGTAAGGCTGAATGTTTACATACTTTGGTACCTAGCAATTCTACCTGAGTACTGTATCCCAAAGAAACTCTTTATGCATATACACCTAAAGTCATAAACAAGAATGTTCATAGCACTGTGTAACAGCAAAACTGGAAGCCCAAATGCTCATCAATGGAAGAAAAAAGTTTAGTAAAATATAGTATATTTACACTGTGAAATATAAAGCAATGAAAATCAATGGCAGCTATAGGGAACAATGCAAAAGAACAAAATGTGTGGTAGAAGTTGAAGAAGACTATATACAGGATGAAAACATTTTTAAAAGTTTAAAACAAAGCCAAATCAATGATGAAACAGGTTTTTCTTTTTTAAACAAGAGAATATTGAACAAAAATTAAGATAGTGATTATCTGATCTGGAGGGAGATAATACGATGGTGGTGGAGTACATTGGTAGGTAGTTATTGGTAGTATTTTAGGTCTTCAGTTTGGGTGGTGATTTCATCAGTATTTATTTATTAATAAGTAATATCTCCCTCATGCCTTTCAGTCCTCACTTTTCTCCTTTTCTTCCCTTTATTCATTCCCATATGCATCATACTCACTCATATGCTCAGCTCCCAGCTCCTCTATTGCTTCCTTGTACAACCATAATAAAAACCCTCACCCCAACGACAATTAACTCTATCTCTGCATCCAACCATGCTAAAACTCTTCTCACTACCATGAAATGAGCCAATAATAAATTTTCTTAGTCTACTGGTTCTCAAACTTTAGGGTGTGTCAGAAGCACTTGAAAGACTTATATATCTCTCTCCCAATTTCTGATTCAGTTGGTCTGGAGTGGGGCCTGAGAATTTACATTTCTACTAAGTTTTCAGGTAAGGTTGGTATTTATGTCTAGCCATAAAACAAGTCTCAAATTTTAAAAGATTAAGATTTTTAAAAATCACTATCAATATCTGAAATTTAAACAGTTTTGCAATTATAAGATGTTTATGTAGGAATTGTCTTACAGTAGCAAACTTTATTGCTAAAGTAATAAAAATGATAAGAATGGATTTCAGCATACTAATATTAAAAGTCAAATAGTAAGCCAAGTTATTTACAATAAAAAGTCCAGGAAATAGACAAGACTTTCCTTATTACCTATCCATATTATGTGATCTGCTTGAAAAATATAGTAGTCACATGTTATTCTTGCTAAAGTCTACAAGATTTAAAGTTGTAAAAGGAGTAATCAGACTAATATACTAATGTTTTTATGTAATTGTAATTGTAAATACACAGTGACACTTTCATAATTCAGAAGCATTTGGAGTAGTTCACAATGTGTGAATCTGCATGTAACTAAAGTTTAACCTTATGCAATAAACTCATTTAAAAATTAAGCAAAAATTGCATGCAATCATAATTTTCCTTGAAAATTCTTTAACTTACAAAAGTACATCTGGCCAACTTTGGCTTATCACCAGAATATAAAAAGATTGAAAAGTTCATTTTCTTAGTGTGTCACCGACTACACTGGTACACATTTGCTGTTTGTGTCGTTCAACAGTTTAATATAAGTTTAATACATTTTTTGTCTTCACTAAAGTTTTATAACAAATTTGGCTCATCACATTATGGGATAATGGATCATTTGATGTCATGGCTTGACACTTCCTTTTTCAAAATTTATTTTTATTGAGCTGTAATTGACATAGTGTGTAAGTTTAAAGTGTATATTTGATACATTTATATATTGCAATACATTACCACTACAGCATTAGCAAAACATCTGTATCATGTCCTTTTTTTGTTTTTTGTTTTTTGTTTTGGTATGATGAGACCAACTAAGATCTAGTCTCTGCAGCAACTTTGAATTTTGTTGTTTAGAATCACTATGCTGTACATTAAATATACAAGACTGTTTATCTCCTGATAGGAAGTGTAGACCTTAAACAACATCTCTCAAGCTTTCCCATCTCCGGCCCATGGTAACCACCATTCTACTCCGTTTTTATGAGATCAGCTTTTTTAAATTTCACATATATGTAATAGTATACAGTATTTGTCTTTCTGTCTATCTCCCCATTATGTCTTCAGAGTCCATCTATGTTTTTGCAAATGGACTGTCTTCCTTCTTGTAGCTGAGTAATATTCGTGTGTGTGTGTGTGTGTGTGTGTGTGTGTGTGTGTGTGTGTGTGTGACTTCAACCCATTCATCCATTGACCGACACTTAGGTGGTTTCCATGTCTTGCAATAAATAAGGGAGTACATAGATCTCTTTGATATCCTTTTTTCATATCTACTGGATATATATACCCAGGAGTGGAATTGCTGTATAATATGGTAGTTCTATTTTTAACTTTTTTTTTTTTTTTTGAGAAACCTCTGTACCGTTTTTCCATAATGGCTGAACTAATTTAATTTTCATCAACGGTGCATAAATTTACCCTTTTCTGTTACATCATCACTAAAATTTTCTGTTTTGATGATAGCCATTCTAACAGGTGTGAAGTGATGCCTCATTATGGTTTTGATTTCTCTTTCATGATAATTAGTGGTGTCGAACATCTTTTCATGTACCTGTTGGCTATGTATATGTCTTACAATATAGACAATAGAAAAAAAAGCCTAGTTCCTCCGATCATTTTTAATCAGATTATTTGATTTTTTGCTACTGAGTTGTATCTTTTAATATATTTTGGATATTAACCCCCAGTCTGAGATATGGTTTGCGAATATTTTCTCCCACTCTGTAGGTTGCCTTTTCATTTTGTTGATTGTTGTGCTGTGCAGCAGCATTTTAGTTCGATGTCATACCACTTGTTGATTTTTGATATTTTTTGCTTGTGATTTTGCTTGTCATATCTAAAAAAATAATTGCCTGGACCAATGCCAGTGAGCTGCTTTCCATGTTTTCTTCTTGGAGTTTCATGGTATCAGATCAGATCTTATGCTTGTCTTTAATCCATTTTGAGCTAATTTTTGTGACTGGTGAATGATAGGGGTGCAGTTTCATTTTTCTGCATGTGATTGTCCAGTTTTCCTAACACCATTTATTGAAGAGACATTCTTTTCCCATTGAGTGTTCTAATATTTGACTATAAATGCAGAGGTTTGTTTCTGGGCTCTATTCTGTTTCATTGGCCCATGTGTTTATTTTTCTACTAGTATGATACTATTTTAATTACTATAACTTTGTAATATAATTTGAGATCGGAAAGTGTGATGCAGTTTTGTTGTTCTTTTTCAGGATTGTTATTCAGGGTCTTTGGTGGTTCCATATAAATTTTAGGATTGATCTTTCTATTTCTGTGAAAAATTCCATTGGAAATTTGATAGCGATTGTGTTGAATCTATAGATGGCTTTGAGTAATATAGACATTTGAAAAATATTTTTCCAATCCATGAACACAGGATAGATATCTTGCCATTTGTCTATATCTTCAGTTTCTTCTATCCATCTTATAGTTTTTTATTGTACAGAGCTTTCATTTCCTTGGTTAAATTCATTCCTAAGTATTTTATTATTTTTGATGCTATTGTAAATGGGATATATTTTTTTTTATTTTCTTCAGCTGTTGTGTTGTTAATGTATAGAAATGCAACCAATTTCTATATGTTGATTTCATATCCTACAGCTTTACTGAATTCATCAGTTAGTCTGGTTTTTTGGTTGCCTTTAGGGTTCTCTTTATATAAGATTACATCATCTGCAAAGAATGGCAATTTTACTTTTTGTTTCTCAATTAGGATTCTTTTTTATTTTTTGCTAGCCTTGTTTCCCATTCCAATTTTGATTTACTTGCTAATTTGTTGTAGCCTTATTTCCTTATACATTAGAGACAGAAATACTGTGTATATCAAAGGAGTCTGTTTGTCCTCCGCCATTGGAACACATTGCTGTCTCTTAGATTGAGCTTAGGTTTAAGTGATGGGCTAACATTTAGGAACTATGTTGTACACACACCCCAAATATGTGTGTGTATTTGTGCATATATTGACTTACATAGATGTAAATGTATACACATCTCAAATCTTTAAGTGCTAGAATCAGTACAGTGAGATGTGTACATTATGAAAGGCATGCGAAATTGAGTCCAACTGAGGCACAGTAAACTTGGCTCCCTCATCACGTTCACTCTGAAAGACAAATTCAATAAGAGACAGAGTAGAGTAAGAGGCAAATTGTTACAAAATTTTAAGTTATTTCTGGTTCTTATGTGCCTGTGCATGCCAAGTTGCATTTGTGTAAGTTAAATACCTGCTTGGTATTGTCAAGGCAATATAATTACGTGGAATAATTTGTGAAACACCCCACCTGCCTTTATATAATCAGCTCTGTATACATCCTAGGCATGAACACATAAGCGGAAAGCCAGAAATCCAGAACATCAAGATCTCCGCCTTGGCACCAGGCTTTCTAGGACAGCTTAAGTGTTCTTACAGTCAATTGCTTTTCAGATTTTGCTTGTTTTTCTCTTCTACTCAAATCTGCTTTACTCACTTGCTTGTCATCCTGTATTAATCAGGTCTCTGACCTGAAACCATTCCCTGCTTCTGACAATAGTGCTACGACTTTTTTCTCATTTTAGAAGTACAGTAGTAATAGTTTATAATTTAAGTAGTCTCCCATATATGATCCCATTTAATCAAGACTACCCCTATAAAGTTGGTGAGTGAAGTAAGTTGCCTCAGCTCACGCAACTGCTAAGTTACAGAGCCAGAACTGACCCTTTCCTTGCCCAGTGCTTTTCCTGTTACACTACAAAACTTTTGTGCAAATTTTAAATTAGACCAGTGAAGACCCCACGCATCTCCGTCGTGGAGCGGCCTCCCTCTCTGTCTGCTCTGCAGATGGGCTCCTGAGCCTAGCGCCCGCGTCCCTGCCACCGGTGATGACGCGCCGAGGCCCGCGAGGGGTCGCTGCCGAGGTTTTCACTAGCTCACAAGCGAGACCACGGCAGACATTCCCTCCACGACTGCTACCGGCACCGCCTGGGTGCCGCTTCCAGTAACAGCTTCTGTGGAAGCGCTGACTACCCTGAGGAAGCCATCTCCTACCACCCTGGTCCCCCAAGGCTGACCTGGGTCACTGGTGGGAGAGCTTTTTTCTTCGGGAAGTTCACTGCCCCGTTCATGGCCACAGAGCACTCACAATCTCCCCAGGCCTCCAGCAACATGATCACCTGTGACCTGGCTCCGGAAGCCACAAGGAAGCAGCCTGGTGAACAGCCCAGCAAAACCAACACCGGGCCCCCATCCTAAGTGGCTGGCTATACCAGCCACCAGACTTCCAAAGGCGCAAGGCTCTTTTGAGCCCTTTCCCCCCTCCCCCCCCGCCCCCGCCCGACTCTACCACCCTCCCCAACACCCCATAGACTAGGCAGGCTGCAGCAAGCAGAAGCAGTTGGGGTTTTAACATCAAAACAGCAAAATACCGAAAAGGAACCTGAGTCTCTGTCTTTATTGTCCTAGCCACACACGAGCCTCCCTGTAACAGTGTGCCTTGCACCAAGCAGGAAATAAACCAAGCAGCCAGCAGAAGAAAAAAAATAATCAGACCAGTCAATAATCAATTTCTCCTGAAAGATGATGATAGATTAAAGTTAAAACTCACACCCCACCCAAGAATACTCCATTAGTGGTATTACATATTAATGAATCATATCAGGAGATACATAATCAAATTTTTCCACTATTAGGGATCTAAGTTTGAACACTTGGTTAATTAAAGTGGTGATCACAAGATCTCTTTGTAAACATATATCTTTGCCTTTGTAACTGATAGGTAATCTAAGATAATACCTAATATTTAAATGATACCTTGTGATCAATTAAATATTCTTCAACAACCTTACTCCCAAAGGTCTTATCCTCCCAACTGATTATCCTCATCTGAATAGATGATTACACTGAGAGTTGCGAAATAATTTTCCAAGTCTAATACTTCTTCTACATCTATTAGTTGTCATTCTTGTTATTTTTTTAAAGCTTTTATCTTTTTCCTCCTTCCCTCTTTGCCTGTAAGTATTACTGTGGACACATGGCTTGTTAAATTCATTGTATTATAGCCTATTACTATTATTACTTTTTTCTTGTTGCTTAGATTGTCCTAAAATTTGACCTCAGTGGTCTTTGAGTAACTTCTTGCTTTCTTGCACAATTACATGTTCCAGGTTCACCTTATATGTTCCCTGAAAATCTGGAATTAGCCTTTCTTTTTTTCTTTTTCATGGAAAAATGTATTTTGAAACTAAAATCTGTTTGCTGTTGTGAAATCATGACTTCTAGACCTTTTAGTTGATAGAACTAGGAAATAAACATTTTTGAAAGCATAAATTAATGCTTATTCAAATAGAACAGCACAGGATTCTTTTTCAGTTTACCTTCATTTCATATTTGCAGTCCTCATCTGCCACTAAAGACCCTCATTTTCAAGAGTCTTCACTTAGTGATTCGATTTCTTACTAAAAAGAAATATTTTTTACTTGGTCTGAAAAACAACTTGATCAAAGCTTAAAAGCCTTCAAGCCTTAATGGGAATCAGGTGAATAGATCAGTGGTCATCAATCAATCAATCAATCCAGTTTTGGGTGATTGTTGTCATAGTTCCTAACTTCTGTTTTCTTTTTATGCAAGATTGTCACAGTCACAAATTTACTTGCCCTAGTGTCCAGAGTCACATTTTAGATTCTCAGTGGAATCATTTAGTAATTTTGACATACAAAGCATTATGCTGAATTGTAGTAATTGTTCCCATGCTTTTGTATTTCAGTGGACTACTTTTGAGTTGTGCTTTATCTCGATTTATTTCTTATGAAATATGGATATGCCACCCAATAAAAATAATTTTTAAAAAATGTAAACTAACCAAAACTAAACAATATGCAAATAACATGAAAATACCTATTACCTTATCTAACCCAAACTGTGTAATATGCATGAAATATTTAAAAATTAATTAACAAAACAATTGGGTTTCCAGGGAAATAGTAACTACTTTTACCTTTTACAAATTTGAAATTATGTGAAAAAAATTAATCCCATTAATTTTTCTCTGACCACCACCAAACTACTTATAAACCACTTAAGTAACCCACCAGGGATTTCCAGCAAGCTAAACACTGTAAAAGAAAGGTGTGACTTTATTTCTCATCTACCATTCTAGACTCACCAAATCCAGGGCTCTGGGATAAAATAAATAAATTGCAATCTGATTTCTAAGGGACCCTCGATGCTTCCTTGGTACCTGCTTTTTCTTTATACACTAATACTACTGACTGACTATTCTCTCGAGCTGTGTCATAGTCCAGTTAAGATGGGTAGAAAACAAAGCATTTGGTACTGTGGGCATTGACATATTATGAAGTTACCAGAGACTTAGAGTGAAGTCCTTAGTTTTGTAGGTTCAGAGATCTTTATCAACTCATAGAATGATTGGACTCTGTATTAGAAGACAGGTTCTACTATGCGTGGGCAACAGAGATGCAAAAGAGCAATGGCTTGAATAAAGGAGAGGTTGGTATGGCTGCTCTTACCACCAGTTTATCCTAATGATTCAGATTCCTTCCAGCTATGGCTCTGCCATTTCTAGGTGCCCTAGTCTGCAAAGTCCAAGATGGCTCAAGCACACGTGCATTCCAGTTAGTAGAAGGAGGGAAAAAGAAGGGGGAGACAACCTTTTCTGCTACTGCGATGACTCAGAAGTTGCTTACATAACTTGCACATATGTCCCATTGGCCTAAAACTGGCTGCAAGCATGACTGACATGGAACGTTTTAATCTGGTGCATATATGTGTGTGTTCTATTACTGTGACAGGAAGGCAGGTATTGGGTACGACATCTGTGCATTCTCTGCCACTGTACATTTTTCTGCTAGTTTCTAGTTGCTAATGGACCCCAGAACTCTGTTTTAAGCCCCTTCCCTTTTCTATCAACGCACTCTCCTCAAGACTCGAAATTCAATTTATATGTCACTAATTCTAAAATCATATTTCCAGTCCCAACTCTTCCAGGAAATTTAGACACATATATCCAATTGCCTAAGTGACCCTTCCACACTTGCACATGGATGGCTCAGAGACAGATAAAATTTAGTATGGTTAAGGCAAAGTGTTGACCCCCTTCCCACTCTTTTCCTATTGTCACTCTAGTTCAAACTGTCACCATCTTTCCCCTAGGCTTCCTAATAACTGGTCTCCCAGCTTTCACTTTTGTCCACCTATAGTGTCTTCTCCCATACAGCAGACAGATTTATCTTTTAAAAATACAAACCATTGATTTCTCACCTCTTTCACTATAAAATATCAATCCTTTACCTTGGCTCACAAGGCATGATGTGGTCCAGTCTACCTCTCTACCTTGCTTCATTTAATTCTGGCCCTCCTATTTACCCGAAGTGACTGTAGCCTGTAAACACACTCAGATCCTTCCTACCTTAGGGCCTTTTTGGTAACTGTTTCCTGCTCCTGCAATGCCGTTTCTCCTACTTCTTGTATGCCTATATTTTCACATTAAGGTTTCGGCCTAGTGTTACTTCTTTAGATTAATAAAGCTCAATTCATTACTCTTCAAATATATAAATAAAAGAAAGAATCGAGCATCCGTTCTGGCTTTCCCGTGCCACGCTATATTTTAGGGTAACCAAATAGTTAATATGTGTAGAGTTTTTGTTGTTGTTGATGATGTTGTTTTACACAGAAGGGTCATAGCTAATAAATGCAGATTTCGAGATTAGAAAATTGGCTTTTTGCAACTCCTATTGAAATAGTGGATCGTGGCAAACAGTTCATATGGAATTTTTGTAATAGATGGATCAGTCTGACAACTCTCTAACTTACTGATTAATTTTATCACTAAAAGAACAAACACACAAGGTCTACATTCTGTTTTGATGCAACAGAAAGCACAAATCAACATTTTGTCCCCTTCAGCCCCTCACCCTTCCCCCAAATTTGAACCTAAATCTAATTAAGCTTCTAGTTCTATCAGTTTACAGGAAATACAAGGATTGAAGAATAAGTTAAATGACAGTATGAGGATATACCAGGATGTATGAACTTCTTAAAAACAAATGGCCTAAGCTCTTCAACAACTAAATGGCTTTGGGAAAAGGGAGAGGGTAGTATCTATTATAGATATATTTAAAGTTTCAAAAGATATATATATATCATAGGCAATGTATGGATTTTGATTCTAATTTGAAAAAAAAAATCACATAATTTGAGACCAAAAGAAGAAAACTGAGTATGGACTGCATATTACATGGTAATTTAGTTGGGTGTGATAATTTTGTTCTTTTTTTTTTAATTCTCTATCGGTAGATATTAAACTCTTTATGGATGAAATGATACAACTTCTGGTATTTGCTTTAAAATAGTTTAGCAAAAAAGAGGCAAAGAGTAGATAAAACAAGAATTGTATAATGTTCCTAACTCACAAAGCTAAGTAATAAGGGGTGGGGGTTATGTTACAATATTTCTGTTTTGAGTGTGTTTGAAAATTTCCATAATTAAAAGTTTTTTAAAACATTTCTACTCAAAGAGTCATTTTCCTATCATTTATTTAAAAGTAACTATATATTTGGTCGCTATCATATTACCATATTTTAGTTTTCCACTTTGTACTTACAATGGTCTGATTTTTTTTCTCCTTTATGTGTTTGTCTCTGCATCCAGAATGATAGCTGAGGCCTTGCCTTGTTCAACACTATATGGTCAGTGTCTCAGGTAGTACGAGATACTATTAGTTGATGTATAGTTTTTGTGGAATGAATGAGTTAAGTGTAGAACTGAAAAGGAAAGGAATTTCACATCAAATAAAAAGGAATCCTTTTATGCAACATGCGGTCAGCATGTACTGCCTGCTACCAGCTTAGGCCCATTGGTCCTGCCAGCATTCATGTTCGAGCAGTCGCATGCCTAAAATAACCTGAAGCTGCTTTTGAGACTGTTAGGACCTCAAATTTCCTCCAGGAATTGGTTTATAATTTTATATCCCCAATCAGTCTTCAGATCCAGGAAACTTAGAGTCAGAAATTCAAATTTAAAGTCACTCATTATTGGAATCATCTGGTTGGGGAGGCATTCAGTTTAATGGACCAAAGCGTGGTTCTGGCTAGGTTACTATCCCAATTTTTCTTACCTGCAAAACAAAAGTAATGACATTTCTTGTTCAATAAGCTTCCTTGAAACTTTTACCACAGTAACACTCTTGACCTGCCTTGGCCCCCCTACTTCTAAGGACTTGCAGAAGACAGAATTTCCTGAGAAAGGATTTAGTTCTGGCTAATGGCATCATTGGGAGGACTGAGGAAGCCGACTCCAGGCTGAACCGCTAGGACTGACATCCAAAGCCCCAGCACAGGACTGTCGCTGCTCATGCTACGACCTGGCTATTGCCCTGAGAATTGGGAAGCTGCTTTTGCTACACTGCATATACCAGCAAAATGGATGCCCTGTGCCCTTCTCCACTTAACTCTGTTTTGAATTCAATATCATGTGGGTGCTTCTGATTGTAAGAACTGATCGGTAAAAATTTCTGTCTAAAACTTTAGCGTCAAAGATGTCTGGGATTTTTGTTTCTTGATCATTTTGATTTGGGGAGTTATTTTTGCTTTCTAGCCTCTGCTGTTCAGGAAAGCATGTGATAATGGCATTAGACTAGATGTAGAGCGAGCCAACCACACTCTTTGCCTTAAAGTGTGATTACTATTATCTAGTTCAACTCCATCTTACAAAAGAGAGAATTAGGCTCAGAAAGATTTCGTGAGAGTTTCTTCCTCAGATTGATGTTTGTCTCTCAACCGTACTGGTTCTGCATTGACCCACAAATCCTTCATTTGGGTTTTAATTTTTTTTTTTCTATTTTTATTTGGAATGCTATTTGAAATATTTTCTCACTGTTTAAATTTATATATTATAATAATTACACTGTATTCTATAGATTGATTTAGAATTACTTAAATCACTTAAAAGTCACTTTTATTTCCCCCTCATTCCCCTGCCCCAGTTATTTATTTTTTCTCTTTCAGAATGCTGAACCGTCTCTTCAGTTTTAAACTAAAGACAATCAAAAGAAAAGAATCCGAAGAATTCATCTTTATTTCAGGTCACTATTTCAGACAATATAAGGTAAGATTTTACCAAACCAGCTTATTTTTCCTTCTGAAATATTTCCAGAACCATCTTCATAGCAAGAGTTGAAACTTTTTTCTTTTTAACTAAGGTCTACTTCCTCTGTTCTAGAAACGTGCATAAAATGGGAAAAGAAATCTAAAGTTTCGTACTTTATCATTTGATCGATAAATGAATAAAGTTTTAGTCATACGTTTATACTGCAACATGGTTTTCTGTCCCCAAAAAACAAAACTTTATTATAGTCGGGCAGTTTTTTAATTGACATAAAATATATTAGTCTCATGTATACAACATAATGACTCAATATTTGTGTATACTGCAAAATAAGCACCACAAGAAGTCTAGTTAATATTAATCACTGCACATAGTTACAAATTTATTTTTCTTATGGGGCGAACTTTTACGATCTACTCTCTTAGCAACTTTAAAATACAGTATTAAAAACTACAGTCACCATCTGTGTATTACATCCCCATGAAGCATTTACCTTTTTACCACCTTCGACCATTTACCACCACCACTGTCCACCCACCTCCCACCTCTGACAACCACGAACCTATGTATGAGCTGAATTTTTTTTTTTTTTTTGGATTTCATATACAAGTGAGATCATACAGTATTTGTCTTTCTCTGTCTTACCTAGTTCACAAAACATGATGCCTCAAGGGGCATCCGTGTTGCAAACAGAAAGATTTTCTTCTTTTCTATGGCTAAATAATATTCCATTGTGCGTGTGTACGTGTGTGTGTACACACATATCACATTTTGTTCATTTATCAGTGGACATTTAAGTTATTTCTTTATCTTGGTTATTCTAAATAATGCTGCACTGAACATGGAGTGTACATATCTTTTTGATTAGTGTTTTCACTTCTTTTGGATAAATACCAGAAAGTGGAATTGCTGAATTGTATGGTAGTTCTAAGGAACCTTCAAATGTGAGCAAGGGCCCCCTTTTCCCCACATCCTCACCAACACTTGTTATTTTTTATCTTTTTGATAACAGCCATTCTGACAGGTGTGAGGTGATAGCTACTTCATTGTGGTTTTGATTTGCATTTCCCTGATAATTAGTCATGTGGAGCATCTTTTCAAATGTATCTTCTTTGGAAAAATATTTATTCAGATTCTTTGCCCATTTTTTAATTGGATTGTTCATTTTTTGTTTTGGGGTTTTTTTTTTCTTGCAATCAAGTTGCATGAGTTTTTAAATATTTTTTTATATTAACCCCTTATCAGATATATAATTTGTGAATATTTTCTCTCATTTTGTAGGTTACCTTTTCATTTTGTTGATGGTTTCCTTTGCTGTACAGAAGTATTTTAGTTTGATATAGTCCTATTTGTTTTTTACCTTTGTTGCTTTTGCTTTTTGTCAAACCCAAAAAAAATCATTGCTGAGACCAATGTCCAGGAGCTCATGGCCTATGTTTTCTTCTAGAAGTTTTGTGGTTTCAGGTCTTATCCATTTTGAGTTAAATTTTGTGTATAGTGTAAGATAGTGGTCGAGTTTCATTTGTTTTACATGTGTTGTCCGCTTTTCCCACACCATTTATTGAAGAGACTATCTTTTTCCCCATTGAATATTCTTGGCTCCTTTGTTGTCAATTAATGGACCATATATGTATGGGTTTGTTTCTGGGCTCTCTGTTCTATGTCATTGATCTGTGTGTCTGTTTTATGAGAATACCACACTGTTTTGATTACTATAGCTTTGTAATATAGTTTGAAATTAGGGCATGCAATGCCCCCAGCTTTACTCTTTTTTATCAACATTGCTTTTGTAGTTCCATATAAATTTAGAATTGTTTATTCTATTTCTAAGGACAGCCAATTTTCAAAGAGAAACTTAAGGTTTGAAGAACTTTCTTCATAGTTAAGTTTTTTACTATCAAAGCATAAGAAATTTTTATTGTTACATTGTCAAAAGGAGGAGTGTTTAGCTTCATTATATAGTGCTTGAACAGCATTTGAAATCAAAGTCTGATGTTTATTCATTCAATAAATATTTATTGATCCCCTATTACTAGTCACCAGGCACTGTGATTGGTGCCGACAAGGAACGAAAGATGATGTCACTGCCTCTTCAGAGCCTACAATTCAGTAGAGGTACATATAAGTCACTTGGCAATGTCATTTCAGTGTGATCAAGATTCTCCTAGGGAAAGGACAAGGTGCTCTGGGAGTACATCATAAATCCAGGCTGGGGAGTCAGTGAAAACCTCCTGGGGGTTTTGGTATTTGTCGACAACTGGATACAAGTTAGCTAAGTGAGAGGGGGCCAAGAGGTGTTTTAAGTTGGGAAGGAATATTTGAGTTTGCCACAGATGAAAGGACATGGTAGTTTTGAGGAAATGAGACTTCATCGTAACTGGAATACGTGTATAAACTGCAATGGAGAAAGGTGGGTAGAGATTAAGCAAGAAAGGGTCATGTTCTGCAGCCCTTATAGGCACTGTTCAGAAAGGGTTATTTATCACAAGGCAGATCTGTTTTTGGGAGCCCTCTTTAAGAAATCCGTGATATTACATTTATGGCTGCAAAAATATTTCAGAGCCTTGGAAGGGGCCCGTACAAGTGCATCTCAAGTTTCATTAGCTTCTGATAAATCACCTCTGCCTTGGAGCCACTGAAGCATCTTCGACTAGGAGAGATGTGATTAGCTTTGCCGTGTAGGGAATGGATTAGAGGGTGCAAGACTGAAGGCAGAAGCGCTAGCTTGGAGACACCTCAGCTATTGTGGGAGATGATAAAGACCTAACCTAGGATGTGGCAGTTCGAGGTAAGAAGAGTGGATAAATAAGCACCATTTAGGTAGCAGAAACAAAAGACTGGGCTTGACCACATGTGGCCCATAAGGGGCCATATACCAACCCCATCACAGTAATGTCTCCCCACCCAAGTGATTTCTACTTATTCTTCAAGGGCCTTTTCCAATTAAAAAGTTGTGGGTTTGGGGTGTTTTGTTTGTTTATTTGTTTGTTTACACTCTGTGCTCTTTCCACACAGTTTCTTCCTCTCTGACCCCCCTTGGGCTCTGTACACACCTCCACCTTACACTTGTCCCATTGTATCAGTGTAGAGCATGTCTTATTCACTTTCTGTATCTTGTACCTCCAGAGTCTACCTAATGGAGAGTAAATAAATGGCTGCTTTGTTTTATACAAAGATTTTAGAATAATATAAAATATTAAAAAGTTTCATTTCCATTAGCGATTGAGATCTAACCTAAGATCAGTTGTTGATATGAATTGCAGTTGGGCTCTAATATAACAAAGGTGTCCCTCTGACAACCACAACAGGAATCATTCCTTATTTAAGTTTCGTCCTTCCTAATTGATAGAGAACTTCCACATCCATGCTGTCCCTTGAAACTTATAAGCATTTTGAAAATCAGCACATGGAGGTAGCAAGAGGCCTCGGGACTAGTCGTCATTTTGCTTATAACTCATACTGTGACCTTCAATGAGTTATTTCACCTCACTAGTTATATGTGAACATTGTACCATAATGTTTTTATCTGTAAAATGAAGGAGCTAGAGTAGGTCATTTATTTTTATCTTCTTTTTTGAACAAAACCTTCGGTGTTAACTCTAACACATAACAGATAATCAGAGCAGAAGGAAGCCGGGACCTAATTTGTCACCGAGGCTACTCTTAGGTCTTCTTTAGAAACCCCTGACCTATACAGTTTGATGTCCATGGGGCTACAGGACCCTTACAGTGTCTTTTAGAGTTGTCATTGGATATCCACCATCTCCAATATGCAGATAGAAGAAAATGTTGATAGACTCAAAGTCACAGAGCTCAAATGTAGTATCAGGGCCAAAATCTAGGCCCCTATTGTGAAAAGCAGACCACTCCTCAGATTAACAAATTAGAACAGTGGGAGAAGTTGATTGCATAGCAAATAAGATTTGTTGGGCCATAGCAATGCAGGAGAAAGTTGAAAGTTCTCAGTCCATCAGTAAGTTTTCTGTTATCTCATAGCCTTAGAGCTAGAAGAAATCACAGAGACAGTAAGAGAAATCTCTGACAAATCAAGGAAGCCTTTGATTAAATATGTTTAGTGAAGTATTCAACGTGATTGACATATGCTTATTTGGCAATGCTATATAACTTATATCCTGGACCTGCGTTTTGGAACAGTATAGAACAAACTAACCTTTGTCCCATCTCTAAGGGCACTAGATCCAATTCTTTTATGATTTTAACTTTGTCGCCTATGTCAATTTAAGGCAAAATATCCTTTGGCAGAAGCTGAAATTCAACATAACATCACTTCTGCTTGTTCTTGTTCGTGTTAAGCACTCTGCATTCAGTGACCTTCCTTCTTTCTAAGGTGTCTGAAAACGTTTATTTCAAATAACGACTATGCCAGTTGCAGACTGCTGCAGATCACAGAAAGAGCCTGAGAATCATTCTGATAGTCTGCAGAGGAGAAGAAAAGCTTTCTGGTCATCTTTTTCCTCCTTCTCTTTCGCCAAATGGGAGCTTGATCCTCTCAAAATGGCAGTTAAAAGTCCCCTGGCCAGAGAAAGGCCAGTGAGGGCTATGAATGGAAGTTTATGCCTGTGAAAAATGCTGGAACCTCTGTGGCCTAGAGCCTGGCTGAGTGGTGCTTTTGCAGTAACACCTTGAAATCTTCAGCTCCTGATGAGGGGAGTGTGTTGTGTAAATATCTGGGAGGGAGAGAGTGAGGAGGTGTTTAGGGGTCCAGGGAATCTCTCAGTAGCTCCATAGTTGGCAGATGAGATTAAAACTCCAGCAACAGGAAAAGTCAGGGCCATTGACAATTGGAAATATTGGCACGGGGCACAGAGGCCTCTTGGCTGGATTAGGACCAGATGGGTAATAGGCTGACCTCCTCCGCTGTTCGTCTTGATAATTAAAGTAAATCTTGCACCTGTGATACAAAATTAGCTCAGAAACCAAAGACAACCATGGGTAAAGTACATTTGTTGCTTTGAGGCATCTATCAAGAGGCATCTAGTTTAAGAAGCATTTAGTTTGGAAGAAGAACTAAAGAACAATTTATAGCTATTAACTCATTGACACCTGGGTTGATTTAAAAATAATTTAAAAACTCACTCTGAAGAGCTTTCCTTAAGAAGCCAGATACAAGTATTGTATTTAATAATTCTCTTGGTAATTGAATGGAATTTTATTTGAGTCTATAACTAGAGTCGATCCTGAGGCAGCCTCCTATGAAGTAAACTTTAATAGTATGGTAGAAAAAGAACACTAGATTGAGTGACAAGAGACCTGAGTTAGTCCCATCTCTTGCTACTAGGTGAAGTTGGACAGATCTTTTAGTTTCTCTAGTCTTCTCTGATCAACAAATTGGGGATATTGGACCAGAAAGGTCAAACTTAGAGTCCATGAAACTTCTAATCAAATCCTTGAACTCGCAGAAAAATACTAGAGATTACCAATGAAAGTGGCTTCCAGTGAGTCTTTGTTTTAAATACCTGGATGGAAGAAGCCACATTAACCAAGATTTCAGCTGCTTAAAGATGCTAGCATGCACAGGATGGTTCCATTTTGTCTTCCTAGAAATCACCTTGCATGACTCACTAATGTTCCTAACTTGTTAAACTGTAGGCCCAAACATAGCTGTCTTTGACTTTTAAATAGGATCAGCTCTCAGTGAAGTGAGTGTCCACCTATGTGCAGGGACTTTCTCACACCTCAAGAGATAAGTGAAAGTCATGCCCAATCGCTGGCTTAGAGTGTATTATTTTCAAAGCACAGAAGTCCCCCCTCTATCTGTGGGGACTACAGCTGTATGAGTTCTTTATGTAATTTTTAGATATTAACCCCTTATCAGATATATAATTTGCAAATGTTTTCCCATTCAGTTAATTGCCTTTTTGTTTTGTTGATGGTTTCCTTTGCTGTTCAGAAGCTTTTCAGCTTGATGTAGTCCCATTTGATTATTTTTGCTTTTGTTTCCCTTGACTTTGGAGTCAAATTCCCAAACACCATTGTCCAGAAGCTTAGTGCCTGTTTTCTTTTATGTGTTTTATTGTTTCAGGTCTTATATTCAAGTTTTTAATCCATTCTGAGTTAATTTTTGACTGTGGTATAAAATAGTAATTTAGTTTCATTCTTTTGCTTATGGCTATTTGGTTTTCCCAACACCAAAGGTTATATATTTCTATGAATTTGTCCATTTCTTCTAGGTTGTTCAATTTAATGGTGGATAGCCTTTTATAGCATTCTTTCATGATTCATTGTATTTCTGTGGTAGCCATTGTTACTTCTCTTTCAGTTCTGATTTTGTCTTCCCTTTTTTCCTTACTGAGTGTAACTAAAGGTTTGTCAATTTTATCTTTTCACAGAACCAGCTTTGTTTCATTAATTTTTTCTATTGTCTTTTTATTCTCCATTATTTCTGCTATAATTTTTATTTCCTTCCTTCTAGTTACTTTGGGCTTCATGTGTTCTTTTTCTAGTTTGTCTTTTTTTAAAAAAAAAAAAAAAAACTAAAGCCAAGTTTATTTGTTCATGTCTTACATTTGAAGTACTCCTCGATGACATCCCAGGCCTGAGATTCTTTGCTGTAGTCCTTAACTACCACACAACTGCAGCCAACCACTAGGGGTTTCTCTCTCTGTCACTTTTACAGAGGTCTACTCATACCTCTAGTTTCTTGCTGTCATCAGCCTTAATTAGGTGGATTTGGCCTTCAGCACAAAGGACTTCCGCCAACTGAACATACATGGGCTCATCGCAGTCAGATGCAAGCAGGCAAAGGAGGGCTTGGCGCTTATCTAAGGCTTTGCAGCTTTGCGAATTCCACATGGCAGGCCATCGTGGATGAGGGCGGTCTTCAGCACCTCTTATAAAGCCGTGTTAATGCCCATTACACCTCCAGCAGCAGTGCCTTCCTTGGCCTCGGGCATGGTTTACAGATGGAGCCAGAACTTGAAAACACCCAAGCCTCTGCCTCCGTGCTGCTCTGTGGCAGCAGGGAAAGAGCCTTTTTCTAGTGTTTTAAGGTGTAATGTTAGTTTGAGATTTTTCTCATTTCTTGGGATAGGCCTATATTCCTATAAACTTCCATCTTAGTACCACTTTGCTGCATTCCAAATATTTCAGTATGTTGTATTTTCATTTTCATTTCTTTATGTGTTTCTTCTTTCATTTCTTCATTGATACAATAGATGTTCAATAGCATATTATTTAATCTCTACATATTTGTGATTTTCCCCTCCAGCTTCCTTCTTGCACTTGATTCCTAGTTTCATACCGTTGTGGTTGGAAAAAGTGCTTGATATAATTTCAGTCTTCTTAAATTCATTAAGGTTGTTTTGTGTCCCAACCTATGTTCTTCCCTTGAGAATGTATAGTCTGTCACTTTGGATGGAAAGTTCTATATCTATTAAGTCCATCTGGATCCACTGTCATTTAAGGCTGATGTTTCCTTATTGACTTTCTGTCTGGATGATCTATCAATTGGGATGTTAAGGTCTCCTACTATTATTGTGTGGCTATTTCTCTCTTTAGATCTCTTAATAATTGCTTTATATTTTTTGGTGCTCCTAGGTTGGGTGCATATATATTACTAAATGTTATGTCTTCTTGGTGGATTGTCACCTTTATCATTATAAAGCGTCCATCTTTGTCTCGTTACCTTTTTTTTGTTGTGAAATCTATTTTGTCTAATGTACCTGTGGCTACATCTACTTTTCTCTGGACACCATTTGCTTGGAGTATCATATTATATCCCTTCACTTTGAACTTGTCTTTGTTGCCAAGATGCATCTCCTGAGGGCAACATATAGTTGGGGCATTTTTAATCCACTCAATTACTCTGTGCCTTTTAATTAGCGAGTTCAGTACATTAACATTTAAGGTGGTTATTGATATAAGAGGACTTACTACTTCCATTTTCTGTTTTCTGGTTTCTCTGTATCTCCAGTATTTTTTCCTTTGTATTTCTGTCTACTATTTTAGTTTGGTGGTTTTATGTTTTTTTTTCTATTTCCTCTTTTTTTATATCTTCATTCACCTCTACAAGTTTCATCTTTTTTCTTCATACCTTTTGTTTGGTTGTCACAATTTATCCCTTTTTATGTTGTACTTTCATTACCAAACTACAGTAGCCATAGTTATTTTTAATGCTTTTTTCACCCTTAATCATAGGGCATTATGATTAATACCTCATTATGAAAGTAGAGTTGCAATTTTCTGTTTCTGTCACCTAACTCAGTTTGTGTACTTTTGTCTTATTGTTTCAGGTACAAGCTTCTTTCAACATTTCTTGAAAGCAAGTCTTATGGTGATAAATTCCTTTGGCTATTGTCTGGAAAAGCCTTTATTTCCCCCTTCATATCTAAAGGATAACTTGGCTGGATATAGTGTTTGTTGCTGGCTGGTGATTTCTTTCAATATTTTGAATATATTATTCCACTTTATCCTGGCCTGTAGAGTTTCTGATGAGAAATATGATGATAATCTGATGGGGGCTCCTTTGTAGGTTACTGCCTCCCCCGCCCTACCAACTTCTTGAGAATTCTTTAGCATTAACTTTTGATAGTTTTGAAATATATCTTGGAGATCTCGTGTTGAGATCATTAGGTGTTCTAGTAGCTTGTACTCTAATGTCCAGTTCCTTCTCTAGTTTTGGCAGGTTCTCAATAATTTCTTTGAATAAGTTTTCTGTTCCCGTCTCCCTCCCTTCTCCTTCTGGGATACTTTATCCTTATTTGCCCTTTGTAATGGAGTCAGATAATCCTGATAGAGTTCTCTCACTTCTAAAAAATCTTATTTCTCCCTCCTCTTCCACTCAAATCATTTCTAGAGTTCACTAACTCTCCTCTATCTGGTCTGCTCTACTTCCAAGGCTGACTCATTCTTTTTCTCATTTGAGTTCTTCAAATCCAAAAATTTTTTGGTTCTTTTATACTTCCAATCTCTTTAATAAAGTACTCCTCGCATTAATTTTATTCCTGAGCTCACTGAACAGCCTGAGTTTTCCTGTATCTTGAGTTTCTTCATGATCACTTTTGAATTCCTTATCATTTAGATCACAATCTTTTGACTGATTTCTAGAGAACTGTCATTTTTTGTTACTGTGTTACCTTGGTCATTCATGGTGCTTGATGTATTGTTAGTCTGTTGGCACATTTGAAGTAATGGACACTTCCCTTATTTAGGTCCCATTTTGGTTTTAACAATTCAGCGGGATGGTAATTGTCTTTAGTTTTCCAGTAGATAGCTCCATAAGTGCTAGTTTTTGTTTTCTTTTACCTGTTCTACTTGTGCCTCCTGGGTCCCAGTGGTGGACATTACTGTGGTCATGGGAGTTGCTGGGTGTTGAGGTAGTGGGTGCACCTACTGTGTCCTGGCCACTTGGGTCCTGGGGCACTACCATTACGGTGGGGGGATATGGTATGTGAAAAGGAACCAGGTTTGTGAAACTTCTGTGCAGTTTCCTGGTTTCCTATGGTGGCTGCTGGTGCTGTTGTGCTGTAGAGAGAAGGGAATGGATGTGTCACAGCTACCACCAGGCTCTGCCACACTGGGCAGGAGGGAGCTGGATTCTCCTGTGCTGATGCAGCTCTTAACCTCCACCAGCAACCCGCACTGTGGGCGCTAACCCCATCCTTCCCTTCAGCCTGTTTCCCCCATACATTGTAATACGCCCGCCTTCAGATTTATTAATATGTGGGTATCGCAGGCATACTATTGTGTTGAGCAGAGGAACCTTTGTTGGGTTATAGATGTTCAACTAGCTGTACATTTGAGATAGAAAAGGGTCTCACTCTACCATGATGCTGACGTCACCTCCAAATGTTAACTGGCTGTAGCTTGAAAGGGAAGGTCTTTACTGAATGGGAAGTCTTGTGGTCAATCATTAGAAACCAAGAAACAGAAGTGGACTGCTGCTCTCAGTCCATACTTGGAAAGATGGAGATGTATGTGATGCTGGAGACCAAAGACGGTGCCCAGGAGGGAGATAGTGACCTGATTTCTTCTCCCTAGGTCTCGCTCTGGGTAGCATGGGTTCTGCCTGCCTGGAGTATAAATGTTGCCACCACCAGCCTCGTGATCTTGTTTCAGTTATAGCATCCTTGTGTTTCTTTCTCTAGTGCTCTTAGTACTGTTTGAGAGTAAAGGAGAAAACCATTTTCCTTTGTGGTCCAATGCTCCTCTTCCAGTCAATAGAACTGACAGTGGAGGGCTGATCTTCTAGAGGGGAAAGTCCCTTTCTGGACCACAGCTGAATCTGCCCACCAGGCCAAAATAGGACTGTCCTTCTAATCTAGTGCTAATCTCTTAACAGATGGGTAAAAACCACGATACCTATTTGAAAGCAGTGCAGCTTACAGTGTGAAGTTTAGCATGGATTCAAGTCCCCTGTACAATCTACCTAGTTGTTAACAGGGTCGTATTTTATTGGTCTTTGCTTACATTGCCTTGCAGTCAAGAGACCTTAAGTCAATGTACCTCAAAGAGTGATAAGTAAAACACCTACACATCACAATCGCCTGGGCGTGGGGTGTGCTTATTAAAATCCCGTGATATTCCCAGGCCCAATAATCTCCATTTTAAATATTCTTTACTCTCTGAGTATCCCAACCAGTAAAAGTGACAAAGAATTTTAGATATGCAGATTCTATAAAATGAAATGTTAAGATCTGAAAACTGAAATCTATTGACCTGCTATTTACCAGCATTATCATCTCTATCACTAAAGAAAAACACATACTTACATTTTTGTGCCTTTTAATGTCCAGTTCATCATCTTACTTTTTAATATACATATTAATAAATCACACACAAACCTTTTGAACTACAAACTAAATATATTCTTGATGTCAACAAGAGTTGTCAAAAGCCTTTGCTATTTCCATGATTCTTTTAAAATAAAACCTAAATATATATGAAAAAAAAAATAACAGAAAACAAGGGCCTCTATCAGGTTTATTAGCTGCGATAATATGCATTATTTGTAATTACATATCATAAATTACAAAGTACATATAACATAATTATAACAAAAAAAATTTAGTTTTGAAAAACATTTTATTTTGATTATTACATAATTTCAAATATCTTCCAAAATAGTTTCCTAGATGGCTACAAAAGAAAGCAAATTCAATAAGAAATTTAAATCATTAAATATGTTTCACTAGTATATACATACATAATGATAAGCAATTAACATTTAGCCCTGGAATGCGTACCATGTCTTTTGTTTTTCCTTAGTAAAGGCTCAATCCAGCACTTCGTATAAGCTATGTACAACAGGCAAAGTTCAGTAAGATCCTAAGTTTGACATTAGCTGCCTCAATTTATAACTGTGGCAGTTTGTCCACAGGCGTGTCAAATTTGAAGTCTGTAGGAAACAGATCTGGGGCCCGAGGATAGATTAGTCTGTAGGACTGTCTGATGGTAACATCTGCAACACCAGCAATATCTCCAATTTCTAAAAGACAGAAAACCAAATATTAAGTATAACTTCTATCCTACCTACTTTCTACTACCTTAATTTCAATCTGTGAGATATGGCTGTATAAAATGCTTAAGTGAAAAACAAAATAAAAAAATATTGATTTTTAAAAACTGATAATGGAGTTACATACTAAAAAGTGGAAAGCAGGGCTAAATAATAATGGTAGAGTATTTATAACTCCAAAGGGTTGTCATAGTCAAAGTTTTACTGTAAGTAAAATGTTTGAACAGTACTAAAGACATAGCATTATGAGTGATAACCATTTTCTTCAAAAGAAATCTTTCTAAGGATCATAGAAGTAATCCATACATTCTTATGATTACTTCCTGTGTTTAAAAGTTCCCCCTGCAACATCTCTTCCCCTAGCTAAATTCTATTTAAGAGGCTAAAACCAAGATGGGATCATAGTACATACAGTGTTCTATAGTTTTCTACCTAATACATCTGAGATCAAATTTTCTACCTAATACATCTGAGATCAAACAGCTATATATTATAGCATAATGTAGATGTTTTTCACTATTACACACGTACACTTGAGCATATATATTGAGTTCACATGAGGATTTTTCTACAGTCCATTACAGAATCCTAGGACTGGATCTAATTTAACCCTTCAAAATAATTGTCACTGTTTTCTTTTTTATTAGAAGTCTCGAAGGACTACCACTCAACAATTATTTGGTTAAAAATAATTAAAATGAATTTTTTAAACACATCCTACCCTTTAATACAAACTCATTTTACCACCTTTTCAGTCAGTTCAAATAAGTGAGGTTTTACAGATTTTCAGTGTGGATGTCCACTATCAGTGTGCAATTAACTAATTTTAAGTTTCCTACCACGTGGTATTAGGTTACTCCAGACATACATACTGATGAATGTCAACTATATGAATATCAACTGGCTCCTGGGCAGGGAAAAAAAAGGCCTTAAATTTCAACGAAACCTTTCATGTAAAACACAAGCAGCAGAAAGTGTCAAGATAACCATTTTTGTGTTTTTAATTAGAATAAACTTTACAACTAGGAATCAAGGACCCTCTGTGCTTAGCTTCAACTTCTAAATTCTACCAGATCGATATCTCCTTAATACAAATTGCGACAAAAGGGCACAGATAATGGCACATTTAAATAACTAAACTAATGCCAGCTGGTTTCTTTCTGACCATTCTTTTACATAATTTATTATTTTTACTAATATAGGAACTTACAGCCTAAGCTGAGGTGAAAGGCTGTTCTGAATAGGGTATTACAGAGTTATTGCAACAAATAATTTCACTATCACGCTATGAAATTTAGAATTAACTGCTTTTTTCTTTACCATCTTTTTGAGGATCACAGAAGTAATAAATTCATGCTCATAAAGAAATTCACTTAATACTACTGTTTGAAAGTTCCCCTAAAACACTAAATTCAAACATGGCTTTGGAAAGATGAACTACTTATGCCACTATGTTCATTAAGAAACCATGAATACTGCATAAAATACAGAATGTTAAAGCTTGATGACCAACATATATTGCCAAGCAGTGAGAAACAAAGCATCGCCCCCTCCTCTCAAGATTTAAAAAGTTTAGTTTCCAGGGTAAAAAAAAAAACAAAACAAAAAACAACTTTCAAAATAACCAGAAGAGTGTGTGTGTGTATGGGAGGGGTGGGTGGGGGGGGGGGAAGGAGGAAGGTAAAAACATCTAAAAACAAAAAATGTACAAACTAAAGTAATTTAATAGAAAACAAGATAAGTCAGTATACAGGGTTATACCCTCCAAACATTTTTATTTTTGAGCCACTTAGTGTGGGTTCTGAATATTTACCTGCTTCATATTACGGAAATACAACTACACACTACAGCTCTCACACTTTAATCACTCTTCTTGACAAGGAATCTTACCTTTCTGGGTCCTCTTCTCAGCTGATGCCTGTGAGGCCATGTAAATGGCTGCCGCTGCCACAGATATTGGGCTCCTTCCAGGAACCAAGTCTAATTCCACAGCTTTACGGGCTATATGTGTAGCTGCCATTTGTACTTGTTTAGGAAGACAAAGGTTCGAACAAAACCTGGACATGAAGTCTCCAGTTGTAATCAAATCCACACTGGTTTCTAAAGCTTTCAAAATAAGTTTAAAACATCGACCAATTTCTTTCTTAGAAATTCGTGATACAGCACATATTTCTAAAAAAAAAAAAAAAAAAAATTAAGTAAACAAATACACGTAAGTCTTACAGTTCATTTTAAAAACTATCATTTCTGATTATAAAATATATTCCAACTGTAAAAAATTCAATCATGCCTTACAGATGAACCCCTAATCCTGTCTATGATACTTCCCATAGAACTAATTTAAAATTTCTTTTAATTTAAATGTTTATCACACTTTAAAGAACTTTTTCCCCCACAAAGGTTAAATGTAGATCTTATTTCAAAATATTAACTTCTCTGAAGTTTCAATTTATTCAAGTAATTTTCTTCAACTGATCAAAAACTTCTGATATGTATATATTAATCTGCTATAAAGACTAAATTAAGGAGATGAAAAAAATGCTAAAGCTAAAGAATGGTTGTCAATCTACACAATGTCATATTGTACATGCAATCCCTGTGATTACTGGCTATAGCAAAATGAGATCATATGTGGCCCTATTAGTCTAAAAATTTAACTACCAAACACTTCTGGAATAAATTTAACAAAAGCCTTAGTTTTAGTTGTAACAATGAAAAATAATGATAAAGGTCACTGCCTCCTTACACTGACACAAAAAAAATAAATAAATATTAATGAATGACTTAAAGGGTAATTATAGTGTTAACCTTAAATGAACTCTGGCAGTTAAAATCAGTGTAAGTATCACAGCACTACTAAATAGGTTGTCCCATATTTATGGGTAAACTGCAAACTAGATGAAAAATACTAGTTTCCTTAAAGCCTCCAACTGAAGTGGGGAAGTATAAACTGTATAACTCTAGAGAAAAAGTTTCCCTGATGACTTTCTATGGCTTGATTCCCTCACTTGTAGAGACCTGTGCTAGGAGCAAAAACTGTTTTCCATTCATCGAGTGCATAGACTTTCTACAAAGACTTCCTCTTAGGCTTATAATCCCAGGCCTTAAAGCCCACAAAATAGCATCAGTCAAAAGATCTTACTAGCAAAGAATGCAGGGCTTACATGGACTAAAATGACTTTACATGGGAACACAGCCTGAAAAGAACATGGCCAATAAGATCACAGAATGCATTATCATTAATTCGAGGAACAAAATAAGTAGGCATTTGGAAATGATACTAAAGTAGATTATTGTATGTAGCCATGAAGACATGACACAGCTACTTAGTGTCAAAGCTGCTTGGTCTGTTACTTAATATCACACAGATAACATTTTTATCTATGCAACTAAAAACTTACCTTTAAATGTCCTAGGAACCCCTTCTTGTCTACAGGCAATGTAGAGACAAGCAGAAGCTATGGCATCATTAGCTCTTCCCTTCAGGCTCTTCTGTTCATACACTTGCTTGAATAAATTATTTGTACGATCCTTCAAAACAGAGAAACTAACTTTAACTCTAGGCCATTTAATTAGTTACAGTATCAAAACTTCATGTGTTCATTAAATTTGCTAAGTCAATGCCAGAACAGCTTAAAGGAGACAAAGAACTCACAACTATATTTCTAGGGAGGTTGATTCTGTCTGCCATGGTAGTAATTTCCTTGAATGCATTCATCATTGCCCGATCAGAACTACTCATTGTTCTCCGATTCTGGTACTTAGAATTGCCAAATTCATCAAAACTTGCAGCTCCTGTACCCTATAAAACAAAATTTTATTACTTTATACAAAAGATTTTGAAACTTAAATGAACAATTTCTAAGAAAACATAATTTATACGATTTGACTCCATATGCCCAAGAAACCTACCTTGTGTATCCTCCCTATTACTCAATAGAAAAAGTACCAGGTTAAATGGGTTTAAAGATGTTTTCTATCAAATACTTTAAATGAGAATATGTATTGAGAATCTAATGACATATTATCATATTAACAGACCTAAGGCAAAAACCTCAAATATTCATCTCCAAAGGTGTTAAAACAGGCAAGTCTACAAAATTCAAAATCCATTTTTGGATAAAATCTCACAGAACACTATAAATGAATACTTATATTAGAAAATCACTTCCCGAGGCTCAAGGCCAGCACAACGATGGAGACACATCTGCATCATTAAAGTCAGAAGACAAAGGCCCCTCTGACCACTAACATTTCGTTACACTGTACTAAAAAACTAATCAATATAATGTAACTGTATAACATAATTATGTTATATTAGTATAATTACATCAAAATTAGGCAAGAAAAATTAGAAATACAAATCTGGGGAGGAAATGATAAACTGCAGATAGTATCTTTGTTTACTTCGAATACTTCAGAGAATCACTGAAAAACTGCTATAAATAAGAGAATTCATTAGAGTGGCAGATAAAAGTTGACAGAAATCAATAGCTTTATATGTGTAATCGGCCAGTTAGAAGACAATTACAAGAGCAACAAAAAAGATAAAATATCTGAGGAATAAACTTAACATGCAAGGCCTTCATGAAAAAAAAAAAAAAAAAAAACTTCAAAACATCTCCTTGAAGGACACATAAGACCTAAAGAAAGAAAAAGGCATGTTGTTTTTGGATAGGAAGATGTACTATGAAGACACTGATTTTGCCTCAATTTACAAATAAATCTAACCAAAATCTCAGTAAAATAACATTTTTTTTAATGAAACAAAGTAATCCTTTAAAATGGAAGACCAGTGAAGAAAATGCTGAAAAATAAGAGCAAAGAAGTAGTAATGTTACTGGATATTAAAACAGTATGGTACAGCATTTGACTAACTAGACCAGGATAGGGAATGGATAAGAAGTCTGAAATAGTCTCAAATACATATATTTAGTACAGTTGACCCTTGAACAACACAGGTTTGAACTGTGCAAATTCATTTATACATGGATTTTTTCCCAACATGTACAGTGATGTAAATGCATCTTATGATTTTCTAACCACTATTTTCTCTAGCTTGCTTTAAGAATACAGTATATAATACATAAACATATAAAATATGTGTTAATTGAATGTTTTATGTTATTGGTAAGGCTTTCAGTCAAGAGAAGGCTATTAGTAACTAATATTTTGGGAAATAGAAAGTTAGATGTGGATTTTCAACTGCACAAGGGGTCAGCGTTCCTAACTCCTGAATTGTTCAATAGTCAACTATATGTAATAAATGTAGTATTTAAAATAGAAATTTTTTTTTCCAGGTGGTATAAACCACTTTCAAAGGACACAGGAAAAACTAATAATAGTGGTTACTTGTCTTTGACAGGGAAAGGGGGTTACAGTAGGAACTGAGTTTGGGGGTCATTGATGAGAAATATTCACTGTGTTTTTTTTTACATTTTTATTTTTGAGTCATGTTATTTCCTATTGAAAAAAATTAATCATTAAAAAAAATGTTGCACTGTCAATGAGTTGCAATCGTCCATCTTAAAATGTCCTTCATGTATGTTTTTTTTCCAGCCTGTAACTCTAAAGCAAATGCAGAAATCACCTAAAGATATTTCTAAATTCTGTAAACTTTTTAACCTACTCTATGCCATGTTTTTGAAATCTGATATGTAATTTATAGAGCGTGAAAAATGACCTTTTTCACAATACTTTATTAAAAACAGACTATGCAGTAGTATAAAGTACTAAAATAACATACATTTCCTTGATTAGTCCTCTGGCTATTGCCAGTACTATTTCGAGTTCAGATTATCAGAGCAAAAAGAAGAACCAGGATGCTAGGAAGATTATACTACTGCCTTATATAATAGCAGCAGCTACTACTAATTAAACACATACCGCATACCATATGTTATACTTTCCCATGTAATCCTCAAAATCTTTATGATATACCATTATTCTCACCTTACTGATGAGAAATGAGAAGCTTAGTTGTAATAAATCTCCTCTCCCCACACCCTCACCACCCCCCCCATATTAGGAAATGGGCTATAAATGAGCCCAGCTTAGCATGGAAGGAGAAGAGAAATTACTAATATTCTCAGAACATACCAATATAAACTCATAAAGACCATACTACATTTGACTTAATTTTTATATAAAATTTGCTTCATAAAAACAAGGGCCTGAGATATAAAGACTATACAATTTTGATGTTGGTCTCCCCTTTGAGATGAAATTCATAAGGCACCTGTCATTCACAATGTTATTACTAGCAAATCCTACTCTCAGGTCAACATTCCTCACTGGGGCAATGATTGATACTTCTGCAGAGTTCTCAAACACCCAGGTTTGGTCAGTCCTCATTTGATATTACCTTGCCAATCATGGTAGACAAACCTCCATCACTCAGAAGAGGATTCTGAGAATCTCCAACTCGAGATGGATCTTTTGTTGCTTTATCATTGCTGAAAGTTCTCCATTCGGAACCTACATCGATAACCCGGTCACCTAAAAATATAAGCACAAATCTAAATAGTCTTGTCAAGACAGTGTTTACTTAATGTTGTCTAATGCCCAACTCAACCCTTTTCTTTCCAGGAAATCTTAGCACTGACATCTAGGCTCCAGCTTAAGTATCATGTCTCAGACATCTGTCCTAAAGCATTCTTCTAATTACTGTGCCAGTCCAATAATAATGCTATGCTACAATTAGTCATATTCTATCTCCTGGGGGAAAAAGATTTAGTCAAAGCAAAATCTATTCATATATGATGCAATGATAAAATGATTCTGAACAACAGTTTGCACAAAATGCACAATGGGCAAGGAAAAAAACCAGAAACTCTGTTCAAAATAGTAATAATACATGGTTTAATATAAAAAAAAAATAACCCACAAGTTTTCATGGGAAGTGCTCTGCTTATATTTCAGTAACTATTTGACGAAAAAGTATTTTTGACCAAATAATTTGTAGGTCTAGAATCAGTGAGAAGAAAGCCAGGTAGGCAAAGAGGTTGTGGGTAAGTATGTCATGCCAAAAAACCAGACATGAATAGATCTGGCTAATTACTGCTTTGGGGGGAATGTTCAATGGCTAGTGGACAAGAATTAACATTGAACACTTGCATATGCTAGTCACTGTGCCCTTTATAAATATAAATGTTCTCTTTCAAAGGTAGTATCACTTTGATTGCCACTTTAGAAATAAGATTAATTTGCCTAAGATTACACAGCTAGAACTGAAATGTGCATCAGATTTTATAGTCTGTTCTATACTGCATTTGTAAAACATGAGATTTTCCACCAAGGTGTGGTAAGGTTAAAGCAGAAACCAAATTTTCATCTTTGCCTATACGCAACAAATAGAAAGAAAAAATGAATGGCAGATTCCAGAAGTTCTGGTACTGACAGTCAATAAAATGCTTAAGAGTGTGGACTCCACCATTTGCTGCTTAGCCTTGGACAACTTATTTCATTTCTGTGGCTTCTCTTCATCATCTTTAAATTCTCCCAATAATCACACATTTAAAAAATTGTTAAGATTAAATAGTAAGCTGACACAGGTATAGTGCTTAACTGCTTAAAAAGCAATTCAAATTAGTACTTGTTAGCTATTGGCTGCTATGAAAAGAAAGATAGCACATAGATAATCTGACATTTCCCTCTTTTTGATGGAGGGAATAAGAAGATACACCAGTTATAAACATTAATCTCCATGTTAGATTTTAAAAGTATTAGAGTACTCTGCTGAAGGTATTTGGCCAGTAGGACAGCAAATGAGGTAAGTAATGAACAGAACGAAGAAACTCCATGTACACTGTTAAATCTTTTAAACCATTTTTTCTATGGTACATTAATCAAAATGCTTACAGAGTACAGTGATCATGATATAATCTTCATGTTATAAATAAGAAACTAGATAGATGCACAACAGAATGATTCATTCCTGATGGTTTTGGAAAAATCTGTGTTTCTTTGAACAACTGAATCACGTGGGAGTAAATGTATCATTTGACTATCATATGCTGTGCCACAGAATAACTGAGATTAGAGGCAGGCTCCAATCTGCCATATCTTTATACAACGAGAGTGGCCAAGGAAAGGAATTTTCAGCAGATTAGATAGACCCTGACTGAGCAAGTGGCTTAAAATAAGGAGAAAATAAGGTTAAATGGATGAGACTTCATTATAGATGTCTCTGCTCTTTCCTCTAATAACAAGTATCATTCAGTTTCGGTAGCAATTCTAATTATATAAATTAAGATTTCAAAACTTACCTGAAAATAACATAAAATCTGTAATTGTGCCCTGAAGCCCTACTACAATACTAAACAAGGCCCATGTCTCAAAGAAACCACTCTAAAGAGATTGATTTTTCTTCTTTTTTATAAAAGAATACCTGCTTACTAAAAAAAAAAGACATATAAGCAAAATCTGTATTCTCAACATCCAGAAACAGCCACTGTATACATTTTACTATATATTCTTTCTGCCTTTTTCAATCATGTGTATAAGTATTACTTTTCCTAAAATTAAAATGAGATCATATTGTGCCTGTTCCATAACAAGCTCTTTTCATTAAATTTCTATCATAAACACCAGAACAAGATTTTTATGCAAAGTTTAGCCCCTTTAATAGCATCCACTGATTAAAGTGATACCATGTCTCTACACACTTATGTTTTCAAAGGGAAGAAACTGAATCTAACTTTTTCACTGTCAGCAAAATAAAAACACAAACATGCATAAAACAAAAACTACTGCAGCCTTCAAATTTGCAGTTACTTGCTAAATTACAAGTTCAAAATAATCAAATGTCATCATTAACTTGTAATATTTTAATTAACATAATGCATGTATTAAGAGAACAGTGCAAATGAAAAGGCAGGTAGCTATGCTCTCATTTTTTAAGTTTCTAGAAATCTAAAGATAGATGAAGTATTACTTAGCCAACATGCCTCATTTCATAGCATTTTCCTTTTGGTCCCAAAGTAACTCACTATGAGTTTCCTTTACTGCTTGCTTTATAATGCCTTAAAAAAGACAAGATGGATTTGGGGGGCGGGGAGAATCTGGCCTAGGATATTATAAATAGAAAACTCAAACTGAGTAGTGATGTAAATTTTCCACAAACGTGGGAATGATCTACATGACTCATTCAACAATCACTGGTTTGTGCTAAGAGCCATTCCCTCTTTTTATATTTTATAACTCAAAATAACACTTACAAAAAATAAAATTTCCAAAATAACTCAAATGACACATCATGAAACTACAACTAGAACATTAAAGTACATATATAAAGTCTTCTATTAAGTAACAAGAAATAGGCTGGACCACTCGGGAAAAAAGTCAGAATACATAAAGGATTTTCCTTTGAAGAAAACCTAAGTGGGGTAGCATTTTAAATGTTGGTCTGAAAAGGAACTACAATACAGAATCTTTTCAAGGGATAAGTATACAAGGCAAGCCACATGTTAGGGTATAATCAACTTTTGACAAGGAAGAAACCTGACAATTAGCATGTGTATACACACACCCACAACCTTACACATCCTTTAACATTCTAGAAGCAGAGGAACATGTAGATTTTAGGGGAAAAATAAAGGGATCTCTTACTCTATACCATGATGCTGACATCATCTCCAAATGTTCTATAATGTGCATGTACTGATCTTTGATAATTGCAAAAATTAACTACTTTAAGATCTAGTTAATTGGCTTTAAGATCTAGTTTATTGGCTGTAGCTTAAAAGAGAAAGTTTTACTGAATGGGAAGTTTCACGGTCAATCATTAGAAACCGAAAAACAGAAGTGGAGGACTGCTGCTCTCGGTTCATACTTAGAAAGATGGAGATGTGTGATACTGGGGACCAAAGATTGTGCCCAGGAGGGAGACAGTGACCTAAGGTTTCTTCTTCCTAGGTCTCACTCTGAGTAGCATGGGTTCTACCTGCCTAGAGTGTAAATTTCACCACCAGCCTCGCGATCCTGTGTTTGTCATAGCATCCTTGTGTTTCTTTCTCTGGTATTCTGAGTGGTATTATTGTTTGTCCTACATTTTGTGAAAGGGAGAAAACTGTTTTCCTTTGTGGTCCACTACCCATCCCTTTTCCACGGTCAATAGAAATGACAGTGGAAGTCTAATCTTCTAGAGGGGAAAGTCCCTTTCTGGACCACGGTCCAAATACGCCCACCAGGCCACAGTAAAAAACTACCAACTTCACCAGTACCTTTCTTAACCATACACAGATTTTTATAAACTTAAAGCCAGACAGAAAGTCTATATATGAAGGTTTATAATTGCTAGAATAATAACACTGCTCTAACACATGTAATAGCACTACTTCTATGATCTCTCACACTTGGATCAAGTTAACCATCCAGAAAAATAAATACACCTAATATGTACATTCATGTATTACATACACGTACTGTTTTCAACCTATATATTATAGTGGTAGGCCTAGAGAGTATTAACTAAGACATTTTATCATATTCTAAAGAGAGAGTTTCATCTCTTTTATCAAGAAATTGAGAATAATTGTCACAATCATTCACACCACTTTAAAATGGTTCAACTACTTTGGCACCACTCAAGTACTTACCTACAAAAGTCTCATACAAGAATGTTCATAGCAGCATTATTCATATTAGCTAAAAATTGGAAAATACCCAAATGTCCATCAACAGGAAAATGTATACAATGGAATACTTTTCAACAAATAAACTACCACTACATTTCAAAAAACACTATTTTAAACCAAAAAAAAAAAAAAAAAAAAGCGAGTCACAAAAAAGAACATACTCTATGATTCCATTTATAATAAGTTCGAAAACAGGCAAAATAAATAATCCGAGGACAGAAATCAGTACAGTGGTTGCTGTTGAACAGGGGTGGGGGATACAGGTGATTGATTACAAAGAGGCATAAGGAAACTTCTGAGGTGAGGGAAATGGTCTAAACACGTGTTGGTTACACCAGCATAAGCAGTGTCACAATTCAAATGGCAGATGTGAGAACCGTGTATTTTACTGTATGCAATTATAACTCAATAAATTAAAATCACTTATACCAAAATACCGTTGATTTTTAATTAAACTGCATCAAACATATATCATTTTGAAAATGACAGAACAATTTTTATCAATCTTCTTGGACAAGGTAATATATTCTCAAGGTCTTCTTTCAGATTATATGTATTTCACATTTAAGACTAGACCTAATTTTTTTATTAAAAATCTCATTTTCTAACTAGTAATTGCTATAATATTTTATATGCTTAGATTCAGCCACTTTTAATAGACTATTAATTTTTAAAATTTGATCTAAATATTCTAGATATAGAATCCCATCAGTGGCAAAAAAAAAAACTTGTTCCCTTTGCAAGCTTAACTCTCATTTCTATTTTCTATGTAAAGCACCTGTCAGAACTTTCAAAACAGTGCCTTTGATTTAAAACAGAATGTCTCTGATATTCAACATTATGCATAAAAGTTAACAAGTGAACTGAAAAGTCTTCTATTAAAGCATCTAATTCAGAGCATCTTATATGAGGAATAAATGTTGAGTTTATTAAATGTCATCTCAGCAAACCATAGGGTTTCTTACTACTGTCTTCTTACATTATAAAAGTTAATTGTACTTGTTTGTGGGTCATTATTCTTCTAGTACTTATGTACTGGGGTTAATTAAGTTACAGTGGAGTAATAAATAATTTCAATAGTTTGGTGGCCTAAAATGAAGATTTCTTTCCTATTCATAGTACATATCTACAGAGGGACAGCATGGCTTTCTATGCCATCCTTATGCAAGATGATGGAATCCCTATCACTTAACATGGCCGTCACTATGCTAAAGGAAAGGGAATGTGGTGAATTATGTACTGACTTAATTTTCTAACATTTACCTTTCCACTCATGTGCCATTGGCCAAATAAGTAATGATACTTAACTTCAAAGGGGATGATTTAGTGCAATTGTACCATGTAGCTCAAAGGAGTGAACCAGACATATCACAGAACAGTCATCAGTGCTATTTCACGTGACAATTAGCAAATTGAATTTGGCACTGTATTTTGGGGGAATTTCTATATAAATTCATTGAAAAAAAAAAAGATTGTCCTATGACTTCCTTTTTGTGCTACATAACAAGCTGAGGAATCAGAGTAAATATCAACGACTGCATTTTGGCATTTGTCAAGAGGAGTACTCTGTCAATGACGTTAGGTCCTTTCAAAGTAAAATTTTTACTGGTTGATTACTTAAAAGTTTTTATTAATAAAATTTTTAAAAGGATACATCTTCAGCAGTGTGTGATTCCTGATTTGTAATCCTGTGGGTCTTCTGCTAGAAAAGTAAAATTGTGCCTTTAATACTTCATCCTACTCAACTGGATCTTCTAGTGGGACCACAATGGCTAGCTTGTCTTTACCACTTTCCCATTCACACTAGGTATTCTCAAGTTTGCTCTCTGCTTTACTGACTCAAATTTTTAGAAAGTTAAGTCAGCTAGTTGCTATTTAAAACACATTTTAATGTGTTTGACTCATGTTATTTCTTTCTGACCACATTTAATAGAAATATTATGGAAGCTTTATTTCACTGATCATGAAAATCAGTCATTTTCTATAACTTTCTTCTAGTAAAATGTCAGGGGCAGAATTTCCTTTTAAGTCCATAGGATCACAACTCCTCTTCATTGTAGTTTGTACTCATAAACCTCATGCTGATTTTTACACTTATTCATGTTGTAATAAAGAATTGTCAATCTAAGTGTCCAGTGGTGGTGGCAGTGATGCTAAAAAAAAAAACAAAAACCTAATCCACTGACAGCAGTATTCTCAGTCTCTCTGAGTACTCATAGTTCCTGGCAGATAACTGATGATCCAAACAAAATAAACTCCCAGACTGGTTCTAGAAGTGTATTACAATAGATACAGGTGGATACAGGTAGGTTTGTAATTAAAGTGAAACAAAACAAAAAAACCCTGCTACTTAAGAAAGATAGAACTTTCTCATGTTCACAGTCCACAGTGACAGTCCTTAACTAGTGTGATCCAGGTTCCATCTCTTTTATATATGCCGTCTTCATATAGCTTACATTTTGTAGCATATGATAGCTGTTGGTAGCTCCCTACATCATGTTTGCTTTCTGCCAGTGGGAAGGAAAAAAGGGAGAGCTCATCCCTTAGGGCAGAATCTAGAGTTGCACACATCTCTTCTACTTACAACCCCCATTGGCCACACCTAGCTACAAAGGAAACTGGGAAATACAGCCTCACTGGGCAGCCACATGCTCAGTTAAAACTGGGAGATTCTATAACTAAAGAGTGGGAGAATAGGTATAGGAAACAACTAGCAGCCTCTGCTATAAGGAATAACAGGGTAGGGAAAGAGGAGATGAGAAAGAATATCCAGTAGAAACAAAGTACTTTGCCTTACAGTCTAAAAGGAACAGCGCACAAAGACAAATTAAAGACATTTAAACTCCCTACTGTGCAAATCCGTAAATCCAACCAAAGAAATTTTGTAGTACAACATTAAAACCAGAATGGCTTAAGGTAGCAATCTTAACAGCCAGGAAGCCAGTATTAGAGAGAGTCTGATATTCTAGCTTGACCTGGACTCCTAGAATATATATTTTTTTCTATTTCTTAATGTAAATTAATAAAGAAAAATTTAAAAGGAAATATAAAGAGGAATTTCCCAGAATTTCAATTCTTTCTGCCACTTTCCTGGAAATTATCCCCTAAATTTCTTGTTTTCATAGGCTAGATTTATCTAAAACCATTTAGTTTAAAGCTACAATTTTTTTTTTTCAAACTGTGCTGATAAGCCTTAAGATTCAATAATCAGATGTATTATTAGGATGAACAAAGCCTAAGCATCAAATATTTAACAAAAAATCAAGGTGCTTTGGAAAACTGTTGAAGCCAACGGACTACAGTTATTAAATCTAATGCTGAAAATAAAATACATCATTAGCTTTTATATTTCCTTCTGTTGTTTAACCCTTTCTACCATTCCTTCTCATGATATTTCAAAGAATCCTGATTTTTAGTCTAGGATTACTATACGGTCTTAAAAAAAAATATTCAGGTCAACAGTGTAATCACCACATGGAAAACAGTTTGTAAAGAGAAATGCATTATAAATTCAATCTCTGAATATCTAAATATTTTTCTTTTCTTCAAATATAGGAAGGTCTGCAGCAGTAGCAACATCTACGCTAAGGAGCTGTGGCCCTGATAGAAGAGGCATCCTAACCTTGGTCACGATAAATTCGGTCATTCACACACTAACACCTTCAGGCCTCTGGCCTCTGGCACATGCCCTCTACAAGGAAGGACTTTCTCTCCATTAACCCTCATTCTTAATGATCATCTTTCAATGTAAATTCAATAGTAATTTCCCCAGGAAGTCACCACTCCCTTCCTTTGTGCTCTCACCAAACTTGGAAGATCAGTAACAGTGCTTTTACCATGCTAAGTTATAGTAATTAAACCTCCTCTTCTCACACTCTAGCCAAAGACTTACTCCAGAGTCAGCTTACTACATCTCATCTTTCTACAGTCTCTTTGACCAGCACAGTGCTTAATGGAAACATGTTGTAAGTGACCAAAGGCTTTTTAAGTCCTATGATCTGTACTTAAGTGGCTCTGTCACTTATTAGATGTGGAATCTGGAGCTCATTACCTAAGTACTGTAAGCCTCAGTTTCCCTTTCTATAAAATAGAAAAAACTAGCTCAATGAGTGGTTGTGTTAACTGAGTAAAACCAGTAATTTTATGATGCTTAAGAGAAAGTAGCATCTAAATTAAAAATTCTAAAATAGGCAAGAAGGCTGTCTCTGAGGGCTTACAAGAGAAGCCAAAGCAAGAATCTGAAAGTGGACACAATTATTCCTTAATTTAAAAATATAGTTTAGTCATATTAAACTAAACCTGAATTTTTTCCTTTAGAAAATATTGCTGATGCAAATTTAAAGATGGTAACCCTGTAATCTTTAAAATTCAATCGGAGCATTAAATAGGACAGACCCACAACACTCAAATACACTTTGCAACTGCCTTGCCATGAAGAATGGCACCTTAGACTTAGAATTACCCTATTTTTCTATAAGGTTAAGAAAAAAGGAGTACCTGTATCCCCAAAATACCTACCACTGAAATTTCATACTAAAATTATACTATATATTTTACACATTACCTCATTTGATTCTTAACAATTCTGAGATGTATTGTGCCTGCGCTCTTTTTCTCAGTGGGTCTGGGGAGACTTATTTTACACTTATGTAAAACAAGAAAGTTAAGCTTGGAGAAACTATGTAACTTGACTATAGTTATAGAGCTTTTAACTAGTAAAGCCAAGTCTAGACTTGAGGGCCACTGACTCCTAGTTATTATACACACGATATCTGCCCTAAAGGAAACTTGTAGTCTAGGTCTGGAGACATGGAAAACACAAAAAACAAAGATGAAAAATCTAAAAACACAAACGATCTCAAAGAATGTGGTAAACTGTAAAGTTAATAGTATAGATTTGTGTTCCTTAATATGATGTACGATCTGAGTTAAAATTTCTGGAATGGGGCCTGAAATCTTTCAAAACATTATTTCCCAACTGATTCTTAAAGCACATTTATGTTTCAGATTCACTGGTCAAACAATACCCAGAATGAGTTTAGGAGGGAGAGGTCAAATTGATTCATTTTCTCTTTCGAATCCACCTAAACTATTTTCCAGTATTTTCCTGATATTGCTTTTAAGAACAATAATTGTTTTAAATGATACAGAAAAAATAGCTATAACTATACTTCTAAACTACACTGTGAAATCCTTCTACACTACACTGTGAAATGCAAAAGTTACAATAACCAATTTCATGTTTTGATAGCTATTACAGCATCTTACTAGCCTAATACTTTGCTGACTAGAAATTAATTTAAAACAATGTACACAAGGTAAAATTTATACACAAATTATCTAAATATTAGACTGCCACCTAGTGCTCATCTTTTAACATGACACAATCACACCATTAAGATTTTTGGGGGAAAAACCTCAAAACAATATTATCAGAGCCAACGGTAGGAATGATAGCTTTGTTTTAAAAATTGGCCCTGAAAGGTCATTACAATATCTTAGGGATTACTGATAAGGTGAAACAGCCAACCACAAATCACACACAACACCTCATGTTAAAAATAAAAATCCTATAATTCGAATAAGAAAGTCAGACAATTACATGTGAAACAGTATTAGCCACAAAAAAATATAAGCAACCCAAGTTACAGGACAGACTAAATACTACACGAACATTTAAATATTGGGAAAGGAAACAACATTAAACATGTAATTATTTTCCAAAGGTGTCAGCAATTTCTCCCATTCACATGTTCTTCTGCAATATAACCTCTCACTCTCACCCTTCCAGATAGGCCTTAAGCCTGCTTTGACTAATAGAAAACAGAAGTGACCCTGTACTAGGCATAGCCTTAACTACCCGAGAGATTAACTTCCACTCTCTCAAAATACCTGCTCTTGGGATATCACTCTTGGAAAATAAACACAATGTATGAAATATGACTACACCGAGACAACTATGGAGAAGCCCTAGGGGATAACAGACCCATGTTGGGGGGCCAAAGAGGACAGAGGCACCAGAAATGCAGGGAAATAAGCCATCATGGCAGTGGTTCCTCCAGGTCCAGTTAGCACCATGTAAAAACAAAAAGGCCCAGATGAGTCCTTCCCAAATTAATGACCCATAAAATCATGAGCAAAATAAAATGGTTGTTATAAGCCACTAAGTTCTGAGGTAGTTTGTCATGTAATTGAAACAGAAAATGTTTCCTTTAAGTATGATACTGCTTTAAGAAAATCCTAAAAACGTGGCACTGGTTTTGTGACTGAGTGGGGGGGCCTCAAGGAGTCTATGAATGCAGGTTTGAAAGACAGTGAGAAGAGTGGTATCAAAGACTGGAGAAAAAGTGACCTATATCATCTAAGATAAATATAATTTTTATATTATGAATTAGTCCATTTAAAAAGGTGACAGTAATGGAATGACTCTCCTAGTTGCTCAGTTGCAGGGTAATACATGGCTCTGAAAATGAAATTAAGAACTGAGCTGTCCTAAGGTTCAAGGGCAAATGAAATACTAATTAAGTGCAGAGTTTTCTGAAAACAAAAAGTTTCAGTTTCTAAAGTTGTCTGGTGATTATTCAATAAATGCAGTATAATCTAAAAAGTTTGCCAGTGTAAAAATTTTATGGCAACTATAATCAAATCATGTACACCAAGATAATTTATTAGGAAACACAAGTCACATGTCTGGATTTAAGTTTTGATGAACATCAATACCTCAAATAAGAAAAGTCACACATTTTATGCCCAGTGGGCTACAGAACATTTGCCCAGCTTAATTTCTTCCCTGTCTCCATAGCTTAAGAGATAAAGGCTTGAGCTGAGCTGGCAATAATGAGAATGACTTTAAACCAGCAAGATAATACAAATCCAATACATAATATAACCTAAATTATTAATATTTGACAGTGAAATATTTGTGTATATATGTATATGTATTTTTAAAATTTAGATTCATGGAGTGTCATATTCAATTAAGCTAGTTTCAACATTATTTGTTTGATGATATTGTCAACAAAATACAACCCTGTCAGCAGATTATTACCTACTTTCCCTTGTTTGGTCATGGAATGGATTCTTCACCCACAGATTATATTACACATGTAGCCACAAATACCTGTGAAGCTACTGTATATTTTAAAACGAGTTTTGTTTATGTCAGAAAAACCAATATCACAAAGAGAAATATCTACGGAAAGTTTATATTTTTAAATATTTAAGCCTTACGAATTTCGCCTAGTAGCTTTAGTTAAAATATAGTAGTTCTAATACTACTGTTCAAAACTAGTAAGTAAACAGAACAAAATTAAAAGAAAACGAACTTCCTTTGGTTTGATAGAGCAAAAACATGTTACTAAAAATTAAGGATTCCAAGCACACAAACAAAAAAGCATATAAGCCTTGGGAATTCCATTTTCCTTCTCCAGCTGGTTAATCTCACCCAGCTGTTACGCTGGTCACAGTGAAGTGAAGCTGGTGGAAGGGCCCGAGATATAATGGAATATTATTACACTACTTCTTTTTAAATGGCTACAGGGAGAGATTAGGAGTGCTAAATGAAATTATATTCAATCTTCTGTCTCTGTATGTTGCACCCTCACACATTATCACCTTGATCTTAATATTCTGGAAGAATTAGAATGCTCTCACTTAACTTATTGGTTAGTAAACATTTTCTGTAAAAGGCCATAGAGCAAATATTTTAGGCTTTGTGAGTCAAGAAGTCAAACTGAGGATATTACTTATATAAAAAAAGAAAAATTCCACTTTTTATTGCTAAAATTAAAAATAATGGAATGTAATCTGTTGTAATACAGATCTACTACTAAAAAAGGAATTCTCTTTTTGGATGATAACAAATCACTTACCTGGAATTCAAAGTTAGTGTTCCCTATCATCAACAGTTTTTACAAATGTTTATCTGTCAATGCTGTGTTAACAAGATTTTATGTATTTCATTTTTGAAAATGTCTTTTTCCATAGATACTGTCAAATCCTGATATTAATCCACATGCATGATTTTAATTGCGCATATTCACTGCTTGAAAGGCGATTATAGAATTTTACTGCATCCTTCTGATATTTGCCCTTTCATGTCTCTACATTGTAGATTAACCACTTTCAACTGAAAGTTTGGTGAAAATCTCCTTAATTGCACATGTAAATGGATTTTGAAATGTGAAAATTCCCTTTGCATCTGCATCCAGGTCTGAATAACTGATAAAAATATAGTTTGAGTTTGGAAATACATCTGCTGCAGCTCTGTTTGGGAATGCAGATCTTAGTTCTTATTTTAACTTCTGGCATCAATTAAAGTATACAAAATACTATATAAAGCAATTTGACATTTCCTGCGATTCAAATGTTAGTTGTCAAGTTGTTTGACATACAGTGTTTGACATACAGGCACCATTTTGCCTTGCAATTCTCAGTTAAATTAAGAACTATTAACAAGTCTGAAGCAAAAGCTAATTACCAAAGTCATTCAGTGTTTAATAGTAGCAGTTGAAGGCAGGACTAGTTTATAAAAATTTCAATCTTGGCCCTGATCTCAAGAAAATTGCAAGAAAACTTTACTACTACTAAACTAACAAATTACTGTATAGTAGGACAAGTCAGGATATTCGGAGGGGGGGGGTTGCATTTTAAAAATATTTAATACAGTTCAGATCAGCATGTCTGATTCATTTCAGCTCCTTCACTGCCAAAACCTGGGGGCAGGGTTTGCTTCAGTTTTTCTGCCTTCTCTTTGTCTATGATGACCAAAGTATAAAGGCATCTGCTGCATCAAACTTTAAACTTCATATTATTCTTATTTTTCTTGATCTTGACAGATTTGGCATCCTTTCACCTGACTGCGAGCAGAAAGTCCTTGATTTACTCAATTTTGTGAGGCATGGCTCTGAGGCACATGGTCAGTACCTCAGGTTCTATTTCTGACAAAAATTCATATAACTGATCATGGTTAAGTCCACGAGACTGAATGAAGTTCACTGACACTACTGGATCAGTAACACATAAAGACTCAAACCTTTTCCACGATGTATCTGCTGATGAAAATAGAACAAATAACTATAGGTTTTGAAAATATTACATTTCACATTCTTTGTAAATTTGTCCAACAAATTCTTCTGCTCCACACATATTTTTACCACCATCAGTTGTAACACATTTTAGTAGGTTCCACTTCAGGTTGTACTGACTTGGTACTTTTGCAATTTCTTTGAAAATATTTTCTCCTATAGTTGTTCCATGCAGTCACTTCAAACTCTGCATTGACTCCTTGAATAAACAACAACTCAGCTGTATCAGTAACATCTGTCTAGTCATTAAGAATCTAGGAAAAATACTTGCAATAATTTGCCTTGATTTTTAATTGAGTATTGATGTTGCTCCCAACATCCTCAACTCTTGAAGCAACTATTCTTGCTAAGAGGATAATAGTCTTAAACAAGTTTATTTTCTCTGGACACATTTCTTTGGCGGCTGCAATCAAACACGAATTAATTAACTCATCATTGGCAAATGGCTTTCCCTGCTTGGCCTACAAATGAGCAACTCAGAAACTTACTTTAGCTGCATCCTTATTTTCTTGAAGAAATTCTGCTGTGATGAGATATCCCACTTTATAGTCTCTATATTTTCTCACCATTGTTATCCTGAGTTGAAAGTATTGTGCTAAATGCTTAGTCTAGTAATTTCAAAATTTATTGTATTTTTTTTTTTTTTTACCACTGCTAGGGTGACATTGCATGATAAACACACAATGCTTTGCCATCTAATTTAATAACAAAATAACCCATACTCCACTGTGCCTTAAAAGCACACCACCAAAGTTCATTTTTGTTCCTTTGACATGATGCGTATGCAATAGTAACAAAATAAAGAAATAAAATGTTGCAGTACGGAGGTATGTCTAGCACTGGAAATGCTGTGGTGTTTTAACTTCATCACTGGGATCTGTAGTACACTAAGCAGCAGTATAAACTGATAGAGCAACACAGAGTTTCTGTTGCAACTACTAAATTCTGCTACTGTATTATGAAAGACGCTATAGACAATATGTAAACAATTGATCGTGGCTGTGTTCCAGTAAAACTTTATGGATGCTAAAATTTAAATTTGATTATTTTCATGTGTCCCAAAATATTAGTCTTTTGATTTTTTTTTTCAATGATTTAAAATGTAAAAACAATTCTTTGCACACAGGTCATAAAAAAAGAGGTAGTGGGTCCTATCTATGCCAATCTCAGATTAAACTCATTTTATTATGAAAGGCTATGTCAGATAGAAATTTGGTTCTCATACAGACAGAGCAGCTAGACTGCCAGTCTACCTAAACTTGTTTCCACATCTCTAAAATGAAGATATTGTTAGTACTCACCACACAGATTTCTCTGAGGACAAATTGAATATCTGTATCACTTAGAACAGTGCCTAGCATACAGTAAGTGTACTAGATGTTAGTATTTCTTACTGAATAGAATACAACTGCAAATGGATTTCAATTCTTACTGGCAACTCCAAGATTTAAAACTCCCACTGGAGGTCTGAGGCAAGCAGCCTGCTTGGGATGAATATTACTGATGTCCTCCAAGTAAGACACTTCCATAGTCTATCAACACCAATGTTTCTGTTATACTGCCCACAATCCTACCAGCATTTTAATTCCTCAGTACTTCAAACTGCTAAGCATTACTCCTTTTCTCAGGTGTGGCTGTGACCACACCATAAGAAAAATTTTGAACAGATCATCTCTAAAGTTCTGATGCATGTCTAGACTAGTAAGCAAGTAGAAATAAAAGTAAAATTTTAAGTAGTATTTTTAGTAATGACAATTTTACACTAGAAATGCATAAATAAGTCATTCTGTGTGAGCAAATAAAAATTACAACACTTTTTTTTTGTTGACTAATAGGGCTTGGGTGACTTTTGATTTATTACCCAAAGGACCAACTGTGGATGAAAAAAAACACGGGGGCGGGGGGGTTCTTTAGAAAGTAACCTCACAAAAGAATCTGATTATAAATTCCTAACAGGGCAGGTCATGATGGGTCATGCCCCAGGCATATAACTTTTTTAGTAAAAAGTTTATCTTTGCCTTAAGTAAACCCTGTCCATTGTTTCCATGCTTCTGGGTTAACACATCTTTGTAATAACCACCTTCAGGACAGTACATAATCTTGATAACTACCCTGTAATCCAATCCCCACCTGCTTCCTCCCACTTCCACCTAACATTCCTTATGTTCCCTCCTTAATTTCATATGCATAAAAGCAGCTGCAAAACTGTTATTCTCGGGAGCATCTGAGATCTTGCTCCCTGGCATATGTCATTAATTTAACTTGAATAAACTCATAAAAATTCTCAAAAAAACCCCAAAAATACCAAAAAAAAAAAAAGCGTTGGATGAGATTCAATACAGATATACCTCTCTTACTCTGAAAAACACTCATGTTTAAATATATAAAAGCCACAAAAATTAGATTACAACTATTCATTGTTTCATATGCGTGAGAACTCAGGAGACCAAGGGCTGAGGGCCCTTTCCTTTCTTTTGGATTAATGGTCTCAATCTGATGTTCCCTCTTACCCCAAATAATGAAATATATGCATCTGGATTGAAAAGAAAATATGGCATCTCTGGATGATTCTATTCTTATTTTTTCCCTAATTTATTTTCTTTTACAATAAGTATGAATTACCTATAGATGGCGAAAAGACAAAATGGATTCATTTATTAAAAGACAGTGTGGAAAATCCACAAAAACCAAAGTACCCAAAATAGTGATTTTAGTTAAAACCATAATTGCTTACCTACAACCAGGCCACACTCAGGACAGATCATATCACCAGCTCTGTAGTCTTCCACTAAAATTGCATCTGGATGGTTTGGACATGTGACTTTTGGAAGAGCATCCAAACTAAATGGGAAAAAGAAAGTATTTTTTATATGCTCCCAATCAACATGTAATGAAGTAGTCTTTTTTTTGGTGGGGGGTGGATTTTGAATACTTTTCCAATACTGTATGTTTATAATACATTTAGGCTAAATTTTCAAAGTATACCTCCCAGTTAGATAGATTACTTTAAATTCTAGTGAGTCATTAACAGGTAGAGTTCATTGGAATTATTTTTTATAAGAATAATTACTGGTTTGTAGACATGAAAAGCTTTAAAAACTTAAATGGAAAAGTGTTTTTTTCCTAACATGTAGGCTACTAAGATTTTTAAAAATCTTGATTAGCATAGAAATGACTAGCTACTATAATTAACCTGTGACATTTACATATAAGTATCCAGTTTGTTCCCCTTGCCACTTATTTCTGTGGTCAGAGAATGAATCTCAAGTCCCTGTTTTTCTACTTGCTAGTTACCTTAGTGATAGAGTTAGAATAGTACACTGAACCTAACCTAATAGGTATATAAATAAAGGTGGTAAATATGGCTCTGCTTAAGACCTGATGATTTCACTTAGTCCAGAATTGAGTTTGTTTACATTCAAGAAATGATTTTAAAAGCTACTTTTTAATCTATTTGTGGCATTAATAATTCACTCAATTATTTTATTTTGAAAATAAGTCAGTTTGGGGAAGCCAAACCACCCTTAAATGACCTGACAGAATTAGTTTAAAAAAGGAACAAAAATATTTAACATAGATTTAGTAATCACAAATGTTTGGTATCACTGAAAATAAGCTGTCTTCAAAAGTTCCGTTTAAAGGTTATGTTATAGCCATCACAAATATACATCTAAAAGACAACATCAACATTCTTATAATATGTAAATAGGTATTTGTGGTTTTGGATAAAGATTCTCATGCTAGCTAATACAACTCAGAATATTAACTCTCAATACAGAAGGTGATTCACACTGGAAAACTGGTAAAATAATACACGTCCCCAAAACATATATATTCAATGTAACCAGAATACGTCTTGGATCTTTTCATTGAAAAAATGGGGGATGGGCGTTTGCTTTACATTCACGCTTATTTCGAAAATTCCTATTATGAAAATATTTTAATTATGACAATGTTAAGAAAGTAAAAATTATGAAAAACTGTTGAAATAAAGGAAACTGTTAGCAGACTAACAGTAATTACAAGTGTGTAAAATGGGCAGCTATGTGGCACACAGCATACAAAGAAAAGGATTGATGGATTTTATACTCATAAAAGGTAGACAGACTATCATGTAGTGTGTGTATGTATATAAATGATATGGAAACATCTCAAAGATATGTTAAGTGAAAAAAGGAATGGATTTAAAAAACTGGAAAAAGTATGCGGTCATATGAAATAACATGACTCAATCTCAAAATCTGATGAAAGAAACTAGACAGAGGAATACGTATGTCAAAGCAAATAAAACAAATCTATGGCGTTAGATGTCAGGATGTGGTTATCTTTTGGAAGGAGTAATGACTGAGGGCACAAGAGAGGTTTCCACAGTGCTAAGGGTATTTGATTTCCTGACATATGTGGCAGCTCTGTATATGTGCTCACTTTGTAATTGAGCTGTGCACTTAAAATGTGTGTGCTAACTTCATAAAAAAAGGTAAAAAACAAGTCAGTGAACCGTGCTTACAGGAGACTACTTTTTTGGGAGGGGAAAGAGGAGATTAGAATGATATGCATGTTTTCTAAAGCACAGACTCACTGGGAAATCACCAAGAAACTGGTTACAGTGTCTGTTTTGGGGAAGAATGAGATGGCTGGGAGCTAGTAAAGGAGGCAGACTGCTTTTTCACTTTTTTGTTTTTACACTTTTGTGTGTTACCTATCCAAAATAAAAGGAAATTGTGCTTTTAATCAAATCACCCACAAGAGTAATACAAAAGAGGAACCAAGAGTAGGGTGGGGGGGGGGTTTGGGAGGGTTGGGGAGGGGGGAGGGGGGAGGGGAGGAGGGGAGAGAAACAATACTAAGGAATGGAGTAAACAACCACTCTAACATTGAAACTATTGAGACTTACCTAAAAAGGTACATAATCTCAACCTCATTTTACAGCTATAATTTACTGGGTTGCTTATTGTGTATCTAGTACTAGCCATATATTATTAATCTCAAAATCAACCTGGCAGGATAGGCATTATCTCCATTTCAAGATTATGCTCGCAGAATGATTTGCCTCAAGTTACAGAACCAGTAAGCAGTGGAGCTTAAATTTGAACTCAGAACATTTGTGCTCTGTAAAAACATTAGGGCAGTTTCATAACCTGGAAACTATGTATCTTCCTCAGAAAAAAACAGCTAGCAGTAAAAATACTAACATTTACCTTTGTTCTCACTGGTAGAAAAACTCCAGAGCTGGACAACTGCCATGACACATACATTTAAGAGCTGGGCATGTCTAGAAAAAATTTATTTCATTTTTTGAACAAATAAATAAAGGCACACAAAGGAAAAGTATACTCTTTAAGTAAAGAATTGAGTGAATTCACTATACTTAACTACTGCAACATTTCTTACAATTTCCTGTTATTTTATATGTAGAAGCTGTGCTCAAATAAGAGCACTTTCGCTTTTCAGACCTACTGCTAAGTCCTGTTTTGGTGTCTTTGAGACGCTGAAGGTTTCCATTTACCTACAAAGAAACCTAACCTGAGAGAGCCACGCCCACACAGAATGATTGAGCATTCGATCATAGAATCAGAATCAGTAAACAAGAGTGTCATTGACTTTAAGTGCTAGTTCCAAATAGGCCATTAGCTAAAGCTGCCTCCCCGCCCCTTTTAAAAAAAACACACACACAGTAACATAAAATAGGAAGTCTTGTCAGTTACCGGAGAGGGCCCAGACATCTCCAGTTTACTATTTGTGATAATGGCTTTCACTGGGAACTCAATTCCACAGATTTATTACAAGTTCAAAAAATCATGCCACAGTTGCCTTCCAGAAGCTATAGCACTTAATGATACTTTTAACACACTATGAGTTAACTAGAGGCTAAATGTGTGATAACAGGAAATAGATATCCAAGACTCTACACTCTGTTCTAACACTAATCTTGGAAAAGCCAACACTGGCATGACTAAGTTTACGCTCATGCAAAAAATACTATCTACCTCATAGTGGTAATAAGAGATATAATTAGGGTCTGCAAGCATTTTTCAGGTCACAGGATTAAATAAAGACTGTCTCTAAAAGCACTGCATGCATTTCCTGTAGATGAGTGCATTGCATTTTAAAAATATATTAAAGAGTGACTTCTCAGCGTATGTAAATAATTTTCTGCAGGCAAGATTTTCTTCGGAGAAATGAAGACAACATCTGTAAAGAAATCTCTTAGAAGGGAACTTATCAAATCTTTAGAAAAGCCGTAGCTTCCACTTCATGAGGCCTCAGGGATGGTAATCAGTTCCCATCAGGCTTACCAATACTGACGTCCCTAATTTTCGAGCTGTCAAGATTGATAGGGGCCTGGAACCATTTCCCGCTCTTTGAAAGGAGGACTCATGGACCCTCGGGCTGATTGGGCCGTAGATGGAAAAACAAGCGTAGGAAAACAAGTAACAAGGGGGGAAAAAAAGACGGTTGAAATCCCTACAGAAGATGCGAGGCCAGGGGCTGGGGACACAGAGGCCCCCACAAGGTGGTGCCTGGGTGAGAAAGCGACCTAAGACGCTGGGGCGGTAACACGGACAGCTCGGTACCCCCTGCGACACCCCTGACAGCCCTGCCGCCTGGAGGTGCCTGGAGGTGCCTTTGTCCGGGTGGGCCGGCCAGTCCCGGTACCTCCGGGACGTCCTGCCGGACGCGGCGGCCCCGGCGACCGCGCGGCTCTCCCCGACCGCCCCTCAGCCGGGGGCTCAGGCGGACATACTAACCGGCTGGTAGACGCCATCTTCACGGCCACCGCGGCTCCAGCAGAAAACAACACACACAAGCAGCGAACAGGAAGAGATTGTGGCGACCAGACGCTCCGAGCCGGGCTTTTATAGACGAATCGCCGACGCAGTCATAATGGGGAGCGGCTACGGGTCGGGAGAGAGGCCAAGAAAAGTGAGCTCCGATCTGCCACGTGCCTTGCGTTTTGTTATTTTCCTTTTCGCTTCTGTCATTTGTTATATTGCTGGGTGAATCAACGGAACTACCCAGGAAAACTTTCGAAGGAACCCTGCAAACGGACTACTCGAGAGACACCCTCTACGTGACCAAGTTAAAACATAAACACAGCCCGGGCTTGGTGACGCGGGGAAAGCCCACAGCCCCGAGGGCCACCTACCCCCCTCCCCACCCGGAAATCAGTTACTCCAGTTGGACTGCAATTCTTACTTGCCTAGAGGGGTAATTCCACTAAGGAATTTGGAGTAAAAAGAGAAATTCACGTAGGTCAGCCAGAACAGGTGTCAATTCAGGCCCTGTCGTCAGCTAGCAAACTGCGTTTTTTAGGCACATCCCTTCTCCCTTCGCCATTCGGTGCAAGGGGTAATAAATAGTACCTGCCTTGCATTCCCTTTTAGAATTGGCAGGAGATGAAATTAAAACATAAGAGAGCACTGTGCACCCGTGAGGCAGGGAGATGTGGGGCCTTACTCGGTTTTTTTTTTTTATGGGCTTTGCAAATTTGGCTGATAGCTGAAGTATAGAGAACTTGGCAAAACATTTAGATACTGCAGAAGGTCTCTAGATTTATTAATTAGCCAAACCAACGTCAGAAAAGTAACAGTCAGAAATGATAACAATAATATTACCACACTTTGTTGAAAACAAACCACCCTTGACCACATGGAGAGAGGAGGAAGGAGAGTGTTCCTGGTTACTATGGGGCTGAGGGCTTAGAATATAGTGGCTGCTTTGTTCATTTGGGCATGAGACTTAAATGCCATTGAGCACTGATTGTTTTCTTGAAAGGTGAGAAACACAAACTTCCTTAGAAAGAAAAGGGGGTGTAAGAGACAGGAGTTTGGGAACTAAAATCTAGATGGGGATGAGAGAGCATTTTTTCCCCCCAGTCTTCCAATCTGTAGTTTAAAAACTTGACTGTACTATTGTGTGTTGTTGGCAGGAGATGTTCTTTAATATTTAGGAAAGCTTCGAAGTGCGCATTGATTTCACCTGTGCCAAGTGCAACCAGGAAAGGGCTTTGGGAATGTTCCATTCCAATCAGGCAGGAAGTTGTTACAGTAGAGTACCTTGGCTTGGGAAAAGAAGAGGGAGAGGAGGAATAGGGCACTGGGTACCTCTTGAGGATCAATAATAAGGACCTACCAACTAATAGATTCAAGGTAGGCATTTAATAATGTTTTTGGAAGAAAGAAAACATCACAGAATTTGAAACCCCAGAGAAAGGTAGCTTAGTAACCAATTGATTTACCCCTGCCCCACCTGGAGAGTCTCTTATCTGGCATAACTTAATTAGGATTTCTTTTATATTAAAATAAAAGCAGCTTAGGTAGACCATTCCTTTTCCTTTTTGTTAGTACAGGACTGGCAATTAATAAAGCATTTTCATCAACATTATCTTATTTAATCTTTATATCTGATCCTGAGATTAAAATACACACGCAATTGGGGATTTATCATGCAGGAATCAATGACCCAGACTAGCATTTACCAGAACTTCTAGTTTGTTAGTATCATTGTTTTTATTTAACTTACTTATGTGGATTAATTAAAATGATTTATTTAAATCATTGTTTAAATTAACTCATCTATTTTAACTTAAAAATTTATTTTAAAAGTTTATATATCTATTGTGAAATCATGACTTGTGCTTAAGTTCTTCTAAACCAGAGGTCCCCAACCTTTTTGGCACCAGGGGCCAGTGCTCCTATAAGAATCTAATGCCTGATGATCTGAGCTGGAGCTGAAGTGGTGATGCTAGCATTAGGGGGCAGCTGCAAATACAAATAAAGCTTTACTCGCTCGCTTGCCTGCCGCTCACCTCCTGCTATGCAGCGGGGTTCCTAACAGGTCACAGACCCCTTGCAGACCTCTGTTCTAAACTATAAATGCTTTAAATACCTAATAAATGATTTTTAAAAGTTCATTACCCACCTAGATGCATCTTTAAAAAAAAAATAATGCGTCGATATATAATTATATACCATAAAATTCACTTGTTTAAAGTCAATGATTGTTTTTTGTAATTTTACCAAGTTGTGCAACCAACCCCACGATCCAGTTTTAATACACTTCCATAGTCTCAATAAGTTCACTCGCGCCCATGCATAGTGAATGCCCATGCCACATCTAGCCCCAGGAACCACTTATCTATTATCGGTCTCTATAGATTTTCCTTTTCTGGACTTTTTATATGAATGCAATCACATGATATATTGTGTGTTGTGTCTGGCTTCTTTCCTTTGGCAGAATATCATGGAGGTTCATTAGATTTATCTCGTGGCTTCACTTTTGGAAACATCGATATATAATTGTCTGTTATAAAAATATCTGTATGGTGATATTGGGAAAGATTAAAATTTCCTCGCCTCAGCAAGGTTTGACAAATATTTGTGTAGAAATTACATGACATATTCTGCTGGACTAGGAAGAATGAAGGATTCAGTGAAACGTATCATCAGATCTGACTTGGACTCTTTAGGAAATAGGATGAAATGTCTAGAATTTAAACACACCTCATATGCCTGGTGGCTAAAGAGTCATATATATATATTACTTCTAGAAATGTGAAAGTTTAACAATTTTTCAGTTTTTTAAATCATTAATGAAGTTCAAACACACTAAACATTAGAGAGCATATAATAATGAATCCTCATGTACCTATCATCCTGATTAAACAATATCAAGATTTTGTCACATTTGTTTCATGTGTCCTTTATTTCTCTTTTCTCCCTTTGATAAAGTATTTTAAATACAAATTCCATATATCACCCTGATCCATACATATGTTAGTATACATTTCTAAAAATATATAGACTTCTAAACTTTTTGAATATAGCATGTAATACTTACTACATTACCAATGATATCTTCACGCACTAAGCTGTCTGTTGGTGCATTTTCCTGGGTCTGCTTCTTAGTGTTTGGTTTCATCAGGCAGCAGAGTACAGCCCAGTTGAAGAAGGCAAGCAGTCAGGGGAAAGGGAGGGCCTCACATGAAGCTGCAAGAACTAGTCAAGTTCTTGAAAGTAGACCTAAGGTCCATATGCATTAAGCTATCTGTTAGGCACTTCTCATAATCTTATCTAATTCTCAGTTATCTTATTGGGCAAGTATTCAAGTTTAGAGAGGTCAAATAGATAAACTGCCCAGGTTCACACAATAAGTTAGAAGTGAAGGTAGAATTCAAAGCCAGGTATGATTGACTCTAAATTTTCCTTCTTCCGTGCTTGCCTGCTATGTTACTGTTATTGCAAGACTATATTTTTAGGCTCAAATTACTGTGTCCTGGGAAATACAGAATATATTTGTAGAAGCATTCATGATCCTTTTCATTCTTTAATAACAGCTCTAAGTAAAGCTTTCTTAAAGTCAGATAGAGGTAGTAATAAAAATTAGTAATTATGATATTTTCCCCCCTCTTTTTTAATACCCCCCCACTCCACTAGCACTTCCACCCCTGACCCCTGACCTATGGATGTTGTCACCTCTCCTTGAGAACTGGATCTCTGAGGGTGGGGTGTCTCCTGGGGCCAGAACCCAGGACCTTCTGCATGTAAATGCAAAGGCACTAACCACTACACTATGGAGCCACCCCTAGTAATTACAATATTACTAATAGTAGCAAACACTCATATTAGTGCTTACTATCTGCCAAGTACTATTTTAAGACTTTGTATATATTGAGTCATTGAATTTTTCCAACAACTCTATGAGTTGCATATTATTATTGTCCCCTTTTTATGGATGGAAAATTCGAGGTACAGAATGGTTAAGTAACTAGCCTTAAGTCACACAGTTAGTAAACGATAGACCAGAATTTGAACCTGGCACTTTGGCTCCAGAATCCATGAAGTATGCCTCCTAATAGAAACTCAATATACGGAAATTCAGATTTACAGATTTTAAGATCAGAGAATGGCTCCAACAAGCAGTGTTATGCAGCATTCACGTGGACTTCCTTTTGTAGGGTAGCTGTGCTCTAAAATATTCTGTCCAGCTGTCTGCCTAAGGACACTTGTGATTGTTGGATCATGTGCTACCTAAACTGAAATGTGCCTGGCTCATATCCTATTGTTATGTGTACTTACATGTGTGATCCTGAATTTAATTTTTCCATTTGTTTATTTGTTGATTTATTTGAAATCTTTGATTACCAAGTATTAGTGGCTTGTCCTTCATTTGAGAATATATCAAATTTTTCACTGAGAAAGCCAGCAACTTCTCTGAAGTACTAGAAAGTAGAATATACGCTTAAAACATTAATACTCTACAAATAGAAAATATTAACTGTCAGTTATCTCCTTACAAAATCAGGAAGGTGATTGCTAGAAATTAATTCACTTTTAATTCAATGTTCGGTGACCAGTAGTTTTCTTTTAAACTTCTAAATTACTCCAATAAAAACAAAACAAAATAACTTAAAGAGTTCACATTCATAGCTTATGACTTTTAAAAATATTTATTCAAAAAGATATCATTTGGTATTAAGTGTGCACTAGTTGTTTTATTATATGTCAATGCTAACAATTTTTCCAAAAAACAACTTTCTCATTCTATAATAAAAACATGGGGAAATCAGATGACATATGCAACTATAATTCCCTAGAAATGTTTTTACGTATTTTAATGTAAATAAAAATTGCTTTTCGAATCTTATTAATGGTTTTCAAGTGCCTTGATGAACTATTGGGGTAAAATGAGAACATGAAACACGTACATATTCATGTGACTTGTTACTTGACACTTTCTAAAAGACTGAATTTTAACATTAGATGTTTAATGTTTCCATAAAATCACATGCTAAAAACCTTATTGTGTAAAATAAGTACTTACTTTCAAATAATCTCATGTTATTTGAATATTAAATTAAAACTCTGAAACTATTCATTATAAAGTACAACCATGTGATAAGGATATAAAATTGTTTCTTTCTTTACCTTCATGCATTTTGCCCACAGTATTATAAATTGATAACAAACCTTTTCGAAAAGAATCTGGCAATACTCCAAGAATTATTTAAATATCATAACCTCTTGAGTTAGTAAACTCCTCTGAGAACTGGAGTGAAAAAATAATCTAGAATATAGGATACTATGTTTGTGAAGATGTCCATTCTAATGTTATTTATAGTAATATAAACTGAGAAACAAGAAAATGCTAAAAATAGAAAAATTGTAACTTTGGTTACAATGTTATAATACATGAAGCAACCTATTCTTTGGAAATAGGAGAATAATATACAGACGGTCATAAAATCTTCATGCCATTTAGATGTTAAAATCAATCCATGTACCAAGGACTTTATGTAAACAGTGCTTTACCAGAGCTGATTCTGTCTTTTCAGGGACTTGGAAGTAAACTGCAGTGAGCTCACTGAGGGCTAAAGCATCCTATTTTTCTTTGTACCTTTGTGACTTTGTAACTTTTGGACTTTTGCACACAGAAGACACCCAATAAGTGACAGTTTGTGTGAGTTATTGGTGGACCGAATGAAAAAATATATTTAAAAATATCATTATTCTGACTGTTCTTCACAATAATTAAACGAAATTAGTGAGATTTACCAAGTTTTCCCAGTATAGCTAGCTTTTCCTTTTCTTTTTTCCTAATTGCTTTCCCTCTTCTACAAAATTATCAATTTTATCTACTTATTCTTACTATTTTCTGACCTTTCCTACCGAGGGTATTGCCCTTTCTCATTAATGACATGGAAGGACCCTGTCCCTCACTTTTGTGAAGTAAAAACATTTGCCACTCACTGTTCGACCACTGATCTTAGCCAAAACGGGTAGTCTCTGCTCAGTGTCCCATGCTCAGACATTACAAGAGTTCATGCTATTATCACTAGTATTATTATTATCTGAATATTAATAATGTACTCACTGCCAACTAAATCTTGTAATGAGTGTTTAAATGATGGGAAGATGAGCAATTCCCAAATATAACTTAATACAGGTGGTATTTTGGTACACCATTGGTTACGTAGAATACTTTTAATAGGGTGGGGTTTTTTTCAAGTAAAAAAATGAAAGTTAACTTGAATGTAGCTTTTCTGTTAAAACCACAAAAACCACAATGGGTTAGCCATCATCTACTGATTTTAGTAACTTTATTCTATGGCATTTGTATCAAGAAGCAGTATAAAAGCTACAAAAAAAACCATGACACTTTTTGCATTCATCTGTTCTAACCCAGTATTTTGATCGCTCAAGCTAATTTTGCAGCACTCTCATTAAATGTTCACTCCTAACATGTCTATGGATTATCATCTTTACTCTTTTGGTTATTTTAAACTCTGTCTGTAGTTCTACATTACCATCTATTTTGCAAATGAGGGATTGGTTATATCTTTTGCTTTATTATTTTTTTTTTCTGTTATGTGGAAGATAATGTGAAGTGGTGAAAACCTAAAAGCCTTTCCTCTTAGATCATATTATTAGTAGTCCTAGCAAGGGCAATTAGGCAAGAAATAAAAGGCATCCAAATTGGAAAAGAAGTTAAACTGTCTCTATTTGCAGATGACATGATATTATATATAGAAAACTTTAAAGACACCAAAAAAAGAAAACCTGTTAGAACTAATAAATTTGATAAAGTTGCAGGATAAATAAACAACATGAAAAATCTATTGCATTTCTATATGCTAATAATGAGCTATCAGAAAGACCAATAAAGAAAACAATCCCATTTATAATTATGTCCAAAAAAAAAAAAAAAACTCTAGCAATAAATTCAACCAAGGACATTAAAGACCTGTATATTGAAAACTACAAGACATTATGAAAGAAATTCAAGGAGACACAAATAAATGGAAAGATATTCTGTGCTCATGGGTTGAAGGAATCCATCTTGTTAAAATGTCCATACTACCCCAATCTACTGATTAAATATAATCCCTATCAAAATTCTGATGGCATTTTTCAAAGAAATAGAACAAATATTCCTAAAATTTGTACAGAACCAAAGTGGGGGGTGAGGGGGGAGGGGGAAACCTGGATAGCCAAAGCAATCTTGAGAAAAAAAGAACAAAGCAGGAGGCACCATGCTGCCTGATTTTGAACTACTTTACAAAGCTACTGTAATTAAAACAGTATAGTATTGGCATAAAAACAGACACATAGATCAATGGAACAGAATAGAGAGCCCAGAAATAATCCCTCAATTATATGGTCAATTGATACACGACAAAGGAGCCAAGAATACACAATGGGGAAAAAGACAGTCTCCTCAATAAATGGTTTAGGGAAAACTGGATAGACACATGCAAAAAACAAAGAAAGAAAGAAAGAAAGAAAGAAAGAAAGAAAGAAAGAAAGAAAGAAAGAAAGAAAGAAAGAAAGAAAGAAACTCAACCACTATTTTAAAGCATACACAAAATTTAACTCAAAATGGACTAAAGACTTGAACGTAAGACCTAAAACCATAAAACTCCTAGAAGAAAACATAAGAAACATAGGTGATAAGCAACTTGACACAGGCCTTGGTGATGATTTTTTTGAATCTGACACCAAAAGAAAAAGCAACAAAAGCAAAAATAAATGAGTAGGACTACATCAAACTAAACTCCTAAATAGCAAAGGAAACGATAAACAAAATGAAAAGGTAACTTACTGAGGAGACAATATTTGCAAATTATATATCCGATAAGGGGCTAATGTCCAAAATATATAAAGAACTCATACAACTAACTCAATAGCCAAAAAACAAACAACTTGATTACAAAATGGGAAGAAGATCTGAGTAGACATTTTTCTGAAGAAGACATACAGATGCCTTAATAGGTACAAGAAAAGATGCTCAGCATCATTAACATCATGGAAATGCAAATCAAAGCCACAATGAGCTATTGCTTCATACCTGTTAGAATGGCTATTATTCAAAAGACAGGAAATAACAGGTGTTGATGACGTGAAGAAAAAGATTGTAACTTTGTGCGGCCACTATGGAAAACGATATGGAATTTCTTCAAATAACTCAGAATAGAACTACCATATGATCCAGCAATTGCACGTCAAGATACTTATCCTAAGAAAACAAAAATATTATATAGAAAAGACATAAGCACCCTCATGTTAATTGCAGCATTATTTACAATAGTCAAGATATGGAAACAACTTAAATGTCCATTGATGGAAGAATAGATAAAGAAACTATGGTATGTATATACAATAGAATATTATTCTGCCATAGAAAAGAAAATCTTGCCATTTGACACAACATGGAATGACTTCAAGGACATTATGAGATAAGTAAGGCAGAGAGAGACAAATACCATATGACTGTTCTTACATATGAAAACTTTAACAAAAACTGCAAGCTTATAGATACAAGGAACAGATAGATGGTTGCCAGAGGTAGAGGGTGCAAGGTGGGAAAATGAATGAAGGGGGTCAAAAGGTTAAAAGAAAAAAATAAACTGGGAAAAATATAATTCCCAAGGTCGATAGTTTGATTTTACAATAGAGATTCTGAGGATCTAACTGATTACAAATGTCTACATCTAAAATAACTAAACTCGATTCTTTCAAATTTTCATGAAATTGTTTCATAATAACATGATATGAGCTACCCTTTAAATTGAAGACAAATTATGGCTTGCTTTCCAATAGCTAAACATCGTGATAGATGATGCCTTCGAGTACTTTGATTTGGAACTCGAAGGTATTTGAACCTATTACTATTCCCTTTAATAGATTATGAAATAAGGAGAGGTTCTATGACTTGAGATAATTTATCGAGCGTTGTAGACAGCTACTCCCATTTCCTGAACAAAAGGTTATGCCTAAAAATAACAGTGGAGCGTCAATGCTACATCTCACTACACTGGAGGTCATTCAGTTCCTCCTACTTCCCAAATGCTTTCCCGCCTCAGCATCTTGGCCAAAAGATGTCACTATTTACAGCTCAATTGACACTGCCATATTACAATTGTGTAAGCACAGTGCCTGCCAGTCTTGAAATTATGTACTTTTTAAAGCAAATGTTTTATTTGGGAAATTTAAATGATTTAAAATTTTGAGGACAAGATAGACTGCTAATTTGCATAATTCAAATTCATGTAGTATGTATATGTATTGTACCTATGTAGGTTAATCTATTAATGTATTTTTGTTTAATTTTCATAGATCATATTCAAGTCTATTAGTTTTTTTCAAGTAAGAGATGGACTGCATTCTTTACATTACCAATAATGGAAAAGTTGACTGTTTCCAGCTTTTTTTTAAAAAAATATTTGTTGGTGACCATTTGCATGTTCAAAGGGTAAATACTTAACAATAGAATCAGGGCATCGAAGGGTATGCTCATATGACATTTTGATAAATATTGTGAAATTTCCCTCCAAAAATGCCACACTGATTTAAAAGCCCCTTTGCCCATGTTTGAACAGCAGGAGCTGAGACACCCTCTCAATATCATTTTAGAATGAGAACCAAACACTGATTAGAAATATCTACTTGCCAGGCAAAAGGGTGGAGGATATAATTCTAAGCTTCTGTGTGTGCATGTGTGTGCATATACATGTGTTTATATACACACCATGGTTTAAAGATGCTTGCAGACCACTACTCAACTAAAACTATATGTCTTGGAGCCAGGAGCCAAGTGCAACATTAGAGTCTTGTATCCTGGGGTTGGGCTTCCAGAGGTCAGACAGAGTCCCACATGATTGATCAGCTAAAGCCCTCAGCACAGGTGATTCAGGAGCCTGGCTGAAGTGACTGTCATGCCAATCATAGCTGCAGTTTTAGGAACCATCTCTGACACTCCAGGAAATTGTTAGTAAGTGAAAGTCATGGGCCAAAGAGAGACCTGAAGTTGAAAATAAAACAACAAAAAATGTGTTCTAAGGACCAAACTCAATTCGAAGAAATTCATTAATTCAACAAATGTTTGTTGAGTGCCTACAGTATGCTAACTCTGCACTTGGTGCTGGGGTTACAGCCACAAACAGAACATTAAAAATCCTTGGCCTCATGGAATTTATATCAGGGAGGGTATACAGATGATAAATTAAATGAGAGAAACCTATTGTAAATTTGATGGTGGTAAGTGCTAAGAAGAAAAATAAGATAAGGAAGGGGATGGGGAACGGCAGGGTTTACAATTTAAAATGGGAGGTCAGATAAGCTCTCCTGAGATGACTTTTGAGTAAAGAGCTGAGGTAGCCAGATGGGTGTTCTGGGGAAAGACATGGGCAGAGGGAACCTCAGGTCTAAAGGAGCTAATCTGGAGCAGGCCTGGGGGTCAGGGATGGACAAAGAGCGCATTGAGGAAAAGGGGGCCGCAGATGAGGTTAGGGAAGAGCAGGTTCAGGTAACGTAGGGGCTCGAAGGTCAGAGTGCTGATTTTGGCTTTTGCTCTGAGATGGAGAGGCATTGAAGGGTTTTCACCAGAGAAGTGTCATGAGCTGACTTGACTTTAAAATGGTTACTCCCCAGGGTAGAGCAAGCAGATGTGTTTTATCAGGAGATGGACATTTCAGAGAAAAGAAAAAATTTAGAAAACTGAACAGTTTGCATGAATTTTGTACTCTTTCATGCATATATTGGCCAAAAGACTGCTTCAAGAATAATTATAAAAGTAGTGTTATAATAAATCATCTCAGGAATTAACAGAAAAATGGAATTGTGGTGTTAGAAGATATAACGCTAAAGTTTCAGATAAAATAAGATGTTTGTGCTTTTAATGGCTAATTAATGAGAAGATAAGTGTTTATGAAAATAATACTTCAGACAGGATAACCATTCTCATTGACAAAAGGACAAAATTATTATTCATCTTTTTAATCACAAGATTTAGCTACAAATGAAGTTTTACATAAGAAAAAATATGCTGTATTAAATACAAAAGAAAATAGCAGTTGTATAATATGACGAAGTTAATATTGATTAGAAAATCCAATTATTTCTACAATTTATTCTGATATATCCCAAGATAGCTGTTTGTCAGCAGGTGAACTTCCTATTTAATTGGCATGATTGAGTAATTAGATATATTCTCAGAGCAGCAATAAAATGAAATTCTCATGTCATAGGAACTTAGCTGAGGTTTTTGTTTTGTTTTATTTTACCCTTGGGTTTATCCAACTGAGACCGAGGAGACTTATTGTTTTATCCAGGAATAAATTTTTGATTTAAAATATTTGGTGATTGTGTGATAATATAATTGTTTTTGTCATAAGAATGATAGAGAAAAATCATGAATTTGACAAAGATTTGTGGTGATTCGCCTTTCTCTCATACTAAATCCTTTAAGCCCTCATTGTCTTTTTTCCTGGGCTCCTATAGGAGCCTTCTGATCAGCCTCTCTCTGCCTAAAGGCCTTTTGATCAGATCAATTTATCTTCTAGAAGAAAAATTTCATCTTTGTACCATATTCTCTATATGAAGTAGTAAGGCATTCATCCATAAATAACAGAAAACTATTACGGTGGCTTAAATAAATATGGGTTTATTTGTCTCATGCATTACAGAGTCTTGGATTAGCTATAATGGCTCCAAATTGCTTCCAGGGTCTCAGTCTCTTCCCATCTTTCTACTCTACTATCCTTATTTTGCAGGCCTTCGCTCTCATTCTAGTTGCTTTGCGAATGCAAGATGGCTGTTGTACCTCCAGACCTCACTTCTACATTACAGGTAAGATGAAGGTAGAAAGGTAAAGAGGACAAAAAAAGACAAAAAGTCTCAGGATAACTTTGCCTTTTAACTCTTTGCCTTTCATCTCTTTCCTTGAAGAAATGCTATCCCCAGGCATTTTTGACTAGTTGGAAAGGAGGTGAAGAAATCGGGTATTTTGGCTTTTTAGCCTCTATTGTAGAAGTAGTTAAAGGAGAAGATGGATATTATTGGCTTTTGGATAGCGAAACCATAATTTTTGCCTTACTCCCCATCGTCCATAAAAATCTTCAAAAATTCACCAGTTTACTATGTAAAGTCCATTTTTCTTATTATTGTGCAGTATAATGTCATAGAATGACTTCTTTCATTACTTTGGAAATTTGTAGAGAACTTACCTTCAGTTTTGCTAGTCCACTTGTATTAGTCAGACCTCTCCAGAGAAACACAACTAATAATGTGCTTCTGTGTGTGTGTGTGTGCACACGTGCAGGCAATTTACTTTACTCAAAGTTCACTGATTTAAATGTTAATCTCATCCCAAAACGCTCTTACAGAACCAACCAGAATAATGTTTGACCACATATCTGGACATGCTAACATATAAAATTAAGCACTACTAATACATACCCTATATTAAGCATGCTTAAACATTAGGAAATGACATGTGCTAAAAGGCGGAGAGAAAAGGCCCTATTTAAAAATTGAAATGAGTCCAGTATGACTACACATTTGAGTAGGAAAACTGACTGGGAAAGATAAAACTGGAGAAATAAGAAAGACAGTATTATGCAGGGCAATGTAGGCCTTGATGAGGAGAGTAGCCTTTACATTAAGAGTGATTGAGAGTAATAAAGGGCTTTAAAAAGTCACATAAGATGTTTGCTCATCCATTTCCTCCCTTCTTCATTCTGTCCCTTCCTTTCAACCAATGTAGTTTGTGTGGAGTTGACCTTGGGTTGGCATAAGTAATTTAACATGTCCAATTTCCTTGGCAGGTAGCTCAGGAAGAAGCCAATAAGACACATTATACCATTTGCTGGGGTTTCAATGTCCTCTTTTGCTGGATCTCCTAGTGTTACCCTGTAATGCTTAGAAACTGCTACAGCCATGTTGCTATTGCAGGAGATAAAGCTGACACAGGGAAGAAAGAACTATGGGATGAAGCTTGGTGACATATTATAATCGGAGTCCTAGATCAAACTGTAACTTAAAATTAGCTACTCCTAAAGTTTTCAGTTGAGAAAGATGATTCCTTTTTGACTTAAACTGTAACTTGCTATGTGAATATATGTAACACAATCGCATCACATTTGATAATGCTCATTTGTTCAATAGGGATAGTAGATTGGAAGGAGCAAGACAGGGAGAACTGTTAAGAGGTTGACTAGTAATCTAGTTGAGAGAAGATATTGACTGGTACCAGAGTGGTGGCAGTCGGAGCAGAGAAAAATGATAGATTTAAGAGATATTCAGGATAGATATTTAGGATATTTAGATATTGAAGATGTGGAGAGAAAAATTAGGAATGACTTCTAGATTTTCTGACTTGAACAACTGGGTTGGTGGCATCATTCACTGAGGTGGAGACAAAACTAGATAAGGTTTGCCTGTGAACTGTGCACCTGATATGACAAATGAGGTGTTGTATATATAGGCCTGAAATTTGATAGGACTACACTAATACAGATTTAGGAATCACTAGCATATAGAGTAGATGATGTTACTTAATGAGAAAAACAAAATACTGATTTTTAAGGACCAGGCAAAGGAAACTGATGCAGATATGCATCATAGAAACAAGAAAGACTGGGTTTAAGAAGGCTAGTACCATCTGCAGTGGTAAATACAAAGAGATAAACTCAGATGGAACTGAAACGTGTCTTTTAAATCTAGGAACACGGAGGTTATTAGAGAATTTAGGAGAGTATTGGGTGTAGAACCCAGATTGCAGAAGGCTGAGAGTAAGTGAGGAATGTGTGTACGTGTGTGTGTGTGAAAGTGGAATCGTCAAATAAAGAAAGCTGTTCCAGGAGTTATTCCACTTTGCAGTAAAATTTCTCAAAACTCTAGAACTGTGTCATTTATCCTCTTTTTGTTGTTAATACTGCCATATTTGGTGTTCTCATTCAGACTCATGTCTTTTAAATATCACCAGTATGCTACAGATTCTCAAATACATATATATTCAGCCTTTTTCCAAGACTCCACACTTGACTGTTCGGTTGCCTACACAGTATATACACCTGAAAGTTGAATAGGCATTTCATACTCAATGTGTTCAAAACTTATCTCCTGATCTTCCCCCAAGCCTTCTTGACCTTGGTGATCAATAGCACTCAACAATTCCAGTTGCTCAGGTCAAAAATTAGATTCATTTTTAAGCCCTCACTTTCTCTCATGCCCTTTATAAACCCTGTTAGCAAATCCTGTTGGTTCTACCTTCAAAATATATCCAGAATCTATTTCTTACCCTTCTGCTACCACGGTGATCTTTTATATGAATTATCCTAATAGGTCTGCATACCTTGACCTTTGCTGCCCCTACAGTTTATTCTCAACATAGCAGCCAGATGATCCTTTGAAAAGATTCAAGACCCTCAAGGATTTGGTATTCCCTCAAGTGAATGAGAGAAATGTACTCTCAACAAGCAAGAGGAGGGGAAAGGTTGAAGTCTGTTTTTGAGAAGACCAAGTACCTAATCTTCAATAAGGGAGGAAGGGGCTAGAAACTTCATCCTAGATGAGTGCAAAGGAAGGCCTAATACTCTGAGCAGCAGCAGTGACAACAGTGAACACTAGAATAAGATGTGGAGCTAAGATCTAGGAGTGAGCTGGGCATATCAGGCAGAACCAATGTCAACGCTATTGCTTTGTGAGTCTTAGGTTCCTGTGGACCCCTCTGTCCAACTCCTTTGGGTTCCCCACCTTAGCCCATTACACTGTTTCTGACCATAGTTAGGCCTGGATATCTAGTTAGGCTTCTGGAAGCCTTAGGTCTAGCCTTGGCCTCTAGAGTCCCAGGGATGTTAAGCCAGGTTAAAAATTTTCTTGGTCCAAAATTGCACTATTTACTCACAGATCCCATATTTAAAATCCATGCCTTCCTCTTTTCCTACGTCAGCTCTCCTCATCCCAGCCAAGTGGAAAGGATGGTGACCTCTCTCCTTTAGATGACCCAGACATCAAGTTTCCTATGGACCAGTGCTAGGCCTGACTGTTGGACCAAAACATGGAAGGAAGCCCTCACCACAGTGGGCACAGAAATTTTAGAACCCTAGGGCCGAGGCCAGCATGCGAGGATTTAATGATCACAGTATTAAAGAGCACTGTCTACTGAGAACTCCAGCTTATTCTTTGAAGGTGCTGTGAAGAAATCTGATGAAAACAGTGTTGAAATTCCTCCATGTCACTGTGTGTGGTTATAGTTCGTGAATTTTCATTGCTGTATGATAGTCTATTGCATTGATGCACATTTCGGTTGTTCTGTTTGTAATAATTATGAACTACGCTACAAAAATCATTTTATATACAATTTTTTTAAAAGGATGGATGGGATGGCACTCTGATTCCCTGGATTAAACCATTACCCTTACACTAGTCCTTGAGGTCCTGTTACTTCTGGCCTAACACCTACTATTCTATCCCTTGGTTATTCTCCCCAGCCATACCAGACTCTTGGCACTCATCAAACATGCCAGGCACCCTCCTGGCATGTCTGGAACTGTTTAACCAGAAATGTCTCCCTAAGCTGCTCCCACCCCCAGGAGGAAATGAAGACAGGATGAATGCTGATGTCAATGTGAAGGTTCACTGGTAGGATCCTGTTGGGACTGATGGTTTGGCAGCTTCTGTTGTGCTCCCCCCACACTCCCACAGAAGTAGAAGGTCATTTAATTGTGTTGGTGGTGGTGGGCTTTGAATTGTGAGCAGCATGAAGGTTGGATATTTTTATTACGGCGAATGGAGAATAATAAAAATTGCTGCTATAGTAAAAGGCAGAGCGAAAGTTCATTAGGGAACCATAGAATGAAGTCTAGCTAAGGTCAGTGATGCATAATCATAGTTATTAGAACCTACCCAATTATGCATTTTGCTACAGCAGTGTTCAGCAGCCCAAGTGATGGATGATGAAATCTAAGCTGGATGAGGAAGGGAGTAAAGATATAAGGGGACTGATGGGAATAAAATAAAGGGTTCTATGGACTATAGCAGTGATCATCTAACTTTAGTATGTATAAGCATCACCTGGAAAAGACCAGATTCTGAAATTATTATTCAGTATGTCTGGGTGAAGACTAGAATATATTTTCAACAAGGATCCTAGTTGATTCTGATGTGAACCATGGACCAGTTTTTGAGAAATAGTATATATGAAATTATATTGAGTTTAAAGAAGTAATATTTTGAGAGGGGGAGAAAGGGGAGGAGGAAGAGAGAGAGCATATTGCAAGATTAGGTGGTTACAGTGTGAGATGACTAATTCCAAAGATGGAACAGCCTGGAATGATGAAAGCTTCAGGGCACGGCCAAGCTAGTGAGTGGCTGAAGTGGAAGTGAATATGACCAGCTGTGAGAAGGTCAAAGTACAGAAAGCCTCGGTAATCCATGTGGACTTTGAAGCCACCCAGATAACAGCAGTACTTGGACAGAGAGAAATAAATGTGAGTAAAGTTCAAAGCCATGGGAAAATGAAGGGGAGGGACTGCAGGTTGGTAGACAAAGCAAAGATATGAAGTTGAAGGAGGTAAAACTGGTTAAGAATTTGTGCGCCGTGGTGAAGAAGTAAAACTGGCTAACATTAGTTGAGTGTGTTTGCCAAGATTTATATACACCAGTCCATATTATCCTCACATACAACTCACAAACTTCATAAAGTGTAATACTTTTTATTCTCCTTTTATGATGAGGAAACTGCAGCACAGAGGTTAAGCATGAAACATCATCTCACAATTCTTATCCAGAATGCTACTTTGATTCGTAAAATGGTAATGGAAGGTATTTTAATTCATTTCAACTGGAAAAAAAAAAAAATCAGATCTCCTGAATACTGTTATAAAGGGGTTAGGTTCTTTGGAAAATTAAAAATATTTCCTTAAATTTCATTTGTACTGATTTTTTTTTTTTTTTTTGCAATATCCAGCAAGTGGCAGAACTAATAACAACTCCACACTGCAAAGTGAACAGTTTGCATTTATCAAGACATCTACCTATTCCAGGCCTTGATGATTTCTTCAGCAGCATCTAACGTACTGTCTTTCTGTAAATAAATGAAATAATCATCATTACATATCAAAATAAAGTCAAGATGAAGTAAAGATTTAAATATAAAAAAATATATCAAAGTTAGTCCATCCGGAAGAATCATGCAGTGATTTGGGAACCAAGTGCTCCTCAACCCCTGATAACTTGAGCCAGGCCCAGCTGAGCTCTAGCCTGTCCTTGGCCTCCACAGCGATGACAGAGCCCCAGGACATTCACTTGGGGGCATGCCTTCCCAGTGAATTAAGTCACTGGAAGCCTTGCCTAAATTAAGCCACAACCCTAGTAAGAGCATGAACAAAGACCGGGAAACGGTGTCTGCAACGTCTTCTCTTGCTTTGGTGGCTAACTACAGAGGTCCCAAGCTCTTTCAAAAGCAAATCAAACAAACTAATCATTATAACACTATATCCCATTGCTGTCTGGCTGGTAGAGTACATGAGCCTCACAAGAATTCAATATTAGAGAAAATGGAGAAGTGTGATGCCAATCATTACATCATACTGTTTTGTAATGTTGGCTGCCAGTTCAGGGCACTTTATTGCTACTATCTTGACACCAGAGAAATCTACAACTTAACTTGCATGGCCAAAGAACATGACCAGGACAATGATCAACAAACTGTATATACGGCTCAGATTAAAAAGTTTAACCTGATCCCAGCCAAAACCATGTCCATCAGTGTAGACACTGTGACTATTCAGAGCCACTTGTGGCAGTCCCGGCAGCCTGAAGTGCCAAAAAAGACCCAGACTTGTAAAACACACCAATGAGGGCAGAGTCTGTGCTGACGGGACCAAATACATTATTTTCATCCATTTGGGTATGAAGTGTGCAAAAATCACAAAGAGGCTTCTAAACAACAAAAGAAAACTATTCCCTTAGCCCCCAACACACACAGGATGCCACGTGGAACAGGACTTGAGGCATAAACGCCCTCATTTTCAATGGCCCACAGCAGCTGTGGTCACTGCTAACTACAGAGGCTTTCAGATGAGGGATGTACAAGCAGCAACACCTCTAAGCCAGTGGATTCCCTTTACTTGAAATTCTCCTTCACTATGAAGTAAAATTAATTTACTTTGCTTTCTTGCCTTTCACCTCACTCACTTTTGCACATGACCTAACATCCCTCATGTGAGCCATTTAGAATCTGGTGAGATCATAGGAATGAGACCTAACCTTGGGTCAGGGTGTTTGAATGTCTTTAGGAAAAGAATTTGTGCTGGGGAAATCTTTTTCATTTGATAAATTGTACATTTATTGGTCATATCTATTGCCAATTGAATACTGTTTATATTCAATTCTAATATTTCTGAAAAAAATTCTTGTTCTTGTTCTTTGCTGCTCAGAAAAATTTTACTGAAAATACCAGTTTACTAAAAGCATTGAAATCTGCAAAGTCTGTCTTCTGCTAAAATAACATTTACAAACATGGAGACACACAATCATGAGTATGGTGAATGGTACTACTGACTAGCATTTGCCTAATTTAAAATAGGCAAGTTGAACAAATTATAGCCATTGCTCATTAAGTTTTGGATAGTACTCTAATAATGTGTTCAGTTTAATAAACATATTTTGGTAAAGCAGAAAAAAATAAAACATAATAGTACAAATGAAAATTTAAGTGAATATCCCATCTCGAGTGAAGAGAATTTTTCAAAGTACAAATTCAAGGCAGGTCTCCAAAAGGAAAACAATCAAATAAATATATCAGTATAGAAACAAGTCAAAGAGTACAAATTATACTCCCACTCTCAATCTATGAAAGCATCTTATGGAACTTTTCAGTTGTTTTGGTTATTTCTAATCGAAATGATAAAATTTCATTGCAGTTTTAATTTTCATTTCTCTTATTAAGAGTGAGGTGAGCATCCTTTTATGCATTTGACAGCTACTGAGAATTTTTCCATAACCACTGTAAAATGCTCCTTTTTGGCTTGTTTTGCCAAAATAAATGTACTGCCAGTACACTTAACTGTTTCTATTGCTCTGAATAATGAGTAGGCTACATGCTGTCCATCTATAATATGAAGATGTAGAAGCAGGAACCTTTTTAGGTATCTTCTCTCTACCATTACCTTCACTCTTTTTGGCAACTTTCTCATTTTCTGGAGAATTTGTGAATTTGTTTTGCATTCTCCTAGTTGTTTTAAAATAATTTCCATGAAGAGAATGGGTAAGGACTCTGTTTACCATTTTAAAACTGGAAGTCTTATTTTTAACTTCCATTAGTCCTGCTTATAACTTCAAATCATATACAGAGATCCACTGTAAGATGAGAATACTAATGGCCTCACCATTTCTTCTACATTTCAGTCAATTAAATGTTGACATTATTAGTCTGCTGATATTTATAATCTATTCTGGATGAGTCTTTCCTTGTCTATAGGTTGTTTCGAAAAGTAGAAACAGTTTTTACATTCTAACTAGGTTTATAGATGAGTGTGTTGTTACAGAGATTGGTTTGATCTAAGTAAGACTGTTTTTACTAACAATCACATCTGAAAAACAGCAATAATACATTTAGATGTTATTTTAGTACAGATCTAATAGTGATGAATTCTCTCAGCTTTCATTTATGAGGGAGGGATGTATCTATCATTTTCAGTTTTAATAGATATGTTCCTTGATATAGAATTCTGGGCTAATGTATTTTTTTTTTTTTGAAGCGCTCTGAATATTTTATTTCATTGTATTCTGGTCTCTGTTCTTTCTAATAAGAAGTTAGCTAACATTCATATCTACTCCTGTGCATGTGAGGTGCAGTTTTTCTCTTAGTGCTTTCAAGATCTTATCATTACCTTTGCTTTACAGTTTATTATGTGTCTAGGTGTGGTTTTCTTTATACACTGGTGTGGTTCACTAAAATTTTAGATCTGTAAATTGCTTTACGATAAAATCTGGGAAAACTTTGCCATTATTTCTTAAAATATTTCTTCTGTTAACATTCTTTTTTTAGTATTCCAATTACATGTATATTATCATTTGATATTGTCTCATAGATCTGAGACACTTCATCTTTCAAAAATAATTTTTCCATTTTTCAGACTGGATAATTTCTATGGATCTGTATTTTAAGTGGACCATTTTTTCCTGTCATCCTCAATTCTCCATGTGTTAAGCCCCATACATGTTTCATATTAGATATTGCACCTTTAAGTTCTTGAATTTCCACGTGATTCTTTATTTTAATAGTTTTAATCATTTCACTCATTATGGTCATATTTTCCTTTAACTTCTTGAACATACTTATAATCTGCTTTAAAGTCCTTGTCTGCTAATTTCCAGATATGGGTCACCTTGAGATTTGTTTCTATTTATTGCTTTTTTTCTTGATTAAGGGTCACAATTTCTTGTATTTTCATATCTGGTAATTTCTGATTGCATGCTAAACATTGTAATGTCAAATGGAAGTCTGATTACATTGTAAAGTCAACACTCTTGTTCTGGTAGGCTGTTAATTTCATGGCAGCAAGCCAATATTTAACCGCTGCCCTCTCACGTGCCAGTCCTGTTTCATTCCCCACTTAGCCAAAATCTCCTTGTGCAGCAAGCTAATATTTAAAAACTGCACATGAGCACATCATATCTAGTAACAGAAAAAAATGGTGATTTATAAATCAGAAGGAAGGACATCATAAATGTGTTTTTGAGTAGAATGGAGAACTTACTTTAATGAAGCAAAATCGCACAAACTTCTCAAACTGTGAAGTATTCTCTGTGTTACAGAATGCTGAAACTGGAATAGCTGACAGTTTCTAAAAAATAAAAAGAAAGGTAAAATAAGAAAACTACTTATAATTCAAATATTAATTTTAGGACCATAAACATTAGAAACAAATAGATACTTCTAAATATTCACAATGATTTCCAAAAGTAAAACTATTTTTAAAATCCTCCAAATAGCCACAAGTGAACTATCATGTAACAAAATTACAGGTAACATTATTTAAAGCACGTCAGCAGGTTTTCTTCATAATTTAACTATAACATATAGCACAATATTGCAAAGGTCAATAAACATTACCTTATTTTTAGTCATCCATTTTACAAATTTATAGTCATAAGATTCATTGCTGTTCTTCATATCAGAGAGGTCTGCATCTAAAATAACAATGAAAAATTAGATGGCCTATGTATTACGTGAGGCAACATGTATTTCATTTAAGTATATCAAGATTCAAAATTTTCTTAGAAGGTAAGTCATAGAATCTGCTGGAGTCTCACGCTGCATGGTGGGGTGGGAAGTGAGGAATTCACAGATGAGCTTCACCTATACCCTAAGCTGGTACTCACATATGCATCTGGTTGATCATGCTTGTGCATACAGCTCTTAGCACTGGAAGAGTAAGGAAGGGGAAGGAAAAAAAAATATTGTCTTTCCATCTAGAATCAACATAAGACTGATCATCGTTAAGAAAATAATATCTAAATTCAAAGAGCATTCATCAGTAATAATTTCATTTCCAAACGGTCATTCATTATTATATTGTAATCTCTACAAGAGTAAAGTGTCTGTATGGCAACCTATCATTATCCTCATTATCTAGGTCAGTGTCTAGCTTATAAGAGAAGAAAAGCATATTTGTCGAATGACTAAATTAATATTAATATTTATACAGGGAAAGTGTCTGTAGATCTTCCAAGCGATATCCTTATTGTCTGCCTCATTCTTTCCTATATTATGCTTTTAAAACAACATTAAATTTGGAGAAAAATTTCGAATATATGTTCTTATTCTCATCTCTTGCTCCAATCTTGCTTTAAGATATTTCTCTGGCATTCAGTTTCAGCATATCATTTCAACTTTATTGACTTGTACACTGGATCTTTTTGAATTGCTGAAAGCAATTAACATTGATGGTTACTACAATCAATGAAATTTTACAATTTATTGCTCAAAACAAATTGAGGTAGCCATCTTCTTTTTTCATTCACTAAATATTACTGGATTTCTTCAAATGAATGATGTCAAATCCTTGACATTGATTAAAGATTCACCTGTATTTAAAAAAATCTTAATATATTTTTACTTAATGGTTTTATTTCCATTCTCTTCTGTGCTTTAAGAATGTAAAAAAATCCATATAATAATGCTAATAATATACTACCGTTTATTGAGAACTTACTATTTGTTAAACATGTTACATGCTTCTCTCACTTATTTGTCCTACAATTTTGAGCAGTAGCTATAATCTTCACTTTATAGATGAGAAAGTTAAATTACTATTTCAAGTATTTCACACTATATGTATGTATATGTATTTAGTTCAGATTTGGGTCTATCAAAAATGATCACTTTAAAAAGTTAATGTTTATTGTAAATTATATGAAACTGTGTGACAAATACACAATAGTAGTGTATTCAAAGGCAATCCAGAGAAAGGAATGATTATCTATAGCAGTAGAAGGAAAAACAGGAGGATATTAACTAACTGTAACTGACACTAGCTGTACTACTCATTTATTCTTGTAATGGTTAGAAAAGAGGACTTTATTGCCATAGTGCTTAAAAGGAAAGAAAGAAAAATAATTCTTAAGATTTTATACTTAGAAAAAAGTTAGAATCTATTTTTTCTGAATACTTCAGTCAGAGATCCTCAAAGGAACTAAAAAATATATTTTTTTATTCAAGTTAGAAGTTTGAACCATATTATAATAGAGTTAGGGTATTTAAGTAACCTATATAAATCAAAATTGGTTGTTGCATTCCCACTATCTGCTCCATAAATTTGGATCTTAGTATCTCACTAAACAAATAGTTTTCCTTATTTGTCATTGTGTCTTCTAATCAAATGTTCCCCTTTTAGTTCTGGAATAAAGCTCATTGATCTGGAAAGATGCTTAGTATTGCAGAAAAAAAGGCAATTTCCCTGGTTAGAACATGCATCTCTAGGTTCAGAGTCCAGTTCTGCTACTTATCAGTTAACTTCAGTAAATTTCATGATTCCCTATCTTATCTTTCTCACCTATTAATGAGGATATAATAGCATCAGACTCCTAGGGCTTTTGTGAGAATATGATATTTGTAAACCTCTTAGCATAATACCTACTATAGCATAAATACTTTAAAGTTTGATTCCAGAAAAGAATTATTTTTCTAAAGGTTTCCTTTTATTCAACAATTATATAACTAATTCAATTGTTTTTTTTTGTCTTTGCTGCCATGACATTTAGTCTCAAGTTAATACTAATTACAACACTAAATGAAACTAGGTGGCTTAAATACTTGCTTCTTCTCCTTCCTATGTGACATTGATTTTCTATTATAAATGAACATTTCTATGTGGATACTATTGCATAGAAGACTTCTGAGTTAGCTCAAATTCCTTTGGGGAACATGAAGTATAAGTCAATTTCTTTTAATAAAATAATTCATATAGAAAATGTTGCAATTTCCAATTCAAAGGCAAAAATATAAGTGATGACAACTATGCTATTTATTTTTATCATGTCATGAAATAAGCTCCACATTTAGAGCCAATATAGAAAAGTGGTTTCCAAACCTCAGAGTATACAACATCTTAATGGATTTCACATAAAAATAAAGTTTAAGAGCCTGACGAATACAGCTCTCTGGCAACAGGACAGCAAGAATCTCTGGTCACCGTGGCCTCTACTTCTCTCACAAAAAAATGAAGAAATAACGAGCACTTTTATTATGAAATCAAAAGTTTCCAGCTTTATAAAATTTGGTAATATAAAAGGCTTTTCAAGCTCAGTGTCATATAGCTTCATTGTAATAAAACCTTAAAACATTTAATTTAGAACGGGTGTAATTTCTGTCAGAATAAATTATGGTTTTAAATTTACTATCACTAACAGTTTAGCTTTTTTGAAGAAAGTTAAATTATGTTTAAAATGTTAGGCTTCTAACCTTAGGTTTATATAGCATGTCAGAATTACATACAACAATTTCAGGCAATACAAAGACCATTGCTTTTTGGAGAAAAAACTATTTAGAATCTAACTGTGTGACTTCAAGCAAGTTACTTAAACCTTTCTAAGTCTTTATGTCTTTAAAAATGGCACTAACAGTGCTTTTTTCAAAAGGGTATTTGAAAGTCCTAGGCATGTATTAGACTTTCAATAAATATCATTTTCCTTTTTTTACTTCAGTTTGGTATAGTCTAAAGTGGCAAATAATCCTCGATGGTATCCACATTCTAGAAATCTTATATTTTTCAAATAAAAAGGAAACTTAAATTTTACTCAAAGGGACAGAGGGCATATATATTATTTCATGTATCTGTTTTAAATTATACACCAGAACAAGATGATAGTAAATTCTATGTTTAATAGAATAAATAGAACAAGTGATTCCATAACCATGCAACAACAATCACATTTAAGGTCAAGTACCTCAAAGTCAAGACTATAGTAGAAAAACACTGACTTTGTGAAAATCCATTTTTCCATAGACAAAATGTTGATATGGCTTTGACACCAATCTTTTCTTCATAATTCTGATAGAATTTTACATGTAAGTTTCAGTTTATTTGAAATAATAAAAACCTTTACAAACCTAGCAAAGACACATCAGCAATGATGAAGTATCCCCCATCAGGAACTACGGATTTTAGGCCAACACTTTCAAGTAAATTAACCACTCGATCTCTTTTTACTTCTAACTCTTTTGGCAAAGAATTAAAGTAACACTCTGGGTCATCCATGCGCTTGATGTCAATCCAAAAAGCTTGAGCCAAGGCTTCCTGTATGTTAAGATTAAAAAATGTAGAAAGAAAATATGGTAATGTTATTTATTTCTGAGTTTATTGATATAATAAATAAAGATGGTCTGAGTAATATTACTGGCAAAAAAATTCATTCAGGGAATTACAGTTGAATTCGTAGGACCCTGTGTTAAACTCTATAGATTAACTGAGGAATTACTTACAAGCAAATTATTAATTCTAATAATTTCGATGTAATGAAAAGCTAAGAATGAGCAATGAAAATCAAAGTTGAAAAGAGGTATTATATAAAGACATTACTTTCTACTGAGGTGAGCTGTAGAAGGACTTGCTAGATCTAAGTCTGAAAGATGGCCAGAGAAATGACAAATTAGCCAGCTTTTCCCCATTACCTTGGAGAGAGTAGTAGAAATGAAAGCTGACCCAGTGTGTCATTCCCCACAGGTGTGCAAATCCCTGTTCTAATCACTCACATCCCAGGATTAGAAATGAGTTTTTGGAGTATGTGGAGTGACTTCTCTACTCTTCTTCAGGAAAGTCAGAAGACATGGGAGTGAAACTGAGCTCAGAGAAAAGCCTATGTTATGAGGTCAACAACAGGTAAACAAGTCTGAATCAGGGCATATACATAAAGAACACTTACCTATTCAAGCGGGATCTATACCAAGCAGGATGCTTGGTAGGCAAGTATAAACTGGGCCAACTTACAAATATTGGTTCTCAGAGAAAACCAGGAGATCCAAGCAAATTCAAGAACTTGGAACAGTTAACAGATAGTAGGGCAGAATAGAGTAGCCAAATTTTAAGAGAATAAATCACAATCGAGAGATATCAAGAACTAGAGGATAAATTCAATTAGTAAATAAATTGAGTACCTATACGAAAACTGGCATTGTGATAAATGCTGGAGCTATAATGATAAACGAGATCAACATAGCCCTTACCTTCACAAAGCTTCCAATTTAGTGTACATTGGTAAAAGCAGAGGGGAGGGAGGAAACAGAAAACAATTACATGAACAAAGCTGGAAATAATTTGCTCTTTTGGAAGAACCGAGAGAAGTCTAGAGGGGCTGCACGGTAGATAGCAAGAGAGACAGTATGGCAAGAAACAACACTGAGAGACAGAGAAAAGCAAGATCATAGAGAAGACTGCATGCTAAAAGAGTTCAGCAGGAAGAAAGACTAATAATGATTCCTTAGCACCAAAAAAAAATCTTGGATAAATAAGGATTGGTTGCTTAGCCTGGGCCAGTTTCCAAATATGGTTGCCTGAGGGTATGGGGTAAAAACGGGTCACTTAGCTGAAATGGAGAATAAGATGGTTCGGAAAAAGAGGTTTCAGATTCTTAACTGAATCTTTGTCTCAGTAATTTATTCCTTCTCTATAGTATGAGATATTGCCCTAGAAAACTCAAATCCCAGGAAACATAAACAGCTGTCCTAACTGTAGAATTATACTGACTCCTCTCTCTTTCTCATATGCCACATGATCCCATCAGCGAATACTGTCAGCTCTACTTTCAAAATATATTCAGAACCCAATCACTTTTTACCCCTTTACTCATCCCTATATTGGTTCAGTCCACTGCACTCTCTCTCCTTGATCTCTTCAATAATAGTCTTCCAACTCAACGAAGCAGCCAGAGTCCCTGATAACACTAGTTTGACCCCGGCACTCCTGTGCTCAGAACTCTCTAGCGGATTCCTATCTCACTCTACCAACAGTGACAAACATGCCCCTACTGTATCTGGCTTTCAGCTACCTCTCTGATTTATTTCCTTGCACTCTTATCTATCTATCTATCTATCTATCTATCTATCTATCTATCTATCTATCTATCTATCTATCTATCATTTTTTAAGGCGAGCCAACACTTGGTTGACCTCACAGATCGCAAGGACCTTGTCAGCTCACAATCCCTTATTTTTTCATTTTTCACCCCTACAGCACCTGGTCTTCCTAGGTGGTCTCCCATCCAAATACTATAGGGCTTGTTCAGAGTAGCATGGCTGTAGACTATTTTCTTGTACTCATGTTCTCTGTGTATTTCACTGATATAAACATGACAACCAGGTTGCCTTCCCCTGGGCCTTTGCACTTGTTGTTCTTATAGTTTTGAGGGTTCCTCTCTAGGTTACCATGCCACTGCTTAACCTCCTTTAGCTCATAGCTCAAATGTCACCTTCTCAGTGAGGCTTTCAAAGATTACTCCATTTATTGTATATTCTCCCCCTTAGCACTTTATATCCCTCCTCTTCACTACTTTATTTTTCTTTATGGCATCTAGCAACTTCTGACATAGTATATTATTAAAATATTTATTAATTATCTGTGTCCCCCCTATAGCCTATAACCTCTATGAAAACAGGAATTTTTGCCTGCTGTATCTCTAATACTCAGTAAATGTTTATTGAATAAGTGAATGGATTTATTTTTAGAAGATAAAATGAGTTTAATATATAACAAAACCAAATGTCAGAACTATCCTTTATCATGATACTACTTTAGAGCAACTGGAAAAAGAATTATAAAATAGATTTTTCTCTCATTTAGTAAGTATTTGTGACAGGAAGCAAAAAAATAAGTTTACTGTAGTTAATATATTTCACCCTTTTGGTCTTTTAATTACCTTCCAAAAAATAAATTCATTTTAGTGTTCTGATTATTCACAGAATGGTACGCAGATCCTGTTCTTAAATATTAAAAAAATAGAAACAATATAAAAAGATGCATTATAAAATCTTGCACACTGTCCACTGCCCCATCCCTATTCAATTTCACCTATTTTCCTGACCCTTACAAATAGCCACTTTTCCTAGTTTCATTATGGAGCCTTCCACAGATCCTTCAAGAAAGTAGTTTTCCTCCTTATACAAAATACGGCATAAATAAATATACTGCTCTGTATCTTGCTCTTTTTTACTTTACAATATATTCTGGAAATCTTTCTGTCAGTAATTATAGAGCTTCCTCACTCTTTTCCTTCCCCTTTCTTTTCTTATTTTTAAACAGCCATGATGTTAGACAGAATAATGGCCCCCAAAGATGTCCATGTCTTAGCACTCAGAACCTATAAATATGTTACTTTACCTAAAATGGACTTTGCAAAGGGGCTTTAAGTTAAGGATCTGGAGACAGAGAGGTTATTTTGGACTATCTGGGGCTTAATGCAATCATAAGGATCCTTATAAGGGAAAGAAGGCAGAAGGACAGTTAAGAGTCACAGGAGGGTGTATGTTGACATAAACAGAGGTTGGAGTGATGTGACCACAAGCCAAGAATGGGAGCATTCCCTGAAAGCTGGAAAAGATAGTGAAAGGACCCTCCCTAAAAGCCTACAGAAGGAACAAATCAATGTCAACATCTTGCTGTTAGCCTTGTATAATGCATTTTGACTGCTGACCTCTAGAACTGTAAGATAAAAAAATATGTGTTGTTTTATGCTGCCAAGTTTGTGGTAATTTGTTACCAAGGATAGGGAACTAATAGACATATAATTTTTAAATGTTAACACGGACCATGGTTTATTTAAACCAATTGTCTGTATACGGATAATGACTATCCCCTATTTTCTGCAATAAATGGCCATGCACATACAGAGGTTCTTCCATGTGCCGATAACAGCTATTGGGTAAATTTCCAGAAGATAGATTCTGCTTCACAGGGCATGCACATTTGTAATTGGCTTGATGCTGTCACTGTTCCTCAGAGAATTTGCTATACTTTGTAATTCCATCAGCAACGTATGAGTGTTCAAAGCTAAAATTTGATGTATTATTAAAAAATACTATAACAGCACACTATTCTTAATAGCAATAAATATGTGTCTGCTCCTAAATTCTCAAATTATTCTAGAAGCCCCGTTCAAAAAGGACATGAAGTGAAGAACTAAGAAGTCAATTCAAACGCACAACATAAAGATAACACCTTTACCAAATGACCATGCCTCAACCCCAAATTACTATTAACACCTACCTGTAAAGGAGTTGCACAGTTATAAACGGTGTTCTGTTGAACTGTCTGTAAATGTTTTATCAAATGATAAGGACCAATGGACCAGCCAAGCTGGAAAAGAAAAAGATAAAAGCATATTTCAAAAATGAATCTAATTATATGTACCAAATCTGAGTAGATAAGCTTAATGCAATTATTACATATATGTGTATGTGTGTGTGTGTATGTGTGAGTGTGTGTATAAAATTGTAAAATGTTCACACTACGGAAGCAGTGTGGTTTATTGCAAAACTTCTTTTTGTAGAAAACTTTCCAACTGGAGTTAGTAAACTCTGCCTTCAGAAGGTAAACAGTGAATGCAATCATCATTATCTTTCTTTCTTCTAGACTACAGCTTTTGAGATTCTGGGAGGCCTTAAAACTATATAAAAGCTTATTTGATTTAGATGTAGATAAAAGTAACTTTGAATGAGGGCCTAAGGGGCTCTTCCATAATTTGGTTCTGCGGGCCTCGTTTTTGATACTCCCTGCTTATTAGCCATGTTTATGAGGTTGGAAGACAACCAAGTTTCAAATGGATAAATGATTATTGTGTCATACAGTGCAGTGCTTAAGTGCATAGATTTGAAAGCTAGATTGCCTGCCCTGGTTTGAATTTACTCACAGTGTAACCTCAGGCAAATTCCTTAACTTCTCTGTATTTTGTTTTATTGTCTGTAAAATGGGGATAATAAATTATACTCCCTCATAATGTGGTTATGAGAATGAAAGGAATCAGGACATGTAAAGCACTAAGAACCTGGCACATAATATAAGTGCCCAAATATTAGCTATCATTATTTTTCTCCTTTTATTAACATGCGGTAATCTGACATTAGTGCTTACTTATAAAATGAAAAATTACCTAACTTTTCTTACTTTTAAAGAAATGATTAGGTCTCAGAAATAATAAAGCCAACATCAAAGCTGAATGAGTAAATAATAAGCAAAACATCAGTAAATATCCAAAAAAAAAAAAAAACGTGAAACTGGATGTATGTGCATTTAAAACACAAAAAATTCTATAAGAAATAAAGTATATGCCTGTTTTTAAGCAATTAAATTCTTCACTTTACCTTCCAGCCAGTTACACTGAAAGTCTTTCCAGCACTTCCTATTGTGATCGTTCTCTCCCACATGCCTGGAAAAGTAGCTGAACAGGAAAAAGAAAAGAACAAAGGTTAAATGCTTTCCAATCAGTCTATATTTGGTTTAATCTAAAAACGTAAATGTATCATAGTACAGTCAAGTATAGTTACTTCAATAAGTTTCTCAAAAGATAGTGTAACTTTAACCTAAGCACAGCTGAAGATGATACAGTACTTGAAAACACTGTGTTATGGTACCAAAGTAATAGGTAATAGAGTGAATAACTGCAAGTAACACAATTATTTCTGGGGGCAGGAATGGTGAGGTTCCAGCAGGCAGTGTTCAGGGCTGGTGCAGCACAGTGATCACACAAGCTCTGGCACCCAGTGCTCAGTGTGAGTCATAGTTGTGTATTCAGTATAGTCATCTGTGGACGGTGTTGGTTGTGGTCCTGGCTATTGTTTAGCTCACCTCTACTCAGCCCGACTGCTGAGTCTATTTCTCCAGGATCCACAGGGCGATGATTCTTAAAATGTGGCCCCCACATTTTATTAATTATCAATGGGAAACTCATAAGAAAGGCAAGTTCTTGGACTGCATCACACACCTACTGAATCAGGAACTCTGTCTGTGCGCATGCATGCGTGTATGTGCACTTTGCTAACTTTATTGAGCTATAAACCCCGCACTATATAATTCACTCATTTAAAGTATACAATTCAGTGGTTTTAAGTAGAGTCATGGAGTTGTGTGACAAACACCACAATCAATTTTAGAACTTTTTTCTGCCCAAAAGAATCCCCAAACCCTTCAGGTATCACTCCCAAACATCCCCATGGCCAACAGCACTAGATCCTGTGCCCGAATGGAGCTAGTCTAATGTTACAGTTTTCCTGCCCACAGAAACATAAGACCGTACTTCAGCACTTCCTTAGGGGCCACTTTAAGCAGCAAAACCACCATTAAAAGGGTACTTGCTTATAGTATGAGCTGAAACAAGAAGGCAGGGAGTTGCCTTCTTGTTCTCACTGGGAACATGCTTATCAGGCGACAGATTTTTCACCTCTCTGCACATATCTGAGAATGAAGCACTGAAAGTAATGTTTTTGGGGTTACAACTCTATTTTTGATCAATATCATTAAAATTATTAATTCGTTTCTTCATTCACTCATCAAACATTTATTAACAACGATCAGGCGCTAGGCAGTAAGCTAGAGCTAGAGGAAACAAAGATGAGAAAGATGGAGCTCCTATCTTCAAGGAGCCGAAGGTCTAGTGGGGGGTAGGAGATACTTAAAACGACAACTGTAATACAGTGTGATAAGAGCTATGATAGCAATAGACAGGGAGCACTGTGCAAGGACAGAAGGTGTTGGGCGCGGGCCACTTTGTAGCCAGTAACGCTTCAGCTGAGACTTGGTAGACCACATAGGCCTTTGCCAGGCAGAAAAGGGGACAGGAAGGTCAAATCTAGGCAAAAGGAATGCAGATAACAAAGTCCTGGAGGTATAAAATTCAATAGTTTGTGAATTTTGCTGGACAGTGATAAATTATTTCTTTCTTAATTTGAGAATGCTACTTACGACATTTGCTTTTTGGAGTTCCTCAAATATTTTAGTTGTGAAGTTCTTCATACGCAATCCCACAAGTTTTTTGCCTTTTTTTTTAGAGATACAATAGATGCTCTTATATTATTCTAAGAGTATTGGTTCACACAAAGGGAGACTAAATACTCATTTGTGGGAGCAAGACTTAAACTGTTTTCTTAATCTTCTCATAAGCAAGTAAAATGCCTACTAACATAAGAAAGCTAAAGAAATTTCCAAAATAGGTACATGTGTAATTTTGGTCTATCATGAAACACCTGCCAATATTTGTAAAAGTATTAAAACTATATAAATCAGAAACTTATATAATTGCATTCTCTGTGAACTACAACAAAAACCAAAAAGTTAAATGGAGAAAATATTTAAAGGTTTCATTCGAAGAAGGAATATTCTAATATTTGATATAAATAATTATATCCCTTCAAGTCTGGAGACATTGCTAGTCTTCCAAAGTATTCCCAAAGAACACCATGACACATGTGCCACTTTCCTATTTGACCAGAGAAAATCTAAACGATGTATAATGCTGAGTATCACTCCCTTAAAGTACTAATAAATATCCCACATCCAGAAGGCCTACTAGTAAGAGCAATATTTAGAAAGAAAATCTTTGAAAATAAGAATTACCCAGAGAAACTAATACAATCCTAACATGTTTTCACCATAAGCTATACATGAAGGAAATTAAAAAAATACTTACACAGTAAATGCAGGGTTCGTTCACAAAATATCAAATCTAATTATAATATTTAAGAGAGCTAAATTTTTGATGGCTATTTTGGCCATATAAAAGTGGGGTTTTTTTTTTTTTTCAAGTAGCTGATCAGTTGAATAGCTTTCAAACAATTTTATACTGATTTCCCAAATACCAATAGATTGGTATGTAAAATCAGTGTATTAATATATCTTTTATAAGAGATTTCTTTTGTTAACTGAAATGTCATTTTACTGAAACCTGGAGATACCATTTGAATTATGAATCTGATCCAGTAAGAATGAAATCTACTATTTCAATAAAAAGATCTCTAAGTAATTTTAAAACATCTAGATGTCCATGTTCTCTCAATTTCAGAGTTTGGGGGAGCCACAGAAGTTAAAGTAACAGATCGGTGGAACGGATGACCACAGTACAGAGCGTGATCGTAATAACACAGAGGTGAAAAAGAAAATGAAATTTTTGCAGGGTTGACGATTAAAAGAAACTATATCCAATATTAGTAAGTTTAGGTTGCAGTTATATCTGAAAGGCAACTGGTCTTTACATTTCTCATTTATGATCTATGGTCCTTAAATCAGCCACAGCAGCTATAACAGTTATTTATAGGCGACATAGCTTCGATAGCAGTCAGATAAAGATTAGAGGCATATGAAGAGTGCTACACCAGGGAAAACTCCTTGTGACAACATGGAGATGATGCTAATTCCATGACATGTGGCTAGAAAGCCTTACTGCGTTACAGAACTCCCACTGTACTCTGCAAACTGATGCAGCAGCCATCCTGCATCTTTCATGTGACAAAAGCCACGGTATTTGATAGAATAAGTTTGCATGCAACTGAACTGCACTCTCTAAATAATGAAACAGTGAATTCATTTTTTCCTTGTCTTTATGGGCCCATATGACAACTAAAAAAAAAAATTTGAGTTACATATGCCTTGATATTTCTAGCAAATAATAGGATCTGTTACATTTTTACCATGAAGGTTAAGATTTAAATATAATATAGGTTTAATTTCAGATCACTTAGAGTAATCGTTTAGAAAGAATATTGCTAAACTGAGTTAAGTAAAACTCTAAAGCTTTGAGTAATTCTCGCATGGGCAAGAACAGTTTTATGTTGAATATAGAATTATATTTATTCATCAGATAGATGCCTTTTCCCCTCTGCTTAGTCTAAAACAAAAATTAATAAGCCTAACAAAATAATTTAATTAATTAAGATTTTATTTTAAATATTTAAATATTTTAAATAAATCAAATATATTTAAAATAAAATAATTTTAAAGAAAATAAAAAACAATAATTTAATAACATTTCTCTTAAAAAACCTACCAATAAAAATTAATTGCCCATATTTGCCTGATTTTCTACTGGGGAAGAGTTCAAATAACCCAAGACAGAGGTCAACAAGATGGGTGATGGTGAACTCATGCAATTTTGACAGAGAACCAGTTTGTTGTGTTGAGGCACCGCACTTTGCAAACCTCTGGCATTCTCTGTTTACACATTCTTCTTGAGAAAATTCATTCTCTTCCATGGGTTCCACTGTCAACAAAATTTTGATGACTGCCAAAAAAGGTAACCCTTCATAATTTGATCTTGACCATCAGGCCTATAATTCCACCTGTCTCCAGACATCTTCTCCCCTGTGTCTCACAGACGCTGAAACTTAGCAAGACTCTAGCATGAAAAGCAGGAATTTCCTTGGCTCAGCTCTTCCCCACAGATCTGCTCTTCCTCTCCACATCACCGTCTCTGGTTAAGGGCTGCATCACTATTGAGTGGTCCAGGCTAGAGATCTCAGAATCCCACTTGCTTCCCTCCTTGCTATGCTATACCCTGTGCTCTATAGTTTCGCCTTCTAAACAGCTCCCATGAATCATCTTCACTGCCAGGGCACCTGACTTGCTTAAGACCCTCACCTGTAGCTGGTTCTTACCTTTGTAAAACAAATCCAATCACATAATCAATTCATACCTTTTACAATAGTTCTCAAAGTATACTCATTGGTATTCTGGTGATTGAATTACTGTATAGAACTTAAAAAATCAACTTTAAATTTTCCTCCACAAAATTTTCTTAAGCACTTACAATAAGCGCTACCACTTACGTGATGGCGAATACTACCAGAGTGAAACAAATGAGCATTTAATAAATTATTATAATGGCAAAATCAGAAAAACTCAGATATTTCAATAGCTCTGTGTTACAGACAAATATACACAGAATTGTGATTTTTAGATTAACTTCTAATTTAATTTATGTAAGGAAAATTGCTTCTTGTTTCAGGATGGAATGCAATATTTCATGATGTGAACATGGTGGCATCAAGGTGTTCTACCTCTAAAGTAAGTTTCAGAACCACTGACCTCCTGAAAATAATAATATAAATGGGACTACTTTAAAATGGAGCCAGAGCTACCGTGCCAGAGGAACTGCCCTGCACATCTTATGCCTTAAATCTTAACCTTAAAAATATCTTGGAATGCTAAAAACAGGACAAAATACCCTTTGAACTGGGTCTAAGCAACCTTGTGACCCAGAGAACTGTTTGCAGAGATAACAAGAAAGCAGTTACTATGACTACTGGCTTGCAATTTGAAAACGGTGTTTAAAATTAACATGTTACCTGCACCAATAGAAATGCCTTCCTTGTATTGTTGTAACTGTCGCCCCCCTCACCCCCATAAATACCTATGGCCTTTGTCTCCTCATTGGAACATTATTTGGGCTTTTGCCTAAATGAATAATTCAAGAATAGCTATTCCTATTGATCTCAATAAATGCTTATTGCTGCTCACTTTGAAAGGACATTTTACTTCGAAGTTGACACTCCTCAACGATGTTTAGACTCTACTGTCAGACACAATGTCCTTCGGAAAACCCTACTTTCTCACTCTCATCTGTGCAGGTTACTACAACACACCCTTATGAACCACTGACCTTCCTTAAGTTTATCTTGATCTTTCATGCCTTTTTGCCTCAATACATGTTGTTTATCTGATAGGAATTTTCTTTCTACTTCTCTGCCTAATTCCGCTTTGGCCCACTCCTTTGCTGATCCCCTCGGGCAGTTATTTTCTCTTCTGAGTCACTACAACAATTTGTAATGTACCATAAAGATAATTAAGAAAAGGATAACTATTTGCATAGAAGTGCACTAATTTTTTTATTTATTGGTTTCTGCCACAGTGATTTTAATTATTCTTACCTTGTTCTTTTTTTACTTCTTATTTATTTATTCATCAACTATTCTTTGATCACCTACCATGGGCAAGACCCTATTCTGGGTTCTGAGGATTTGGAGGAGACCAAAACAAACAAAAGTCCCTCCCTTATTAGAAGTAAAATATACAGATCCTGATTTCTGCTATAGAAGACTGAAAAAAAAAAAAAAGAAAGAAAGAAAAGAAAAAAAAAGGAACAGAAAAATGACAAAGGAAATGCTGGAAGGAGAGGAGTAACTATCTTAAATGTTGTGATCATGAAAATAGACATCCGAATGAAGACCTGAAGGAGCAGAGAGACTGAGCCATGTGGATATCTGGGGGACAAGTGTTTCCAGGCATAGGAAGAGCAAGTGCAAAGACCCAAAGGTTGTAGCCCAGGTTATAATCCTATAGTTGATATAAGTGTGGGTTACCACAGAAGATACCATGGCCTTTGTGAGATGGCCCAGTACTAATGACGAAATCCCAGGCAAGGGCCAAGCAGCAAAAGCTTACTGTCCTTGAAATGTTTTGCTGTTGGCCTGGCATTTTGGCAACTTGCAGAGATTGTCCAGTTCAGAAATAAGTAAGCTCCCTGTGTCTTATGTACCAGGTAAGAGCTGGATTCTTGATAAAAATCCAAGGATATAGGCAAAAGTATTACTTCTCTGGTTTCATAGTTTTATAGTGTGACCCAAAATCTCTTCCTCCAAGTTTGTACTGTTTGTCTATCAGACTGTTCATTAATACATTCAAGCACCATTCAGTCAAATCCCATTTTTAAAAACTCATATAGACACCTATTACAAAGATTCATTTAAAGCTGTTTTGGGATCCTTTCCAATCCAGTTCTACACATGCCCAAACACATTTGTGACTATGTAATAATCAGTACCTATTTTTAAATGCTTCTTTCCACTATATACAAGCCATTCATAAACCTCATCACTGATGCAGAGTGTGTCATATTGGATGCAAAGGTCAGCAATTACTTGGAGTTCCTCTTTTGTGTACACCTATACATATAAAAGGATATAGAAGAGCAGAGCCAATTATTACTCAAGGTGTCAGAAAATGACAGATCAGAAAACTGTATAAAGAGATTAACGACTCACTCACCTTGCCGATGGGGTTCTGTGGAGTATTTAGTATAATAGCTTTGGTTTTGGAATTAAATTTACTTGCCAGTTCTTCAGGATCCAATGTCCAGTCAGAACTAGACCATTTTTGCCCATCGACTGGTTTCTAAACATAAGGAATGAAGATGTGATTTAATTCAATTCATTTGTGCTTGCTGTCTTACAAATAAATTATCCTTAATAAAGAAAAAAAAAGGTAGAGAAAGGTATGGCAAATTTGACTGAAAAACTGACTAACAGAAAACAACCAGAAATAATTAAATTTTAGTTCTACCTTAAGAGCCCAAGAGGGCTTGAGTCTCATGCTCACACCTGCTAAATGGAAAAATGTCAACATTAACAGCTGTTAAAGTGCCTATATTCCTTCAAAGCAGCCAGCTATAACTATGGTTAACAAGTCTGATACTAGAAGGTTCATAGAAGAGTCTGTGATTCACATTAGTATGTTACCTATTTTGATGAGACGTTTAAAAAGACAATGGTGCTATGCTTGACTATATTCCTAAAGGTAATAGCAGAATTAAAAAAAAATCACTTCATTCAGAATCCAACAAGCAGTGACTGAGCACCAAGCGTACACCAGACACTGTTAGTCGCTGGGGTGTAGTGCTCTAAATAGGAGTCAGAAATGGTCTCTGACCAAGTGGTGCTCAGTCAGTGGGGAAGACACACGACCACAAAAGATAATATTATATACGATGTGGACAGTGATACAACACGGACACATGGCACACGTGACAGAGTAATAAAAGTTCCCCTCTTAAAGCCGTTGATTAACTTCAGTCGTAGTAGAGGCATATAGTAAATCCCAAAATGTAATCAGGGCAGAAACATCACCGGCGACAAAGTAATTGCTATTTTAAAAACTTAAAGCACGTGAATCTTATCAGTGAACTTACAGATCTTAAGGAAATAAAAACGGGTGTTCCTCCAGCCATTCTCACCATGGCCTCATAGCAGTCATAGAAAGGCACTATTAGTATGACCTGAAATAAAACCAAATAAGAACACAACATCAATCATTAATTTATTTGACAAATCTTGTATAACTACTGCGTGCGAGGCACTATACTACATGCTGAGATGAAGCATCGAAAAAAAGCACGCCTTGCCTTCCTGGAGCTATGTCTTCCAAGAGGAAGGACCTTGGGGATAAACTTGTCAGGAGCCTTAACTGGAGTCTCTGATCTCTTAGGGAGATCTACAGATAGCCTTGCAGTGGGAACCCTTCAAATTGTCTGCAAAGTTGTATATGTGCATAGGTAGATTTGCGAGTGGGGCAGGGGAAGGAGGAGGAGGCATAGCTCTCATATTCTCAAAGGGATGTTCTAGCCAAAAGTAGAGTTTTAAATTTCAAGCTAGAAAATAAAATATCAGATGGTGACAGAAGTCAGACAATAAAGAAAAACAACACTGCAATGCTCTCTATGATGGAGTACTAATTTCTAAATATTATCCTGAGAATAAAGATGTTTCCCTTTTCTCAAAAGCATTCTGGAAAAAGAGTAGACGCAGGGAGATCATCGGTTAGGATGCTATTGCTATCCTCAGATATATACTTCCCCTCTAAGTGACTTACATCTGGATTCTGTCTTTTTTTCTAGTCCCTGCAATGTACTCCTTGTCCCTTTGCTTTTTTAAAAAATATTTTTAAAATCTAGCAATATTTCACAAAAGGGTCATATTAGTTCTAATATTTATTATTTTAACGAATCTTTGTGAGTTTACTAAATTCTAGAATAATTTTCTTATAATTTGCTTGTATAAATAACAATGCTATGTTCATTTGTAAGTATGCATACTTTCTCTATTTAAAAAAAAATTTGCTGAATATATTTACATGATTGCTACCGCTGTATTAACAGGTATAAACATCTTTATGGCACTTTCTATATATAGCTGAACTGCTTTTGAAAAATCTGGCAACAGATTTCACAAGTCTGCACTAAGTTGCCTCATTTAACTTGTCCTTGGTTAAATTAATGGTACCTAATTATTGTTCTAAATTCACACTTTCTGTTTGTATTGCCTATGGTGTGAAATACTTGTTCAAGGCCTTTCTCACTGGAGTCAAAAGGGGCCCTTACATTCTAAAGCCCCTTTGTTTGTACTAGTCATTTAACTCACATCGTGTACCTATATACAATGTGGTTATGTTAGGTGTTAGGTATTCTGGAGGACAAAGAAATGAACTAGGAACCAATCTTTCCCTCATGTGGACTGCATGTTTATAATTAAGTCCGTGAAATTCTCAGGGACTAAGATTACCTAGCTTTGTAACTCTAGTAAGAAACATAGTGCCTGACATGAAGTGAGAGCCCAAAATAGGAGGCAGGGAGGTCGAATTAAAAAAATATACTTGATAGTCTTCACTGTAATTTCTTTAGTTTTACAACAGGAATAATTCCCCTCTTTTTTTGAAGAATATTTATTGAACACTCATTATGTTAGGCACTGGCAATACAGCAATAAACTAGTTTTCCTGGAGCTTACGTTGTGCTGGGAGAGATTTTAATAAGCAAGAAAACAAGGAAGTAAATTAATTTAAGATAGTAATAAGTGGTATAAAGATAAAATGATAGAAAGCGACATGTGTGGTTTCAAACTATTAGATATGGTGATCAGAGAAGGAAGAATAGAGAAAAGAAGGCCAAGGGCTAAGTCCTGGGATGCCACAGCAGAGCGCAGAGAAGGAGGAAGCCACATCAAAGTGTGAGGTCAGACCTTCCACTATGTCATAGGATTGAGATCGTGTACGTGAAAGCATGACTGTACTTCCTTAACATGTTTCCTCAAGTGGCTTGTTGTCAGGCACAGCAGAAGGAATTAGAGATGTAAAATAATAATATAACTCAAAGTATAGTGATATCTTTTATAAAAGTGGTACAGATAAAGTGCTCTGAGAGTTCCAAGAGGAAATAGTAAAATATATCGGGGCAAATATATTCATTCTTCAGACTCAGCTTCAGCAATGCCTCCCTGGAGTTTTCTAGACCTATGTTAGTAGAGTTGATCATTTCTTCCTTTGATCATCACCATAATTTATACATTCTCAATTACAGACAATCACACTACATTCTTCTTAACTTTTTAAAAGTTTATCTCCTCTACTACACAGGGAACTCCTTCCCTCACTACTGAAAATATTGGACACAAAAGGACAATGACCGAATACTTGTTATGTTCAGATTAAAGGTTACCGTAGCAGTGAAAACTAAGATTCATTTTTCCCCATCATGGCTGCTAGTCCCTTCCATGCTCTATTCTAAAAAGGCTGAAAAAATAAGAATAAACTGAATGCAACAAAATGTCGCAGGTAAAATGATAAATGAAAGAAGCCAAACTCAAGGGTTCATCCTATTTGACTCGATTATATCAAGTTAAAAAGCAGGCAAAAGGAACATATGGTGATAGAAGATAGAAGAATGGATACCTTCAGGAGAATATAGACTAGTAAGGGGCAAAGGGAGCCTTCTGGGGCGCTAGAAATGTACTCTATCTTCATCTCCTTTATGGATACATGGAGATACACACACACGAACACATGTAAAAATGTATGGAGCTGTACACTTTAGATTTGTGAACTTAGCTGCTATGCATAGTACTTCAAAATTAATTAAAAATAAAAAAGCGTAAAGTAAGTAAAAGATTCAAAGGCAGAACAAATGATAACGATGAATACAGGGAACATGATAGTGTTAACATACTTACTTCATCTCCCTCTTCAATGAATCCATGAATGGCATTAAAAAGAGAGCCATATGCTCCTACTGTCACAAGGATTTCTTTATCTGGATCAATTTGATTTTGATAAATCTTTCCATATAGGCAGGACAGAGCTTTCACAAGCGATGGATGACCCTGATAGAGAAAAACGAAGAAAAAAACCTTGGATTATGGGACTCAGTTTGTTGAGGTAATTTTGCTCTGAAAGGTAAGAATTTTTCAAAGTTGGGTTTTACCTTCTGAGGATTTCTACATGAATGTTCATGTAGACTCACTAATGATTAAAAACTTCCTATTAAATGATTATTTTTAGAATACAAAATTTCCAAGTATTTGCTTTGAATAAAAATTGACTTCAATACCAAATATCTTGATAGTACATTTTGATAGTAATTACATCAGATTTAAGTACTTTATTTTGATAGCGATTAAACCATATTGAATACAGGTGGATATTTTTCCCACTTACAATCAGCCAAAAACCCTGCATGAACTGTATATTGCCCGAATCTGTTCTTCTAAGTCTCTGGAGAGAAACGTATGCCAACCAATGGACTATGGAGAGAGGGAAAAAGAATTCACCAAAGGAACACACATCAGTGTTAATGCGATAGCAAATGTCAGGAAGAAATGGAACATTATTCACACTGATAGCCAAGAGAACAGTAGTTATCCAGGAGAACGACTTTCACGCAAGAAATGAGGGGGTTGTAAATGCACAAAGTCTGAGACTTGGGGAGGCCTGTGACTTCTTGAGTAGCGCCTCCTCGATCTTCTCTTCTGCGTCCTGTTCCCTTCTCTTCTTTCTTTTTGTGCCCTTTTCCCCTCTTTGTCTTTTTTGGTATTAAAGTCAATATTTTTTTATTTTTTCCCATTAATGTCTACTTTCTCTTTTTGCTTTTTGGGAACCACCCCGATTTTCTGTCACTTGTGAGTATCCAGGTGCAGGCCCTGTGCCTTTTATTTGGAAAGCGCCTGGGCTCTGGAGGAATAAACTGAATCAGGATGCAGGAGAAGAGGGAAACTGGCTAGATACGCCCCAGGTTTGTGAGGTAAAAGGGTCTTAGGTGACTTCTAAGTTGTCCACCCCAGTTTCTGTGAAAAAAAAGGAGGAATTTTTTTTGTCAAAGATGCATTTATCCGTCACCTTTTTATTCCTTTCAGAATATTGGCTTGTATCTTCCAGATCCTCACTGAATTAAACTCAACAAAACAAAGCTACAGCACATTTATCATATTTTGAATTTAGGAGATAATATATTAGGGAAACTGGGTATAATTAATAAAAGAGGAGGTGATAGAACATAGCCTATAAACTAAAAAATAACAGTAAAAGAAAATGACCTTGTAAATTCAAGCTCAAAAAATATGCATGAATTGTGGAAGGAGCAAGCTAGAAATCCAAAACTACCTTTGAATTTCATTTTAATACCAGGTCTAACATATTCTAGCAATGGGTGATCTGAAAGCAGTTATAAACATTAAACATCCTTTCTTAGAATGATATGAATTTGTGTTTTTAAATTTAACTACAAAGATAATTCATGCTTCATATAAAAATTAAAGTAGGCAAAGAAGTGTAAAGAAAAATTATTTCTCCTCAACATCACTTCCTTCCCCCATCCCCCTGAGATGACGAATATCCTCAGCCTGGTGATAGTGCAACACCATTCTCAGCGTCTGTACCAAACACGCACATGCACACGCACGCGCGTGCGCGCACACACACACTCTCTCTCTCTCTCTCTCTCACACATATATTTACAAAAACCGGAGAATATGCAAATGTATGGGCATGGTTATCTTTAATAAAATTTTACTTACAAAAAAAGGAATGGGTCAGATTTGGCCACAGGCCATAAGTTAAGAAACTCTGCTATGAATCAATTTAAGGAGAAGTGTCATCTTAACAATATTTAGTGTTCTAATCCATTAATATCATATTTCACCCCATTTATTTAGGTATTGTCAAATTTCTTTCAGCGATGTATTATAGATTTAGTGTGCAGAGTTTACATATATTTTAAAAATTTAATATTTCATGTTTTTTAATGCCATTATAAATTATATTGTAAAAAGTTTTATTTTCTGACTGTTCACTTTTAGTATAGAGAAATACAATTGATTTTTGTATATTAGTCTTGTGTCTTGCAACCTTGCTCAATTCACTTAGTAGGCTGTGATACCTTTTTTTTTTTTTTTTTTTTTTTGGTAGAATTTAGGAAATCCCTGAATATTCTGGGCTTTTAATTGCAGAAGGTTGGGGGTTGGGTTGAGGTAGAGTGGAAGAAAGTAACAAGATGAAAATAAGAGGATGTTAATTAAGAGGCCAGTGCTAAGGCTGCATAAATGTCACTGGGAGAGAAACACATGTCCCAAGAGAATATTCTCCCTCCTTTCTTGTTATAGAATCATCCTGGAACAAGACAGAACTGTAGAGGGGCAGGAAGTAGGGGACGGTTCACCATAGGAGACAAGGGCAAGGGTGATCAGGTTGGGACAGTTGGTCCCATAATGCCAATTACACAGAAATGACAAAAGCATGTTCATACACAATTCAACATGAAATACAAGTTTATTCCCCACATAGTCCTCCTATACTTACGGAGCTGCGCGTATACTGATTCAGGCTATCAATTGCTGCAATCTTTGATAATCCTTCCTTGACATGTAGAGGAGGGGATATATCTGGAAAGCCTTGGCCAAGATTCACAACAGAGGGTGCTGCAGCCAATTTGGTAAATTCAACCCTAAGATTTAAAAAATTCTAAGATTAATAAGCACAATAATTACAAAGTTAACTTTATAAATTATAGTCTTATTATAAAACTAAAAAATAAGATCTAGTTTAGTCTAACATTAAAAATAACAAGTTCTCAACAAAAATTTTACCATCTACAAATTGACTTCACTAAATAAAATGCTGGCTGAACTAATGAACTTAATGCTTCTTACAAATCTCAATTCCATGATACCCATATTTTAATCACATACATATCGTTTTCTCAACCATGTCGGCCACTGCCATGTTCTCTTATTAACTGTTAGATAATAGAGCTAATAAGAAAAATTCATAAATTTGGAAGGTAAGTTCCATAAGGGCACCAACCAAAGTTGTCTTTTCTCTGCCTATGTCCAATGCTTAGCAAAGGGTTTGATACCTTTGCTAAATGAATAAGTCACTGTCTGGATCATTAACTTTCTTCTCTTCCATTTAATGGATAAATTAAAGTTGATTTATTTATAGACCATTGATAAGGCAAAAATTTCCCAAGTAGGGATAAAAAAAATGTATAGGAAAAAAATTCACCAAATTGTTACCGTTCGTTCTAAGGTACTTACCACACGTTACTATCAAGGCCTTCAATTCGTTTTGCATTTTTAAATTTCAAAGGCATTTTCTGAAAGACATAAATACCAAAAGTGTTTCGGTTTCTCTAATCAAAATTCAAAAGTGCCAGAAGATCAAGGGAAACTCTTTTTCTCTATTGTCGACCTGAGGAAAATGGCACCATAAAGATAAATGCTACACTCCAATAAAAAATTCTGAAGAGGAATTCATCTCCCAAATACTGTCCTGAGGAGTGCATTTTCTTATGAACCTTAGGTGTTTATTTTCTCACATAAGAACCAAAATATCATCCTTACTGAGTAATAAATCAATTTAAAAACAGGAAATGTACCAAAGAGAATAATAATGATGCTAATAAAAAGTTTAAAAAATATCTTGAGTCTGAAGATCATTTTAGGTAAGATGTGCTAACAGTTTCACAAGTAGGTTTTTCATATGGCTCTCAATGAATGATTTTTAAACTACTTAATAAGGGGTTCCGACTAGTAATAATAATGAAGCTCACATTATTGTGTACTGAGTATATACCAGACAATGTTCCAAGTGTTTTACATAATTAACTCATTGATATTCACAACAACCCTATGCAGTGGTTCTATTATTAGCCATAATTTACATATGAGGAAAGTGAGGTTTAGAGAGGATAAGATCACATAACTTTACAGGAGCTAGTTACATTTAAACCCAAACATTTGCACCTCAGAATTTGAATTCAGGCAGTCCGATTTCAGAATACATACTCGACCATCTCCATGTACCATCTCTTACGTAACAAGACCTTCTAAAAAATACTAGAATGCTGCCTTTTTAAAAAGTATATTAGACATTAGATCAGTTCTATTTAACAGCAAGCAAGCTATGGCTGCCGAGAAAAAATATTAAAAGTTAAAATGATAGTACAGCATACAATTTTTTAGTGCTTTAGTTTCTAGAATGAAGTTTATACCATCTCTCAAAATCACTGAATTAGCTTTGAGTTCATTGTGAACAAGCTGCTGGAAATTAAAAAAAAAAAAAAAAAGATTGACAGCATATTTGCAAAGATTTTCCTACTAGAATATTAAAGTAATTTTAATTCAATCTGGGAGGAAGATAATGATAATGGTTATTAAATAGACCATTGTTCTCATTCTATTCCCAATAAAGGAACCAAGGAAAAATACCTTTTATTCTCATATTTTAATCTTTGAAGCTCCAGTGAAGTAAATCACATGCAAATTCTCCAGAGGTTAATGTGCCTTTCAGAATAGCATTATGATTAAGTACCCACCTGAACATGAGACGATTCTAGAGACTATGATTATAAAACTAAAGTCCCAGAATGATAGGTAGAAGAGAGTTTAACAATCGTCTTTTGCCATCTCTAAAAAATGCTTAAAACTTAATGATTCATTCAACATGTGACTACAAAAACAAAGTACAAATTCACATACAAAATAGTGAGCTCATTTTGTGTAGATAATTTAGACACAAAATCCAATTTTACTTAAACAATTTAGCCAATTGAAGCCAAATACCTTTTCGGATTTAATTTTCTTTAAAATTTGTGGCTTGAACAAATGCCTTCCCTTACTACTCTCCCTGCCTCTGTTCCTTCTTAACTCTATGCCTCAACTGTTCCAATACTTCAAATATTCTATGTTCTCTCACTCCTGTGGCTCCACATGATCATTCCTCTCCTCAAACTGGTCTTCTTGTACTGTTTCTCAACCTCTTTTTCATCATCGCCTCCCCCGAGGAGACTTTTTAAGACACATTAGTTCGAATATCTTCCTTACTCCCCCATTAAATATTAAGGAATAAGATTTTGTCAGATGGAGTTGAGCGTTGCATAGTCACAAAATATTGTAATAGCTAAGGTTTATTTCACTTGCTAAGAACCAATTTTCTCCCCCTTGGGGGCAATAAAGTTCCTGCTGAGAACACATGTTCTATACTCAATCTAATCCCTGGTCCCCACCACCTGTCACCTTTGGTTCTCAAGTTAGAGTTTGTTTCCTTCAGAGAGCCTTCTCTGATGCCTCAAGTCAGGGTTAGGTGCTCCTCTTATGTACTCCTATTACACGGAGTACTTTCCAGCATTTACTACATAACATTGTCATTTTTCTGTTTGTCTGTATCCTTCTTTAGACTGTAAGCTCCGTGAGGACTATTGTTAGCTTGTTCACTGATGTATCTGTGTTAATCTGGTTTCTTAGAGAAACAGAACCAATAGCATGTGCATATATATAGTGATTTATTTTAAGGAACTGGCTCATGTAATCTTTTTTGGAGGCTGGCAAGTTTGAGATCCGCAGAGCAGTCCAGGCTGGAGACCCAAAGAAGAGGGAATGTTGCAGCTTGAGTTTGAAGGTCGTCTGGAGGCAGAGTTTCTTCTTCCTGGGGGTGGTGAGATCTCAGTATTTTGTCTCTTAAGGCCTTCAAATTATTGGATCAGGCCTATTCCATTATAGAGGGTAATTTGCTTTACTTAAAGCCTATTGACTTAAATGTTAATCTCATCTGAAAATTACCTTCGGAGACATCTAAATTGGTGTTTGACCAAATGTCTGGGTACCATGGCCTAGCCAATGTGACACATAAAATTAACTGTCACAGCATCCAACACATAGTACTATGCCTAGCACACAGCAAGTCTTCAACAAATATCTGATGAATGAATGACAAAACCCACATATTAGTGTCAGTCAGCTTAAGTTAATCTATGCCTCAATAACAAGTGATCCCCAAATCTTAGTGACTTAAAAAACATAATTTTCATGGTACATATCCACTGAAGGTCATCTCCTACTCTGTTCAATGTCACTGTCACTCTGAGACATAGGTTGATGAAATAGCCTCCATGAGGAACACTGCCAGTTTCATAATAGAGGGGGGAAAAATTCTTCGAAGTTTCTGCTTAGATGTACAAACTTCATTTCTACTCATGATTTCTTAGCCAAAGCAATTTCATGACTAACCCTCACACCAACATGGCAGAAATAAAGTCTGGAAGTATGATAGGTGGTTGTTATGGGTTGAATTGTGTCTCCTGCAAAATTCGTATGGTGCAGTTTTAACAGCCAGTACCTTAGACTATGACTTTATTTAAAGATAGGTTCATTGCAGATGTCATAAGTTGAGGTCATTGAGGTGGGCCCTAATCTAATATGACTGGTATCCTTACAAAAAGGGAAATTTGGAGACAGACTGGCATACGGGAAGAATGCCACGTGAAGGTGAAGGTGGAGACCAAGGTGATGCTTCTATAGGTCAAGGAATACCAAAGATTACCAGCAAACCACCAGAAAGCTAGAGCATGGCCATGGAACAGATTCTTCCTTACCTTCCTTGGAGAGAACCAACCCTTCCAACACCTTGATCTTGGACTTCTAGTCTCCAAACTGTGAGATAATACACTTTTGTTGTTTAAGCCACTTAGTCTGCAGTGCTTTGCTAAGGCAGCCTGAGGACACTAATACAGTGGTGAAAATGTGTGACACCCCACAATGTCCAAAGACATTAACATCAAGCAGTAGGTGCAAATACTCACAACTTAAGAATTACTTGCCAGAGTAGATCTAGTATTAGGAAATTACAATAAACCTGGAATCCCATGGGGAATTAAGTACGAGTCTTAGGTGTACAATAATAGAACATCTACAGAGCCTGTAAAATTTTGGACTGGCTAACTTGATGGGGTAACTTCTGCTTCCAGTGGATTACTACTCGGCATACATATATCATTCTGCTATGTTATAAATACAAAGTACTCATGAAATAATATGCAACAACTATTTTTTTGACTTTTTTTTTTTTTTTTACGCTGAAAAAAATACTCTTTCCCCTAAGGCCTGAGCACACTAAAGTTTCAATTGTGTATATTTTGAGAACTCTGCCTGCCTGTAAGACCTGTTGCATTTAGGCGAGAGAAAACAGGTGTAGAAAGTCTTCCCAAATGGTGGGCTGAAGCTGGGATGTCAAAGCTGCTGACATCTAGAAAGCACAGGCTATGAGTCAAGTGCAGAAAAGAGAAAGAGTGCAAGAAAATATTGGAAACAGAAATAACAGCCAGTGGTTGGAGAGGTGAAGGCAATAACCAGGTATGAGAAATAGATGGACTTAGATGGACTTCGTGACTAGGCTGGAGTGCAGAGCACCCGCTCAACTGGGACCACTTTAATGTGGTGCTTGGCTGCTACAACGGCCAAAACAGCCGTATCTTTTGGCTCTATGAATTAGGTATTTATAGTGGCAACAGCTTATTTTTTAAATATATTTTGCCTTTTCCCTTAATGGTATCACAAATGTTTTACAAATTTTCTTAGTCATCATGAAATTTCTACTTTTAATTGGTAGGTCATATTTTAGGTTGCTCACGTATAACACTTTGCTCATTCACTGCCCTATTGCTGGGGTATTTGTTATTTCCAGTATTCTGCAATTAGAGGTAGTATGTATCTACTGTGCATTTAATTATATGGTACCTGCTCTGTTTCCTTTAAAATTTTAAGTAGAAGGTGAAGGCCCTATTGTAATATAAGTATTATCACAAGAAAGATGAGAAATAGCCTCAATATTAAACTCATCTAGTTCAATCTAAACTAACAAAACAATAATTTTTGATTTACTTTTATGGAAAAAGAAACATGTATATAAAGTTTGATGTTCCAACAACCACAGTGATGATGTTCAGCATTTTTCCCTTCATTCCTTAGCATTTCCTAAATGTTCTTTATGTTTAAATACAGATTCGTTAAAAAAAAAAAAAAAAACCAAAAAACTTTCTGCACCCTTCCCTTTGGAAAGGTAACTTATTGACACAATACCAGTTTGAGTTTGCTAGAAATTTGCTGATTCCTCAACCAGACTAAAAAGAAACTTTTGTGCTATTCTGTCCTCCCTTTGAAGATGAGGAACAGACCAATGAATAGATGCCTTTAAAGCTCCGAAGCTATGTTAACCAGATCTCTTAGTTGCACGGACAGAAACTCAATCTGAAACCGTGTGTGAAAAGAGGAATTTATTAGAAAGCTCATGTCACCACGAGAAGCAAAGAGGTGCAGCCAGGTTCAAGGGTAACTGAAACTAGAAACCCGAACCTCACCAGGGCTCTGCTTTATCTATGTTTCTACCCAGTCTCAGTCTGCTGCTTTACTCCACATGAAATGAAACAGTCATACCTCTTAATTTCACCACCACACAGGGACTGAGTGTGGCTTTTCCTGGTTTCAAAAATTCTAGGGAAGAGTTCTGAATGGCTTAGCCTTGGCTAATGAATGGTGGCTTTCCCCAACAATTTAACAATTTAAAAATACTATATTACCATGGCTCCTTAATACTACGATGAAAAGATATTAGAAAAAGCAGTGTAGGGCAAGATTGTGAGGTGTACACAGGAAGTAAATGATGCCCCTTTTTTTTTTTTTGATGATGATGTCTTTTTGATGTGCTCTCTACACAATCAAAAAAGGGTACAGACCTGACTCCACAATCCCCAGCTCTTCCAAGTGTGATCCCCAACCTAGATCCTATCAGAGCTCCTGGATAATGTCTCTATAAATATACTACATGGTTGAAATCCATGGTTAGAATGGGGAAAAGAGCATCTTCCAGAAAAACAGAAAGAAACACTGCCCTTAGAAGGAAGGAGGGATTTCAGGCCACAGAGTCCATTTGGGTCCATCTAAATGGGAAAGCTGATGGAAGAGTGGGGTAGACACCCTGCCTCTACAGCAGAGCTGAAGATTTGGAGCTCAAAGTTCTATAGCTGGAACAAAGAGCCAGAGGGAAAACATGACTGGAAACCAAATTCTAAGGCAAGGGTAAAATTAAGTTTTCTCTTACATGCAAATTCATTGATTACTAGAGAGTGCAATCTCATGTCTCCCTTACATTCTACTATCCTGACTTTGATCCACTCATGTAACAAATATTTATTCAATACCTATTATGTACAAGGTACTCTTCTGCTTGGGATACATCAGTGAGCAAAACAGACCAAGGTTTCTTATTCTAATTGAATCCTTCTTTCTATGCCTCAAATACTCCGGGTTTGTTCCCATCTGTCGTAGGCTATATTACTCTACATAATTATTCATCCCTCCTTTTCAGAAGAAGTGATTTTGAGATTGCCCATGTGATGTGCTCTGGTCAATGGAATGTGGGTGAATGCGACACACTATGTCTAGGAGAAGCTTTAAACGCTGTCGCATGGTTTGGCTCGGCCTCCAGCTCTTCCCTTCTCCACTATGAGAAGCCCATGTCTAGGTAAGGGCTAGTCCTGTAGCCTGGATCCTGGAATAAAGAAACACAGAGTAGAGCCGCAGTCTGAGGCACAGCCACAATTGACTTGTAGTTTACATATGAGTGAGAGTGAAATGTTAACTGATATAAGGTAAGATTTTGCAGAGCTGATAGAACTTTTGCTTCTACTGTGTCCTTTGCCTGGAATGCACTTCTCCTAGATCTTCACATGGCTGGGTCTTTAAGTCATTCTATTCATTATGCTCCCTATTCAAGTAGAACCTCCTCAGAGTGGGCTTCTAAAACTATATGCCCTAACATTACCCATGCCCTCCTCCCACCAGTACTACCAAGAATTTTGGCATATTTCTCCATTTAATTTTCTTATGACATTCACTATTATTTGAAATTATTTATCGTTACTTGTTGATTATGTCTCTCTCACTAAAATGGAAAATTCAGAAAACAAAATGTGTCTTGTTCGGTGCTGTACCTCCAGTATCTAAAATGGTGTGTGGCAGGTACTGTGTTCAAACGTGTTTTCTGATCACAGGAAGGAAATTCTATCTCTTTTACATTTCCTCACTTTGAATTACCTCAATGGCATACCGCATCATGTCCATCATGTGTAGTGCTCCAGAGTTCTGTACTTAAAACACAGATTAGGGTATGCTACTGTCTTGCTCTAAAATCTTCAGTGATTCTCCTCAATCTTTGGAATGAAATTCAAATTCAAGGCCTTAATTTACTTCCAGCTTTCACTCCCACCATGCCCTCCCCTCACATACAGTGATTCAATAGCTTAGGATCACTTGTCATTCTCTAATTGCAGTCAGTAAGTTTCTGTTTGCCACACTTTTTATTCAAGTTCTTTCTTCTGGATATGATCTTCGTAATCCCCACTGTGGCAGACTCAGAAATGACCTCCCCAAATCCATCATATCCTAATCTTTGGAACTTGTGAATATTACCTGACATGAAAATATATCCCCTTATGCCCTTGCAAATTTGATTAAATTCAGGTTCTTGAGACTGGGAGATAATTGTAGACTATCCAAGTGGGCCCTAAATTTAATCGAAGTGTACTTATACGAGGGAGATTATATGCTCACAGAGAAGGCAATGTGAAGATGCAGCAGAAAGAGAGTTGAAGGTGCTGCCCAAGAAATTAGAGTGAGATGGCCATAAGCCAAGGAATACCAGCAGCCACCAGAAGCTGGAGGAAGCAAAGAATAAATGTTCCCCTTGAGCTTTTGGAGGGGGTGTGGTCCTGCTGATACCTTGATTTTGACCCAGTGATACCAATTTTGGATTCTGGCCTTCAGCATTATAAAAGAATAAATTTCTGTTGCATTCAGCCATCAAGTTGGTAGTGATTTGTTACAGCAGCCAAAGGAAAGTAATAGACCCACCTGTTTAATATTTAAACACAATCCTCCTGATAAAATATATCTTAGATTGAACATCTAAGAAATGTTTTCAGATTCCAGTTATAATTAATCTTTTCTTCCCCCATTCTCCCCTAGACCTCTCTCCCGCTTATCACAATCTCTATGGTTTATGTATACATGTCAGTTTTCAGGTGTTCTTTTAGAACCTTAAGTTTGCCTCCTTATATCTTTCAAATTGCCTAGGAAAAAAAAAGTATATGTATATCTGTGTGTGTACCTGTATCTCTACACTCACATATTAGATTCTCAGTAAAACATATATATTGAATTAACAATAGTTTCGCTTAGGGACATACAGAAGTGATTAAAGACATTAACAGTATGACTAAAGAAATTAAACTCTTCCAAAGGTACATGTCCTTATTGGTAAATTGGAGATAAAAATATTACTTACAACATAGGACAGTTAGAAGGATGAAATGAGATATCACATAAAGCACTTAGTGCAGTGGTACATAATGAAGACTCAAAAAATGTTTACTGGTTCACTTAAAAACAATGTATAAAATCTATTATGCTATTGTAGGAAATCGGTAAAAAGCCACCCCCAAAAATGCTCTTTTGACATAAGGATCATTTTTAGTTGAAGGAAATCAAGAAGAAACAGATACAAGAAAAGTTCTTGGCCTCTCTCCCCCTCTACCACCTGAAAGGCAGGACAGTTCTTTGTTTTTGAAGACAATTCTAGATTCTATAAGCTGAGATAGCACCAGAGGAATTTAAATAACAGGCCTTATTAAAACAATCCTTCTCTTTCATTCCTAAACCCCTTAACCTTTGTCTTGTCATTTCTCTACAAATTTATTGTTCTTTTTAAGGATATCACTAACTATCCCCTTTGAGTTACTCATCATTGCATTCTCCTGTTAATAGTAAATAGTAGTAGTAAAATTCTGTTTTACCCTTATTAATCTGTCAGTCTAATTTGCAGGGCCTCAGCCAGAAAACCTAGGAGGGCAGAGGAAAAAGTTGTATTTTTTCCTCCCCTATGTCATTTGGTGGCTCAAATGTCTCTTAAATGGGTGAATCACAGAAGAGAGAATATTTCCAAGACATAGACCTAAAAAAAGATTTGTTTAAAATATATAAAGAACTTTGGCAACTCAATAAGAAGGCTAACGATTCAGTTACGAATGGGTAAAAGATCTGACAGCCATTTCACAGATGAAGAATGGGTAGGAAGCACGTAAAACATGCTCAACATCATCAGTCACCAGGGAAATGAAAACTAAACCACAATGAGGTAGCACTAGATACCCATTGGGATGGCTAAAATTATGGATACTGAGTGCTGGTAAGGACATCGGCAGCTAGAACTCTTTAAACCTCGGTGGAAATATAAAATGTTGCAACTGCCTTAGAAAACTGCTTTGCCCTTACTTAAAAATTAAACATACATCTACCACACAACCCTGCCATTCCACTGTTAGATGATCACCCAAAAGAAACGAAAACCTATATCCACACAATGACTTGTACATAAGTGTTCATAACAGCTTCATTCACAAACTGGAAACAATCCAAAAGGTGCATCAGTAGGTGAATGGATAAACTAATAATGGTAGTTATCCATATAATGGAATACTACTCAGCAATAAAAAGGAATGAATTACTGGTAAATTTCAAAATCATTATGCATGTGAAAGAAACCATAAACAAGAGTACATACATACTACATGATCCCATTTATATACTTTTCTAAAGAGCAAACTAGTCCGTGGCAATGGAGAACAAGTCAATAGAATGACAGACGGACTGCAAAGGAACATGAAGAACCTTTGAGGGGTAATGGAATGTTCTGTAGGTTGAATTTGGCAGTGGTTTCATGGTATGTCCATCTTAGTTACTGAGTTTTACACTCTAAATAGATGCAGCTTATTGTTCCTTGGTAGAGCCCATTTTACAAAGCTTTCATGGTAGTTTCCTATAAAACTAAAGATGCTCTTAAATACAACCCAGCAATCTCTTCTTGGTATTTACCCAAAGGATTTGAAGAATTATGTCCACATAAAAACCTGTCCACAGATGTTTATGACAGCTTTATTCATAACTGCCAAAACTTGGAAGCAACCGAGATATTCTTTAGTAAGTAGATGGATAAACAAACTGTGGTACATCCAGGCAATGGAATATTATTCAGTGCTAAAAAGAAATGGGCTGTGGAGCAAAGACATGGGAGGAAACTTAAAGGCAAAGTCATGGAGACAGTAAAAAGATCAGTGGTTTCCCAGGCTTGGGGAGGAGGAATGAATAGGTAGAAGACAAAAGGATTTTTAGGGCAGTGAAACTATTTCTGTATGCTATAGAAAGGTGGATTCATATCCATATACATTTGTCAAAACCCACATAATGTACAACACCAACAGTGAACCCTAATATAAACTATGGACACTGGGTGACAAGGATGTGCCAATGTAAGTCTACTGATTGTACTGTGGATTCTACTGTGGTAGTGGATACTGATAGTGGGGAAGGCTATGCATGGGGGCAGGCAGGGCATATATATGAACTCTGTAGTTCCTGCTCCAATGTGCCATGAACCTAAAAATAGCGTATTAAAAGCAAAACATTTAAAAAAATTTTAAAAAGTAGTGAAGGTATTCTGAAAATGTTCTCTTTTTTCTTTGGACAAAATGCTCCTCAAGCGAGCAGACTAACAGAATTATCTCACTTTACAGATGTTTACCAGGGTATGACTATACACGCGAGAAAAAAAAACCAAAAAACTAAAAAACAAAAACCACACAAAAAAATTACATTATTTTGCCACTAGATGGCACAGAAAATAACAATATTCCTGTAATGGTGAAAGAACTGAAAACTCTCAAGTGGGATCGCAAAGTAGGGACAGTTGACTTAAGACATAGGAGGGGAAAATCCAATTAGAACGAACTCAAAGGCACACATATTTAACTGGAAATTTCAAGCAACATATATTTAGTTGCTTTATTTTATAATTACTTGTGCCTGATATGTTGTAGCCCTTTGATATTTGTTGACAAAATAAGTGAGTGAAAATGGAATTTGGATCCTCTTCGAGAGAGAATAGAAAATGTAAAAAAAAAGTGTATACTTTAATGAACACCTATGCAGTGGCTATAGCACACCCTTACAGGTCTGACTCTAGCAGGGCTAGAATTGGTCTGAGATATTTTGCACCTTTGTAAATTGACGATAACTGATAGGCATGCAAACTCTGGTTCTAGAGTTTTGACTGACTTCCCCACAACCTATGAAAAATCGGTTTTGCCTTCATCTGCAATTCAACTCCTTTATTTCACATAAATGTGTGCTTTTTGACTTTTCCTTTGAACTGGATATAATGTCTGCTTTGTTCTCTCACATTACATGAATAAAATAAAAATCTTTAATACATGTTTAATTGTGTATGAGTCATGACGTTGCCTTTTTCTGGAAATTACCTTTCAGCAATACCTTTAGAGAAAGAAGTTATTGGAAACAAGGTTTTCTTTAACCCTGAGAGCGGACGGAGGACGTAAACACATAGCTGGAGTACTAGGAAACGGAGTTAAGCGGAAGCAGAGTTTGCCATGCCAAAATATGCTTCTCGGATACTGATTCTCATTATTTTTAAGAAAAGACTCAGGAAAAACCTTCGGCTTTTCCCCAAAATGCCTAAAAGAATTAATGCAGAGCACCTGTTCCAGCAAGGGAGATATCATCATAGAAAACTACAGTTTAATAGGAAGTGTCATAGGAAGGAACTTAGCAAGGCCCCCTTGATCAGAGGCCTCTCTGCATCCCATTGCTAAAGATAGCACAGCAAATATTTATTTACCAGACATTTGCTTTTCCATTGCCCTGTGACAGAGTCAGGTTAAACCAATCAGGACAACTAATGGAAATGGGTCTCATGGATTTGAGACTGAGAAACCGGTAATATCTCCTGGGCACTTATACCCAGAAGACACGGTCCTTCACAGGCCAGCCAAGTTCTGTGCCTTGTAATATATGCCTATATTCTAATGAAAATTTCCAAGGCTGTTTCATGCAAAGAGTTTTCAAGCCAGATCGATCTTAATTCAAAATTAAATATCAAAACTACTAACTGTATGACAGTAGGCAGGTTACTTGACCTATCTGAAACTGTTAAAAAGGAAAAGGAATGTCTACCCCGTGCAATTGCTATGATGATGAAATGAGCTGCATCCATAATAGAAAAGCACAGTTCTTGTTACCAATGAATACTCAAAAACTTGCGCTCACTCAGAAAGTAGAAAGGATTCTCTTCGATACAAATAGCACAAGTAACTTTATATCACAGCAATAAGGAGAAATTGAGTAGGGACTAAATGTACAGTAAGTTTCCACAGTGAAAAAGCAGGCTGTGATTTCTTTAGCGAAAGACAGACTGAAAGATCAGGGAAAGTTTTTGTCTTATTTGCTATAAAATAAATGTTTTGTGCTTCTCTGATGGGCATGTATATTTTAGAAGTTATTTAAAAAAATAGACTATTTTTTAGAGCAGTTTCAGGTTCACAGCAAAATTGAGAACAAAGTTCAGAGTTCCCACATACACACGGCCACCGCCACCAACATCTCCGATCAGAGATGTTGACATTTGTTAACATTTGTTATTACAATTGATGAACCAACACTGATACATCATTATCAGATGACCACGGTTTACACTAGGTTTCACTCTTGGTGTTCTACTTTCTATGGGTTTTGACAAACGTGTTACATGTATCCACCATTTGAGCACACAGAAGCCCTATTTAGGAAGGCTATTTTGAAGACGAGAAGACAATAGATTATTAATGGGAGCGAGTAGAAAACCAATGGGCTACAAATAGCAATTTGAATGACTGAACCTTAAATGAAGACTAGACTAACAAAGGGTGATACTCATTAGGCAGTAGGAGATGGTGCTCCATGAAGACCTCTCTAGAACAATCCTCCCTCCCTCCCTCCCTTCCTTCTCTTTCTTCTTTTCTTTTTTCCCTCCTTCTCACCCATCCATCTCTCTCTGTTTCTCTGCCACTGTCTCATCTACTAATTTATTCTTTGGCTTTCTGGCACCAGAGGATAATATAAATTCTATCTCCTAAGTTTCTAGGTCTTTAAGATCTAGGTGCTAAAACAGGGGACAGATAGCAGTTCTCATCCTGGGTTTGTCTTCGTTCTTTTCTTGCTGTATAGCAGTACTTTTTTCATTAGCATTTAAAACATTATTTTAAAAAAATTACAGAAGCAATAAAAATGGTTTTCCTTTTTTATTCAAAAAAGCAAATGATCCAGACAAAGGGTAGCCCATCCATCCCCCATTACATTCCCTTCCTCACAGGTAACCTTTATATTAAGTTTTCAATGATATTAAGAATGGTATGGATGAGAAAGATTTTCTAGTGAAAACAGGTTTACAGTAAGTAGTAGGGCTGGTTCTGGTAGGTCTTTCCTGATTTAAACTTATCACTACCACCCTTTATAACACTCATGGGTCTGCTTTATCCATTTGCCCAATAGCAAGATGAACACAGATTTATCCTCTGGCGACTATTTTAACTTCAAAGGCTCTGACGAAATGTAAGGACATTTCTGACATGGTTGTTAAAGATGGAAAGGGTTGATTTCTATATTTCGGGTGATATGCAAACTTGAATAAAGCATTGCCACTGGGTGTTACCTGGGATGTACCTTAGAATTACCCGGAAAGATTATTCAGAATATACTCCAGATTTACAGATTCTCTCAGGATGGTTCCTGGGCATATACATTCTAAGAGCTCCGCGGATAACAGTTCTGCACGCACAGCCTTAATTTAGTACCATATAGCTTTATCTGGTCACCCTAAGGTAGTAACAAAAAGGAGAGAGAACTCAAGACATTTTGTGAGGTAGAAATCACAGTATTTACGCGTAGAAGGAGAAGTTGGTTTTTATGAAAATATCAAACTTACAAAAAAGTTGAGAGATTACTATTAGGTTGAACAATATGAAACTGCCAATATTTACCCATTTTTGACCTACGAATATGAGAATTTCACATGATTCAACATAATATAAAATGCTCATATACTCATTACTCCAATTCAATGATTATCAAGATTTTGGCTCATTTGCTTCATCTTTCCCTCTTTTCATCCTTTTTGCTGAGTAATTTAAAGCAAATCCTAGACCTTAATTCATTTCATCCCTATATATTCGACATACATCTCTAAAAAATATCAACATTTTCTTATATGGCTTTGATGTCATTACCAAACCTAACTACCAATAATTCCTCGGTATCACCTAATATCCAATACAGATTCACATTTCTCTGATTGTCTTTAAAAATAATTTTTACATTTTGATGGACTGAATTAACTTCCTAAACAAGGCCAACACATTGTTTTGGTGGCTGTGATTCTTAAGCCTCTTTTTATCCCCGAGCAGTCCCTCCAAAATATCTCTCTTTCCCACTTTTTTTCTCATGCCACTGACTTGAAGAAACTGGGTGGGTTATCTATCCTGGGTTATGACAGGCATGGTGGCAACAAAGAAGAGGTTTGTCTGCTATTCCATGATGTCACATAACCTGATCCTCAATCTGCTGTGTTTCCTATATTCTTAAAGCCACAGGGCCTGCAATTATAGTCACTATCATATCCTTTCTTGAATAGACAGAGCCTACCCTTCACAGTGCCAGAGCTAGACGAGGGTGAGTGTGGTATCTTGGTTATGCCACTTATAAGCTGTGTGACCTTGAGCAAGTGACTAAACCTAGCTAAGTCTCCACTCTCTCTTTCATTTGTAAGACAGGAATGTAACAATTCGTAATTTGAAAAGTTCTGTAAAGATAAAATGAGATAATAACTACACGATGCCCAGTACTACACCTAATACATAAACAGGCAAGTAGTTGCTCAGTGAATGTCAGTTCTTGGCATTATAAGAGGACTTAGCTTATGTAACAGAAATATTCATTCCAATAAAATATTTATAAAGTACCTTATATTTGTATTTTTTTGATATCACAGAATATGTAAAATAATTTATCTGTAATTGATTAAGCAATACCTACAGCAGAAGTGGGGAGTCTGAAGATTTTTGAAGAATGAATCATCTTCAGAAATTTACTTCTGCTGCCAAGAAAACAGAGTCTCCTCTGGGCCAAAAACATGCTACAGAATAAAATTAAAAAATTTTAAGAGCGTGAATATATGATACGTCCTATCAGGCAGTTACAGCTAGCCCATAGACCATAAGCTAATATAAAATATAAATAAAAAGTTTTGATACTTGAGTTTTCTTTTCTTATGCTATAACCCCTATAACTAGAATCATTCTCATTATTCGAAGAAAATCCTCTTATACACATTTATACATATTTCATTGTAAACTAAAGATCTGTAAGGATCCAAGAATTCAAAAAAATAAGGCTCTAACTTAGTCAAGAACATTAAGTAAAATTTCCATTTCCAGTAGCTATCAAATCCAGAATATTTCAGGCTAAAATCTATTCAGAATTTACCGGTGGATAACAGTCATTAATAAAAGCACAATATGTAACAGTAAATTAAAGTTGTTAAAAGCAGGTTATTTAGAAAGTTGTTTGAAAAGGATTATATCAGGTCCTTGATAAATATAAAGAATATTATGAGTGACTTTCAGCTTATTTTCTCAGATGGTACTTCTCTCAATGATTCCATCATCATCAGCTAGCAAGCCATTTCAAGAGATTCCAGTTGTATAACAGCCATGCATTCTGAATTACTTCTCTCTATATAAGGAAATCATTATCGATCATGGGTAAATGTACAGAGATCAAAGCAATATGAAATTCTATTATTATACTGCCACTTAGAAGGAGAAGAAAACTCAGCTTTCTAAAAACACTCAGGCAAAGAGACCTCTCTCATCAGGTTTTACTCTGCACCAGTTGTTATCAGGGGACGGCATTTTCTTTATTTCTGATCAAACTTTAAAAAAGAGAGATTCTAAGAATTCAAAGGGACCACTGAAGCTAGCTAGCTCTGAATCTCTTCAACTTACCAAATGTTAAGGCTACAGAAAGCTTCAGATATGAAAAATAATATATTGGCTGTTTCTTAAAAAGCGAACCTTAAAATCCTGTATTAATAAAATTTCAGCTTAAATGACAGCCTCTTAGCCATTCCACATCACATCAGCCTATTTTAATTCTCTGCAAAGCTGTGTGTGTGTGTGTGTGTTCGTGTGGCTGGTCACTCATTTGCAAATTTATAACGTAGACTCCATGAACAGGGACCTGATAGTTTAGTCCACCACTGTAGTCTCTGGCATATAGTAGGTACTCAATAAATAAAAGTGTTAAATGGTGAATGAATACATAAATTCACATGATAAATTAATGATTCCAGTGGCCAAATGAATCCTTTTATGAAATACTGATCCCTCTGTAAAGTAAATAATTACCTCCTACGTTTTATATCTTTCAAGTCAAAAACTAGGTTTTCTTAAAGGCATGTCTATTCTTCTGTCACTAATTGTTCTGTTCAGGAATATTAGCTGGGTTAGGAAGTAAGGGGAGTTTCAAGAAAAATTACCAACCAACAGGTAATTAGGAATATACACATATACGTATATATATTTTAGTGAATAAACATCCATTTATTTAAATTCAGCTTCATTTCTTTGGTATTAAGCAAAGTATAAGCGAAATATTTTCTTGCAAATACAAAAATGAGAGAAACCTCTTCTACTTTCTTGAGATAAACTGGGGGAAATACAGGACTAGAAATCAGAATACCTGGACTCTAATCCTCATTCTTGATATTTAAAAAAGGCTTCTACCTTCAGATAAGTCACTAGCTCTTGTTGAGCCTAGGTTTCCCTATATTTTGAAACAGATGAATTAATGAGTCCTTAGTCTGAAGGTAATCTCTGGTGATACTGAGTTACCGGCTGATCACGTGTGTGAGCTTAAATTGCAGCTCTTGGGAAATGTCACCCCAGTATGGGTACACTATGTTCTTTGCCACAAGGCCTCAGTATTTAAAGCAGTTGACACTTAATCCACTTGTTTTCATCCAGAAATTCCAGTCTAAATTCCACATCTTCTCCCCTACCTGTCTTGGACAATACACAACCTCCATAATGCAATGTACTGCCTGGCAACTGACCCAGTTCTCCATTTCTCTTCCACTTTCCAAACTTTCCACTGTATCTTTAGGAACAGCTGCAGTATAATTAGCAAATTTTATTACATCTTTATGTTTCTCAGTATTCCCTGTACCTCCTTGCTTTAACTCAAATCTTACTGTTTCTTGAAGATCCTATTTCTGTATTCCTCAGTGTTGGATTTTGTTCTTCCACGCCCAACTTACCTCTTGCTTGCTGTGCATTTTATTATTGTCACGCTATCATTTCCCTCGTCTGCCTCAAAGATGTTATCTCTTGACCTGCTGATAACACCCTGTCATACATTTGGATTTTGTCATTTCTCAATTCCAAATCCTGTGATCGACCCAGGTAATTTCAATGTTTTCAGAGATAATGCATCTGACGACTGACATTCCCATGTCCATTGCTCCTCTCTTTCATGTCTCCTTAGTCATTCTCTCCTACAGCTGCACCTTGTACTTTGCCATTATCTTATCTGGTCTAATTCCAAAATAATTAAAGCATTTTGCTGTTTGCCCATGAACTACCAATCCTTTCGCTGAATCATTCCAACTAGTACTCTTCTTCGGTATCATCAAGTTCTCCAGGAGGTTGTCTCCACTTTTCCCAATAGCCCTTGCCTTCCTTTATTTTAGATGCCAGTTCCACCACTTCAATAATATTCTTGACAATGTCCTATCCCGCCCAGGTCTATCTTTTCACCTGTTTATAACACCCTAGCCCTGGATGAACTCAACTACAGTGTCTTTTTGTTCTGTGGCCCATGAAGCTGTTAACTGCTGGAGAAAGTCACACAGGATAGAACCGGTTTCACCACAAATTCTGGTCATCAGTTTCAAGTTAGCCTCCCACATTCTCCAGCATTTCTACTATATTTTATAGGGAAAAGACTGCAGATATGCCACTCTAAAATATGCTGCTAAGTATAAGAATTATTCCACGCTAAAGCCACTTGAAAATAGCGGAGGCGAGGATGATCTCAAAAGCAAAACTTTAAAACAGATATCATCGTATTAACTGTCTCCCTTTTCTTGTGAGAGACGCCTGCAGTCATGGCAGGATGCCTGGTGCGTGGAGCAACAAGGTCGCACTACAGGGAGGGCACACGCACCTTACCTATTCTGGTACTTCTTGCTCTAGGCACAAAGGTAAGAAGAGAGAATGGCTGATAACATGGTGGCCTTGAGGTTGAATTTGGGAGTTGATTGTAATCTGTAATCATAGAGGCCATTCTTGCCCAGGTCAATTTTGACCCTCATAGTATGAAACCCATATTTTGCAATTCTCACTTTCCTTGAGCTCTCTGTACTTTTAGATACTGCTGGTTGAGCTGTCTCCCAGAAACACCTTGTTCCCTGGGCTTTTGATAGACAACGATCCCTTATTTTCCTTCTACCTCTCCCCAGCCTGCCATTAAAGGATGGGATTCCTCAATATTCACATCTGGGCTCTCTTTCCTTCTCACTCATCACTCCCTCACTAGGTAATCTCATTGTGAAAGTAACTGTGAAGGCATCGCTGATAAAATGTCTTCAAAAACATCTAAGTAGGCTGACAGATACAGATTCAGTACTTTGAAGCTGTATTTTTCCTGTGCTTCAAATAAACACATTCTAGGCAGCATTTTTCTAATGCGATTAACATCTCACAGGTGTGTTCACCAATAAGCTAACTAACTAAATAAATTTAGATGTCATTCAAAAGTTGGAGAAAATCAAAATATATCTGGCTTTTAATTCTAAACAACATTTTCACTGTAGGGCTCGCACTCCTACGGCTGCTCGGACTCCAAAAGCAACAGGTTGGACTGCTTTTCTCTTTGGATTAAAATCTTTAGATTCACTAATATTCATTCATGGGACAGGTTAACACTTTGTCTTATTTTTTATTAACAATTCTGGTTATGGATGAACCGCAGTCGGTGTTACTCCTACCCACGCTAGTTTCAAAATACTCGAAATGCAAAATGAAGAGCAAAAGTGGCAATCGATGACCACGGTCCGAGGATCACATCTCAGAATCCAAGCACCTCGGTGCCATTCCCTTTCCAGAGAAAACTGTTAACTACAGAGCAGACCCTCTGCAGCCATCCCCGCGGTCCTCTCGGGTGGGATCCAGGCCCAGTCCCGCGCCAGCGACTTGGGTTCCGGAGGGCAGCGACTTGGGCTCCGGAGCGCGAGTCCGACTCCAAATCCAGCCTCGGCTCTTCCTCCCAGCCGCGCCTGGCGCGCAGCTCCTGCAAGCGCAGCCCAGCCGACCTCCCCACTTCCCGGCCTTGCTCCGCACCGCTCCCCACGGCCGCGCCGCAACCTTCACTCCGCTCTGGGGTGCCCAGCCTCGCCGCCCACTTACCTCTCACATGCGACGATCCTGCCAAACTCGAGTCCCACCTGGGATCAGGGGCCTGGGGGTAAATGATTCGGCGGTGGGGACCACGCCTGGGCGGGACTCACTCTAGGGCTGTAGGTGCACCGGGTTATGACGGAGGATTGGCTATGGGGTCTGGACTGAGGGCGCTGCTGGCTGTGAAGACAGCCGGGATCGGTGACTGGACTGGGTAGGTGGAGGTCGGATTAGTTCTGCCGAATGGAGGAGGGTTTGGGTAAAGGAGTGCGGTGGGGCGGGGACTTGGATATAGCCGGGGATTGGCTGTGAAATTTGGACCCAGGACTTTGGACTCTAATTGGTTTTGTGTTACTGATTGATTTGGGGAGGATTATAGGGGGAGGATTGATTTGGAAGAAAATGCAAGCTATGGGGTCACAGGGTTTAGGCTAGAGGAGGGTTATAGTTGGAATAATGTGGAAAGCTGCGTGAGAGAGGACAAGGCTTAAAAATTGTGCAAAAAGATTAATTTATCACCTGTGATGGGGATGAGGGGGGAAAAGCAGACGAGAACTTGCTGTTCCTCAACAGTAAAATGAATTCTATCAGAGAACTGAGAAAGAGAGATGTGACTGAAGGACAAGTGTAAATAACACTTTTAAAGTAGGTGTTAAGAACTAGGAACACTGTGAGTTATCCCTTTGGGGGGGGGCGGTGTTAGCGAAAGGAGAGCTTCTATTAAGAATTCAGTCTCATAATCGCATTTTCTTTCGCTCCTATTTTAAGAAGATGAGAGAATTGATGGAGTGGGAGTGGCAGTGGCATTGTCATTCAGACCTAGGGGTAAGAACATACAGTCTTTGGTTGAAGGAATATATTGTTCGCCTAGATACAAGGACTATGATAAGGTGAATGGAGAAATTGTATACTATAATCTCTCCTTAGATTGTGAGCTGTTGTGAGTGTGACACAAACTTCATTTATTTAATATAGCTTTTTTTTTTTTGATTCAGGCAAACTTTGGCTAATATAATAGCAATAACTTGCTTTTTCCACCGTTATCCATCCACCTTTGCATGACTACAGCCTTACTCATTAAGCCTTAGGACAGAACTTTTCAAGAATAAAGCCTCAGGTCTATTGATCACAAGAACAGTAAGTTTCAGTTAAACTAAGGATAACTATCCTGGCTTCAGGTATGCTTCAGCCCCAGGCCTATGGAGGCAGAACAGTTCCACTGACCACCTTCCCATGAGACCAGACAGGGTGATGCCATGGCTGACTCCAGAACCAGACACGATAATCAGTTTCCCCAGCCCCGACCAATCGGTAGCACCCATGACACCAACTCTCTTAGTTTTCATGACTAATGAGTCTCCCCCTATTTTAACCTGTCCCCTAGAGGCCACCAGAGGGCCAGATCTGCATTTCCTGAGCTTGTGACTCTAAAATAAACCTTTACTTTCTTTGCTGCAAAACCTGGATGTATCTCATTGGACTTAGATCCCTGCAGGCAGACAGATCTCTTTGCTCTGGTAACATGAGGGGCATTCATTAGTCAATAGTCTCAAGGCAAAAGATCACCGGGAATGTACCTGCAGTCAGAAAGTTGGATTTATTACTCATTGCAATGAGGGAGAACAAACACATTGGGAAACCATGAGTCATTTCAATAACAGTGTTAGGAATGACTTATTATAGGGTTTGGGTTTATATTTGGTGATTTCAGGAGAGGGTTCAATGAAGTAGAAATTCATTCTTTTTGGGATGCTGACTGGATGTGGGGGTAATTCTAAGATTGGGTCTCATAGTACAGCTTATCTAGAAGAAGGGAGAAAAATCTAAAGGCTAGATCTAATCGGTAAAGAAGCAACAGTTTCACTACCTGGTGTTAAGGGTGGAAAATTTTCAAGTGAGCCAACTTCTGTTTCTGTAATCTTCTTGCTTGTTTGATGTTAACCAGGGTGCAAGTCTAGGCTTTATAAACTGCCCCTTTTGGGAGCTCAAGACTGATGTCCTCTAACCCTCCGTGGTAGAGAGTCAGTCACCAGCTGGCTAATAAAGGCTCACAATTCATCTCAATTGGCTCCATGGGTCTTAGATTTGATCAAACCACAACATTTGGAGGCCCCAGCGAGATCTCTCCAGAGGGGGAAATCTCCTAAGACCCGTGCCCTCAGCCACCTTGAGCAAGGACCTGTCCTATCCGGGGGATGGCCTCTGAGAGATGTTCCTCAGCCCCAGACTCCAGGCGGACTCGGCCAGGAGGGCAGGTGGACAAAAGGTTCAATTGTGTGTCAGTTGGGCACGAGCCATCTGGAGCAGCTTCACTAATGAGTCAGACTGCACTACAGGTATTCAGGTTTTTGGGAATCTGTTGGTGGGCCCTAAAGAAAACTAGTGGAAGGCTGGATGCAGCAATACTTCCCTAGTTCGGTCAAGGTCTGAGACATCAGACATGACTTCAGGTTTTTGAGTACGCTAGCATTTTGTGTGCTGTGTTGTGTCTGCCTGTCCGAACTGGTTCTCGTCTGTCTGTAATGTGTTTGTCCAGACTGGTCGAATGTACTGTTCTGGCCTCTGTGGCCCCGTCCCTCTAAACACTGGGTCAGAGGTTGATCCTAGCCCTGGCTTATTAACATGGGTCAGGCTTCTTCCTTGAGTCGTCCTACCCCCCTGGGGGACTGAACCTCGGAGGCCTTTCCCTACTAGTGAACTGGAAACATCAGAACCCTTCTTACTCAGAGAAACCATAGGGACTAAACTTCTCTCCTAGAGACTATTTTCTTTACCCACCAGCCGACCTCAGACGATTGTCAGCTACTCCTCCAGGTCCTGTTTACCTCAGAAGAGTGGGAGCGGATCCTGAGGGAGACTGCAAAAGTGGTATTAGAGCCCAATGGGCAGCCTTCCACTGATCCGGCCCACATCCAACATGTTCTCCCGAACACTAGTTCACCTTGGGACCCCAACACCAAACAAGATAAGGAGGCTCTCCACGGTATCGCCAGCTTCCGCTCCAGGGCCTCTGGTCTGTCGCCCGATGACCCACTAACTTATCTAAGGTAAGCGAGGTCATCCAAACTAAGGATGAGTCACCGGCGGTGTTCCTGGAATGACTCTTAGAGTCATACTGGTTGTATACCCTTATTGACCTGGAAGACCCTGATAATAGGAGAGCTGTGAATTTAGCCTTTGTCAGTCAGTCGGCCCCAGATATTAGAAAGAAACTGCAGAGGATGGAAGGGTTTGAAGGAAAGAACCTGTCTGAGTTGCTCGAGATAGCCCAATGAGTATTCAACAATAGAGAGGAGGTAGATATAGCACAGACTAAGAAGATGACCAAGGTCCTGCTTGCAACCATGCAAGGAGCCCAGCCAAAGGGAGCACCAGGAAAAGGCAGAGGCTGAGAACAGGCACCCAGGGCGAGCAATGGATCCAGGAGAGTAGGGTTAGAGAAGGATCAATGAAGAATAAGGAAGAAATACTAGCCCTTCTTGAGGCAATTTGGCTGTCAAAGAAAGTGGCAATCGTCCATTGCCCAGGGCACCAGAACTCGGTCTCTGAGGTAGCACAGGGCAACTCTTTTGCTGATTGGACAGCAAAGGAGGCTGCCCCAAAACCAGTGGGGCCAATTGACATTCTTCCGGCCCTACCACCCAGGGTGCTAACGGACACCCCTACCTACGCTTCAGGAGAAGCTGAACTATGCAACAAGCTGGGAGGCAAAGAGGAATCTACTGGGTGGGTTAGGCTCCCAGACGGCCGCATTGTAGTACCTGAGGTCTTGAGCCATGACCTTATAACCCAGGTTCACCAGAGCACTCACTTGGGAAGAACCAAGTTAATTGAACTGTTGAAAAAGAGACTGTTACCTTATGGGACTGCAACAAATGGCCAAACAAGTATCAGCTCAGTGCCACATCTGCGTGGACAGGCACTGGGGGAACATTGGGAGTTGGATTTCACCGAGGTCAGGCTGAGAACCTTTGGATTCAAGTACTTGCTTGTGTTCATTGTTCAGGATGGATTGAAGCTTTCCCCACCAAGCAGGAGACTGCTCAGGTAGTAGCAAAGAAATTAGTCTCAGAAATAGTGCCTCTGTTTGGCCTGCCCGTAACACTGGGGTCCGACAATGGCCCGGCATTCATTGCCCAGACCAGCCAATCTCTAGCAAAGGTGTTAGGGATCAATTGGAAATTGCATTGCATTTATAGGCCTCAGAGTTCAGGACAGGTAGAAAGGATGAATAGGACCTTGAAAGAAACCTTAACTAAGTTCAAGCTAGAAACTGGCAAAAACTGGGTGAGTCTCCTCCTCTTTGCCCTCATAAGGGCACAGTGCACATCTTATTGTAAGGGCATCATGCCTTATGAAATAATGTTTGGAAGACCCCCACCTCTCCTCCCCAAGTTAGGGGAAGAAAAGCTAACAAAAGTCTTTGCAGGCCCTCCATCTCGCATGGCAGGAGACCCACCAACTGGTCTCTGCTACCAGAACAACCGCTCAGCATCCAGTCCAGCCAAAGAACCATGCTCCAGGCGATTGGCGATCTCTTGAGCCCCGCTGGGACGGACCTTTCCCTGTCATCCTCACAACATCCACCACGGTCAAGGTAGCTGAACACCGTCATTGGATTCTGCGCATCCACCACAGACATCAGAACAATGGACCCTGCGTCAGACCTACTAAAGGAAAGACTATCAAGGATCCAGTCTGGACCATCTTAATTCTCTATGTCTTCTGCCAGTCTTCTAACCGTAACCCCAGCAATCCCCACCAGCCTGTGTTATATGATTGGGAGCTTACCAGGACAGAAATTGGCATTCTTATTTCTACTTAGTAGCCCCAAAGGTAACTTGGTTTGCCTGTAACACTGGACTCACCCCTTGTATCAACTCAAGCTACTGGTCTCAGGTTACTGGAGATTTTTGAGTATTAGTCCATGTTGTTCCCCAAGTTTATTTCTACTCTGGGGAAGGGGTCGTGAATATTTCTAGTATATAGATCGCTGAGCTAAGAGAGCTCCCATCCTAGTCCCCTTACTAGTAGATATAGGCATGGCAGGTTCCGCTGCAGTAGGGACCACAGCTCTAGTACCTTGTATAATTAATTGGTTAACTACGTATGTCAAAAAAGGGTGCAGGCAGTGAAACTCATGGTTCTCAGAACTAACTACCCACTGCTCCAAGTTGACGAATTGATGATTTGAATTCCCCTAGAAAACCAGTGGGGAATGTTGAGGGTGGAAAATTTTCAAGTGAGCCGACTTCTACTTCTGTAATCTGCTTGTTTGATGTTAACCAGGGTGTGGTTCTAGGCTTTATAAACTGCCTCTTTTGGGAGCTCAGGACTGATCTCCTCTAACCTTGCGTGGTAGAGAGTCAGTTGCCGGCCGGCAAATAAAGGCTCACAATTCATCTCAATTGGCTCCATGGGTCTTAGATATGATCGAACCACAACACTGGGAGAGGAGGAAGTTTGGCATTTTTATAGTTTGCAAGTGACTTTGTTTTTGTCTATGTTTAGGCAAGATTATGAAGTGATCTCCTCTGTGGTCTCACTTCATCAGTATCACAGAGTGACTTTGTCTGATGTTGGTGTTCTGTCAGGTTGTTATGTTTTACAGAACACACAGTGGCTAGGTCTTAACAACAGTGAAGGCATAAGGGTGTTAGTTCAGTTCCCAATGACAGGTGCTGCTTTCTTTTTCTCACATTGAACAAATATGACTCGAGTACATAGGTGCTGAAGTTACTGGGGAAAATGAAGCAGAGAAAGTATGTGTGTTAAAACTTGCAGAGGGAGAAACAGCAATAGATAATTAAATATATACATATGACTTCAGAGGGTGATAAGTGCTGTGAAAGAGGCAATGTTGGGTGGAGACAGCAGTTAGTTTGAATAAGGGTGTTAAGAAAACCGTTTTTCAGAGGAGCTGACATTTGAAGCCAGAATTGAATGATGAAGAAGCAACTTTGTAAAAAATGATTCTGGAAAGGAAAACGGCAGTTGGAAGGGCCCTTATATGGAAACAAATTTGGCATGTTCACGGAATAAGAGAGACCAGCATGTCTAAAACGTAGTGATCCAGGGAGAAAATGCTTCCATATTAGGGTGGTCAGGCAGATAGGGGCTAAGTCATGCAGAGTTTTGAAGACAACAGACAGGGGTTTAGATTTTTTTTTTCCAAAGCAGCCATTGATAAGCAGAAGAATATTGTATAATTAATTAAATTTTAAAAAGATGCTCTAGTTGCCTTGGAAGTGAGACTTGTGGGTGGGCAAGGGTAGAGGTAGGAAGATCTGTGAGGAGGTCGTTAGAATTAGAGATGAGTTTGTCTGCGACGAGGGTGGTGGCAGGAAGAGCGCTAAAGACCTCCGCATTCATCGCGCTGACGTTCGCTTGTTTCTTTTATTTTAGCATTGTCCCTCCGCCATCGACTGTGCTTGGTTTCTCCTAATACAAACGCTCCCTGTTTACCTTCCCCACAGTATAAACTAATCTCTTGCTGAGGTAAAGGGGGGCGAATTGGTGGGGCTATGGCGGACCAGGGATGGGGATCTGGAGATCTGCTTGTTTCTTAGACCTTTAAGCTATTCTCCTGTATTTAATCCTGAACCTTTGGAGCTTTTTTAGCTTTATTGATGACTGGTCTAGGATTTAACTTATTTAAACCCGTTATCAGTTACCACCTGTCCATTAGCCTTCTAACTTCTGTAATTTGTTGCCAGTGTCGTTCCTCTTATTGCTTTTGATCTCATGGGGCTTAAGAGAATCTTCTTATTCTTATTTTAAGAAGTAGAGAAAAAAATAGAGAGAGAGAATGTAAATGTGTTTGATTTGCCATCTGTTATTGTTGTTATTCATTTACACATATGTTCATTAAATAATGGAATGACCAGATGCTGGGCATTTGGATGCTTTATTCATATATGGATGCAAACCTCATGTTAATTTTTTATACTCAGGTTGGTATTTCAAAGAGAAATATAAGTGACTCCTTGGAATTAGTAGCTAATAGGTATATTTTCCTTATATCTTCTACTGATTTGTTTTCTGAAAAAAAGACAGTGTCTCCTTCACATAGATACAACTTTTTCCATTACCTTATACAAAGACTAAAAATATTCTGAAATATAGCAGAGGGAAGGCAGTATAGTATGGTAGGTAAGCCAAACTAACTGGTGGTTCAAATCTCAGCTCTGCAATTTTCTAGCTGTATGATTTTGGGCAAGTTATTTCATTTCCATGCTTCAATTTCCTCATCTGTTAAATGTGGATAATAGACCCTTACTTATAATGCTATTGTAATGATCTGAAAAAAACTTAGAACTGTGCTTCTTTCTTAATAAGTATTAGAAAATTGTTCCCTAAGAAAAAGGGAAAGAGAATCTTTAGGATGGGGCTATTAGTTATTTCTCAACATTTAGTGTTCTGTAGTAACAGAGCCCCCAAATTTCAGCAGGATACATGGGCGCTTGGTAGAAAGAATGCATTTCCAGCCTCTGTTGTAGCTGGGTTGACCATAAAACTAAAATCTGGCCCATGGGTTACAAGTGTAAGCTGGATGCGCTGCTTCCAGGAAATGTATGCCTTTATCACTCTCTTGGTTTGTGGTTTCCCTCACAGTCTAAGTGCAGACATGATGGCTGTAGCCCCCTTGGACCACCAGGTAAAACCTGCAAGTTAAAGATGGTAGAGCAATAGGATGGAGAGAAGGAGCCCAAGCCCTAACATCCTGGAACCACCACTCTATCCCTAGACCTACTATATTTATGTGAGAGGGAAATCAATTTTGTTTAACTTATTTATATGAGTTTTCTGACATGCAGTCATAGTTTAACTGTGATGGTTTACTGACTATCTAGTTTGCTTGCCAAAGGCATCCCAAACTTTTCTCTTACATGAGCCTTCCATGTGACAATAGAGGAGTGACAGGGAGATTAAGGTAGGAAATATTAGCAATGCCCCATTATATGGAAATGCTTCTCAAGAGGTAGCTGTCACTTCTGGGTACTAAGAGACAGGCAGGTAGAACAACGGCTACCTTTATCTCATAACACTAGAGCAGTACTAAGAAGGACCTGCTCAAGGGGGAAAAAAAGACAATTAAGTCTGGGTTTGTAAATTCCTAAAGCCTTTTCCACCTGACATTCCTGCTCTAAAGAGTTACGTTCTTGAAAGCTGCTCTTTAGCATTCTCGCCACAGACACATATGCCCACGAAAAAGTTAAGCATGCTAACTGTGAGGTGACGGGTCAATTATCTTGATCTTAGTAATCATCCTACAGTGTAGATGTATATCAAATCATCACATTGTATACTTTAAATATACACAATTACATTTGTCAAAAAAGTTATGTTCAGTTTTCAGCCTCACGTAGCTATTTTAAATGAAAGATTTTGTGTGTATATATTATCGCAGTAAATTAATGCTTTGCAGCTAGATAATAATAGCTGTGAAAACATTAAATATTTCAAAAATCATAATAGAAATTGTATACTTACCTATAGAAAGACTGCCTGGAAAAATTACGTATTTATTTGTCTGTGTGTCTGGCTGTCTATCTGTCTGCACACACGTTTGGATTATAGCAATGAGTCAATGAGAAATTCTTCACAGTCTCTGAAACAATTTTTAAAAAGAGAAAATGAATTTTGACTTTACAAATCAGATCAGTAGGAAAAATTCGTTGAAATACAGCATCCATGTGTAAAATATGATCATTAAAATTGTCCTTGTGAACACAATGGCAAGTATTGTGCCCTTCAAGACATGTACTGTGTGTGGCTTCTGGCTAAAGTGTTAGAAAATGTTGCTAGACAAGTATCACTGTGTTAGAACCTGGTAGAAATTGCTCTCCTCAGGAAGGTGTTGTGTTTCCTTTCACAGTCTACCTTTGCCTCTGGAATTCCTGATCCATATTCATGACAGAGCTCTGAAGCTTTCGGAGGCCTCTCTCTTAATAGGTTCTATGTAGGCTCTCAAACCCCAGAGGGTTTCTAAGGAGACTATTCTTTTTCTCCTTTAATTTGTCATAGTGTGTAATATCCTTTTGGCATTGCTACCAGCCCAAAGTCAGTTCTACATGCTTTATGCCAGGTGGATCCCCGCAGCAATGGCAGGAATATAAATCAACACCAGATTCTCTAGGTCCATAAAGAAGGGATAATGATAAAATCTCTTGTAAGGAGAGAGAGAGAGAGAGAAGATTCTACTATTAAGTAGTATGAGAATATAAATAGCTATCAAATTCTTATAATAGTCAATAAGATATTAAATAATCAAATGTTAAAGTTGCAGGGAGAAGCATCAGCAATGGAGTTGGGGTGTTTAAAAATATTTATTGTATGGAGTATTTACTATGTGCCGGACACCCTTCTAGATAGCTGATTCTGTGATGAACAAAATAGACAAAGTTCCTGCCCACGTGGAGGCGTATGTCCTAGTCGGGGAAACTGGCAATAAATATGAATAACCAGCTCAGGTGGTAAAAGGTAGCAATAAAATTCTGTGAAGAGAAATAAAAATGTTGGCCACTAGATGGAGCTCATTGCTTTCTTTATTTCTTTCATTTGTCCACTCAAAAAGAGAGCTGCTGCATGATATACTGCAATTAAAGTTGTGTTTGGGGGCCAGGTAACAGGATTTCTCTCTCTTCCTATCTCTCCTTCCCAACTTGGATTTCTTTTGTTCTCCTAATTGACTGATAAGGGGAAATGTGATTAAGACATACTAAGGAGCCATCTGAGGTATTTTGGGGTAGAGGGTTTAAATCAACTTCTTCCTAAATCATAGAAATTCTCTCCCCTTAATTTCTTGAGTATTTAATTTTCTGTATTTATTTGTTTAATCTCTGTATTCACCACTAGACTGCTAGCTCCTTAAGAGAGGGACTACAACTGTGTTCTCATTCCTTAGCAAAGGACCTGGTAGATACTCAACCAATATCTTTTGAATGAATGGATCCCTATCCCCTAGGTTGGGGGAAAATTCTCCATAGTAAAACCTGGGTAGTAAATCCTGTCTTGTGTTCTCTGAATTTCAATCTGTCAAGGAACTCTCAGTGGGTGGGAAGGGCGGGATATGTGTATGCTTGTGGTAGGCATATTAGTTGGCACTCTGAGTTCTGGAGCATATTTTTTCTTTTATCTATTTGGATAAAAGCCTAATATAATGGACATATTCTTAGTGCTCAGTAGAATTTAATGAATGATAGGCACATGCTTTTGTCAGGACTAACTCTAGAAAGAATGGTCTTAAACTTTCTTCTCTACAGTGAATAGAAGGAACACCATAAAAACTGCAAGGGAGGTAGAATCGAAGGAGATTTATGGATCATGATGCATCCCATAACTTCTTGGTCTTAGAATGGTTTTCAGCATAGTGCTCCCATGCATGATTCATTAGATTTCTACTGAAGTATTTCATTTTTTTTTGAAAGCTATTGTAAATGCTACTGTTTTTCAAATTTTGGTTTCCCATTGTTCAGTGCTTTTATCTAGAAATACAGTTGAAAATTAATTTTTGTTTGTAGACCTTGTATCTTACAACCTTGTTAAACTCATTTATCAGTTCCGAAGTTTTTTTTTGTTTTTTTTTGTTTTTGGTAGATTCTCTTGGATTTTCTATATGATAATCATGTCGTCTGAGAATAAGGACAGCTTTATTTTATCCTTTCTGATCTATATGCTTTTTCTTTTTAATTTATTTAATTTATTTATTTTATTTTTGCCATACTGTACTTAGCCTTTTCGAATGATGTTGAATAGGAGTGGTGAAAACTGGTCATCCTTGCTTCGTTCCTGAGTTAGCGCATTCACTTTTTCATCATTAAACATTTTAGGTGAAGGGTTTCTATAGATGCCTTTTATTAGCTTGAAGAAATGCACATTTTCTCCTGGTTTGCTGAGAATTTTATTATGAATAGGTGTCATATTTTGTCGAGATTTTTTAGTGTTTATATAATTAACTGGTTTTTCTTCTTAAGACTTTTAGTATGGTGAAATACATTAATTGATTTTTGAACCAGCCTTGCATTCACAGAATAAAACCCATTTAATTGAGGTGCCTTATTGTTATATTTTGCTTGAATCAACTTGCTAATATTTTGTTGAGAATTTTTGCATATATATTTATGAGATAATGATCAGTAGTTTTCCTTTTATTGAACTGTTTTTGTTTGATTATAGTATTAAGATAATGCTGCTCTTATAGAATGAATTGAGAAATGTTTTCTATTTTTTTGGAAGAAAGTGCATAGAATTGGTGTTACTTCTCCTTTTAATGGTTGGTAAAATTCACCAGTCAGGAGGAGCCATCTGAATCTGGAGAATTGTTTTTCAGAATTTTTGAAAACAGCTTTATTGAGGTATTATGAATACATGAAGAACTGAACATATTTAATGTGTATGATTCAATGAGTTGAGCATCTGCAAACATTCATGATACTATCACCACAACCAATGTAATAGACATATGCAACACCTCCCCAAATCCCCATCATCTTCTTTTTGGTGGTAAGAACACTAAACACAAGATCAACCCTCTTGACACATTTTGAAATGCACAATACCATATTTTAAACTATACACATTATCTTATACAGCAGATACCAAGAACTTACTCATCTAGCAGGACTGAAACTTTATACCCACTGGACAATAATTCCCCATACTCATCATACCCACCCTGACCCCAAAGGCCTGGCAACCACTATTGTATTCTCTGCTTCTAAGAGTTTGACTATTTTAGACAACTCATACAAGTGAAATCACACACCGGTTGTCCTTTTGTAACTGGCTTATTGCATTTAGCATAATGTCCTCAGGATTCATCCATGTTGTTGCAAATGGCAGTATTTCCTTCTTTTTGAAGACTAAATAATATTCCATAATATGTACGCACCTGATTTTTAAAATCCATTACTCTGTCAGTGGACACTTATGTTGTATCCATACCTTGGCTAGTTTGAGTAATACTGCAATAGATATGCGTACAGCTACCCCCCCCCCCCCAAGACTCTGATTTCAGTTCTTTTATATATATATCTGGAAGTGAGATTGTCGGATCATATGGTAGTTCTATTTCTAATTTTTTGAGGCACTTGCATACTATTTTCCATAGTTGCTGCAGAGTTTTGCATTCCCACGAACAGTGTATAAGTGTTCCCATTTCTCCAAAACCTCTCCAACACTATCTTTTTAAAAATAACCATCTAATAGGTATAAAGTGATATGTCATGGTAGTATTGATCGACATTTCCTGATGATCAGTGCTGTTGAACATGTTATCATATAAATGTTGGCCATCTGTATGTCTTCTTTAGAGAAATGTCTGTTCAAGTCCTTAGCCCATTTTTAATCAGCCCATTTATTTATTTATTGCTATTGGGTTGTAGTAATTTCTCATAATTTTGGAAATTAGCCCTTTATCAATATATGGTTCAGAAATATTTTCTGTCATTCCATAGGTTGCCTTTCCATCCTGTCGATTGTTTCCTTTTCCGTGCAGAAGCTTTTTAGTTTGCTATAGTCACACTTGTCTGTTTTTGCTTGTGCTGCCTATATTTTTGAAGTCATATTCAAGAAATCATCACCAAGATCAACATCAAGAGGCTTCTTCCTGTTTTCCTTGAAATGTTTTTTAGTTTCAGATCTTGGGTTAAAGTCTTTAATCTATTTTGAGTCGATTTTTGTGTATAATGTAAAGTAAGATTCTAATTTCTTTTTTTTTTTTTTTTTTGCTTATGGATATGCAGTTTTCTAAACACTATTTGTGGAAGAGACTATCCTTTCTCCATTGTGTATTCTTGACACATTTATGAAAGAAATATTATTTGATTTACCCCTGGATGCAGGAATAATTCAAGATACCCAAATCAATAAACCTGATATGCCACAATAACAGAATGAATGAAGGATTCATATCATATGATCATCTCAATATATGTGCATAAAGCGCTTGAAAAAATTCAACATCCTTTCATGATAAAAAGTCTATAAACTAGATATAGAAAGAATGAAATTCAACATAATACAGGACATATATGACAAACCTACAGCTAGCATCATAATGATGACAACTTTTTTTAAGATCATCGACAGGACAAGGATTCTTGTTCCTTTAAGATTAGGAACAAGACTCATTATCACCACTTCTATTCAACACAATACTGGAATGCTAGCCAGATAAATTAGACAATAAAAGAAATTTAAAAAACTCAAATTAGAAAGACAAAATGATCTCTGTTTACAGAAGACATGATGCTATATGTAGAAAACCTTAAACTATTAGAACTAATTAAAACTGTTAGAGCTAATAAACCAAGTCGCCAAAGTTACAAGATGCAAAAGCAACATACAAAAATCACCTGCACTTCTATACACTAACGATGAACAACCCGAAGAGGAAATTAAGAAAATAATCCCATTTACAATATAATCAAATGAAATAAAGTTCTTAGGAATAAAAAACCAAGGAGGTGAAAGATTCGTATGCTGGAAACTGTAACACACTAATGTAAGAAATGAACAAAGACTAAGATGAATGGAAAAACATTCCATATCTAATTTCATAGATTGTAAGACTTATTATATTAAAAATGTTTGTAGTACTCAAAACAATCTACAAATTCAATATTGTCCCCAACAAAATTTGGGTGGCATATTATATAGGAATAGAAAAAATTATTCTAAAATTCTTATGAAACCATAAAAAACCCAGAACAGTCAAAGCAATCTTGAGAAAGGAAAAGAAAATTAAAGCTGGAGCATCACATTTCCTGATTTCAAAATATATTACAAAGCTACAGTAGTGTAAACAGTATGGTATTGGCATAATGACAGACACAGACCAATAAAACAGAAATAAACTCATGCGTACACGATCAAATGTACTACTGTGGTCGGAAAAAGATACTTGTTGTGATTTCAACAATCTTAAATTTGTTAAGACTGGTTTTGTGGCTTAACCTATGATCTATTCTGGAGAATGTTCCCTGTTCACTTGAGAAGAATGTGTTTCTGCTGCTGTTGGATGAAATGTTCTAATATATCTGTTAGTTTCATTTGTTCTGTAGTGTAATTCGAGTTCACTCTTTCCTTATTGATTGTCTGTCTTAATTTTGCTTCGTTTCAATATTCTTATTTTTTAAAATAAAGACACCTTGCAAATACATTTTAAAACATGACATTTCTACTTATGACAGGTTCTACACTGCAGCGAATTAGTGAATTTTTTTTCCTTGATGCTTTAAAAAAGTTGTTTTAATTTTTATTAAAATATAGCTAACATACAATATTATATTAGTTTCAGGTGTATGCTACAATTTTGCAACATTTATATACCTAAAGAAGTGATTACCATGATAAGTCTAGTAACGTCTGACTCTGTACAATGTTATTACAAGATTATCGACTATATTCCCCACTCTGTATGTTACAGACCCATGACTTATTTTATAATTGGAAACCTGAACCTGTTATTCTCCTTCACCTTTTTTCTCCCTTAAAATTTTTTTCTATTACAGTTATTTTATGCTAGTTTCAGGTGTACAGCACAGTGGTTAGATGTTCTTGCAATACTATTGACTATATTCCCTATGCATTACTTTACCTACTGAGACTTTTGTAACTACCAATTTACTTCTTAATTCCCTTTACCTTTTCCACCCAGCCCCTCAATGCCCCTTCCCTCTGGCAACCATCTGTTTGTTCCATGTATCTATGACTTTGTTTCTGTTTTGTTGTAGTTGTTGTTTATTTTGTTCTTTAGATTCCACATATAAGTGAGATCATATGTCCTTCTCTGTCTGACTTATTTCACTTAGCATACCTTGTTATATTAATTTTCTTATTTTTAAATAGTTAATAAAGAAACCAAATAAGGCTTTGAAGTCTTTTATTCTTTTCTCCCATGGTTTCTTCAGCTAATAAAAATGTGTTTTATTTACTACTTTGTGGCAATTCAGCTGGGAAGAGCACATCTATGTAACTACTCCTTCTAATATGCTGTGCCTCTCACCTGGTCCCCTATGAAGTTGCAGTTCAAGTGAAGAAACACTGTTTAGTAGCATGTGCTCAACTCCAGAAGGCAGCATCACCATCTGATGGAAGGAAGGGGGCTCGATGGAATAAAAGGTCTCAACACAATCAGAAAAAGAAGATTTATTAATGTAAATTTAGGGACATCAGCTGCTTCTCTCTTTTCTCTCTCATGTGATATTTCGAAACACTCCATAAAATTTTCAAGAACCTAACATACACAATCAAATCCATATGTTACTTTAGATGCATGCAACTTTGCCCGTTGTTTCCATAAAGCAAGGGTCTGCAAACTATGGCTCGTGGGTGCTACCTATTTTATAATATAAAGTTTTATTGGAACACGACTATGGCCATTTATTTATTCATTGGCTATGACGCTTCCATACCACGTGGTAGAATTGAGTAGTTGAGATGGAGACTGCGAGGCCCACGAAGCCATAAATAGTTACTATCTGTTTTTTTATAGAAAAGTTAGGCAGCCAATAGTTGCAATAAAGACTAAAACCTTATTTTTTGGTGAGAAACTTAAAAAACAAACAAACGAAAACCTCGCATCAGAAATGGAAAACTTAGTGAAGCATATTTTATTTCCAGCTTGAAAATAATTCTTAATTGCTTTAAGAAACATCAACCTCTTCCCTATGAGTTTTGACAATTGGGATAAGCTCTACACATACTAAGTAATACAAAGAGCATTATCTTATTGGTTGAAAATGTCAAAACAATCCATATTTTCTTTGGGAAAATTAGCAGACTTTCAAGTATGACTGTTAAGAATTGGGAGAAAATAGCCTAAGCTTTAGGATTATAAAGAATCTAATAAGTTAGAGCCATTTTCTAACATATTATCTGTCATCATTTAAAGTCCATCTTTGCCAATTGTTTATTGCAACAACCACACAATGAACAATTGCTATCATGTTGCTAAGTTTAGTCCAGTGGCAGTTGTTTAAAGTTCTGAAGTGTTCCTTTAAAGTTATGATCTAAGTGAATTGAGCAAGAAGGGAAAGTTTACTTCTTTAGCCTTTTTGTTTATGAGCCAGCTCCTACTCATGCTAATGATTTCTTCCATTTTCCTATGGAAATTTTGTAGAGAATCTAAATCTCTACATAAAGTGGTTTACTTTAGCTTGGAGCCATCAGTGAGCATTGTCCATTACCGGTGGCTAGGAATCACATAGTTGATCAGGGACTGTGCAGTCTGGATCCAGTGGAAACCTGTGCAAGGTCTTCACTAAGAAGGAACGATGGTTGTTTGTCCCTGATATTGGAACCTATTATACACTTGGCCAAAATGATGCCCAAATACGACCCAAGATTTTTACCTAAGACTTTTGCTCAGTATCCGTTTGTCTGCTAGTGGTCATGTGGAAGAATAAGCTTCTCCTGAGTGGAACCATCAAGATACCTCCTGTGTAGGTACAGGGGGAAAATTCATACTTGTTTTGCAACCTACGATATTGTTAGAAAGATGGACATAATTTCAATTACAGTACTGCATGTCTTTATAAATTTTAAGTGCTATAAAAATGCAAGTCCCAATGATATCAAGCATAGTGACAATTTTTCAAATTCTAAAACTGCTTGAGCAATCCTTTGGTTAAAAAGTGACCAGGAAATCTCTATTCTTTAGGACTTTAGCTTATGGTGCAAATCTTCCTGGGTCTTTCCATGTTCCTCTTGAGATTCTCTATCTCATTATGAAGTTGTCTGCTTTCTTTTTGGAATCCTTCATTTAGTAACCGAGACTGTTCCTAAAAAGGGACAAATGGAGAGTGAGTAAGTATAGCAGTAAGGAAACCTGTAACTTCTATCTAATTTCCACATCCATAGATTTTCTAGTATTAAATTTCTTCTCAAAATTTTCTCTACCATTAATTTTCCTTATACTTTCTCATGGGCATCCTAGCTCAGTGATTACTTTTCCTGATTACTTTTATTCTTCCTTTAGCCAAGAAATATTTTTGGCTTAAACATCTTTATGATGGAATGAACCTAAACTACAAATCTTGATCTTTTTCCCCCATTAATTCTATACCGCTTTTGTGGGCAATCTTAATCTTATGCTTGTTTTCAAATTTTATCTGTGCAGTTTTTTGTACACACACACACACACACAAAGACCTTTTATATACATTTATACACACACATAACAAACAGAAAGAATTCTCAAAATCAGATGAAGTGTCTGAATCTTAGATCAGGAAATTTGATTTAAGCTCTATAGCTTGGTGGCAGGCATAGCAGAATATAGGTTAGAGAATCAGGGCCCCAGGCTGTCCATACTGGATTTCTGCACATAATTCCAACCTCAGCATGAACTGAGAGTAGAGCATAGAAAACAGGCAGGAGTGTGACAGAGATATAAGAGTTGAGGAATCTTTCTGCTCATAAAGTTTCTCCTAGAGCTAAAGTCATACAAGGCGTGAGAGAAAAAACAATCATTGTGGATTCCTCTAAGGGTCAAGGGCAGTTGAGATATCTTATCAAGCTGTGTAACCCTATAAAAGCTATTTAATCTTTTATGAACCACTGTTTCTTCTCCTAAGTAGTGGGGACGTAACCAGTTCTTGCTTTATATGATAGTAAGCAAGAGATACAGATAAAACATATAATGCCTAGGATAATAGCTATTGTTGATTAAAGGATATACTGATAAAGGACTGGATATAAATGCAAATAAGATCTTTTAATAGCCAGACATAGGCAGGAGCCAGTTCAGACAGGCAGACAGGAGTTAAAAAGTACAAGAGGGCAAGCAAGGTCCTTATGTGCTTCAAGTTTTTAATGCCACAGGAAGAGATCAGGGAGCGTGAAGAGAAAACAGGAAAAGAGAAACCTCAAGGTGATGCAATTAAGTACCTGAAGTTTAAGAGCGAGAGTCCTCTCCTGCTCTGCTAATAACTGGGCTCTCTCTACCTGCATCTTCTCAGTCAATTGTTTCACATGTTCCTCATGACTCTTTTCTTTCTGTTCCATCATCTGCTGATTCTTTATTTGCATTTCCTCCAACATTTTCATTGTAGCCTGTGCAGATTCAGCTTTCACACGTTGTACTGTCAGGAGGAAAGGAAGAAAAATTTATGAGGGTGACCACGTTGCTTCTTTTTTCTTTGTACACTTATCTGTCATTATTGCTGCTGACTGCATGTGCCCTACAAAGAAATGACTTCAGCCAGCAAGAATTATCTTTGCTTATCTTGCTCTGGTTTAAGAATCCCCGGTTCCACAGTGGCCGGGACATGGAAGCACCTGAAGTGTCCTACGATAGATGATTGGCTAAAGAAGCCGTGGCAAATATATACGATGGAATATTACTCAGCCATAAGAAGAGATAAAATACGACCATTTGTAACAACATGGATGGACCTCGAGATAATCATGCTAAGTGAAATAAGCCAGACAGAAAAGGTTGAAAATCACATGATATCACTTTTATGTGGGATATAAACCTAAAAGCAACAAATGAACAGAACGAACAGAGACTCGGGGACATGGACAATGGACTATTGGTTACCAGAGGGTAAGGCGTAGGGGAGGAGGGGAGAAGTGAAGTGGGTAAAGGAGATCAAATATACGGTAGCTGAAGGAAAATGGACTCTGGGTGGTAATCACACAATAGAATAATAAATAGATGTCATATTAGAATGTACACTTGAAAATTATATAATTATATTAACCAATGTTACTCCAATAAACTTAATTTTAAAATAAAGAAATAAAAAATTGATTCTTGCGGGGTGGGGGGAAAAGAATCCCATGTTCACCCAGACAAATTAGTTAAACTTTTAAGGGCATGGCTATCTAGTCTCTTAACTTGCTCATCACCTTCAATTTCCTTTTCCTTTTCTGTGAGACTCTGGTCTGTCTGTAGAATTGCATCACTTACAGACTCCTTGGACATCAAATATGTCTGAAGAACTTCATCAGCCTAGGACCCAGAGAAAACGCAGTTAGTAATAGGAAATGGCTGTACATGCTTATTTCTATGTGCCCACCATCTTCTCCTCTAGGAATTGTTCCTGTTGGCCCTGGTGTGTCTGGTGTTCCAGATTCCCTGTCATGGGGTGGGGACATGCTCCAAGCTCGCCAACCATGGCACCCTACGAAGCAGAATCCTTTATAAGAGATCGGTATGCTATAGATAGAGAGTCTCTGTTCTTTTAGACCGAGAGCCCTAATTTCGAAGCTGTCGGTGCTGTGGCTTCATATGGTTAAGCTTGCTGGATATTAAGGCCATTGTGGAGAAAGCAGATGCAAAGAAGGGTGGAGGGAGAATGGGAGGGACAGAGGTGTGGGGTTGAAGGGAACAACAGACAGAGAGACAGATGCTGATATTCTTTAACATCTTGGATCCAGTTATACTTATAGCCACTTTGAAGTCTAAACTGATGAATTGTTATTTTTGTTTAAGTGAGCATCATTGTGTTTCTGTCCCTTGCAACATAAAAATCTAGGTACAATAGATTACTATAACGACCTGATGATTAAATTTTACGATTCACTTTAGAATTCAATTGTTAATTCTTTACACTCTCTTAGATGAGGACATAGGCTATACATATCCAGTATAACTGATTCCCTATCTATTGAATGAAAGCATGTTTATTGAATGAAAGAATCAATGGTCTCCATCCTGTAATTGCACATCTGTGTGCAATTACACTTGGTCACATTGGTGTTTCAAGGGCAAATGCCAGCAGAGAAATATTAGTTACCTGTATTCCCTTCCTAGGTTCCTGAAGGTACTTTGTCTTCAGCTCTTTTGTCTTTTCAATGAAAAGACGATACCCTCCTGGTTTGGAATAAATCCCCTGCTTTATTTCTTCTTCTAGAGGATCGAAGAGTTCCTTAAGTAAAGCCAAGCAACGATCTGATGATGCTTTCATATTCTGTTCACAAAAGTCATCTCGCTTCTTTTCTAGCTGTGCCTTGAATATGAAATGGGAAGTGAAAAGAATAGAAAGGAGTTAGCTTGACCTCAGAAGTTTTGGAAAGGCTTCTCAGAAACTAAAGTCTGTGACCCCTAGAACAACTTACAGGCACCTCAGCAGGACCATATTTTTCCTCCTGATCCCGACGTTCCACTGAAATCCTTTTTTTCTTGGAGGTGAAGTTCAGAGCAGAGATTGCTAGTTTTATGCTAGTGTTTATGTTACCCATTTGCTTGTCATGGTGGACAATGGCCTTTTGCACTGCGGCCACATTCTCAACCTGGGCCAAGGCCAGGATTGCATTCTCTGTGCAGGGTAGATCCCCACCGATGATGGCATCGCCATAGGTCAGCACTAAGTTCTCTAGACCCACAAATACAGCTTTAGAAATAAGCTTTTGCTTTTCAAAGTGGACAAGTGCTTGCATGTGGAATGAATGTGTCTCAACATAAGCCTGCTCGGGATAACTAAGCCTACACATTTCTTTACTTTTGGCTAAAATATCAAATCAATCTGTTGACAGTGAGCATTTAATTTGATTAGAGGCTCCGATTGTTATTTATATGCATTTAATTAAATTATGAGAAAAATTATTAGTTTATTCACGAAATAAAATGAGTTATAGTATAATTGGTTCTTATAATAATAATAGATAGTGGTTTTCACCATTTTAAAGTCTAGTAAGAATTATTTTTTTCATAATAAATGTTTATTTCATTTTCTAGTAGTACTTTGCGCTCAGATACTTTAATCTATATAAACATGAGGAAAAAATTACCGCTAATTTTTTTTGATATAAATGGTCTACATCTTTGAAGGAATTCTTCATGAAGATTTTGATGGCCTCTTTCTCACTGGCCTCGTGCAGTTCCAGAAGCTCCTGGAGGGTGTCAGTGGGCAGCTGCAGCTTCTCACCCATCTGGTGGTCATAGTGGTCAATGGCCTTTTGCACTGCAGCCGAGTTCTCAATCTCGGCCAAGGTCAGGACTGCGTTCTCCATGCAAGGCAGATCACCATCGCTGATAGCATTGACATAGGTCAGTACCAAGCTCTCGAGTCCTACAAATAGAAAAGAAAGGATTTTTGTGTGTGCGTGGATAGGGTGAGGAAACATTCTATTCTGTGTAGTTCTGATGATATCTATTATTACTTTTTTGCCTCTCACAATATCAGTGTTCTCAGCAACTCCTGAAAGCTTGCTAGCTAGCATTGCAGACTCTCAGCCTTCGCTTCAACTGAATGAAACCTTCCTCTTGGCAAGATTTTGGGTGATATGAATACGTATCATAGGGTGAGAACCTCTGTTCTAGATACCGTAAGCCTGTGTTTGTAAATGTACTTTACCCACAAGCACCATTAGGATCAAAACTGTACCTCTCTCATTTATGTCTCTATTATCAGTTCTGGTCCATGGTAAGCATTTGATCAGTATTTGTGGGACAATTAAACAGGAGTCCTCCTTTTTTTTTTTTTTTTTTTTTATTCTAGCAGAGTACTGTTCAAGAGAATTTTCTGTAATGATGGAAGTGTGCTGTAAGTGCTATTCAGTGTGGTGGCCACTAGCCACATGTAGGTTATGAGCCCTTGAAATATAGCTGTATCATTGGAATTTTTCATTTTCTTAATTTTAATTAATTAATCTACTTTTAAATTTAGATAGTCACACTTGTCTAATAGCTACCATATGGGACAGTGCAGCTCTAGTTCACTGGGGAAATTTTAAGCAATAAAATTTCCTATCTTTTCTCACCCAAGAGATCTAACTAATAATATCTATTAGAAATGTTGGTGCCATCTAGAATTTACCACAAAAACAGTGGTAGATTTGCATTTTTCAAAGCTGAAACTAGATGGATGTTATTCCATCTTCCTTTAGTCTTAACAGTGAGAGTAAAGGCTGGGAAAAGGACTCACGTGGTCCATTGACCTCGATGCCTCCTGAAAGAGTTTTAGTTTTGGCATTGTTAAAGATGTAGGAACAGAAGGCTGTAGTTTGTTCATTGAATTCGGGGTCCAGCTCATTATCATTCAGTGTCTCAAGCTGGCCTAGCTTCTTCCGGTGAGTCGGCCGGTCGAAGATAAAGCATTTCTTCTGTGGGAAGAACTTCCGGATACATAATCGAGGCAGATTAAAATTTTTATCTTTTTGACTGGTACCTGGAGGAAGATAAAAAAGGAATTTGCTTAATATAGGGTCTTGGAGACTTTTTCTGTAAAGGGCAAAATGGTAAGTATATTAGGCTTTGCAGGCCTAATTGGTTAATTACGGCATCACAAGCCCTAAACAGGTAGATAAAATCAATCTGATCACAGCACAGGGAAAGGTGAAAGAAAAAGAAACTTATTTTTTAGAAGAGGGGAGGAGATTATTTAAAATTGGACCTATTAATTCAGATGTTAAACAAGCATTAATTCTCAGTATTAGCCAGCTCAGAAGAAATAGAAAACCATAAATACAATAAAACTGTAATAGAAAAATTAAAAATGATAGTTTCTTGTGTTTTGTCACTCCTGATAATCAGTTCTAAGCCCCTTTACCTTGCTTAAGTTTGAGTGAATTCTCCAGGTACTCATCTGCTGAGATGGTTTGTCCATCTACTTCCAACTCTAGGGAAAAATCCCTCAATGTCCACACAAAGTCTGGAAAGAAACTCACGAAGTCAGCTGAATCCTCATCCTTACTTGCATTCGGTGAGGATTTTGCCCTAATTCGATCTGTCAGCTCTGTCACATAACTGAGAAGCAAACTAAGGAAAACTGAAGTAAAAGCACAGTGTTCTCAATGCCATATTAGTCTCACATATTCAAAACCTTTGTTCTTCCTTTGTTCCTAACTCATGTCAATTATTTAGGAAGTGCTTGAGATCTTTCCCTTGACTTTATTTTTTTTAATGTTTTTTTTGTGTTTATTTTTTATGTTTTTTCTCTTTTGTCCTTTATTCAATTAGGATTCATATGCGGGCAGCTGGTTTTCTCATATAGGTCTCCCCTCTGACTTTGACGCTGTTCTGGACCACAGAAAGGATACTGCAGTTGGTCCATTGCCTGCTGGTTGATGGTCCCCATGCTGTTGTACACAAAGGTGCTGCTCAGGAGTACTGACAGGGCAAAGATCCAGGAGTCATTCTGGTTGTCACCCTGAAAATCAGAACACATTTGGGCCAGGATTATGTTTGATTTTCGTGGCGCTTTTCAGATCAGTAGTAGTAAAAGGATGTTCATTTAATTATAGGCTTTTCTTCCCCCATAGATTAATGACCTATAAAAGGAAACCATTTTGAAATGATAGTGATTGTTAGTAGGGCTTGGACTTGGATAGTTTTCTAATTAGTGTTTTTGGTGTACACTGGTTTTTCACTAGGTCCTCTCATGATTATTAGCAAATAAATGCAAAACAAAAAGTCAAGATTGGTGGGTGTTCTAAGGCCCTGAATATAATTTTAATTTAAAGTTTATTCTATGTTTTTACACAAAATTCATCTCTGTAATATTTAATTGTAACTATTTTGTTGAGCAATTATTATGTACTTAACATTTTTCCATTACTTACTAAATATTCAAAACAATACTATGAAGCAAATATAAATTGCTTACATTTGTTTTACGGATCAGAAAGCTGAGGTTAAAAGAGGTCAAATAATTTGCTAAGGCCACTCTGTTAGTGACAGTTTAAATTTAAACACAGCAGTATAGGACTTCTGAACCTAAAGACTTAACTAAAGTTCTCTCCAGGATAAGACTCATGACATCGATTTTATTTGTACTACCTTGGTGCATCTCGGTTAACTAGCTTAGCTTACAGCCTGTTATTAATAATTAAAACACTATTTACTGGCCATTATGTTACTCTTCGAGGATTCTGACTTACAAATAGTTTCCTGACCCCTGATTGCTAACTTGATCTCATGGCACATAAGCAGAAATGAAAAGACAAATTATGATTAAATGTGAGATCTTATTTGAAGAAAAATTAAAGTATGTAGAGAATATTCAGAAATCAGGGGCTTGTCCCAAAACAGAATTCTCAATACTTACCTTCTCCACATCCCCCAGGCCTTCGGTGTCAAGCAGAACTAGGGTGTGGTCTGGCTTCTGGGGATGAGGCACACACCACATCCAGATTCCTTTGGTGTGAGACTGCACTGTGGACCCCAAAGAGAAGCCTGCAAGGGAGAGTAGAGGTAAGAGAGAGCGGAGTTCTAATAGCAGGTAGGTCTGGTAATTGAGAAAAAAGTATAATCAAGGTTTGGAGAGAGAAACAAAACCACAACCAGTATTAATCTTACTGACAGAGAACAGGGAAATTAGAAGATCCAACATATGAAAAAATCCAATAACGTTTCATAATAAAACAGCGAGCAGACTAGAAATAAAAGGAAACTAACTCAACATAATGAAGGCCATCTATGAAAAACCTTCAGCCAACATCATACTCAATGGTCAAAGACAGAAAGCTTTCCTTATATAAAAATTAACCAAATTAGGTCTAAAACTATAAAACTCCTAGAAGAAAATGAAGGGGGGAAATTTTCATGATGTTGTATTTGACAGTAATTTCTTGGACTTGACACCAAAAGCATAAACAATAGGAGAAAAAAATAGATAAGTTGGACTTCATCAAAATTAAACTTTGTGTATCAAAGACACTATCAACAGAGTAACAGGTAACCCACTGAACTAAAGAAAATATTTGCTAGTCATGAATCCGATAGAGGATTGCTATCCAGAATATATAAAGAAGTTCTACAATGCAACCCTATAAAACAAACAACTCAATTCAAAAATGAGCAAAGGACTCAAATAGGCATTTTTTCCCAAAGAAAATATATATCAATGCCCAATAAACACATGAAAGGATGCTCAACATCACTAGTAATTAGGAATACTACTTCGAACCCATTAGAGAGGCCACTATCAAAGAAACAAAATAACAAGTGTTGGCAAAGATGTAGAACAATTAGAACACTTGTGCATTTCTGGTGGGAATGTAAAATGGTATAGTTGCTGTGGAAAAAGATACGGTGATTGCCTTAAAAAATTAAACATAGAATTCTGGAAAAGAAACAGTTTATGCCTTTAAAAGGGGAAAGGAAAACGAAGTGGGAAGAGAGATTGAGTTGACTCTTTCATATTAGAATGAAAATGAAAGCATAACCATGTACTGAAAGTTAGCTTTCTAGATTCCTCCTGATCTCCAGCTCTCTCTTTGCAACACCATACTCAGTGCTGGGAGTGTGTGTGGACAGAATGGACTTAGCAGAGCTTTGCTGGTGCCCCTCACCTTTTTTCTTTCCAGCCAACTTATTCATCAGGTAGGATTTGCCTGTGCGGTAGAGACCCACAATAGCCACCACGACAAGAGGCTGCGTAGTGGCTGACAGGATCCTCAGAGCTTCCGGATTAGCCACCAGTCGATTTTGAGTGTTCTCAATGAGGCACACTGGGCCTGGCATCTGGGTCTCTGAGTCCATGTCCACACTGTCACCTTATCTGCAAGGAGGAGATGGGATGAAGTAGAATTTCCAGACTAAGTAGATCAAGAACTTCCACCAGGTTATTTTGCATTCTGAAGACAGGGTCATAAATTTGTTCTACATGGCCAGAAGTTTCGTGTCATCAGTGAGATAGATGAGGGGAAGATCTGTATCACTTTGGAAAGTTGAAGAAATATAATTGAAGTAGTGCATTGGAAAACTATATTGATAAGACAGTGGCTTATCAATATTTAACCACCTTCATAAACAAAATCTTTTATTTAATTGAACATGGATAACTTTCTTTTTGAATTCTCGTTAAAAATTTTACACTAGACATGAAATGGAAAATAGAATAGAGTTGAGAATATTTTACATTCTGGATCTATGTATGACATTCAATATCAGTTCATTTGTTCATTAATTTTTTCTATGAGTAAGTGCTTTCATGAATAAATGTTTTATCATTTGATGTATGTCCTTGGGACAATTCCCAAAGATTTTAAGTGTGTTTGTTTTTCCCCCTAGTTATACTTATTTTACTGGAATGAAGGTCCATAGAATTCTCTATACCACCACTGCAGAAGTGGAACCAATACAACTTCCTTTCTCAAATTTTATAAAAATATACGACCATGTGAAACACATGGCTAGTGACCCTTCCAATACCTTGGTACAGGCTTGTATAAGCAAGGGCTTCTGATACCTAAATTTTATTAGCTTCATAATAAACTATCCTCCAACTCAGTGAGCGTGTGACTGCACAATTGCAAATTCTGAACGTTGCTAAAAATCATGTTTGTGTATACATGTGCGTATGTGTAAGGAAACAAAAGACTATGAAATATGAATTCAGAGATCAGGAGAGCTAGAGAGAAGGTTGTTCAAGAGAAATATTTTTCTAGCCATACACTTCTAGGTTTTCTTTTTGTTTGTTCTTTGTTTGTTTGTTTTGTTCTGTTTTTTGTTTGTTTGCTTTTTTCATTTGGTAGAGGAGAAAGAGAAGCAGGAAGAGGAAAGGGAGCAGAAGAAAGATGATGAGGGGAAGGGATGGAGGAACTGAAAGGAAAGAGAGAACTGTCAGACAAATAGGCAATGAATGAAGCTCATGCCAAGCCAAAGAATTCAGGGGTGGAGTTTCCAGAGGCAAGAACAAAACTGCTCGACAGCACAGAGAAGTCAAAGTAAATAAAAATGTCCGTTTTAGTGGTACACCACAGTAGATTCTTTAAAGAGGAAGCTTCTTAGTAAAGTGGTGGGGCCAAATTCTACTTGCGAGGGGTAAAAAAAGGAATTTGGCACTAAGAAATTTAATCTAGTGACTCTGGGATATTTCTTTTTTTGTTTTTAACCCATTTCCCATTTTCCCTGGGAATACTTGCTGGTGGAGCTTGCAGCTGCAGCATTTATCCTGAAATAACTCGTGGATTACAGTCCTAACCTTACGCCTGAAGTTTGCCACAAAATATTTCACTTTTATTATTATTTTTTTCATTGTCCTAGTATATCGATAGTCTTTGGAAACAAATAACATCATTCTACTTACAGCGTTCTGATTTTAGTAGTGGTATTTCCATTGACAAAATATAGTAATTCCTGATGGCTGAAAATGTCAAATCCTAGAAAACGTAGCATTCCTACGTGTGACAGCATTCTCAAACAGTTGTTAGACAAAGATTCATTTGATGAATCTGATTTATGTATACATTTCTGTTACATTAGGATTAGAGACACGTTCTGCTAGAAATAACTCCAAGAACAGTTTTTGCATTATATTTTCACATTGAAAAGCAGTCAGATTTGCTTCAGGCTCAAAGAATGTGTTTATGTAAAATTAAATTAACGCTGGCAATGAGCTACACTTTTTTTCCTTAACTGAAAATGGGTTAATTTAATTTTTTTTTTATTTTTACTTTTCAATTATAGTTGACATTCAATATTATATTACTTTCAGATGAACAGCATAGTGATTAGTCATTTAAAGAATTTAGGAAGTGATCTCCCCGATAGGTCTAGTACCTACATGGCACTATATATAGTTGTTACAATATTATTGACTGTATTCCCTACGCTGTACTTTATATTCCCCTGACTGTTTTGTAACTGTTAAATTACACTTATTAATTCCTTCACCTTTTTCATCCAGCTCTCAACCCCCCTTCCACATGGCACTCAGAACCTAGGCTATTTCTGAATGAAGACATCCACTTTGAAACAAAGTTCCTAGGTATTATTATTTAAAAGTATGATGTTTTCATGAATCTTCATGTTTCACTGTGGGTTTTGGTTTTTCATTTCCTTTTCTTTAACAGTGTCAGGCAGCTATTTACACTGCAACCCAATTTCGCGAAAAGAACATATTTGTAGCCTTTTCAGTTTCTTAGCTGCAGTAAGGTCAGTATTGAAAAAGTTCCAAAGATAATGGTAATTTCACTGTTTCCCAGTCAACACAGACAAAGTCAGCAAAGAGAAAGTCCTAATACATTTCCAATTTAGTTTAGCCCCATGTCTGCTGGTGCCTAATTTCATACAAGTACAGTATTAACCATTAGGAATGCGCTGCCACCTGATAATGCCAGGAGTTCTTTTTGAATTCTCATTAAAATGTCCCACATTAGGCTCAGCTTCAACCTATCTTCTTGCTGATCATTTTTAGAAAACTAACTGACTTCCAAACTCCCTTGTAAATCTTCCCACCCCTGTTCCAACCTTATCCTGTGCTCCATTTCTCAGAGTACAGGTCCGTTAGACCTGGAGGAAAAGCTGCTTTGATGAGAAAATCGAGTTCTTACCTGGTTTTCCTCCTCAGTTTAGGTTGGAGTGGTTTCCGTTACTTCTCTGTCTCTCACTGGATGGCTAGACTTTTACCTGTCCAATGTAATGGGGCCTTCCAGATTTTTAAAGAAGATTCTTTATAGAAGTACAACCACCAATATATCAGATTTAGAGTAATGTGAAACTGAAAGCACTGAGCACAAAGCAATGACTCAACAACCATAAATAGAATTTCTGGAAGCTGCAAAAGTAGGAGGGTACATGGATTTGACACGATTTCTCAACCAGGTTAGTTTGACAAAGGTTCTGCTCCTGGTAGATATGGCCAACAAGATGGAGCTCTTCCTTCCCTCATCTTCCAAGCAGGGAAAAAGGTATCTCACTGGGAGGGGCAGGCTACCAGTATTTCTCACCCCCACCAAAATGAAGTTGCAGAGACTAAATTCTTGGTTAGTGTGAATGGAGGCTGGGGGCTCCCAACTGCCCACCAGCCCCATTCATAAAGTGAAGGCTCTAGCTCAGGTATGGCAGGCTGAGATCACCAGGCCTGATTTGATGACCCTTATTTGGCCTCATTTGTAGTTTCCAAGCTGAGAGAGGCAAGTGAAGAGGACTAGAGACAACCAGTCTTGCCCAGTAGAGAGGACAGTCGTTCACAGTCTTTTGTCCAGGAAGACTGGCAGTCCATAAACACAGAGACCTGTGAGGCTCTCCCCAAAAGAAATGACTTAATTTGAAACAGAACGTGGGCCAAATTCAAGCCTAAAGACTTAAAGAAACTTTATTGTTAGCAGATTGACTTTATGAGAAATATTAAAAGGAGTTTTTCAGGCAGGAAGAAAGTGACCCCAGATGGTAATATAAATCCACCTAGAAAAATGAAGAGTACCATAAAGAGAACTATATAATAATAAAAGACAATAGGAATGCATATTTCTTTTTCTTAACTGATATAAAAAGCAATTGTACACGACGACATTTATATAATTGTATCACAGGACCTATAACATCTATAAATGTAACATATTTAATAATGATAGCACAAAGGAGGTATGTGGGTATACAAAGGAGGTAGTTTATTAGAATAAAGATATTAACCTTAACCCCTAAGAATAAAGAGAACTAGAAATTGTAAATAAAAAAGTTAATATAACAAGCTCTATAAGTTTATTCTTTCTCCTTCAGCTTCTTTAAAAGAATGAAATTATATAAATTAACAATCATCACAACGTATTGTTGGGATTGTAACATATTTAGGTGTAATATATATTTCAGAATAATAGCTCAAAAGGAGGAAGAGGAAATATGATTGTAAGAGTAACAGTTCTGTATCTCACTGGAATTAATTTTAGCATAAATTTGAAGTTTATTCTGAGAAAATATATATATATATATATATATATATATATATATATATATATATATATATTTAGCCCTGGAGCAACCATTAAGAAAACAACAGATCCAATTTAATATTCTTTCACCTTAGGACACTGTTAAAAGAAGAGCAAACTAAATCCAAAGCAAGCAGAGAAAAATAAAATAAAATGAAATTTTTCTGAATGAATGTTATAAAATTAATGAAATAGAAAATAGAAAAAAAAATTAATGAAAGCCAAAGCCAGTTTTTTGAAAAGATCAGTGAAGTTGACATGCTTTTAGCTAAACTGGCCAAGAAAAAAAGGTAGAAGACTGAAATTACTAAAATTAGAATGAAAGGAGATATTACTATTGATGTTACAGAAATAAAAAGGAAAAGAAGGTGATGTTATGAAACACTGTATGCCAACGAATTAGTTTAAAAAATTCATAGAAGGACTCAAACTACTGAAACATGTTTCAAGAAGAAATAGCTCATCTGAATAGACTTGTAACAAGTGAAGAGATGGAATTATTAATAATAAAAAAAAAACTATGACCAAGAAAAGTGGAATTAATACCAATTTCTCACAAACTTGGCCAAAAATAGTAGAGGAAATTTACCTCAATTCCCCAAATGTTATTTATCACATTACTTTCTTTCTGTGTCTGAACTATTTGAGAGTTAGTTACAGACATAATGCCTTTTACTCCTATTAATCCAGTGTATGTATATTTTCTCAAAAATTATCTGGAAGAGAGAACATAGGTTCTCTATTTCCTGCTTATAATTACACAGTTTATTTGATTTCTAGATTGGCCATCTGGTGATGCCTGTGTATACAGTTATCTGTTTGGTTGTCTGAAGCATGTGTTTGCAATGGACTAGTCAGTTTCACAGAAATTCACTAACCGATCTCCTGCTTCATTTCTGACCCCCGGTCCAAATTTTGCAATGGTGTTTAATTTTGCTTAATTTCCTTCTTTTCTATGCTAGTCTCTAATAGTTAGCATGTCTTGTTTTTTTGTGTGATTAATTTCTTCTTGAATAGTTGCATAAAAGCTTTCTATTTTATTTTATTTAGTTCAGTAAAATGAGAGAGAGAGCGAGAGGAGAGAGAGAGAGAGAGAGAGAGAGAGAGAGAGAGAGAGAGAGAGAGAGAGAATAGGAAAAGAAAATGTAGCAATAGTTCACTACTGCCTTCTGCTACGCAGTCTGTGGGTCCAACCGGAAAAGATATAAGTGCCCTTGTTTTTCTAAGTTTTTTACAGATGTTATTAATAAAATTTAATTTATTCTTCAGCACACACTTATAATGTAGGTTTTATTATTTGCACTTTACACACCAGCAAATGTAGTTAAAGATGTTTAATGGTCTTGTAAGAGCAGTTCATTGGGCTGCAAGGCCCTGATAGTTGGTTGATTTGGTATTTCCTCAAATGATGAGTCAGCGTATTAAAAGCGGAGGATCAAATTAGGTTCCTCTATCCGTGACTCTGTATTTACAAAAGTGAACTGCAACGATCTAGTGCTGCATGTTTCTCCCTTTACCCTCACTATGACAGCCTGTTTAGTCCTTTTATAAATTAGAAGTCTCTGGCTCTTCTTTTCTCATGAGTAAGGAATATCCTGTGTCAATTAAGGATAACCTGAAAGTATTTTAATCGAGCACGTCGATTGAAAGTGAAAGAACAAGCTCTTAGTTTCTCAAAAATAGACTAGATGGTAGGAAACAGCTCCTTTCTGTTTAGTACAATGAATTCTTGCAGTTTTTGTGCATTTTATTTTTTTGTCAAGCTGTTGGAAAATTTTTCTATGGACTTCTTTTAATGCTGGGTATGAGGAAGCTGTATTTCCTCACTTTGTACTTGGAGTTGCAGTCTCTAAAATACTTACATTATTCTAAAAGATAGTCGCAGATCGAATTAATTTACATGTTAATATTATTACATTTATATATATGTGTGTGTGTGTGTGCATGTGTGTGTATAATACATGCACTTAGGGGATTCAAATGTTGTCCAGACTCTGAATTCCAGGGGTGGAATGTTTTCCTATTAAGCTCCTTTTCATACAGAGAACTCTGTGTGGCATGTTTTAGGGTACTCCGCAGCAGGAATTTGTGTACTCAACTGGGATCACTGAATCTCAGATACAGTGGAAGCAAGACCAGCAAGTTAGAAGAACAGTCAGCAATATGTATATGTGTGTATAGAGAGTGTATGTACTATGTGCACAGCAATATGAGGGGTGTGTGAAGATGAATCAGATATAATCATTGTCCTAAATATGACTTAGTGTAGTGGGTGAGACTGACTTGTAGTCAAACAATAAAAACAAAGAAATGGATGAGAGGAGAGAGGACTGCTGATTATTGATGTAGTCTCAATATCTCATATTGGAACATTGCAAATTTTACTCAAAAGGAGTTTATTTTAATGTCAGTGATAGGAAACAGATTGAATTTTAGTTGTTTTAAAAAAGGGCCTGACAGTCGTTCTTATTCACGTTTAAATTTATTTTTCAACCATCTATTCTGTTCTGTTGTTTGTCTGTCCTAGTAAACTCAGTACCACACTTTAAATGACTATTATTTATATATTCTTTTACTAATATAGTAAATCTTTTCCAGTGCATTGCTTTGGCTCCTCTTACCAACTAATTCTTCTCAGTGAAAAGTAAGATCACTTTCTGAAGTTCCTCCAGGATGGGATTGTACTGGATATAACAGGCAAATATATAGGCAAACATAAACTGACTTACAGATTTGTTTTTTGCTAATTGCTTTAATTTTGGAGTATGGATTATTGCTTGACTTATTTACTTGAAACAAATAATAAAATAAAAAAGTTTTAAAAAGCTAATGCTTTTCCGACTTCAAAAAAAACAACCTTTTTATAGAGTTTAATTTATTAAGGATATTATCGCATTACTTTATCCTGTTAATTGTAGTTAAAAAAAAAAACATAAAATTTACCATCTTAACTATTTTTATTTGTGCAGATTAAATATACTTGAATGTTAATATGTTTATGTTATTGTGCAACAGACCTTTTTTACTTTGCATAACTAAAACTCTATACTGATGGAACAACTCCTCATTGTTTTTCTGCCCCAGCTCTTGGCAACTGTTATTTTACTTTCCATTTCTGTGAGTTTGACTACCCTAGATAGCTCATATAAGTGGAATGATAAAGTATTGTCTTTTTATAACTGGATTATTTCACTTAAAATAATGTCTTAATGGTTAATCCATGTGGTGGCATGTGACAAGATTTCCATTTTTTTAAGACTGAGTAACACTCCTTTGTATGTAAATACATTTTCTTTATTCATCTGTTGATATGGGTTCCTTTTCCTCTTGACTATTGTGAATCATGCTGCAGTAAACAAGGATGTGCAAATATCTCTTCAAGATCCTGCTTTGGGTTCTTTTGGATATATACCAGTAGTAGAATTTCTGGATCATACAGTAACTCCATTTTTAATTTTTAAGGAACTGTCATACAATTTTCCATAACAGCTGCAACATTTCTCATTCCCACTTATATTTCACGACAGTTCCTATTACTCTTTATCCTTGCAATATTTGTTATTTTCTTTCTTTTTTTGATAGTGGCCATCCCAATAGGTGTAAGGAGATTTTTCATTGTAGCTATCATTTTCATTTCTCTGATGTTAGTGATATTGAATGTCTTTTCATATGCTTGGCGGGCATTTGTATATCTTTTTTTAGAGAAATGTCTATTCAACTCCTTGGACCATTTTTTAACTGGATTATTTATATTTGTTGTTTTGAATTGTAGGAGTTCTCATTGCAGGAAAAAAATAATTTGTAACTATGTGAGGGGATGTATGTTGGCCAAACTTATTGTGGTAACTATTTCACGATATATACGTATATCAAATCATTATGTTGTATACCTAAAACTAATACAGTGTCATACGTCAATTATATCTCAATAAAACTGGGAGAGAAAAACTGCCAGGGTTTTGAAATGCTGTTATCCTAGGCTATGATCCTGTCACTGTTGGGGCCTATCAAGTTTCGGTGTCGCCCCGAAGTCAGAGGGGAGGGAGAGGGATAAGGATGGCACAGAAGTGTAGTTAGCATTTTCCCTCAGTTCTCCCTCAAGTGATACATTGAAGACTCACAGGTCATTGAGATTTAATAGTTAGTATATTTTAGAAAGACAAAGACTGCTCCGAGGAGACACATGGAGAAACACAAAGCACGCCCCAAAGAGGCACATGGTCTCAGCACAATAACCAACACAAAGGGGCCAAAAGGACCACAAAAGAGCCAAAAGGCCATAAAAGACCACCAGAAAGAGAGCCCAGAAGGACAAAAAGGGCTCAGAAGTGGAAATATCTGCCTTATATTTGGGTTGTGATGATGGATGGTCCCAAAGGCATTTCTAGGTGATTGGGCAAGTGAGGTCATGTTGACAGACACCTGGCTGCTATATAACTCTTTGCCTAGTGGGCATGTGTGCATACCCAGAATTCTACCATTGGCGTGTTCTTTGTGCGTTGTCTAGGTTGAGCCCCTATTCCTTTGTTCCCCTGTCACTCATAGCTGACTAGCTACTTAACAATCCTAAACAGTGCTTAATCAAAGTCATTGCCAGTATAACGCCAATTGCAGACATTAATAAAAAATATATACATATAGCTATTCAGTAAGCAGCTCCATAATTGTTTAGTTTGGGTACGAAATCCAGGCTGACAGTAATTTTTTCCAAACACTTCAAAGATATTCTGACCTTACATTGTTGAAAACCTCATTAATGTCATTTCTTTATGGCTGCTTTTGACATTGTATCATTGTCCTTGTTATTACTATAATGTATCTAGGCATTAATTTATTTTCACTTGTTTTGCTTAGGATTAACATTAAATTTTAAATCTGTATTCATGTAATTTGTCAATTCTGGAAAATTCCAGTTATTTCTTTGAATACTGTTCCTCTTTCTCTTTGTAATGTAAATTAGATCTTTTGATCCAGTCCCCATGCTTTTTCATATATACCAGATCTTTGTCTCTTTGTGCTACATTCTTGATAATTTACTTAAAACTATCGTCACAGTTGCCATTTCCAGAATTACTTCATTTTCTGATTTAATTGTCAAGGTTATCAATTCAAGAAAAATTTTACTTTTTTTCCCTCCAAAATCTCCTTAATAGTATTTTATGGCATTTTGTTTTTTTGAGAATTTTTCTATTCTTTCCTGTATTTTTAAACAGTGTCAACGCTTTATTTTATAACCTGAGTTCAAAATTACAGTGTTTGGAATCCTTATCAATCTTTCTGCTGTTTGTTGTTTTCCATGTCTCTTGCTTGTGGGTGATTGTGCCCTTTTTTGAGTCTGTACTTTGGCCTCATGTCTCTTTAAATTGTATCTGTAGGAGACCTCTGAGCCCAAGTTGAAGACAGCCTTACAAAAAGGACTTGCTGCTGCTGGGTGCTCTGGAGCCTCAACAACTCCTGCCCAATTTAAGTAGTTTTCTAAACCACATTTGTGTTCGGTTGCTCATGGGCGCCATTACGCCAGTGGGAAGGTGGCTCAATACCTAAGATGGCCGATGGCTCACGACCTAAGTTACAGCAGAGGCTTCCTGGGCGGCGAAATCAGCCAAACGGAAAAGTCCCCCACCCTGTAACCCCACTGACATCCTGGGCCAAAACCTTTAAAAACTGCGCCTATACCCCAGACACGTGCAACTTCTCAGGCCCCTTTCCTCGGGACCAGTGAACTTTGCCCGCAGACTCTAATAAAGCCTGGTTTATACTTCACTTTGGCTCAATCTCACCCTCATTTTCGTCTCCTCTGGCTGATCAATTTGTAATGTAAATTGAATCCAAGACACAGGTGAAGAAAAGGTTTTATTTTTAAATCCTGAGGCAGGCCAAACTCACTTTTTTTCTCTACCGGAGACAAATATTTATTAGTCTGTCCTTTCCTGGAAGTCCTTAACTATCTCCATTTCATTCTAAGTTTCCAACTAGTATAACGTACCTAACTCAGCCCCAAGACCTCATCCTCAGCAATTATTATGGCCATTAAGAGTCAAAGATAATAACACCAAGATTGGCACATGTCCTCAGCGTGGTCACTTACTATCCTAATTTTCTTCTTATTTTTTATATTTAATTCCTGGGATCTTATGTTCTTGTGAACTCAGCTATACAATTCAAAATGTTAGTAATATTTCTTTTGGAATTTATAAGTGTTTTGTAGGGGGAAGGTTTCTCCCCACATCTAGCTTGCCATAATTTTGAAGTCTGATTATCAAATGCATGCGGACAGAATAATTTTTTTTTAAAAAAAAGGAACGAAGGTGAAGATTTTCTTTTTAATCCCAGCTCTTGGGGTTACTTCATTATGTTTTTTTTTTCAAGGATTTTATTAAAATTTAGCTAACATACAAATTGTTTTAGTTTCAGGCATACACCATATTTATTCAATATTTATACACCTATAGAAGTAATCACCACAATAAGTCCTGCAACCATCTGACACCGTACAATACTGTCACAATATTATTGACTATATTCCCTATGACTTATATGTTTTATACCTGGAAATTTGGACCTCTTATTCCCTGAGGAAGAAAGTTTCTTAGTTATACCATTGTACAGAAAGTAAGTAATCCCTTAATTCTTTGACTTTGCAACAAGAGTAATATACCTGGTTATGTAAGTGCACTATTTCTACTAGAAGAAACACGATACTTACAAGGGTATTTCATAGGTGAAGAATATTTGGGTACAAGCCCAATCCCATTCCTTTTGCTTCACCATAGAATCTGACTGAATCTACCAGGGACTTCAAGAAAGAGACTTACACTGTGCAAGCAGGAGTATGCTAATTTGGGAAAATTTTTTATAGTGATGATACTGAGAAGATGATTTTTTGTTCACCAAAATACATTAAAAACTTGTTGAATATACAAATATAAGATGGGAACCTGGTTTGGAGTAATGGAAATCAAGTGCAGACAAGGTTGATCATGAATGCTTTTAGAGATAACTACACAAATACTCCACATGTACCCGGAGAATGAGCTGGAGGTATATCCTCTATTCTTTCAGAATTTAGCAGGCCTTACAAAGTGGTACTTGAAGACTTTGGTCTTGATGCAAGACAGGGCAAATTTCCCAAAGTGAGTGAAGACCAAGCCCTGCACTGAGAGAAGAGGTTTCTTTGGCAGAGGCTGTAGAAAGAATTCAACATAAACAGCCAAAGTGAGGGTCAAAAGTAAAGTTTATTAAAGAGGGGTAAAAGAAAAGACTAGGGCAAGGTAAGACAAAAACCTAAAACAAGGAGAAAAACGCCTTTGAGTGTTCTGGGAATTTGGTTTATATATTATTCTTTGGTTTCCATTTTGTTTTGAACAACCAAAGTGACTCCATCTTAGGTATAAGACTCCATCTTAAGCATGGGCCAGTTCCCTGAAAAGCCGCAGATAGCGAGACGATCACCCCAACCTAGACTCAGCCAATCAGGGCCACTATGGAAAGTAACTCTCCAAATTCCCCGCCTTGTTCCTTGGTGCCATCGCCCAGCCAATCCTGCTAAGAGACAAGCTCATTGTACCAATCCTGTAACGCCAAGACATCGCTCCCCGTGCTTATGATTTTCCCCTTCAAATATCCCTGAATCCCCATGTTGGAGACCTCCTCCTTCTCACTGCTGCGGTCCGGACTCGAGTCTGAAATAAACTCCCTCTTGCTCTTGCATCGGTGTCGGCTTCTTGGTGGTTTGTGGAGACAGGAGTCAGGGCATAACAGTTTGATATGGACATATAGTGAGGAACAGGAAGGGGAAGAGTATGTAGCATGAAAAAGTAAGAGTATGTAGTGTGAAAGGCCGCCCGGCAGTTCCCAACCTTTAACCCGTAAGTTCCCTATGATTTTAGCCATAGGGAATGAACAATTTTATTTTGTGTAGGGCAGCCACTTAAAGACTATTTTTCTTACTTTCTCTTCACAGCTGTGGGAAATGGGTCATTAGCAATCCCAGCAGAAATCTTCCTTTGCTCTGCAGGTGTCCTTCTGGCCTGGCTGCAAGGCTAATGGACATATATTGCAGTCTCTGAATGTAGCTTGATTTAACATTTTAATTCTCTTGCTTCCCCTCTACATTAGTCTTCACTTTCTCAGTATAAAAGAATAAACCCTCCTTCATAGCATCATATTCTTTGATCGTGAAGTTGAATTTTGGCATCAGTGAAGAGAAGGATGAAGGAGAAATGTATAGAGGTATTAATTTCCTCACTTGATGAAGCAGGAAATTGACCAAATGTTCAAAATTACCTATTTTTTTTCGCCTTCTGCTTTGCCTTGATTTAATTTTAGTCAGACTTCTCTCTTCATGATCCTAAACTCTGCCTCTAGGCCTGAGCAAATACTAAAAACCAAAGCATGCCCTCTTATCAGCTTATCTTGAGAGTAGGCTGATCACAGTAGGTCCCTTTCCTGTTAGACTACATTGTCCCTCGCTTGCCCAAATTCCCTAGACGCCCCTATATAAAGTTCTCCTTATAAAAGGAAAGCTTTTGTATGTTTGGTAGTGAGATGGGACATCACTTGTAAAATTCTTAATCTTTTATCAAAAAATGATATGGGACATCTCTTGCAGAGTTAATCTATTTAGTAAACATAGTTAAGTTTTCTTCCCTCCTTTCTTTGGGAAAAAAGGTCCTCTCCCTCAAACCTTGATAATTGTGTTAAGGGTGTGGTTAATCTGCTTTCTTGTTTGATGTTACCCAGGGTGTGGTTCTTGGCTTTATAAACTGCCTCTTTTGGGAGCTCGGGGCTGATTCTCTGACCCTGCGTGGTGAAAGAGTCAGTTGCAGGCTGGCTAATAAAGGCTCATAATTCATCTCAATTGGCTCCGTGGGTCTTAGAATTGATCGCACCACAACATTTGGAGGCCCCAGCGAGATCTCTCCAGAGGGGGAGATCTCCTAAGACCCGCGACCCTGGCCACCTTGGGCGAGGACCTGCCCCATCAAGGGGATGGCCGCTGAGAGACGTTCCTCAGCCCCAGATGCCAGGTGGACTCGCCCAGGGGAGCAAGTAGACAAAAAAGTTCAATTGTGTAACAATTGGGCACGAGCCATCTGAAGCAGCTTCACCGGTGAATAGCTCTTGGATTTGTCTGTCCGTGGGCCCTAAAGGGAACTAGTGGAAGGCTGGATGCAGCAATACTTCCCTAGTTTGGTCAAGGTTGGAGACGTCAGACTTAACTTCAGGTTTTCAAGTTTTTGGGTACGCAAGCGTTTTGTGTTACCCGTAGTTTGTCTTGTCTGTCTGTATTGTGTCTGTCTGTCTGGACTGGTCGAATGTACTATTTTTCTTAGGTCTGGCCTCTGTGGCCCCGTCCGACTAGACTCAGGGTCAGCAGCTGATCCTAGCCCTGGCTTATTGGCTTTCGTGGGGATTCTCTCTTTTCTTGCCTGTTTTTACTAACATGGGTCAGGCTTCTTCCTCGAATCGTCCTAGCCCCCTGCAGGGACTGAACCTCAGAGGCCTTTCATAGTCTGTGTTCCTTTCCCTACTAGTGATCTGTATAACTGGAAACATCAGAATCCTTCTTTCTCAGAGAAACCAAAAAAGATTAACCTCTCTCCTGGGATGACTGCCAACAGCTCCTCCAGGTCCTTTTTACCTCGGAGGAACGAGAGCGGATCCTTAGAGAAGCTGCCAAAGCTGTGCTTGAACCGAATGGGCAGCCCACCGCTGATCCTACCCATGTCCATCATGTCCTCCCGAATACCCATCCACTCTGGGACCCAACACCGAACTAGGTAAGGAGGCTCTCAAACAGTATCACCATTTTCTGCTCGACGGCCTCCGGTCTGCTGCCAGAAGACCTACTAATTTCTTTAAGGTAAGTGAAGTCATCCAAACCAAGGATGAGTCGCCAGCAGCATTTTTGGAATGGTTCTTAGAGTCATACCGATTGCCTACCGTCATTGACCCGGAGCACCCAAACAATAGGCGAGCCATTAATCTTGCTTCTGTTAGTCAGCCTCAGACATTAGGAGGAAACTTAAAAAGACAGAAGGGTTTGAAGGCAACTGAGGATTTGATCCTAGAGCTAGATAAGAATAGGTATCATGTGTCAGCTAAGAAGACTCAACTCTACACCCCCCGGGCAGCCTATCTAGGCTACAAACTACAGAAAGGGAAAAGGACCCTGTCCTCTAGTCGGATCGAGGCTATTCTGAGGATACCCCAGCCGTGCGCCAAGCGACAGGTTCGAGAGTTCCTGGGAGCAGTAGGTTACTGCAGGCTTTGGATTCCGGAGTTCGCGGAAATAGCTAAGCCTCTGTACACTAGCACTGGAGGGAAAGGAGAGGGCCTAGCCTGGGGAAAAGAAGAAAGGAAGGCATTTGAAGCCCTGAAGGCAGCCCTAACCACAGCCCCTGCACTGGCCCTGCCCAACCTGGAAAAACCGTGCCAGTTCTTTGTTACCGAGGTGCGGGGAATCGCGAAAGGAGTCCTGACACAGACTCTAGGACCCTGGAAGCAACTAATTGCATACCTCGCCAAAAGATTGGACTACGTGGCAGCAGGATGGCCCAACTGTTTGAGGGCGATCACTGCCACTGCAATCCTCACTAAGGAAGCCCTGAAATTGACACTAGGGCAGACCCTCCAGATCACCGCCCCACATGCAGTTGAGCCAATGCTTTGCAGCCCACTGGACCGGTGGATTTCCAATGCTCGAATCACCCAGTATCAGGTCCTGCTTCTCACCCACCTCACATACAGTTCCTGAAAACTGCCACACTCAACTCAGCTACCCTACTGCCTGACAATGACCCTTGCCAACCCCTGCATGACTGCCTTGAGGTCCTAGAGAATGTCACCTGCACTAGACCAGACCTGACAGACAGCCCTTGGCCGAATCTGGACATTACTCTATTTACGGACGGGAGTTTCTTCGTCTCAGAAGGAGTCAGGTTACCAGAGCACTCACTTGGGAAGAACCAAGTTAATTGAACTATTACATTCTGGGGCTGCAACGAATGGCCAAGCAGGTATCAGCCCGGTGCCACATCTGCACACAAGTGAATCCAGGGCCCTCCGAGGAAATACAACAAGAGACAAGACTTCGTGGACAAGCACCAGGGGAACATTAGGATTTCACTGAGGTTAGCCCAGGAACCTTCGGATTCAAGTACTTACTTGTGTTCATTGACACCTTTTCAGGATGGCCTGAAGCCTTCCCCACCAAGCAGGTGACTCCTCAGGTAGTAGCAAAGAAATCAGTCTCAGAAATAGTGCCTCAGTTTGGCCTGCTCATAACACTGGGGTCTGACAACGGCCTGGCGTTCATCGCCCAGACCAGCCAATCTCTAGCAAAGGTATTATATGATCAATTGGAAATTGCATTGCATTTATAAGCCTCAGAGTTCAGGGCAAGTACAAAGAATGAATAGAACCTTGAAAGAAACCTTAACTAAGTTCAAGCTGGAAAGTGGCAAAAACTGGGTGAACCTCTTCCCCTTTGCCCTCATAAGGGCATCATGCCTTACAAAATAATTGTAAGGGCATCACACCTTACAAAATAATGTTTGGAAGACCACCATTTCTCCTCCTCAAGTTAGGGGAAGAAAAGCCAACAGAAGTTAAGTCTTTGCAGGCCCTCCATCTCACATGGCAGGAGACCCACCAACTGGTCTCTGCCACCAGAACAACCGCTCAGCATCCAGTCCAGCCAAAGAACCATGCTCCAGGTACAGCCTGCTTCTCTTGACCCCTGCTGGGATAGACCTTTCCCTGTCATCCTCACAACACCCACCGCAGTCAAGGTAGCTGAACACCGTCATTGGATTCACCATACCAGGATCAAGGCTGCACATCCACCACAAACATCAGAACAATTGACCCTGCTTTGGACAGAGGACCCACTAAAGATAAGACTATGAAGGGTACAGTCTGGACCATCTTAATTTTCTCCATCCTAAAGTGAGGGAGTCTTTGTATGGTGTTAGGTGAAACCTGACAGAATAGGAGAGGATTAGACCTACTGTTAACTATGTAACTCAAAAAAAAAAAAAAAAAAAAAAAAAAAAAGAGTGCAAGCAGTGAAACTCATGGTTCTCAGAACTCACTACCCACCACTCCAGGTTGATGAATCAATGATTTGAATTCCCCTAAAAAACCAGTGGAGAATGTTAAGGGTGTGGTTAATCTGCTTGCTTGTTTGATGTTAACCAGGGTGTGATTCTACGCTTTATAAACTGCCTTTTTTGGGAGCTCGGGGCTGATTCTCTGACCCTGCGTAGTAGAGAGTCAATCGTGGGCCAGCTAATAAAGGCTCATAATTCATCTCAAGTGGCTCCATGGGTCTTACAATTGATCGCACCACAGCAATTGCCCTGGCAACTCATCTCCTCTGGCTATTGATAAGGGTCATCAGCCCATTAAGCAGAAATGATGTTAAGCCAGGCAAGGCCCTTAGAGTCTGAAGGGAAGGCGACTTTAAGCCAAAGGTCTTCTTTTTACTCTTTAAGAAACATATTAACCAAGCCTGTTTCCCTTGACTCACTTAATAGGCACATCTATAATAGAAATTAATAGATGTGTGATTTAAATAACAAGTTTGTATTTTCTTTTTCTTGTCCAGGGACTGAGGTGGCACTTCAGCAGGAAACCCAAGACCCCACCTTTACTGAGGCAGAAAGGGAAAGGACTCCATGAAAACCCAGTAGGCAGGGACTACCTTACGACCCTTCTCAGCAGGAAGCAGATATGAAGAAGAGACCTCCTGTCCCTCAACATCCATACTAATAAAAGAGGGTTCATGGCTCTTAGAAAAGAGGTAGGCAGGAAAGTTAGGGGGTTTCGGGTCTGCCTGCAAAGACAGTGAGGTCATTCTGTCTTAGAAAGGGTCCGCCCTAATCTGCCCACAATCAAGCAAGCCAGAAGGCATTTTTTTTTTTTTTTACTCACACGAAGAAACCAGTAGGCAGAGATTTAGGTATCAGATTAAGCCAGTCACTTGCACCTGTGCAATGAAGACCCCAACTACCTTCAACTCACCTGAGTCTCATTATACCATCATTAAAATATGATCCATATACCCGGAAGTTCATTAATATCATTATAACAGACTGAATTCTGGGAACAAACGTGTGCAGAAAGCAAAATGATGAATCACTGAGCCCTGTCAATCTTAGTTACCAGACAAGGAAGCCCACTCCTCTAAGAAAATAACTACCCACAGCAAAAAAGGGATAAAGCCTTGAAGTCTTTGTTACCAGGCCTTTTGAGCCATGCTCACTCAGGCCCACTTCCACGTCTGAAGTGTACTTTCCCTTCTAGTGAAACTTATCTTTTCTACTGTATTTCGGTGTCTTGCTCGATTCTTTGTTTGAGACATCAAGAACCTGTACAACGCACTGGGAGAGGACCCCACTCTCCGGTAACGGTACTAACAAACTTGGAAATTCTTGAGATCAAAAAGTTCTCCTGGGTACAACAGTCTTTCATGTGAATTATGTCCCACTTTATCTAAGTTCAGATTGGCTTTTATTAAAGTTAATAGAAACACATAAAATAACAGATTGCATTTGGTTTATGTACATTGTAGCCCATTTCTTCCTCTGTACTATGATCCAGAGCTGTTGATGGCTCCTGGGAGAATAGTTTTTTCACAAAAAATAAAGGAAACTTGGGGAAAAACAGCACCTTTCATTCTCAGTATGTTGAATTACAATGTAACACCTAGAACAGCAGCTGTCTTTTTGGTAACATGAGGGGAGCTGGCCTTGGAAAATAAAATGAGTTAGTGAGTAACATAAAAAGAAGCCTGGGTCATTAATGAGGCTCTTAGAGCTGCACATTTAACCTCTACCTTTAAATTCAGATTTCCTAGAAGATGATCTTCTAAGAAATATCTTCGAAATGTCCTATTAAAGGCCATTTAAGCTGTCATTTAATTTCATAGCCTAAATTATTATTTTTGGCTTGTGCTTACATCATTTTTATAATTTAAGAAATCCTTCATAGATAATGGCTAAATACATTTTTAAATTCTTATAAAAATTTCAAGGAAGGTGACCTCAACATAACCAAAAACAAACAAACAAACAACAACAACAAAAACCACGGTACCGGTTTAAGAGAATGAAAAAATAAACTACAGACTTCAAGAAAACATTTACAAAAAATATATCTGATATCTGATAAACAACTATTATCCAAAACATAGAAAGAACTCTTAAAATTTAACAAGACAACAAATAACACAACCAAAACTATTGCTGATTGGGCAAAAGACCAAACAAACACCACGCACCAAAGAAGATATGCAGACAGCAAATCAGCATAGGAAAAGATGTTCAACATCATATGCCATCAGGAAATTGCAAATTAAAATAACATTGAGATAACACTACATACTTATTAGAATGGAAATCCAACACCTTGACACCACCCAATGACGGTGAATAGAAACTGTCATCCCTTGCTAATGGGAATGCTAATCCAGCAATCACATCTCTTAGTATTTACTCACAGGTATGTAGTAGGAACCTTGTCTTAGGAACATTTCTGTGGTAGATGGTTTTGCTGCACTGGTGAAATTTTTACATGTACAATAGGCACAATCCAATTGGTTGAGAAGAGTAAAAACTACTTTACACATGAACATACTTACTTGTCACAGAATTAGTAGAGGTTTGTGTACTATAAACACAAGAATTAGGGTGAATTCTAGTTTATGACTGTCGCTTAAAAAGGAATAATATGTAGTGAATTTACATTTGTCTACACTGCATTATTGAATATTTTTCTGATAGGAAACTTCCATTTTTGACCAAGCATTACTAAGAACTTAATTTTTTATTCAAAAGGTTACCAAACTGATGACTGGAAAATCTTCGCACAGACTAGTGTTGGTTGTTTACATTTCAAACCTTGTTTTGCATCCACTACTCACACACCACTGGTTCTGGGAACCTTAAAATGTGGCCCCACGTGTAACCTCTGGCTCCGCACCTTCACGTGGTGATACACCATCAGAAGCAGAACAATTCCTGCGAACGATCACTACACTGGGGCAGCTAGAAAAGAAAGAACTACTTATGAAAGTAATTGTCAACCAGAAAACGTATATTCCACCAAACCCAAACTCAATATATTTTGACCTGAATTGTTCATAGCAAATACCAAAAAATTCCAATAGCCAATCCAATGTCAGGTGAAACAAGGTAAAATGGGACAAAGAGAAGCTGAAGTGAAAAGAGGTGGCAATATACATGATTGCAGGTTGCATTACCTTCTTTAAAAAATTACAGGTTTATTAGGATATAAATCACATACCATACAATTCACAAACTCAAAAGGTACAATTAATGATTTTCAGTATAGACATAGAGTTCTGCAACCATCCCTACAAGCAGTGATAAAAATATATATCACCCCAGTAGGAAAGCCAGCATCCATTAGCAGTATTTCTCCTCAACCCCGAGCCCTAGGCAACCCTAATCTGCTTTCGATCTCTATGGATTTGCCTGCTCTGGACATTTAATATTCACAGAATTATGCAGCAATAGGTGTTTTGCGATTGGTATCATTTCTTAAAGGTATATACCAAGAAATAGAATTGCTGGATTATGGTAACTCTAACATTTTAAACTTTGAAGCCAGACTGTATTCCAAAGCAGCTGTACTATTTCATGTTCCCAACAGCAGTCTATGAGGATTTCAATTTCCTTACATCCTTGCCAACACTTTTTATTATTTGTCTTTTTGTTTCTATTAATCTTAGTGGGAATCTCATTGTGGTTTTGATTTATATTTCCTTCCTGAGTAATGATTTCGAGCACCTTTTTATACGTTCTTCTTGACATTTATATTTATTCTTTGGAATAACATCTATTCAGAGCCTGTGCTCACTTTTTAAAATTGGATTATTTGTATTTTATTAAACTGTAAGAGTTCTTTATATATTTTAGATGAAAGTATCAAGGGATATTTGAAAGATGGAAGTAGAAACAGTGCAGTTATTCTTTGGCAGTTGTGGCTCCATATCCAGTGGTGGTCGGACGCCACGTTTCAGCAGGTGTCTGCAGGCTCACTTTGACACCAGATGGCACAGTATTCAGACTTCTCTACAAGCAACAGCTTTTCTTCCCTCACCAGCGCTTCAGGCTGTACTGGTTAGTAATTATTTCTTTGTCCTTCCCTCATCACCTCTTTCCAGGATTTCATACCTCAGCACTCCTTTACAATTTAAGTTAGTCCTATATTCACGTAATTCCTACATAAAACACATACATTCTCTCTGTAATGCTTGGTGGTGACTCTGTTTTCCTGACCAAATCAAGACTAATCACCCAACGTTGCATGAGGATAAAACTCTTAATGAGGATCATTCCAACATTTTTAAAGTGCTCACTGCCCCATGCCCTTATACCGTTCACATAGTGTGAGCAATGGACAAAAACGGATAAGTCATTTGATTAGAATATGTGCCTAAAAACCCATGGGTCTAACAATACTTACTTAACCCATTTTTATTTAACAGAGAAGTAAAGCTCTACAGTAAGAGCATTGTATATCCTTTAATTTTTATTAGACTTTTTACATATGTGAATTATAAAAACAGAAATTTAAAAAATTAATAATGACAATATAAAGGATTATACATTACTACAAATTTTGTATCCTGAAAACTTAAAACAGATAAGTCATTTGATTAGAATATGTGCCTAAAAACTTATCCAGAAAAAGGAGCATGTATTTAAATATCAAGTTGAGAAAATGTCTTTGTTATTAATCATTAATTAAAAGAGGTATTGATTTTTTACATGCTAATGATGACCATAACTATGTGATACATTATCTCAATTAACTCTTAGAAATCATTACGAATTTAGGTATTAATATGCCATTGAGAAGATGGTGAAATAATGCATGGAGAACTTTGAAGCCTATAAGCAGCAGAACAGGTTTAGTACTGAGTATGCAAGCAACTTAAGTGTTTTTTCTCTACATTGCAAATTTAGACATTTGAAAGTGTGGTAGATTAGATGTCCTTTCTTGCTCTCCATTTTGGTCATTAATCTACTTTCTTTAACGCCTCAGTCACCTCCTCCCCCCCAAAAAACACAAAACAACAAATAACAAAGACAAAACACATACATTGTCTTTAAAGCACATATCCTTGACCTGTACTGTATATTAACTCTTTATTTCAGGCATTCTAGATCTGTCAATCTCTTCATTCACTCAAGATTTTAGCACCTGGCTGTTCTCTCTTCATCACTACTCTAATTGTAAATCTTTGGGCTTTTACAATCCAGTGCACAAACATCTAATAACTTGACCTATCAGTTTCTTGACCTCCTCATATTCAACCATCTTTCCCCCCATCATTTCTTCTCACTCTGGACATTTTCCAGCAATTACAACTCTTCTGTAATCTCAATATCAAGGATTCCACACATTCACACCCTCTCATGACCTCTTTCACATTGCTACATCAAATGATAAATTTTCTAGTCCTCACCTTATTTTATGTTTCAGCGACATTCAACAAAGGTAAAAATCACTTTTCTTGATGCATCTTATTTGTCTAGCTGCTTTTCTCTCAAACACTCTTTGTTTTTCTCTGTCTCACTGGACATGCTTTTTTAGTTTTTTTTTTTTCCCCTGGGTTTACTCTACTACTAAACATTGTGGTTCTTCTGTTTTGAGCCCTCCCACCCATCCCCTTTAGTCCAGTCCTTCAGATCCATGGCTGGAGTCAATCTCTTAAAAAGATCCCTGAATTTATATTTCCAGCTCTCGCTTGCCTCTTGTGTTTCAAGCTTTTCAACTCCCTGTCGACATCTCCACATCTTGTCCTGTATTTCAAGCTTCACATATTCAAACTAAAACTTTTGATTGTCTCCCCTGGTCCTAAATCTAATTCCCCACTCTCCTCTATCTCGGTGAAGAATAACCACTTTAATTTATCTTCGATTCCTGTTTTTCTGTCAGGCTCAAATTCAGTTCAACAGCTAGTCTTATAAACTCTGAATTTGATGCTTACCTGGAGTCAGACAAACTCTCAAATCTCTAGTCCAAATCACCCGAAATCTATACTAGACTCCTAACTTGCTAACTATGTTCACACTTACTCTCCTAGATCTGATCTAGTCCTAGTGATTTTTGTTTTAAAAAAGTTAATTAAAATTTCACATGCATAAAGAGTAATAACCAAATTACAATATTATAGTAGATAATTTTTAAAAGTACACATGTCCTTATGCCATCATGTAAGTCAAGAAAGAGGATTTTACAAATATTCCCAGAAGCTCAGTCATAGCACCTTCAAATTTCAACTTCCTTCCTTCTTCCACAAAGAAACTGTAGTAGACAAGTTCTGACACTGGCTCCCATTGATTTCTGCCTCCTACCATTCACTCTTGTGCAATCGCCTCCACCTCAAGTGTGAGCTGAACCTAGTGAATTGCTTTTAATGAATATCATAAACATTATGATATTATTTTATGCCATTACTGCTATGACTAGGTAACAACCTAGTTGTTGTGGGTTTTGGCCCATGTACCCACAAGAACCAAGCGGCATTCAGCAAACTAAAAATCAAAGGAGGTTTACTTACACCAGCAGGCTCAGAGGAGTCACTCTCCAGAGTCTGAGCCCCGAACAAAGACAGGCAGGTAGATTTATACATTGATTACTTCCGCATACTTGGCGGTCTTTTGTTTCACGCCTGCAGGAAAGTTAGTGTTCCAGGGAGAGGAGGTTGGAAAGATTCCTCTGGGACAGGGTAGCCATCTTATATTTCTTTACGCTTCCCATATCATTCTCCCCTTTTGATGCCCATCTAAATTCTTTATAGGGCATCACCTTTTTTACTACCTTCCTGATCTCCCTCTTGGTCTCCCTGGACCAGGGACTAACAATTCTATTGTATAAGGATCTTTGCTGTAGTCTTTCTCTCTACTGTAGCTTCTATAAGGGAGGTAATTTATCCAGACAAGAGGCAACAGGCAAGGCAGAAGTAGGCAGGTACTGAGGAGGAGTAACTCTAATTAAGATCTTAAAGCCTCCAAAAGTGGAGAATCAACCTCTAAAGAGGTTATTGGGGTCCCATCCATGCCATGTTAGTAATGGGCACATGTGCTAGCCCTGTCATCTGTTTGACAAGATCTTCAACTGTCCGGCCCTGGTCATCTATTTACACACAACAGTTGGTGATGTGCTGGCTGGAAAATTACTGCTTGGCTATGTCCATGAGAACATAGGCTGTCACCCATAGGAACAGAACATTCTAACAATAAGCTTTCTGCTTCTGTACCCCTGCTTGCACACCTGACCTGTGGGTCGATAGGTAGTGAATAGAAGAAAAATTGACCTTTGTGTTTAGAAAGAATGAAGAATGGGATTTTGGGCTTAAAAACCCTGTGCCTCTGCATTTCAGGGCTGCTTAATTTGGGGTCTGCGTACCCCTGGCAGACCCAGCTGGCTGAATAAAGAGTGTGTATCCTATAACTCACTGAGTTCTGGTGGTCCGTGTGTCTTTTGGGGGCTGGCGGCTACAACAGTGAGATTGAATCTTCTAAATATGCCTCCTTTTGCTGCTAATAGAAAATCTAGTGTCAGCCTGTTCTGATAGATGGCATTTCTCATCCGAGTTTCTTGATGTGTGGGGTGTCAGGGCGGGGGGTCAGGGCTCTCCTAGTTTTATTAGTAATTGCCTGCAGTTGGATAATTTGATTTAACATGTAAATGGGGGTACAGTATCCCAAGATCTCTTTTGCCCAAGTGGAAGGCCTATAGAATTGGATTATGCATTCTGGGGGCCACTCATTATTCTTCCAGTCTCCTATTTAGAGTTCCCTTTTTACCTGCTGTAATAGAGATGGGATCTTGCGATGTTGCCCAGGCCATGAGGGCAGTGACTATTAATAGTCTCCATCCTACTACTGATCAGCATGGGAGTTTTGACCTGCTCCATTTCTGACCTGGGCTGGTTCACTCCTCCTTAGGCAACCTGGTGGTCCCCAGCTCCCGGGAGGTCGCCATATTGGTGCCAAACTTAGTGCGGACACCCGATCGGCATAGCACGCTAGAGCCCTGAACTCCTGGACTCAAATGATCCTCTTTCCTCAGCCTCCCAAGTAGCTGGGACTACAGGCGCATGCCACTGCACCCAGCAAGGGCTTTTGGGACCAGGCGACCAAGCAAGCGGTTCCCCTGTTCTCAGAGTTGGAAGAAAGGCTTTATCATGCTAATTATGCAGCTTCCTTCCTAAATTTGGGGAGGCAATTGTAGGCCTTGTTTCTGCAAATCTAGGAAAGCCTATATGGGGCCACCCAGTTTTGGACCTTGCCTGGGCGGGAATCAATTCAGTAGCTTCCCGGTCTTTTCCCAGATTTAATTATTTATAGTTTCTTCCTCTGGGAACCAGGGACAAGTTTTCTGTATGAGATCTAAAATTGCTGAATCTGGTGAGTGTGCACAGCATATTCTCTAAGTATAGCTTTAAGCTCTGTACCAAAACATTGCAGTCCTTTGACCCTTGGTGTCCTATGTTTTATTCCTGGTTATGACAATCTATTCCTTAAATTTATTTAACACATGTGCTTTCTTGGATTCTACCAGGCTGTGATCTGTATTTTCTCCCTCCTACTCTTTTGTGTAGGCTTTTCCTGAAAGAGTCTACTCACTTTACTTCATTTACATGTTTTCCTGTACTCAGGTTCCTAATTCATGGGCCACTTGCTTCATCCAGCAAGTGGTAAATCCTGCCACATCCAACGCGGTTCTGGAATATGTATATGAAAAGCACTGTAATTCACTGTAGCTATAGAAAACTGATGTAGTGGATGTTCTCTGACCTCGTTTGGTAACATGGATACATATATCTCACAGTTCTTTGCACCAATTTCCCCCCTAAAGTCCAATTTTAAGGAGCCCCATGATGAAATCCCTCAAGCTTCTGCCATGTGTAGACTGACCAGCTTCCAGGGGTGGCCAGAGCAGGGCCAACAATCTTAGGTAGAATTTCTGCTGCTTCCAGAACACAATCCGGAGAGGCTGATCAAAAAAAGTTCTGCAGTCTGTTTCCCTGTTCTCTGGAGATGCTGTTCTCTTTACCTAGGTGTGGTGGATTCACAGAGTAATACCTGTTGTTAAGGGTGGTAAATTTTCAAATGGCCAACTTCTGCTAATGTTAACCAGGGTGTAGTTCTAGGAGATATCCTTTGCAAAGATATGCTAAAGGCCAACTTCTGCTTCTGTAAACCTGCTTGCTTATTTGATTTGGTTTTAGGCTTTATAAGCTACCTCCTCTGGAAGCTCGGGACTGATCTCCTCTAACCCTGCATGGTAGAGAGTCAGTCGCCAGGCGGCTAATAAAGGCTCACAATTCATCTCAATTGGCTGCATAGGTCTTAGATCTGATCGCACCACAACACTGTAAATTTAATGGCAGTGAGAGTCACTAACATAACAATGTGAGAGCCTGTTTAGTTTGCTGGAATGGCTCCTTGTGCTAACCCTTAACCTATATTTCTTCTGACTAAAAGGGGTGGACTTAATTCCCTAGAATGATGGGGGCTCTTTCTAAAGTTTAATTTACCTTTTAAATGAGAATTACATTACAATAGTTAGAAAAATAAGCCAATTATGACCTGAGTCTTCTGACTATGACTCCAAATTTATTACAAATACCTGTGTATAAAGCTTTCTCAAAAAGTTAATTCTGCCAGCCAGATCCTAACACAGAACTTACTAAATTTCTTTTTCTACAGACGGAATACCCTTAAATCTCTATTTTTCCTAAATTCCTGCTAACATGGTTGCAGTTATACCCTTCCCCCAGTTTTGCACTGGGGAAAGAGTCTCCCCAAAAGGATTTTGTAAAGGGAGAAGCCTAAAGGCCTTGGGGTGCATGATGGATAACAGAGAACCCATTCTGAGATAGGATGACCTCAGTGTCTTTGCAGGCAGACCTAGAAACCCCTTAACTAATTTTTCCTGCCTAACTCTTTTCTAAGAGCCATGAACCCCCTTATTATTAGTATGGATGTTGAGGGACAGGAGGTCTCCTTTTCCATATCTGCTTCCTGCTGAGAAGGGTCATAAGGTCTATGGGGGTTTCATGGAGCTCTTTCCCTTTCTGCCTCAGTCAGAGTGGGGTCTGGAGTTTCCTGCTGAGTTGCAGCCTTAGTCTCTAGACAAGGAAAAAGATTCAAACTGATTATTTAAATCCTATGTCTATTAATTTGCCTATTAAGCGAGTAAAGGAAAACAGGTTTGGTTAAAAAAAAAATCTTTAGCCTAAAGTTTCCTCCCACTCAGACTTTAAGGGCTCTGCCTATTTTAACACAATTTCTGCTTAACAATGGGCTGATGAATCTTATTAATAGCCAGAGGATCCGAGTTACCAGTTTCAGGCAATTATCAGGATTTGAGGGAAAGGACATTTCTCCTAAAAAGAGGAGGGAAGAAAACTGAACTAGGTTTACTAAAAAGATTAACTCTGCTAGAGATGTTCCATTCCATTTCCTCCCTCTTTCGATGGGTCTCATATCTGAGACGATCTTAAGATGAAGCTGATAGCTTTGTTGCTGTAAGAAAACTCTTCCCTTGGTTTTAACATAAGAATAAATAGTTCTTCTGTTAAGAAGAATGAGTAATTTGCATACCTTACAGAAGTAGTGGAGCTGTAGTTCAATGTCATTATCTGAGATGTTAAAATATTAGTTAGCTCACTTAGTAAACGTTGCACATTTTCTGTTGGTGTTATAGACACTTTTAAAGAAAGCACAGCCTTATCCTTTCTGAGTTTTGGGTGGAGCCCTTTCTGTTTGCCTCGTGGGCTGACTTTTAACAGATTGCTGGGAGGTAGTTGGCCTGCTAGTAGGAAACCCTGACAGAGAGGCGGGTTGTCTAGGAATGGTTTAGCCTTCGGTTCCCTACGAACATGCACTGTCTGGCAGGCAAGGGGACTGCTCCCTTCTAGGCTATGTTCTAGTGTCTGAGACAAGGAGCTTTCTGCATAGGACCCTAGTTCGATGTGTGGGAGAGAATGTTGTAGCCGCCAGCCCCCGAAAGACACACGGACCACCAGAACTCAGTGAGTTATAGGATACACACTCTTTATTCAGCCAGCTGGATCTGTCAGGGGTATGCAGACCCCAAATTAAGCAGCCCCGAAATGCAGAGGCACAGGATTTTTAAGCCTCAAATCCTATTCTTCATTTTGTCTAAACACAAAGGTCAATTTTTCTTCTATTCACTACCTGTCGACCCACAGGTCAGGTGTGCAAGCAGGGGTACAGAAGCAGAAAGCTTGTTATCAGAATGTTATGTTCCTATAATTAAAAGCCTATGTTCCTATGGCGATAGTCAAACAGTAATTTCCTGCAAGCAATAAATTTCTAGCAGTCATTTTTCAGCCACCACATTCCCCACTGACCTTAGCAGACAATCAAATCTTTGATTCTTCATGCGGAATTTGCTCATAGCCTCTATTCTGTAATACTAAAAGTCTAATAGAATTAATTTTTTCCCTTATATATGCAAACAAGAAATTAAAGAAACATGGACCAAAAGTAAACAAGAGGAGGAAGATGATTAAAGGTCCAGCTACAGCAAAGAGAAGGGTTGTTAGCCATGGTGACCAATTGAACATCCTATGAAACCAGTTACTTGATTCTACTCTCTATCTTTCCCCGGCATCTAAATTTCTCTGTACTTGCCATAAGTTTTCTCTAATTACTCCAGAGTTATTGGCATAGAAGCAACAGGTTTCACCTAGAGCCATACATAATCTATCTTGTTCTAATAAATTTAACCTTCTTCTATTCTGAAGGACTACTTCTGCTAGTGAATCGCCTTGAAGTTGTAGCCTGCTTATGGGGTCTTTTAAGGTCTTGATATCCTTATCTGTGTTCCAATTTCACGTAATTCTTTTTCTCCCTTAATGAGAGCAGTAGTACCTACAGCCGCCAAGCCTGCCATTCCAAGTCCTACAAGAAGGGGGAATAAGACTGGTATGGCCCGTTTCTGCAACCTGTCCTGGTGGAAGAAGTGAAATCTGCCTTCCAGCCCATTGTAAAGGGACACTTGAGGGAGTATAAAGACTAGGATACAAATATTAGCCTCACATGAGTTAAAAAGAACAGCTGGAGCACAGTGAGTGAGCCCATTATCACATGCTAGTTAAGTATTATTTGCAGCCTTATAGATTTATTCCCTAAGATTGGTACTTCGATAGTACGATTACAGTTCTCGAAGTAAGGTGATTGTGCCAACAGCTTGGAATAGCTCTTTGAAATCAGGCAGGTTCCTTTTTCTTGTATATCTCCTAAGGTGAATCAAGAAGTTTCCCATTCACAGCCTTATGTGCTGTTGAGCTCAGTTAGGTTTAGGGGAGTTGCTAACCCTGAAATAATAAGGGAGTGTGGGGTTTAGGCACAACCAGCAATCTTGTCCTATGTCTGGGGAGGTCTTATTTAAGACCTTGTGTATTGTTAACATAGCTATTAATTCTTTTTCTGGTTCTGTTTGTGGCTCATCAAATGCCTGGGGTTTAACAGCTGTTAGGCTACTACCTGGAGAGGCTAGAGATGAAGTTGGAGTTGCCCCTGAAATAGTTCTCTTAGATGTAAGACTTTGGGGTAGTCCTGGAACTAGAAGTGGTCTGTTGGTCCTATAGGATGAGCTTTCCTGGGAGGGTCTCTAACCTGTATAGTAAAATATAATCCTGAATCATATCCAATTTTATATAATCTGATACCCCATGTCGGTCTCGTGCGCCAATAGCGTTGTTCCCCAGGGCTACCGGTTTTGATGGTGATTACGAGAGGATTGCAAGACCCAAGAGAGCATGTGGAGGGGCTAGGTCCTCTCATTAATCTGATATGATTATCATTCTGTTTTCTATAATTATCTATAGTAGAGATAGTTTCACAACCCCAATTAGCACAAGAAAATTGGCCTTGGCCTTCACATTCACGTCTCGTATTTCGCATGTGGCCACGAGGACAAATATAGAGTCCTATTCCCAAGAGGCTTTTCTCAGCCGATAATATGCCACAGCCGGGTCCTCCCATGTAGCCGAAGTATGCTCCTCCACCTGTGAAAACTCCACCTACAGAAGATCCCAGTCCAAGATGGTGTCCGGCTGTTGCAATGGTGAGGGGATCTTTGGCAAGCCGGCACAAGTCTACTCGGATCTCTGGAGTACTGTGGCTGGTGATGTTCTGGGCAATAACTTCACCGGTCTTGGTTATTATAAGTTCCCAGACTCTAGGCTGGTGAATGTTTCTGGATGCCTGGGCTAAAGAGGAAAAAAGGAAGAAACAGAGAGTTAGACTTATGTACGCTTGAGTGTTAGTCTTAAGGGCCCGTCTTCCTGAGCTGTCCACTCTCGTGCAGCCTTCACATGGGAGTGATGAATCCATAATGGGATGCTGTCTACTTTAACCGCAGTGGGCGTCGTCAAGTAGACAGTGAAGGGTTCTTTCCACTTGGGTTCTAGTCCTTTGGAAGTGAACTTCTGGATCCACACAGAGTCCCCAGGAGTCCGTCCTCCGGAGCCGAGTGGGCAGCACGAACCCGGGACCAAATCTCCTTCTGTACACTTTGAAGGGCCTGTAAAGACTTAAGTAAGACAAGGTTATGCAGTTCTACCTTTTTTTCATCTTCTATTCTAGGTACTAAAGGTGGGGGTTTTCCAAAGAAAATTTCAAATGGGGTGAATTCATTAATATATGGAGTACACCTGGCTTGGAGAAGAGCAAAGCGGAGTTCTACCCAGGTCCCACCAGTTTCTAATCCTAACTTGACTAATGCCTCTTTTAGGCTCCGATTCATTCGCTCTACTTGGCCCGAACTTTGGGGCCAGTAGGCCATAGTCAGCTCCCTGTAGTGGGAATCTCACGAGCTTTTTAACAAAAGGGACAGGAACCATTCCAACCCAGCTGTCTTTGTTCCGACCACTCCATTATTGTTCTTCAGGTTTTCCTATTATCAAGTTGAACTTGAACGAGACGGGTGGCATGGTGTTGGGCAGGAGCTCTGAGGCAGTAGAGGGCAGCAAAGGCACTGATGGTAGAAGCCTGTCGGGCAATGGATAGTAAAGTGGCCTCGTGGGGACTGACAAAGCTTACTGGGATGTATGACCAGTCAGAAGATAGAATCTTCCTTAGGGCCCCTGGGTGAATTAATTTTGTTGGTGTCTCCTTGTCCTTTCGCCTAGCCAGGCAGGCCATAAATGCCCTATTCTGTCCCTGCCTATTTTGCCGAACTGGACCCAAGGGAGCACTATAGTGGCTGTCCTCAGCCATGTGTCTATATATGGAACTTGGTCTAGATATTCTGGGGTCCCGGACACTACCCGATACACTGCTCTCACTGTGGGGATGTTTAAGGTCTTTTCTGAGGACCAACCTATCCCTAAGGTGGGTCATTCGAGCTCACAAAGAATACGAAGTTTTTCCGAGGTCCGCATGACCCTATCCTCCTCAGAGAAATCCTCCTTAACATTTTCCAAGATACAGTCTAAGTCGGCTTAGTGGAACTCTCCCCTATTTGCAGGGAGCTTCCTTTGAGAAGTAGGCACAGAGGCCAGTGTTAGTATATTCTTTAAAGTCTTAGAAACCTAGTTAAAGCAACCCAAAACTCTAAAATTATTTCAGAGAAATACAGAATCCTAGTTTTCTTTCCAGAAAACCTTTTCAAAACATTTGCATCAGACCAATAGTCTAAAGAACATAAAACACAAATCCAGTTTTATTGCGTTGGCTTGCTCTCGGCATTTAAATTTCCAACTTTGTTTCACTTTGTTACCTAAAATTTCCCTTCACAATTTCTTCACAAACCTTCTCCTATATCTTCCCCTCACAAAATTTCCTCTCAAGATTTCCCTTCACAGACCATCTACTACTTCCGCAAACCTTCTTTCACACTTTCTTTATTCCTTCAGTTTGCCTCTTTTTACCAGTTCAATAATAATCACCTCTGAGGCAAAGACCTTTCTTGAAATTCTTTAACATATTCTCAAGTACCATTGCCTTACTCTGACCTGAGCCCATGTTTCCTACTATGTTGGTACCGCAAAGACAGACAAAGGGTAGAGTGTCCCTTTTCAGAGATCATTCAGATGCCAACCTGGCCGCATCTCTCTCAAGACTTTCAGCGCGTCTCGGCTAAGGTGTACCTGGATAAACCCCGGGCCTAGTTGTTCCCCGGAGGGATGAATCACCGTTATGCCTTATGACGTCGCTACGGAACCACAGTTCTTCACCGTGGGGCCTCACACTGGAAACTCAGAGACAGGTCTCTGAGCTCCACACAGACACACACACACTCTCAGAGGTTAAAACATTCTCTCCCTGGTAGTCCCTGCCTGAGGGGTGCTTGCCCCTGGGAGGCGATCAGTCTCCCTTCCACCCTTAAGGTGAGCCCATCTGGGTCCGTAGGGCCCAGGCCTTACCGTGTCTGATGTGCATCCACCGAATCTCCTAATTTTCGCTGCTCAGAGTCCAGGGGAAACAACAGAGTGGGGCTGGCCAAGTGCAGGTGGGCTCAAGACCGTCCAGCTGTGGCAGGTGCACCTTCTAGTTCCTCAGTTGCCTCAGCTGACCAGCATCTCGGAGTTGTGCCCGAACCTGTGGCTTCAAAGGGCCAGTGTGGTTGGATTTCCCTGTGAGGGAACCAAAATATTGCGGGTTTTGGCCTGTGTACCCAGAAGAACCAAGCGGCACACAGCGAACTAAAAATCAAAGGAGGTTTACTTACACCAGCAGGCTCAGAGGAGTCACTCTCCAGAGTCTGAGCCCCGAACAAAGGCAGGCAGGTAGATTTATACATTGATTACTTCCGCATACTTGGCGGTCTTTTGTTTCACGCCCATGGGAAAGGTAGTGTTTCAGGGAGAGGAGGTTGGAAAGATTCCTCTGGGACAGGGTAGCCATCTTAGATTTCTTTACGTTTCCCATATTATAGTTACAGGAATGATTTTGATCTTGATAGCATGCTCTCCATTGCCTCTCTTTTTCTCTTTCCATTGCTCTTTTTCTTCTCTTTTCTTCCCTTCCCTTCCCTTCCTTTCCCTGTGTTGTGGTGCATTCAAATCTAAGATCCATGGAGCCAATTGAGATTAATTATGAGCCTTTATTAGCTGGCCAGTGACTGATTCTCCCCACTAGAGATTCAGCCCTGAGCTTCCAGAGGGGATAGCTTAAAAAGCCCCAATACCCCCTCCAGCAAGCAAACAGGTTTACAGAAGCAGATGTAGTCAGTTAGTTTTGTTATCTACACTCCAGTGGCAATATTGTTTCATTGTTCTTGGGAGCCTTGGAGCTATTTTCTCCTAGGTAGCTGGTGTCTGGAGATATCACTCTCTGCCCTGTCCTTGGGGCTGACTTACTGAGGAATTGATACCAATAACCATAACAACATATTTTCCAAAGTAGTCCTGGTCGGAATAAAGAGGGGAGATGTGAACAGGAAAATGTTATTGAAATGCACTTTTACACTGTTACATTCCCCATTGGTTTTCTAAGGGAATTCAAATCGTTGAATCGTCAACCTGGAGCGGTGGGCAGTGAGCTTTGAGAACCATGAGTTTCACTACCTGTAACCTTTTTTATTTGACATATGTACTTAACCAATTAATTATACAAGGTCCCAATAATAACCCTAGAAATGCTTATATTAGGGGTCCTGCAATGGAGGAAAGCAAAGTAGTCAACCACGGGGACCAGTTAAACACGCTCTCATACCAAGATCCTGTCCTCTGGAGTTGTTCTTTTCTGTCGCTGAGCCATTGTCTGACTAAAGCCTCTAATAATGCCTGAATGGTTAGCATAAGAACAGCAAGTTTTACCTAAAGCTATACAATTAAACAAGATCTATGCTTTATGAACACATTAGTCTTACATGTATGAATTAATATACAAGATTTTTATTTCATTTTACAGATTCTGAATATATCAAAACAAACAAGAGGTCTTTCAAACATGATTTCATAAGGTGTGATCTCTTTACAGTAGGGGGTGCATTGTGTCCTTAACAGGGGGGAGAGAAGGAGGCTGACCCAGTTTTCGCCAGTTTCTAATTTGAACTTGGTTAAAGTTTCTTTCAGGATCTTATTTATCCTCTCTACCTGTCTTGAGCTCTGAGGCCTGTAAATGCAATGTAACTTCTAATTAATTCTGAGAACCTTGGTTAAAGATTGACTGGTCTGGGCGATGAACGCCAGGTTATTGTCTGACCCCAGTGTTATGGGCAGGCCAAATCAAGGCACTATTTTGAGACTAATTTCTTTGCTCCTATCTGAGCTGTCTCCTGCTTGGTGGGGAAGGCTTCAGTCCATCCTGACGAGGTGTCAATGAACACAAGTAAATACTTAAATCCAACAGTTCTAGGGCTTATTTATGTAAAATCTAATTCCCAATGTTCTCCCGAGGCTTGTCCACGAAGTCTCATCCCTTGTTGTACTCCTTGGAGGGCCTTGGATTCACTTGTGTGTAGATGTGGCACTGGGCTGATACCTGCCTGGCCATTTGTTGCAGCCCCAGAATGTAATAGTCTCTTTTTAACAGTTTAATTAACTTGGTTCCTCTCAAGTGAGTTCTCTGGTGAACCTGGGTTATAAGGGCTCGACTCAAGGCCTCAGGTACTACAATGTGGCCGTCCGGGAGCCTAACCTACCCAGTAGATTCCTCTTTTCCTGTCAGCTTGTTGCATAGTTTAACTACTCCTGAAATGTAGGTAGGGTGTTCGTTAGCACCCTGGGCAGTAGGGCCGGCAGAATGTCAATTGGCCCCACTTGTTTTCTGGCAGCCTCATTTGCTGTGTGTATAAGTGTTCACAGTCTTATTTTCACCCCACCACAGAGCTTGGATCACTGCTACTAGTTCAGCCCGCTGAGCTGAGGTTCTATGGCTCAGAGCCTGTGCCGAAATAACAGTCTCATTAGTCACTACAGCTGCCCCAGCATTCCTGATTCCTTCTGTGATGAAGCCGCTTCCATCTGTGAAAAGAGTGGCCTCTGGATTTGGCCAGAGGTCATCTGTCAGGTTCAGTCGAGTGCAGGTGACGTTCTCTAGGACCTGAAGGCAGTCATGTATGGGCTGCTTGGGGTCATCATCTGGTGGCAGGGTAGCAGGGTTGAGAGCAGCAGTTTTCTGGAACTGAATGTGGGGCTTATTGTTGTTGTGTAGGATTTTAGTCATTTTCTTAATCCAGGTGATATTAACTTCATCCTGGTTGTTGAAGATGCATGCACAGGGCTACCTCAACTAACTCAGTCAAATTCTTGTCTTTAAACCTTCCTATCCTTTGTTACTTTTTTCCTAATATCGGGGGCCAACTGACTGACAAAAGCAAGGTTTTATCAGAAGCTGGCGATACCAATCGAGAGCCTCCTTACCCTGTTCGGTCGGTGTTGGGGTCCCAAGACGGACGGGTATATGGGAGGACATGTTGAATACGAGCTGGGTCTGTAGTGGGCTGTCCGTTTTCCTCTAACATAGCCTTGGTGTTCTCTCACAGGACCTGTTCTTACTCCTCTGAGGCAAAAAAAGACCTGGAAAAGCTGTTGATGGGTAAAGAAAATAGTCTCTAAAGGAGAGATTAGTCCCTGTGGTTTTTCCAAGAAAGAAGGGTTTTTATGTTTCTAGTTATACAAATCTTTCCTGTTATCTGAAATGCCAATTTCAATATCAAGACCACATATTTACTCAAAACATAGCTATCTAATTATTGTAATAGTTTTATTGTCATTCCCCAAATCAGAGCCATGCCCTTTGCTTCTTTATAAGCCCTTTGTTTCTGAATAGTCAGGTCCATTCTTGATATTCATGACATATAATAATTTATAATAACTGAAATTATGACTGAAAGATATTGACAAATTTCTAGGAACTTTATACAATTTCCAAAACACTCGTATGAGTAACATGTATTTATAAAAATGTAACCTAAAGAAGGTTAAGCATCATTTATTATTTGACAGTGCTTCTCATATAATTTAATATATCAAATAGACTGAATGAGCTTAACATTTCTCCTTTACAAAGTTCATTTCAAAACCTTATGATAAATACATTTAGTTTTAGCCAACTTGACTGCATAAAACAAGATTTTTTCTTTTTCTTTTCCTTTACAACTTCACATGTTCACTTATGTTCTTGTCTTTTATTTTTCTCTCAGAATTTCTCTTCACAAACCTTCTACTACTTTTCTCATTCCTTCAGTTTGCCTTTTCTCACTCACTCAGAAATAACCAACTTTAAGACAAACACCTTTCCTTCAATTCCCTTCAAAATAAATCCCCATACTTTATACCTTCTTTTGTGCCTCAAACTACCTTTACATAACCTGAAATTATTTTAGGATAAAATTACTCTCTTTTTTCTTAAAAACACATCCTTCATATCTCAAAATACGTTTTATTTTCTTTGCATACTTTGCCTACAGAATTTTTTCCTTTACTTGTATTATTCCTAGTGATTCTTTTACATATACTAGAATTCATAAGTCTTAGTAGCCTTAATTTCTAGAGAAAACGATGAAGTAGGCAATTGTAAACTGTGTTTTATATATTAGCATTTAATAGATTAGTAAATTTATAAATATACCAATTTTATAATTTTTAAAGGCATATATTTTCCCATAGTACAATTTTAGGAAGAATTAATTTATCTATAAGTGTTTATTTCTTTCTAAACCAACCAAAGCAGAGTTCTTTTACAAATCCACCTTTCCATAAAAATAAACTCTAACCCAAACCGAAGAACCAGTTAGAAAGGAGGCTCTACACTCTGTGAACCTTCTAATCAAATTCATGTTCAGTTATTCTCTAGACTCAAACCTCTAACACAAATGCACATCCATCTCTTCACCATCCCTCAACGACATCCCGGCTTCCAATCTCTACTTACACAACCATTTTCCTACTGCTCTTCTTTGCTCTAATCTAAAATATAAAGAAGGATTAGCCTAACAGGCCCCTATTAGCTTTTTAACTCTTGTATTTTCAATATTAAAAACAAACTCACTTCTATCACTGGGTAAATTATTTAAACTTTTTGCACCTCAGTTTCTTCATCTGAAAGGCTGTTTGCAGGTCGAGTGACCCCTCTGATGGCCATCCTGTTCCAAATGTGGGCTAATCTAACTGGCAGAACCTCTGGAGATTGAAGAGGGCGACGTGAGACCCATAACCTTGGGCCTGCCGCCTGAAGTCTTTGAAATTACTGAGGAGACACTGCAGAGGAGTGGGTCTGGAAGAAGCTTGACCCATGGTGGCCAGAACAGCAGTGAAAGAAAATATGATACCTGTAAAAGTTAAAAAGTTAGAGCAAGAGCCATGTGTCCCCCCAGGGACCAGTCCGGCGGGGCAGCGGCAGCTAAAATGAAAGAGAAAAGAAGGATTAATAGGCCTATGAGGATAAGAAGAAGGATAAAAACATATGACATTTAGAGAGACCACAATTTCAAAAACAGACACCAAAGAGACAGAGATGACGGACTAACACAAGACAGGCGCCAGCGCAAACAGGACAAAACCAACCAACCAGGGTCAGGATCTGACGTCTCAGTCCTGACCAGACTAGGGAAGTTGTGCCACGTCCAACCTTCCACAAGTTACCAGGGCCCAACCAACCAACCAAACAGATACCCAGAAACCTGAATACTTGTAGTGCGGTCTTACTCACCGGTGAAGCTGCTCTAGATGGCTCGTGACCAATTGTTACAGAATTTACTGATTCTCCCCACTAGAAAATCAGAATTGTCTACCTGCCCTCCTGGGTGAGTCCGCCTGGCGTCCCGGGCTGAGTAAAGTCTCTCAGTGGCCGTCCCCTGGATGAGGCAGGTCCTCACCCAAGGTGGCCAGGGTCGCGAGTCTTAGAAGTCTTAGGAGATCTCTCCCCCCGTGGGGAAATCTCACTGGGGCCTCCAAATGTTGTGGCACGTTCAAATCTAAGACCCATGGAGCCAATTGAGATTAATTATGAGCTTTTATTAGCCGGCCGTGACTGATTCTCCCCACTAGAGAATCAGCCCTGAGCTTCCAGAGGGGATAGCTTAAAATACGATGTGAACAAGGAAGATGTTATTGAAATGAAGTTTTACTGTTACACTTTCCCTCCCCTCCCCTCCCCTCCCCTTCCTTCCCCTTCCTTTGCCTTCCCTTCCTCTCTCTCTTCCTCTCTCTCATTCTCTCTCTTTCTCATATGGTAGCAGAGTGGAGAGGCTTACATGGTCTTGAATTGAGGATGGTCTCCAGAAAGAAATCTGTAAGAGACTGAGGCCTTCCATCCAACAACCATAATGAAATGAGACTTGCAAACAATCACATTAGTGAATCCTTCCCAACTGAGCCTTGATATGATCAAAGAAAAAAATTGAAATCTTATTTAGGGTTAATATAAGTAAGATTGAAAGTGAAAGTAGGGCAGGGTTACTTTGGAATAAAGTTAATGCTAAGAAATCAGTTATTTATTCTCCTGGTCAGTGAAGTGTGTTGTTGTTGTTGTTGTTGTTGTTGTTGTTGTTGTTGTTTCAGGAAAAGGAAAAATGATTCTAGGGACAATTGAAATTTTTTGTGGATTCTGTATAATGTAAGAATAAGTAAGGGTAAATTATTTATGTGTATTGTGGAGAGCAGGTTGAAAGCTGACAAGATCCTTACAATCTGAGGCCAACCGAGGGAATCCTCCTAAGAATGGCAAGTAGGAACTGATCAGAGAACAAAGTGGGTTGTTGAAATGCAAATGACTTTAGCAGGCTGTGTAGGGTGGGAGTTACCCTCGGGAAATGCAAATGATTATAGTAGGATGTGGAGGCTGGGTGGGGATTATCTCATTTTAGCCAGTGTGCTTGTGTATAAAAGGAACTTACAAAAATAAAATCACTCTCTATTCCATTATCAGTGGATATAGGGCCTCTGGATCCCAGCTTTCTGTCTTCTTTCTTTTCTCAATCTCCCACCGTTCCCACTCAGGATTATTTTCCAGTACAGTACAATGTGGCAGGATTTACCACTTGCTGGATGCGGCAGTGCATAAGCTGAAAAAGTTCATATCTCCATGTCTCTTTTTTTTTCTATTTTTTACTTGCATTTTTTCAATGACGTATAATTAACATCCATAAAATGCATATGTCTTAAATGTTCAGTACATTTGACAATTGTATATATACTCTAACTATTGCCCCCGAAAAGGTGTAGAATGTTTCCCTCGTGCCCCTTTCCAATAACCCCTTTTCCTCCCTCATTGCGACCACTGTACTGATTTCTATTGTGATTGAGGAGTTTAGTCTGTTATTGAACTTTCTATAAAGAGACTCAGGATTCCTCTATGTTGTTGTGTGTATCAGGAATCCATTTTTTAATATTTTTAGGTAGCATTTTTTTTTTTACGATAGAGATAATAAGTATTTTTATCGATTTTTTTAAAAATAAACTTTTAATTTGAGATACTTGTAGATTCATATACAATTGTAGAAGTAGTACATACAGATCCCATTTATTGTTTACACAGTTTTTCTGGTCCACTTCCTGTTTCTGTATTGATTTTCTATGTTCCTTTTAGCATGACTCTTTTTTTCAACTTTATCAAACTATAATAGATAAGTAGCTGCTCGTGTTTACATTGTAAGAGCCAATGAGCTTTTTTCAATTATAGTTGGCATACAATAATATATTCATTTTAGTTGTACAGCATAGTGATTAGAGATCTATATAACTCGCAAAGTGGTCACCCCACTACATCTAGTACTCCACTCCCTTTTTCATATTTATTACAACATTGTTAACTATTTTCCTTATGCTACACTCTGTATCTCCATGTATATTTTGTAGCTATCCATTTGTACTTCTTAATCTTTTTGCCCTTTGTCACTTTCTCTGCTGCCCCAACACATCCCCGATGCTACCTCTCAAAATGTTCTCTGTTATCTATGAGTTTATTTCTGTTTTTTGGTTGTTGTTATTTTGTTCTTTAGATTCCATATATATGTAAAGTCATGTAATATTTGTCTGTCTCTCCTGACTTATTTCATTTAGTGCAATACCCTCTAGGTCTCTCAAGGCAATATCTTTTTCCATCCCTTTCCTTTTAGTCTGTGTGTGTTTTTCAATCTGAAGTGAGTCTCTCATAGGCAGCATATGCAGTAGCCATGTTTTCTTCTCCATTCGGCCACTCTATTTTATGGTTGGAGCACTTAATCCTTTTCCTTGTGAGGTACTTGTTGATAGAAATGGAGTTGTTACCATTCTTATTCATGTTTTTGATACGTGTTTTGTTCTTCTTGAACAAGTCCCTCCAACATTTCTTATAATACTGGCTTGGTGATGATAAATTCCTTTAGCTTATTTTTGTGTAGGAAGCTCTTTGTCTGTCCTTTGACTCTAAATGATAGCTTTGCTAGATAAAGTATTCTTGGTTTATACCATGGGTTTTCATCACATTGAATATTTTGTACCAAGCCTTTCTGTCCTGCATCGTTTCTTTTGAGATATCAGCTACCAGTCTTATGGGAGGTCCCTTGTGGGTAACCAACTGCTTTTCTCTTGCTGCTTTTAAGATTCTCTCTTTGCATTTAACCTTTGGCATTTTAATTAGAATGTGTCTTGATGTGGGACTTTCTGAGCTTCCTGGAGTTGTATGTCTATTTCCTTCACCAGGTTAGGAAAGTTTTCCATCATTATTTCTTCAAATAGCTCTTCCACGTCTTGTTTTCCTTCTGGTTCCCCTATGACACAGATATTTTTACACTGAATAGTGCCCATAGGCTCCTTAAATTATGTTTATATTCTTGGTTATTCTTTCTTGCTGTTCTGATTGGGTGTCCTTGGCTTCCTCATCCTCTATATCAGTGTTTTGATCCTCTTCTTCCTTCATTCTGTTGATTCGCTCTAATATACTCCTCATCTCAGATAATGTATTCTTCATTTCTGACCGGTTCCCTTTTATAAATTCCATTTCCATTTTTATATTTTTTATCTGTTTATTAAAGTTCCACTGAATTCCTCTACATTTCCTCTAAGTTCATTGAGCATCTTTATAACCAGTGTTTTGAACTCTGCATTTGTTAAATTGCTAGATTCCATTATTCCTGTTCTGTTTTCTCATACAGTTCCTGCTTCTTTATCTTCCTATTTTGGCTGCCTTTCTGTGTCTTTTTCTGTGTACTAAGCAAAGCTCCTAAGTCTCCCTGTCTTATCATCATGGCTTTGTGTAGCAGGTGTGTCCGATGGCACAGTCCTGAGAGGGATTCAGCTACAGGCCAAGTAGCCCCAGAATGTGTCCCTCTGGGGCCATCTGTTAAGATTCAGCAAGCAACCCACAGATGCTATGCTTATAGTGGCCTCAGAAGGCCATGCCAGAAACTGAGGTCAGCTGCCACCAGTGTGAGTCCTGGAGTTGGCTTAACAAGGAACACCAAACTCACCTATGACACAACTGAATGTGGTTTGAGTGGGGCCAGAGGTGGGACATGGGGAGTTTCAGGGAATTCTCCGTGTAGAGCAGCCTCTGTCCCCCAGTTCGGTGATGTCTCAGCTATGGCAGTGCCGAGCACACACACCGGGATAGGGGAGGGCTCAACAGAAAAATAATGGAAACCACCAGCACTTCTGCCTAGGAGAGATCCTCACCTCTGGCCCTCACACCAACAACTCAGTGTCCTCTTGTAACTCCCTGGTGCCCCCTGAGCAGCTGACCCAATGCTGGTGCTCAGAGTGAGCAGGTCCACCACTGCAAAAGTTTGCTTGCGAACACGGCCCCTTTAAGAGGCATCTGCAGCTGGTGGCTACAACTGCTGCAGCCTCTGTCCCACTCAGGCAGTTGAGAGCGGAAAGCCTCGTGTCTTCACCTCCTCCTACCTCCTTTCATTGCAAAGTGATTTCTTATTTCTCTTCCTAGTCGTAGTGCTTTTGTTCATCTAGGTCCCACGCGACTTTGCTTGCTGCTTGTTCTGTGTTTCTGTCACAAGTCTGATTTGGTTGCAAGAGGGATGAACAAAGCCTCTGCTGTTTATGCCATTTTTTCTGCGTCCTGCCCATGTCTTTTTTAGAGTGTCTCTTTGGCACAAGTATGCAAGAGTTCTTTCTCTAAAATTTTGAATGTCAATATAACTCTACAGGGATAAACAAAACCAATGACAGCTTGAGAATCCAGAGTTGTCTCCAAAAAATCTGGGCTCCATGCCTTTTAAAATGTGAACACCCAGAAAGCTAGAGCTCTAGGTTCCATGACACCTTGGGAACTTAACCTAGGTTCTATCATGCAACCCTTTCTTCTCAGGAAGATGAAAGAAGTTTTGATTTTTCTTTCAGAGGAAGGCAACTAACCTTATTTCCCAAGTGAGCATAGAGTGAATAATATGAAGGAAGGTACAAAAAGTTCAGGATTTAAGACATTGTCCTCTCCTCTTATAGGAAAACAGGATACTCTTGATACTAAAAAAATTGTGCAATGTAAAAGATTCTCACTTGCTTAGATGTGTAGATAAAGTTAAATTTTATCCTGACTTTATAGTCACTTTCTTTCTATCAGGATATACTCAATATCAATTATTCAATAATAAAAAAGATTTATTTTTTGCATTGTAATGGAAAGGAATTTTATTGTTGATAAGACTTTTAATTCATTAATAATATAAAAAAATGAATTTCCTGACTACATTCCAAGCTCCTTTTCAGATGAACAAAGTTATTTTCTGTAGATACATTTGGATGTGTTTGCTGAGAATAATTCAATTCATAAAAGGAACAAAATTGTTCTATTTATGAAGGGATGTATATGCTTATAACATGCAGAAAAGTCTTGAATATTATGTAATCTGATAGCAGCAGTATTTCTAATTCATGAATGTTATTGTCTTTATTTTTTACTTTTATGTGTCTAGTGAATACTTTTAATGATCGTGAATTATTTTTAAATCCTCAAAAACAAATACACAAAAGTAAAGTATATTCTCTTTCAAAAAACAGAAATCATTTATCAGGAAACATTTTCTGCTGGGTATTGGGTATTGGAATTTATTGTTCATTCATTTCTTAGACAAGCACTTAGTAATCAATATGATACATAAAGTCTGTCATACATTAATGTTCAACTGTGAACAGATAAGTTAATATGTTAAAGTAGGTCAACTAGAAAAGGAGGCTTGAAATAAGGAATTTAACTAGTCTGTTTGGTTTGGACAGAAAACAGGGCAATTGATAAATTTTTAGGGCCCAGTAAAAGTGCTTTATGCTGGTAAGCAAATGAGACAAAGCTCAGGAAAACAGCAGTTTGGAACTGGAGAAAATGATTTTATCCAGAAAGGAGTCAACTTGAAAATACTTCAGCATGCACACTACACTGTGTATATTTATATGCCGACTCCAATTTATAGCTGTGGGGTGGTTAATAAGCATGTAATTTGACCAAATCTAGACTAACCTCTTTACATTTCGTGATTTAGTGCAGGACACATTCTTTTCTGAATTAACAACAGAGTTTATTAATTGGCATAAGAGTCAGTAAAAATAACGAAGTCACCGGGGCTTAAAATATGTGATCGTTAGGAGAATCAATCAGGCCCTGATACCCTGGTATGAAAAAGACCCAGGTATGGCAGGCCTGGTATCTCCTGCCAGCTGTGCATGTTCCAGGGCTTGCACCTGTTGCCTTGCTTCTCCACACACCAGGGAGGACCCGGCTTCAGATATGTTAAGTTTAAGGCCAGAGAATCTGCAGCTGCTCCTACACCCACCAGGGAGTGAGCCCTTTGTTTTCAGAGAAGGATTTCCCCAGGCTGCAGAGCTTGGTCTTGCTCAGTGTATGCATAACTGGCAGAATTTAACCTGCATCTGAATAGTCCAAAAAAGACTAACTGGCATGGTCTTGTCAGTCTTCCTGCTTTGGTAAGCTTTTTCCTGTACTGTGAGAGAAAATCTCCTCTATTTTTCTTTGCATTTCTAACAAGTTCCTGCATCTCGTCCCCTCTATAAAAATGAAGGATTCCTAAAATAAATGGATGCTGTGAAGATTATATAATACCAGTAACAAGTGGGAGACAACAACACTCCTGAGCACTCGTGAGGCAGGATACAGACAAATCTGAGGAACTAGCGAAAGGAACGCGGGAATGTCTGAAGTGGCTCCCTTCTTACTCTACCAAAATACTGCGTGACAGAATGGTTGTGAAACTGCCTTCCCCACAAATTGTTAGAAGGCATCTTTGTATGGATCTTTGATTCTTTCGATAATTTAACAATTATTTATTAATTTTCAAGGATGGCAGAGGTCTTTTTACCGGAGCCTAATCTTAAGATTTGTGTCAATTTAGTCCAAGAGATGACAATTTCTAACTAAAAAAGTGAGCGAAAACTTTTTTCACTCTGCTTTTATCGCTCTTCACCTCACTCCTGATATCTTCCTTTCTCTAAACTGTGATCATTTCACTTCACCATTCTTGTATTAACTATTTCTAATTTGTATTGCTGGTCATGTGTGTTTGGAGATTTGATGGGGAAGCAGACTTCTATCCAAATTTGCAGTATTTGGAGCATTCATCTGATGATACCAGTGGGTCTGGGGACAGGTTCAGCTACTGGACTTCTCATTCCAGTGCCTTTGGATGGGGAAAATGGAAGGCAACTGGGCATGAACTCATAGACATTAAGAAAGCAGAGCTGTCCCTGTAGATTTTATCCCCGTCACCTGTGGGTATCATGTTCCATGAAATCCTCACATCAAAAGCATAGTTTTATTTCAAATGAAGCCCCTTGAATGCATGGAATGATGATGCTCTAAATGAGAAGTTTACCAGATACCACTTTTTCTTTACTATTTTAAATGTCTTAATTGCACAGTGAGACAAAGGTAGTCACTTCATTGCTGGGCAATGGTCATGGGAGAGAAGCTTGAGTAGCCCAGAGCACAGGAAGTGGCCAGTCCCTCAGAGAGAAGAGGGCAGCAGGTTCAGACAGGTGTTCGTGTCCATTCTGCATCTGCAAATCCCTGATGCTCTGGTTCCTAAACCTAGAGAGCAGTTAATATAGTAAGGAAATGGTAACTGGGGCAGCTCGTGCACATGTTCACCCCTTGTTTTTGAACACCCCGTGTTTACAGGGAGGGCTTTGTGCTGGGAGCCAAATATACAATGATGACTATCATCAAATGCATGAGACCATGAGGCAGTAAAGGAGACAGCTATAATCAGGTCGTTTTTATTTCGCAATTATGTAAAAGTGCTATAATAGCATAGATGTCATAGCGTAATAATAGTGCAAGAATAAAGCTATATCTAATCTCAGGAAATCAGGAAATAGCAGAGGGTAAGGAGGAACAGAGGCTTGCAAAAAAAGGGTACAAAGTGAGGAGCCGGGGTGTTTAAGGGAGTCTGTGTCCTGTGTGCAAATGTCCAGAGTCAAGAAAATACATGTGACTCGTGAAACGACAAGAAACTCATTTTAGCTAGAAGAGTCTAAAGCTTTGTACTGCTGAAAAGAATTCCTAAAATGTTGAGCTGACCGTGAAAAATATTTTCCTTCTAAATCTCCATTTTTATAAAAGTGGGGGGGGGGGAATTTGAAGACCATTCCAGTTGTCATCTCAGTGGACTTTACATCTGAAGATAAATTAAAGTCTAAAATTCCAAGGCCGTATTGAGAGGCTCAACGGACAAAAAAATCAAGATGCACTTCTTGTCATTTCTATTTTCTGCTGTAGTAAGTAGACTCTTCCAGTTGAGCTGACTTGTGGTATTTCTAGTAGTATTAAATACTTTGATCTTGTCATGAAGACTTGCCCTTTCATGTGTTATTATTCAATTTTGATCTTGATAATTGTATTTATTTACACTTGAATAACTAGTAACCCGTACAAGACGTAAAAGGCACAGAAAAATATACAATGTAAGGTTAGTTATCTTCATGTCTCATCTCAACTATGAGCATTCATTCCTGTTGTGTCCATGGATACTAGTTTATTTTATATTTTTCCAGACAGATGATCGTATATGCACATATTCATTATTTTCTAAATTTGGTGGTACAACTCTACACACGATCTGCATCTTTTTTTCACTTAAGATAAAACTTGTAGGTTTCTTCATGTTAAAACATTTTCATTTTATTTTAGTGACTGTAGAGTATTCCTTTGTAAGTACATCTTGGGATTGTCTGTATCAATATCTGACAGAGGGAATTTAAAGTTGTTCCCAGTCTTTTGGACTTACAATAATCCTGGAACAAATATACCACTACATGTATCATTTTCAGCTTGGGTAAACAAATCTATAAGATTGATTCCTGAATGTAGACTTGCTAGGTTAGTATTTGCATTTGCAATTTTTGACATGGATTTGCCTCAAATTGCATTCTCACTAGCAAATAGGAGAGACTGCCAATTTCCCCAAACTCTTGCCAACATAGTATTCTATCAATACTGTTCTTTTGGAACATTCGAGAGGTGACACAGGTACCTCTTGGTTTTACTTTGCACATCTTTTATAATCAGTGAAGTTAAACATGTTTATATTCTTATATTTTGGCCCATTTAAAAAATATGATTGTTGTTCTTTCCTCACTGATTTAATAGGGCTCATCACAGCTTAAAGAAATAATTTCCACAACTCGAATATAGATCGCCAATGTTTTCTTTATCTTCTCATTTGCCATTTTACTTTGCTTAAGATATTTTTATGAATGAATTATTATCTTCTAAATTATTTGCATTTCATTAAATTAAAGGTTTTAAATTAAATTTAGATTTAATTTTAAATTAAAATTAAGGGTTTTTTTTTTTAAACTTTGGATATCATGCCCTGATATTCTTATAATCACTTTTTATTTTTTAAAGTTTTCTTAGATGAACCCACCATGATACACATACTTCAAAAATAAGACACGGCGATAGGCTATTAAAACATAAGACACCCTTTAAATATTCTTCATAAAGGCAGAAACAGAGAGGGAACATCCTATCCCTGGACCGACTACGTTAAGAGTGAAGCATACTCCCTGTAACGAAGTGCCTGCAATACGACAGGTTCTTAAAACATTCTGTGATGAATCTCTTTTCAACCTTTCATAATCTTCTTTTAGTTGCTTTATCTCTTCAATCATCTCCTCATGTTTCTTTTTAAATCCTTCAGTACGTAGTTCTTCTTGGAACTGTAGAGAGGAAAGAGTTCTCTTTTGAAAATCCCCAATTATCAGCACTTTGTATTTAACAAATGCAACAGTGAAGCACATATTTTATTTCTCTACCAAATTACATGCACTCGGATGAGTTTATCTAATATTTCTAAACATTTTGACTTGGGTAGTGGGAGAATCCGTGGTTTATAACTTCCTATGCTTGCTTAGCGCCATCATACAGGGGGCGAAGAGGAGTGGCCTGACGGCTCAACCAGGAATGTATTCCAGACCTAGGAATGCACTTTGGGGAGGATGGAGGTTTAATTCTAATTATTTCTCAATTCCACTGAGGAGGATGACCACAAATGTGTAACAAGTAACAGGAACTGCGGACTCTTTAGAACACTGGCTAATCAAATCCAGGTTGGGACAAAGAATTCAGGGTACTCTGGGTGTATAGAATAAATCAGTCAGATCTGGAAACTATTGCAGTAAATGTTAGAATTTCAACATCCCATACTTCACATCAGGCACATCAGATATTTCAGACCTTAGTGACCTATATCCAGTCTCTTTAATGGTTGTGTCCAACAGCCTAAAAATAATAGGACTAAAGTCCTATTCCTTTGGGGTCACGGTGAGACCCTAGAATCACCACATACTGCAGTTCAGGCGCCTGGGACATGTTATTTGTACCCACCAAACTCTAATACTACAGAAGGTACGGAGTCTTATAGATTTAGGGCTTCGGAATGATCTAGAATTTTTTGACATTTCACTGAATCATAGGTCTTTGGATTTGTCTCTGGATACATGACTTTACATTTTTGTCCTTCCCTTCCTGAGGAAACAAGGTACTGTCATTTATAGAGTGCCCAGCCACACCCAAACTTACCTTCAGCTTGTGCTCTAGTATTCTTACTGTCTCTTCCAGTAGCTTTTTCTCCTTTCTCTCCATCTTCTCCTTCAGCTGGGCCATGTTTTCATTGTAGCTTTTCTGTTGAGCCTTCCTTTTTTCCTCCTGTTCTTTTACTTCCTGTCTTAGCAGTGCCAGTTTCCTCTCAACTGCCGCCTTCTTGGCACGCTCAGCTGTTGTTCACATGTTTTACAGAGGGAAGAAAATGACAATTATGCCAAGCTGTGCCCTTCTAAGCTAAAAGACTGAAATGACTTTAAAATGTCAGGGAGGGATCTCTGAATACTCCTACTAGCCACACCAGCAAAACATGTTTCAGATTGTGATGGAATGGCACTGGATGGCTGAATGAGCAACCAAACACTCTTTGGTTACTTTCAGGTTTACCTAGGTTGTTCCACAGAAGGAGGAGAAGCTACTTGGTTCAGGAAGGTTTTCCTCTCACACCTGTCACAGGGCACTGCGGGAATTAAATCACCGTGACATGGGCTGAGTCCTGCTCTTTACCTAGTGTGGCCTTCTCTGTAGTAGTGAGGGCTTCGTCTGCCTGCAGGATGGATCTCTCTATTGCAGCCTGTGACTGCAGGAAGTGCTGGAGGACTTCGTTTGCCTGAGGAAACAAGAAAGAGCACAGACTCTTGCTAGGAAAATTATTGCTCAGTGGAACTGGAAATTGGACACTGTAAATTCGTCATCCTTCTAAGGATCCCACAGCAGTTCTTTTCTTTCCATGGCTGCAATAAAAAGTCCAACCTCCTTAGTTAGACATGAAAATCTTCTATAGCAACCTCTTTTCTAGGTCTCTTCTCCTAATGATGGTGACTATCACCCACCCTGTGTTTACAGATAACCAGATTTATGTGCAGTTCTACAAACTCTCAACCTGCAATGTTTGCAATATCTGCATGTTCTTTTTCTTCTGACTGGATGCTTCTTTATCCTTTCTTTACTCAGATATCATTTATTGATACATCAACTTTTAGTTCCTTCCTCCTTGGCCAGGAAGATTTCCTTAACTTTCTTCTTAGATTTAAATGGCTGCCAAGTACAGGAAACTGCCCTACCAGCTCTACCACTTGCTGGCTGTGTGTTCTCAGGTGAAACTTATTAATTTCTCAGTGTATCACATTTCTCAACTGTATAATGGGGATGACCACAGTGCCTAATTCATATTATGTGAAAATTAAATGGAGAATCCAAACACAGCACTTACGAATACACTAGATTGGGGAAGTGAGCACTCAACGTATATCAGCCATCATCATAATCACCAAAACCATCCGTGTTTACCTGTGTGATAACCATTATCCTCCTATAACCAACTGACCGTATGTCCTTCTCAGGTAAGATCTTAAATTTCTTGAAAACAATGTTCTTTCTTTAAATATATATCTCCTATACCTAGCACAAAAACTGTTACATTGTTTGATTAATGAAAGGAATATTCTCTTTCATCTAGATTCTTGATAACAAATTTTATATTTGGGAAGATATATTTCTGATTTATTTAAGATTATCTAACTGATTGTGGATACAAAAGCTAAAAAATGGAGGGATATTGCCATGCTCTGCTTTCTCTGCACAAAGTTTGCTCTGGTTTTAGATGTTCAAAAGAACCCTCTGATCCCAATCTGCTGTTCTTTGCCCCTCTGCTTATTTCTCACCTTAACTCCTTTACTGGGCACCAGCTGATAGGACTGTTCAACTGTCTTCCTTGCTTCTAGGTAGAGATTGTGTCCTCCAGGCACAGAGAAAGTTCCTCTGGAAATGCTTTCCATCAGGGTCTCTGAAAGCTGCTTAAGCTGAGCCTGGCAATACTTGGCAGATGTCTCTTCATTCTGAAGCAAGAATTCTCCTTTTTTATCCTCTATTATTTTCTGCCAGAGAAATATGGAGAAATCCAAAGGAAAGAAGCATTTAGAAGGGAAAGTCCAGCAACTTTCAAATATGCAGTCCATTATTCTCTGTGGTTCTTTTTAACAGTAGTAGGGTTAGCAGTGATCCACCTATGACAATGAGCAGTGGACAATTCAGTGTGACTAGAAGTAGCTATTTCTTCTGCAAACTTGGTTTTCTATGGATAGAAATATTTTTCCTGTACTTATAAATTTCAATTCATTTGGTTTTCTTCTATACAAACTGATAAATTTTGTATCCTATAGGATGGTCAAAACCAGACTCAAAGACGAATTTTAGTGTAGGTTGTTGGGAGCCATTATGAGACACTGAAGAAGTCACGGAGCTGATAGCCATAAAGTACGCAGCTGCTGAGTTTGTTTAAACAATGGTTTTAGGAAGCAGGGTGTTAAGTTAAACATTACTGACCCTGGAGGGGAGGCTTGCCTCCTAAAGAAATCCTTTTAAGATAGTGGACTGTTTTACAACCCAGAAAGCAAGGATGTTTGTACCCTGAGGGAAGGATGTTTAGGAACTTATGTAAATGTCAGCATTCCTATGGTATGTACTCTGTGCTTTGCTATTGTATTCAAAAAGATATATATAAAGGCTATGCTAAATAAACTGGAGGCTGCAGCATTGACTGTATGCCCTCCCTAAGAACTTTTCTGTCTTCTTTTTTTTCCTTAGGCTTCACCCCTCTCTTTTAGGTGCTGTTCAATCTCAGCAGGCTGGCTCCGGCAGAAGGTCCAATAGTAGGCAGAATTATGATTTCCTCTAAGAGTTCTCTCCCTTGATGTTCACATCCTACAGAGTGCCTGGGTCTGTGAATATGACCAATAGTACTACTGTGATTAGATTATATATATGGTACAAGTTGACTTTAAGAAATGGAGAGGAGCAGGTGGACACGATCTAACTATATGAGTCCTTTAAAAGCAGTTTTCTCCGGTTGGTGGCACAGAAGATAGAAGAGAGACTAGAAACAACATAAAAATATAATGTGCCATTGCTGGCTTAAAGATGGAGGGGGAGTTCTATGGAGCTGCCAGATGGTAATATTAGCAAATTTGATCCATGTTTTCAGCTGTGGTATACTAAGTGTAGCACCCATACATCTTATGCTAGGATGTGACCTGAAGAACTCTGAGCTAATAAATGTGTGTTTGTTTCAAGATGTTAAGCACATGGTTATTTGTTTTCTCAAGATAGAAAATAAAGAACCGATCTTTCAGAAAAAGGAACAATTATAGCCGATAGAGTCCTATTACTCGCAAGAATCTAACTCCTTCTACAATGAGAAACACATGAACTATAAGGTCAAGAATGGGGTGGTCTAGACATCATCTCAAAAGGACAAGAATCAGAAAGGATATATGCTAAGACATATTACCGCAAGCTTCGTCTGGAACTCCAACTTGTCATCTTTGAAAGAGTTCTCCATGAACACTGCAGTAGCTTCCTTATGACATGCTGCATGCAGGGTCAGCAGCTCCTGAAGTGTGTCTGTGGGAAACCTCACTCGCTGGGCCATTTGCTCACTGTAGTAGTTGGCTGCCTTCTGCAGGGCCGCTAAGTTTGCACACTTAGCCAGACTTATCACTGCAGTTTCCAAACAAGGAATTGCTCCACCGTTGATGGAATCTACATAGGTCATTGCCAAAGTGGCCAGCCCTGAAAGACATATAATATTCAGGGAACAGACAGGAATTTCCCATTCATTGTTTTAGAGATTTTGAGATCAGCATTCTAAAAACCACAACAATTTTATTGAAATGAAGTTTTGTTTTTCTCCTTTTCTTTTCCTCCTAATCTTTCTTCTTGGCTTTGGCTTGTTGCCTCCTCCTTGCTCCCCTATAAACTGACTTCCTTAGAATAACATCACTGTATCTCCTATTCACTCTCTCTTTTATGGTTCATGAATTCATCTCCTTATGATGTTAAATTAATAATCTCAACCAATATATTCAAGGATTTCTGAGAGCACTTTTCCCATTGAAATAAAATTAAAAAGAGTGTATTTTATAGGGAATTAAAGTAGGTAATTTGTAGGCATTACTTCCAAATGAAAATGTGGGGGCCCTTGTAAAAAAAAATCCAGAATTTCAGGACAGTGATATAAATATCAAACCAAGCATGGGCCCACTTCAGCACAGGGTACTTTGTGTCTGCCCATGTTGCATGTCCATGAATCCAGCCTTGTACATAGGATTATATATAAATTTGTTTCTCACACCCTAAGTGAGCTTTCAGGGGCTATTTATTTCTACCGGGTGAAAATTTACCAAGTACCTTGTGTATCCTCACCAAGAAACACTTATCCTATTGAACGTTTCATCCACATGCAGATATATATTCTTAACAGCAGTTTGTGTTTATGTCATAAGTGTATTAGTTTCATGAGATGTAGCAGGTTCAGTAATTCCTCATATGGGAAAAGTTTAATGAAAAAAACATGCATATCTGTGTGTGGCATAAATATCCACTTTTCCACATCACATAAGGAAGAAATTTATGGACAAATCCAGAGAGCAATCACGGCTTCATCATACACACTAAACCACAGAGAGACAGACTGTAACAAAGGAGACTCACCATTTCCAGTGACAATGAGTCCCTCTCTTAGGGTCTTGGTTTTTGCATGTGTGAAGATATAGGAACAGAACTTTTTGGATTGCTCCTGGAAATTTGGTTCCAGTTGGTTTTCTGATACTTTCTCAATATGTGGTAATAATTTTTTGTCATTTGTAGGCCAGTCAAAAACAAAGCACTTCCGTTTTGGAAAAAACTTCCTGATACACTCTCTGGGCAAGTTGGATTTCTGGGTTTGGTGACCCTCACCTTAAAAAAAAAATTAAAAGCAATCACTGATGAGACAGTCTTCAGGCAAGGAGATTAAAGACTTTCGTTTCCAGAGATCTCTGTATTACAGTAACTGGGCTGCCTGTAAATCTCTTATTTAATTATGCAAGTCGACTTAATACCAACCTACCCAAAGCATAGGATTATTATTATTATTTATTTTTTATTTTTTTTGCCATAGCTAAAAGTGAAGGAAGTCTTCTGGGGAAAAAGGAAGGGCATCCAACCCAAGTGAAGAAATATATGATTGCTTTCCTTAGCCCTTTCATGTTGTCCAGTGGCTTGACTATTAATTAGATGTTTTCTGAATGGCAGATTAATCAAAAAAGTGTCAGAAATACTCTTGATATTCCAGTCCTAATGTCGAAAAGAAAATGTGGGCTCTAAAGTAAGAGTAAAAGATTTACGCATAGAAATAAGAATAATTATGATATTACTGGGGAAAATACTATGGGGAGCACAGATAATACTTAAAGTAGTAAAGAAAAACTTCTAAAGATCAGAGTAAAAAATACACACAATATAAATATGTGCAGAAATTTTTTTTTAGCAGATATCATGAAAAAGTAAGATTAACATAATGCAACTTGGAGACCTCACCTGTTCTATATATCAGATTATATTGGATGTGACAATTTCCACAGAGAGATTCTGGGCATATGTCAGCTGTTCAATAAGTGATTCTTGAATGAGTAAATAAATGATTAAATAAGCAAAAAAGGATATGCTTCTAGGTACCATCCATTATCTTTGCTAAATATACTCTGTGTATTAAACTTATTACACTGACTTGACAACATATTGTGTAGGTTATGTTTTGAGAAACAGAAAAAGAAGGAGTTAACAGTCTTACTGGAAGGCTATGTCAATGATTCTTTGGAGAAATTTTTAGTGTATAAGTATCTTTCATGTGAAGGATGTAACTATGTAGGTTAGTATAACAGACTACATGAAATATATTTCAAAAATGAAGTGATTGGGTATCTTTGTGATTCTATATTTACTGTCTTCCACACTGATGGGTATTTTGCTCTAAAATAGAAGCTCTAAACTTAACAAGTAACACGAGTATTTGACGCTTAGGAAGTTTCAGCACTAGCTGTAATCCTGAAACTTTTCTTTATGGCTTAAGTTTCTTAAATCATTTGGTCCAATATTGAATTCTAAATTTCCTCAGTGAGCTTCAACCCTGGTCATGGGAGTTATTCCAGTAAGAATAACAACAAAATCCATATCCATCTGTCATACACATATGCCACTAACATGGGCCTCAATCTAATCTGAATAAAGGTTGATGGCAAGTGCTGAGTGACAGGGCTGAGTTGATTCCACCTCCTGCTGAACCTTCCACCAGCCAGGCCATGCTCTGATACCTGGAATCAACTTCAAGGCATTGTCCAGGTATTGATCTGCAGTGATGCGGTGTCCGTCCCACACTAACTCCATCACGAAATCTCGTACAGCCCAAACAAAGTCGGGGAAGAAACTCACAAAGTTGGCTGAGTCATGTACTTTACCAGAGCCAGGAGAGGATTTTGTCCTGATTAGTTTTGTTAGTTCAGTCACATAGCTGGAATTATAGCTAAGGAAAGGGAAGAGTTTGCTGCAAAATTTTCAGATCTTACTCAGAAACAAGATTTATAAACATTCCCATTAGTCCTGTGTCCCCTTCTCTTCAAATATGAGAACTGAGTCATAGAAAAGAAGAAACGATCTCAATTACATTCCCACAGACACAAGGACACGTGGTGCTTCATTTCCTGGAAGGATACTGCAGCTGCTCCAGGGCCTGGTGGTTGATGATGCCCGTGCTGTTGTAGACAAACATACTGCTCAGAAGCACGGCCAGGGCAAAGATCCATGAGTCATTGTTAGAGTCACCCTAGAAAGTACATTATAGCACAAGACTTAGGCATCTACTGTTCTCACGCATTCAGTTGTTCATTCACTCTGTTAGCTGTACTGTAACTGAATAGTAAGACAAATAACATAGATTATGAAGACAATGCTCAATTCAAAGCTCATTTTTAGTACTGACATTGACCCTTGTAAGGACCTGAGTTTGTTTAGCTATTAACAGAAGTGAATGACACTGTAAATACCTGTCAAATATTTAATACAGTGTCTGGAACACAGAAGTATGGAATAATAAGTGGGAAATGATCCTTTTACAAATTTTTTTCTTTGTGGGCTTACTGGTGACACAAATGTTATTCAGTTAAATTTACCAACTACTCATTGTGCACCTACAAAATGCTAGACTGCATGTGCTTGTGTGGACATTAAATTCCATATGATCATCTATATTCTCATGAGATGAGTTTCTGGAGGGGCAGATATACAAGATGATAAACTCTGCCAGGAATGGAACCAAAATGTTATAGTGTGAAAGACAAAAGGGAAATGCAAAAAAAAAAAAAACCCCAAAATGTACTTTGTGAATTCAGAGCAAGAAGTGATTATGTCTGAATGAGATACAATCTCATTAGCTGGGCTTTAAAGAACTGACAGAATGTAGAATTGTGGAGATACAAAGGCCATGTAGGTGGCAGGACTAACAGAAGCCAATCAGAATTATCAGAAAGTGGAAGTCATATAAAGGTATTACTACTACGTTATTTTATCGGATTGAAGTAGTGGTTTTGTGCGTGGTAGTAGACGATGAGGCTGAAAATGAGATTCAGAGAAAGTCATAAGTGACTTTGTAACAGAATTCGTTACAAGTAGAAATACTCCGCAATACACTACAAGTTGTAAGGGCAGCAGGTAGTCTGCTGCTTTCAGTTTACATGTGGTATGTTTTCGTTCCTTGACAAATGGAATTAGACAAAAAGAAAAAGGTTATACGGATTAAAATTTGTTAGACCATCTTGGGTTTTCACCAAGGTGATTATCGGGTACATTAAACCTAAAATTTTAAATTTCAGATTATCTACATTTGCAGTAATGGAAACCAAAGACCCATTGCTGTTACTTTCGCTTTAGACTCAGGCTACTGTAAATAAGGAGACAAGGTTGCAACTAACATTATAAAGACAAAATAACTGAAATTATCCCATTTACAATGCTGTTGGTGGGTCTAACTCATGTTTTATAGAAGTCAGTGAGGAATTTATCTTCCAAGCACAGAGATGAACTAAAACCATAATGACTGTTCTTGGAGCAGCTAAATTTCTTCTGCAGATTCTTTAACTGACACCCTATTTTCATGGGTCCTACTTCCAAACCCATCAACCTCACACACCTTAAGCTTACTGATCCCATAGTTATGGCTTCTCTAGGATATTTTCCTCAACCTGAAAGACTGAGCTAGGTTGTCACTTTTGTACCCAGTACCTTGTACTGATAACACTGCATATTTCTTATTTTCTTAACTAGGTTCTGGGTCTTTACTTCATTCAGTGAGATATATGCAGTACTTAACAAAAAGCCCTACAATTTAGCTGCCCAATAAATATTTGTTAACTTGTATCTTTTACCCTCCATGTTAAAAATAAAATCTATCCCTAATAACCAAAGTATTGAGTTTACCAAGAAAGTAAATTCAAAGAAACAGAATTTAACCTCATTATTACTAATTGCATTTCTAGTTTACATAAATGTATCCTAAAAGTTGAATTGAGGTTGCAAATTAAAATGTAAGTAAAGTACCAAGAACAAGGAAGACTCTCTGCCTTACCTTTTGCACATCGCCCAGGCCCTCGGTGTCCAGGAGGACCAGAGTGTGGTTCGGCTTGGAGGGGTGAGGCACACACCACATCCAGATGCCCTTGGTTTGAGACTGCACTGTGGAGCCCAGAGGGAAACCTGTAAAGGAAGAGGATAGAGCAGTGTACAGTAACAACAGATAGCGCAGGCTTCCCACAAGTTATACTGCTTAAACTTGTCGGAAATGTGAGTGCCTGGCTGGGAGGAAGGTTGCTTTCATTTCAGAAAGAACAGCCAATCTGACCTTTATATATATTAAGGACTTTCTCAAGAAACACTTTGTGTCCCCTATTCACCTCATATTATCAATGGCCAAAGATGTGTGATGTTACAGAACTAAGATAAACTCTATTAACTTTTGTATTTTTATCTGACTCCCCTTGTCCACCAGCTTCTGATGGAGTTCAACCTGTGGGAAGCACTAGTAGCTAGAATTCTGGCTTGTGTTCCAGTAGCTTCTCCCTGGTGAACCATAGTGTCCCGGTGCCTCTTTGCCTCTAAGTTGGGTTACGGCTCCTTTCATGTAGCTCCATTTCATCGCTCTGGTCATTGCCACATTATGGTATCCACTTTTTGCTTGCCTCTTCAGGCTACTGGAGTTATAATGGCTCCCTGGCCATCACTAGTGCCACAATCTGGGGGTTTGCCCATCTCCCATTGGCTTCCTTTGCCCTGTGTATATTTTTGCAAATGGTCCCTCCATTAAACACTTTTTAGTTAACCCTTCAGTGGGTCCCATGTGTATTGCATGGGCCTGAACTGGTCTATCAGCTTCTGCTGGGTTTTTTACTCCTGTCTCTCCATATTTTCCTCATTTCTTTTGCCCTTTTCAAGCAAATGGCGAATTCTTTGTTAATTGCCTCAAGTGGGGATATAATGGAAGGGAAAGCAGAAAAGACCTGCGAGACTTGCTTGTTTCTATTTCCAAAAACTTAAATTAACACACGGAGGAAGAGGATGTGAGGTGTATGCCCAAGACCCTCAGAGTGACATATCTTGTTGCACGGAGCAAGACTCTGACCATCTGCTATATGCCAATGCTTATTTTAATGGAGAATAGAAATGGACGTGATGAAATCCATAGCAGAGGGTTGGTTCAACATGGCTCAAGCCATTCCATTTCCGCGTCCAATGTGTTTTCCACAGACAAGATGGTCTGCACTCTTCTGCATCATGATACTATTTGCTTGCTTGCTGATTTATGTAGAGTACTCTGAACTTCCAGTTCTCCCAGTAAGAAAAGATAGGTACAACTGAAGGTCATTATAGAAAACAAAAAAAACCAAAAAACTTCATGATATAAGAAACGCAAATAGCAACTAAATTTGCGAAGAGGTGCTCAAATTTATTTGTAACTTAGCAAGTAACATGGAACTCTATAGTCAACAATGATCAAAAGTTAAAAAGACTTTTACCAAATTTTTATGAGGATGTGGAGAATTCTCAATTACTGCTATTAAGCATAATAAATTGCCCATAAGTTTGAAAAGCTGTTTGATATTATCTAGGAAGGCAATTCCATTTCTGATGTATCACATAAGGAAAGTGTATGTATATGTCCGTCATGATATGAACACAAGGATATTCATGATGACATCATTTATAAAGGATAAAAACTAGAAATGATACCAGTTTTCATTGTCAACAACTGGATAAATAAATTGTTGTATCCTCTGACTACAGCATACTGTAAAGTAGTGGAAATAAATAAATTACAAATACATCTGACAAACTAGACAGTTTAAGTACTCTTCTGTATGTGTTATAGTACACAGAGAGTTCAGAGAAAGAGGAGGTTGGGGAGGAAGGGAAAATGGGCATAATTTATCAAAGTTTTGCTATTAAATGAATCAAAAAAAAAAAAAAGATGGTAGCCCCACTGAGATGTGGAATATGCAGGGATTCCATTGTCCATATTTCTTACCATCTCTTTTTAAAAACAGTACTTGTTGAACAATATTTGTGTGCAACTTGAAATGACCCTATAATTTCTTAGGGCAAATGTAATGTAAGATAAAAAAGAGTATCATTTCTGGAGCCGAGCTCCTGAACAGATGAAATGGATGAAATCAAGACTAATGGGGTAGATTTTTCAATAGGGTTGGAAACTCCTTTTTACTCATCAAAAAGAGTGAGTTTTTATGGACGGATGGTGTTGAAGTTATTAATTTGGTGATGATTAAATTTTCTTTAGTGGAAGGGGTTAGGCTCTCCCTTAAGAAGACCCTGGAAGAGATGTGATCTGACGGTGTGATCACTGCTTCCTAGCATATATATGGCCACTGTTCTAGAGCAATACTCACCGCGG